>NC_138558.1:64406143-65606143 GCF_964273705.1 Natrix helvetica | reverse complement strand
CTGCCAGAAGTTTGGCAGTTCAATTCTCATCGACTCACAGCTGACTCAGCCTTCCATCCTTCCGAGGTGGGTAAAATGAGGACCCAGATTGTTGGGGGCAATAGGCTGATTCTGTAAATTGCTCAGAGAGCGCTATAAAGAACCGTGAAGCAATATATAAGTCTAAGTGCTATTGCTATTCCTGAAATTCTCTTGGATTTACTTTTCCGGCAGACACATTGCTTTGCGTCTGTCGTATTAATTACTCTGGGACAACCTAAAGAAATATAAAAGTGTAATTATTAGTTTCTTAAATTGATTAAACTGTCAGCATTAAAAAAAATATTACTTTGCAAGAAAAAAAATGAATAACCCTACAGTGAGATGGAATTAGTAGTAGAGCCCTTACTGCAGGGGTGTCCAAACTTGGGAACTTTAAGACTTGTGGACTTCAACTCCCAGAATTCCCCAGCCAGCTCTGCTGGCTGGGGAATTCTGGGAGTTGAAGTCCACAAGTCTTAAAGTTCCCAAGTTTGGACACCCCTGCCTTACTGTAAATACTGTAAAAATTGTTTGGCTGAGTTACAGCAATTGTGACCAAGATGGTATATTTGAAATTCATAGAAAGTTATTTTTTAAAAAATGGGGTGATTATTTAACACAAATATCTTTTTTTTCTTGAGTAGTCTTTTTCAATCTTAGCAACTTTAAAGATGTGTGGACTTCTACCCACAGGCACCATGCCAGCTGGGGAATGCTGGCATTTGAAGTTCGCACATTTTAAAGTTTCCAAAATTGAGAAACATTATCCTAGATTAAGACTTATCCTTTTCCGTTTGAACTGATAGAATAGAATATTATTTCCATTTTAGTAAGAGCAATAAACAGACTTTGATAGCTTTAACAGGATCAAACTAAAGTAAGAACTTCAGCAAATACCTAGTCATATTAGCCTCTGATAAAATTTCATCTGAATATTATGCTTTTTCCCCTATGAATTCAGAAAGCTAAAGTTCGATGGCATAAAAATAGTTATGAAGATATAATTATTTTCAATTTAATAATCATTGAACCAACATAATATTGCTAAAACATATTTGATAGAAAATTGAAAGCCAAACAAATATAGATAAATAATATACATCTAATATAAAATTCAAGGGATGCGGTGGCTCAGTGGCTAAGACACTGAGCTTGTCGATCAGAAAGGTCAGCAGTTCGGTGGTTCGAATCCCTAGTGTCGCGTAATGGAGTGAGCTCCCGTTACTTGTCCCAGCTTCTGCCAACCTAGCAGTTCGAAAGAATGTAAAAATGCAAGTAGAAAAATAGGGACCACCTTTGGTGGGAAGGTAACAGCATTCTGTGCGCCTTCGGCACTTAGTCATGCTGGCCACATGACCATGGAGACGTCCTCGGGCAGCGCTAGCTCTCCGGCTTTGAAATGGAGATGAGTATTGCCCCCTAGAGTCAGGAACAACTAGCACATATGTCCGAGGGGAATCTTTACCTTTTTAATGTAAAATTAAATTCAGCTTTAAATGCTGTTTGAAACTCTTTGCGGCTCTTAAAACCACAAGCAAACGCTAACATTAAGGAATGGATTAGAGCTGATAAAAAGTAAACATGTGCTAGAATCAGGTCTCAAATACCCAAAGGTTATTGTAAATGGTACAAATATTGAATTAACTGTGTGCACTTAAAGATAAAAGCATTCCACGGCTTGTGGTTATACTTAAACAATGAGGTCCTTTTTACCATCCTTATAAATCTTAGTCCTTACCGCAAGCACTAGGACAATTCTTAACATAATTTCTCAAATGCAAAATATTTTCTGCCATGTTTTAGTTTACATATGGAGATCCCGGGAAACATTGAGCAACTTTGAAGAAATGAAGGGGGGAGAAATACGAGTTAAGAAGAACTGTACTGAAATTATGCAGCTGTGCCGTAGTAAAAAAAAAATCTTAGTACAATAATCATCAGATTTTTAGTGTCCGAATCCTAGATATTTTTCCTTTGGATTATCATCCATCTACTACATATATAGTACAAGTTCAGATGAATCCATCCAAGGAATGCAAAAAATGTAAGAAAGGGAAAATTGAAGATTGCATGAATTAGTCTGTTCTCTCCATTTGCCTGCCAACTGTCATCTTCACCATTGGCTTACAGATCTCACAGATTAATAGAGTTGGAAGGGACCTTATACGTCATCTACTCCAACCCCCCACCTAAGCAGGAGACCCTACACCATTTCTGACAAATGGCTGTCCAATCTCTTCTTGAAAGCCTCTAATGATGAAGCTCCCACAACTTCTGAAGGCAACTTCTGTTCCATTGGTTGATTGTTCTCACTGTCAGAAAATGTCTTCTTATTTCCAGGTTGAATCTCTCCTTGTTCAGTTTCCATCCATTATTCCTTGTCTGGCATTCAGGTGCCTTGGAAAATAGCTTGCCCACTTCCTCTCTGTGGCAGCCCCTCAAATATTGGAAGACTGCTATCATGTCTCCCCTGGTCCTTCTCTTCACTAGATTAGCCATATCTAGTTCATCATATGTTTTCACCTCCAGTCCCCTAATGATTTTGGTTGCTCTTCTCTGCACTCTATGAGAAGTGGGGCTATCCTAGCTACCAGCAGGCACCCTGGAAGTTCTTCCATTCCTGGAAATCTCATAATCAGCCATCGTGTTATACAAGAGCGAGGTCTGAACCAGAGGTGGGTTGCTACCGGTTCGGGCAAACCGGTAGCGGACATTGGGACTGGGTCACTGAACTGATAGGGACAGTTGGCTGGCCATGCCCCCGAACTGTTTTCCTGGTCACCCATGCTGTTGCCGGCATGTTTTCTACTCATTTTCTAATGTTCTGTGCATGTGCAGTACAATTAACAGGCAACTGCGCATGTGCAAGCAACATATGACGGGCAAGCACACGCGAAGCGAACTGGCAATAGCAACCGCAGCGACCCATTCCTGGTCTGAACCCTCATGTTTGAATCTACATTGTAAAGGCCACCATGTGAGAGAGACAGTTGTTTGGCACGGAGGTGTTTTCACTAGGAAACAGGGGGGTCCACGGAATGTATTAAAATAAGTCAGGATGGTGGCCACATTTTTATGCGATGCCCATAAAA
The DNA here is from genome assembly GCF_964273705.1 of Natrix helvetica. Classification (NCBI taxonomy): domain Eukaryota; kingdom Metazoa; phylum Chordata; class Lepidosauria; order Squamata; family Natricidae; genus Natrix; species Natrix helvetica. The sequence continues at coordinate 65,603,030 of NC_138558.1, read as the reverse complement.
AAACAGATGGAGTTTAAATTCCACCATTTGCTCATTTTGCTTTTAATCATACGGACATCCTGTAATAAAGATTGCTTTTAAGCTGTGTTTTACAAACAATGACAGCTCTTGGGATCTCATTCAGGCATCTGAAATCTATGGGAGGTAACAAAAGTAAGAGTAGGGATTGAGTTGTTTACAAACATTACTTACTCGGGGATTGTTGGGTGACAGAAGAGGAACAGAGAACAATGGAAAGGTGAGACCAGGCTGGCTGGGGAATTCTGGGAGTTGAAATCCACAAGTCTTGAAGTTGTCAACGTTGATTACCCCTGCCTTAAACAATCCCACGGGGCTAGTTCTCCTCTAATCAATTTTATTTCATGATGCTTTGTTTCCCAGAAGGAAAGGATGTCAATGTGCACGTGTGTGGTTTTCGATGGGATTATACAAACCAGGAAGCTGAACCTGGTTTCTGTCACATCTATAAAGTTATGGCCTAAAAAATAAATTAAAAATATTTTTAAAAGCCATTTTGCTACCATTTACAATCCACGGTGGGGCAGGGGTTAAAATGCAGTACTGCAGGCTACTTCTACTGACTGCCAGCTGCCTGCAATTTGGCAGATTGAATCTCACCAGGCTCAAGGTGGACTCAGCCTTCCATCCTTCTGAGGACCCAGATTGTTGGGGGCAATATGCTGAGTCTGTAAACTGCTTAGAGAGGGCTGTAAAAGCAACTCTGAAGCGGTATATAAGTCTAAGTGCTATTGCTATTGCTAACAGTTTTTATTTCTACAGTAGGTATACATGTCTTACACTGCAATGCATGAATATTTGGTGGGAAATATTTGGTGCTATGGGTGAGTGCATGGGTACCAACCAAGGATAGGAGTTACTGAGCACAGGTGAGTGGGTGGGTGTTATATGCAGGTGAAAAACATGGCAGGAATGGGAGTGATGTGTGACCAGGGGTGGGTTTCAGCCGGTTTGGACCAGTTCAGGCAAACCGGATGCTAAAATTTCTCAATCCCAACCCCACGTGTGACCTCCAATCAGTTTCCCCGTTGATTTTGCATGTGGGAAGCTGTCAAGGAGGGTAGCAAAAAGTGATCACATGACCATGAGAAGCTGCCACTGTGGTTAATTGTAGCTGGCTGGTACGTAACTGAATTGCAATCACATTTTGGGGATGGCTCAACAAACTGCAAACAATTTTGCAAACTGGTTGTAACTCTCCTGGTTCTTAACTTTGAATGTTCACTGAATAAGTAGTACTCAAGGGTCACCTGTACAAGCAGAATAGAAAAGATCTGTTAAAAGCTTTTGGATTCTGGTTCTAATCACTTCTAGCCAGCTTGGCCAATGGGCAGATGTGGCAGAATTTACAAACCATCAACCTCTTGAAGTTCCTAGCCCCTCTGAATCAAGTATCTATCTATGCAATTTCATTTTCTTGTGAAATGTTTCCTTATGTCTTCTCAATCAATGTAGATGTTGGCTAAGATTCTGGTTGTTAATAATGTGCATCAGCGGTGCCTCTCCAGTGGCTGGGCAATGTTGGACGGCCCTGGCTCTATCTCTGCGTCCGATGCAGAGCATCCATCAGAGCCTTCCCCAGGCCCCAAAACTGGCCCAAGTTCCTCTCCAATCTCCTCATCGTCCGAGTCTTCCGCCAGTTCCACTGGCAGCTGGTGGGCCATAACACTTCTGGACATTATAGGATTCATTGCACTACCCCTGATATATGATTATCCAACTTGTTTGAAGACTTTATGAAAACCTCCTTGCAGTGAGAGTAGTTATTGTCAAAATGTTCCACTCAATGTCTAATCTGTATTTCCATCCTTGAAGTTTCATCCCATTACTTCTCGTTTAATTCCCTGGAACAAGCAAGAATAAGTCCTAACCTTCTACAGTGTGACTTCCCTCTTGATATCTGAAGACAGCCATCATGTGCTCTCAACCTTCTCTTCTGCAAGTATCTCCACACCAGTTAATCATTCTGTGTAGGACTTTGTTACCATCCTTTCATCATCTTAGTAACCTTTCTCTGGAATTGCTCTGGTGTATAACGATCTGGGGTGTGTAGAATTGAACTAAGTAGGAAGGCAGACTATTGTGCATGGAGAAGGGGATGTGTGTGTTGCATGTTCCTATGTGACCAAAAATGATGGGTTCACCATGGAGAAGGGAGTGAAATTCTGAAGAACCATATTTAAGAATGCAGGCTGGTGAAGTTAAGGAGGTGCACCATATTCCGGATAAAGGCCATATTAATTATGTAGAAGCAGGTCTCATTCTACCCGAGATGGAAAGGGACTGGATTTTTCCACTTGATCACCTTGCCAGATCCATTTGGCACGTGCTCATAAACCCACTCAGGATGTTCATGTTTAGAAAGATTATATCGTGATTTTGTGAGAAATTTAAAAAAAGAAAAACCCAGGGTTTACTCATCAAAACTAGTTAACACTATTGTAACGTAAAATTGGTGGGAAGATAGATCCGAAGTACTTGAAAACGAATAGGTTAAAATATTGTTTGGGCTCATAACGTACCAGATTTAACTCTGGCTGAAAAGAAGGTGTGGATAATTTGTTAAGGTAATGATGATTTCATAGCTGACCAGCTGCTGTAAGGCTTTAAATCAAGATGAAGAACTGAGAATGAGTCAGCAGGGTTACTGCCTCTTTAAGAAGCTGCCTATATAAAGGAGGCCATGTGAGGGTGTATCTCTCCTCGTGTTCTATCTCCATTGTAGTTCTTTGTGTATGCCTCCGTGTTATAGTTGAAGATTGATTGATTGCCTGGTATTTGTCTAGTACGAGTACGTGCACTTGTGTATGTGTGTGTGTGTTTATGTGTATGTACACACACACACACACCTTGTAGATAAACCACTGTTTGAAAGACAAAATCTCTGTGCACTGTATTTTGCTCCGGGGTTGTCTCAAAATAGTAGTGACGCTGTGCAAACTCTGACATAATTGATGTCACAATACTAGGAAATAGTGGAGTAGAAGATGAAAAACCGGAGATGGTCACAAAATATTTGAGTTCTGAAAACAAAATTAATTGAAAGATGGTCTAAGCCAGGGGTGTCAAACTCAAGGCCCCCAGGCCGGATGTGGCCCATGGGGTGATTAAATCTGGCCCATGGGGTCAGCCTGGAAATAGCAAAGGATGGCTTGTGGTGCCTCTGGCAGCCAAAAACGGGGCACATACCCCTTCCCACAGCCCATTTTTGGCCTGGACGGCCTCCTGCAGCACTCTGCCAGTCAAAACTTCCATCTGCCACTTGCAAAAGTTGGATTGCTTTGATTTACACCTATTACCAGGGCTGTCAAACTCGTGGCCCGCAGGCCGAAAGCGTCATGCACTGGCCACACCCACTCCTGGTTTAGCGAAGGTGAAAAAAGTCACGATGTCACGTGATGACGTGAGTTTGACACCCTTGACCTATACTATGCTGCTATATTATGACATCAGAGGCACTGGTGGGTTCCTACCAGTTCAGTAGTAGCTTGGCGGCTTAGGTTGCTGGAGCCAGCAGCAACCCAGGCCTGCGACGCCCCTGAGCCAGTTCTTCCAGCGGCCTCATAGGTGCCGCCATCTTGTTTCTGGCTTCTTCGCATGCGCAGAGCAATTTTTGTTGTACTGCGCATGTGTGCATAGAGCACATCAAGCGTGCGTGCACAGCGCGTCCCTGACTGAACCGGCAGTAGTGGCTGCCGGAAGCCACCATGGATCATAGGTCCTTAGAAAGAACCCAGTGCATACGAATGCAACACCAGCTGAAGAACTGGCAGTTGTGACTTCCCATTTTTGTGTAACTAATAACCACAATGCCGTCATTTATTATCCTCAAATTTTGAGAAAGTGAAACAAAAACAAAAAAGACAAACATGGAATTCGGGATATTTAAGTGTTATTTCATCCTTTCTTTTACAGCACAAAAATAAGATACTCACTAACTTTCCTTTTTTAAAAAATCTCCAGTAATGCAAAACTTCTCTTCCTAAAACACCCGTTTCCAAACATTCAAGTCATACATCGAGGGTAGCTTTTTATTTATTTATTTAAAAAAAAATTGTTGGACAGATACTCTAAAAATGGTTGGCAGCAACCTTTGCAACATACAAAAACATCTCTAATACACTGATCAACACCCAACTAGAAAGTGCATTTACTCATCCACCATCAGAGAGCTGGCCGGTCAGAAAAGCGATGGCCCCTCTCGGAAAAATGCTGTGCAACATCGCAACACAAGTGAAAGGCCTTAGTCACCCAAGGGCAACTCCATTCGCCGCGGGAGTCACCGCGACGCTGCCTGCTTGCTTAGATGTCCTTTAGTGCCCAGACCTTCCTTGATTCCAGTTCCTAGTTAAACAAGGTCATTATCATTTATCGTTTCAGCACCTTCCTAAGAAGTAGCATCCCCACCACGTGTCCTTTTGATGCAAGAAGTGAACTGGGAATAGGCTAGCCATGAACTGGTTACACATGCTGCTGATCGCCTGATGACTGCCGCATCAAAATTCTTTGCACGTGTGAATGGATACCAGAGGCAGTTTTCACATCATTGAATCAAATACAATACTTATAGAGGCCAGTAGTGACGTGGGAAATCGTGGTTTCCTGCCAGGTAAATGAGCCATTGTCAATTTGCAGGATCACCCTGTTCCTTTCTTACCCATACTTACATACCTCCATCATATTCCTTTAATGACCCCAAATCCCCTTGCAGAATGGCGTCTGGGCAACGGAATGGAGCTATCAGAGTGTTTACTGGCCAGATTCCCTTCCTGTTGCCGATGCGGATTTTTGCTCAGCAGATATATTCTCATTGTGCCCAGAGAGAGAAATATCTGCCCCTTCTTAGGATCGAACCCACAGCCTCCTGATTGTGAGGCGAGAGCTCCACCTCTAGGCCATCGCACCACTCACTTACATACCTCCATGCTCAGTTTTAATTAAACAAACCATAGTTTCCCTATTCAAATTCAAGAAGTGATTTCTTTGAAACTACAGTACTTTAATTCAACTCAGGACCAAACCATCTTAGCTGGTTCCCAAAATGAGAACTCTTAGTGTTATATCCCAGGGAACTGATTTGTTTAAATTGGATTGTAGCCCTTCTTCCTCTTCCTTTTGGCCCTGGTAAGGCTGCAAACCTTGTAAGGCTTGAAACTGCTAGAGTTCTAGGGTTGTGTCCCAGTCCCCCCGCCCGCCCGGAGTCCATTTCCATACTCAGCTGCCAGGAATTGAACACCAAATAATCAAGTGATGCATCTATATGCATGGATGGTTATTTGTTGTCTTATGAGCTATGGATCAGAACTTGAGAGCACTTTGATATGAATACATGTTTTTATTCCTGCTTGACACTACGGATCTTCTGCACTTGGGATGTGGTATCTTTGCATCTTTGACAAGATTAAGGTAAAGGTTCCCCTCGCACATCTGTGCTAGTCGTTCCCGACTCTAGGGGGCGGTGCTCATCTCCGTTTCAAAGCCGAAGAGCCAGCGCTGTCCAAAGATGTCTCTGTATCATGTGGTTGGCATGACTAAATGCCGAAGGCGCACGGAACGCTGTTGCCATCCCACCAAAGGTGGTCCCTATTTTTTCTACTTGCATTTTTACATGCTTTTGAATTGCTAGGTTGGCAGAAGCTGGGACAAGGAACGGGAGCTCACTCTGTTACGCGGCGCTAGGGATTAGAACCACTGAACTACCGGCCTTTCTGATCGACCAGCTCAGCGTCTTAGCCACTGAGCCACTGTATCCCTTTTGCCAAGATTATCCAAGTATAAATTTGTTTTGGGGGAAAGCAGAAAGAAAACCATAGTTCTAGTTTTTTTTGAATGTGAACTTTGACTATGGTTGACCTGGAATTCGTGCATCTCTAAGCAGACACAGAACAATGAACGCTAGACTTTCTGTTGGCTCACAAGATTTGGTGGTATCTTAAACATAGAAAGTGATCTGATTTTGTTCTTCACCCAAGTAAAGAGCTTCTGTTGTCCAAAATGCAAGGTATAGCAAAGATTTAATACTATAAAATCCACCTTATGTGAAAAAGATAACTGGTGCATGCACCAAAGAGAAATGGTATTAAGCCGGTTCTTGTGAACTGATAGCAGAAATTTTGAGTAGTTTGGTGAACCGGAAAATACCGCCTCTGGCTGGCCCCGCCCGCTGGTCTACTGGCTGCCTCCTGAGTCCCAGCTGATCAGCTGGGTCTTCTTTTGTTGCCCTGCACAGGAGAACGGAGCTGGAAAGCAGGTTGGTGGGTGGGGAGGGAATGGGATTTTACAGTATCCTTCCCCTGGATTGCGGTGGGAATGGAGATTTTGAAGTATCCTTTCCTCCAGAAGTGGGGAGGGAATGGGGAATTTGCAATATCCTTCCCCTGGAGTGGGAAGGAAATGAAGATTTTGCAGTATCCTTCCCCTGGGGTGGGGTGGGAATGGAGAATTTGCAGTATCCTTTCCTCCAGAAGTGGGGAGGGAATGGGGAATTTGCAATATCCTTCCCTTGGAGTGGGAAGGGAATGGAGATTTTGCAGTATCCTTCCCCTGGAGTGGGGTGGGAATGGAGAATTTGCAGTATCCTTTCCTCCAGAAGTGGGGAGGGAATGGGGAATTTGCAATATCCTTCCCTTGGAGTGGGAAGGGAATGGAGATTTTGCAGTATCCTTCCCCTGGAGTGGGGTGGGAATGGAGAATTTGCAGTATTCTTTCCCCAAGAAGTGGGGAGGGAATGGAGATTTTGCAGTATCCTTCTCCTGGAGTGTTAATTCTTGTTAAGGGAACCCATTTTTCTGAATTGGAGTTTTTTGCCCGAAGCTAGCAAAAAAATTGTAAAATTGCAGTCATGTGACCGTAGGACGCTGCAACCGGTCAATAAAGGTGAGCTATAATGGGACCTTGGGCAGGGGGAGAAAGACATTTTATGACAGGGGTGTCAAACTCGATTTCATTGAAGGCCGCATCTGGGTTGTATTTGACCTGGGGGGGGGCATGTGGGCGTGGCCAGGGTGGGCATGGCCAGCTTGACGTAACTCGTGTCAGAGGCGCCTGTGGTGGCCAAAGCTGTTTCCGCAGTGGCTCTGCAGGCCAGATCCAGCCCTCAGGCCTTGACACTCCTGCTTTATGACAACCAGAAGTGCTTTGTGAGTTTTAAAGCGCCCATTCAAGGTAACTATAAACAGTTGTCAAATGACTGGTAAGAGAATTGTAATCAATTGTAGCCCATTTATTTTACGACATAAAACTTGATGGGGACCACCGGAAAACTGGCCTTTTACAGGTAATCCTCGACTTACGACCACAATTAACCCCTAAATTTTTGTTGTGAAGTGACATTTGCTAAGTGAGAATTTTGCCCCAATTCAAAACCTTTCTTGCCTCCGCCGTTAAATGAATCACTGTAGTTATTTGATAAATGAGTAACCCAGTTGTTAAGTGAACCTGGCTTCCCTGTTGACTTTGCCTGTTAGAAAGTTGCAAAAATGGATCACATGGCCTTGGGACACAGCGACGGTCATAAATGTGAGTCAGTTCCCAAGCATCTGAATTTTGATCAGGTGGCCATGGGGATTCTGCCGTTAAGTGTGAAAACATGGTCATATGTTACTTTTTCAGTGCTGTTGCTGTTGTAACTTTGAACAGTGAACCTAAGTGAACTGTTGTAAACTGAGGACTACCTGTATTTCTTAAGCTAGAAAGGTCAAAGGGATTGTAGGGAAACCAAAAATAGATGTTAGCGTTGAAAAACCCTCAACTCTTAGCGTTGAAAAACCCTCAACTCTCAGGGACTCTGTGCCTCCCTTATTGATCTTGCAAAATATCCTCTACTGCAGGGGTGTCAAAGTAAAAGTCCCGTGGGCCAGATCCTGCCTGCTTACATCTTGCCCATGAGGCCGCCCTGGAAATAGCGAAGGACCGGCCCACGGTGCCTCTGCCAGCGAAAACAGAGCTTGGGAGGGCTGCATCCAGCCGTCCCAGGCTCCGTTTTCAGTGGCGACCGCCTCCAGCAGGCGGTCTGCCATTGAAAACGGATTTTCAGCCAAGCTGTTTTCATTGGCAGAGGACTGCAAGAGGCTGTTGCGGCCGAAAATAGAGCTTGGGAGTCTGCTTTTGCTGGCAGAGTGCTCAGGCCACCACAGGCGCCCCCCCAACACGAGTGATGTCAAGCTGGCCATGCCCACCCCAACCCCCGAGGTCAAACACAACTTCAATGAAATTGATTTTGACCACCTCCCCTGCTCTGCTTACTTTATCACACTGAACTCATTGTGAGCCTTCGAAATTGCAATCTCTTCTACTCATCCAAAATCCCATTTCTTGCTCATACCTTAAAAATTGAAAGAGACAGAACCCAGCAATTGATTCTTACTGCAGGGACATATATTACAGACCCTAGGAAACTCCAAAAGATGCCACCCTGTTTTGCTCTCTCTGCAGTCCACGAAATTTACTGAAACGTGGAAATCTGTAGGCCTCCGCACCATTGTTCAATCCAGCAGCATGCAGGATCTCACATACACACCTGTTCAATCTTCCAAGAGGGAGAAGTACTAAAAATCCCTGCTCACGTGGGATTCTGCTTATGTGTTTAAACCTTATAGAACTTTGGATTGTGCTTCCTATTTGCTTAGCTTATCCAGTTACTCTTGGATAAAGCATGTGACATTGACACAAAAACAGATCTGAAAAAGCAAGAACCAAATTTTTTGGGTATCTCTTCGGGTGAAGAACAAAACTGTAACTTTTGCAATGAAGCTAACCCGGAGAAATCCCCTAATCGTTTTGTTAGAATCCAAAGAGCCAGCTTGGTGCTTCCCTGAAAATAAGACCTCCCCTGATAATAAACCCAATTGGGCTTTTGAGCGCATGCGCTAAAATAAGTCCCCCCTGAAATTAAGGCCTCCCCCAAAATATTGCAACACAGTAGCAGCCATGAGGAGACCATGCTGCACCTCAAAAATAATAAGGCCTCCCCAAAAATAAGGCCAAGTGCTTATTTCGGGGGTCAAAAGAAAATAAGACTGTCTTATTTTCGGGGAAACTCTGTGTGTACACACACATACACACAGTATCTCACAGAAGTGAGTACACCCCCTCACATTTTGTAAATATTTAAGTATATCTTTTCATGTGACAACACTGAAGAAATGACACTTGGCTACAATGTAAAGCAGTGAGTATACAGCTTGTATAGCTGTGTAAATGTACCATCCCCTCAAAATAACGCAACACACAGCTATTAATCTCTAAACCCCTGGTATTAAAAGTGAGTACACCCCACATGAAAAGATATACTTAAATATTTACAAAATGCGTATATTACAAAATGGGGATCTATATCTATATAGATATTTAGACATGTGTGTGTGTGTGTGTATCCACCCATCTCACAAAAACGGTCAATGGCTGCCCTACAATAAACAGGGAATGTGGATCTGCAGCACAATTTAAGCGAGACTAAAATCCCTTTAAGGGAATGTATGGCTTGGGGTTGCCAATTTGATTTCATTTTCAACCAGCCGAAGATTCAGAAGGCTCAACTAAGGGGAAACACCGTGTGAAATAATCCACAGCCCAAGCCTAGTTCCAAAAATTATTTATCTTTCCTTTCCGTGAGCAACAATTGCCTTTAAAGCAATGATTTCAGATTTCCTCCAACACGAAAACCCTTTTCACCTCTACTGCTCTTTTCAGAATTACTCGTCCCTTAAAAACTTACTTCACAGAACGGGCTGGGTAAGGCTTCCTGGAATTCATCAATTTAAAAAATCCATGTGCGCACTTAACAATACATTTATACCTTCCGTCTAACATCAGTGCAGGTAGTCCTTGGTTGTGATTGGACTTGGATTGTGATTGGATTGCAGGTAGTCCTCCAATTGTGATTGGACTTCCCCAGAATTAATTCACCACCCAGTTTCAAAATCCTGACCGCCAGTCACGGGATCACATTGTGGATGCCTGGTAACTGGCCATTGGTGGCATCCTATGGTCATGTGAGTGCGATTTTCTGCAATTTATTTAATTATTTGCAGGGAACTTATTATTTACTTCCATTTAGTCCGTTGGCTAAAACAAGTTTGTTTAACGGCCACCGTTTTCACTTAATGCCTGTTGCCACAAAGGTCATAAGATTGGGCGTAGCTCAATTGCAGTCGTCACTGAGGACTACCTGCACTGCAGTTATGGGCCGAACAGATAGAACAATCAGCACCCCCTTGAGATGGATGCCACCCCAGACATGTTAGACAACAACTTACACTATCCCTGAACAGCATGTACAAATTTCAAGGTGCAACTTGCAGCCTAAAATCTAGAAATATACAGGCTGGGAAAAGCTGCTTTAAGGAATTGCTATCGACTATGATTCCTGATTTGGGAGAAGCGGCTTGAGTGAAGTATCTTCAACTAGATCCTATTCCTTAATGAGAATATATTCTTGCTTTTCAGCTTCTTTCCTTCCTCCTTCTGTCCCCCTGGGGATCAGCAATGAACCACCTAGTCCTGTGATGGCGAACCTACGGCATGCGTGCCACAGGTGGCATGCGGAGCCATTTGTTAGGGCACACAAAGTGTTGCCCTGTCAGCTCCAGTGTGTACATGCGTGCTGGCCAACTGACTTTGGCCTTCTTTTAAGGCAGTTTCTCGTCCTCTGGAGGCTTACTTGAAGCCTCCGGAGTGTGAAAAAACAGCCCTACGGGCAAACCTTAAGTTCAGGAATGGACTTCCGGTTTGCTCATAAGGCTGTTTTTTGCCCTCCGGAGCCTTTAGGAGCCTTTTTGCCCTCCGGAGGCATGTGGGCATGCCTGCACACAACCCCCCCGTGCTCCCCTCACTTTTGGCACGAATCCAAAAAAGGTTAGCCATCACTGACTTAGTCTGATAGTGACCTTAGTAATGGAATGGGACCGCTTGCTGCAGCCTTTTCACCGTGGCCAACACACTGTGGCCAACTCGCCACGGCCAACTCACTGCAGGACAATCCGGCATGGCCAACTCACCGTGCAACCCCTCAGCAATTCAGTTTAATTATTGTCATTCATGTTTGATTTTGTCCTTCCTTTAGCATCCTTTAATGATTCTATTTCTAGTCCTTCAATATTAGTGTCACTCTTGTCCCCTGGCGAGTTGGCTGTGGCAAGTTGTTGTAGACCCCCCATTTGGTGTCATATAGATTGCTCTCATTTTGAGTGGTCTTATTTTTGAGGGACACTCGTGAATCATTTAAGAAATTCAACAACTCCACATAGAACCGTCTGAAAAAATCACTGCTGAATAGGAATGGGTGAAGAAATGGTCCTTAACGGCGATGCAAGCATCTATCCAACATTATACCTCAATTCGGTAGATTCACCTGATGAATGTGAGTCTCTATACATTTGTTCTTTTTCTTGAGGACTTAAGATGGGAGAATCTTCTAGACATAAGTTAGGAGTTTTAGTCAACGATTAAGCAATGATCCTGTGTGGGCTGTATTGGTCAGATCTACAGAGTAGTCAGTTAAAAGTGTTGGTCAGGATCTATTCTGGCATGGAGAAAGTCACAAGTCTTCCCAATCATTCCCTTGACTGGTAAAATAAAATATATCCAGATTCTGAATTTTTTGATATATCGGACGTCAGGCCGTAGAATTCTTCAATAGCTTGCGCATCGATTTTCTAAGGGGAGAAAAGGAAAGAAAGACGCTATCAAAAGTTTCAGGAATGCTGAAATTGATGTCATGTTTACAGCAATGGGATTTGGCCTCAGGTTTCAGCAAAGCAGACAACCGGGTGCAAAATAGTTAGCTAACTCTTTCCATAACGGTCTGTACACCGCCCCGAGTCCCTACGGGGAGAGAGGGCGGTCTATAAATTTAATAAACCTAAACCTAAACCTAACCATATACTTTGTACTTGCAATATGTACCGTATTTTTCAGAGTATAAGACCTACCTTCCCCCCCCCCCCAAAAAAGAGGCTGAAAATCTGGGTACGTCTTATACACGGAATACAGCATTTTTGGCCTCCTGAAACTCCGCCCCCTTCGCAAAAATGGATGTGCAGAGGGTTTGGTAGGCCTGCAAAGTGCTCCTGGGGGGAGGCAAAGATGAGCAAAAAATGGGTCGTTTTTGCTCATTTTTGCCTCCCCCAAGCCTCTAGGAGCACTCTACAAGCCTCCCAAAGCCTCTGCATGCCCCCCCTCTTTTTTTTTTGCAAAAAACGAGGTGTGCAGAGGGTTTGGGAGGCCTGCAGAGTGCAAAACTTTTTTTTTAGATTGACCTCTTCAAAATCTTGGTGTGTCTTATACTCAGTGCATCTTATAGTCCAAAAAATACAGTATGCATATATTTCTCCCTCATTGCGGGAAAGATTGTGGAAAGCTGAGATCTTTGGACTACTTCTGGTCCGAAAGTCTTAGAACTCAAACTTTATTAAGCTTTTGTTTAATCCAAGACTCTTTTGTGTGAATTCAATTGATTCTTGGGGAAAAAAATCTTTTGCTTCCCCCCCCTTCCTAATATTACCATCTTGGTAAAGGTAGTCCTCGACTTACAACTGTTCATTTAGTGCAGGGGTGTCCAAACTTGGCATCTTTAAGACTTGTGGACTTCAACTCCCAGAATTCCCCAGCCAGCTCTGGGAGTTGAAGTCCACAAGTCTTAAAGTTGCCAAGTTTGGACACCCCTGATTTAGTGACCACTTGAAGTTACAACGTCCCTGAAAAAAGTGACTTGTGAGCATTTTTCCACACTTCCGACCGTTCAGGTGCAAGGCGACCACATCCCCACGGTCACATGACTTACTATTTGGTATCTGACTCATATTTATGACAGCTGTGGTGTCCTGAGGTCATGTGATCAGCTTTTGCAACCTTCTGACAAGCAAAGTCAATGGGGAAAGGAGATTCACTTAACAACCGTGTTACTAACTTAACAATTGCGGTGATTTACTTAATGGCCATGGCAAGAAAGGTCATAAAAAACAAATTTCTCACTCAAACATCATAAATTTTGGGCTCAATTGTGGTCATAAGTCAAGGACTACCTGTATAATGATTCCTGATTCAATAACATCATTGCAGTCAGTGACATGTGACAAGACATAAAACAACACAAAATCATTTTTACATAATCCTCAAATTACGGTAAGATGTTACTCCGTCTAAAAGAATAGCAGCTGTAGGAAATTTTGCAGCTCTTCTGCATGCCATGTTCTTTATATGAAAAGGTAAAGGGACGCGGTGGCTCAGTGGCTAAGACGCTGAGCTTGTCGATCAGAAAGGTCAGCAGTTCAGCAGTTCGAATCCGTAGTGCCACATAACAGAGTGAGCTCTCATTACTTGTCCCAGCGTCTGCCAACCTAGCAGTTCAAAAAAACGCAAGTAGAAAAATAGGGACCACCTTTGGTGGGAAGGTAACAGCGTTCCGTGCGCCTTTGGCGGTCACATGACCACGGAGACGTCTTCTGACAGCGCTGGCTCTTCGGCTTTGAAACGGAGATGAGCACCGCCCCCTAGAGTTGGGAAAGACTACCACATATGTGCGAGGGGAACCTTTATATGTATCAGATTGTGATCTGATAAATATAAAGCAAACAAAATTGTTGTCATAACTTCCAAGACGGAACTTCGATTAGCAAGTGGAGTTATAAGGCTCAGCTCCAAACGGCTGTATCCAAATGGTATGGTCCAAAAAAGTGTAACAAAAAAATGTATGTGACAATATGACTGCAACAGCATGATCAAAGTCCCATCTGGGTTTTAAAAGTGTCTCCTTCGACTGCACAACAGCTGGTCCTTGACCTATGACTGTAAATGAGGCTGAAATTATGGCCATAGGTTAGGCTGGTTATTAAGAGGGACAACAAACGATCACACCATATTTTGCAACGTTTTTCTTAAGGTGGGCATTAAGTGAATCACTGCAGTCATAAAAGAAATACATTAAGGGAATATGGTAAATATAACCAAATCCATGTCGGCAAGGGGTGATTTTTGCTGGAAACCAAATTAAATGTTCATTTCCAGCAAAAATGTAAATCGTGATCAAGTACATGAGTTGTTATAAACGGCCGTAAATGTGTGTTAGTTGCCAAGTGCCCAAAATGTGATTTCACAAGGGGGGGAGGATCTGAATCTGGGTTGGGAGTAGCCTTGGGGAAGTAACTTTGAATGGTTGCTAAGCAACGGTTTGTAAGTTGAGGACTGTGCGTATTCTTGGCTTTTTAAAAAATCAGTCCTTGGAGGCACTGTTGGAAAAAAAACACGGAACGATTCCTCCAAATCCCAAGGGGAAGAGGGATAGTATATCTATCGAGTTGGCTGAGGAATATTGGGAGTTGAAACCCGCACATCTTAAAGTCAACCAGGTGGAGAAACTTTGCCTTAGAACAGGAGTGTCCAAACGTGGGAACTTTAAGACTTGTGGACTTCAACTCCCAGAATTCCCCAGCCAGCCTGGCTGGCTGGGGAATTCTGGGAGTTGAAGTCCACAAGTCTAAAAGTTCCCACGTTTGGACACCCCTGCCTTAGAATAATAAGCATTTTACTTTCAGCAAATGAAATGCTGTAAACACATAAACAGGCTCAATTAAGGCTCGGTCGGTTTGCTTAAAATTGCCGATTTACTCACCTCTACAATATCATCATCAAACAATAGCCAGAAGCCATGACTTTTCACAATGGTGATATAGTGTCCACGGTTAGGGCCACTGGAAGGAAGGAAGGAAGGAGGGAGGGAGGGAATAAGGGAGGAAGGAAGGAAGGAAGGAAGGAGGGAGGGAAGAAAGGAGGGAGGGAGGGAAGAAGGAAGGAAGAAAGAAAGGAAGGAGGGAAGGAGGAAGGAAGGGGGGAGGGAGGGAAGAATGGAGGAAGGAAGAAAGGAGGGAAGAAAGGAGGAAGGGAGGGAAGAAGGAAGGAGGGAGGGAAGAAGGGAGGGAGGAAGGAAGGAAGGAAGAAAGGAGGAGGGAGGGAGGGAAGAAGGGAGGAAAGAAGGAAGAAAGGAAGGAAGGAGGAAGGAAGGGGGGAGGGAAGAAGGGAGGGAGGAAGGAAGGAAGGAAGGAAGAAGGGAGGAGGGAGGGAGGGAAGAAGGGAGGGAAGAAGGAAGGAAGGAAGGTCGGAAGGAAGGAGGGAGGGAAGAAGGAAGGAAGGAAGGAGGAAGGAAAGAAAAAAAAACCACAAATTAAAATTAAAAGACCAGAATCCTAGAGAATTTTCTAAAAGCGAAAGTAATGGAAGTAACATTCGTGTTGACCTCTTCTTCTTCCTAGAAGCGAAGGGTGACACTGAATCCTTTTCTCGCTGTTTCTTTCACACACAAATGGGGAGCTCTGCAGGTGAACTTTCTCCACACCAGCCTCCATGCTCAGTTGGCACCACCAGTGTGCCCATGGCAAGTGAGCCAGAAAGGGAAGCCACAGGAAGGGAGGCTGTTGCGAGAGGCTGTTTGTTTGTGTCTGTGTGCGCACTTGCTCCTTCAAGGCAACCTTGAGGTCTGGCATCTACCTGGACAAACCTCTGTGGTTTTCTTGGCAACATGTTTGAAAGTGGCTTCCCAGGGTCTTCTTCCTAGGGCTGAGAGAGAGTCCCCGGTCCAAAGTTACCCAATTAGCTATTTTTCTTTTATATCTAAGAGGAATATAAAATCACATCAGCCTCCATGTTCAGCTGGCACTCATGGCCTCCTCCTGCTTGCTGCCTTAAGCACTGCACCAAAGTTCCTCTCCAGACCATTTAGAGCAACCTTTTGGACCTCAGGGAGCATTAAATTCATAATCCCACAGACACGAATATGATCTGCCTAATGACTGGCTGGCTGGGCGTGGCAAGGTGGTCATGTGACTAGCTGCGTGTGGCAAACATGTTGTCACTCATGTCGAGGGGTGCCTTGCCAGACTCTACTTGCCACTCCTTGCCTGCCTACCTGGGCTCCTTAGGGCCCCAGCAGGAAGCAGTTGCTGGAGCTAAGCAGCCACCACGAGAAAGAGTTGGCAAAACTGCTCAGTTCAAATTGGATCTGACCGAGAAGGAGGCTCGGCAGAAGTACCTCACTGAGGACTGCGAGCATAGGCTTTCCAAGCAGAGGGAAGACCTGCGGGAGTGCAAGGCCAGGTACCGGCTCATGGAGGCTCAGTGGGCTGAGTTGGTCATCCAGTTCCAGGCCATGATGCAGTCCCACTGGAAAAAGGCCCTCCGGCTCTTGGCCACCAGCGACTCTTCCCTCCAGCCTTCGCCCAAAGCCCCCCACTAGGAGGTTGAAGCAGACCCCAAGTTGGAATTTCTTCCCCACTCCGACCCATAAAAAAAGACCCAGAAGGAGGAAACTCTCTGTAGCAACACAAACATTCATTTGTGGGGCCGTAGTTTGAGGAGCCCTGATTTACTGCAATATAAAAAAATGCAAATAATTTTTCTATGGACCACCAAAACTTTCTCGCAGACCAACAGTTGGTGACTGCTGATTTAGAGTTACTTATTTCTCCTCTTGCTGCCATCTTGCCAGTATAAGCTCAAGAGAGCTCTTCCTCACGCCTCTCTCTTCCTCCGTCTCTACTTATGGGCTCCACGGAGTAAACGCATAGATCTTTCAAATACTTTTGAAGCGGATGTTTAGGCAACAGGGATGGGGGAATGTTAGAAACAGACGGGGATTCGTTTTTCTTTGGGTCTTCCTAGGACTAAAATCCTACCAAACAGCCCCCTGAATGTATTAAACAGATGCAAGCAGTGTAAACTAAGGATCTTTGGCAAGAAGCAACGTTTTTCAAGGGTCTGGACAAAAGAGCACCAAAACAGCTTCAGGACTGCTTGACCAGGTTGAGTGGAGTAAGGGTGTGTGTGTGTGTGTGTGTGTGTGTGTGTTGGACAGCCCAGTCTCAGTAGGCTACAGAAAAATAAAACAAAAACAAATGGCTCTTTAAACATTATATCTAACATCTAGTCTCCAGTGCGAAGGAATGTTTTTATGTAGCACATTCAGCTGCCCCTTTTAAAACAGTGCGCTTAGCCAAAGCTGTGGGGCCAGCTTCCTCCCATCTACCCTCCTGGGCAACCATGTGCAAACAGATCCAAATAATGTTTGTTATTCTTGTTTTCTGTCCACTGAACCAGCCTTGGCTTTGGAGAATCTGTCTTCTTGCCCCTGTAGCTCTTCGCCATCATCACTTGGTGTCAGAGTTCTTTAAGCAAGTGGCATAGAAAAGTGCACAATGAATAAATAAAACAAATGTCTTTGTTATGGTCTGTCGGCCACCGGCCCCTCCAGCAGCCTAATCAGAGGAAGAGGAGGAGGTGTGGGAGTCTGGGTCAGCACCAAGGCAACCTGGGAGCTCCGAGGGGGAAGAGGGAATGGAGCTGGCAGAAAGAGAGAGACAGAGGCGGAGCCTGGGCCGTCCGTCAGCCCTCAGATGGAGAGTCAACAGCCGCTAGGTCTGGAGGTGGCTGATGAGCAAGAGGAGGAACAGCTGGGCCCAGTGCCTGACACGCAGATGCGCAGAAGGCAGAGGAGAGGAGAGCAGTGGAAATCTATGGGCTGATCCTTGGGACGGAAGAGCCACCGCTGCTAGCGAAGCCCCACCCTAGCTCTGGGGATAAAAGGCAGGGGGCGGACATGAATAGATATGGCAGACAACTATTCATCTCCCTGCCGGTCCGAATTGTTAGCCTGTGGTGAGAGAGAAACTGTCAGGCCTGCAGCCATCTTTTCTTTGGGATCTTTGGCCTGCCACACTTTCTATTATTCTACTATGATATTTTCTATTGTGGGAAAATGGGAGGGGGGGATTGTACGGAGTTAGATGCTATGTAGCCATAACACAATTCTTTCTAGAAAGCCAAGGTCATCCTTTGTCTTTGCACCTCTGCACCTGACCGGAACTGGATGGGTGGAACTGCCAGCATGGCAGTGGGAGATTGGACCATGGGATGGGCTTGTGGGTATGGAGGGGCAAGATCTTGAACTTTCAACTGGGTGGGGAAAACCAGGAAGCTTTCAGATTCGGGTTTTCCCAGATGTGCCAACATGGCTCTCTTCATAAATTGGAACTTTGAGGAATACTTTGCCTTGGACTCTGATTTAATTTTGGATGCTATTTGGAACCCTGGGGCTCCTAATTAAAGGACTCTTTGAGTTCATTTCAGAGGGTTTGCTGTGCTTGGGGAGCTGGGTCAGAGCAGTATTCCTCAGATTCTCATTATTTCTATCCACTGTTTGCTTACCACAGGGGTGTCCAAACTTGGGAACTTTAAGACTTGTGGACTTCAACTCCCAGAATTCCCCAGCCAGCATAGCTGGCTGGGGAATTCTGGGAGTTGAAGTCCACAAGTCTTAAAGTTCCCAAGTTTGGACACCCCTGGCTTACCACCAAGGTTGCCTGCAGGGAGAGGGGAGAAAAAAATTTCAAGGTTCCCTCCCAGTGTTGATTGACCATGTCATGCTGGCTGGATTTCTTTCTTTCTGACCTTTTTAAAAAGACCATTTAAAATGAACAACCACAACAACAACAAAAACCTCTTCACTAAAAAAAAAAAAGACATTTGAATCTCTGTTTTTGCTGGGGGCTGAATCATCTCTTTGCACTTATTTGCACTGACAGGGCCAATGACGAGAGTCAGATCAAGGGCAGCAACTTCACATGCTGGACCTGTGACTGTTTCTCACCTGGCCCATTGTTGGTGAGAGGAATCTCGGGATTTAACAACACAGAAAATGCCCTGGTTTGACTTCCCTCCCGTTGTTTAGACAGCAGTGAGTTTTCTCTGTCTTCAGGCATCCCTTCATCAACCTAACTTGGACTCTGAATACAATGAACAGCTGCCACTGTAGGAAGTTAGCACCCACCCCCTCTCCTAGAAGAATGAAATATCCTAGGAAATATTGAAAAGGCAGAATATTACGTTTCCCTGGATAAGAAATGGAGAAACATGTTTTTAGGCAGGAAACAGACCTTCGTCAATGGGCCATTAAAATGCCTGAGCGAGTCTATTCTACATAACAAAGATGTGCAGAAATCAGAGGAGAGGAGAGCAGTGGAAATCTATGGGCTGATCCTTGGGACGGAAGAGCCACCACTGCTAGCGAAGCCCCACCCTAGGTTCTAGGATGATGGGATTAAGCTCCAGGATGATGGGATTAAGGCATGATAGTATTAGCCTTTACCCATCTCACCACAGGGCACCTGGGAAGAAGCAATGCTCAACCCAACTTGCACTCAAAACAGCCTAGAGAGTTGCCCCTGTATGGCCCCATGGGAGTCTGACAACCAATCAGAATGCATTTCTTACACAGGAACAGGAAACAGAGAGGTGGGGCCGAACAGAGGGTATAAAAAAACTCAGGAACTCTCATCAAGCGCCTTCTTTGTCTTCTTCACCCAACATCTGGAAGCATGTGATTTCCCCCTTTTCTGTTCGGGAGCTCAAGCCATGTCATCCTGTCCACCATTAAAATCATCTTTCCAAGCAGCCTCCATGTTTCCAGTGTCTTTGTCCCCACTTGGAGCTGAACCCAGAAGGACATTTCTTCCAACACCACGATGGAAATGGTAAGAAAGCTACCTGTATCCAGATCAACTATTATCGTAAGCATCTTATTTTTTATTTCAATGGAATGTTCTGCCACTTCATAACTCATTCATCTTTCAGCCCCCAGCTTGTATACACAGGACCCTTATTTTCTAACCAGGGCTCTTAATGAATTTGAATGTCCACCGTCTCAATCCCAGCATTAAAGACACTGAACCCCTGAACCCCACATCAGCCAATGAAGAAAAATGTGTCATCCGTAGAAAAACCAGGCGTTTTGAACTGAGAACCAGAACTGTGCCTATATAGCTCGGAAATAGCTATCTTCCTTCGTTTGTTAGGATGAGACCAGAATATCTAGTCCAATGTTTTGCATGTAAGCAACCAACCAACCAACATTTGTCTGAATTTAAAAACACAGCACAAAATGAGTGTTATCTTACCCAGGCTATTTGTCTCCAGCACTGTTCTAACCAAGGCTTCCCCAGCAGCACGAAGCCGAGTCCTCGTCCCGACAAACCCCTTTCATTTAATTTACATTGAATTCCTCTCCAGCAAAGTCCAGGCCCAAAGTCTTTCAAGATAGTTCACAATTACTGGCCTTTATCAGGCTTGGAGAGTGGCCAGATCACTATCTTTTAGACTCCGCAATACTTGGCAAGAATGCAGGAATGAATTAATTGTCTCCTGCAAACTCCACTCCCCTGGCGCTCCCTCTTTTATTTCCTCTGGGAGGGGCCATTCACCATCCACCTGTGGCCTTACTCCCAAGTCGACCCCTGTTCTTTAGCTGTTTCCTTCGTCTGGCCACTCTGCGCATGCTCACACTGGGAACAGGCTCCAGCTGCTTGTCTGCCTCACTGATGCCTGACTCCGAAGGCAGCTGATAACTATCAGATGGCCCTGGCCCCCTCTCTGCCTCTGACGCAGAGCCCTCGTCAGAGCCTTCCTCAGACTCCAGGACTGGCCCATCTTCCTCCCCAACCTCTTCACTGTCTGAATCTGCTGCCGGTTCCGCTGACAGACCACAACAAGCACAGGAGAGAGAAAATATCCCTTTCCTTCCTTCTCACTAAGTCAATCTGTGGTCCTTTAAAAGATAAGATCTCCCTGACAGCTGCTATCAGCTGAGCTGTGCTCCTGCGCTAGGCAGCAGGCTCCATTTGAAGCTTTCACGATGGGACAGATTGCCCAACTGTGGGGAATGTGGAAAAGGGACCAGTTAGTTTTCTAAGATAGGTCATTTCCACACCTGAATATTTTATGGATGCATGGGAGCAGTGCTCAGGTTACACAAGATACATTTAGTGTGACCTTGTGTTTATGCAGAGAAGCGAAAGCTGTCAGCCAAATTCTCCTCATACACAAACATGTTGTGCAGTTGCTAGAGTACACACAAAATTAGTTAGGCAAAAATCTGTATACTGACAGATGATGAAAAAGAGAAGAGACCTTTTCATTTGTTTCGTTCTCACTAAAATGCAGATGGGAATTTTTTTGGGGGGAAAGATCAATACAGAAGCCTTATTTCTTCCTTCTAAAAATCTGAGTAGGCTGATTGCCTTTTCTGTCTCGCTTTCAACACAACCAATCTGTCTCCTGCAATAATTATTGAGTCTGTCATCTGCACCTCCATAACTGTCTGGTTTGGCTCTGCAACCCAACAAGACAGAGACAGACTTCAGAGGATAATCAGAACTGCAGAAAAACAATGGCTGCCAATCTGCCTTCCATTGAGGGACCTGTATACTGCATGAGTCCAAAAGAGGGCTGTGAAAATATCTACAGACCCCTCACATCCTGGACATAAATTGTTTCCACTTCTACCCTCCAAATGATGCTATAGGGCACTGCACATCAGAACAACTAGACACAAGGACAGTTTTTCCCTGAATGCCATCACTCTGCTTAACAACTAATTCCCACAATAATGTCAATAATTTACTACGACTGTATTACTATCATTCTTCTCTTCCTTCCTAGTACCTATCTCTCCCCACTTATGACTATAACCATGTTGCTTGTATCTTTACAATTTATACTGCTTTATTTGTTTCCTAGTACAATTTGATTGCTTATTAGTAACCCATGACTATCACTAAGTGTTGTATCTTATGATTCTTGATGAATGTATTTTATTTTTCTTTATGTACCCTGAGAGCTTATGCACCAAAGACAAATTCCTTATGTGTCCAATCACACTTGGCCAATAAAAAATTCTATTCTACTGCTATTCTATCCTATACCATGCTATAATAAATAAATACATAAATTTTAGAACCTCCCAAGGACCATGGAAAGGTATTATCATTTTAACTTTACAAGTTTGCCTACTTATGAATGCCTCAGGTGTACCTGGATAAAAACTCTTTGGTGTAAGAGAAAGGAACCTTATTTTGGCTTCCGGATTGATAGGCACTCCATCAGCTGAGTGAGCAACAGAGAGTTATTCCTTTATTCCTTATGTTGGGTTTAACTTCCTGGCAGTGCAATTTACCTGCCACAGTGAACGACAACAGCCACCAAGTCATACATGCGGTCCAAGTTGATGGCGTCTCCCGATGTATTGAAGAGTCGTAGCTCCAGGGGGAAGACCACTCGGTAGGAGAGCTTGGTGTACCGGTGTAGCTGCTCCATGTACTTGAACCGCTTCAGGTGCAAGGCAAGGATCATTGGAAGCTTCTTCACCCTCATCCTACAAAGTCAAAAGACCCAGATTGTTGGGGGAAATATGCTGACTCTTCTTCTGACCGAGGCTTCCCAAGAGCAGGAAGCAAACTCCTTGCTCCAACAAAAAAACCCTTTTATTAATTTGCTGTGACTTCTGCTCATTTACATCCAGCAAAGTCTTTCAAGGGAGGATTTACAGTCACAGACCTTCGTCTGCCAACTCTGTGCATGCACATGCTGGGAACAGGCTCCAGCTGTTCATCTGCCTCACTGATGTCTGACTCTGAAGGCAGCTGATAAGTGGCATACGGCTCTGGCCCCCCCTCTGCCTCCAACACAGAGTACTCATCAGAGCCTTCCCCAGGCTCCAGGACTGGCCCATGTTCCTCCCCAACCTCCTCACTGTCCGGATCCGGCACCCTACAACAACTCTATAAATACCTTAGAGAGTGCTATAAAGCACTTCGAAGTGGTATATAAGTCTAAGTGCTATTGCTATTATCTGAAATGTTATTCCAACATAGGTTGAAGAAATCATAGCAAAAATACTGGGTCTTCAGCAAGGACCTAGAGCCAAAAAGATTTCAGTCTGCTTTAATTGCTGCTTGAAAATCTTCTTGCAACTTAAGTTGCACAGCGATAAGCAAACCCTTTTTACATACCGTTTCTGAGCCTCCTGTTTGCTGCAGCAAGTCTCACAGTAGTATTTCTGTTCACTACACAACGTTTCGGTGTTGCTGAAGTCTCTGAAAAATGACAGAGGTACCAATTGTTAGATGTCTTTGAATAGCTCAGACATGGCTGTGAATTGTTTATTACATCTGGCTTCAGGGTAGCTTCACACCTGCTGTTGAGTAGGGAATTGATCTTGAGGCACTCATACTGGTGCACACACAAGCAGTAAGCCTGGGGGGCTGTTACACAAATGTCAGTGCAACTCCCTCCTTCCTGCAATTTCTTTACCTGTTCACCTATTTGACAAATACAGACGGCCACCTAATTTAGCCCGGCTTGTAAGGCGTAAAACAGAAACACGGACATAAAAACAGTAAAAAGCCATACAAGATTTTAAAAAACACACAACCTATTAACATTTTCCAAATTTCTTTCTAATCTTTTTCTTTCTTTCTAACTCCTCCCCCCCCTCCCCCCTGCTTTTCCTGGACTTTATTAATGCTTTTGTAGTGTTGCCCCATTGTTTTCCCACTGTCAAACAGTAAAAACCCTAGAGATGACATCATACTTCGAAAAATAGGATATATAACTTTTTTTCTTTTCGTAACCCACTTATCTTTAATGACCATAAAGCAAAAACAATGCCGGCCATTGTGAAAATGTGTTTTACCTTAAACAGTGAGTTATGGAAGTGTTCTGTTCTACATCAACAGAGAGATCAAGAAAATCTTCATCTTTGCTGCTAACCTGCCACAAAAACAAGATTTAATAGCATTTTAAAGCGTTGCAACATTTTTAATTTACCCTCTTCTCATCCTGTCAATACATCAGGAAGGCCTCACTGCATCTTAGAGAAACACTGAGGCAGCCAACTTCCCCAATCCCAATTATTGCCAAATGAATTTCTACAGTCACAGATTTGCATTTCGAATAGAATAACAAAGTTGAAAAGGGACTTTGGAGGTCTTCTAGTCTAACCTCCTGCTCAGGCATTTGTGGTCCAATGCAAAGGTAGCATCTAACCATGGTTCAGATTTTGTAACTATGATTGTGTATTCGACATAACTCTCTAAGGCAGGATTTGCTTTTATAGTTTTATAGTTAGTTGTGAAAACTGTCTGGGTAACCTTTGGGTTATTCTCTTTCAGTCCAATCCACCTCCCTGTGGGGAAAATACAAAGAGGAAATATTATTAAGAATATTTGCCACCTTGTTCCATTTTAAAAAAAGGTGGGATAAAGACGACTCTAGAAAGAGTGCAGAGAAGGGCAACAAAGATGATTAGGGGACTGGAGACTAAAACATATGAAGAACGTTTGCAGGAACTGGGTATGTTTAGCTTAAGAGAAAGAAGGACTAGGGGAGACATGATAGCAGTGTTCCAATATCTCAGGGGTTGCCCCAAAGAAGAGGGAGTCAAACTATTCTCCAAGGCACCTGAGGGTAGAACAAGAAGCAATGGGTGGAAACTAATCAAGGAGAGAAGCAACTTAGAACTGAAATTTCCTGACAGTTAGAACAATTAATCAGTGGAACAGCTTCCCTCCAGAAGTTGTGAATGCCCCAACACTGGAAGTCTTTAAGAAGATTTTGGATAGCCATTTGTCTGGAACGGTATAGGGTTTCCTGCCTAGCAGGTGGTTGGACTAGAAGACCTCCAAGGTCCCTTCCAACTCTGCTATTGTATTGTATTGTATTTATTTTCATCATCATCCATAGAAGTTCACATTTAACTACACTGACCATTTTTTCTTGGGAAAAAGAAAGGACCAACCTGAAAAATCTGAAAGATAGCCATAAGGATTAAAAAAAAAAAGTAAATTTTAAAACACACCCCAAAATCTAGGGCAGGTTTTTAAACTTTTTGACCCAATTAAGTCTTTCCCCAGGACTCCTCAGTTTATGGCCTGTTGCTTAGCAACCATCCAAAGTTACAACAAACTTTCCCAGTGCTGATCATGACCTAGAATTGAATTTGTGATGGCTGACTCCTGCCCTTCCCCCCCCCCCCAAATCCTGTGGCTCGGGGGTGGGTTCTGGCTGCTGCCGGTTTGCTCAGGGACGCACTGCGCATGCGCTTGATGTGCAGTATGTGCGCATGTGCAGTACTAAAAAAATGCTTCTGCGCATGCACAGAAGCAAAGAACAAGATGGGGCGCCTATGGCGCCGCTGAGAGAACCGGTTCTCTCGGTAGTTACTACCTCTCGGTAGTTACAACCTACTCGGCCGAACCGGTAGGAACCCACCTCTGAAGTGGCTGCATTTTGGGCATTTAGTAACCAGCCTACATTTGTGGTGTTTCCAGTTTCCCAGAGTCCCATGACTTTGATTTATGTCATTATTTATTTTTTTGCCAGAAATGGGCATATACTTCTGGTTCCCTGCAAAAATATGCTCATTGTAGCCAATGGATCCAATTAATGACTGCCATGTTAACTGCTTACCGACCGGCATGACATACAACTGTAATTCCAGTCTCAATTATGGTCATAATTTGAGGACTATCTGTAATTTCTTCTCCCCTCCCAAAAAATAACATCCAAACTCTGTTGTTTACAGAAACACAAGTCCCAAACTGGATCTTTGATCCACAAACCAGCAATTATAGGTTGCTCTATTACCCCTGGGGAATGTCCAAATAAACTCCCAGTTTAAGAGCCCCTGGCTCAGAGAACGTCAAACAATTAATTCATTATATTATTAAAGTTTCATACCTGCTACTATTATTCCCCCCAATTCTCACTGAAGACAAATAATTCTAACTTAATTCTGCACCTGACATACTAAAAGGAGGCTTTTAGTAAAATCAGGCAGTTCAAATGAGATTTATTTATTAAAGATATAAGAATCTAAACTACTAACATGATTGATATTATCAAAGACTTTTCTATAATCAATGAAGCACAAACTTACTTCTTTTGGGTATTCTTTGCTTTTCTCATTTATTCAGTGTATATCAACAATAATGTCTTTTTTTCTTGATCTTTTTAAAAAGCAGCTTAAATATCTGGACTCACTTTTCTCATGTAGGGCTCTAATCTTTATTTTGCTAGCATATGAAATCTTTTCTTTTGTATTAGGTT
Source organism: Natrix helvetica (assembly GCF_964273705.1). Taxonomy (NCBI): domain Eukaryota; kingdom Metazoa; phylum Chordata; class Lepidosauria; order Squamata; family Natricidae; genus Natrix; species Natrix helvetica. Next base: position 65,577,086 of record NC_138558.1, on the reverse strand, counting down.
GTACACTACAGGTAGTCCTCAACTTACAACAGTTGAGTTAGTGATTGTTCAAACTTACAACAGGACTGGAAACAGTTGAATCTGAACTACTAACTGTCGAGGGAAATTAGCAGGAGTTAAGCACAGAAAGGAATTCAAGGTGGGCTGGCCTTAGATCTTTTGTGGGTGCGCAGGGATTCATGACTTATGACGTGTTTGACCCCTCTCTTGGGCTCTGCCTGGTCATCTCCTACAGCAGGGGTGTCCAAACTTGAGAACTTTAAGACTTGTGGACTTCAACTCCCAGAATTCCCCAGCCAGCATGGCTGGCTGGGGAATTCTGGGAGTTGAAGTCCACAAGTCTTAAAGTTCCCAAGTTTGGACACCCCTGTCTTACAGCTATGAATAGTAGCTCTCTATGAGTTTGCTCTTCCATCAGATGCCATACCTAGCCTAATATCATAAAAAAACAAGCTCTTTGGATTTTAAACTACACATTTCAGAAATGATTCACAAACTTCAAGCGAATGCAATGCTTTTTTGCAATTCTTAGAGCAACAACAGAGCTGCAAAATATCTGGACCACACTAAAGGACTCCCAAAAGTTAGGTTTCTCTATATCTCTGTGCTGCCATCTAGTGGCTGCCTTAGATTGGTTGTTCTTATTAAAGTGGCCACAATTTTCTCCAGTATGCCCAATGCAAGAAAGGCAACTCTGCTTAAGGTAAACTTAAACAAGTTGACTTCTTAAATTGGTGGCATCATTTTTCATCCAGAAGCCTGAAAGAAGATGCAGCTGCCTCATTCAACAACGGAGGGCTTTCTTTGTGCAAAGATTGAAGTGTGTCTTCCAAGTCACTCCCAGGTGTGCAACGACTTAATCGTTAAACCTTTTCCAAAGTTGTAGATTTGTATATTAAAAGTATGTACACACGTTACATATTTGCATACAAGTATCCCTTGGGCTATGACTGCCTTTCCCCCCAAAAAATAAGACCCAACTGGAAATTAAGCCCTAGCATGATTTTTTCAGGATGCTCATAATGTAAGTCCTACTACCCCTAAAATAAACCACAGTTAAGATCGTCACCCAGACCGATGCATTTAGTACTACTGTATTTTTGGAGTATAAGACGCACCAAGGTTTTAAAGAGGCAAATTAAAAAAAAAAGTTTTTGCACTCTGCAAACCTCCCCAAAACGGCCCATTTTTCATGAAAACGGGCCCATTCCCCCCCCAAAAAAGGGTATGGATAGCCCTTAGGAGGCTTGTAGAGTGCTCCGGGGGGGGGGGCAAAATTGAGCAAAAAATGGCCCACTTTTTATCATTTCTGCTCTCCCCAGCCCCCAGGAGCTCTCTGAAAGCCTTCTACAGGCTCTGCACGGCAATTTTGGTGAAGGGGGTGGGGTTTCTGGAGGCAAAAAATGTTGTATTAAGTGTATAAGATGCACCCAGATTTTCAGCCTCTTTTTTGACTCCGAAAAATACAGCATATTTTCCCCGAAAATAAGACTTAACCAGAAAATAACACATCTTTTTGAGCAAAAAGTAATATAAGATGCAGTCTTATTTTCAGGGAAACATGGTAGTTGTTAAATGGCTCTTCCAAATTAAGATGGCCTTGGAAAGAGGGCTGTACAGTCTATAAAACACTTCTGGCTGTCCCAAAATGTTGCGCTGCCTATTGAATAATTGCTTGGCAACCTGTTCATACTTATCATCATTTGCTGAGCTCCTCGAAATCATGAGATTGTTATCTGCAATCTTCTCAGAGAAGGCTCGCAATCTGGGAGTCCTCCTGGATACGCGGCTTAGTTTAGAAGAACACCTGACGGCCGTGACCAGGGGGGGCTTTTACCAGGTTCGCCTGGTACGCCAGTTGCGCCCCTTCCTGGATCTGGATGCTCTGTGCACAGTCACTCATGCCCTCGTCCTTTCTCGCCTGGACTACTGCAACGCTCTCTACATGGGGCTGCCCTTGAAGAGCACCCGGAGGCTTCAGATGGTCCAGAATGCGGCCGCGCGGGTTATCATGGGGGTACCTAGGTGCTCCCATGTTACACCCCTTTTAGGCAGCCTGCACTGGTTGCCGGTTGTTTTCCGGGTGCGATTCAAGGTATTAATTATGACATTTAAAGTGCTCCATGGTTTAGGCCCAGGGTACCTGCGAGACCACCTACTGCCACCAGTAGCCTCCCACCGTCCAGTACGATCCCACAGAGTTGGCCTTCTCAGGGTGCCGTCGGCCAGACAGTGTCGGCTGGTGACCCCCAGGGGGAGAGCCTTCTCTGTGGGAGTGCCTTCCCTCTGGAATGAGCTGCCCCTGGAGCTTCGCATAATCCCTGACCTCCGGTCCTTCCGACGCGCCTTAAAAAGTTGGCTTTTCCAGCAAGCCGGCCTGGCCTGTTAATTTTATCTCATTTTTTAAATGTATTGTCCTATAAATTGGGTTTGTTTTTTGGATATGTATCTAATTTCTTTTTAAACTTTCGTGATATGTGTTTTTTAATGTTGTACGCCGCCTTGAGTCCTTTGGGAGAAGGGCGGCATATAAATCCAATAAAACAAACAAAACAAACAAACTCTACCGGCTTCCCTAGAACGTTAATGGAGAACCTGGCCATGAAGGTTGCGTGCTGTTGCCACCTGGCAATAGAATCCCCTCTTGTCTCTGGGCACTGGCTGAAGGGAACTGTCACCCTTCTGCCAAGATTTAAGCTCCGTTCCTGCTTCCCACTAGAGGAGTTCCCTTCTGGGCACAAAGGCCTGTACTTCTTCTGCAGGATGCAGAAACAGAGCTCAGGTCCTTAAGATCTGACCTCTGTTTCTGCACTCCACAGGAGTTCCTTTGGGTGCACGGAAGAGTTGAACACCCACTTGCAGAATGGCGCAAGGCAGTCTTTGTAGAAAGGGTGTTTCTCATATTAGCTGGGCATGCTGCAGAAAAATGCAAAGTTAAGTGGACCAATGTATGCACGTTTCTGGGCCCTGTAACAGGTCAAGGTTTTCTGGGCATGGTGGGGTGGGCAGCGGGTCCTGGCTTCCATCACCTGGAGGCATCCATGCATTCTCCTGAATGACCCACACAATTGTCTAACGAGGGCAACAGAGAGAGCCAGGATTGCAGTCATTGAGCAAAGTGGTCTCACATAACAATCATTTCACTCAACAACCAAAATTCTAGTTTCAGTTGTGTCAGAGTATTCATTAACCGGCAGAGACATGGTAACAGGTCAGCCAATGAACTGGCATGGTAACAGGTCAGCCAGTGGGGCTTGTTTGCAAAACAGAAACTTAAGCAAAAGGTCTGGGCGTGGCTTAGCTCTGTGCCCAGCTCTGAAACGAAACTAATCTAGTAGTCTGCTCTGAACTCTGAACTGAAACAATCTCTCCTCTCTCCCACGTTGGAAGAATCTGCTGTTCGTATTGTACATTTATTCATGTGTTGCTATGTATATCAAGAAGTTAATGAAGCCTGCTGAATCAGTTATCTGTGTGTGCTTTCTGGATGTGATTCCTACTGCAAACTCTGCCAAGTTGTGGTCGTAAGTCCAGAAATTCCTGCAGGTGTTTGCATATTAAACGCATGTACATGTGCTCTTTGTACAGATTTGCCTATTTAAATTACGTAAACGTGCCTGCTTTTTGCATAGAGATTTGTATATTAAAATTATGCACCGTGCTCTTTGCATATATAAAGAAACTGGGCTGAGAGATCAGTCCCTTTAAAAAATAATGTTCACAATAAATGGGGACAGATAAATGGCCCCAAACACGCACATAATAAATAAATATTGCCTTTACCAACTAGGACCATCCTCATTTCAATGACTTTATAAAGGTAGAGATTTCTTTGACTAGGCAAGGATTAGCCAGCTGTTTACAGGTAATTCTTGTTTTAATCCTGCCAATGCTTACAGTTTCGCAGTTCAAACATCTCGTTTCATTGGTCAAGGTTCCTTGAAAAATCTCGTGCACCCAGGTGAGCTCCTGTTTGTTGTTCTCTTCTGCTTCGTTCATGTTGCCATTTTTCAGCTTGCCGTTGTGTTTTTCCTGCTTTTTCTCCTCTTGTAGAATGTCGGCAACCGTGTTCAGCAAGTAATTCAAAAATTCGTGAGCGTCCTGCTGCATGTAGTTGTCAAAAAGATCTATTTTAAAAAAAAAGAAAGGATGTTATATTTATTTATTTATTTATTTGTTTGTTTGTTTTTGTAAAAGATGGCTAGAGACGCTCATATTATAGTGCACACAATTCTGGCCTGCTAACAACAATAGGGATAAAGACACAAGTGAAATCAATACAGAAAGAAAAGAATGAAAGCAATCAAGTTAAGAAAAACCATATTGTTGTGGCCCACCAGTGAGGAGGTTGGGGAGGAAGGTGGGCCAGTCCTGGAGTCTGGGGAAGGCTCTGATGAGGGCTCTGTGTTGGAGGCAGAGAGGGGGCCAGAGCCGTCTGACAGCTATCAGGTGCCTTCAGAGTCAGACTGCAGTGAAGCAGACCAACAGCTGGAGCCTGTTCCCAGTGTGCGCATGCATAGAGTTGCTGGATGAAAGGGAACAGCTAAAGAACAGGGGTCGACTTGGGAATAAGGCCACAGGTGGATGGTGAATGGCCCCTCCCAGAGGAAATAAAAGAGGAGCGAAAGGGGAGGGGAGTTTGCAGGAGACAATTAGTTCATTCCTGAATTCTTGCCAAGTATTGCTGCGTCTGAAAGATATTGGCCTGGCCACTCTCCAAGCCTGATAAAGGTCGGTAATTGTGAACTATCTTGAAAGACTGTGGGAGAGGAAAGATTTTGCTGGAGAGGAATTCACTGTAAATTAAATAAAAGAGGTTTATCGGGACCAGGACTTGGCTTTGTGCTGCTGGGGAAGCCTAGGTCAGAACACAGATGCCCAAAACTATACCCATTTATCCTAGGGCCTGTTCCTATGGCTGTGGCGGGCATTGGCAATCAGGATGGTTAGCAAACATGAGGATCCTAACAGCTGTCGCTTCATAGCTGATCATGGATTCTGTACAGGATTCCCTGAGGTCTCATTATCACTCCAGGTGTTGCCTTGGGGGAGGCAACTCCTGGATGAAGGACATTTTTCATACCAGAAGAAAGAAATGCCTTAAGCCACCTTATTGAGTCATGGTAACGCAGTGGTTAGAGTGCGGTAGTGCAGGCTACTTCTGCTGACTGCCGGCTGCCTGCAATTTGACAGTTCGAATCTCACCAGGTTCAACGTTGACTCGGCCTTCCATCCTTCCGAGGTGGGGTAAAATGAGGACCCAGATTGTTGGGGGCAAATATGCTGACTCTGTAAACTGCTTAGAGAGGGATGTAAAGCACTGTAAAACAGTGTATAAGTCTAAGTGCTTTTGCTATTAGGCAGGCAGTTTAAGACATTTTTTCATCTGGTATGAAAAATGTCCTTTGCCCAGGAGTTATGGGTGACCTTATGCATGTCGAACATGGATTTCTTTTTGCTAAGATTTGTCCCAACAGGGATCTCCAAATAGAGAAGATCTCGCATAATTTGTGGCTCAGTTCTTTTTTTAAAAAAAAAATCCGAACTATATGTTATATAGCAAAGAAGACTGTGACCAGAGGTGGTATTCTACCAGTTCAGACCGGTTTGCCCGAATCGGTGGCGGAAATCGTGGAGGGCTCTGCCCACCCTCCCCGGCTCTATTGCACCCCATTTGGGGCCTTTTTCCGCCCAATGTGCACGCATGGAAGGCTGAGGGCCTGCACAGAGGTAGCACCTGAGAGCTTGCGCACGCGCTCGCATTTGCAAACTGGTAGGGAAGGTATACCACCACTGACTGGGACCTTGCATGCCACCCAAGGAGCGACAGTGCAAAATTCTCTCTGTTAACTCAAAGGGCATCGGGGAAGAAGGGCCCCAAAAATGGGAAAGCACAAACTGCAGCTCCTTGAGCTGCCCTTGAATTTCTCACTCCCCTTGGCCTAGCCTGGAGCACACATTCAAGGCCCATCAAAGTAGGCTATACAAAGTCAATAGAGAAGGATTAGTAGCATATCGGGGCTCCAGGCTGCTAATGCTGAGCCAGCTTGGTGTGGTGGTGAAGGCATCGTTAGAAACCAGGAGACCGTGAGCTCTAGATCCACTTTAGGCACAAAACTGGGTGACTTTAACTCAATCACAATCAAGCCTTGGGTAGTCATCAGGCTTCAACAAAACCCATTTGTAGAACACAACAACTGGGCTGCAAAAAGACAGACAACTGCTGTATGGCAGGAAAGAGGAAACTCTGTGGCGTCTACTAGTAAGCATCCAGATTTTTGCAGCTCATATATGCTAAGGAGTGGTGCGGTGACCTAGAGGTGGAGCTCTCGCCTCACAATCAAGAGGCTGTGAGTTCGATCCTAGGTAGAGGCTGATATTTCTCTCTCTGGGCACATTGAGAATATATCTGCTGCAAAAACTCTGCATCGGTGACAGGAAGGGCATCTGGCCACTCAGCTCCATTCAGTTGCCCCGACTTCACCCCGCAAGGGATTACGGGGTCATTAAACAACAAATATATGGTATACGTAAAGGATGTGGCATATATCAGACTGCACCCTGAAAAAGTAATACGGGTAGGTCCAGAGGTGGGTTTCACATAATTCTACCACCGGTTCACCGCACACCGAAAATGTGAGCATTTGCGTGATTCTTCCACGCATGCGCTTTGCGTGCGCACATGGCTTGCTCACATGCGTGCAGCTTAGGAAAGGTGGCTAAATAGGACGGCATAGTGCCGTAGCAGGTGAGTTGCCGGCAGGTTGCCACTACCGGTTTGCCTGAACCTGTCCGAACCGGCTGAATACCATTACTAGGTGGGTCCATTCATCATTGTCTTGAATAGCTGGGATCTACACCTACCATTCTCCTTCCGTAGCCTTGAGATGAATTTTTTGGGAGGAATCACCCCAACTTTCTTCTTCTGCGTAGCAATGCTGTGGAAAAGATCTGCCAGGCACGTCAAGAGGTTTTCTTTTTTTTTCTGCTGGGCCTTATACGCCAGCACATTTTCCCGAAACGGCCGGCAGAAGTACAGAGCTTGCAGGACAGAGTTGCAGTAACACGTGTTTCCAAACTGCAGACAAGAGTAGAGATAAGCAACGGATGAAAACAACAACAACAACAACAGCTAATGCAACGTCTGGTTATCAACCAAAATTGCTCTTTATTGTCCTACCACTGCTCATCATTACTCAAGCAACCAATCAAGGAATGAATGACGATCACAGGTGTCTTAAATTGCCATCCAATTTGGCATTAAATGGCAATTAAGTTTGATTTGGCAATCGAATGGCAGTTCAGTTGCTCTCTGTTTCGATTCCAAGGGGATCTTAATGAATCAGTAAATGACCTCACTGTCCTTTCAGACCTTCACATTATGTCCGTGGAGATTCTCGGTCATCCAGGGCATGGTTCTCCCAAAGGTGCTTTTTTTTCAAGAGGACTTTCTTGTTTTTTTTCTCTGAAGACGTTTCACTTCTCAGGCAAGAAGCTTCTTCAGCTCTGATTGGATGGTGGGGAATGGAAGAATTTATACTCCTTGCAGACAGCTGGTTCATTTGCATCCTTTTAGAGGGTGGTTGAGGCCGCTTGGAGGTTTGTCTGTGTCCTCAGGGTCACCTGAGCAGTGCAAAAATTTTCCTTCCATTCCCCACCATCTAGTCAGAGCTGAAGAAGTTTCTTGGATGAGAAGCGAGACATCAAAGAAGATGTTTTTTTCAAAGAAAAATGAGAAAGTCCAATTGCCTCTTTCAAAAAGCACCTTAGAATTAAATACAGTACGTTTTTCGCAAGGGCATGAGAATGCAGCTGCCATGCACATTTACATTCAGACAGATTAAATAGATTAACAGAGTTGGAAGGGACCTTATAGGTCATCTAATCCAACCTCCCGCCTAAGCAGGAGACCTTATACCATTTCAGACAAGTGATAGTCCAGCCTCTTAAAAACCTTCAGTGATGAAGCTCCCACAACTTCCAAAGGAAAGCTGTTCCATTGGTTGATTATTCTCACTGTCAGAAAGTTCCTCCTTATTTCTAGGTTGAATCTCTCCTTGGTCCAGTTTCCATTCATTATTCCTTGTCTGCCCTTCAGGTGCTTTGGAAAATAGCTGAACACTCTTCCTCTCTGTAGCAGCCCCTCAAATATTGGAACACTGCTATCATGTCAGCCTGGTCCTTCTCTTCATTAGAGTAGCCATGCCCAGTTCCTGCAACTGGTCTTCATATGTTTTAGCCTCCAGTCCCCTAATCATCCTGGTTGATCTTCTCTGCACTCTTTCTAGAGTCTCAACACCATTTTTATAGTGTGGTGACCAAAACTGAATGGTGTACTCTAGATGTGGTCTTACTAGGGCTTTATAGAGTGGTATTAGTACCTCACTTGATGTTGCCTGTATCCCTCTGTTAATGCAATTTAGGATTGCATTGGCTTTTTTGGCTGCCGCTGCACACTGTTGGCTCATATTTAGCTGGTTGTCCACTAAGACTCCCTCTCACAGCCACTGGTCTCACCCAGTTTATATGTGTACTTTTTAGTCAAACCCCTTTACAACATTGTAATAGATTCTTCAACTTTCAGGCTGTCCCCCATAACTGTAAATTTAATCCTCCTATCTGCAAATTTATACTTTTCAGGGGAAGATACCCTGAACATGTCAATGTTCCCCAGCCCAGTTTGTTTCAGTTATACTGCTTACTAACTCCTATGATCCTCAGCCAGCTTGGCTAAAGGATTCCTACTAAGGAAGAGAGGGGCTGATGCCCAAATATCTGCAGGGCACCATGTTAGGGAAGGCAGAATGGAGTGATAATACTTACGTTGACCAGTCCAAAGTAGTGTTCATTAAGTGGAAATTGCTCTGGCCCAATGTCTTTTTCCAGAGCGGAGGCATTGGTGCCCTGGGGAAAAAGAAAGAGGCCATTATTCTCCCACAAATTCACATTCAAATAGAATCAGAGAGGGACAAATGAGTCCCAGAAAGGACAGTTTTCTTGCTTCACGAAAAATGGCACATTATGGTTCTCACAGGCAATGCTTCAGACAGCTGTGCATACTCACACCCTCCTTCTACTCCATTGGTGGCCCAAGATTGCTGCAAACACTATGAATGCTCTCATCCTTTTAGTGCCCCAAAATATGGTCTTCAAAAAACTCTAAGCCCCAGAGCCCACTGTAACAGCATTGCCCAAAAGGCATTAAGAGTCGTTAAGCTAATTTTGCGAAGCTTCTTCTCTGGCAACATAGTACTGCTAACTAGGGCATACAAAACCCTTGCCAGACCAATCCTCGTATACAGCTCATCTGCCTGGAATCCACACTGTATATCGGACATTAATACGATTGAGCAGGTCCAGAAGTATTTCATGAGAAGACTACTCCACTCCTTTACTCACAATGGAATTCCCTATGCCACCAGGCTTGAAATTTTGGCCTTGGACAACCTGGAACTAAGTCGCCTGCGGTATGATCTAAGCACAGTACACAAAATTGTACTGTTACTTGTTGACAAATAAAATAAATAAATAAAATTGTGTGCTACAACGTCCTACTGTCAACGACTACTTCAGCTTCAACCTCATTAATACGCGGGCAAACAATCGATGCAAACTCAAGGTAAACCGCTCCAAACTCGATTGCAGACAATACGACTTCAGCAACAGAGTGGTCAACGCCTGGAATGCTCTACCCGACTCCGTTGTTACATCCTCTAGTCCAGGGGTGTCCAAAGTTGGCAACTTTAAGACTTGTGGACTTCAACTCCCAGAATTCCCCAGCCAGCTCTGCTGGCTGGGGAATTCTGGGAGTTGAAGTCCACAAGTCTTAAAGTTGCCAACTTTGGACACCCTTGCTCTAGTCTAAACCTTACAGCTTCAACCTTAAATTTTCTATCCTGGACCTCACCCCATTCCTAAGAGGCTCATAAAGGGGGCATGCATAAGCCCACCAGAATGCCTACCGACCCCCATTTATTTGTACTCATTTCCTTTGTCCATGTCCATGTTTATACTTATACCTGCTATCTTGTACACATTTGATAAACCAAATGAATAAAAGAAAAGAAATATGGTCTTCAAAAAACTCATAAAGGGGCTTTTTATCCATATCATCATAACCATAATGCGCACGGGAATGCCGGCAACTGTAAACGAGAAGGAGAGCCCGAAATCCATTCTTTTTTGAAGAAAGAAACTGGAATAAACCACTAAGGAAGATGGTTTATTTGCCTGCCCTCCCCAACCAAATCCATTAACCTGCCATCAATCATTTCCCCAGACTAACATACAAAAATAAACACTCCCCCAGTTTCACTGTTGGTATCCAGGTTTATTTAGTTTCATAATCTTATCCAATTGTTTCCTATCTGCTATTTTAGTTTGTCTTAAGTTGCAAGGAATGGGATGTTTTTACTTGCTTGGATTAAGAGAGAAACTCTGATTTTTTTTTTTCTCCCCACCCCAGTAAGAGAATGTTTTCGGAAGAGTTGAATGGCAGAATGAGTGAAGCCAGATAATTGCAGAAACTATGCAGGCTTTAAAAAAATAAAAGCAACTTGCCTGTAGGTGGGAGCTTCTAATACAATGTCATGTATCTCTTTAAATTTCAGCTTGCTGTCAAAAATTATCTGTCGGATCTAGGCTACCCAAGCTTTTAAATGTGTCATTCTTTCCAAACAGGAACATCCATAAAGGAGGGTCAAAAAAAATTAAGATGATGGCACATTAAAAATGCTGGATGGAAGTTCAATTGCAATGCTCTGGCCAAGATCTTGATTTTCTGCACCCGGTGGGCACTCATGCTTGTAGCTGTTCCAATAAAAAAGCCTTTACATAGTTTATCTTCAAGTCACACAGTGCTCTTCATTCTGCTGAGCTTCCCCCACAACCCCAGCACACTAGAAGTCACACCTGGATTCATGTAGAAAGTAAGGAAGATGACCTTGATGGATTGATGCCCACTCTATTGCCAAAGTGAGGTGTCAAGACATATTTTAAATACACAAAGAGGTTCAGACAGCACCTTCCTAATTGACTGAGCTAGCATCAGAAGGAAGAGGAGGTACAATACAACCAAGCTTGCAAGATTCTGTTATTATAGCTAAAAGGTAAAGGTTCCCCTCGCACATATGTGCTAGACGTTCCCGACTCTAGGGGGTGATGCTCATCTCCGTTTCAAAGCTGAAGAACCAGCGCTATCCGAAGACGTCTCTGTGGTCATGTGACCGGCATGACTAAATGTTGAAGGCGCATGGAATGCTGTTACCTTCCCACCAAAGGTGGTCACTATTTTTCTACTTGCATTTTTTATGTCCTTTTGAACTGCTAGGTTGGCAGAAAGTGGGACAAGTAACAGGAGCTCACTCCGTTATGCGGTGCTAGGGATTCGAACCACCATTCTGATCGACAAGCTCAGTGTCTTAGCCACTGAGCCACCGTATTATTATAGCTACTCTCAAGTAAAAGTAATTTTAGCCACTTGTGGAGTTGATTTCTAAGTCTAGTTCTACCTCAAAGAGCTGACATCATACCAAAATAGCCATTGCGGATATTATTCAGAGGCTTGACTTCATATAAGATGATCATATCTGGGTTGCCATGCTTCACATGACCACTAGTTGGCATGAAACAGAGAAATAAAGCAATGAATTATATGTAGATTTTTCAGTTCTGGCCCTGATTGTATTAATTTGTGCAAAAAGATCACCAAAACTGATTATAATAACAATGTAATACAGTTGCCAAAATGATTCAATCTGTAAAAATTATCACATTCCTATCAATTAAGTTAAATTTAATTGATGGAAGGAACGTAAGAGTTGAAAATGTAGTCAAGAATGAGCAAGTTAAAATATTGTGGGATTTCCAAATACAAAGTGATAACTTCTTGGCTTATAACACACCAGATTTAACTGTAGTTGAAAAGGAGAAAGTATGGATTATCTGGTGCAGCCATACCAGGAGATAGTAGAATAAAAAACTTGGGGTAGATCCCAAAATAACAAGATCTGAGAAATTGAAAGATTGGCAGATTATGGCATAAACTAGCTGTGGTGATTCTAATGGTTATCAACACTCTGGATGGCATACTAAAAACTCTTGGACAGCATTTAAAAAATCTGTGCATTAATAAAATTTCCATCTGTTAATTAGAAAAGGCCAGATCTGCACATATCAGAGGTGAGTTGCTGCCAATTCGGCCCGGATCGGGCAAATCGGTAGTAGCGGTGGCGGGAAGCTCCGCCCACCCACTTCTGCGCATGCGCAGAAGCATCGCACGTGCTTGAACCGATAGTAGAAAAATTGGCAACCCACCTCTGGCACATATATTATGCTAATACATGATGGCATCCTAGGTTCTTGGAAAAATCTAAATGCATATGAAGGCCAACACCAACTAAAGAACTGGCAGATATAAGTTTCTAGTTTTGTATATAATAATATCGCTGTGCTGGAAGACACCAGTCAAAGAAAAAGATCTGGAAAAAATATCGCAGCCTGTCCATCGAAACTCTGTAATTATGGATGAAACATGTAACAGTGATACCCATTGTCACCGGGGCACTTGGTACCATGTCCAAGAATTTTACAAAATACATCAAGAAATTGCAGCTTCCTGTAATAACACCAATGGAACTGCAAAAAATGCGCTACTCAGAACATTGTACATTTTAAGAAGATACTTGGTTGATACCTAGGATGCTGGCAGCAACCCCTATCAACCATCAGCACCAGTCAATATTTGTGATACATTTTTAAATGTTCAGTTGACTTGAGTTTCATGTTTAATGAATAAAGAGATGATGATGATGATGATGATGATGATGATGATGATGATGATGATAATAATAATAATAATAATAAGAGCAGCAATTTTAAAAACAGTAGCAGCTAATGCAGTTATGCTAACTGCCATTATGAGAAATTTCTGCTGCATTTATTTCAATGATCCTCCTTCAAAAGTACCACAGTTCATCTCTATGGCATAATTGCTGCCATTGGTTTGTGATGATTTTGACCTGGAGGTCATACAAGCATCAACTGTGGACAATATTTAATGGATCCGATTATACCGTCAAAAAATTAAATTTATGGCAACGCCTATGGAAATTTTTATCTATCCTAATAATAGGATCCCAGGTTTAGCATCCTTTTCTCGCATTTATGTCCCACTTACATCATTAGCTAACATAAACTATGCCAAGATCTAAGTCAACTTATCTTCTTGATTGTTCCTTTTTTAAATTATTGTAGTTTACTGGCACTGTAGCAAAGGCGATATTCAGCAAGTTCTGACCAGTTCTGGAGAACCGGTAGCGGAAATTTTGAGTAGTTCGGAGAACCGATAAATACCACCTCTGACTGCCCTCCCCATCTATTCTCTGCCTCCTGAGTCCCAGCTGATCAGGGCGAAATGGGGATTTTGAAGTATCCTTCCCCTGCCATGCCCACCATGCGACGCCCACAGAACCAGTAGTAAAAATTCCCACCACTGCATTGTAGCTATTTCAGCTTATTATTTCATTCCTTTTCATCACTTGCAGCATTATTTGTTTAAGTGTTACACACATACACACAAATATCTCCCGGATACTTGATTGTTAATTTTGAAAAGACATTTTCCACTCTTGTGGCCCTATAATGTAGGAGAAAAAAGTTTCAAAAAAAGAGTTTGGTTTTTAAAAGGAAGAAGGGGTGCAATTAGGAATGCCATTTATTTCTATCTTTCCCATTCATACAAAAGAATCACAGTGAGATTTTATTTTTACATACTGCCTTGGAAGAAGAAACAAGCAATCCAGAATTGGACTGACCAAGTGAGTGAATGAGCTGCCTGGTAGAAAAACCAGGATGGGTTTAATTCATTCCACCTCTGCGGTTTGTGCAGAAAATAGATGTTGCATGGCAAAACTCTACGTGTGAATGAATTCCCTGAGTGATGAACAGTAGTTTAAAAGATTATTTAACAAAAGAACAATCCAAACACAGCTCTAAAATAACCATCAAGTACTTCAAGAAAAACAGATCTCTTTAGAATGGGTTTTGCAGTCCTCAGATTTTATTATTATTATCCTGTTTCCCTGAAAATAAGACCTCCCAGATAATAAGCCCAATGAGACTTTTGAGCGCACATGCTAAAGTAAGCCCTCCCCCGAAAATAAACCCTCCCCAAAATATTGCAACACAGCAGTCGCCATGAGGTGACAACGCTCGCCGCCTCCTGCACCTCAGAAATAATAAGACCTCCCCCAAAATAAGGCCAAGCGCTTATTTCGGGGGTCAAAAGAAAATAAAACCCTGTCTTATTTTCAGAAACACGGTAGTATTAGCATTCATAATTTTGGCTTCCAGGTCTGATCTCAAAGGCCCGACTCTCCATCCTTAGGTCTCTTATACAAAACATGATGAGATCTATTTATCTTCTTGTTGCAGGAAAGGGAAATGGTAAACATTACTGTAGGAACAAGTCTGTTGAGGCAGGAATCAGTGCTTCCCAGGGTAAGAGAAAACTGTTAGATCATAGATGAGAAACATAGATGAGATGCTTTCTAAAGCCATCGAGAAAGCAGCCAAGTATCTGCTCAACGGGAAAAGAGGAAGGAAAAAGTCTACATTTTAAATCCTAGACTGCAGTCCTATTCTAGGCCTTGACTTCTATGTACTGCAGTATCTGCTTATTCAGCTCTATTCTTGTTTGCAGCAAAGAGACTAATTTTTGCTGAATAGTACTGTGTTTGAGCTTTTTGTCGAGTAAAGCAAATCTTGAATAAGGGATTATGTTTGGGGGGATGAGATTTACAACTGCGGCTGCTGGGAAGCCTGGACAAATGGTTCATCTTAGCCTCCAAGTAGCTGTAACCATTAGAAACTAACGTAGTATGTTGAAATGTTTACACTGAATTCCAATAAATGACTTTTAGGTGTAGTTCCAATTCCTGGGGAAGATAGTCGTGGGGAAGGCATGCAGATTTCTTCAAGAGGAGATTGTTAGTAGCAGTGAAAAATAATCTTCCTGAACTTCAGCAATCACATAACACAGTGACAAACTGGAAGTTTATGTGTGATGGAGAAACGCACATTGTAGGAGATCATAATCAAGGAACAATGGAACATTGTCATACATACAATCTCTCCAATTCTCTTCCTACAGGGGCCAATCAGGCCTTATTGGAAAGCCACTAAGTATAAGTTTCTGAACTTGAATTCAGTTTTACAGAAGCCACTGATTACATCACACTACTTCATTATTCTGCTTGCTTATTTGATTTCCTACTAGATATTTTTTTTTGCAAAAAAGAAGGTTGTGGAAATTTGAAAATTATTACAATACAAAAACAAATCTGAGTTTTATCAAATTTAGCCCCCACCCCCCAAGAGATCCAGACTACCTCTTTTAAACGTAAAAATTTTACCAGGCCAAGATAGTTTTAATCTGGTCTGTGTGGTTTTATGTTCTCATTGCCTTTGTACTCCGCTCAGAGTTGTGGCTATAACAAATTCAATGAAGACAAGAAACAATGGATGGAAGCTAATCAAGGAGAGAAGCAACCTAGAACTAGAGGAGAAAATTCTTAACAGTGATAACAATGCCTTCCTAAGTTGTGGGTGCTCCAGTCCCTGAAGGCTTTTAAGAAGAGACTGGGCAGCCATTTGTCAGAAATTGTATAGGTCTCTTGTGTGAGCAGGGGGTTGGATTAGATGACCTCCAAGACCCCCTGTTACTATTACTGCTCCTCCACTGCCTCATGATTTCTAGTGAAGAGAATATTCAGTTTTTGTACTTCCAGGTGGTTGGTCATCTTTCAGCTGCTGAATTAATGCTCTGAAGCCAGTAATACTTGATTGGGTGGTTAAACTCTTTTAGTATTTGCCCTGCTTCAGCATCTATCTCTTATCCCTCTCCCAGCTAAATTTTATAACAATAACAATGATGACAACAGTGATTTTCTCACCTTCCTGAGGAATGTGTAGACAGTGAACATTTTTCTGGAGGCTGCTTCAAATGCAATACAATTTCTACAGAAAGGAATGCAACTGCTGACTGCACAATAATAACACTTCATAATTACAGTCTTTCTCTTCTTGTACCACTTTTAATACGCACTGGGAAAATTAAAAGACAACATGTAAGCTCCCCTAAACACAACAGAACAACTTAGTCATGGCCTAATAATGTCCAATGAAGTTTGGATAGCCCTTTCCTTAGCATGATCTATGATCTCATTAATCCTGGCTTATTAATTCCGGGAGTTACAGACTCAATACACCTGGATGGTACCAAGCTGGGGAAAGGCTGCCCGGATACAACCCTTTATGGCAGGTCAAAAAAAAAAAAAATCAGTGCCACCTCATAGAAGCACAAAAGCAGAGGTGGTATTCAGCCATTCTGACGGGTTCTGGAGAACCGGTAGCGGAAATTTTGAGTAGTTCGGAGAACCGGCAAATAGGCTGGCCCCGCCCCCGCTGCCTCCCAGCTGATTTTCTTTTGTTGTTCTGAACAGGAGAAGGGAGCTGGGAAGCAGCTAAGTGGGGTGGGGAGGGAATGGGGATTTTCAAGTATCCTTCCCCTGCCACGCCCACAAAGCCACGCCCACAGAACCGTAGTAAAAAAAATTGAATCCCGCCACTGTATAAAGGGATGAAACATCGAGAAATAACAGCTCGTTCACAGTCAGCTAAAAAGATCTTAAATGAAGATCAGATTATCCAGAGGCATTTCTATCCCACAATATCTTCATTTTAATCCACCACACCAGGGGTCAGCAAACTGCAGCTCTGCAGCCACATGCCGGTGCATGCATGCCTGTTTTGGGGGCATTTTCCAGGCCTTTTTCCGGCTGTTTTTCAGGTTTTTTTCAGGCCAGTTTTCAGCCTGGAAACAGCCCGAAAAAGGCCCGAAAAACAGCCTGTTTTTTAAACCAGAAGAGCAGCTGTGACGGCATATGCTGGTCTTGTTGTATTCGGGTCCCAAAACTCAGCCTGAAGATGGCGAGTGTGACCTCACCGAAACGTTGCCAAGACAATCTCAATCTTACACGGGAAAAGACCAGCATATATATACACACCCACACACGATATCAATCATGTGATCAATTATATTACATTAATATAATTGAGGTTACTACTTCAGGAAGAGTAATTCCCTCCTCAAACTATAAGACTGGGATAATTCCCAGAGACATAAGCAGCAAAATGGCAGCCAAACTATAATTATAGCATTAGTGAGCATGAACTTTCACTTATCGTTGTACTTCATGTCACATTCCACCCATTTATATTCAAACAAAAATCTGCCTGCTTGTTCTACCAGAAATATTAGGATTGCGTGCAGGCACTATCTTATTCCTTTTAGTAATGGTCACTTTCTCCATCTCCACCTTTACACTCAATCTGTCAGATTATTCTGCCATTTGACTGGTTTTTCCCCGTATGGCTTGTTTATGTGTAAGTACCTTTGTGTGCCATGTGTGTGAAAGACATGAGCAAGAGGTGTAAGAGTATAACCATACACATGCTGAAATGGATTTTAGTCCATGAAAGCTTCTGTCATAATATATTTAACAGATGCCTATTTAAGGAAAAATCAAAACATTTGCTTGGGCAAGCCATAAACCACCATTATTTAAAATAATCATAGGATTACTATGAGGGAAGGGGTTTGAGGCTACAGGAAAAATATTATGTAAATACATTTACAGTTTGTCTTCCCAAAGTATATTTTTCATTATATTCAGATGTGCTGTGATTCACAACAGTGCCAAAACCAGGAAAAAGTTATCAATGAATTGGTTCTAGATACATGTGTGGGAGTCTGAGAATTCAGACTGAAGGCCAAAGTTGGGCTGATATTTTTATTAATTTCCTATTAAAATCAGCAACATACTTTTGGATGAAAGGAACATACATAACCCTAAAATAGGATAACTCTGGGTATAAAACCAAGATTGTGATTTCAAAAGCAATGTTTAGGTAACTGATTACGGCACCCAAACTAAAACCTGTTTTTGAAACAAATCTGCTCAGCCTGTGATTGTGAACATATCCACAACTCAGACACTATTACAATCCCATTTCACGGATGGCTCCATAGTGAATCAAAATGAAGAGAATGCACTTTTACACTTCCCTGTTTGTCAACGGTTCTGAGGCTAACCCAGATGTACAATCATGCCATTGGTCCCTTTTAAATTATACATTCCACCATGCACTTTTCAACTGCATCACAGACAGAGGTGGATTGCTCCTGGATCGGCCAAACCGGAAATGGAATTCAGGCCTTGGTCGCAGAACCGGCAGCGACCCAGGCCTGCCACGCCCCTAAACCAGCTCCCTCGCTGCTGCTGATGTCATCGCCATTTTGGATTTTAGTGACTACGGGTGCGCAGTTCACTGTAAACTGTTCTGTGTCTGCGCAAAGAATAATTTACATTGAACAGCACACATGCTCCCAGCGCATGTCTGGCGCATGCATGAGTTGCAAAGCGGTAGTAAAACGGGCAGCAACCCATCCCTGGTCACAGATAGCTGGAGAATATTTTTCCATTTTCCCCAATGTTGCATCTCTATAAGACTAAGGATGCCAGTTCATTTCCTAGCAATAACCTCTGGACTTGATACTGCCTCAGAGTAGAAGCCTTATCACAGCCAGATATCATTGCTATAGATTCCCACAGGCTTCTCCTGTTGTTATTGGGCATCAATGAAACAAGGTGATGCTAATCAAGTGATGTGGGTTAAGGACTAAGATTTCCCTGTGTGGTAGGCCTAATCCAGGACAACTACAATGTGCTTGTTTCAGTGGTTAAGGCCCTGGGCTAGAGAGCAGGAAATTGTGAGTTGTCGTCCTGCCTTAGCCATGAAAGGCAGCTGGGTGACCTTGGCCCACTCACTCTTTCTCAGCCCAACTCACTTCACACAATGGTTGTTGTGTAGAAAATAGGAGGGGGGAAAAGAGGGCAGGATATGTTTCACCACCTTGAGATATTTATAAAAATAATAAACTGAATTGCTGGCTGGGGAATTTTGGGAATCAAAATCCTAACGATCTGGGATTTGGTCAAGTTGCTCCCAAATAAAAGAATGGCCACAGCATTGTACATCCCAGTGAGTTTCCAAAATCACAACATAACCTCTCAACATTCTGCTTAATGCTTCATTCTATCTAACGCTACTCAGCTCTCCATTCATGTCATAAAACAGTGACTAGTTTTCTCAGAAAAGCAGAGACATCACCCTGCCAACAAAAGTGAGTCTAGTAAAAGCTATGGTTTTCCCAGTTGCCATGTATGGCTGTGAAAGGTAGACCATAAGAAAGGCTGAGCGTCGAAGAATTGAGGCCTTTGAACTCTGGTGCTGGAGAAGACTCCTGTGAGTCCCTTGGACTGCAAGGCGATCAAACTGGTCAGTCCTAGAGGAGATCAATCCTGACTGCTCTTTAGAAGGCCAGATCCTGAAGAGGAAACTCAAATACTTTGTCCTCCTAATGAGAAGGAAGGACTCATTGGAGAAGAGCCTCATGCTGGGAAAGATTGAGGACAAAAGAAGAAGGGGACAACAGAGAATGAAGTGGCTGGATGGAGTCACTGAAGCAGAAGGCGTGAGCTTAAATGGACTCCAGAGGATGGTAGAGGACAGGAAGGCCTGGAAGAACGTTGTCCATGGGGTTGCGATGGGTCAGACATGACTTCGTAGCTAACAAGTTTTCCAAGGATGGGTCTCACCATCCTTGACTCATTATTCCTTCCTGCTGCAAATTTAGGAGTCTCTAACTCCTTGAAAAGGGACGAAAAAGAGTGGAGAGCATCTTGATGATTGGGGAGCAGATATTCAAAATATGAAGTGTGAGCCAGGGGCAATGAAATAAATTTGGCTCAGCCCCGCCTGGAGCCATTTCATAAAACAAAGAGGGGTTAAAGCCCCCTTCTTGCCTTGCTCCAATTACTGACCTGGGGTCAGTTCCTTGTAAAGCAGAGGTAGAGCTCAAAAATTAAAGGTAAAGGTTCCCCTCGCACATATGTGCTAGTCGATCCCAACTCTAGGGGGTGGTGATCATCTCCGTTTCAAAGAGCCAAGCGCTGTCCGAAGACGTCTCCGTGGTCATGTGGCCAGCATGACTAAACACAAAAGGCGCATGGAACGCAGTTACCTTCCCACCAAAGGTGGTCCCTATTTTTCTACTTGCATTTTTACAGACTTTCAAACTATGTTGGCAGAAGCTGGGACAAGTAACAGGAGCTCACTCCGTTATGTGGTGCTAGGGATTCGAACCGCCGAACTACCGACCTTTCTGATCAACAAGCGCAGTATCTTAGCCACTGAGCCACCACGTCTCTTCAGAACTCAAAAAGCAGCCCCTAATATTGAATTCATGTTTTTTTTTTGTTTATCCTGGCAACCTTTGCATTTGAATGGGGAACAGCCATTTCTTGCATCCAAATTCTTTGACTGCAGATCCATACCCTCTGCCCCAAGTACAGGTAGCCCCGACTTACGACCACAATTGCGCCCAAAATTTCTGTTGCTGAGTGAGACATTTGTTAAGTGAGCTCCATTTTACTACCTTTCTCGCCACCATTGTTAAGGGGATCACTGCCGTTGTTAAGTTAGCAACATGGCTGCTAAGTGAATCTGACTTTTCCATTGATGTTGCTTGTCAGAAGGTCGCAAAAGCGGATCATGTGACCCAGAGACATGGCAACGGACATAAGTATGAACCAGTGGTCAAGCATCTGAATTTTGATCACTGAGATCGCACGGATGCTACAAAGGTTGCAACTGTGAAACATGGTCGTAAGTCACTTTTTTCAGTGACGTTGTAACTTTGAACGGTCACTAAATGAACCATTGTAAGTCGAGGACTAACTCAGCAGGGTAGTCCTCGAATAACAACAGTTACTGACAGTTCGAATTACGATGGTGCTGAAAAAAAGTGTCTTCTGACCATTTGTATGATTGCTGCTGCATCCCAACAGTCATGTGACCAAACTTCAGGTGCTTGGCAACTGACTCAAATTTATGACGGTTACAGTTTCCCGAGGGTGATGTGATCCTCTTTTGCGACCTTCTACCAAGCAAAGTCAATGAGGGAAGCCAGATTCACTTAACGTGTTCCTAAGTTAACAACTGCAACGATTCACTTGACAAAGCTGGCAAGGTTGTAAAATAGGGCAGAACTCACCTCACATATGTCTCACTCAGTAACATAAATTTGGGGCTCCATTGTGGTCCTAAGTCGAGGACTCCCTCTGGATGCACAACAGCTGAAGTAGTCCTCGACTTATGACTGTTCTTGCAGCAACTCAGGGCCTCCCTATCTCTGAGGCACCCTGCTCCACATAATGACCGTAATGGGGAGAGACGGGCTTGTTTAACGACAGCAATTCTGGGCTCAATTGTGGTCGTTAAGTTGAGGACTCCCTGTGGATGCACAACAGCTTACAAGTAATCCTCGACTTACGACCATTCTTGCAGCAACCCAGGGCCTACCCCGCCCCTGAGGCACCCCTCTTCCGCATAATGACCGTATTGGGGAGAGCCAGGATCGCTTTTAACGACCACAACTCCTTCACGACCGCAATTCTGGCCTCAACAGTGGTTGTAAGTCGAGGCACAACAGCTGTAGAAGTACTCCTCGACTTACGATCCTTCTTTCAGCAACCCAAGGCCTTCACTCCATCCCTGAGGCATCCCGTTCCGCATAATGACCATAATGGGGAGACTCGGGATCACTTTAACAACCGCAACAACCTCATGACCGCAATTCTGGGCTCCACTGTGGTCATAAGTCGAGGACTCCCTGTGGATACGGAACCTACAAGAAGTCCCCCACTTACGACCCTTTTTCCACCACCACCCCATTCCCGAAGGCACCCAGTTCCCACATAATGACTGTAATGGGGGAGATCCAGGATCGCTTTAACGACCGCAACAATCTCATGACCGCAATTCCGGGCTCAATTCTGTGGTCATAAGTCGAGGACTCCCTGTGGATGCAAACCTACAAGACGTCCCCCTTTTACAACCATTCTTCCAGCAACCCCTCCATCTCTGAGGCACCCCTTCCCCATCTAATGACCATAATGTGCTTATAAGTCGAGGACTCCCTCTGGACGCAGAATGTACAAGAAGTCCCCCACTTATGACCCTTCTTGCAGCAAACCCCCACCCCACCCCCAAGGCACCCAGTTTCACATAATGACTGTAATGGGGAGACTTGGGGTCGCTTTAATGACTATAATGTGGTCATAAGTCAAGGACTCCCTGTGGACACAGAACCTACAAGAAGTCCCTCACTTATGATCCTCCTTCCAGCAATCCTCCCTCATCCCCAAGGCACCCAGTTCCACATAATGACTGTAATGGGGAGACTTGGGGTTGTTTTAACGACCGCGACAACCTCATGACTGAAATTCTAGGCTCCACTGTGGTCATAAGTCGAGGACTCCCTGTGGACGCAGAACGTACAAAAAGTCCCCCACTTACGACCCTCCTTCCAGCAATCCCCCCCATGCCCGAAACACCAGTCCCCGCATAACGACCGTAAGGGGGAGAAGCTTTAACGACCGCCACAACACCGGCACGGCAAGTCGCTTAAAGTTGCTCCTCCCCGACGTCGCTGCTGCTGCCGGGCGGCTCCCCTGCCTGACGACCCCCGGAGGTGACCCGTCCCCCTCTCCCGCGGGGCCTCCGTCCGCCCTCCCACTCACCATATTACAAATGGAGGCGATGTTTCTGACAGTCATGGAGTCTAAAGGGGGCAGCGATTCCCCAGCGCCATCTTCAGAAGGGGAAAGCCCGCATGGCCGCGGCTGCAGGAGCTCAGGCGGCGGCGGCGGCAGAGAGAAGCGGCCCCGCGGGCGGCGGTGGCGGCGGCTGCAGCAGCCGGCAGGGAGAGGCCGAAGGCGGCAGGCGCCCGAAGGGCATCGGCGGATCAGCTGCAGCGCGCCGGGCAGAGCATGGCTGGAAGAGGAGGAGGAGGAGGAGGAGGCAGCGGCGCAGACGGAGGACTCCGCTTCGGGGCTTCGCCTGCCTTGCTCGGGCCCTGCCGCTTCTCACTCGGCCGCTTCCCTCCTTCCTTCGCCTTCTTCCCGCTCCTCCTCCTCCGCCTCCTCCTCCTTCCCTCGCGCCGGCCGCTCCGCCGCTTCCCGTCTCTCCATCGCAGCGCAGCGCCCGGGATCCACTTTGACAGCGGCGGCGGCGGCGGCCGGGTTTGGCAAGGACGGTCACTCCCCGCCGGTGACGTGGACGGCGGCCAATCGCCGCGGCCGCCTTTCGGGAAGGACGGCGGCCGAACGCCAATTGCGAGCGGGGAGGCGGGGGAGGGGGAGGAGAAAGGCAAACCCCGCCCACCAGGCCAGTCTTGGAGAGGCGATGCAGGAGGAGGGGGAGGCGAGGAAGGTAGCCGAAAACGGCGCTGGGAAGAGGGATTTGCGCGTTTCAGGAGCTGCGGGCCCCACTGTTCTCCGTCCTTCTCTTCCTCTTCCTGCTCTACATCGCCTATTCAATTTAGAATTTGAATCTAAAATTAGAAGGAAGTCTCTAATTTGTTTAGAATGACAGAGTTGGAAAGGACCTTAGAGGTCTTCTAGTCCAACCCCCTGCTCAGGCAGGAAACTCTAGGCCAGTGGTTCCCAACATTTTATTTTTGGTCATGCCGCATCTAAGCATCTCTAAAATCCTGATTTCCTCCCCCCCCCCCATATAAGTCTGTCTTTGCTCAAAAAGTGAACTCTACCTGTTAGATATTAACATATATCGGAGGAAGTCTCCTCTCTGGTCCGCTGCTACAGCGGGAAACAGGTATTACTCTGATTGGTCGAGAGGCGTACCCGAGTACTATAAAAGGGGAACCCTCCGACCACAGAGCAAGCTGGATCACTATTACTACTAATAAAGAGCTGTTAAGTCACTTCGTGTCCGCAGTCTGTTCTCTCGTTGCCCAGATCTAACATTGGCGACGAAGGTGGGATCGAGAGACAGATAGGACGAAGAACGCTACCTCCAGAATCTCCGGATTTGATCCAGCCCAGGAATTCGGCAGAAATTCCGGCAGCCATCTCAAGCCACCGCAGCGCGGCAAATTCAAACGAGAGGAGATGGCGATGCATGCTCCCCCCGCTCCATTCGACCCAGAGAATGACGAATGGGAAGCCTTCATGATTCGTTTCGAGTGTTTTCTCGAAGCGAATGAATATACGGGAATCACCGACGCCCGGAAGAAAAACATTTTCCTCGGCTACTGCGGAAAAGAAGTATTCAACACGGCCAGAGACCTCACCGCGCCTACTCCAATACAGGCAGTATCATGGGCGGCGTTGCAACAGGCTCTACAGACTCATTACGCGCCAAAACCTTCCCGCCACGTTTGCCGCCAAGCGTTCAACACGAGGAACCAGATGGCGGGAGAATCTATCAACCAGTACGTTGCAGTGCTACGAAAAGCAGCCACACATTGTGGATTCAGAGACCTGGATGAGCAGATTATGGATCGACTCGTTAGCGGGCTGAGAGACATTTCCCTACAAAAGCGGCTGTTAGCCAAAACCAATTTAAGCCTACAGATTGTACTCGAGGAGGCAAGAGCTTCAGAAGCAGCAGACAGATCAGCGGAGACAATTCAACGCGGGTTTAACACTGGCCAGCCAGCGCCAAGACACACCAAAGTTCACTACGAGGACACAAGCCCCGACTACGAGGATCCCGAGTTCGAGGACAGTCACCTGATGCGGAGCAGTCACGTGAGGCCTGGGGGGAGACCCGGATTCCGTTTGCCGCCCTGCGCAAGCTGCGGAGGGAATCACCCCAGGTCTACTTGTAGGTTCAGGAACGTTGTTTGTTCGCACTGCAACAAACTTGGGCACATCGCACGAGTGTGCCGGAGCGAAGTCCCTGCCTCACGGCAGCCACCCATGTACCGCCAACAGAAGCCCAACCCAGGGGCTTGGCGAAACCAAAAAGGGCGCCCAGAGAGAAATCCACAAGTGTTTACCCAGAGAGAAAATTCCCAAAGAGCTGAGCGAGCGTATCCCCAGAGAGATTACACACAAGGAGCTGAGCGAGCGTATCCCCAGAGAGATTACTCACAAAGAGCTGAAAGAGCGTTCTATCAAGACGCTCAACGAGAGTATTTTCAGGATACAGATACTGAGATAGAGTTGACCCAGAGAGAGGAGTTGCGAACGTATCTCACCACGATAAGTCAGGTCCGCCCCAAGCGGCCAAAAAGGCTGAGAGTCACAGTCCTCTTGGAGGGCTCACCTTGCGAGCTAGAAGTTGACACAGGTTCGACCCTGACGATCATTTCATGGGCATCCATGAAACAGGCTATCCCTAGCCTCAGAAAGAGCCAACTACGCGTTCCAGACGTCCTGCTACGAGACTACCAGGGGAACCAAGTCCCCATCGTGGGCCAAGGCACATTCCAAATCCGTTTCAAGGACATCGTAGCCCAGCTGCCCGTGACCATCGCCAGCGCGCCATTACAGAACCTTCTGGGGCTTGATTGGTTTGAAGCCCTGGGGTTAGAAGTCACCGGAATCAACGCCGTAGAAAACAGCAGCGCTGAACAGATTTTTAAGGAGTTCGAGGATGTGTTCAGCCCCGGTCTTGGTAAGTATGTGGGCAAACCAATATCATTTAATTTAGACCCCAAAGTGGCGCCAATCCGACTTAAGCCGAGACGAGTGCCTTTTGCACTCCGCCCAAAAATAGACAAGGAAATAGATAAATTAGTAGAGCAAGGAGTCCTTGAGCCGGTGGATCACGCGCGTTGGGAAACTCCCATTGTGACCCCAGTCAAACCAGACGGATCAGTCCGCATCTGCGCGGACTATAAATGCACAATTAATGTTGCGCTACAACAAAGCGCGTATCCTGTGCCTGTAGTACAGCACGTATTGCACTCGTTGGGGCCAGGAAAGGTATTTGCTAAATTAGACATGGCACAAGCTTACCAGCAGCTGCCCGTAGATAGCGCCACAGCGGAGGCCCAAACTATAGTGACGCATAGAGGGGCATTCAAATGCAACCGGCTGCAATTCGGTGTGAACGTTGCTCCAGGTTTGTTCCAGAGCGTCATGGAACGGCTTTTGCAAGGGATACCGGGAGTCATCCCCTATTTCGACGACATCTTGGTGTCCGCTGCAAACAAGGAGCAATTAAATAAAAGAGTCAGAACTGTTTTGGCCAGAATCAGAGAGAAGGGTCTCCGCCTTAAAAAGGAAAAATGCCAAATTAACGTGCCTAGCGTAGAATTCCTGGGATATAGAATCGATGGTCAGGGAATACACCCCACTTCAAAGAAAATTAAGGCGATCCAGGACGCCCCCACACCACGTAACCAGACCGAGCTGCAGGCCTTCCTCGGACTACTTAACTTCTACAGCGTTTTTCTGAGACAGAAGGCGACCGTTGCTGAGCCGCTACATCGACTACTCCAGCGAAACGCGCCATGGAGATGGGGACTATCCGAAGCAGCAGCTTTTGCCGGGGTAAAGCGCCTGCTCACCACTGACTCGCTGTTAGTCCAATACAGCCAGACACTACCGCTAGTATTGACCTGCGACGCATCACCCTTTGGAGTCGGCGCAGTCCTTAGCCACAGGATGCCAGACGGAAAAGAAGCACCCATCGCGTTCTACTCTAGAACTCTTTCATCGGCTGAGAGGAACTACAGCCAGATGGACAGGGAAGCGTTAGCTGCGGTAGCTGGAGTAAAACGTTTCCATGAATACCTCTACGGCCGCGATTTTGAACTAATTACTGATCACAAACCGCTGTTGGGACTTTTGGCGGGAAACCGCCCCACCCCGGTCTCCCTTTCCCCACGGATGACCAGGTGGACTGTTTTCCTGGCTGCGTACTCCTACAAGTTAATTCATTGACCGGGCTCCACTCTAGGACACGCAGACGCACTCAGCCGTTGCCCACTACCGGACCTGTTGCCAGACCCCACTCCCGAAGTACCGGTGTTGCTCATTGACTGTTTGGACTCAGGACCGGTTTCTTCCTGCGACGTTGCAAGGTTCTCCTCTAAAGACAGTTTAATAAAACAAGTTCAAACTTGGGTTTGGAGGGGGTGGCCGAAGGGAAACGTGGGCCCAGAATTCAAAGTGTTTTGGTCAAAACGGGACGAACTCTCAGTGTTACAAGGTTGTTTATTGTGGGGGGATCGAGTTGTTATTCCTTATGCTTTACGAAAAAATGTGTTAGATGCATTACATGTCGGGCATCCGGGGATCGTTAGAATGAAGGTTTTGGCGAGAAGTTACGTTTGGTGGCCAAACATGGACAAAGAGATAGAGGAGTGGGTGGCCACTTGCGATCCATGCCAAGAATCGAGACCAGCACCCCCGGAAGCACCCGCCACGGAATGGGAAAAGCCAAAAGCACCCTGGTCGAGAATACACATCGACTTCGCAGGGCCAGTTCAAGGTCAGACTTTCCTTATAGTTGTGGATGCATATTCCAAATGGCTAGAGGTAGTCCTAATGACTTCAACCACGGCAGAGGCAGTCATCAAGGTTCTACGGCGACTTTTCGCCACTCATGGCCTGCCCGACCTCCTAGTCTCCGACAACGGGCCCCAATTCACAGCCATGCATTTCGAAACGTTTTTAGCAGGTCAGGGAGTTCGGCATGCCCTCGTCGCGCCATTCCATCCGGCATCAAACGGACAGGCGGAGAGAATGGTGCGATTCGCAAAAGAGGCCCTCGCTAGGATGGGTCCAGGTGATTGGCAAACACGCATTGACCATTACCTCTTAATTCAGCATATTACCCCATGCGCAACGACGGGTAGGAGCCCCACTGAACTACTAATGGGCCGCCGCCTACGGTCTCACCTGGACCGTCTTCACCCAAATTACTCTGCCACAGCTCCCCCAGATTCCACAAGCAAAATTCGGTCTTTCAGCATAGGGGATTCAGTATACGCCCACAACTATGCAGGGGGAACATTGTGGATGCCGGCCAAGGTCATTGGCATCACGGGTCCACGATCGTATCTGCTGGAGCTGGAAGATGGGCGGAATTGGAAAAGGCACATCGATCAACTTCGGGGTCGCCTAGCACATTCAGACCTTCGAACCGAAGACGAGAGTTTCCAGCCAGCGGAAAGTCAGCCACTCGAGAGCCCCATCATTGAGAACTACGACACCTGCGAACCCAGGTCGGAACAAGAGATCGAGCACGAAGCAGAGCAAACCCCAGACAACGCAACCGAGCAGACTCCAGAACGCCCTAGCAACGAGGGCACAAAACCTCCCGAACGTGAAACAGGAAAAGCACCCGATCCTGCAACCACTTCTAACCAACCCGAACTGCGACACTCATCCCGAGCAAGACAAACACCAACGTATCTAAAGGACTATGTTACTAACCGCAACGTTCCGTCTAGGAGGGGAGGGGTGTTAGATATTAACATATATCGGAGGAAGTCTCCTCTCTGGTCCGCTGCTACAGCGGGAAACAGGTATTACTCTGATTGGTCGAGAGGCGTACCCGAGTACTATAAAAGGGGAACCCTCCGACCACAGAGCAAGCTGGATCACTATTACTACTAATAAAGAGCTGTTAAGTCACTTCGTGTCCGCAGTCTGTTCTCTCGTTGCCCAGATCTAACACTACCCATGCGGAGAAAGCCTAACAGCCATTCACTTGGTTTAAACAAGGTTCAAACTGCCCCCCCCCCGTGGGGCTTGGGAACCACTGTTCTATGCTATTTCAGACCAATGAAATTTGTAGCCCCAGCCCCCCAGCCCTCCCAAATTTAGGTGGCCAAGTGAAGAATTTACTAAGTGGATCACGGTGGTCATTCAATCGGTCACGCAGTTGTTGAGTGAATTCTGGCTTCCCCTTTGCTGGTCAGAAGGTTGCAGAAGGAAGTCACGTGACACCCCTGCCCCACACCCTCGGGGGCACACTGCAAAAGGTCATAAATGTGAATCAGTTTGTCAAGCGTCCAAGTGCAAATCGTGCGATGCCTGCAAGAATCCTGGGGAATGCTCCTGCAGGGGTCGTGAGTGTGCAGAATGGGTCGTAAGTGCACAGAAGGATCCTAAGTCACTTTTTTTCCGGTGCCGTTTTAACTTCAAGCGGTTGCTAAGCGAACGGCTGTAGGTCGAGGACTACCTGGTACCTGCATGCATTGGGTGGCTCCTTAGGCATGTCTGAAGCCTGGCGCTGAAGTTTTGACTGCCAGGCGGGATCTGTCCCGGCAGAAACTTCTTCCCCGCTTCCCCCCCACCTTCCAGAGCAATTTGCCTTTGGGGAACCGAAACCTGGAAAACCGTGGGAAACTGCCTGCTTAAAAGCAACCCGCAGCCTCTCCCATTACGAGGATTGCATGAATAAATGAGACTTTTCTCACAATGGCACAGGAGCCCCAGGCTGTTCACCAGAGACACTGCTTCGATATATCGATCTTGACGGAAGAGGCTGCAGAATTCTCTGGCAGCACGTTTTCCATAGGAAGGTACATGTTCCGAAGGAGCTGCTCCCTAAAACTGTAAGTTTTCTTCTGCTGCTGCCTCCTACGTGCCTGATTTTGTCAAGGTGTTTTTCAGCGTTTTGATTGCCTAATCAGCCATTTGGGCTGTAAAGTTCATGCAATCTGGGCCTGGAATGTGAACATTCTGTTTGTGTGTTTGTGTTGTTTGTGCCTGCGTTGAATATGCAGGTAGTCCTCGAGTTATGACCCACAATGGAGCCCAACGTTTCTATTCTTAAGTGAGACATTTGTTAAGGGAGTTTTGCCCCATGTGACGATCTTCCTTGCCTCAGTTGTTAAGTGAATCACTGCAGTAGTAACCCGGTTGTTAAGTGAATCGGGCTTCCCCCATTGACTTTGCCTTGTCAGAAGGTCGCAAAAGGGGATCACCCGACCCCAGGACACTGTGACCATCATAAATACGAACCAGTTGCCAAGCATCTGAATTTTGATCACGTGTGCATGGGGGGAATGCTGCAAAGGTCATAACTCTGAAAAATGGTCATAAGTCACTTTTTTCCAGTTCCGCTGTAACTTTGAATGGTCACTAAATGAGCTGTTGTAAGTCGAGGACTACCTGTACTCCCTCCAGATCTATAGAAGCAAAATTGGAACTGCACTCAATAACCAGGGATTCCTAATTCCATTTTTATCTTTCGCTGTGTGGGCACCTGCCATCCCCATTCAGCAAAGTAAGAGTCTTAAATTCAGTGCTGTCGGTTCAGCCTGCTGGTGTTGCATTAGCATAAAATGTTTTATTAGTCTTTCCTTCCAGTCCAACAGGTAGAACCGGAGCACAGGCTTTACAGCTGAGATGTTAAAAGAAGATACGCTACCCACAGCACTTTTCTGTACAGGAAAAACCTCCGCCGTTCATTTAACAACCATTCGAAGTTATGACAGTGCTGAAAAAAGTGACTTGGGACTAGTCCTCAGATTTAAGACCTTTGCAGACATCAGTCACATAATCAAAATGTTGCGCTCGGCAACCGGCATAGAGCTCACATGATCCCCAGGGGGGTGTCCTGACCTAGGCTTCTCCAAAAAGCACAAAACAGATTCCTGGTCTCGGCAAAACCCCTTTTATTAAACGAATGTGAATTCCTCTCATTTGCACATTCAGCAAAGGCCTGGTAAACAGTCTTTCAAAGGAATATTTATGACCACAGACCTTATCTAGCTTGGAAGGCTGCCATGCAAATATTTTTCCAAACGCCAAGGAAAGATTTGGCCTTGGCCCCCTCTCTGCCTCTGACACAGAGCCCTCGTCCGAGCCTTCCCCAGCCTCCAGGACTGGCCCATGCTCCCCCCCCCCCCAACCTCCTCCTTGTCGGACTCTGCTGCCAGCTCTGCTGGCCACTGGCAGGCCACAACAAGGAGCTTTCAGCAATCAGAGTCATGGGGAAGACCAGATTTGCTTAACAAACCCTTCGTCCACTCAACCAACACAATAATATGGGATGTGACTCATTTTAAGACTGCTTTGCTTAACAACGGAAGTTCTAGCCTCACTTCTGATCATAAATAGGACTGTATGTATTTCGGTCTGTGCAAAATAATAAATCAACATGAATCTGACTTTAAAAAAGATTCTGGATTGCTTTGGAAATGGTTGAGCTTCCTTCTTTTGTTCATTTGGCCTCTCAGACTTTTTTAAATAGGACTATCTGCATTTCCAAACTTGGGAACTTTAAGACTTGTGGACTTCAACTCCCAGAATTCCCCAGCCAGCCATGCTGGCTGGGGAATTCTGGAAGTTGAAGTCCACAAGTCTTAAAGTTCCCAAGTTTGGACACCCCTGACCTAGGCAAAAGATTAAAAAAACATGAATCTTGACTTTTTAAAAAAGATTCACATCTGCTCTGGGAATCTTTGAGCTTACTTCTTTTGTTCATTTGGCCTCTCAGACTTTTTTTTCACTAAAGTTTAGATTTTTATCATTGTGAATGTGGGATAGAACTTCCTGGAAGAATGCAACTGGGAAATCTCTCGGCATTTTGATGGGATCTCAAGCTTTGTCATTTGTCACTGACTTGTCACTTATAGCCTCTACTGGTACCCCCCCCCCCCCCAAGCAGGCCGTTCTCATTACAGGTAGTCCTCAAATTACAACTACTCACTTAGCGACCATTCAAAGTGACAACGGCACTGAAAAAAGTGACTTATGACCGTTTTCCACACTTACGAGCGTTGCAGCATCCCCCTTGGTCATGTGATCTACATTCAGACACTTGGCAACTGACTGGTGTGACGGTTGTGGTGTCCTGGGGTTGTGTGATCCTCTTTGGCAACCTTCTGACAAGCCAAGTCAATGGGAGAGCCAGTTTCACTTAACAGCCGTGTTACTACCTTAATCATTGCACCGATTCACTTAACAACTGTGGCAAGAAAGGTCATAAAATGGGGCAAAACTCACTTAACTGACTCGCTTAGCAACAGAATTTGTTGGCTCAATTGTGGTCATAAATTGAGGACTACTGTCCTCAGTTTATGATGGTTGAATAAATCTACCTCGATGTTTCTTAACCAGAGGCAATTTAAGACACATGAACTTCAACTCCCAGAGTTCCCCAGCTGGCCATTCTAACCGGGGGGGGATCCTAGGAGTTGAAGTCCACATATCTTGAGGTTCAGAAGCACTACTACAACTATATTCTCCAGTACTGGCGACTTTTGGGACACTGCACCTCAATTCGCAGAATTCTTGACGGGGGAATTTGGAAGGTTAAATTCCATTTATTCAGAATCTGTTAAGGTTGGAAAATGCTGCTTTAAACATAGCCTTTGTGGGGAAATGGCCCAAGATAACTTCTTCCCAAATTATCTATCTTTCTCAAATCCTCATAAAGCAGGGGTGTCCAAACTTGGGAACTTTAAGACTTGCGGACTTCAACTCCCAGAATTCCCCAGCCAGCATAGCTGGCTGGGGAATTCTGGGAGTTGAAGTCCGCAAGTCTTAAAGTTCCCAAGTTTGGACACCCCTGTCATAAAGGATTCGATGTACAGATTTAACTGTGGGGCTCCACTAACTCTAAGCTATAATTTTTAAAAAAATTATGATCTCAAAAGTATTAAAATTGACTTGGATCCACAATGGCTTACACAGCAAGTAATTTTACAACTTTTTGTAAATTTTGTTGCAAAGGAATACCCTGGATAAGTATGATGGAGTTGTCCAGGGATACCCTGGATAACTCATAATAAAAACAGACAGGACAGGGCATAACTTATCCAGATCTATTTTCTCTCCCTTTTTTTTTAAACGATTGGCCAATGAATGCTGGGAAGAGTTGGGAGGCTAAGAACACAGAACAATGGTTCCCATTGTATTTGTTCATAACAAACAAACAGCCTTGTGTTTCCTCCCTGTGTGGTAAGGCCAAAAGAACTATTTATAACTCAGCAGGGCTTATATAATTCTATTGAAAAGTCAAATAAAGACATTGCGCTTCCTTTTGGTGGTTTACTGGTCCCTTTGGTGGCAAATCCAGCCAAACTATGATTACCATAAAGTTTGCATTTTGTTATGTGGATGAGGGAAATGCCAACAGTTTTGGCTGCTGCCCACCTTAACTAATATTGCTGTTAATGTACTGTTCAATTCAGGTTGCCTTCTGTCCATCTCTCCCCATCAATTCAAGCGACATCAGAGAGGGGGCCAGAGCCGTATGCCAGTTATCAGCTGCCTTCAGAGTCAGACATCAGTGAGGCAGACGAATAGCTGGAGCCTGTTCCCAGTGTGCGCATGCACAGAAGTTGGCCAGACGAAGGGAACAGCTAAAGAACAGGGCTATACTTGGGAGTAAGGCCACAGATGGACGATGAATGGTCCCTCCCAGAGGAAATAAAAGAGGAGCAAAAGGAGAGTGGAAGTTGCAGGAGACAATTAGTTCGCTTAATTGGTTCATGACTCTCCAAGACTCCTTGCCAGGTTTTGCAGATAACGGCCTCTCAGCTCTCCTATCCAGGTGGAATCTAAAACTATTTTGTAGAGTTGTGGAGAAAAACAGGAGACAGTGAAGTGTTTTATATGCTGCTTCTACAAAAGGTGAAGTATAAATCCTACTAACTGATCAATCCAGTGATGTGCAGTCAAGTGAGGCACAGCCTCACCGCTCTCATCATGAAAAGAAAAAAAATGTAAAAGGAAAAAGCTGAGCTAGTTGCTGCCTCACTGTGGATGACTCTGCTTAACTATTTAAAAAAGCCCCTTAAAAAAACGCCCTCTACTATGAGGCAGGAGAACTGCATGCCTCATCTAGTCTGACTTTAGGCGTTTTATGATCACTTGAGCAGAGTTAAGCAAGGGTTAAAAGCCTAAAAATTCCTAATGTAGGTGAGGCACGCAGTTCTCCTGCCTCATAGTAAAGGGCACTTTTTAGAGGCTTTTTTTAACAGTTAAGCAGAGTCATCCATGGAAGCCAGGCAAAGAGCCATGCTGTAGCACACACACTTTCCCCCAGCCTCTTTTTTTTGGAAGGCTCAGATCGGCTCCCCTCCAGCTTCTCTGCCTCTCCTCTCACCCCAGCCTGCCAGCAGGAAGTGAGTGGGTGGGCTTTATTGCGTTCCAGGCATTTCCCACCCAGACAGCAGGCTGCATTTGCAATGGTGGAGGTGTTTGGGGGAGGCAGCAGGGGAATGGCAGGGTGGTGGTGGCAGAGGAGCTGCTTTCAAGTCATTGGAAAAGATATCCAATCCAAATTTTGTGTGTTTGTGTTTGTGTGTTTGTTTGAGAGTGAGTGAGAGAAGGAAGGGGGTAGGAGAGATAGTCCAATCCAACTTGTGTGTGTGTGTGTGTGTGTGTGTGTGTTTGAGACAGGGGGAGGAAGGGAGAGAGAAACAAATGCTGTAATTTTAAATTGGAACTGAGCATGCCTGGCTGTGGAATTCTGGGAGTTGAAGTCCACAAGTCTAAAAATATTTGAAACCCACCACTGTGTCAGTGCCTCACCAGTCATAAACCTTACTGCACGTCACTGGATCAATCCATCACCCTGATTTACCAGGAGCAGAGACTGACAAGTCAGAAGAGAATGGCATATTCAATTAAGTTATATAGGGAGCTCGTTTAAAAACACAGAAAGAAGTAGAATAGAATAGCTTGACTCCCTCTTCTTTGTGGCAACCCCTGAGATATTGGAAGACTGCTATCATGTCTCCCCTAGTTCTTCTTTTCATTCAACTAGACATCCCCAGTTCCTGCAACCGTTCTTCATATGTTTTAGTCTCCAGTCCCCTAATCATCTTTGTTGCTCTTCTCTGCACTCTTTCTAGAGCCTCCACATCTTTTCGACATCGTGGTGACCAAAACTGGATGCAGAATTCCAAGTGTGGCCTTACCAAGGCATTATAAAGTGGCATTAACACTTCGCGTGATCTTCATTCTATCCCTCTGTTTATGTAGCCTAGAACTGGCTTGGGTTTTTTGGCAGCTGCTGCACACGGCTGGCTCCTATTTAATGGTTGTCCACTAGGACTCCAAGATCCCTCTCACAGTTACTACTATTGAGCAAGGTTCCATATATACTGTATCTATGTAAGGGGAGGTAAGGGGAATAAATCAATCCTCAATGATTGGTAGTAGGTTCACATAAGCCCTGTTCTGATATGTTTTTTTTTTAAAACTCAGCATTGGTCACACTACTAAAAACCCAGGTTGAGCCTTGATTTGAGTTTTTTCTTTTACAAAAGGTGGCAGCACTCAGACAACCTGAGCTGATTCCCCCCCCCCCAAAAAAAAACCCCACCTAGGCAGATTGAACCTGGTTGGCAATTGATTGGGAGACCACCAGACTCCTGAAGGATTGCAGGCTGGACTAACTGGCTGGAAAAACATCCTAAAATAAGAAAACAATATGGTTGTATTCATGGACTCATCAGCTGAGTTTAATGAACACTTTCTCTGTATTTTATAGCCTAGGACAGTATTTTTATTTCTCCTTTTTAGTGTACTTTTTACTATTCTCATCCTACTGTTCACAGGGCAGTGTTCAGGTGCCCAGGGAATGGAATAGAATAGGAATAGGAATAGAGGACTGAACTAGACTAGAATAAGAATTGGACTAGAATGGACTAGACTAGAATAAGAATTAGAATAGAGTAGAATAGAATAGGAATGACTAGACTAGACTAGACTAAGGGAGGATAATGGTTAAAAATGTAATGTTTACAACATTTGATACTATTACCTAATTATAGACAAAAGTGAACAGAATGTTTAATTAAATAATGGAAAATGTTTAATAAGGATAAGTGAAGATCATGGTGAATAGACTTTGAGAATAATGGTTACAACTATTATATGTATAAGGTTTACTATTTATATTTAAAAGAGATTGTACCCAGACAGTACACTGCCATTCTGGATATGGAAATTTTATATATAGTATAACAAAAGAAATTGCACAATAAAAGATAATTTAGAATAGAATAGAATAGAATAGAATAGAATAGAATAACAGATTTCAAAGGGACCTTGGAGATGTTCTATTCCAACCCCCTGCTCAAGCAGGAAACACTATACCATTTCAGACAAATGATTGTTCAATGTCTTCTTTAAAACTTCCAGTGTTGGAGCAATTAGAACTTCTGGTGGCAAGTTGTTCCACTGATTAATTGTTCTAACTGTCAGGAACTTTCTTCTTAATTCTAGGTTGCTTCCCCCCTTAATTAATTGGCTCCTTTGGATCCAGAGACAATGAGCACTCCAGTGAGTTTCTAAGCTTTGTTACCAATTCAAGCAAAAAGATTTAAAAGCATAACACAAAAATTCATACACGTCAAGCAAGAAGATCCTTCAATCTCTTACAAGCTGTCAGGAGCAACTTTACAAGGACCACAGAGATTCCTCAGTGGCAGCAAATATGAACTGTACCCAATGGAGAAAAAACACGAACCCCCATTTAAAAAAAAATCAAAACCTGGCACTATGACTTCATGGCTATGCTATGGTCACAAGACCTGATCTTGATTGAGTGGCACAATTCTGGAACTGAAAGTCTAATGATTTCACAGGTTTGCAGCTGTGTGAAGATTCTCTCACCTTTTCCTTTATTCAGCAAGCACCAGTGAAAAACAGGCAGATTACCTCAGAACAAGATAGAAACATCTAGACCAGTGATGGGCAACCTTTTTGGCGCCGGATGCTGAAAGCACGCGTATGCTTCTACAACAGCGCCTGGTGCCTGCACCCATAATGTAATCTGCATGCACCGGTGTGCCCCTGCACAAGCACCCCGCCCCCCGTGCGTGATCCCCCACCCCTGTGCCTGTGCCCTGCCCCCCTTGCCCATTTTTGGCTTCCAGGTTGGTGCAGGAGGTTTTTCCAGGCCCAAAAAGGGGCACGGGGGGAAGGGGTGCATACGCGCCCCCCCATACCCGATTTTGGGCCTGGAAGGCCTCTTGCACCAACCTGAAAGCCAAAACGGCGTGGGGGTGCAGCCCCAAAATGCAATGTGAGCATTTTGCCCATGCATGCACGG
Source organism: Natrix helvetica (assembly GCF_964273705.1). Classification (NCBI taxonomy): domain Eukaryota; kingdom Metazoa; phylum Chordata; class Lepidosauria; order Squamata; family Natricidae; genus Natrix; species Natrix helvetica. Next base: position 65,540,117 of record NC_138558.1, on the reverse strand, counting down.
CAGAGACCCGTAGATCAGCTGACTGGCAGGAGGTGCGCGTACATGGACGGTGGGATTGGGCTGGGGTGACGGCTGGGGTGCCTGTAGAGAAGGCCCTGCATGCCGCCATGGGCTCGCCATCACAGATTTGACCTTTCTTCATCCGAAGGAGAAATCAGAGCATGCCATCAAACTTCTTAAAATAACGATCATCTTCCATATTGCCTCTACACTACTTTGTTATCCCTGCTAATAATTTTTTAAAAGCACACAACAGACAATGGGGGGAAATCACCCTGGTGTTTTCTCCCATTTAAGGAGAGCTGCCAAGGATGTTTCTGCTTTTGCTTAGCTTAGAAATCCAAGGGTTTGAAATGGGGGTGGGTTCCTCCCAGTTCTAGCCTCTTCTACAGAAGAGGTTCCACGAATCTACCGTGCCGTTTAGAACCAGTTCCAGCTCCCTCCCCCCCCCCCCCGCCCGTCCGCACATCAGCAAGATGAAGAGCGAGAGGAGGAATTCTGGGAGTTGAAGTCCACAAGTCTTATTTATTTATTTATTTATTTATTATTCGTATTTATAGACCGCCCCTTCTCCCGAAAGGGACTCGGGGCGGTGTACAGTCACTAAAATGCGTTATAAAATACATACATAAAACAGTTAAATAATTAAATACGTAGGTGGAGGAGGTTGCAAGACTGTATATAGAATAATAAATATAGTACATTAAAAGCTTATTAAAACCCCAAACCCAATTAAAATGAATAAATCCCCGGGAGGTAAAACTAAGAAAGTGCCAGGCCAGCTGATTGAAATAGGTGAGTCTTTAACTTTTGCCGGAAGGAACGGAGGTCGGTGGTAGTTCGAATGTCTGGGGGGAGGTCATTCCAGAGGGTTGGGCCCATCACAGAGAAGGATCTACTCCTAGGTGTCGCCCACTGGCATTGCCTAGCAGACGGCACCAGGAGGAGCCCCTCTCTGTGTGAGCGGATAGGTCGCAGGGACGTGTGTGGTAGGATGCGATCCTGCAGATACCTAGGTCCTATGCCATGGAGCGCTTTAAAGATAGTAATCAATACCTTGAAACGCACCCGAAAGGCCACAGGTAGCCAGTGCAGCTCGCGCAGGAGAGGTGTTAGGTGGGAGTAACGAGTACTTCCCATAATAACCCGCGCGGCTGCGTTCTGAACTAACTGCAGTCTCCGGATGCGTCCCAAGGGAAGCCCCATGTAGAGGGCATTGCAGTAGTCCAGGCGAGACGTCACCAGCGCATGAGTGACCGTGCGCAGGGCACTCCGGTCCAGTAGGGGGCGCAATTGGCGCACCAGGCGAACCTGGTGGAATGCCCCCCTTGCCACGGCTGCCACATGGTCCTCCATTGACAGCCGGGCATCGAGGAGGACGCCCAAATTGCGCGCCCGCTCCACAGGGGACAGCTGTTCGCCCCCTATGGCCAGCGATGGGGTCAGCTGGCTGAACCGAGGCGCCGGTACCCACAGCCACTCAGTCTTGGAGGGGTTGAGTTTGAGTCTGTTGTCCCCCATCCAGACCCCGACGGCTTCCAAACACCGGGACATCACTTCGACAGCCTCGTTGGGGTGGTTTGGGGTTGAAATATACAGCTGAGTATCATCAGCGTAAAGGTGGTACTCAACCCCAAAACCACGGATGATCTCGCCCAGCGGCTTCACATATGCATTGAACAGGAGAGGCGAGAGGACCGACCCCTGTGGCACCCCACAAGTGAGTGGCCTCAGGGACGACCTCTGCCCCCCTGTCAACACACATTGCTTCCGGTCGGAGAGGTAGGAGCCGAACCACCGCAAAACGGTGCCTCCGACTCCCATCCCCTCCAACCGGCGCAATAGGATACCATGGTCGATGGTATCAAAAGCCGCCGAGAGATCTAATAGGACCAGGATAGAGGAACAACCCCTATCTCTGGCCCTCCAGAGATCATCAACCAACGCGACCAAGGCTGTCTCAGTGCTGTGCCCGGGTCGGAAGCCGGACTGGCGTGGGTCTAGATAGTCGGATTCGTCTAGGTGTCGTGGAAATTGCTGCGCCACCACATTCTCAACAACCTTCGCCACGAAGGGGAGGTTGGAGACTGGACGATAATTAGCTAGCTCCATTGGATCGAGCGAAGGTCTCTTGAACAAGGGTCTCACCACCGCCTCTTTCAAGGCGGTAGGTAAGTATCCCTCACCCAATGAGGTGTTCACCAGGCCCAGGAGCCAGCCTCGTGTCACCTCCCAGGCTGCCAGTACCAGCCAGGAGGGGCACGGGTCCGTTAAACGTGGTAGGTCGCAGCCGTCCACGCAACCTGTCCAAATCCTCGGGGGCAACAGAGTCAAACTCCTCCCAGAATGGTCTCTCAAGACTCGCTGTTGGCAGCTCGTCTGGTCCACTGACGGAGGCCCACCCGCTCCGGATCTGATCGATTTTGTCCTGAAGATATTCTCCAAACTCCTCTGCTCTACCCTGTAAGGGTGTCTCCCGCGCCCCCTGCGATAAAAGGGAGCGGGTCACCCTAAACAGGGCGGCAGGGCGGTTATCCACGGACGCAATAAGAGCAGCACAATGTCTACGTTTGGCCGCTCTTATTGCCACAAGGTAAGTCCGCAAATAGGCTCTTACCTGTGTTCGGTCAGATTCGGAGCGTGAGGACCTCCACCTGCTCTCTAGACGTCTCCTGTGATGCTTCATCACCCTAAGCTCCTCAGTAAACCAAGGAGCCCGGGTGGGTCGATGCCGCAGGAGAGGTCGCAAAGGCGCAACCCGGTCCAAGGCCCCAGTCGTCGCCCTATTCCAGGCGGTCACCAGGTCCTCGGAGCGGGAGCGGGACAAGGCTACAGGAATTGGCCCAAGCTCTGTCTGGAATCTATCAGATTCCATCAGGTGCCTGGGGCGGTACCAGTTTATAGAGTCTGGTTCCGCCTCCTCGCGGTGGGGGATAGCGCCAGGGAAGTCCAGCCGGAGGGATGAGTGGTCTGACCATGACAGGGGCGTGATGACTAAATCCCCTATTCCCAGATCACTCGTCCACTGTTCAGATACAAAAATGAGGTCCAGTGTGTGGCCCCCTTCGTGAGTGGGGCCCTGAACTAATTGGGTCAGGTCCATGGCCGTCATGGAAGCCATGAACTCCCGAGCCACCTCGGAAGCCGCTCCCGTTGACGGCAAGTTGAAGTCCCCCATGACCAAAAGTCTGGGAGTCTCAATTGCCGTCGCTGAGATTAGCTCGAGGAGCTCGGGCAGGGCTGCTGATGCATAGCGAGGAGCCAAGTATACAATCAGCAAGCCCCACTGCCTCCCTGGGCCCCAGTTCACACCAAGGGACTCACACCCGGGTATCTGAGGGACAGTGAACTCCCTCGGCTCTAAACATTCCCGCATAACCACCGCCACCCCTCCACCCTTACCCAGGGCCCGAGGCTGATGGAATGCACGGAAACCCGGTGGGCACATTTCCACGAGGGGTAAACCACCCTCGTGGCCCAACCAGGTCTCCGTTATCCCTGCAAGGTCTAGCTCCCCCTCTGAGATCAACTCATTAATGAGGGGGGCCTTGTTGGTGACAGACCTTGCGTTGTTAATTTTGAACACCCCTGGGGTTTTTTTCCCTAAAGGGTTGGGATGCAAGGGTCTTGTAACTTGATAGCTTTAAGACCTGCACACTTCAGTGCCAGAGTTCCTGAGCCAACATGACTGGAGGAGGAATTCTGGGAGTTGAAGTCCACAAGTCTTAAAGCTGTCAAGTTTGAACATCCATGGTTTTTTTTTTCTTCTAAAGGGTTAGGGGTCCAAGGGTCTTATAACTTGACAGCTTTAAGACTTGCGTGCTTCAAATGCCAGAGTTCTGAGCCAACATTTTGGTTGCTAAGCAAGAGCGTTGTTAAGTGAGTTTCACCACATTTTGCAAGTTGGCCACACCCACCCAGTCACATGACTGCCAAGTCACTCCCACCCAGTCACATGGGCAGCAAGCCACTCCACAAAGCAAGCCACGCCTACAGAAGAGGTTATAAAAAATTTTGAAACCCACCACTGGCTTGAAACATCTGTGACAGCCCACATTCATCACACTGACTAAGCTATCACCAAATTTTTGCTGACTGGGTTAACCTATTTTGCAGATAAGAATGGATTTGGCTTTCATTCACAGCTAGATCTTTTTTTTTCCTCCCACAGTCAGTTCAATTCCTCATAAATAACTCGTTGGAAATGTGATTATATTGTGCATGCATGGGCCTTTCCTCCCTTGCTGCTTAATTGCATTTCGTAAAGGAGTGAGCCCAGTGTAAATTAGTGCCTTTGCAGAAATAATCACAAAGAGACAGACTCTGCACACAGAGCTCAGCTTGTCTTGTGTACATAATATTTGTCTTCATTATAGCTGTTAGCTGGTTAGAAAATGTTCCTCACCTTCTGTGGTGTTAAACCTTGCGTAACGTTGTAGTGTGTGGCCTTATCCTTTTGAGATTTCATTCAGTGAAAAGATTTCTATTAGCCTGAGAGTCACTGAAACAGGGAAATCGTCTAAAGCAGGGGTGTCCAAACTTGGCAACTTTAAGACTTGTGGACTTCAACTGCCAAGTTTGGACACCCCTGGTCTAAAGAATGGTTTTGTTTTTCATTCATTTTTGTATGGCCACTTGCCCTATCAAAATACTATAACCGTGGTGGTGAACTTATGGCCCTTTCTGTGGGCATGCGAGCCATTGCCCCAGCTCAGCTCCACCACACATGCGCCTGCGCCTCTTGCTGGGTCTCTGCCGTGTCTGGGCGGAGGGCAGGGCGCATGCAAGAGATGCACGCACATGCACAGAGGTCACGCATGCATGCATGGGGATGGGGTGCATGCGGGGGGGTTGCAAACACATCTGTACGGTTGGGGCACGTGGGGGGGTTGCACATGCATGCATGGAGTGGGGCACATACGGAATGCACACTCATGTGCAGGGGTCACGTGTGCATGCGTGTGGGGTCATGTGCACATGCATGGGGTGGGGTGCATGCACGGGGTCACATGCACATGTGCGGGGGTAGGGGGAGCATGGGGGGCCGTGCATACATGTGGGGTGCACACGGGGGAGTGCATGTGCATGCACAGGGGCGAAGCACACAGGGGCCCCCACAGATGCATTGCTTTACAGGTGCACCTCTGCACATGCTTTCGACACACAATGACAAAAAGGCTAGGCGTCACTGTCCTATAACATGTGAAAAAGGAGGGAAATACTGGGGGGAAAACCCTGTTCTGCAACCTAGGGAGAAAGCCGCCAAAGCCATCGACCCACAGAACTGCATTAAATAATCGCATGTACAATACAGATAGTCTTCAACTTACAACAGTTGCTTAGCAACCATTTGAAGTTACGACGGGTGCCACGCAAAATATTCATGACCCAGTTCCCAAGTGGTGACTGCATTTGGCCCCTGGCCTGCCTTTGCAGACTTTTACAGGTAGTCCTCAACTATGGTCATAAATGTGAACTAGTCACCAAGCATCTGAATTTTGACCACGTGACCATGGGAATATAAAAGTCGTAACTCTGAAAAATGGTCATAAGTCACATTTTTCAGTGCCGTTATAACTTCGAATAGTCGCTATACGGACTGCTGTAAGTCATAGACTACCTGTATAATGTTTTCGCCCAAAACTATCATTTTCTTCTGGGTTTTGGGAAAAGTGCCAAATTGTGAACGTTTTATGATCGAAGTGCTTGCTTAATGACTGTTACAAAAAAGGTCATAAAAATGAGTCCAGTCATGTAATGACCTGCATAATGACCTGTCATGACATACCACCATAATGGGCAGGCTCACTTGTGGCTAAGGTGAGGACTTAGCTATACTGAAGATGAGTTGATCCTGCTTACAAGCCTCACTTCCAGCTTCCTGAAATATGCCTGGCTTCTGCTAAAATCAGATTGCCACAAAATTGATCTGACCCCAAAGACATGTTTTTCCTCATTCAGCTGCCTTTGCTGGAGTTCTTCTGAAAGAGCAAATGTTTTTTTACAAATCTGAGAGTACAAGTCTGCCAGTGGTGGGTTTCACATTTTTTTAGAACCTCTTCTGTAGGTATGGCCTGCTTTGTGGGAGTGGCTTGCTGGCCATGTGACCAGGTGGGAGTGGCTTGCCAGCCATGTGACTGAGTGGGCATAACCAACTTGTAAAATGTGGCGAAACTCATTTAACAACGCTCTTGCTTAGCAACCAAAATGTTGGCTCAGAAACTCTGGCATTTGAAGCACGCAAGTCTTAAAGCTGTCAAGTTACAAGACTCTTGCACCCCTAATCTTTTAGAAAAAAAACCTCAGGGGTGTTCAAAGTTGCAAGCTTTAAGACTTGTGGACTTCAACTCCCAGAATTCCTCCTCTCGCTCTTCATCTTGATGATGGGCAGATGGGCGGTGGGGAGGGAGCTGGAACCAGTTCTAAACGGCACAGTAGATTTGTGGAACCTCTTCTATAGAAGAGGTTAGAACTGGCAGGAACCCACCCCACTTAGTCTTCCCACTTCTTGTTTTACAGCTTGAGAAACTAGAGAGGGTCTGAGGGGCACATGACATGAATCAGAAGTGAAATGCTCTGAAGTCTGCTACCGCTTTGCTTCGCTACTGGTTTGCTTCGCGCACGCATGTGCACTTAACGCACATGTGCACCGCAGGCACTACCCCGCAGTGCTGAAAAAGGAGTATTAAGAAGCCTTTTTTGAGTCTGCAAAGGTAAGTAGAACAGTGAGGGGGGGAGGGACAGCTGTGCCGCAGGATTTCCTGCTTTTTAGCTAATATTAATTGCGCTGCACAGCTGATTGTCGGAACTACCGACGATCAGCTGTGATTTGCCTGAACCAGTAGCATTTTTTTTACTACCGGTTCAGGTGAACTGGTCCAAACCAGTCCAAACTGGTAGCATTGCACCCCTAACATGGATCTGTAGCTTACTTTGTATTTTAACTTATTTCTCTCTCTTTTAAAATGATGACAAGGCTTTATTAAACACTTAAACTGGAATGTAGGAAAACTTTTCCTCCTATTGCTGTATGAATTGGTTGATTGCTTTTAACATTCCAAAACTGAAAAGATAAAATATAGAAGGGTTGGCTGGAGAATATCTCCTGATTTTTTTTAAAAAAAGGTTTGTTAGTGCTCATTGGCGTCTGGTTTGTGTCTTCCTGAACTCCAAATAAGCCGTTTTCCTCGTTAACATCTTAAATTTAACACCCCTTCTGACATCAAACCTCATTTAAATGGACATACATGTAACATGTTTGACTACATTTCCTATGCAAAGGGAAAGTTACTTTTATCCTGTGCTACTCAGCTGACCTCTGAGGCCACAGATAAACCTCCAAGTAGCCTCAATGACTCTCTAAAAGGAGGCAAATGACCAGCTGTCTGCAATGAGTATAAATCCTTCCATTCCCCACCATCCAGTCAGAATTGAAGAAGCTTCTTGGATGAGAAGCAAAGCGTCTTCAAGGAAAAAACCAAAAAGTCCAGTTGCCTCCTGAAAAAGTATCTTTGTATACCTCATGCAATATGAGGATTTAAAAAGATGACTGATGAAAGGAAATGGCCTTTATCTGGCCTGATCTTTTGCCTTTAGTGACATATTGGCAAATGGTGTTTTTCAACACAAACAATTTTCTGCAGTGTGGCTTCTTGTAAGGTTGTGTTCCTTAGTTTGTACAACAGGCTGACCTCTTAATGTCCCAATTCATTTTGTTGAGGTAATAGACAAATATTCAGATGCTTCCAGAAAATTACTTTTCTAGAGAAAAATGTTTGCTTGTGGCAATTTGTCCCCCCCTCTCTAAATAAAGAAACTTATTTTAATATTTCCTTAGAACTTTCATTTGGTTAAAAAAAGTAGCGAACTTCTTAATTATATTAACATTTATTCCTCAGATCAATGGCTGCTTTGTCTCTATTAGGACAAATATGTTGTAAAGTGTTTATCTTGCAAAAGACTAAAGCCATTAGTTTCAAATTATGTCGGTTATATCCTTTAAATTAACCATGTTTTTCCCCCTCAGCGTTTAAGGCAGGGGTGTTCAAACTTGGGAACTTTAAGACTTGTGGACTTCAACTCCCAGAATTCCCCAGCCAGCATTGACAAAATGCTGACAGTTTGACAAAATCACCATCAGTCAAATGCAAAAGGCCGCACTGCTTGGATCTGCACACATATTACGAAAATATGTTACGACGTCCTAGGCCCCTGGGTGGGGCCCGACTAGTAATCAATGCCAAATCCGGCGAAACAACTGGCCGCTGTGATACAATTCTGTTGATGCAATAATAATAATAATAATAATAATAATAATAATAATAATAATAATAATAATAATAATAATAATAATAATAATAATAATAATAATAATATTATCGGAAAGAATAAAGAAGAAAAGAGAACTACAGTTTGGCCAGCTTGAAATAAATATCTGACAAGACTCTGGAACAGATTAGTCAGCAGTCAGCTTATAACCATCTAAAGAAAATAGTAAATGCACCTTTTGGAGCAAAAATTAATATAAAAACACGGTCTTATTTTCAGGAAAACAATGTGTGTGTGTTTGTATAGCCCAAAAATGCAAAGGAGCTGCAAAGTCTGGTAACAGAAACCAAGGAGCACATGAATATATGTATGCATGTATGTATATACGTGTGTGTGTCAGTGGTGGGTTGCAGGCGGTACGTCCCGGTACAGGCATACCACAGCTTGCCTGGAGCTCTGGGTACCATTCCGGTATGGTGCTCCAGAGGGCCCACTCGCCTGCCGTCGCTCCTTACCTGTCCTTTAAAGCCTTTGGTGCTTCTGCACATGTGCATGGCGTGTACAGCACCTGCGCGACGCTCCACCAAGCAGCTGGAGGCTTGCGAAGGCATCTCTGGAAGGTCGCACGTTCATGTGGAGGACACTGGCCCCCGTTGCAACCGTACTGGTTCCAACGGGATTCGGAACCTACCACTGGGGTGTGTGTGTGTGTCAGAGGTGGTATTCAGCCAGTTCTGACTGGTTCATCCAAACCACCCACCCACCCTAGCTCTATGCCATCCTATTTAGGCATGTTTTCAAGCCGTGCGCATGTGTGCAAGCCACATGTGTGATCAAAGAGCATGCGCGGAAGGCCAAGCGCATGTGTACGCATTCACATTTGTGAACCAGTAGAGAAAGTAAGTGAACACCACCCCTGGTATATGTGTACCCTGTGTCCCCGAAAGCCATCGGGCTTTTGAGCGCATGTGCTAAAATAAGTCCTCCCTGAAAATATTGCAACACAGCAGCAGCCATGAGGTGACCATGCTCGCTGCCTCCTGCACCTCCAAAATAATAAGATCTCCCTCAAAATAAGGCCAAGTGCTTATTTTTTGGGGGGGGGGGTCAAAAGAAAATAAGACCCTGTCTTATTTTGGGGGGAATCACGGTATATGTACGTACTGTATGTATGTACTGTATATCTCTCTGTGTATATGTGAGTGTACAGCAATCGTTTCAAATGCCAACTGTGGCTTTGCACACTCTGAAATGCTTCACATAGTTTACTTTGAAATGGGTAAATTAGATTCCCATTTTAGATTATGTGACAGTAGAAGTAATTTGAGCCCTCGGTGGGACTGGAGATAAGTTTGCAATTTTAACATTTTTGAGCTAGTCACAGACACAACAGTCGAGCGGCACTCGTTTTTCTTTGTGCCAGACCTTGAAATTAGTTATCTATGCTTTTATTACTTCAAAATCAGATTTACCACTTGAACAGTTTTTTTTTTAAAAAAAGTTTTTTAATATATATATAATTAGGTATTTAATAATGTTTTTACTTTGCATTCTTGTTTGGAAAAAGAATCTCCAGAATGCTTTGCTCCATTGCCCAGAAAGAGAGAATTGCTGTACAGTCTTTCAGGCCGTCATGATATTTAATTAAAGAACGCTTTCATAGTTTTGTGAAACACCACACTCTTCCTTCGTGCTTGCTCTCTTTTTAAGTGGCAAGTACCGACTGTGACAAGGCTCAATAAGCCGAATAAGAATGACTTCTGCAATGAATCCCAAAAGAACATAAGTCATGGCTTCTGTACCACAAAGTATAAATATACTGCCTCTTTTTTTTTGTTCTGAAATGACAACCTTTGCTAATATTATTAGGGCAGCTGAATTAGAACGAGGTATGGTTTTCTTACACACCATGACAAAAATGCTACTTACTATGCATCTGGTTAATGAACACAAGACTTTGGTTTTGTTTCTCTATAAAAGCAACTCTTAAAAATTATGACAAATTCAAAATCTATTTTATTGCACAGGAGTTTATGGTAACTCTGAGAGAGAGAGAGAGAGAGAGAGGGAGAGGGAGAGAGAAATACAGGTAAAGGTAAAGGTTCCCCTTGCACATATGTGCTAGTCGTTCCTGACTCTAGGGGGCAGTGTTCATCTCCGTTTCAAAGTCAAAGAGCCAACACTGTCCGAAGACATCTCCGTGGTCATGTGGCCAGCATTACTAAATGCCGAAGACACACAGAACGCTGTTACTTTCCCACCAAAGGTGGTCCCTATTTTTCTACTGCTAAGTTGGCAGAAGCTGGGACAAGTAACTGGAGCTCACTCCATTACGTGGCACTAGGGATTCGAACCGCCAAACTGCTGACCTTTCTGAGCGACAAGCTCAGCGTCTTAGCCACTGAGCCACCGCTTGGTGTAATACAAGTAATACACGTAGTACTTATGATGCTCGCTTAGCAACCATTCAAAGTTATGACCGCCTCTAAGATACTTATGATCCAGTTTCAAAGTTTCAACAGCTGCCCCTCTCTCATTATCACATGACCCCATGTTAGATACTCGGCAACTGGCTGTCATTTACAGCTGTTTGCGGTGTCCTGCAGTCACGTGATAATTTTTTACAACATTTTGCCCCAAAAATGGCCTTTATTTTGTTTTTTGGCAAAAATGCCCCATGCAGAAAAATGGGCATGCATTACGACCACTGTGTTTAAGTCCATGGCAAAATAGGTGATAAAATTGGGTCGGTCACATGAGTGATTTTTGTTACAGCCATCACGTTTTATGACCCTAATGGGTAGGCTCCATTAGAGTCATAAGTTGAGGAATACCTGTAGACAAAATGTCCAGACCCAGGTTCTCAACCACAAGAGTTGTGTCTATGGAGATTCTCAGTCATCCAGGCCAAAGTTGTCCCAAAGGTGCTTTTTCAAAAGGTTCATTTCTCTGCTTAATCTACAGGTCTCTTCGGAATGATTGACCACCCCAGCTCTTGCCTCCCAAAGGTGCTTTTTCAAAAGATAACCTGACTTCGTTTTTCTTTGAAGACATTTCATTTCTCATCCAAGAAGCTTCTTCAGTTCAAGAACTGAAGTTCTTCAGTTCAGCCAAGAATTGAAGCAGTTTCTTGGATGAGAAGCGAAACATCTTCAAGGAAAAACAAAGAAAGTCCCGTTGCCTCTTGAAAAAAACACTTTTGGGACAACCATGACCTGGACGACCGAGAATCTCCATAAACACTTTAAGAGAGTGAGAATTTCTACAAAGCTGATTTGGTAGCTACACCTGCTGAAATTCCCTTTTCTACATCATTATTTAAACAGGCAGAACAGAAGAAGCTTCTTGGATGAGAAGCGAAATATCTTCAAAGAAAAACGAAGTCCAGTTACCTTTTGAAAAAGCACCTTTGGGAGGCAAGAGCTGGGAGGGGTCAATCATTCCGAAGAGACCTGTAGATTAAGCAGAGAAATGAACCTGTCACATATAACCAAGAATATATGATGGGTAACTTAACGGAATCACCTTTATTTGCTTCTGATTTTGCAAGGACAGGAGAAAAGCACGAATTTTCATATGCTATAGTGTGAAAGTCTTGATCAAATATCAAGGTAAAGGCAGACTATCTGGCCTAAATTAAGATAAAGGTAAAGGTTCCCCGTCAGAAGTGCACAGAATGCTGTTACCTTCCCACCAAAGGTGGTCCCTATTTTTCTACTTGCATTTTTTACGTGCTTTAGAACTGCTAGGTTGGCAGAAGCTAGGACAAGTAACGGGAGCTCACTCTGTTATGCGGCGCTAGGGATTTGAACTGCCGAACTGCCGACCTTTCTGATCGACAAACTCAGCGTCTTAACCACTGAGCTACCCCGTCTCGCTGAGCCACCACCTAAATTAGTGTGAAATAATTTGTTTCATCAAAGGGCAAATTTGATGAAATCTGTTGATAGGCTTATGTCAACAAGTTTTAAAAGTTTTATTTAAGCCAACAGGCTCCTATTTCTTTAATTGTGTTTCATCAATTACATTTGTGAGCCAGAAAAAACAAGTTCAAATTTTCTATTTCTGCAAGACTTTGGACGTTTTAGATAAACTGCAGCATAATAACCAAGCATGTCCCTTATTTCAACATCCTCATAGTTATGGGGTCTTCTTTTCACTTGATTTAAATTTTTTTAAAGTTGCTGCTCAACCCTTGGATATGAATTCTGTGAATTCGGCTATAACCCAGTTTTTAAAGGATGGTTTAATTTAAATGACAAGATGTAGAACAGTACATTGTGTGCCGTTTCATGTAAAGAGCTACAAAATGTGACTAATTTTAAATTGGCCACTATTTTCCAGGGGAACAAAACGTTGCAATCCCATTCATGGTTTTTTACAGAAGCATTTATTATAATGTCTAACTTCCTTAGGAGGACAAATTGACAAATGGTCTGAAAGAAAATCTGGCAGTATTTGTCCATTTAAATAGCAGAAAAATGGAATTATTTTGAAACTATGACACAGGGGAACAGTAAAACCTGAAATCTTCCTTCTAATCTCAATACGGAATATATGATGCAACTATTAGATGGATGCATAATTGGCTGAATGATCACAGCAAGATACATATTCATAAATGGATTCATACATTTTTGGAAATAATGGAGGGACAGGGAGGTCCACTCTGGGCTTTGAGCCAGTCAACGTTTTATTGGTGATTTAGATGAAGAAATTGAGGGGAAATTGCAGATGAATCAAAACTAGGAACAGATGCTAACATTTTAGAAACTACAAAGAATTCATTCATATATATATATATATATATATATATATATATATATATATATATATATATATATATATATATATATATATATATATATATATATATATATATATATATATATATATATATAGCACAACTATCTGACGTGACAGTGGTGCATGGGGAAAGGATTTGGATGTTCAAGTAGATCCCAAGTTGAACATGAACCAACAATGTGATGTATCTGCTTAAAAAAAGGCAAATGTTATTTTGGGATGTATTATCATAAGCTCAGAAGCCAGATCAAGGAACCTGATGGTCAGACTCGACTCTCCCTTGGACAGGCCTTGCTTGGAACAGCCTGTCCAGTTTGTGGCGCCACAATCTTAACAAGACATCCGTAAACCGGAGCATGTTCAGAGGGGGACTACCAGGATAGTGAGGGGATTGGAAACTAGATGAACAGTATGAGGAAGAGCTATAGGATCTGAGTATGCTTAATCTGCAGAAGAAAAGAGCTCCCTGCAAGATGTAGAAGGCATAGGGAATGGCTATGAAGACAGGAGGAAGAGCAGCTAAGAAGGCAATCTATGTACTGTATATAAAAGCCAAGTACCACTCACTCATCACAAAATCTCCAGAACCGTAAAGCCTACAAACTTGAAATTTGGCACATATGTTCCTCTTGATGTCTAGATGCTCGCTAAAAAAGGATATTTTGAAATGACCATCAGAGCATTAGTACTTCTTATACAGTAATTAATTACGGTGTGATGCTAAGGAGTTTTCCTCTCCACCTAAAAAGAATTCTGTTCCAACTGCCAGTTGCCTTATATTAACATGCCCTGATGCTATGGCGTTACACATTCTACTCCCCCTCCCCACCCGAAAAGAACTCTGTTCCAACTGCCAGTTGCCTTACATTCCATTACCTCAGTTCAATCTGGCAGATGTTCCACTCCTTCACTCAGGAGTGATCTGGGGCTCCTTACAGTACTAAAGGTCAGTACCTCACCAACATGTCTATGCCTTCCATCTATAAAACTGCTTCTGGACTCAAGGCATCGGGAGTGATATTCCCATATGTGTTTCAGTCACCGACCACCACTGAGCCAACAGATTGAACCAGAGTGAACCGGATTTCTCCTGCATTGTCCAATCATGTAGTTTTGGCATGAAGCATAGGTATCTAGCTAGCAATTAGATAAGAGGAACTTGAGCCTAGTTCAAGAAAATAATGTGAGACAATTTCTCAGACACGCCCCTCCCTAGTTCACACAAAGATAAATTGAGGAAGGGGAAGCACATTCCAACTTGCAAGATTCTGTCTACGTAGCTATTACACAATAAAAGTAACCCTGTTCTATTTGGAATTGGTTTCTATGTCTAAGACACAGTTCTTGGTTTACCTTGTTGGAGTGACAGAGTTATGTATGAAGGCTTGTCATAAGAGGAAGGGAATGAGTTTGTTTTGTTTTCTTATGAAAGGTGACACCAGAACTCAGGAGTTGAAACTGCAGGGAAGTTGAGATATTAAGAGGAATTTTAAAGGCATTAAGAGTTGTTAACCTAATTTTGTGAAGCTTCTTCTCCGGTAACATTGTATTGCTAACTAGGGCATATAAAACTTGGCCAGACCAATCTTTGAATACAGCTCATCCACCTGGAATCCACACTGTATATCGGACATTAATACGATTGAGCAGGTCCAGAAGTATTTCAGGAGAAGAGTATTCCACTCTACTCACAATAGATTCCCTTAGGCCAGTGGTGGGCAACCTTTTTTTTCAACTGAGCCAAATCTCGCCAAAACCACGATTGAAATTTATTTTGAGAGCCACATTTTAAAAACCGAAAATACATAGGATGGTACACTGTTTTTAGTTTCAATAAACTCTGGCATTTGAAGCACGCAAGTCTTAAAGCTGTCAAGTTGCAAGACCCTTGCACCCCTAACCCTTTAGAAAAAAAACCCAGGGTCTTCAAACCTGACAGCTTGAAGACTTGTGGACTTCAACTCCCAGAATTCTGAGAATTGAAGTCCACCAAGGGCATCAATCATATTAGCCCAGGGATCTGCAAAATTGGCTCTTAAGACTGGTGGACTTCAACTCCCAGAATTCTGAGAATTGAAGTCCACCAGTCTTAAAACAGCCAACTTTGCAGACCTCTGTGTTAGCCCAAAGCCTGGCGCTGGGCGGGCCTTGCTCCCCCATTGGTGGAGCCCCAAGAAGCGAGGAGGGAGAAAAAGAGACGGAGGCCAAGGAGCTTCCCCCCCGCCCCCTCCCAGCAAAAATCTAACCGGGGAGCCGGGCGGGCAGTAGCAAATTAGCCGATCACGCACGCAGCATGATCGGCTAATTTGCTACTGCCCGCCCGGCTCCCCGGTTAGATTTTTGCTGGGAGGGGGCGGGGGGAAGCTCCTTAGCCTCTGTTTCTTTTTCTGCCTCCTCGCTTCTCATCCCCGCCCGACTTCAGGATCCTCCCTAATCATTGTGGGTCGAAAAGAAAAAAGGGAAAGCGGCGCTTGTTTTGAAGTGCCCGAGAGGAGGGAGGGGAGCAGGCGCCCAGCACACAGAAGAGCCGCATTAAAATGTGTAAAGAGCCACATGTGGCTCGCGAGCCGCGGCTTGCCGACCACTGCCTTAGGCCATCAGGCTCAAAATTTTGGCCTTGGACAATCTGGAACTGCATCACCTATGGTCCGACCAAAGCGTAGTACACAAAATTGTCTGCTACAACGTCCTACCTGTCAACGACTTCTTCAGCTTCAACCACAATAATACACAGGCAAACAATCTAAACAAACTGAAGGTAAACGGCTTCAAACTGGATTGCAGAAAATATGACTTCAGCAACAGAGTGGTCAACATCTGGAATGCTCTACCTGACTCTGTTGTTACAGCTTCAAACCCTCACAGCTTCATTCTCAAACTGCCTACCATGGACTCACCGCATGGTCTTAGTGTCTCCATTTATCTGTATTTACTTCCTTTGTTCATGTTTATGTTCATACCCATACTTGTTATCTTGTACATGTTTGACAAATAAGTAAATAAATAAATTTATTGAGATCAAAGTTGTCAGTCGATCAATAGAACAGGATGCCTTGTAAAAAGGTCTGTTCCCTTCACTAGATGTCTTCAAAGAAAGGATGGGTAAACATCTTTCCAAATTGCCAATTCCCACACTGAGCAAGGAATTAGACTCCCTTTGGCTCCTTCCAAATCTGTGTTTCTATGATTCTACCCATGTACCCAAACTTACAAATTGCAGAATTTTAGTTGTGATTGTACAGTTAAAAAGCACAGTTCTTGTTATTGCTAAAATAGTTTCAGATACATAAGAGTTTAACAAGAATTGTTTGGAGTTTTTCCAATATGGTCGCATATAAACACTATAAAACAGGGGTGTCCTGGCTGGGGAATTCTGGGAGTTGAAGTCCACAAGTCTTAAAGTTCCCAAGTTTGGACACCCCTGCTATAAAATATATAAATAAAATATATGGAGAAATTTCATGTTTTACAATACAGGTCACCCTCCACTTATGACCACAATTGAGCCCAACATTTTTGTTGCTAAGTGAAACTTTTGTTAGGTGAATTTTGTTCCACGTTACAGCCTTTCATGGCACAGTTATTAAGTAAATCACTGCAGTTGTTAAGTTAGTAACACGGTTGTTAAGTGAATCCAGCTTCCTCATTGACTTTACTTGCCAGAAGGTCACAAAAGGGATCACATGATCACTGGGTCACTGCAACCGTCATAAATATGAGTCAGTGGCCAAGTGTCTGAATTTTGATCATGTGACCATGGGGAATCTGCAACAGTCATAAGAGTCCAAAATGGTCACAAGTCACTTTTTTCAGTTCCGTTGTAACTTTGAACGGTCACTAAATGAACTGTTGTAAGTCGAGGACTGCCTGTGTTTATCTCTTGACTTCACAAAAGTATCACTGCAGTAGAAAAACAACTTCAATTAAAAACAACCGCTAATTATAAAACAACCTGTTTGTTTGTTTTTTAAATGCAATGCAATGCAATAGACTTCAAATGGAACTTGGCTTCTGGTGACTCATACAGTTGGCATTGCAACAACATGGAAATAGTTTGCCATGGCCTTCTGGTTTTTGAGTTTCCAATTAAATTTAGAGCCACAAGGTTTCTGGTAATCTGCTGTCTAAATACCGTATTTTTTGGAGTATAAGATGCACCGGAGTATAAGACACACCTTAGGTTTTGGGGAGGAAAATAGGGGAAAAATTCTGCCTATCAGGTATTCATCTGGCTAGCGTCCTTAGTCTGCTCAGCTTCAGCACATATGTTTGCTGGTTTTGAGCATGCTTTTTATCCCCTGGCTGAGGATAAAAAACAGCTTCTAAAGCACTGCTGATCATCGGAGGGAGCAGCAATGAACAAAGCAGGCAAAGCATGGAAGATCGCTTCACTCGTTAGCACCTCATTAAGGCTGAAAAAAAGCTTCGAAAAAGCTACATTGGGAGTATAAGACGCACCCAAATTTTCAGCCTCTTTTGGGGGGAGGGAAAGTGCGACTTATACTTAGAAAACTACGGTACTAGCCAGATACGATTAGTGTGTCATCCATACTAAGGTCTATACTTAACATTAAGTGTACATGCTCACTTGGTCAATAGAAATGCACCTGATCAAATTTTTGCTTAAAATGTGCAGTGATTTATTCATCAGTTTCATGCAGCTTTACCTGCAAAATTACATTAGCTTTGTAAGTAAGCAAGTAAATAATTAAACAGAATCATCACCATTATTATAAAGCCAGTTTCGTGTAGTGCTTAAGGCACCAGACTAGAAACAAAGGAGACCATGTGTTCTAATCTTACCTTAGGCAGAAAGTTGACTGGGTGACCATGGCCCAGTCCTTCTCTCTCAGCAATGGCAAACCACTTCTGATATCTTCTACATACAATGTGTGTGTGTATCTACTCATTTCCCAGGAATAATGGAAGCTGAACAAGGAGAGGTTCAACCTGGAAATAAGGAGAAATTTTCTGACAGTGAGGACAATCAACCAATGGAACAGAAGTTGCCTTTGGAAGTTGTGGGAGCTTCATTATTAGAGGCTTTCAAGAAGAGATGGGACTGCCATCTGTTAGAAATGGTGTAGGTAGGGTCTCCTACTTGAATGGGGGATTGGACTGGATGACCTACAACTTCACTTTCAAATTCACTTTGTCACAGTAGCATCATGTGACATATTGGGACTTTCCTCCCACTTCGCTACATGGGTGTAGCCAGAGCGTGATGCATCCAGCCCATGAGTCGGGAGTTTGACGGCCCCTTCCGACTCTGTTATTATGTTAGTTTACAGACCCATAGACTGAAGGATTATGAAAGACACTACAGTAAACAGAAGAAACAATGATTGCTCTATGCCTGGTGTGAAGATTCTCCCAAAACCAGCAAATGGCCATCCTCTTAACAGGTGATTTCTTCAGACACTTTCCAGCATCTGCAAATGTTTTAGAGTAGATCAACCTAAGTGGCAATTAATCCCACAGTTTCTCAAAGTATGTACAAAAGGACAGAGAAAAGTCTATCTGCATTGGGGATTTCAGTCAGAAAATGTACCTTTGTGAGTAATTAAACCTTTGCTACGGAAGCATCTGAAGGCAACTGATGCTTTAAGCCCCATCCAATAATAGTCCAATCCAACTTTTGGTTCTTCCATTGCTTAACAAACAAAACACTCAGATTTCAGAAGTGCTTAAGGATTTTGCAAATGGCAAGAGATATTGCACTACACTATCTCTGGAAGGATACAGGATGATGAAATGAAATGTCACCATAAATTTTAGTTAAATGTAGTTAAATTTTGAGTGCTATGTACAATGTAATAATAGCTATAATCAAATAAATGATTAATAATGATAACAAAGCATTTATATATACTGGATTGATAATATGGAATTTTATACAATACTGTAAGTGAGGATATGGAGATGATGTTGAAAAGCCTTTTTATAAAAGTTAAACAATTTTATATAGAATAGAATATAAAAATGTAATATCATTGGATGATTTTAGGGGTGATGTAATAAAATGTCATAATATAAATTTACTTTAAATTTAATATGCTTTAAGTTGAAAGGATGTAATAATAGCTAGGCTTAATGGAGGTTTAATTATATCAATTTGTATACAAATATATTAGATTGATGATACTAATAATGGGGGAAAACATGGAATTGAAAATTATTAGATAATGTTATCAATGTTAAAATAATAGAATGATGTCATAATAAATTTAGTTAATATAGTTATATTTTGTGTGTAATGTACAGTGTAATAACAGCTATAGTCAAATAAATGATTAATAATGATAAAGCATTTACCGTATTTATTCGAGTATAACACGCAAAATTTTGTACCCAAAAAAGAAGTCAAAGTTTGGGTGCGCGTTATAAACGAGGAAAATTTACTTGGCATGGTAGCCCCTGAAGCATTCGATCCTGCCAACTGGAGGAAGAGGGTGAGAGGCGGGTCCTGTGAATGGCGGCAGCAGCGGCGGCAATACTCGCAACTCAGCTGCCTGCCGCCTTTCCCCTCCTTTGTCTCCCAGCCGGGGCGGCCCGCTGCCGAGTTGCGACTATTGCCACCGCTGCTGCCGCAGTTCACAGGACCCGCGAAGAGGCATTGGCTTTGCAAGCGACGGCAATAGTCGCAACTCGGCGGCGGGCCGCCCCGGCTGGGAGACAAAGGAGGGGAAAGGCGGCAGGCAGCTGAGTTGCGAGTATTGCCGCCGCTGCTGCCGCCGTTCACAGGACCCGCCTCTCACCCTCTTCCTCCAGTCGGCAGGATCTCGATCCGTCTGGAAGGGAGCGGAGGTGGAGGCAGCGGCGGCGGCAGCAGCATCTACAGCGTCTCGGTCGAACCGCAGGACAAAAAGACAGGACCCCCCGCAGCCGCCATGTGCCAAGGAGCCTCAGTCGGGAGCAAAGGGGAGGCCGTGGACTCCTGCAAGCCTGGCCTTGCCGCCCCGTGAGAGAGAGACTTGGACCCGGCAGATGGATTTCATCATGTCCTGCATGGGCTTCGCCGTGGGGCTAGGCAACGTGTGGCGCTTTCCCTACCTGTGTTACAAGAACGGGGGAGGTGAGCAACCTGCGGCCGTGAGGGCTGGGTGGAAGGGACGACGTGGGGGGGGGGGTCTCCAGGATTTTTGTCAATTACAATGCTTGGTGTGAAACAAAATTTTATACCGATTTTTAATCAAAAATTAGGGGGTGCGCGTTATACACGTGTGCGCGTTATACTCAAATAAATACGGTATATATACTAGATTGATAATATGAAATCTTATAGAAACTGTGAGTATTATGGAGATGATGTTGAAAAGCCTTTTTATAAAAGATAAGCAATTCTATATAGAATAGATTAGAAAGACGTAATATCATTGGATGATTTCAGGATAATGTAATAAAATGTTATAATATAAATTTTCTTCAAATTTAATATGCCTTATATTGAAAGGATGTAATAATAGCTGGGCTTAATGGATGTTTAATAAGTATAACAATTTGTATACCTGTATATTGGATTGATGATACTAATAATGGGGGAAAAACATGGAATTGGAAACTATTAGAGAATATTATCAATGCTAAAATGATTGAATGACTTAGAATAGGAGGAAGCATAATAACAGTGTATACAAAGATATCTTGATTTTCAATATGTGAATTTTGATAAAATTCAAGTGAGGACCATGGAAAGGACACAGAAAGACTTTGTAAGCAATCAACACCCTGTGTGTAATTGAAGAGGCTTTTATGTCATATGGGTTGTGTGCTTGTGTTTGTCTGAAAATAAAAATTTTATTTAAAAAAAGAGAAGTGCTTAAGGAGAAATAAGAGATTAAAAATTCAGTTTTCTTCCAGGTCATTCCTGGGCCAGACTACACAACTATACTAAATATAATTTTTAAAGAAATGTTGTATTCATTTAGCATTAAATAGCAGTAAGTAATATAAGCAAATCATGTACTTATAACTAGGGCAGTAGAAAACAAAATGTAAATTTTCAACACTTTTTACTGCGTTTTTAAATAAATAGTTGCAAGGTGAAAATGCAATGACAAAAACTTTTTTTGATCATCTTCTCAAGGGTTATTACATTAGGGGCATGATAGGGAAAGACAACTCCAAAATGCTCCTGTGCCTTTAAACATGTGCTTATGCTTAATGCTTAATCCAGGGCTGGCTGACATTCTTATGTTCATCATCCAGAGTTTCCCTCATTTTTTTGGAAACAAAATCCCTGGAGAAAGGTAAGAAAAGAAATGCTTACAAGCCTTCATCCAGCCATATACACCACCACATCCATTGTCTTGAAACACAGCATTGTAGAGAATTGAAAAAGAATAATATTCTGCTTTTGTTCAATGACAGCCAGCAAAGATGCCTCTTTCAAAATAAAAGAAGCAAAGCATTGGTTGGAGGCATCGCCATCAAATTTCCTCATCATTTTTAATTCAGAGTTTGCTAGAATGTATGTGTATGTGTGTGCAGCTTTGTCTAATTTTTAAAATTAAATTATCCACAGAATGACTTCTTCTTGAATGACACACTCCTCACGTTGGACAGTGAGGAGGTTGGGGAGGAGCATGGGACAGTCCTGAAGGCTGCGGAAAGCTCAGACGAGGGCTCTGCATCAGAGGTAGAGACAGGGCCGAGGCCGTCTGGCAGTGATCAGGTGCCTAACGGAGCTAGACAGCAGTGAGGCAGAGGAACAGCTGCTGGAGCCTGTTCCCAGTGTGCGCCTGTGCAGAGCTGCCAGAAGAAAAGAGCAACTCAGAAATCAAGGTAGACTTGGAAGTAAAGTCACAGGTGGAAGGTGATTGGCTCCTCCCATAGGAAATAAAAGAGGAGCGAAAGGGGAGTGGGCTTTTGCAGGAAACAATTTGTTCATTCAATCATTAGATTCGTTTCAGGAGTGTGAAGATCTGTCCATGAATCGCAGAGACTCTGTGCCCAGCCTTTCCTTGCACAGCACCTCATTTGGAAAATAATTACAGGGCAGCGAACCCGTTGCTGCAATTTTTGAAGCCCATACCTGCTCCCATGGTTATGTCGTGCTTTTCCCCAAGAAAGCAGGACAGTATTTTTATCTTCATAACAGCCCTCTGAGGTAGGATAGGCTGAGAAACAGTGACTACCCTACAATTACCACTGAGTTGAGTATAGTTTTGAACATCTTGTCTTGTGTCTTTTGCAATTTTCTGCTTGAAGGTGTGTGTGTGTGTGTGTGTGTAAAAGAAAACTCTCCACCTGCTTGCTGTTCTAAATTTGCAGTTTTAAACTTCATAGGCCACCCACCATAGTCAGTTTTTCCTGGGGCTGCTTACAGCAGATCCCCCAAATTAATCCTTCATTTTAAAATTAAAATGATTAAAATAATAGGAACTAAAGCATAAGCTAGTGAGATGGCAGGAGAACAAAACAAAACAAAAAAGACATCCAGAGTGGGTCAAAACATTTATAAACAGCACACACACTTAAATCAAGCGATCTAATCACAGCACTGCTTGAATTGGTTTAAAGGCCCAGCAGAATAAAATGTATTGGCCTGATGCCAAAAAGCCAGTCAAATCAACGTCAGTCATTCCTCAGAGATTCGCCATTTCCAAATTACTACTGAAAAAAAAATAGTTCCCAATATAGTGTACATCACTATAGTGTACAAAATATTCAAAATATTTTACTATTGGTTCTGTGGGCATGGCTTAGTGAGCGTGGCAGGGGAAGGATGCTGCAAAGTCCCCATTTCCTCTGGATCAGCTGGAATTGGAAGGCAGAGAATAGATGGGGGCGGGGCCAGCCAGAGATGGTATTTATCGGTTCTCCAAACTACTCAAAATTTCCGCTACCGGTTCTCCAGAACTGGTCAGAACCTGCTGAATATCGCCTCTGGTGTACATTCATAGATACACATAGTATATGTTCAATGCAGTGGTTAAGATGTTGAACTGCCTCTGGGAGAGACCTAGGAGAAGGTGAAGCCTCAAAGGCATAGAAAGTCCACAGATGTCTTTCAGACAGTCAGTCTCTCTCAGGCCAGCACACCTCACAGGGTTGTTGTGAAGAAAATGGGAGGAGGGAGGCTATGGATGCTTGAACAAAAGATGGGATATAAGGAATTGAAAACTGAAGCCCTGGGAAAGGGAGAAGAAACAATAGCACAGTGATGGTGAACATTTTTTGGCTCCCGTGCCAAAAGCGGGGGGAGCGCATGGGGGTCGTGCATGGGCGTGCTACACCCATAATGCTATGCATGCCACCCCCACCCCCACGTGTATGCAGTTTTTTTCACCCTCCCCAGGCTCAGAGGCTTTCTAGGAGCCTGGGGAGGGCGAAAACTGCCTCCCCCCCGGACGCCCTCCAGATGCCTCAGGAGGCTTCCCTGAAGGCTCTGGAGGGCATAAACCAACCCTATGAGCAAACTGGAAGTGCACAAACTTCTGGTTTGCCTGTAGGGCCATTTTTTTGTGCTCCGGAGGCTTCAAGAAAGTCTCCAGAGGGTGAAAAATGGCCTCAAAAGAAGGCTGAAGTCAGCTGACAGGGCAATGCCTCGCGTGCTCTGACGAATGGCTCCTCATGCCACCTGTGGCATGCGGGCCATAGGTTCGCCACCATGACAATAGCAAAATAGAATAACAGAGTTGGAAGGGATCTTGGAGGTCTTCTAGTCCAACTCCCTGCTCAAGCAGAAAACCCTATAAAATTTCAGACAAATGGCTGTCCAATCTCTTCTTTAAAACCTCCGGTGTTGGAGCATTCACAACTTCTGGAGGCAAGACATTCTTGTTCTGACCCCCCTCTCCATGCCTGGGAATAAACCAGAACACAGGCTTGGCTGTTTGCCACTGTTTAATTACTGAGATAACGAATCCTTTGGCTGAGGGCCCAGACAACTCACATTCAATAGAGCAACCCAGATAATTCAAATGAAGCAATGCAGATAGTCCAAACGAGCAGACACGGCTAGACTACATAGATTTTTTTAACTACTAATTCGAACGATTGTTTCCTGCAAATGTCCCCTCTCAACGCCTCACCTATAATCTCTTTTGGGAGGGGCCAATCCACAACCACCTGTGCTTAATCATCTTCTGTGAGTCTGCCTACCGAGTTGCTGCTTCCATTTTTCAGCCCTTCTCAATCTAGTATCAGGGACAAACTGCCTTTGATCCTCCCCACTGCTCCATGGCTCAGGCACCTCCTGGTGGCCAATCAACCTCTCTGGTCCCTGCTCTGAGTCTGAACCCTGCACAGGGTCCTCCACATCATCCAGGGCAGACTCATATGGTTCCTTGCTATCCGAGTCCATCAGCAGCTCAACCGTATCCTGCTGGGCCACAAAACATTCCACTGATTGATTGTTCTAACTGTCAGGAAATTTCTCCTTAGTCCTAGGTTGCTTCTCTCCTTGATTAATTTGCATCTGTAGCTCCTCGTCCTGCCTTCAGGTGCTTTGGAGAGCAGGTTGACCCCCCCTCTTCTTTGTGGCAGTCCTTTAAATGAACTAAACGAGGCTCAGTGGGAAATTCGTATAAGTGAAGTGTTAATACCACTTTATAATGCCTTGATAAGGCCACACTTGGAATACTGCATTCAGTTCTGGTTTCCATGATGTAGAAATGATGGAGACTCTAGAAAGAGTGCAGAGAAGAGCAACAAAGATGATTAGGGGACTGGAGGCTAAAACATATGAAGAACGGTATACAGGAACTGGGTATGTCTAATTTAATGAAAAGGGGTTGCCACAAAGAAGAGGGAGTCGAACTATTCTCCAAGGCACCTGAGGGCAGAACAAGAAGCAATGGGTGGAAACTAATCAAGGAGAGAAGCAACTTAGAACTGAGGAGAAACTTCCTGACAGTTAGAACAATTAATCAGTGGAACATCTTGCCTCCAGAAGTTGTGAATGCCCCAACACTGGAAGTCTTTAATAAGATGTTGGATAGCCATCTGTCTGGAACGGTATAGGGTTTCCTGCCTAGGCAGGGGGTTGGACTAGAAGACCTCCAAGGTCCCTTCCAACTCTACTATTGTATTGTATTATTGTAAGAAATGTTTTAAGCATACTGACTGGTTGATTTGGAAAAACTAAACCACGTCAAACCTATTCGAACTTGGAAGCAAGGCAATGCAAATTGTAGAGTCGTGATGGCAAGCCTATGGCACGCATGTCACAGGTGGCACACGAAGCCCTCTCTTCAGACATGTGAGACCTCGCCCAGTTCATCTCTAACACGCATGCACACGTGCCTCCCATCGTCCAGCTTAGTTTAGACTGAGTTTAGACTGAGAAGCAAAAAAAAAAAAAAAACTATCCTGGATAAAGCAACGGCAAATCTTGCCTTGATTATTGTCACAAAAACAATGAGGGACATCTCCATGTAGTCACTTGAAGTCATGATTGCCTCAAGATCCAGGTGCCATTGCTGATGTATCAAAGGTGCTTGAAAAACCCGACTCTTTCACCTGGCCTTTATCAAGAGAGACCAAAGCCCCCTTCAATTTTTTTCCTCCCCCATTTCCCCCATTCCCCAAAGGATATCTTGATATCGTTTATTTCCTATTTTTGATTTATTATTATGAACCACTCAGAGTCATTGGGAATCAGGCAGCATGCAAACGTATAAGTAAATAAATAGAATGAAATAGAGAAATGCAATCAATAAAGGAGAAACTTTCCCTATCCCCATGATGAGGGTGTCCTATAAAAAGGACGAGTTTTCAAATTTTGTTTGCCTAAAAATGCCGTGGCCAAAATGCCTTTGAATCTCTGAGACACTATGCTGGAAAAGCTATGTATCGAATTAATGGAATTCTGTTCTGACTCAGGCTGTCATGTCCTACAGTTTTCATGTAGATCTCTTCATCGTTGAGGCCCAATGTCTGAAACCAGCCAATTTCAACTATTTTTAAAACTACTTAGAGAGATGTAATCTGCTTTCTTATCACATATTATGAGTGATTGATAGCTAGGGCTACAACAATACAGCCTCCTGAATTTCTGGAAAGCCTTAAGAGGCTCTCTGGTGATGTTGTGGCATCAGAGGTGATATTCAGCAGGTTCTGACCAGTTCTGGAGAAGAGGTAGCAGAGATTTTGAGTAGTTCGGAAAACTGGTAGATACCACCTCTGGCTGGTCCCACCCCGTCTATTCTCTGCCTCCTGAGCCCCAGCTGATCGGGAGGAAATAGGGATTTTGCAGTATCCTTCCCCTGCCACGCTCACTAAGCCATGCCCACAGAGCCGGTAATAAAATATTTTGAATCCCATCACTGATGTACACTATGTTGGGAACTATTTTTTTTTCAGTAGTAATTTGGAAATGGCGAATCTCTGAGGAATGACTGACATTGATTTGACTGGCTTTTTGGCATCAGGCAATTAATTTTATTCTGCCGGGCATTTAAACCAATTCAAGCAGTGCTGTGATTAGATCGCTTGATTTAAATGTGTGTGCTACTTATAAATGTTTTGACCCACTCTAGATGCCTTTTGTGTTTTGTTTTGTTCTCCTGCCATCTTACCAGCCTATGCTTTAGTTCCTATTATTCTCTGCCTCCTGAGTCCCAGCTGATCAGGAGGAAATGGGGATTTTGCAGTATCCTTCCCCTGCCACACCTGCCAAGCCATGCCCGCCAAGCCAAGCCAAGCCCATCGATCCAAGCCCACAGAACAGGTAGTAAAAAAACTGAACCCCACCACTGTGGCATCATCAGAAGAGAGATGGCCATTTTTCGGAGCAAATTTAAGGGGGACGGATGGACAATAACTAATTGTCCCTTACAACCGTATTCCTAGCTATAGAATTCCAGGTCCCAATAACGGTTAGTAAGAGAGGATTACTTCTATTTCTTTTGTGTATTAGTCAAGATTTTGGGATAGTAACTATACTCAACTGTTAGGGAAGTGACAGTGATTTGAATTGTTTTATAAAAGTTGCTAAATGAGTCATAGAATTTACACTCCACGTACCTGTCATAGCTTGGATAAGCTTCTTATATACCATGATTCATCTCTCTTTCACCAGCTAGCCATGGTGGGGCAGTGCTTAGAATGCATTATCGCAGGCTAATTCTGCCGGCTGCCAGCAGTTCGATTCTCACTGTCTCACGGTTGACTTTGCCTTCCATCCTTCTGAGGTTGGTAAAATTAGGACCCAGATTGTTGGGGGCAAAATAATATGCAATGGAAACCACTTAGAAAGGGCTGGGAATCAATACGGAGCGGTGTATAAGTCTAGGTGCTATTGCTACCGCTTGCTGGACTGGGACTCAAGTTGTAAACGGCAATTGCAGCATGGGGTTAAAACTAATAAAAGACCAAGAAGGACTGGGTGGAACAATAACTGGCAGGAGAACTAGGCTTCTGCATCAGATACAGCTTAATACAAGAATAAATATATAGTGAATGTTGGAAGTTAAAACCCACCCCTCCCCTAGAGAAATGAAATATTTTGGGAAATATTGACAAATTGGAGGGAAATGCAAAACTGCTCTCTGGCTGCCACTCTTCAGCCGTCTGACTGCCTGCGGCTACGAGTTCGCTCTGGAAGCCTGCCTTGCAATCAGATCGGCCAGCTCACAAGCTACTGCTCCACAGTTGTTTCCCCGCGGTGCTCCCTGACCAGCTGTTTTGCGCGCAGCAGTTCCGGGTGAGTTCGGTGGCCATTCTGCAGATCGCCTGGCCACAGTATCGGTGGCCATTTTGTGGGTCGGAAAAGCCCGCGAAGATAGCGGTGGCCATTTTGAGGCTTGGAAAAGCCTCGGAGAAAAAAAGTCTGTTAGATCGGGTAAAGGAAGGTACAAGAGGCTAGTGATAACAGCTCTTTATTGAAGTACATGCAGACAACTATTGAGGAGATGGTCAGAGAACTCCCCTTTTTAAATAGGAGCTGTCCAGCATCTCAGCCAATCAAGTGCTCCTCTGTTCCCGCCGGCAACAGAGGACCTGAGTGGAGACTTCCAATGTTTAGCAGCAATAGAGGGGGAAGTATCTAACACCCCTTCCTCTAGGATGGAACATTCTAACTGGTCCCGTAAGTAGACGGGCCTTTGCATTACTCTGCTGGACCTGCATAGTTCAGTTTGCTGGTTGTCCTCGCGCAGGTTGGACGGACCTGTTGTTTCTTCGGATCCACCTGGTGGAACTTCCTGGAACCTTTCGCAGACCCCGGCTGGGACTTCTGGTGGTGGATCTCCCCGGCCCACGTTGACATCAGATAAGTCCCTTGATGTGTCTGGGACTGACAGGGGGTGGTACTGCTCGAGTCGTGGAGGAGTCACAGTTGGTTGTCGGAGTGGGGAGTTGGTCAGTCGACCCCGGAGTTGGTCGATGTGTCTTCTCCAATGTCATCCGTCCTCGAGTCTTACAGAGTAGGATCTCGGGCCGGTGAAGCCGACTATGGTCACAGGTATCCACAGCCCCCCCCCCCATGTAATTGTGCGCATATACCGGGTCGCCTATGCTGAATGATCTGACACTGCTCGTGGAATCTGGGGGTGTTTCAGTGGAATAGTTGGTGTGTAGCCAGTCCAGGTGGGACCTGAGACAGCGGCCCATGAGGAATTCAGCCGGGCTTCTTCCAGTGGTGGCACTGGGTGAGATGTGTTGTATTAATAGATAGTGGTCTATTTGCGTTTGCCAGTAGCCCGGGCCCATCTTGTTGAGGGCTTCCTTTGTGGACCTTACCATATGTTCCGCCTGGCCATTGGAAGCCAGATGGAACGTTGCGACCAGGGCATGTCAGATTCCCTGTGCCGCTAAGAATTCCTCAAAGCCCCTTGCCGTGAATTGTGGGCCATTGTCTGACACTAGCACGTCAGGGAAACCATGAGTCGTGAACAGCTTCCGTAGTGCCTTGATGACCAAGTCGGTGGTAGTGGATGTCATCAGGACTACCTCTAGCCACTTTGAGAATGCGTCCATGATTATGAAGAAGGTTTGGCCGTGGACTGGCCCGGCAAAGTCTATATGTATTCTAGACCATGGTGCTTGGGGCCGCTCCCACTCCTTTGCGGGCGCCTCTGGGGGAGCCGGCCTGGATTCCTGACAGGGTGTGCATGTGGCATGTTGCACTCGGAGACTACAGTTGGTCCAGAATGCGGCCGCGCGGGTGATTATGGGGAGTACAAGGTACTCCCATGTGACACCTCTCCTGCGCGAGCTGCACTGGCTTCCTGTGGTCTATCGGGTGCGTTTCAAGGTTTTGATAACGATCTTTAAAGTGCTCCATGGCACAGGACCTAGCTACTTGCGGGATCGTATCCTGCCCCATACATCCCTGCGACCAATTCGCTCGCACAGAGAGGGACTTCTCCAGGTGCCGTCCACCAGACAGTGTCGGGGGGCGGCGCCTAGGAGCAGAGCCTTCTCTGTGGCGGGCCCAGCCCTGTGGAATGACCTCCCCCCGGATATCAGGACCACCTCTGACCTCCGCTCCTTCCGTGTAAAGCTCAAGACACACCTTTTCCAAGTAGCTGGCCTGGCTCAACCATAGTTTGATCATATCGCTCCTGACGGGTTTTTAATCTTGTAATTTTACTTAGGGGATTTTAAATTGCAATTTTAATTCTATTTCCATTTATCTGTCTACCTCCTCCACGTATACGTCTATATTTATGTGTATGTACTGTCTATATTTGTATTTTATGTGTTTCTATTGTACGCCGCCCCGAGTCCTTCTGGAGAGGGTGCGGCTAACAAATAAAATTTTATTATTATTATTATTATTACCCACTCCTGTATGTCTCTGTCCATGTTGGGCCACCACACATAACTCCTCGCCAGTGCCTTCATCTTGACTATCCCCGGGTGACCTATGTAGTTTTTTTGGAATGACCATCCGGTCCCACCATAACAGACAACCCTTGATTGCCGACAATTCATCCCTTTTCGAAAAATACATTTTATATTCTGGCCCAACCGGCCCCTTGGGCCACCCCCCTCCACACCCAGTTCAGAATCTGTTTGATGATGGGGTCCTTTGTGGAGTGACGTGCGACGTCGCTGGAGGAGACTGGTCCGGAGTCCAGGCAGTCCAGCAGCACAGCCTCAGGGATGTTGTCATCAAGCAGTTCTGGTAGGGGGCAGTGGATCAACGCATCGGCATGTCCTAGTGTGGTGCCTGGGTGGTGGATGAACCGATAGGAATAGGCAGCCAGGAAAATGGTCCATTGGGTCATTTGGGGGGAGAGTGACACCGGGGTGGGGCGGTCCCCCACCAACAGTCCCAGCAGAGGCTTGTGATCCGTAATTAGGTCAAAGTCCCTAAAGTACAGATATTCGTGGAACCACTTGACTCCTGCCACTGCAGCCAGGGCCTCGCGGTCCAGCTGGCTATAGTTCCGTTCCACCGCGAACAGTGTCCTTGAGTACAACGCAATGGGGGCTTCCATACCATTCGGCATCCGATGGCTCAGGACGGTGCCGACGCCGAAAGGGGAGGCGTCGCAGGTCAGTACCAAGGGTAGGGTCTGGCTGTATTGCACAAGGAAAGAGTCCACGGACAACAATCTTTTTACGGCGGCGAATGCTTTGGTCTCGGCTTTGCCCCATGTCCACTCTGCGTTCTTTGCCAGCAGCCAGTGTAGCGGTTCAGCAGCTGTCGCTTTCTGCTTGAGAAACACGCTATAGAAGTTAAGGAGTCCAAGGAACGCCTGCAGCTCGGTCTGATTCCTCAGTGTGGGGCCTTCCTTAATAGCTTTTATTTTTTGGTTAGTCGGGTGAATTCCCGAACCATCGATCATATAACCCAGGAACTCCACTTTAGATACATCTATTTTACATTTTTCTCTTTTGAGAAAATACGTGGAAAGGTGATGTTTGGCTTTTTGGTGCGATCTGGGTGGCCTCGGCTGGTCGACGTGAGGTTGGCGATCCTATCGGCTGCTTCCGCCCTCCTGGGGTACCTCTGGTTGGTATGCTGCCTTCGGCCCGGTCTCTTCTCCGTCCTCTCAGGGCGACCGGAGGCTGTGGGGAATTCACTGCGGCATATCCTGGTGATGTGCCCCTTCCGTTCGCACCGCTGGCATGTCGCGTCTCGGAAATGGCAGGACGATCTGATGTGATCCTCTCCGCAGCTGGCACTGGGCAGATTTTGTGGCTTGAATTTTCACGCCGGCGTCGTTCGCACTGTGCATGCGATGGGTGTCTTCCTCCTCGCTCTCGGAGGTCTCGGGTTCCGTGGTTTTGCAGTGGACTCAGGCGTTCTTGGGCGCTTCCATCTCTGAGTAGTGGCACTGTTTGCTCATTTTGCCACCCTCGCCTCATCAAGCGCGATTTGTAGGGAGAGGTTGGATCTGGCTAGGAGTCTTGTCTGTAGACTCCGATCTCGAACTCCCAATATTATCCGATCTAGGAGGAGACCGTCCAGTTTGCGGAACTCGCAGTGGGCTGCGGCTTTCCGGAGTGCAGCCACGTACTCGTTTATCGATTTGCCTTCCCTCTGGTTTCATGTATTGAATTGGTATCGGCGAACGTACTTCGATGGCTTTGGCCCGTAGTGTGTCCTCAGCATTTGTTGCAGTGCGGACCATGAGACTGTGTGCAGGGGTACTGGCTATGAGAGGTTCTTGGCTGTCTCTAAGACTGCGGGCCCCCAATAGCCTAGGAATAGGTTTTTCTTCCGAAGTTCCGGAACGCCGCTGAGATCGCTCACCTCTAGGAAGACTTCGAATCTCAATAAGTAGGCTTCCCAGTTGTTGGCGGCTGGGTTGAAAGGAGGCGGTTGAGCATAGGTGGCCATCCCGTTCTCTCTGGGTCAATCGATTCTCACTGGGAATCCGCAATGGCTCTGCTGTGCCTCTCCTGCATTCCGGGCGGATGCTGCCGCACGATAAGCTCTTTTTGTCTGGAAGACTTTGCTCTTTGTTCGCCTAATTGCCTTCCGATCCCACCTTCATCGCCAGTGTTAGATCGGGTAAAGGAAGGCACAAGAGGCTAACGATAACAGCTCTTTATTGAAGTACGTGCAGACAACCACTGAGGAGATGGCCGGACTGCTCCCCTTTTTAAATGGGAGCTGTCCAGCCTCTCAGCCAATCAGGTGCTCCTCTGTTCCCGCCGACAACAGAGTACCTGAGTGGAGACTTCCATTGTTTAGCTTTAATAGAGGGGGAAGTATCTAACAAAGTCAGTCATTTTGGACGCTTTAAAAAAAGGTGCGAACTCTACAGCAGCTGCTTGGACTGCCCAGCAACCCAGGATCATCCTAGGTGAACCGGATCAGGAGCGCCTGGCCAGCAAACAGGTGAGACCATTGCCTATCTTATTGGGGCATTGATTTATGTTTGGGGAGATGGCTGATCCAGCTATGGATACAGATGCAGGATTAGAGGAGGCAGGCCCATCAGGGGCAAAGAGCAGCAGGCAAGCCAAAGAGGCCCCTTCCTCAGGAGTAAACCCCAAGGTCTCTAAAGCGACTATCAGGGCAGAAGAGCGCAGGCAGAAGGCCCTTGAGAAAGAATTTCAGAGGGCCCAAAAACAACATTTCCCCTACAAAGAGAAGTAGAAACTCAAGAGAGGCAGAAATTCAGCAGCATCTACCTTTGTGAATGAACCATTAAGGACTGAGTCAGTCTATTCTACATAACAAAGATCTACCCCCTTCAGCTCCAGGGTGATGGGATTAAGGCGTGGGCCTCAGGATATATCCCTTTACCCATCTCACCACATGGCACCTGGGAAGATTACATCACCCAGCAAGGCTCAACCAAGCCTGGGACTCAGGACAGCCTGCAGAATTATCCCTGCATGGCCCCGTGGGAGTGTGACAACCAATCAGAATACAAGCTCAAATTCAAAAGCCCAGAGAGGGTATAAAACCCAGGCACTCTCAGCAACTCTCCCTTATTTCTGCTCAGGACCTCTAGCCATGTGATCCTGTCCACCATTAAACCATCTTTCCAAGCAACCTCCATGTTTCCCGTGTCTTTTCCCCCACTTGGAACTGAACCCAGATGGACATTTCTTCCAACATGAAGATAAAAAATAAATTTTATTAGCATGGATGTGGGAAAACATGCTGAAGGGTACCAACAGGTTGTGTCTTACGCATCCTAAACTCAAGGCAGGATGGAGACAGGATATGCTGATTCAGACTGGTTGGGTCAAGGGGGACTCAAAATGCTTCTCTTACTCTCAGTTGTGAACATTCACTAATGCCCATGTCTAGTGACTGTGGGGTCGACCAGGTCCTGCCAATACTTTCCCAACTCTGAATCCTCTAGATGTTGTGATCCGCGGTGGCCAGCAGAGCTGTCCGCAGAGTCGGACAGTGGGGAGGTTGGGAAGGAACAGGGGCCAGTCCTGGGGATTGAGGGAAGCTCAGATGAAGGCTCTGTTTTGGAGGTAGAGAGGGAGATAGACAGCAGTGAGGCAGAGGAACAGCTGGAGCCTGTTCCCAGTGTGCGCATGCGCAGAGCTGCCAGAAGACAAGAACAAATAAGAAAGCGACTTCCGGTTCCGGCGGCTGACGGCGACGGGCAGAGACTGCTCGCCCTGCGCATCCCCGGTGGGCTCCCCACCCCTTGGGGGCCACAGGACGCCCCGGAGAGGCCTTCTGCCGAGGGAGCGGCGCAGCGGAAGGACCCCTGCATCGGCGGCGGCCGTCGGGGGACTCTCGCTTCGCTCCAGACACCGAGGAGCGCAAAGGGGAGGCGCGCTGAAGCGTCTTCGCTGTGAGGCTGTCCGGAAGAAAAAAAGACAGTTGAAGGATGCAGCGGCAGTGCGGTGAGGTGTAGACTCCCTTCATACCTATTACCAACTCTAAAACTTGTCAGTTGGGTTAATTGGAACTTTTGGCTAACTTGGAGAAGTGCGGCTGGAGGGGAGGGGGATTCCCCCCCCCTTGGACAAGCGGCTAGAAACAAATGTGCTCATAGCCCCAGGGAAGGAGGAGGGGGAGAGCCAAACCAAAGAGGTCACACTCCAACTAAATGGATCTTCAGATTTAAATCCTTAGGTTTTAAGAAAATGTGATCTGGAAGCCTTGGGAACATTGAATTTTGAAAACTTTATTTGTTGCCTCAGTACCTGAAGTTGGCAGGGCAAGATGGCACACTTCCGTTGTCTTCATGAAAGCTGAACTTGACTCCACCTCTTAGCTTCAGGCTTCCGGTCTTTGTCTCCGTGTTATTTGGATAATTCTCTTGTGGATTGTTTGCTTTTGAACTTTCTGCAGTAAAAAACGTCTGTTCCCTGCCAGGGTGATTAGAGAGTTCCCTTGTGCCTGGTCTCTCTACCCCCCGACCCCCCTTGGCTGCTCTACCACTCTGACTGATTCTTCTCTATACTGACTGGACTCTTTATTACCAACAATGACATCTAAAAGACCACCTCCTGGAAAGTCTGGCTTTGCTGCCTCTGCCCCGACATCTGCAACTTCAAGTCCAAGCACCCAATCAACATTGACAGCCTTTAAACAAGCTAAAACTACGGACTTGGAGTTTCATCAAATGTTTCAGCAAATTCTACAGGGACAAGAGGAAATAAAGAAACAACTGAAGGACATGAAAGAAGAAATTAGAGGCAACCAGGAAAAAATTGATAAGAACTCACAGAGACTGGATCTCTTGGAGCAGGGGGCGGCCGAGACGAGGGGTGGTGGTGGAGGGCGTGCAAAAGGGAAACAAAGAGCTTGACACCCAACAAATGAAAATAGAGTTTGAGAGAATGTCCTTTTACCTTAGGTTTCAGAATGTGATGGAGACAGATGATGAAAACATTAGGGACATCATGACAACTATCTTGGCTGAGTATACCCAGAAAGAAAAACAACAGATGGGGTGGGAAATAGACCTGGTCTACAGAGTGAACTCAGCATATGCTAGAACACACAATGTCCCCAGGGAGGTTCACATTAAATTTCTTAGGAAAAGCACAAGAGATGAAATTCTGAATACACAAAGGGGACAAGCCCTGATATACAAAGATAAGGAGATAACCATACTGAAACAGATCCCCAAGAAAGTGAGGGAGAAAAGAAAATATTATTCGCAATTGGCAAATAAATTATACCAGAAGGGGGTGTGGTTTCGTTGGTTGTTGCCTGAAGGTATGTTAATGTTCTGGGAGGAGACAAGGGTCAGAATTAATACACCCATAGAGGCGCAGGCCTTTATGGAAAAAAATAAACTACTCCTAGAAAAACCAGAAGACATCCCAGTAGATGCACAAGACACGGGAGGGGCCGGAGCACTGCCAACAGGGGGAGATGGGGCGACATCAAGAAAGCTCAGATCACACAAATAAGTAAGAAAATCTATATGACATAAATTGATTGAAATTACTTATGAATTTACCACACTGACTATATGTTATTATGTAATACTTGAATGCTATGCAAATGTACACCATGAGTCTGGAGGGGGCGTATACCTACCGCAGTTTGCGGCTGCCACAATTTGTAACTTTCCCCATACCTTTTCCTTTTGTAAAACACAAAAAAACCAATAAAACTTTGTTGTTGTTTTTTTAAAAAAGAAAGCAGGGTCAACTTGGGAGTAAAGCCACACCTTGGAGGAGATTGGCCCCTCCCATAGGAAACAAAAGAGGAGCGAATGGGGAGGGGACTTTTGCAGGAAACAATTCATTCCTTCGGTCATTTCAAAAATGCTGTCTGTGACTAGAAGAGAGTCTGTACCACGTGTTGCCTTGCCCTGTGTTTGGAAACTAGTTATCTGGCAGCTCTCTGAGCGAGCTAAGGTTCGTGTTGATAAACATTCCCCTGAAAGACTGTTTGCCAAGCCTTGCTGACTTTGAATGAAAGGAATCCACAGTCGTGTAAATAAAAAAGATTTTGCTGGGACCAAAACTCTGCTCCATGCTAGTTAAGGAAGCCTGGGTCAGAACATTAGAATGGACTTTGAGAATCCTTAGCCAGGGTGACCTTTGGTAAAGTGGGTTACAAATTCTGGGAGTTATAGTGCAAAAGATATGGGAAGGCTGCTTTAGCTTCTACTGACCAACGAAGCGTTCTACTTAGCTTATTCCACATATTTTATACCAGAATCAGGAATTATTAGGACAAGAGTGTGAGGCATATAATATGCAAAGTACAGTATTCCACCTCTATCATTCTCCCTGTAGAGAGGGAGTAAAAGCAGCAACTACATTATGTTGATTTGATGGGTTTAAAATGTAGAAGTCACATGAAGATTATGCTCATCTTCAGACAACAGGAAGGGACGTCCTTGGGCAGAGCCAAGACTTGCCGCATGGGTGTCTCAGTTCCCAAGATGCTCGTATATAATTATCCAGCATTTCCCTTGCTGTTCTAATTTCCCCAAGTTGCCTCAAGAATGATGCTGGGTTGGGAGCGTTACAAGGAATAGTATCAGCTGGCAATTCATCACTCTGGATTGCAGTGGTTGTTATGGCTTCCAGCAGCAGGTAACTCTGGAGAAGCCCTGAAACGGTACCGTGATAGGATCTTTCTCAAATAATCAATTGACTTTACTGGTCTACTAGAGCAGGGGTCTCCTAATTCATACCTTAGGGACCACTAAATTCATAATTTAAAATCCCGCAGGCCACGAATATGATCTGCCTAATGATTGGCTGGGTGGGCGTGGCAACGTCGTCATGTGACTGGATGAGCATGGCCAACTCAATGTCACTCATGTCGAGAGGCGCCTCGCCAGCCTCAAAAAATAGCTCCACTTTTATATCAGTGAAGGGCATTATTTATAGAGATGAGTAGATCAGAATGCATTGGTTTTGTGTCTCTCTCTGACGCTATCGCACAAAGCCAGACATTTTATCTGAAAAGAAACACATCCTGCCCTGCACCTGCGTGCATATCGAAAAGAAAAACGTGTCTGGTTGTCTGGTCACCTGAAAGTGCACGGCAGCATGGGACTGTCTCCCAACTTGGAACAAAGTTTCTACCACCCCACAAATTATGAATGAGGACAGTTGTTCCACCCTGCAGTTTGGCCCCAAACATGATGTGACCTGGAGGGGCCCGGAGGATGCTCCTGGCTTCTGTTGCTTGAGCCAACAGAAAGGATTTTTTTGTTGCACTTTGTTAATCTAGCCCTCACAGAAGTTGCTGTATCACTCTGTATCTTGGCAAGATTGAAGCATGTTTAGCACCAACTCAGGAAGCTCAAACCACCCAAAGAGCTGCTGATTCTGTTCTACAGAGGACTTGTTGAGTCTGTCATCTGCACCTCCATAACTGTCTGCTTT
The DNA here is from genome assembly GCF_964273705.1 of Natrix helvetica. Lineage (NCBI taxonomy): Eukaryota > Metazoa > Chordata > Lepidosauria > Squamata > Natricidae > Natrix > Natrix helvetica. The sequence continues at coordinate 65,502,854 of NC_138558.1, read as the reverse complement.
GGCTCTGCAACCCAACAAGAGAGACACAGACTTCAGAGGATAATTAGAACTGCAGAAAAAGCAATTACCACAACCCTGCCTTCCATTGAGGACCTGCATACTGCACGAGTCAAAAAGAGGGCTGTGAAAATATCTACAGACCCCTCACATCCTGGACATAAATTGCTTCAACTTCTACCCTCAAAACAATGCTGTAGGGCACTGCACAATAGAACAACTAGACACAAGGACATTTCTTTCCTGAACGCCTTCACTCTGCCAAACAAATAATTCCCACAACAATGTCAATAATTTTCTAAGACTGTATTACTATTATTCTTCTCTTCCTTCCTAGTACCTATCTCTTCTCACTGATGACTATAACCATGTTGCTTGTATCTTTCAATTTATAGTGTTTTATTTGTTTCCTAGTGCGATTTGATTGCTTATTAATAACCTTGACTATCACTAAGTGTTGTATCTTTTTATTCTTGATGAATGTATTTTATTCTCCTTATGTACCCTGAGAGCATATGCACCAAAGACAAATGGGAGAGCATATGCACCAAAGACCAAAGACAAATGGGATGGGAGTCAGAGGCACCGTTTTGCGGTGGTTCGGCTCCTACCTCTCCGACCGGAAGCAATGTGTGTTGACAGGGGGGCAGAGATCGTCCCTGAGGCCACTCACTTGTGGGGTGCCACAGGGGTCGGTCCTCTCGCCTCTCCTGTTCAACGCATATGTGAAGCCGCTGGGTGAGATCATCCGTGGTTTTGGGGTTGAGTACCATCTTTACGCTGATGATACTCAGCTGTATATTTCAACCCCAAACCACCCCAACGAGGCTGTCGAAGTGATGTCCCGGTGTTTGGAAGCCGTCGGGGTCTGGATGGGGGACAACAGACTTAAACTCAACCCCTCCAAGACCGAGTGGCTGTGGTTACCGGCGCCTCGGTTCAGCCAGCTGACTCCATCGCTGGCCATAGGGGGCGAACAATTGTCCCCTGTGGAGCGGGCGCGCAATTTGGGCGTCCTCCTTGATGCCCGGCTGTCAATGGAGGACCATGTGGCAGCCGTGGCAAGGGGGGCGTTCCACCAGGTTCGCCTGGTGCGCCAATTGCGCCCCCTACTGGACCGGAGTGCCCTGCGCACGGTCACTCATGCGCTGGTGACGTCTCGCCTGGACTACTGCAATGCTCTCTACATGGGGCTTCCCTTGGGACGCATCCGGAGACTGCAGCTAGTTCAGAACGCAGCCGCGCGGGTTATTATGGGAAGTACACGTTACTCCCACGTAACACCTCTCCTGCGCGAGCTGCACTGGCTACCTGTGGCCTTTCGGGTGCGTTTCAAGGTATTGATCACCATCTTTAAAGCGCTCCATGGCAGTGGACCTAGTTACCTGCAGGATCGCATCCTACCACACACGTCCCTGCGACCTATCCGCTTACACAGAGAGGGGCTCCTCCTGGTGCCGTCTGCTAGTCAATGCCAGCGGGCGACACCTAGGAGTAGATCCTTCTCTGTGATGGGCCCAACCCTCTGGAATGACCTCCCCCCTGACATTCGAACTACCACCGACCTCCGTTCCTTCCGGCAAAAGTTAAAGACTCACCTATTTCAATCAGCTGGCCTGGCACTTTCTTAGTTTTACCTCCCGGGGATTTATTTATTTTAATTGGGTTTGGGGTTTTAAAAAGTTTTTAATATACTATATACTATATTTAATATTTATTATTCTATGTACAGTCTTGCAACCTCCTCCACCTACGTATTTAATTATTTAACTGTTTTGTATGTATTTTATAACGTATTTTAGTGACTGTACACCGCCCCGAGTCCCTTCCGGGAGAGGGGGCGGTCTATAAATATGAATAATAATAAATAAATAAATAAATAAATAAATAAATAATAAATAAAATAAATAAATAAATAAATTCCTTGTGTGTCCAATCAAACTTGGCCAATAAAGAATTCTATTCTATTCTATTCTATTCTATTCTATTCTATTCTATTCTATTCTATTCTATTCTATTCTATTCTATTCTATTCTATTCTATTCTATTCCATTCCATTCTAAATAAGTTCAGCAAAGGCACTTATTTTTTTAATTTATTTTTTAAACTCTTCTAATTGATAACTGATGATATTTTCTTCTCAGAGGTCAGTTTGAGGCACTCCCTTCAGTTCTGTTGAGCTAATGAATAGTTTGTTTGTTTTCTCTCATAGTTGGCACTCAGTGGTGGGTTCCGGATTCTCCGGCGTCACCCACATGCGTCCTACCTGTCAGCAAGGCTTCCGCAAGACTTCCACAAGTCTCCGCGACACTCCAGCTGCTCAGCGGAGCGTCGGGCAGGCGCTGTACGCGCCATGGGTGCGTGGAAGTGCAGAAGCATTTAAACACCGGCAAGGAGCTCGGGCGGGCGGGTGGGCCCTCTGGAGCACCGTACCGGAACGGTATCCGGTGCTCTGGGCTGGCTCCAGTACGCCCGTACCGGGGTGCACCACCTGCAACCCTCCACTGTTGGCACTGAACCTCAGAATCAGCTTTTAGCTTGGTTTGCTGCTTATCATTCATAACTATTATAGATAAACAATGTGTTCTTCTGAATGACAGCACAAGATGAGTCAAGCACAGCTTTTATCTGTTGTGCATCTTCTACTGTGAGCAGCAGATGCTCAAAGGCAGCTAAATAAAGACCCAGGCTTAACTGTATCCTTGAATAAATCAATACATTTAAACTCTTGCTAATAAAAACGAACAGGGAGTTTTTATTGGAGAGCTTTTCCTTTGCAAATTGCTATTGTGATTTAGGGGTTTTAGAGAGCTCTGAGCAGAGTCCTTTTAGTGCTATATTTTAGACAATCCTGCCTCTACTGAGGTTGCAAAGATACAATGCCAAGGCATTTCATGACAGCTGCTGAAGGTTGCATGTGCCTCTGCTCTCTGCATGAGTCATGCAACATTCCATAATGCAAGCAGAGCATTATTTTTTCCATAATGGTAAATTGGCAAGCAATTGGCATGAACAAAAACATTTTGGTAGAAATATACAGGGTCTGCATAGAATAATATTCACCTCTTGAGCAGGAAGCGGTTGCAATCGATATGCATACACCCCTTTACTTTGCTTTTACTTTGTGGAATTATTACCATTGTGTTGCAAGAGGCAGATGAAACTACAGTATAAAGAGTTAAACACAATGGGTTGCCTTGACCAGCCAATGTTCACAGTCTCTGTCGAAACATACAGAGAGTCCTCAAGTTACAACTGCAATGGAGCCTGGCTACAAACGGCCTCTAAATGCAGCCTAATTGCTGTGCGCCTGAATTGTGATCACATGAGTGCGGGGGTGGGGTGGAGGTACACAACCATTGAAACTTTGAATTCAGGCCATAAGCAGGGGTGGGATCCTACCAGTTTAACAACCAGTTTGCTTTGCGCGCATGTGCGGTTTAGAGAAGACTTACCTTCTAGATTACTGCTGGTGAGGAAAACAGCTGAGGCGCAGCAATCCACTCCGCCGTGCGACTCAGCTGAGAAGATAAAGGTCAGTAAAGCGTAGGGGTGAGCGGGCCGACTTCCCCGTCAGAGCAAACCTGTTCATTCCCAGCTGACCTTCGGAGCTACCAGTAGAATCCCACCCCTGGTCATAAGTAGTTCCCCAGTAATTTAATTGAGAGCTTGAATGTTCGCTAAGCGGAAGATATGGGGATGTACCTTAATTTTCTCCTCACAACTTTCCTGTGACATAAACCGAGGAAGCAGAAATCTTCCAATGTATTCTACAACTGAGGGAGAAGTTGAACATGAATCTCCATCATCCATTGGGATGTGGAGTCATGATCCGTAAGACAGTGGAGATGGATGACCTGGCCCCTTGGGTATATGCATCATACACAAAGGAGTAAGACTTGCAACTCCATTCATCATCTTGCAAATTTTGATACTCCCCTTCCCACATGCACAGATGCTTTGTGCCAGACTCACATCCTCACCAAGACACTGACTCTTCCATCTTCTAGTTTACTGGATATGTTTCAGAACTGGAGAGAAAAATGCTTAGTTCTCCAATACTTTATGTAATCCTATTTCACGGCACCCCAAGGGCAGCTGCTTTTGCCTGTCCTGAAAACCTCCAAGGGCTGTAAGCTTTTCTCATAAAAAGGGACACTCTAGGGCCTTTCTCATTTTGCTACCCCAATTTTACATCTTTTCCAGCTCTGCCTTTGTGAGTTAAACTGATGAGAAGCATATATACTACAGAATTTCACCTATACGTGCAATCAGAGGTGGCATGCTGCTGGTTTGCACTGGATTGGGTGAACTGATAGTGGCAGCAGCTCGAGGCTCTGCCTATACCCCCAGATGTCATCAAGGACCTTCTGCACATGTGCAGATGTGCGCTCCCGCTACTGAATGGGTAGTGAAGAAAATAGGATACCATTACTGCGTGCAGTGTAAATTTGTGTTACAGCAAATGTATCAGAGATGGTATTCAGCCAGTTCTGACAGGTTCTGGGTAGAACCGGTAGAGGAAATTTTGAGTAGTTAGGAGAACCGGCAAATAGGCTGGCCCCGCCCTCGCTGCCTCCCAGCGTCCCAACTGATCTTCTTTTGTTGCCCTGCACAGGAGAACAGGGCTGGAAAGCAGGTTAGTGGGGTGGGGATGGAATGGGGATTTTGCAGTATCCTTCCTCTGCTATGCCCACCAAGCCACGGCCACAGAACTGGTAGTGAAAAATTTTGAATCCCACCACTGCAATGTATGGTTTTGAGAGCCATGTCTGTCTATGTGTCTATTCGTGAAGAACAATTAATCAGTGGAACAGCTTACCCTCTGAAGTTATGGATGCTCCATTACTGGAGATGTTCAAGAAAAGATTGGACAGCCATTTCGTCCAGAATGGTACAAGGTCTCCTGCTTGGTCAAGGAGTTGGACTAGAAGACCTCCAAGGTCCTTTCCAACCCTAATATACTATGTTCTATCTATCATCACTTTTCAACCCCTCGCAATGAAAATAATTTTCAGTGGCTTTCGCCGAATATAAATAGAATACAGTAAATGAAAATGTTCACAGTCACATAATGTTTGTTTCCTTTCCTAATGATCTCCTCCATGCAATTTGTCTTTTTTTCATGACAGCTAGACACCAAACTCACACTTTCGATCAAATTGCACAGAAGGGACCAGGGCTCTCATTTTATTTTTCTTGCTGGCTCAGAATGCTAACTAGGATATAAATGAGGACTCACTTGGAAGGCAGGAGTTATGCCCAGTGTAGCTCCAGACGAGGCAGGCAGTTTATGTCTAGAAAGAACAGTGAGGATAGTTGGAATTAGGAGAGGCAGAATTAGAAGGAGAGGAACTCCTACCCCTCCATTAGAGGCATCCTCAGGTTTCAATAACTGTGTCATCCAAGCTTAGGGTCTAAGAGAGTTCACACCAGGGGTGGCATTCAGCAGGTTCTGACGAGTTCTGGAGAACCGGTAGCGGACATTTTGAATAGTTCCGAGAACTGCCCTGCCCCCATCTATTCTCTGCCTCCCGAGTCCCAGCTGATCAGGAGGAAATGGGGATTTTGCAGTATTCTTCCCCTGCCACGCCCACCAAGCCATGCCCGCCACACCACGCCCACCAAGCCACACCCACAGAACTGGTAGTAAAAAAAATTGAATCCTACTACTGGTTCACACCCACCCTGCAGACTGACCAATGAATCATACTAGAGCTGGAAGAGACCTTGGAGGTCTTCTAGTCCAACCCCCTGCTCAAGCAGGAGACCCTGTACCATTTCAGACAAGTGTTCAGCCTCTTCTTAAAAACCTCCAGCGATGAAGCACCCAGAACTTCTAATGGCAACTTCTGTTCCTCTGGTTAATTGTCCTCACTGTTAGGAAGTTTCTCCTTAATTCCAGGTTGCTTCTCTCCTTGATTAGTTTCTATTCATTGTTTCTTGTATTGCTCTCTGGTGCTTTGGAAAATAGGTTGACCCCCCTCTTCCTTGTGACAGCTCTTCAAATAGTGGAACACCTCTCTCATGTTCCTTCTAGTCCTTCTTTTCTCTAGACCAGGGGTGTCCAAACTTGGGAACTTTAAGACTTGTGGACTTCAACTCCCAGAATTCCCCAGCCAGCCGTGCTGGCTGGGGAATTCTGGGAGTTGAAGTCCACAAGTCTTAAAGTTCCCAAGTTTGGACACCCCTACTCTAAACTAACCATACTCAATTCCGGCAACTATTCTTCATATGTTTTTGTCATCTTAGTTTCTGTTCCCTGCACTTCTTTTTAAAGTCTCAACATCTTTTTTGAAACGTGCTGACCGAAACTGGAGCCAGCATTCCAGGTGTGGCCTTACTAAGGATTTTCAAAGCGGCACTAATTTATAATGCGGTACTATCTCTAATCACATCTCTCTGGTAGGATAAAATGCATTGCTATTTAGAATAGCCCTGATGAATTTGCACCTATGCATACCCATGGGCATGTGGGCATTTTATGGCATTGCTGTCCTCCTTTGGCTTACGGGGGGCCATAAACGCACTGCCACCCTTCAAGCAGATAGCTATGCCGCTGATTCCTGCAAGCATCTTAGACCGCTGCCTTCCTTCCTTTGAGAGTCATGACTCTGCATTTCTCTTGGAATGCTTGTTGGTTTATGACTTCATCCACTCAGTTCTTAGCCAGAAAATTTTTAGGCACTACCTCTTTGGCCTGATGTTAGCCAATAAAGAAGATTTATTAATGAGCATCCAAATGCTGGCAATTTGAGAGGAAAGTGATTGCAACTCTGCCCTTCACGGTCTTATATAAAACCCAAGGTAAGCATATTCAAATACTAGGTTTAGAAAAAAACAAATGCGGTAAGATCAGAGAATTGTTCAATAGTTAGATATATAGTATTAATGGGGAAGGTTTTCAAGATGCATAAAGATATTCCAAAAAGTATAATTAAAAAGACAATCTGTATCTTATGGTGGCTCAGTGGCTAAGTCGCTGAGCTTGTCGATCGAAAGGTCAGCAGTTCGGCGGTTCGAATCCCTAGCACCGTGTAACGGAGTGAGCTCCCGTTACTTGTCCCAGTTTCTGCCAACCTAGCAGTTCGATAGCATGTAAAAATGCAAGTAGAAAAATAAGGACCACCTTTGGTGGAAAGGTAACAGTGTTCTGTGCGCCTTCGGCGTTTAGTCATGCCGGCCACATGACCATGGAGACATTTTCAGACAGCGCTGGCTCTTCGGCTTTAAAACGGAGATGAGCATCGCCCCCTAGAGTCAAGAACAATCAGCACTTATGTGCAAGAGGAACCTTTACCTTACCTTATATCTATCTATCTATCTATCTATCTATCTATCTATCTATCTATCTATCTATCTATCTATCTTGAGATATGAATAGAGATATAGATAATATTGATATGTAGATAGATATAGATTATGACTTAATTTGACTAGATTTGCCTTACAATACAATAATACAATAGTACAGTTGGAAGAGACCTTGGAGGTCTTCTAGTCCAACCCCCTGCCTAGGCAGGAAACCCTATACCGTTTCAGACAGATGGTTATCCAACATCTTCTTAAAGACTTCCAGTGTTGGGGCATTCACAACTTCTGGAGGCAAGCTGTTCCACTGATTAATTGTTCTAACTGTCAGGAAATTTCTCCTCAGTTCTAAGTTGCTTCTCTCCTTGATTAGTTTCCACCCATTGCTTCTTGTTCTGCCCTCAGGTGCCTTGGAGAATAGCTTGACTCCCTCTTCTTTGTGGCAACCCCTGAGATAATGGAACACTGCTATGATGTCTCCCCTAGTCCTTCTTTCTCTTAAGCTAAACATACCCAGTTCCTGCAACCGTTCTTCATATGTTTTAGCCTCCAGTCCCCTAATCATTTTAAATCACTTGATTTAAAAGCCTCCAGCAAAGACAAAGTGGTAGGTCAGGAAGTTCAGCTAAAGTTGAAAAGCTGTCAACAGCATTTTTGCCATCAATTTCCCTGAAATAGTAGTAGTAATAATCTGATTAGGTAAGGAGTTAATAGCATTAATAAAATAAAAATTAATGTTGGTTTCACAGACATACAGAACTTGTGTCTTAAAACACAGAACTTAGAAACATTACCAGATTTTTTTTTTAACATTCTTTTTCAAAATTCCTGGAAAACATGATGCCAGAAGAAGGGAGAGATGGAAATACAGCACTGCCCTAATCTTCAAAAATAAGGGAAGAAGAAAAGATAAGAAGAAGTAACCAAACAATCAATGTTTACATTCCCTAGCATAAATGCTCCAGTTGGTTAGCTAAACGAGAGAAAATTCCCCCGTTTCTGTGAGAGATTTTAAGAGCAAAGAGGCTGTTTGTATTTTTTCTTAACGGATAGCATTACAGGTAGTCCTCGACTTACAACCACAATTGAGTACAAAATTTCTGTTGCTAAGTGAGACATTTGTTCAGTGAATTTTGTCCCTTGCTGCATCCTTTCTTTCTATAATCTTTAAGTCAGGGGTGTCCAAACTTGGGAACTTTAAGACTTGTGGACTTCAACTCCCAGAATTCCCCAGCCAGCCATGCTGGCTGGGGAATTCTGGGAGTTGAAGTCCACAAGTCTTAAAGTTCCCAAGTTTGGACACCCCTGCTTTAAGTGAATCACAGCACTTGTTAAATTAGTAACCCAGTTTTGTTAAGTGAATCTGGCTTCCCCACCAACTTTTCAATTCAATTTTCAATTCAATTTATTTGTGCTTCTAGACCGCCCCCTCTCCCAGAAGGGACTCGGGGCGGTGTACAGTCCATAGAGAATATCACAAAAATACAATAAAAAATTAAATATGTACAGTTTGGAGGAGGTTAAAATGCAATTAAAAGAACTGTACAAAGCTAAATAAATATAATTTTTTTTTAAATCCCTAAAACAGACACAACAGATTAAAAACCCTAAAATAACCAGATAATAATACATTTGCCAGGAGGGACAGTTGTAATTATGCCAGGCCTGCTAATCGGAACAGGTGAGTCTTCAATTTTTGCCGGAAGGAGCGGAGGTCAGAAGTGGTTCTAATGTCTAACAAGCAAACTTTGCTTGTTAGATGGTCACAAAACGGGATAACAAGACCCAGGGACACTGCAATCGACATAAATATGAGTCAGTTGTCAAGCATTCAATGTAAAAAAAAAACACCTGACCATGGGGATGCTATAACGGTCCTAAGTGGGGGGAAACGGTCGTAAGTTTCCTTTTTCAGTTCTATTGTAACTTTGAATGGTCATTAAATGAACTACCTATGGTCACTAAATTGAGGACTACCTGTATTTGTTGTGTAGCTAATCCTCAGTTAATGAAAAGAAGGACTAGGGGAGACATTTGCTTTCTTTTCATTTCTTTCTTACCTCTTCTCACAAAAGCTTTAACAAATCTCTTTTGTTAATCCAATACAAAAAAATTATTTCCGTCACTCGCTTGGTTTATTGTTTGCAGTTCCCTTTTGATTTTTAAAGAATCAACCAATTTCTTTTGTATGTCCAATGAAGCATCTTTTTCTATGTCACTCTTGTAATTTATCATTTGTGCACCCAATTCTGTCTCTTTCTTCTCAGCTAAAACAAGTTCTTCTTCCCATAAACGCAAACATTGCTACTATTGCTTTTTTTTTTTTTCAAATGTAACATTCAGAATTTCCAGTGTTGTCATAATTGTCCTGCAGCTATTAATCAGGTATATGTATTCTCCTTGAATTAAAATGTTTACTTCCAAATAACGTACAATTTTTAAAATTATCTCTTTTATGTCTTAGAAAAAAAAATCAGAACGAGTTGACTTTTTCACCCGAAGGTTTATTTGTAATTAATTGCACAATCTTATTTCAAATATACCTGGTCTCTTAATCTGTTTATAACGTTCTTAGTTTTAAGAGTTCTTGACCTTGTAGTTAAAATTTTCTTCCATTAAGGATTGGAGGCAGACACACCCAGTCTTTTCAGATTTGTCCAGCCAAAGGTTTCCAGTAGCTAAAAAGTAGTTAATAAGCAGTTTCCAAATGTGTGTTTTTTTTAAAAAGGAAATACGTGGTTAATGTTCTATTAAAGCAGGGGTGTCCAAACTTGGGAACTTTAAGACTTGTGGACTTCAACTCCCAGAATTCCCCAGACAGCCCACAAGTCTTAAAGTTCCCAAGTTTGGACATCCCTGTATTAAAGAACAGGGCAGTTTGAGCCTAATGGCTATTGCCTCATCTTGCACTGCTCAAAACTGCCAGTGAGTGGCGTCTTGTGATGTCCCGATAAAAAGCAACTGTCTGGAGGACTTCTGAGTGATCTCAAGTCCTTTCCTTTTCCAGAGAAGTTCTGAAAAGCTAGTCAACTCCTTGGCTCTTTGGGCTGTAGGTTGTAGCTCTGCTTTTCATGGAGCTGACTTCAGTCCACCATTTCTTCCTCTGGAAGTCCATTGGTATTGATTTTGAATGGAAGATTTCTCTTTTCCTTTTCTATGGATGATTTGTTGTTGTTGCGAAGTCATGTCTGACCCATCACGACCCCATGGACGATGTTCCTCCAGGCCTTCCGGTCCTCTACCATCTTTGGAGTCCATTTAAGCTCACACCTACTGCTTCGGTGACTCCATCCAGCCACCTCATTCTCTGTCGTCTCCTCCTTCTTTTGCCCTCAATCTTTCCCAGCATGAGGCTCTTCTCCAGGGAGTCCTTCCTTCTGATTAGGTGGCTAAAGTATTTGAGTTTCCTCTTCAGGATCTGGCCTTCTAAAGAGCAGTCAGGGTTGATCTCCTCTAGGACTCACTGGTTGGATCGTCGTGCAGTCCAAGAGATTCGCAGGAGTCTTCTCCAGCACCAGAGTTCAAAGGCCCCCATTCTTTGGCACTCAGCCTCTCTTATGGTCAGTCAGACATTGCAACTGGGAAAACCATAGCCCTCAACTCTACACACTTTTGTTGGCAGGGTGATGTCTCTGCTTTTTAGTATGCTATCTAGATTTGCCATAGCTTTCCTGCCCAGGAGCAGGAAATTAATTTCTTGGCTGCAGTCTCCACGGTGATCTTGGAAGCCAGGAAAATAAAACCTGTCACTATCTCCATTTCTTCCCTATCTATTTGCCAGGAATTGAGAGGGCTGGGTTTTCTTAATGCTGAGTTTCAAGCCAACTTTTGCACTCTCCTTCTTCACCCGCATCAAGAGGCTTTTTAGTCCCTCTTCACTTTCCGCCATTAGAGTGGTAACATCAGCATATCTGAGGTTGTTGATATTTCTCCTGGCTATGGATGATACCCAAAGAGAAAATGCCACGTTTGCAGAACATTAGTTACCTTCTGAATGTCTATTAGATTTAAACTGGTGCAAAAAAATACTTTGTAGAATACAGTACACGTGAAAGAGCCAAAGCAACTTTTAAATATCCTTTATTACACACTATAGCTAAGTTACAAAAGCTTTACCGGTGACATTTTTTCCTTCTGCTGAAAGAATTATTGCCTTTTGGCAAACATAATAGAACCTCTTATTAAGTCATGGGATTTCCTGCCAAAGGCTCATCTGGTGTTGGAGCTTTCCCCAAGTGGAGGGTTTTTCATTTTGCATCAAACGTTTTTCCTAATGTACTTTTAAGAATATAATACAGGTGAATGAGCTAAAGCAGCTTTTAAATGTCCTTTATTTCACAATATAGCTAAGTTACACAAAGCATTTTGCACAAACTATTTGAATTAATGCTTAGAATTTAGAACTAAGGAGAGATTAGAACCTTTAACCAGCGGAACAACTTGCCTCCAGAAGTTGTGAATGTTCCAACGCTGGAAGTTTTTAAGAAGATGTTGGACAACCTTTTGTCTGAAGTGGTGTAGGGTTTCCTGCCTAGGCAGGGGGTTGGACTAGAAGACCTCCAAGGTCCCTTCCAATTCTTCCCTTCCCTTCCCTTCTATTCTAATGCAATCAGGGCCAGAACAGAGAGAAAAAAATCAACCAATAATTTGCTTTATTTCTCAGTTTCAACAAATAATTTGCTTTATTTCTCAGTTTCATGCCAAATAGTGGCAATGTGGAGCATGGTATCTCAGATATGATTGCCTCATATGAGGTCCAGCCTATGAAGAATATCCACAATGGGCTGTTTTGGTATGATGTCAGATCTTTTAGGTAGACCAGGCTTAGAAATCAACTCCACAAGTGGCTAAAGTTGCTTTGACAAAGAATGGCTATAATAACAGAATCTTGCAAGCTTGATTGTATTGTACCTTCTTCCTCCATCTAATGCCAGTTCAACCAATCAGGGAAGTGCCTGTGAGCCTCTTCCAAATACTACCTGATTTTGGGGGGGCCTAGTGATGCAAGTGGTTGGAATGTAGCACTGCAAGCTAACTCACTGCTCACTCCAGGAGTTCGATTCTGAGCAGCTGAAGGTTGACTCAGCCTTCCATCCTTCCGAGATGGATAAAACGAGGACCCAGATTGTTGGGGGTGATATGCTGACTCTGTAAACTGCTTAGAGAGGGCTGTAAAGCACCATGAAGCGGCATATAAGTCTAAGTGCTATTCTATTACCAACCCCTTAGCAGCTGACATACTTTACCCTTCTGCTGAAAGAATTATTACTGCTTGGCAAAAGTAATATGACCTTATTAAGTCATGCTTTTTCCTGCCAAAGGCTCAGCTGGTGGATCTTTCCCCATGCGGAGTTCTCCCCTCCCCCCCCATATTGCAGCAGACTTCCTTCCCTTCTACGGCGCTCCTGAAGAGGAAAATATTGACAATTCAACATTGCGTCGTAGAATGCAAAACAATGAGATCCACATTCAACCCAACGTAAGTCCAAGTGAAGAAAGCACACACAAAATGGCGGCTCCGAGACAACATACAAATGGCGGAAGACTTTCCGCTCTTGAGTTTTTAAGGAACCTTTCCATGCTTGTTAAGGCAGTGGGGCAATTTAGCTGGTTCTATCCGGTTCAGGCGAACCGGTAGCGATGGCAGCGGGAGGCTCCGCCCACCCACCCAGACGTTATCACACCCCGTTTTTGCCGCTCTGTGCATATGTGAAAGGTCCTGCGCATTGCGGAGATGTGCTCACATTTGCGAACCGGTAGCGAAGGTAAGTTGATTTCACCCCTGTGTTAAGGTACTATTTAATAATTGTGAGGGGAAGCAAGCATTGGCTTCTAGACATGTATCTCCCAAGCACGGTAACTGAAAGTTTTCCACTCCAAGCCAATGGTCCTATTTGCAAAAATCTCCTGTCCGCAAATAACTTAACAGAGTCTCGCTGTGAAATAACCTGCAGGCTGCAATCTTTAAACAAGTCAAAGCTGGATTGGATCAGCAGGGTCCTTATAAACATTTGAGGATTTCCCACTATCGGAGTTGTGACCTTTCAAAGGGATACAAGCCGCCTGGAAATTACTGCACAGTGGGAATCACGTAATAGCCAGCATGTTCTAATGAACGTACCTGCAGCCTTGTTCCCAAGGTTCTCTGCCCACCTATTCATTTTTCTATCAGGACACACTTAACGCTGAGGACAGAATTATACATGATGTGGGAAGGTAATGGTAGGTCTTTGCTAGTGGACAGAAAAGCAGGGTGTATTTTCCATCAGGGAAGAAAGGAGGGCTTGGGGGAAAACAGAGATTGGGGACAGTGGTGGATTTCAAATGTATTCCCTACTGGTTTGGTGGGCATGGCTTGGTGGGGGGGGGGCTTGATGGGGGGCAACTCGATGTCACTCATGGCAAGGTGGGGCAGCACCACCCCACCAAGCCACGCCCACCCAACCCACAGAAAAGTTTGGCCAAGTCTTCTAGCATTCAAACTGGCTGCTTCTTGCCTCCTCCTCATGTTTGCTGTGTGTGTATGAGCCGAGAAGGAGGAGAGAAGCAGCCATGTTGAATGCTGCGGCCGAGAGATGCCGAACCTTTCTGCCTCCCTTTGCAGAGTACCTGAGAAGGCAGCTCCTGAGGCTGCCTGTCCCTTTATGGTGTCCCCCCACCCCCCGTCGAAGCACCTTAAAGACTGAGCCTGGCAGCTGCCTTCCAAGCAGCTCTCTTGTGATGCCGTCCCTCCGGCGCAGCAGGCTATTTTCCTGGCTGACTGCGACACGGCAGGCAATGGGGTGCACGTGCATGGCCAGTGCGAACAGGGCGGCACCGGTGGTGACTTGTCCTGTGACCATCGCCGCCATCTTGTTCTTCGCGAAGTGAAGGCAACATATATAGGGCTGGGATGGGCGGGGCAAGTGTCAGGTGGGTGGGGTGAGCGAGCATAGGGTGGGGCGAGTGAGCGGTCACCAGTTCAGGGGCGTGGCCAGCCAGTGGTCCCTACCAGTTCAACGACCCAGGCCAAATTTCCGCTACCGGTTCACGCGAATCGGTACGAACCAGCTGAATACCACCTCTGTTTGTGGGGATTTCCCCATCACCACAACCTTTCTAAATACTGAGTTTATTTTCCCTTGTCTTTATAGATTTGTATCTAATCTTCTACAGTGTTACTGCATGTAAGTCACCCTTGTTGGTCGATCTAAGTCTGCATTCTGTCCTCCCCCCCTACATGTTCTCAGAAGGTAACTCAAAATCAGTGTTGAAAAAGTACCCCCAGATCTTGCTGGCCAAAAGGCCTACAAGGCCACTCAGGTAGTCCTTGAGTTACAACAGTTCATTCAGTGACCGCACAAAGTTACAATGGCACTGAAAAAAGTGTTATGACCCTTTTTCACAATTACAGCCATGGCAGCATCCCCATGGTCACATGACCACATTGCAGAGGCTCGGCAACTGACTCATATTTATGATAGTTGCAGTGTCCCAAGGTCATGTGATCACCTTTTGCGATCTGACAAGCAAAGTCAATGGGAAAGTCAGATTCATTTAACTATGTTATTAAATGTTTTTCCAGTGAAACCGGTCTATTAGAGCAATCCGGTTTCACCAGAAAAATACTTTCCCTGGTATAGCCAACAAAGTGAGGAGAGCCTGTGGCTTAGAGGTTAATACATCTACCTAATATGCAAAATAGCACTGGTCCAAATCCCAGAAAGGGTATGGCTAGCTGACAAGAGCTAAATAGCTTGAAATAGATCTATACTAAAAGGTAACGGTTCCCCTCGCACATATGTGCTAGGCATTCCTGACTCTAGGGGGTGGTGCTCATCTCTGTTTCAAAGCCAAAGAGCCAGCGCTGTCCATGGTGAGACGTCTCCATGGTGATATGGCCGACATGACTAAAAACCGAAGGCGCATGGAATGCTGTTACCTTCCCACCAAAGGTGGTTCCTATTTTTCTACTTGCATTTTTACATGCTTTCGAACTGCTAGGTTGGCAGAAGCTGGGACAAGTAACGGGAGCTCACTCCGTTACACGGTGCTAGGGATTCGAACCGCCGAACTGCTGACCTTTCTGATCAACAATCTTAGCGTCTTAGCCACTGAGCCACCACGTCCTTTAGATCTGTACTAGTTTCCAGGGGTGGGTTGCTGCCGGTTTTACTACCATTTTGCAAGCCACGCTCAACATGTATCTCTGCACTGTTCAATGTAAATTATTCTTTGCGCAGACACAGAACAATTTACAGTGAACTGTGCACATGCAGTCACTAAAATCCAACTTGGCGGTGACATCAGAAGCGGCGAGGGAACTGGTTCGGTGGCATGTCAGGCCTGGGTGGCTGCTTGTTCAGTGACCCAGGCCTGAATTCCACTACCGGTTCTGCCGAACCTGGCCGAACTGGCAGCACCTCTGCTAGTCTCCCTTTATTTCTTTGTCAGCAAAATATACATTCAACACCTATGTTATTAACTTGAAAACTGCAGTGATTCACTTAACAACGGTGGCAAGAAAAGTCGTAAAATGAGGCAAAAACCACTTACCAAATGTCTCAATTAGCAACAGACACTTTGGGCTTCATTGTGGTTTTAACCTGACTCTCTGCATGCCTATTTCCCATTTCCCGAAGTCCTATAAATGTTAACAGCCAATTCTGTTTCTCTTTGCCTACCCATTCTAATGTACCAACATTTTTTTTTAATAAAAATGCAATGGAACTCTATCACACACTCCTCCTATTACAATATTTACATTGTAAAAAGTCTCAGGGTTGCCTTTTCTAGCTGAAAAGCTTACAAGTAGGTAAAGGAATGTCAGAGGAGAGTGAGACTGAAGTGACATGACATCTTATTGATCTGAGACCCTCAGAGGTGAGGCCCAGGTCCCCGTCAATTCTAGGAATGTGGATGGGGACGCTCCCCGGATCATGCATGGAAAGCCGATAGACTGTGATAGCACCCATCTGTATATAATAATGTCTCGAAATGCCAAGACAGACGATGGGGACTGGAAGAGAGACTATCCCATTTCTAAGTTCTCACATTTTATCAAGAAACCTTGCAGATGATTGGCTGCTGCAGAACTTGGCATGTAACTTAGGAATTCTGAAAACAGAAGCCAAATGGTTGCAGAGAGTCATAAAAGAAAAGAAAACAGGTTGAAGAGAAACTGTTCTCACTGAAGCTTGCCAAGAGCATGAAGCAAACTCCTCGTCCCGACAAAACCCCCTTTTATTAATTTGCTGTGAATTCTGCTTATTCACACCCAGCAAAGTATTTCAAGGGAGGATTTACAGTCACAAACCTTATCTGGCTTGGAGAGCTGACAGGCCGATATCTGCAGAACTTGGCAAGGAGTCTTTGGAGAGTCACAAACCAATTAAGTGAACTAATTGTCTCCTGCAAACTCCCCTCCCCTTTCGCTCCTTTTTTATTCCCTCTGGGAGGGGCCATTCATCCTCCACCTGTGGCCTTACTCCCAAGTCGACCCCTGTTCTTTAGCTGTTCCCTTCGTCTGGCCACTCTGCACATGCGCACACTGGGAACAGGCTCCAGCTGTTTGTCTGCCCCACTGATGTCTGACTCTGAAGGCAGCTAATAACTGGCATACGGTTCTGGCCCCCTCTCTGCCTCCAACACAGAGCCCTCATCAGAGCCTTCCCCAGACTCCAGGACTGGCCCATCTTCCTCCCCAACCTCCTCACTGTCCGAAACTGCTGCCAGATCCGCTGGCAGCTGGTGGGCCATGATAGAAAGTTCTTTTTCTCATAATTTGCCCTCTGATGTCTACATGAAGTAGGTCTTCGTGTAAATTGGATGGAATGGTGAACATAACATGGCTGAGCAGTCTCCCAGTGTCCCATGGATACAAATAGGCTTCTTCACACACTGAATTTCTTAGATGTTTTTTATGTATTCATTCATCCTTTCCATAAATATCCTTCTGCAATAGAACAAGTCTCTCTCGGTGGTTATATATCTGAAAACATGAACCGTTGTAGTGAGGGGAAATGTGTTTATACAAATTCACTCATCTAAATGTTGGCTTAAGCTCTGCATTGTGAAATGCATTGAAACAATTTTGAAATTAAAGTACAGTTTAAGGCAATGCTATCCCAGGTACCAGACCTTGGGAAATTTCAGTACCAAATACCATATTATTTCATAATATGGGATTTTTTTTAAAGGGAAAGATCTGAATAACCATGGATCCAGATAAGCCCTTAATGTCTCTTTCATCAGCACTTAAAGAACCATTTGGAAAAACCTAACTGGTGGTTTTAGTTACAGAGGCATCTATTTTATGAACAAAGGCAAATCACTTAGCTGGTGAGAAGAAGTGCAAGTAGAAAGATTTACATTGGTGTAAAAACACTGGCATACATTTCATGCTTAATTCAGCCAAGAAAATCTCATCATTCATAACCTTTGTTACCTGTATTTGCACCTATTCACATATTAATGTTTTTCTACACTTGTAATGTATTCCTGATTTATAAAGATTTATATCTGAACACATACACCCAAATGGACACCCTGCATGTTACATTTTAGTAGTAACGTATTTTTTGATCCCGTTAAAGTAAAATTTAGGGCCATTGATTTAGCACTAGGAATATTGTCAGCCTAATCTGAAAATTAGAGAAGTGATTCCTCAAAGTTCATGTTGACATGACTCCAATCAGTATCAAAATAGAGCTGGAAGGGACCTTAGAGGTCTTCTAATCCAACACCATTTCAGACAAATGGAGGTCCAGTTATCTTCTTAAAAACCTCCAGTGACGAAGCCACCCACAACTTCTGAAGTTAAACTGTTCCACGGGTTAATTGTCTTCACTGTTAGGAGGTTTCTCTTTCATTCCAGGTTGCTTCTCTCCTTGATTAGTTTCCATCCATTGTTTCTTCTTCTGCCCTCTGGTGCTTTGGAAAATAAATTAACCCCCTGATGGGAGTCATTTTTTTTTTACTACCAGTTCTGTGGGCGTGGCTTGGTGGGCGTGGCAGGGGAAGGATACTGTAAAATCTCCATTCCCTCCTGATCAGTTGGGACTCGGGAGGCAGAGAATAGATGGGGACGGGGCCAGCCAGAAGTGGTATTTACCGGTTCTCATAACTACTCAAAATTTCCGCTACTGGTTCTCCAGAACTGGTCAGAACCTGCTGAATACCACCTCGGAGCCAAACCCAAATCCTGCAACCGTTCTTCATTTTAGTTTCTAGGCCTTTAATCATCTTAGTTGTGCATGGACGTGTACACACACACACACACACACACACACACACACACCATATGTACATAATGTGTATCGAAGATTAGCCCTTATTCCCATGGCAATCTTCTCCAAGTAATGTCAATTTAAGTACTTGGCATATCAGTGCATGGAGCTTTCCAAGAAATGTGAGTACTGCCTTTAGTCTTCATAATGTAATCTAGGCTCAGATGGGAGTTTCCAAATTTCAGAATAGAGTTCAAGAAAGAAAAATAATCTATGCCCAATATTACATTTTGTACTTCCTGAGTCAATTTTGAAATCACCAAGTCTTTTCATTTCTAGCCTTCTTATGATGATGCATGTTTGCCTATCTTTCCCTTCTAGATAACTATTTCCTAATAGTTATCAGCCACAAACTACCAACAGCGTTTCAATCTATATCAATTAACAAATAAATAGAATTTAGAATCCCTTTCCTCTTGTAATATTCCCTGACAATATCAGACTTCTAACCGTGATCTTAAAACATTTGGCATACTGGGGCTTATTAGACCATCTGCTGCTGCAACTTTGCTTGGAATTAACTCCTTGCCTGTATTTATTATATTTAGAATTTATCCAAAAATGTAAGTTCCTCAGATGAGCATCTCTGCATGTACAGTGTTGACATGGCTGAGTGAAGAGCTGTGACCCTTGGCACCCTCCGTGGTGCCATAGTGCCCGCTGATTGTGTGTCATGGCTGCTGCTATGGCTTTTGATGTAATTGGTTGTGTAGCACAGAGCAGGAAATGGGTATAAAAATACATAGCAGAATTAATTTTTGGCAACGATGTTGAGGAAAGGTCAATATTCTGATGGCTAAAGGCTCCATTTGAAACACTTATGCAGGGCCATAAGACAACTCACAGTGGGCCTGGAGTTGCACTAATATCAAAGAAATGGTGGAATAGAATCATTAAAGAAAGGATGCCAAAGGAGGGACAAAATAAAATGCGAATGACAAAAATTAAAGTTACTTTAAAATTATTTTAAATAATTAAACTGAATTATTGAAATGTCCTGCAGAGTTGCCCTATGGTGAGTTGCCCTATGGTGAGTTGGCCATGGAGAATTGGCTGTGGCAAGTTAACTGTGATGAATTGGCTGCAGTGAGTTGTCATATTCCCGATAATAGTGATATCCTAAGGTAAAGGGTCCCTCGCAATATGTGCTAGCCGTTCCCAACTCTAGGGGGCGGTGTTCATATCCGTTTCAAAGCCGAAGAGCCAGCGCTGTCCGAAGATTTCTCTGTGGTCATGTGGCCGGCATGATTAAATGCCAAAGGCACACAGAACGCTGTTACCTTCCCACCAAAGGTGGTTCCTATTTTTCTACTTGCATTTTTTATGTGCTTTCGAATTGCTAGGTTGGCAGAAGCTGGGACAAGTAACGGGAGCTCACTCCGTTACACGGCGCTAGGGATTCGATCTGCCGAACTACCAACCTTTCTGATCGACAAGCTCAGTCACCCTTAGAAATTCTAGGATATTCTAGAAGTTAACAAATGCTGGGAATTCCAGAGCCAGAGGCAGGTGGAATATCTACCTTTGTTTTTCCAGGATTTCTTATGGAAATGTGGTGTGGTGTGTGCAGGGTTTGTGTCTTTATCAATCACCTATTTTGGGATCCAATCCGGGTCACCCTAAATTCAAGACTGTCTTTCTTCCTGATACATGTGGTGTCTAACTTGCTTGGATTCCTCAAAACGTTTGCTAGGAAAACCAGCCTCACTTCCCCTAAAACGTTCAGCATGCAATTCCAAGGTATCTTCCCCCTACCCACCCCCTATTCTTTTTGTCTGCCAAACTAATTTGAAATGTTTGATGATTAAGCTACCTTTAGCCCCCCTCCCTCCCAGTGCTCTGATTTTTCCCTAGGCCTCAAATCTGTCCATTAGTTCTGCCCCACCAGAAGACTCCTGGTATGTCTGCTCTTTCTTCACAAAGGACTTGCGAAGGCAGGCAGACTTGGCAGGCAAACAAAGGACATTCGGAAACTATAAGGCCTTTTTGGAATGTTAACTCTAATTCAGATTGTGACCCTTAAAATATTCCAGCAGCTCTCCTGCTGAGAACAGCCTAATACCCCAGAGTCTTTGCTCTGTAATTTTACAAAGCAGCCTTATGGCATAGACTACAGTTCCTGCTAGGCCCAGCTACCGGGGATGATGGAAGCTCTAGCCCAGTGGTGGGTTCCGGATCCCGGTGCAACCGGTACGGTGCAACGAGGCCCGGCTGGCATCCACCAAACGAATGCGCGCAACATGCACCCTTACCTCTTGCGACGTTCCGCGATGCGTCCGCTACACTCCAGCTGCTCGGCGGAGTGTTGCGAAGGCGCCGTACATTCCATGTGTGGAATCACTGAAGAGTTCAAATACAGGTAAGGATGGCGGGCAAGCAGGTGGGCCCTTCGGAGCACCGTACCAGAATGGTATCCGGTGAGGCACCGGTATGTCCATATCAGGGTGTACCGTCTGCAACCCACCCCTGCTGTAGCCCCAAAAACATAAGGCATAGATATAGCCCAATTTATGCAGGGCATACCAACCAGGCATGAAATCCGCTTACCTTCGCTACTGGTTCAGAATCGGGAATGTGTGTGTGTGTGTGAGGACATCTGGGCAGGTGGGCGGAGCCTCCCATCACCACTACCAGTTCACCTGAACCAGGGTGGACAGGCAGAATTCCACCTCTGATACCAACCCAAGTATGTTAGGTCTTTGTAAAGGTTGTAGTGGATGAAAACATTTTAGCAATAGCAATAGTACTTAGACTTATATACCGCTTTACAGTGCTTTGCAGCCCTCTCTAAGCGGTTTTACAGAGTCAGCCTCTTACCTCCAACAATCTGGGTTCTCATTTTACCCACCCCGGAAGGATGGAGGTCAGAGTCAACCTTGAGCCTGCTGAGATTTGAACTGACAAATTGCAGGCAGCAAAAGTAGCCTGCAGTACTGCACTCTAACCGCTGTGCCACTGCAGCTATGGCCACCTCAGGCGCTCTTCCAAAACAACACAAAACGGATCAGAAATAAAGACTTGATCCGTTCAATGTGTTAAGCAAACAGCACAACACAAAAGGTGTTTATTTTTGGCCCTTCTTTCTATCCTCAAGCTCCAAAGAGATAAATCCAACCAGCCAACCAAGACATTCGTATCGAATACTTACAGAAGTATTTGCAGTTGTGGTAACAATCTTCCCTAAACCTAAGCCAAAACATAACAACCCAATAATAGGTGACAACTAAGTGGCTCAGATGTGTCCGTCCTTTTTAAAAAAATAATAATATTTATTTTATGCAGACATGATTAACAAAACCGTCTTTAAACATAAAAAAGAATAAAGAGAGAACTCCAAACAAATTAAAATTCAAACTAAGAAAGAAAAAAAGAAGAGGAAAAAAAAATCCTAATTTTTATATTGATCAATAGTTGCTAGTTTACCAGTAAATACACTAATACAAACAGTACAAAATATGATTGTAAAGTATGACAGGCTCTCTGCCATAGTAACACAAATTGCTGAAGCCATTAAATGGTAGAAAACGTTGTCTTTTCCAGAGTAAACCGGTCACACATACCACTACGTACATCTGACAACTAATCATTGGCATCTTGAATGATATTACAGTTCTAGTTTCTCAATATGACTCTTTTTGCCATTTTCTATGCTGGATGCAATCATAATTCATGATAAGCAGTCAAATTCCAAAGTGCTGGTATATATTCCAAGAAATGGGCCAGTCTTGTGTAATCACATTTTTCCTGTTTATATTTCCAGAATCTATTCTACTCATTACTAAATAATGCTTTTAAAGAATCTAGAGATACAAACCATATTTATCATGCAGATGGCAGATAACAGATTAACAGAGTTGGAAGGACCTTGTCCAACCCCCCCCCCCCCGCCCAAGCAGGAGACCCTACACCATTTCTGACAGATGGCAATCCAGTCTCTTCTTGAAAGCTTCCAGGGATGAAGCTTCCACAACTTCTGAAGGCAACTTCTGTTCCACTGGCTGATAGTTTTCACTATTTCTCCTTATTTCTAGGTTGAATCTTTCCTCGATCAATTTCCATCTGTTATTCCTTCACTGGCCTTCAGGTGCCTTGGAAAATAGCTTGACACCCACCCCCCTCTCCGTGGCAACCTCTCAAATATTGGAACATTGCGATCATGTCTCCCTTTGACCTTCTCTTCACTAGACTAGCCATGCCCAGTTCCTGCAACCGTTCTTCATGTTGTAGCCTCCAGTTCCCTAATAATCTTGGTTGCTCTTTTCTGCACTTTTTTCTATAGTCTCAATATCTGTTGCCTAACATTACACATGCCCCTTAGTGAGAGTGGGCAACATAGTACAGTACTACTATGATTTTCAACTGCAATTCTCTTACCATTAGCCAAGATAACCGGGCAGTCCAGCTTAGGACTCTAGGCTCTAGGATGCCTACTCTTAATGATATCGTAAAGGTAAAGGTTTCCCTCGCACATATGTGCTAGTTGTTCCCGACTCTAGGAAGCGGTGCTCATCTGTTTCAAAGCCGAAGAGCCAGCGCTGTCCGAAGATGTCTCTGTGGTCATGTGGCCGGCATGACTAAATGCCAAAGGCACACTGAACGCTGTTACCTTCCCACCAAAGGGGGTTCCCGAGTCGACCCTGCTTTCTTAGTTGTTCTTGTCTTTTGGCAGCTCAGCGCATGCGCATACTGGGAACAGGCTCCAGCTGTTCCTCTGCCTCACTGCTCTGTAGCTCCCCCTCTGCCTCTGACGCAGAGCCCTCATCTGACCCTTCCCCAGACTCCCAGGACTGGCCCATGTTCCTTCCCAACCTCCTCACTGTCCGACTCTGCTGCCAGCTCCACTGGCCGCCAGCGAGCCACAACAAGAAGTGGCTTGCCATTTCCTCCTTCTAGGGCTGAGAGAACGTGACTGACCTAATTGGCTTTGTACCCAAGACAGGACTTGAACTCTTTTATCTCCCAGTTTCTAACCTGATACCTTGACTTGCTACACCAAACTGGCTCTCCAAGTGTGTAGCATTTAAGCAGCTTTGAAACAACAACCAATCATATTGCTGACTTCTGAATTATTCATCTAAATGCTTACATTCTGGCATAGCAACAACAAATAAACAGTGGTATAATTATATTCCAGGAAAGTAAGGCTTCAAGAAAGGATCATTTAGCTCTCCCAATTTGTGTCTTTCAGGTATGTAATAACAACATAAAAGAAGAAACAATGCTTCATTGACCCATCATCTTAAATAGTTGTTGTTGTTGTTAGTTGCAAAGTCCTGTCTGACCCAATGTGACCCCATGGACAACATTCTTCCAGGCCTTCCTCTCATCTACCATCCTCTGGAGTCCATTTAAGTCACGCCAACTGCTTCAGTGACTCCATCCAGCCACCTCATTCTCTGTCGTCCCCTTCTTCTTTTGCCCTCAGTCTTTCCCAGCATGAGGCTCTTCTCCAGTGAGTCCTTCCTTCTCATTAGGTGGCCAAAGTATTTGAGTTTCCTCTTCAGGATCTGGCCTTCTAAAGAGCAGTCAGGGTTGATCTCCTCTAGGACTGACTGATTTGATCGCCTTGCAGTCCAAGGGACTCACAGGCATCTTCTCCAGCACCAGAGTTCAAAGGCCTCCATTCTTTGATGCTCAGCCTTTCTTATGGTCCAACTTTCACAGCCATCCATTGCAACTATCTTAAATAGCAGCTATAGTAATTTCTTTTGAAAACTTTCCAGACTCAGATTAGAAAACATTTTGTCATATTCTGAGGTGGCCAATTGTTTTCTCTCCCTCCCGTGTATTTCTGGCTGTAAAACAAAGCATGATATACACAGTGCAGGTCATCATTTGAAATGTAATGTTAATAAAAGAACAGCTTGTTCCAGTACTTACTCATAACTGCGGGGAAGAATATCAGAGACCACTTCTTTAGATCCTTTTTCTGCCTATTTTTCTTCACTTTGTTCTTTCCTTGCACGTTTTGCCTTTCCTTTAATTTCTTTTTTCTTTCTTTCTCAGTTTATATTCATTTATGTTAGTTGGTAATCTTCTTGTTCAAAAGTTTTTATAAGCATTACATAGAGGGAAAGGACAGATTGTTCCAAAGGAAAGTTCACAGGGCGAGATGTTGGAGATGACCTGTCCGAGAGTTTCCAAGATGTAAAAATAATGTTTTATTGCTTAATCTAACTTACAAATAGCACTTTCCCTTTTCACAACAGTGTGTAGCATCAAAGAGGCAAATACAATGGTTTCCTATGAAAATCTTTATAATTTCTTCCTTAAATCACAAAGAATAACTCAATGGTATTTTCTGCAACTACGTGTTGTGGCCCAGAGTTCACAGCAGATTCGGACAGTGAGGAGGTTGGGGAGGAACATGGGCCACTCCTAGAGTCTGGGAAAGGCTCTGATGAGGGCTCTGTGTTGGAGGCAGAGAGGGGGCCAGAGCCGTATGCCAGTTATCAGCTGCCTTCAGAGTCAGGTAGACGAACAGCTGGAGCCTGTTCCCAGTGTGCGCATGCACAGAGTTGCCAGACGAAGGGAACAGCTAAAGAACAGGAGTCGACTTGGGAGTAAGGCCACAGGGGGATGATGAATGGCCCCTCCGAGAGGGAATAAAAGAGGAGTGAAAGGGGAGTGAAGTTTGCAGGAGACAATTAGTTTGCTTAATTGGTTCGTGACTCTGCGAGACTCCTTGCCAAGTTCTGCAGATACCGGCCTGGCAGCTTTCCAAGCCAGATAAGCTCTGTGACTGTAAATCCTCCCTTGAAAGACTTGGCTGGATGTGAATGAGCAGAAGTCACAGCAAATTAATAAAAGGGTTTTTTGTTGGGACAAGGAGTTTGCTTTTGGGAAGCCTAAGTCAGAACATTACTAACTTAGGCTAGATTTTCTTGTATCATTCTAAGCTGGACCGTGTGTTCTTTGATGGCTTCAAAGACACAAAGAGAACATACTGTAACTTGGATCATTTATTTGGGCTTATCAAAGCAGAGAATAACAAGTGTTTGTCCTCCCCCACCCTAAAAGTGCAGTAATTATGCGTGCTAAAACGTTTTAAAAGAGCAGCTGCCTAATGAAAACAAGAAAATATTCGAAATTGGAGAGACAGTTTGCTGTTAGCGGTTGAGGCATCAGGCCAAAACACCAGAAACACCTTAGGCACGATCACAGCTAGATGACCTTGGGCCAGTCACTCTCTCTCAGCCCTAGGAAGGAGACAATGGCAAACCACTCCTGAAGAACCTTGCCAAGAAAATTGCAGGAACAGTCCAGGTGGTTATCAATAGTTAAGAAATGACTTGAAGGCATTAAAAGTAATAACAGATATTTAACAGATTAACAGAGTTGGAAGGGACCTTGTAGGCCATCTAGTCCAACCCCCCCCCCCACCCAAGCAGGAGACTCTACACCATTTCTGACAGACGGCAGTTTAGTCACTTCTTGAAAGCCTCCAGTGATGAAGCTCCCACAACTTCTGAAGGCAACTTCTGTTCCATGGGTTGATTGTTCTCACTGTCAGAAAATTTCTCCTTATTTCCAGGTTGAATCACTCCTTGTTCAGTTTCCATCCATTATTCCTTGTCTGGCCTTCTGGTGGTTTGGAAAATAGTTTGACCCCCCTCCTTTCTGTGCCAGCCCCTCAAATATTGGAACACTGCTATCATGTCTCCCCTGGTCCTTAATAATAAATCCAAATTTTCCTGTTTGAACTCAATAAATCTAAAAACAAAGGAAGAATTTTATGAGGTCTTGACCACTTAATGCATCTTTCAGGAAAAAGCTAATTGCAATAGTTTCTGATAAAGTTTGAAGTGAACGGTGGGGAATATTTGTAATTTTTTTTAACACTTTGGGAAGGGTTACACGTTTTCCGATAACCACTGTATACCGATTAGAAGCCTTGCAGCATTTCTTAAACTTGCCAACTTTAAGATCTGTGAACTTCAGCTCCCAAAATTCCCCAGCCAACCTTCATGAAATTGAAACTATGCAGTCTCACCTACTTGGAAATGCAATACATAATATGACATGGTTTTATCAACAAGCTTGCACGAATGATTTGTCTGGGGTTGTTTGCTGATTATATGCCTTCCTTTTATTGTTCTTTGTTGTTATACGGGCTTTTAATTGATGTTAGCCACCCAGTCATGAATCTAGGATGGGTAGCCATGCATGTGGAAAAAGAAATAAATGGCATATTTTTCACCATATTAAACATCAGCTTCCATATTTTTCAAACATGAAGGGTTTTCAGAATGCACACATATATAGGGAGTCCTCGACTTATGACCAAACAGAGTCCAAAATGTCCATTGTTAAGCAAGGCAAAGTCTTATAAAGCTAGGTATAGTTATCTCCCCCGAGCAGCCTACGGCTGTCTTGCATCTATTAATTTTTAAGGTCATTTTTTAAAAAATGGTGAAGCATTTAGGAAATACCCCATGGGATTAAATGTGTAAATTTTTCTTCTTATTATGAGAAAGGACAAAATATTTGCTGGTGCATTTGTGAGCAACCCATTTAAAAATATTTTCTTATTATACAAAATCCAGCTTTATACTCTCATTATTTTCAATTTGCTGACTATTTAATCTCCATGATTTTCAGTAGTTTAATAATGCATCTCAGCTGAAATTGTACCAGACCTCTGACAGATTTCTCAGGTCAACCCAAATTAAAATATCCTGTAGTAATGAAAGTATATATTAATTCATTTAAAACGTATTAATATCACATTCCATCCAGGTCTTGGATTCTTAGATGTCGCCTTCCTATTGGTCAGTACTAAGCCAATTTATTTTATTTCTAACTTTATTTATTTTTAAAATCTGTGTTTAGTAATTTTAACGGTAATACTGATGGCATTATTCTGAGATTTCTCATTAAAAAAGCAATTTTGCAAATCTAAAGTGAAGTGACTGATTTACTAAAACCTTAAAAAGTCCAGCACTATTATTCCAGGATCAATACAGGAATTTTGAAGTGCCCTGTTTCCCTGAAAATAAGACCTCCCGGGATAATAAGCCCAATCAGGCTTTTGAGCGCATGTTCTAAAATAAGCCCTCCTCCGAAAATAAGCCCTCCCTGAAAATATTGCAACACAGCAGCAGCCATGAGGTGACTACACTCGCTGTCTCCTGCACCTCAAAAATAATAAGACCTACCCGAAAATAAGGCCAAGTGCTTACTTCAGGGGTCAAAAGAAAATAAGACCCTGTCTTATTTTCAGGGAAACATCGTAACTATGAGTGATTCTGTCAAAGGTTTTGGCTTGTATCAGTTTTTATGTCTGCAAATCAGTCAAATTTGGTTTCTTGAACTTGATGAGTAAGTTAAAACAATATTAAGACACTAATTAAAATGTGGGTGGAGGGAAGAAAAAGGAAAACAAAATCATGTACTCTTAACTTTCACAACGAGAAGCTTCTGACTTCTCTCTGGCTGGCGGGACAGGTCCTCCAGAGGCTCTTAGACAGGAGTGTCCAAACTTGGGAACTTTAAGGCTTGTGGACTTCAACTCCCAGAATTCCCCAGCTGGGGAATTATGGGAGTTGAAGTCCACAAGTCTTAAAGTTCCCAAGTTTGGACACCCCTGCTCTTAGAAGATGCTTCTGTAGGCATTTCTCACATTTCAGTGGTTCACCACAAAAAGTATCTGCTTGAAAGTTAAATGCCAGCCTCATTCAGATGGTCCTAGGGATTGTCCAAGTTGAAAATGAAGGATGTTCCCTACTAAATATCCTGATATGAAGTTATTTAGGATTAATTTTAGGATTATATACAAGATCACGTGAAGAGTTAATTCCACTTTATAAGGCCTTGGTAAGTATTCCACACTTGGAATACTGCATTCAGTTTTGATCGCCACGATGTAGAAAAGAAGTGGAGACTCTCTAAAGAGTGCAGAGAAGAGCAACAAAGATGATGAGGGGACTGGAAGGCTAAAACATATGAAGAACGGTATACAGGAACTCGGTACATCTAGTTTAATGAAAAGAAGGGCTAGGGGTGACTTGATAGCACTGTTCCAATATCTCAGGGCCTGCCACAAAAAAGAGGGAGTCAAACTATTCTCCAAAGCACCTGAGGGTAGGACAAGAAGCAATGGGTGGAAACTAATCAAGGAGAGAAACAACTTAGAAGTGAGTAGAAATTTCCTGACGATTAATCAGTGGGACAACTTCCCTCCAGAAGTTGTGAATGCTCCAACACTGGAGGTTTTTAAGAAGATGTTGGATAACCATTTGTCTGAAGTGGTGTAGGGTTTCCTGCCTATGCAGGGGGTTGGTCTAGAAGACCTCCAAGGTCCCTTCTAACTCTGTTATTCTATTCTATTCTATTCTATTCTAAATATACTGTAAGAAAATGAACCTGGTTCAGTAGGCAATTAGCAATAGCACTTAGATTTATATGCTGCTTCACAGAACTTTACAGCCCTCTCTAAGCAGTTTACAGAGTCAGCCTCTTGCCCCCAACAATCTGGGTCCTCATTTTACCAACCTCGGAAGGATAGGAAGGCTGAGGAGTCAACCTTGAGCCCGGTCAGGATCGAAGGAATGAAACTCCTGGCTGTGTGAGCACAGTCCGCCTGCAATACCGCATTCTAACCACTGCACTATCACGGCTGTTTAGCAACCAGTAGAAGGTGACATGCAGAATTGTAACAAGGAGCAAATGCAGTTTCTGGATCAAGGTAGCAGTCAATGGTGGGAATATTCCTGCCATGGTTATTAATATAATAGTAGCTTGACTAAACCTGAACAGGAAAAGGAGTCATTAATGTAACTAGCAAAAGCTAATAAAGTAAAGGTAAAGGCTCCCCTCGCGCATATGTGCTAGTCGTTCCTGACTCTAGGGGGTGGTGTTCATCTCTTTTTTAAAGCCGAAGAGCTAGCGCTGTCCGAAGACATCTCCATGGTCATGTGGCCTGCATGACTAAAGACAAAAGGTGCACAGAACGCTGTTACTTTCCCACCAAAGGTGGTTCCTACTTTTCTACTTGCATTTTTACATGCTTTTGAACTGCTAGGTTGGCATAAGCTGGGACAAGTAAAGGGAGCTCACTCCGTTACGTGGCACTAGGGATTTGAACTGCCGAACTGCTGACCTTTTTGATTGACAAGCTCAGCATCTTAGCCACTGAGCCATTGTGTCCCTACAGCAAAACCTAATAATAACCCTCAAATCAGGGCAAATGCTACCAGTTTGGACCAATTCGCCCAAACCAGTAGAAAAAAATGCTACTGTTCGCCCAAACCAGTAGAGAGAAAATGCTAAAAACAAGTAAAAAAATAGTTCCAACAATCAGCTGTGTGACAATCAGCTGTGCTTGATTGTCTGTGAGGTTCCTGCTTGTTGCAGGGGTCATTTTGTGTGAAGTCCAGCTGCTTTTACATTGTGTGCGAGTCAGTTGTGCAGCCACACCTACCTGGTCACATGACCGCCAAGCCACGCCTACAGAACCGGTAGGGAAAAATTTTGAATTTCACCACTGCCTCAAATGGATCGCTTGAACCTCCTTCGTCAGGGATGATTCTAGTTGTAAAACACCCCCCCCCCCCTATTTATATGTTATTTCTGGATAAAGCAATGCCAATTTAGAACTCCCCAGTTCCCAGATCCAGGAACTGCCATCTTGTCAAAAAAGCTCACATGGCCAGAGTTGGAGAAGCCACAACAGACCTCCCTCCCTTACTGAAGAGATGACCTGAATGTTTTCTACTGTACGTTTGAGGGGGGAAATCACCATCATCTATCACCACCTACCCCAGCTGAGATTGAAAAAGACATTTGAGGTCTATTTCATAAGCAAAAGATTGGAAGAACACCAGGCGTCAATGGAGTGACACTTTCTTGCTTGAAAGCCTAACAACTGGCCCCCATCTTCACTCAGATTTCTAATAAATGACTGGAGATGTTTAGGTATCTTCTTGCTTTAAATGTTAGTGTCGTTCTGGTTCCTGAGAAATCCTCCATCAGGAACCCGTTGCTGTGACATCTGTCGTCATGAAGAACTTTGAGATGTTAGTGCTGGCCAACCTGAAAGCCATCACAGATCTGCTGTTAGAGCCTTTGCAGTTTGCCTACCCAGCAAATAGATTGGTGGATTATGCTGTCAATATGCCATTACACTACATCCGTGATGGCGAACCTATGTCTCACGTGCCACAGGTGGCACACAGAGCCATATCTGAGGGCACGTGGGGCATTGCCCTATGTCAGTTCCAGCGCGTGCTTGGCCAGTTGATTTTTGGTCTTCCAGAGGGTGGTGGGAGGCCATTTTTTCCCTCCCCAGGCTTCAGGAAAGCCTCTGGAGCCTGTGGATGGCGAAAAACGGGCCCAGCGGAAGTATCAAATGCACAACTGTGGCAAGAAAGGTTGTAAAATGGGGAAAAGCTCACTTAACAAATGTTTCACTTAACAACAGAAAATTTGGGCTCAATTGTGATCGTAAGTCGAGGTCTACTTATATTCATTATCGGTAAAATAGAGATTCATGCAACAACATCCCTTCCTATATTTACCTCCTAGCTCTGTTACCTAATCAACAGCTTTCAGAATTGGAGCAGAAGGACATTTCAACTTATGAGCTTAATCTTGCATTATTACCATCAGTTTGGGACAGGGGTGAAATGCTATTGGCTTGAACTGGCTCGCCCAAGCCGGTAGTAAAAAACGCTACCGGTTCAGACAAATCAGTAGTTCGGACGATCAGCTATGCGACAATCAGCTGATTGTCAAAACTACCACTTCACCTGAACTGGTAGCATTTTTTACTCCCGGTTTGGTTCTTACAATCAGCTGTGCTCAGCAGCTGTGATTTAGAAATCGTGCAGCACAGGTGATTGTCAGAACTACCTGTTCGCCCAAACCGGTAGCATTTTTTACTACTAGTTTGGGCAAACCAGTAGTTCCGACAATCAGCTGTGCAACAATCAGCTGTGCCCTGCAATTTATATTCACTAGAAAGCAGAGAATCCTGCTTTCTAGCTAATCTAAATCGTGCAGCACAGTTGTCTCCCCCCCCCCCACTGTTCTACCTATCTTTGCAGGCTCAGAAAAGGCTTCTTAATCCTCTTTTCAGCACTGCACGGTAGCGCCTGTGTTGCGCATGTGTGCAAAGCGTGCATTTGGTGTGCATGCGCATGTGAAGCGAATGGGTAGCAGACTTAAGAGCATTTCACCCCTATTTCGGGAAGAAGATCCTTGGGGATTCAAAAAGGATCAAGCAAATATTAGGTGCGTGTGTTACATCCACTGATTATAGAGGAATAGAGGAGCATCCTAGAAAGTTGGCTTATATTCTGCACCCATATTCTGCAAAAGTAGGTTCCCCACTGTCAGATAACTTGTGCCCTGAACAACTTGCGCATTTGATTAGCGAATATGTGGGCGAAAGCAGGGAGTGTTTACGTTCACTTTACGTGATTCACTCCAACGAATCTTCGGGTTGCGAATGTAATTGGCAGGTTCCGTTACATTCGTAACTCGAGGATTACCCATACAGACTTTCAAACATGCGTGGTGGAATGGCCAGCCAATAAACATTGATGACCTCTATTCTGCACAATGACCTCTGCAGGCATAAACCTGAGTTTCGCGTTCAGATTTCCCCTTGGAGGCCGATGGTTTATGATAACTCTTTGCTAATTGGATTTTCCTGTGGACGAAACAACACCTCTACTTAATTATAACCCTGTTCTTCTTTTGACAGCGTCTTGATACTTGTAAAAGCTTCCAGGGCTTTTATGTTCATGTAAATAATTCAGGCTTGCAAGACCATGTGACAGAAAGTGCCTGTTCACCTATTTAATTTATAATTACATTCAAATGCAAGGCCTGGTGTTTTGTTTTTAAAACTCTTTTTAACATGTTGAATCAGCACACTTCCATATTCATTGCTGAAGCTTATGGAGTCTGTGTCAAGGTAGCACAAATTCCCAGATCCTTAGCGGGGAAAATCCCCAACTTACTCAGAAGAGAGGAGACCAGAAAACTAGCTAACCCAGGAATGCCTTAAAATGTGGTCAAGATTGCTTAAGTTTACATTCCTGATGTGTATTCACGCTCCTCTCTGCAGAAATGACCTTGCATTCCAACCTTTGTTGTTCGGAATTTGCAGGTCCTCCA
Source organism: Natrix helvetica (assembly GCF_964273705.1). Classification (NCBI taxonomy): domain Eukaryota; kingdom Metazoa; phylum Chordata; class Lepidosauria; order Squamata; family Natricidae; genus Natrix; species Natrix helvetica. The sequence goes on along the minus strand of NC_138558.1, from coordinate 65,470,155 downwards.
GAAGCAGAATTCTTTTTAAGTGTTACTTCTATTTTTGGATGTGGTCTGTTCTTTATATAGAAAACGAGTGCTTCCCCCCACCCCCAAGTTGTAGGCGACTGTATGACTCACGTTGTTATCGAAGACCATTATATTCCTCTCTATGCAATCGGGGCAAGATAAAGTTAAGAAAGCATATGAAGGGCAGAAGTATTTTGATGTAATGCCCTCTCATTAAGTACACATCTTGCTTAATAGGTCTGCTTCCCGTTGGGGTGTGGATTGCAGTTTCTTAGGCTTGACCATGGAAGAGAGGGCCATGGATTAGCATGATATATATGGAACAATCTGAACCATAGTTACCCAGGGACAGATTCAGCGAGAATAAAGGCCATGGGTTGGTGGGGGTTTTTTTTGGGGGGGGGGTGGCTTCTTTTAATCCCTAAGGATTTGGTTCCTTTCAGAGCTTTTGAATGCACTATGTTTATATTTATGCGTTTATGTTCCAATATTTGGCCATTTTCTCAAGGCAACTTGCATCCTTTTTGGATGCAAAAACGAAATAGCATAAGGCAGGGGTGTCCAAACTTGGGAACTTTAAGACTTGTGGACTTCAACTCCCAGAATTCTGGGAGTTGAAGTCCACAAGTCTTAAAGTTCCCAAGTTTGGACACCCCTGGCATAAGGAGTTTAATAATCATCGGCTGACCTCTCAATGTTCAGATCTTGTGAGATGTCAAGTGAGAATACTGTGAGATTTCAGTCATTTAAAACTCATATATATATATCGACTGGTTACCCTAAACTTCACATAAGGGCTGAATCAACAAATATGACTCCCAGAACCACATATTCTACCACAACATTACATTCTTTGACCTTGTGATATATAGTGTCTACAAGGGATAGTAAAAAAAAAGTAAGCTGGGAGTCACCCTGATGGAACTGAACCTCTACTTTTTAATGGGCAATACAATCTTGAGTTTTTTTTAAAAAAAAAAAAATCCATGGATAACCTTGATTGTAAATTTAAGCTACTTTAAAGACATCTTACGGCATTGCAACTTTTGCTAGATTTATCATTACCAGACATAAACCTAAGAAACTGCAGCAATGAATGTGTAATTGTGTTAAGTAAACAAGTTGAAAACAAAAACAAAACAGGGCATTGTATTTGGATGTAGTGCCCCATTGAATGGCTAAATAAAATGCCTAGGATTATGCTAATTGTTTTCTGAGATGAAAATACAGAAACAAAAACAAAGTAGGTCATTACATTTGGATGCAATGTAAATTACTGAGGATCCTCTTAGTGGTACGTATTTATTTATCAGATTTCTACACCTAAGTCAGTGTGGGTGGTTACAATAAAATCGGCCAGAATAATGTCTTCAGGTCATGGATCTGAATGGTGGGCTGTAGGAACCAGAGAAGAGCAATGCTAGGGAGAAAGGGTGGGAGGCAAGTTCAGAAGGAACTGGGGCAGGAGTTGGGGAATGGAATTTAAACCTCATGGACATCAGTGGTGGGATTCAAATTTTTTTACTACCGGTTCTCTGGGCATGGCTTGGTGGGCGTGGCTTGGTTGAACGTGACAGGGGAAGGATACTGTAAACTCTCCATTCCCTCCCCACTCCAGGTGGAAGGTTACTGCAAAATCCCGATTCCCTCCTGATCAGCTGAGACTCGGGAGGCAGAGAATAGATGTGGGCGGGGCCAGTCAGAGATGGTATTTAGCAGTTCTCCAAACTTCTCAAAATTTCCACTACCGGTTCTCCAGAACTGGTCAGAACCTGCTGAATACCACCTCTGATGGACATCCATATGAGCCAGGGGGGGGGGGGTGCAGTGGTTAGAGTGCAGTACTGCAGGCTACTTCTGCTGACTGCCTTCTGACTGCAATTTGGCAGATCAAATCTCACCAGGCTCAAAAGTTGACTCAGCCTTCCATCCTTCCGAGGTGGGTAAAATGAGGACCCAGATTGTTGAGGGCAATAGGCTGACTCTGTAAACCGCTTAGTAAAGCACTGTAAAGCGGTATATAAGTCTAAGTGCTATTGCTATGAATATTTCGTTATGATTTGTATCTCTTCCTTTACCATTAGAACGAAAAAAACCTCTCTTTGGTCTGGAGCCAACTCTTTTTCAATAATCAGATAGCCTGGAGCTTCCAGTCACAAGAGCACAGATAATCTGGAAAGATGCACAAGTGCAAATACTGAATATGCGCACACCCTGCTCTTGTAAACAGTGTATTTTGAAGAACACAGCAACAGGTGGCTTCTGCAGATATTCATAGAGCAAAATAGTAGGGCAACTGACATTATGCTTGTCCAGCCTCTAAGCCTCTCAACCAAGGACTGATTAATTGTTTAGTCTCCTTCTCTCCTGCTCTATGGAGTAAATTTGGTGAAACTCAGCATACATTCTCATGAGCTTTTCAACTTCCTATCTGATTGTCTTCTTGAACCAGGGACGTCTATGAAGTGTGTGTCTGTATCAGTGGTGGGTTTCCAACCAGTTTACTATTGATTCACGGAGAGAGGGCATTTTGCGCGCACGCTGCTCGCCTCACTCATGCTCCCACCTGCCACACATTGCTGCGCGTACACAGTTTACTAAAAACTGTTCTATGCATCCGCAGAAACATGCCAGCGATGGAGAAGAGACCAGGGAACTGGTTCAGGGGCATAGCAGGTCTGGGTTGCTGCTGGTTCCAGCGACCCAGATTGGAAAACCACTACCAGTTTGGCCAAACCAGTAGGAACCCATCTCTGGTATGTATGTAAAAAAGTCCACATTTGAATCCCTGACCCTTTTTACATGGGTTTTGTCCACCATCTTGATTATTTTTTAACCTCTGTGGACACTCCTGACCAGAGGGAGTCACAGGGTGGGAGATGGGTGTGGTAATGAAAGCCAGTATATGTACATAGTTATCATTATTAATCTTTTATTTGATATGAGATATTCTAAATTTTGAATTAATTTAGATTATAACAATTCATTACGTCCTCCTAAATCCATCCAATAATAGTACATCTTTATATTATATTCTGTGTCATTCCATTGTCCTTGTATTGTAAATTTCTCAGTCATATTTCATTTCCATATTTTTTGTCTTAACCATTGGTAAAATAAATCCCATATCTTATAAAATTGTTTATCTTCTTGTTCTCTAATTTCAAATGTCAATTTACTCATTTCAGCACATTCCATTATTTTATGAGTAACTTCCTCCTGTGTTCGTATTTTCTCATTTTTCCAGTTTTTAGCAAATACAATTCTAGCCGCTGTTAACACATTTACAATCAAATATTTCAATTCTCTACTATATGTTTCTGGTAAAATCCCCAATAAAAAATATCTCTTGTTTAAAGTCAATATGTTTTTCTATCATTTTTTCCCACCATGTGTGGATTTTAGTGCAGACATTGGGGGATTTACTGGTCTTGAATCGATCTGCTTTAATTGATTTTGTATGACCAAGTCTTGCTGTGCTTTCTCTTTCTTCTCCACAACCATGTCGATCAGTGGTGGTATACTGCTGGTTTGCACTGGTTCGGGCGAACTGGTAGCGGCGGCAGCGTGATACTCCACTTACCCACCATGATGTCATCAAGGACGTTCTGCGCATGCGCAGATGAGTCACGTGTGAGCGAAGCAAGCACACTCCTGCTACCAAACGGGTAGTGAAGAAAATAGAATACCATCTCTGATGTTGATGGATGCCTTCTGCATGTGACGGTGCTGAAAATTTATGCAACCTGTAGTACGGAAGGACAACACTTCCATTTAAAGTGATTTGAACTATCCTAAGTAAATATTGTACTTCAGAGCAATTAAACGACAGTTCCTCATTGTCCTGGTTTCTCACAGCCCTTCTCTGACTGGCATTTAATTAGGGCCAACGAGGAGGGCCGAATACTGTATCAGTTATCACTTTATGATTTATTAGACTGATATCTGAATTTTTCTTCAGGAATTCCAGTTGGCATCCATGATGGTCCTTCCTTTCATTTCCCCCACCAAACAACAGCCCTGTCAGGCAGGCTCAGCTGAGAGACTCAACATCACCCACCTCAACCTCCTCAATTTGTGTCCAACCCTTGAAAAAGCATGAAAGGGTGGCAAAATGAGTGTTATTTAGTTTACTCCTAGTATATTTTTAAGCCTGGAAGGAGATACTGTAGCATAGTCTGTCTCAGGTGTTAAAATAATAACATAGCATTGTGTTTGTGCAGTTTTGAAAATAACAAAACAAGTTATGATTTCTGTCCATCTTTCCATTTTAGATAGATAGATGGATAGATGGATAGATGGATAGATGGATAGATGGATAGATGGATAGATGGATGGATAGATGGATGGATGGATGGATGGATGGATAGATAGATAGATAGATAGATAGATAGATGATAGATAGATAGATAGATAGATAGATAGATAGATAGATAGATAGATAGATAGATAGATATAACCATATATAAAATGATTATGGAGGGATTGGAGTCTGATGACCATAACGATGGAAAAATCTTACATTTAAATTTTTTTCTCTTCAGGAAAAAAAAAAGATTACAATGAACAGATGCAGTTATGCAGAGGAAAAACATGTTTAATATTTGCTTGGCACATGCTAGCAGAAAGCAATGATTTCTTTAAACATTTCCTGAGAGAGAGAACAAGCCTTAATATCTTAATTTTTGAAGGAGGATTTTTTAAATATTTGGCATTTTATATATATTTGTTTGTTTTCGTAGATTTTCACGGGTGTAGGTATGCTGGTTTTGTTGTATTCGGGTCTTTTCCCGTGTAAGGTTGAGATTGTCTTTGCAATGTTTCGGCAGGATCTCACCTGCCATCTTCAAGCATGGGCTTAAAATGGGAACGGATGTGTTCAGATGTGTTCATCACCACTGTGGCGTTTCCTTTGTCTGCTGGGAGAATGATTATGTTGTTGTCTTTCCTCAGGTTGGAGAGTGCTTTTTCTTCTTGTTGCTGTAAGTTGCTTCTGGGTGGATTGCTGGAGCAAAGGACGTTGCTGACTGCAAGTCTGATTTTATTGGCTTCATCTGGGTTGATTTTAGCTTCAACTCCGCATATGATGTCTTCAGTGGGGATGCGTTTGGGGATATATATCAGGAAATTTTTCTTCTTTTTCTTTCTTCTATATATATATATATATCTAAATGCAGTGTGTGGTGTGTTCCAGCATAACTCTGGAACGCTTTGAGCAATTTCAACCAAACTTGGTACACAGATGACTTACTCTCTGGAGAAAAATACTGTGGGGATAAGACACCCCTAACACCCCTTGGGGTGTGTGTTCTGTTAAGATAGAGTCTGTTGTGCCTTCAAATGGCTTCTACTGTACTGCCGTAAAATGGCTCAGCGCAGTGAAGTTGCCATGGTAACAGCTTCACAGAACTCCACAAGGGGGCTCCCTCTGGTAAGGGGGAAAATCCAACAATAGAAATTATGTTTTACCCCTATAAATAAATACCTGGGTAACGCCGGGCTATCAGCTAGTTATTTATAAAAAATATTAAAGATGGGATAAAAAAATGTAAATCTAAAATTATGGATAGTTGCAATTTGTCAGGGAGAAGTCTTTAGGGAGGAAAACCACAAATAAAACCAGAATAAAACTGGATATCTGTCAGAAACAATCAACACCACAAAGGCAATTTTAGATGTGGTGAAACTAAATGAATGCATTTGAAATGCTCAACCCGGTTACTTTCCTGCTGTGGTGGATGAATGAAAATCAACTGAAATAAAAAACATCAGACATACATCAAGAGCCAGTTTGGAGTAGTGGTTAAGCACAAACTAGGAGACTGTGAGTTCTAGGTTTCCTTCAGACACAACAGCCGACTGGCTGATTCTGGGTCAATCACTTTCTCCTAGGGCCAATCCACCTCACAGGATTGTGGGGGAAATAGGAGATGGACGCACTAGGTATGTATGTACAGTGCCTTGAGTTGATCAAAACAAAAGTGGGTTAAATCAAATAAACGGACAGGGACTATTTGTTTTTAAAGTGTATACATTGCCTCATTGCATGCTGATTTCCAGCAGTAATCAAACCCAGTACTCAGAGTCATAAAAAAGAGTTGAGATTTGTGAGTACAGTATTGAAGGCTACATGCACTGAGCCCATGAAAATGGTTAATGATAATTTTATAGCAAGTTGGACTTTCCGGTCCATCCTAAAGTCCTGTCCTGTTCTTTCCTTTCAGCTTTTTCCCCCTCCCTCCCTCCCTTTCTCTCCTCCTTCCCCTCCCCTCATTTCCTTTTCCTTCCTTCCTCCCTCCCTCCTTCCCTTCCCTTCCTTTCTAAAATCAAATGAGTATCTGCTAGTTGTCCTGTCTCCAAAAGCCATACTAAAGTAAGGCCAATATCCCAATCTGTAGTTCTGTGACTGAGAAGCGTTGCTGGATGGAGTGCAGCAGTGGTGGGATTCATTTTTTTTTTACTACTGGTTCGGTGGGAGTGGCTTGGTAGGCGTGGCATGGCTTGGTGGGCATGGCAGGGGAAGGATACTGCAAAATCTCCATTCCCTCCCCATCAGCTGAGACTCGGGAGGCAGAGAATAGATGGGGGCAGGCAGGGCCAGCCAGAGGTAGTATTTACTGGTTCTCTGAACTACTCAAAATTTCCACCACCGGTTCTCCAGAATTGGTCAGAACCTGCTGAATACCACCTCTGGAGTGCCTCTTTGCCCCTCTCTGGCCCAACAGACATGTATTGCATTAAAAAAGAAAGAAAATTGGAACGGGGAAAGCGAGCAAATCACAAAAGTGATAAAAATCTAAATGTAGCTGCAGAGCATTAGTCAGCCTTTTCTGCGGAAAGGGGAAGAAAATAAAACCGCTCTCAGACTTAAAAGCCTTAAAAGCCACGCGGCTTTCACGCCTGCCTGTTTTGCTGAGTTCTCTCCTTCCTCCTCCTCCTCCTCCTCCTCCTGGAGATCCTATCTCACGCAATGAGCTTCAGCCCTGCCAACCAGCCAATCTATCCTAGTACAAGGCAAAATTGACTTCCTTTGTTTTTAATTTCTTTCCAGTTCTGGGTCTCATCTTCCTTCATCCTACGGTTGTTTGAGTGAAGCCGCTTTCTGCTAACAGCAGCAACTCTAGCGTGGATTTTCCTTTGTGGTTTCTGATCTAGCTCAGCTTGGAGAAAGATGCCAGAAAACCCCAGGCTGCTACAACTGTGGCTTTTTTTTGGGAGGGTGGGGGGAGAATTTACAGGTTGTGAAGAAGCCTCTCCCCACACACTCCCTCTAGCAATGACATGGGAGGAATTGGCCCCACGATGGGGGGGGGTCGCTTCTCCATTAAAACAGAGGCTCCGTGCTCAACAGCAAATTCCATGGACGGTCATTTTTAACTTTTGCTTAACGTTCAGAATAGGGACGTGGTGGCTCAGTGGCTAAGGTGCTGAGCTTGTCAATCAGAAAGGTCAGCAGTTCGGCGGTTCGAATCCCTAGCGCTGTGTAACAGAGTGAGCTCCAGTTACTTATCTCAGCTTCTGCCAACCTAGCAGTTCAAAAGTAAAATGCAAGTAGAAAAATAGGAACCACCTTTGGTGGGAAGGTAACAGCGTTCCGTGCACCTTCGGCATTTAGTCATGCCGGCCACATGACCATGGAGACGTCTTCAGACAGCGCCGGTTCTTTGGCTTTGAAACGGAGATGAGCACCGCCCCCTAGAGTCAGGAACGACTAGCACATATGTGCGAGGGGAACCTTTACTTTTACCTTATCTTTCAGAAGGTAGGCTCCAGATAGAAATCCTTGCCAGATAAATGCAGAAAGCTTAGGACAGCTTAGAACAAATTGTTAGAGGTGAGTATTGGAATAACATTATGACTAAGTGGGAATGAGGTTTGGCCATATTTAGAGAGGAGACGTTACAATAAAAAAAAAAGGAGTCCTCTGTTGTTCCTCATTAAAAGTGTACAGAGTTCACCAGGCTGCCAGCACAGCTGGTTACATACACCTGAGCTCCTGCTTTCAGGGCAGTGTGCTTTATGCCACAGTGATACGGACAGCATCCACCATAGACATGTAGGCTGTCAAACAGAGGATTCAGGTTTCATGGACCAGCAGTCACCCAAACAGATAAACTTTGAAGTGAATGCGTATATGCACCTGGGCTCCCAATTCATGCCATTGGAGCCAATGCAGAAAAACCACTGATTACGTTATGAGCATATATGTATGTATGTATGTATGTATGTATGTATGTATGTATGTATATATACATACATGTATTTGTTTTCGTAGATTTTCATGGGTGTAGGTATGCTGGTTTTGTTGTATTCGGGTCTTTTCCCGTGTAAGGTTGAGATTGTCTTTGCAACGTTTCGACAGGATCTCACCTGCCATCTTAAAATGTGACATACATACATACATACATACATACATACATACATACATACATACACACACACACACATACATATTACCATCATCATACCTCTATTTTCATTTGACTATAATTGTTTAAATGTCCTTCATCTTAAAATATACCAAGATTTAAAACATAACCACATAGTGGCATTTCATTTGCTATTTCTAATATCCTCCAATAACACTGAATCCTTGTTATCATTATCCCTCCTTTATTTAACTGTGTCCTTTATCATAACATTTTCCCCCTAATAATCAAAACTTAACTAAATTTTACTTAGTTCTTTTTTATTAACCTTTATATATAACCAAAAAAAGTGTTTTCTTTTCTAACATACAAAATGCACAGGACACAGTGAACATTTATTGGATGTTCACTCCCTTCTACCCAGGACATGGCACCTAAGTGTTGCTTGATCAGGGTCTGCAGGATTGTCCGGGACAGGCTACACGTCCTCTTCACAATCTGTTTTCCTTGTTGCCTTCTGGGAAGAGGCTTTTTGGTATCCAAAGCAGAACATCCAGATTCAGCCACAGTTTTTTTCCATATAGAATCAACCTTGTGAACTCTCAAACTTCCTTTTTTCTGATATGTATTCAATATATACTCTATATACTGTATATGGTAAAGATTCCCCTTGCACATTTGTGCTAGTCGTTCCCAACTCTAGGAGGCGGTGCTCATCTCTGTTTCAAAGCCGAAGAGCCAGCGCTCTCCGAAGACATTTCCGTGGTCAATGCCGAAGGCATACGGAACGCTGTTCCCTTCCCACCAAATGTGGTCCCTATTTTTCTACTTGCATTTTTTACGTGCCTTTGAACTGCTAAGTTGGCAGAAGCTGGGACACGTAACGGGAGCTCACTCCGTTACGCGGTGCTAGGGATTCGAACCTCCAAACTGCTGACTTTTCTGAGCGACAAGCTCAGCATCTTAGCCACTTAGCCCTCTCTGTGATATACTATATTATATATCGATATAGATATGTATGTATGTATGCACCCAATTTAATATATTTTATCAATCCTACACATTAAAAATGAAATTCTGTTTGTTCTCAAAAGTGTACACATACATAACATACACATCAGTGGTGGGTTTCAAAATTTTAGAACCTCTTCTGTAGGTGTGGCATGCTTTGTAGGAGTGGCTTGCCAGCCATGTGACTGGGTGGGCGTGGCCAACTTGTAAAATGTGGTGAAACTCGCTTAACAATGTTCTTGCTTAGCAACCAAAATGTTGGCTCAAAAACTCTTGGCATTTGAAGCACCCAAGTGTTAAAGCTGTCAAGTGACAAGACCCTTGCACCCCTAACCCTTTAGAAAAAAAACCCCAGGGGTGTTCAAATTTGAGAGTTTTAAGACTTGTGGACTTCAACTCCCAGAATTCTTCCTCTCACTCTTCATCTTGAGGATGTGTGGAGTGAGGGGAGCTGGAACTGGTTCTAAATGGCACAGTAGATTTGTGGAACCTCTTCTATAGAAGAAGTTAGAACTGGAAGGAACTCAGCCCTGGTACACATGCTATATACATACACACACAGAGACTCATAGAGATACATATATAAATCAGCAAATCTTGAATAAGTTATGTGTATACGTGTATATATATGTGTGTGTGTGTGTGTGTGTGATGCATGTGGACCCTTTTGACAGCAATAGACTTTCATTGTTAGGATGTAGGATCGATAAAACGTACTAAATTTCTACTAAATGTGCAAAAGAGAGACACTTTCCTCTGCACAGGCTGTTCTCTGACTTTTAATGTCCTAAGGAAAGAGTTTGAGAATCCGGTCACTTTTGAAAGCTGCGTTGTAGAAACCTTCCATCTTCACCCCTTGGGGAGGGGAGGGAAGGGGCGAATGGATTGAAATCCAACCAGAAGGCCCCGGGGTTGGGTCAACCTCCCCTGCCCACGTGCGGGGAACAATGATTCACGTCGCCCACGGCAGAAACAGATCACCTCGTTCTTCCCGGACTCCAACCTGCGCTCAAGGGACTTGGCCTCTCGCCAACCACCTGTCCGTCCATCCGGGCGGAGGGACCGGGTGCAATCGCGGTCACAGGTCCCACTTCACGGGCGCAGTGGTGGGGAGGGTTAAGGGGGGGCAGCGGGAAGAGTAAAAAGGGGGGGGAAGCGGTCGCGCGTGGGGAGCCCCTCGTGGAACGCCGGAGATCCACGCGACCGCAGCAAAACCTGCCCAGGAACGTGAGCTGGGGAGAAGCTGAGAGGAGGGGCCAAGAGTGGGTGGGTGGGGCGCCCGGGGAGGGGCTGCTCAGACCCTATTGGTTGGACAGAGGAGGAAAAAGGCGGGGCGGACCTTTTCCCGGGAAACTGGGGGTGGGGTGGGAGTGGGAGGAGCCAAGGCGAAGAGGAGAAAAAGGTGTCGGGAGAGGCGAGGCTGTGCAGAGGATCGGCGGGGCTGGACGCGGCTTCTTCGGCATCCCTCGGCTTTCCCCGCAGCAGCTGCGATGCGCCTGATCCAGAACATGGGCACCATCGCCGAGTATCCCCAGGCAGAGAACGCCCTCGGCGGAGACGGCGGCGCCTCCGGCCGCCCTCGGCTCATCAAGATCGCGGTGGTGGGAGCCAGCGGGGTGGGCAAGACCGGTGAGTATTGGGGGCGGATGGTGAAGTGGGGAGAGGGAAGGGGCGCTTGGCTGGAGGAGGGAGTCTTTCTTCACCGAGAGCTTATGCACCAAATTCCTTTTGTGTCCCATCACACTTGGCCTTCTTCTTCTTCTTCTTCTCCCTTCTTCATCTCCTCCTCCTCCTCCTCCCTTCTTCCTCTTCTTCCAGCATCATCAGCATTTCATCCTGCCCGTTTCACCCAAAGGAAATTCCTCCTCCTGCAGAAAACGCCTTTCAAACTTCAAAGGGAACAAGCAGACACGCTTTGCATTTGATCCACACCCCCCCCCCCCGCAAAAAAGAGGCGGCGGAATTTAACCATTTGAATTAACATTAAATGGAATAGAATATAATTCTTTATTGCCAAATGTGATTGGAGCCACAAGGAATTTGTCTTTGGTGCAGATGCTCTCAGTGTACATAAAAAGACAAGATACATTCGTCAAGAATCATAAGGTACAACACTTAATGATAGTCATAGGGTACAAATAAGCAATCAGGAAACAATATCAATATCAATCATAAGGACACAAGCAACAAAGTTACAGTCCTGCAGTCATAAGTGGGAGGAGATGGGGGATAGGAACAATGAGACTAATAGTAATGCAGCCTTAGTGAATGGTTTGACAGTTTTGAGGGAATTTTTGTTTAGCAGAGTGATGGCATTCAGGAAAAAACTGTTCTTGTGTTTAGTTGTCTTGGTGTGCAGTGCTCAAAACTGAGCAAGGCAGCTCTTGTGTCCTACCCATGTTCCCCATACACCTGCTCTGCCAGATTTGGGATGGACATAGTCAAGTGAGAAAAAAAATGACATTTGCCTTCTCTTGGCATGATATCGGGACCCCCTGCCCTGCCCCAGCATAAAAGGATGATAAGTTCATATCTAGTAAGAGTTTTTAGGCTGATTCCCACTGGATTTTTAGGAGTAGGCACCCCAGTCGTCTAAGCCTACAGGTTTAAGGAGACAGGAAGCTAGAAAAAAAAACTTTAGGAATTTAAATTTACCTGAACCTTCACACCTCTCGAATTATCCTATAGCCAGTTCCCCTGGCTTCCTGCAGTTTTTCCTTGAAGGGCTAAATTCCTTTGGATTGCTCCATCCACACCTTATCTGCCACCTCCCTGTGTGCATGTGGGTGGAGAGCAGGGGGGCAGCAGACAGCAGTGGGTTTTTAATAAGTCTTCAAATAGTGATGACTTTTTCTTCTCTTCTTGCTAAATGACATCTTTTTTGTTTCTTTGTTAATTTCAGCCCTGGTAGTGAGATTTCTCACCAGGCGATTCATCGGAGACTACGAACGTAATGCAGGTAAGAAAGAATTTTCCTTCTTTAGGCGGTGCATTCCCATGTATTTTCATCCTTGGGAGAAAAGGGATGAAGTATGGGGGAGGGCATTCATTATTAGAATAGAATAGAATTCTTTATTGGCCAAGTGTGATTGGACACACAAGGAATTTGTCTTTGGTGCAGATGCTCTCAGTGTATATAAAAGACAAGATACATTCATCAAAAATCATACGGGTACAACACTTAATGATAGTCATAGGGTACAAATAAGCAATCAGGAAACAATATCAATATAAATTGTTAAGGATACAAGCAACACGTTACAGTCATATAGTCATAAGTGGGAGGAGATGGGTGATAGGAATGATTATAGCAAGAGGACAAAGATGTTTATTTTGCACACGTCCTTGATCATTTGCTTTTGGGGAGGGGGGGGGGAAGCATCCTGAGATTTACTTCACTCAAGCTGGGATGCCTGACTTCTGACATCTTTTTCTTTTGGCTTCTGCCACCCACATACATCAGCAGTAATGAAATGCATTCCAAGTTAAAAGATGTGGCTTTAAGCTCCATCAGTTCCGCTCCTATCTTTATGGGTAATCAAGGTATTTATGCAAATGAGGCTTTGGACTGAACTTTAAAGAGCTTTTGTTATCCTCCTGAAAAAGCAGGCAAGCAAGGGCAGACCTTCTGAGGAACTGCAGGGAATTAAATGATGGCAGGTGGGGTGGGGAAGGGATGAAGTCTATCCAAGGCAGATTAAAGCAAATTGGGGAAAAAATAAAATCAAAACCGAGCAGCTTTTTCAATAGATGGCAGACAGGAACAATATTTCGGATGAAATCTCAAATTCAGCTTTTGCGACCACGAATGCATAGCTGACTTGATCCCTGGAAAGGCAGATTAATTAGCATACATGGGTAGCCAGGAGATAAGGTCAGGGATTGAGCTGTACGATTGAAAAAATTCTGCTGGCAAAACAGGTGGGGCTTCTGTTATACTCTTGTGGCTTCCACTGTGGCTTTTGACCACGCCTGTGGATGGCGCTGGTAGCCTTCATTCACTAAGGATGTACATTTGGCTTATCCCAGAAATATTCGATCCAATAGGGCCAACAAGCTAAAAATTCTAAAAAAATCAGGGAAAACAGATCAACTTGCAGTGAAATGTATTGACATTAGAGCAAATCTTGTCACTGGATTTCTACTCGAGTGCTAAACGAGCAGAGATGTGATCTCCCACACTTTCTGGCAAATAACGCAACAATGTAATAGCAATAGCACTTTAGCACTTATATGCCGCTTCATGGTGCTTTACAGCCCTCTCTAAGTGGTTTACAGAGTCAGCCTATTGCCCCCAACAATCTGGGTCCTCATTTTACCCACCTCGGAAGGATGGAAGGCTGAGTCAACCTTGAGCCGGTGAGATTTGAACTGCAGCTAGCAGTCAACAGAAATAGCCTGCAGTACTGCATTCTAACTACTGCGCCACCTCGGCTCTTGTAAACTTCATTGAAACAAATCTAAAAATCCAAAGTAATTGACCCAGTCCAAAGTTTTGCCAAAATGCTGCAAAAAATCCTGAGATGTGTCCACATGTAGGCAACATTGTCATGACCATAACTGAATTAACTTCCTGGTTGCCAAGGCAAAAGAAGAACAATATTTGATAAAGATGAGAAATCAATGAGACTGAAGGTTTTCTTATAGAAGGCTGATGGGATGAAAGAGACTTACCTGGCAGGTAGAAACCTTCATCATCAAAGTAAAAACATGGCAATCAAAATGCAGCACATCACAATTATGTATTCTTGTGGCAGAAAATGTAAACACGTTTAATTCTTTCCTGGTAGTAATTTTTCCATAAATTTTATGCTAACTGCAAGGTGTGCTGTTCTCCCATACTAATGTTTTTCCAACCTTGGCAACCCAGAAATTGGGGAATTCTGGGAGTTGAAGTCTAAGTGTCTTAAAGTTGTCAAGATTGAGACACACTGCCCTGTACAAAAGGCCCAGACAGCTAATAAATTCTTTTGCACCTAGCTCTAGCAGTAACTTTATACATAAAGTTAGTTTTACAAAAAAGCATGTGTAAAGTCATCTGACAGTGTCAACTAATTTTACGAGTGCTTCTGTTGTTTGTTTACCTCTCCGTAGTTATTTATTTAGGCTGCAATCTTATACACACTCATCTGCAATTTAGTCCCAATGAATGACTAAATAAGATGCCTAGGATTGTGCTAATTGTTTTCTCTGATGAAGCATGCATCTAATAAAGTTAGAATGGTTTTCTCCACTACGAGTTCAAAGTACGACACGGCAATTGTATTCACTGACAATTTTTATTTTTACAGAAGTGTCTTCAGTTTTGGTCATCCTTTGTTAAAATTCTGTCTTTATTTCTATTGCCAGGTAACCTGTACAGCAGGCAGATTGAAATCGATGGAGAGATGTTTGCAATTCAGGTACAAGATACACCTGGGATACAGGTGAGTGGGCTTCCTTTGCATTCCATAATTTAAAAGGGAGCCTCATTATCGCTCAGCTTCAGGACGAGGGTTGTAGATATTGGCTGATATTTAGGCCATGGAGTCACTGCAAATTCTTTTCGTTGTTAGGAATGACTGTAAACAGTCACTGCCAGATAAATGGTCTGTGTAGAGTCTCCTGACAGTAAAAGAAAACAACCCACTATTTCAATTCAATGTTTGCCCACTTGAAAACACAGCACTCGTTTTAAGGAGGCAACCTTTCTAAATAAAACCAGAATTGCTGCTAATGGGTAAAGAGCTGTTTCTTGGAAAAATAAAAGGTTTTTTTTTCCTGGCGAAATGTACACCAGAAATATTTTCATATTTTTTACGTAGCCAATTTAATAAACACACACGATTGAAACAACTCAATGGCACCAGCAGCTGTACGCATTAAAATTACTTTGGAGTGGATTTTGTATTGGGGAAAGTTTAAACGGATAGACGTGTGTAAGGTCAAAATTTGCCTTTTTGAACTGGGCAATCCTCCAACTCTAAAACATTTCCAGCTCATACCTTTGTTCTCCTCTCCCCCCCTCTCCATTCCCCACTGACTGTCTAGCCAGTTAATTTCCCATTCTTTGGCACCACAAATTATTTTACTTTACCAAAAGTGACGCATGGGTCAGTTTTCCACTTGAACGTAGCAAACTTCCAGACTAACTCAGTTTAGACCCAGTTTTTGTTTGTTTAAGCAACAGGAGAGAGGAGATTAAATTTGAGGGAGAAAAATGAACGAGGGCAGTGTTAACTCACAGATGTAGAATGGAAAAGAAGTTGTATCGGAAAGATCTGTGGCTTTGCAGCCAAATAATTTTCTTATTCCTTTTTAAAAAAAAAAAAAAAACCACAGATGCACAGACACAGCCTGGATTGTAATGAACAGCTGAACAAGTGTCTCCGTTGGGCGGATGCAGTCGTAATTGTCTTTTCGATTACCGATCATAAAAGTTACGAACTCCTTGGTCATTTCCACCAGCACATACGGCAGGTCCATCCCGGAAATCGAGTTCCCGTAGTTATTGTCGCAAACAAAGCGGACCTCCTCCATATTAAGGAGGTAGAACCTCAGCGTGGACTTCAGCTGGCCGGCATGCTGGGCTGTAATTTCTACGAGGTCTCAGTCAGTGAGAACTACAAAGAGGTCTTCTGTGCCTTCCACAGCTTGTGCAAAGAAGTCAGTAAGCAACAACCCGTCTGCACCCCGGAGAAGCGGAGGACTTCCCTCATCTCAAGGCCCAAGTCACCCAACATGCAAGACCTGAAGAGAAGGTTTAAGCAAGCTTTGTCGGCCAAAGTGAGAACCGTCACCTCTGTCTGAAAGGTTGATTGACCTGGATGGAAAATTTCTTCACGCCTTCTCTCTTCAGCGAAGAGTCCATTGGTTCCAAGTCGGGAACATTTTGCTGGCACCAAGGCCACCCAGCAAGATCAAAGAGAGAGGAAGTGTATGTGTTCCAGTGATACTGGACTAGGGAGTATGAAGCAAAGGAGAAACTCCAACAAAACTTGAATAAGTTCCTAAAGAAGGGACACATTGCGTACTTTTATGCTGAAAGCAGGACATTTGAATGCATTCAAAACATTGCCATATTCTGTGATGGAGGTTAGGGTAGCTTAGTATTTGCTATCCTGTTCACTTTAGAAGAAGATGGGGGGAAATACTCAGAATGCCATTTCTTTCATTGGAAACAGATATCCTTTGGCTATTGAATTAGGGCTGGTTTCTTTTATAAATCTCACAAGAGACTTTTGATTTAAAAAAAAAAATTCCAGTTCATGAAGTACAAGCATTTCTGTTCCAACAGAGCAGTAACAGAGTCTTTGGTGTAAAATGTCTTAAACGATTATATTTGATTGCGATGAGACATACTGTGCTGCAAATACTTAAGTGTAATTTTTTTTACAACTGCATAACATTCTCAAGATTTTAAGATTTGTTGGTCATCTGATGCAATGCTGGATTTATTTTCAGATAAATCCAAATTAATCGATCTAAATATGGATTGAAAGTCACACTGTTTCGGTTCGTGTCACTTCTTTGCTAGATGTGGAGCAGGCCATATCTCTAATTGAGGCAGAAGGGGCTTTCCACTGTTATATCAATCTGCCGTTCGTGATTTAACCACTAGCCAAATGCTGGACCATGAGGCTTGTCCCATAAAGCAGAACATGTTTAAAATAAGAGATGCAAAGATAACATGGATGCAGTTTAACAAAAAGCAACATTGTGCTTTCCCCTTAAGCGGTAACTTATTTATTTTATGTTTCAGAAACGTTACCAGGGTACGACGTCTTTATTTTGTGTCATCATTAAATTAAACAATGTTTTCTCAAGAATGTGTTGTACTTTTCTAACCAGTTGCTAGGGAATGTACATAGAAAAAAAATGAGGTTGTGTTAGTAAGATTTCTACTGCCTGCTAAGCAAGGAAAAATGTATTGATGGAGGGGTGTAATGAATCTTACACCGGCACAGGGGCATTGGTTTTTGAGAATGCTACACACCCAACAGCATCTATATCTTGCAAGTATAGATTTCTATACCAGAATAGTTGTGTAGCTGCTATACAAAGTTACCTGCTTCTCAAATGCTTTTCTAACTACACGGTAGCCACTCCAGGTGTGAAATCCTCCCGGTTCAGCCCGGTTCGCCCGAACCATCAGGGAAAAAATGCTTTAAAAAGCTTCTGATGATTGTTGGAAGCTTTTTAAAGCATTTTTTCCCTGCCAGTTCAGGCAAACCAGCATGGAAAAAAATGCTTAAAAAATACTTTAAAAATAGCTGAAAGTAAAAAAAAATGGCCACGCCCACTCAGTCATGTGATACCCCCCACCAAGCCACACCCACAGAACCAGTGGGGGGGGGAGCAGAAATTAGATTTCACATTGGGCCACCCCCGTTATTCCAAAAGCCTTTGCAAAGACACCAGGGGCGTTACCACTTGGCCACAACTCCCCAAAAAGTCTACCTAGCACAATGCATCCAAAACACCAAAGCATCCTCGCCAGCTGTGGTACCAAGGGGAGAGGGCTCCCTTGCTGCAAGCCTCTGCTTCCATTGTGCCGCAAGAGCTACAACTGGACACAGGAGTGTGTGTGTGTGTGAGAGAGAGAGAAATAAGGCAAGATTAGCAGGCATGACTACTTGGGCAAAATCTCTCTCAGTTTTAAGCATTCCTTGCAGATGGGATGGAAGAAGGCATCCATTTTGGTTTTCTTGCACCTTTCCCTACTATGCACCATTCTGGAGGCTAAATCTATTCTCTACTGATAAAAGGCAATAAAAGATTGTAAGAAGCAACCCTGTGGAATTTTGCATGAACGGAGTGCAGTGTCACCTTACACAAAGTCCCGCATAATTCAGCTCTCTGCAGCCCCCATTTCCAGCCCGTTTCTCAATTAAGTTGTGTATATGCCAAGAGTCAGGCCATACCGGAATCCTTCCTTTAATAGAGAATTTTAGTTCCTATTAGTTCAATATGACAGATCTGGCCTGGTAACCATGGGGACCGTGTTTACTCTTTTCTCTCTAAGCGCTTCAATTAAGTCGTTTTATAGCTCACGCTGGCTTGCCAGCTCATCCACTGATTATGGTCATAAGTAAATGCTCACAAGTTTGCCCTTTTCCTATGAGGCATGTTCTACAAAGTGGCAGCTTTCTGTTTGCTTGCAATCTCAGGTGGCAGCCCAATTTAAATCGTCTTCAACAGGGGCCATGTGAAAAGTCATTTAAAAAGGGCAGTTTTGCGTCAGCCAAACTACTGGATTTGGTGACATTGGAGAAGGCAGCATCTAGCTATATTCTACTCCTATAAAACAGGATCAAAAGTTGCTGAAGCCAAGTCAACTATGTAATATGTCAGTGTATATTCATGAAGACAGAGACAGGGCAACAGGTCAGCCAATGGGGACTGTTTGGAAACTGAAAGAGTATTTGCTGGAGACGGCAAGGAACCTGGGCATGTCTTAGTTTAACTTCTGTGCTAAAGCTGCAAACATGTCTGCTGCTGGAATGGGACTGTTCTCCTTGTACCCTTCGCCACCCCTTTTTGGCCCCCAGGGTTCCACCCCCAGCCATTCACCTCTACCATTTCTCCTCCGCTGAAAGGACCCTAGCTGTTCACGCCGGCCAATGGACCCAGCCTCTTCAGTCCCAGACCCTTTGTCACGGGCCATAGGGTGAAATACTGTGCACCCCAGATTTTTGGGCTCGGGGGGATGCAAAGGATTTTCTAGCTCAGACCCGAGGCAACTGGGCAGAGAAATGAACCCCCAGAGAGGAAACTCCAAATGAAACACTTTCTCCCTCCCCCCCCCTCTCTTTCTCCCTTCCCTTCCTCCGATTGGCTAGCGGTGAACTGTCTCCTGAGCCCAAAAGGGCGGGGTGCACAGTATTTCGCTGAATGGCCTGTGACGAAGAGTCTGGGACTAAAGAGGCTGGGTCCCATTGGCCGGCGCAAACAGATAGGGTCCTTTCAGCGGAGGAGAAATGATAGCAATGAATGGCTGGGGGAGGACCCTGGGGGCGAAGGGTACAAGCAGAACAGTCCTAGACCCAACTAAAACTGGAAACTGTTTTCTCTTCTGCCTGTGTTTGCTTGTACTCTCTACCACGTTGGAAGTACCACTCTTGGTATTATATACCAAGGTGGGTTGCTCCCAGTTCAGCCCGGATTGGACGAACTGGTAGTGGTGGTGACGGGAGGCTCTGCCCACCTGCCCAGACACTTCTGCGCATGTGCAGAAGCATTGTGTGTGCGCACAAGCAAACCGGTAGTAAAAATAATGGCATATATGTCTCATGTGTTATATTACATATAAAGAAAAGTTAATGAATCCTGCTAAATCAGTTACCTGTGTGTGCTTTCTGGATTTGATTGCTGCAACAAAGTCTGGCACAATAGCCATATGAAAAGAAAACCATGTCACAAATCGGCTTGGCATTTGAAGCGGTGCTTCCTAATCTTAGATCAGGCCACCTTTTATTATTCATACAATAAACTGCAAGAAAAACATTAGCCAGGTAAAGATGTTCTGAACATGCAAATACACACACACTCTCTACACACACACGCACACATACACACACTCTGTGTGTGTTCTGTGTGGGTGATGTTTAAAGAAATGGACAGCAACTTTCCCCCGTGGATCTTTCTCTGAATATCCAGGGTGGGCTTCAAAATTTTTTAGCAAGGGATTCTCTGTCTGGTTGCTGGGTGGGCATGGCATGGTGGGCATGGCCTACTCAGCCTCCTGCACCACGGGGGGGGGGGGGGGCTTTTGCCCTCCCTGGGCTCCGGAGGCTTTCCTCCAGCCTCTGAGAGGGGGAAAACGGCTTCTCCATGCTCCGGAGGCCCTCTGGAGACCAGAAACAGGCAAGTTTCCGGCCTTCCTGAACTTCCGGGAGGCCCGTGGTTTGCCCTCCCGAGCGCCCTGCACTTACCTGCATCCATAACGGGCTGTGTGGGGACAGGGCCAGCCAGGAGTGGGATTTGGAGGTTCTCTGAACTGCACTGAATCTTAGTTAGAGCTTCTCCCAACCCCCTGCGAATCCCCAGCAGCTAAACACCCACCCCCGGCTCCATCCAATAAATACCATCAGTCTCTCTTCATACTGAAAACATGCATGTCAGAAACATCATGCAAACGTTTTCTCTCGGACACCCAGAGGTTTAAGCGAAACACTGGAGATGGAAGAGCTAGGAGGAGATACCGTACCATGAATAGTCTTCCCTCCTGGAAAGTTAGAATCCTGGGCTTTCATTGACAATGAGATGTTCTTTTTAGATTATTTCTGAAGCAACTTCACACACACAAATACATATTTGGTATTCTGGCCAGGAATAACTCTGGGTTGCATGAACATATCAGTTACCCATCGAAGAGTCTGGATCTGCTTTTATTGGAGTACCAAGTTCTAAATAAGGGATAGGGAATCTGCAGTGCTTCAGACAAATTTGGAGTGTTGTTTTAGATGACAGAGGCTGATGGAGGCAGGAATCCAATGGGAGCGCATAATACATCTTTCTGTTTAAAGGAGGAACAGGAGACTGGTTTTCCCTTAGAAGAATGGAAACTGGAGCTCTTCAATTAGCTTCAAATTCTTGCCAATTATCTCTTCCCACAGGGATGTCTCCTGCCTTGTAACTTGGCTACTAATTTGTAATCTAGATGGTGGCGATACAGAGGAAATCAAAAAAGGCAAGATGGCAGTAACAACAATTGAAACCCCAACCCTTTCAGACTAGTGCACTCACAAAAGGGCTGCAATGCTTGGATTGTAATTTCACAATCATCAATTTGCTTACCGTATTTTTCGGAGTATAAGACGCTCCGAAATATCAGATGCACATAGCTTTTGGGGAGGAAAACAAGGGGGAAAAATCTTCCTCTGCCTCCCAGCAATTTGCCTCCTTGCAGCACAGAGCAAACAGTACAGACGATAGACACTGTTTGTAGTGTTACATTTCAGACTATACTTGTACAGATGCTGTTAAAATTGATATGCTTTCTGGAAGTATACATTATTCTCTGCTATTTAAAAGAAGATACAATAGCACTGGGCCTCCAGATCAAGCATTTATATTGTCTAGAACAATAATAAGGCACTTTTTAAAAAATAAATCTACTAATTTGAACATTCTATAGGCATTTATAGTTACCTCCTTGCAGCAAACAGCCTGCTTCAGTTTAGCCTGATTAGTACAAGAAAAAAACAATCCGCTTCTGCCTCCCAGCAATTTGCCTCCTTGCAGCAAACAGCAAATAGCCCATTACACTTTCACTTTGAGCACAGGCCTCCCGATGATCAGCTGTTTCAGGCTGCAGGAATTGCCTTAGCCTGTTGTCCCCTCTGTAAGCCTCATTTTCCCATTTGCTGCAAGGAGGCAGAGGCCAAAGGGTGGGGACCAGTATGTGGACGGGGCTACATTCGGTGTATAAGATGCACCCATAAATTTCTGGGAGGCAGAGGCCAAAGGATGGGGACCGGTGTGTGGACGGGGCTACATTCGGTGTATAAGATGCACCCAAATTTTCACCCTCTTTTGGGGGGGGGGGGAATACACATTATATTCTGAAAAATATGGTATTTTGACCCACCTTCCATATGCCGCTGAATCTTGGCCAATCTTGGCATTGCTTCCCACACCCCATAACCAGGGGTGGGATTTTCAGCAATCGGTAGTTGAAAGGATTGGCTGGCCCCGCCCACCCTGCTCCGACCCTTCCAGGAGTCTCCACGCAACCTGTTTTGGATGCCAGGTAAGTGCACGGCCCACACAGAGGCTCTGGGAGGGCAAAAAATGGGCCTCCCAGAGAGAATCGGTTGCTAACATTTTTCAATCACACCCCTGCCCATAACTATTTGTCAAAAAGGGTACATTACCTCAGAGATCATAAAGATATTTCCGATCAAATTTGCCACTCGCATATTTCCCACGTCTTTTATTTTTTTGTAGTGGCATCTTTTATCTACCTTGCTAAAGATAAAGTGTGAACAATGGTGCTCAAAACGAATGTAGCAAAAGCTTTGTCTAAAAATGACGGCCTGGCTTGCTCCCTTTCCTGGTTTTACAATGTTCTTTTGAATCTTTACAGGCTCTGCTTGACACAATTAATGCCCTGCAACAATCATTGCTGCTAATAAGCTGGAGAGAAAGGATTTTCAGCTAAGCACAACATTTCTGCAAGGACAGGAAGGTCAGCCTGAGAGCTCTCAAAAATGGCTTTGAAGCAATGACTAAGCGAGCTGCTTTTTCTTCACAAACATTGAGCTCATCCCTTTTACGCAGCTGAAAATTTATCACATTATGGGCAATTTCAGAGCATCTCTGTTTTAAAGGGATGTTCCTGAAAGGCAGAAAGGAAGAGTTTGGTGCATTTCCCACAGGTTGGGCCAGATGCCCGTTTTGGCAACTTCAGATACCGATGTCTGGCTTGAGACGGTCTGTTGCAAAAAGACGCTCTAGAATGTTCTGTGGTGTCAGGAGAATTGTAGAGAGAACAATGACCTGGAAAGCAAAAGATACAGTATATGCATCTATGGATAGGATGACCAGCTTTTGCGGCCTCCATCAGTGATGGAAACCTTCAGTGATGAAGGGTTGTGGTTCCGTGAGCGAATAAACTAACATGGTTATCTCCTCAGCATACAATTCTTGGGCAAACTTTCAATCATTAGAATTGAAAGACTGAAATAATTTCAATCATCAGAAGTACTGTAATTCTGTGTTAGTGGAAGGATGAGCATAATCATTATTTTATTATTATTATATGCTTCATTCATTAAATATGAAACTCAAGTTAACTGAACATTCAAAAATGTGTCACAAATATCACTGACTGGCACTGAAGGTTGATATGGTTTGCTGCCAGCGTCCTAGGTATCAACCAAGTACCTTCTTAAAATATAGGATGTTCCAAGTAGCACAGTTTTTTGCAGTTCCACTGGTGTTATTACAGGAAGCTGCAACTTCTTGATGTGTTTTATAAAATTCTTGAACATGGTACCAAGTGCCCCGGTGATAATGGGTATCACTGTTTTTATTATCATTATTATTTATTTTATTCATTAAGCATAAAACTCAGTCAAGTGAACATTTCAAGATGTGTCACAAATTTCATTGACATGCTAATGTTTGAT
The DNA here is from genome assembly GCF_964273705.1 of Natrix helvetica. Taxonomy (NCBI): domain Eukaryota; kingdom Metazoa; phylum Chordata; class Lepidosauria; order Squamata; family Natricidae; genus Natrix; species Natrix helvetica. Next base: position 65,446,661 of record NC_138558.1, on the reverse strand, counting down.
ATGGGTTGCTGCCAGCATCCTAGGTATCAACCAAGTATCTTCTTAAAATATAGGATGTTCCAAGTAGCGCAGTTTTTTGCAGTTCTGCTGGTGTTATTGCAGGAAGCTGCAATTTCTTTATATGTTTTGTAAAATTCTTGGACATGGTACCAAGGGCCCTGATGACAATGGGTATCACTGTTTTTTTAATTGTATTTATTTATTTATATTTATTTAAACATGAAACGTAGTCAACTGAACATTCAAAAATGCATCACAAATATCATTGATTGATTGATTGTTGTTGTTGTTGTTGTTGTTGTTATTCACAGTCAGCCAGATGTTCAGACTATGTTTGGCATTTTTGTCTACCTATCGAGTCCTTACCAAAAACCTGGGATAGGCAGATCTGAATTTTGCCGGTGTTACAGATATGGTCGCAGGATGGAAGCTGTTCCAAGTAAAGCTGCTTTTGGCAATTGACTGATGGCAAATTTGTCAATGCCCATGGGGTTGTTGTTATCATTATTATTATTTTAATGAATTGCTCTTATAGTTTTCCCCCCATCAGTGGATGGGAGCCAATGTTGGCCTTTTCCTATTTGAATGAAAGCCAATGTTGCCTATTGAGTGTGCGTTCAGTGTTGTAGAATCTGAATAGAAAAAGGTACTACTACTATATTTGTGTCTGGAGCACTAAAGCGCTTCTGGATTGAAAGGATTGAACGGTGACCTCACCATCGCCTGGGGGATGACCAGTTGGGGGCGCCTTACCTGTCCCCATTAAATTGCCCACCAAAGTGGTACCCATTTATCTACTGGCAGTTGCCTGTTTTCAAACTGCTGGCTCGGCAGTAGCTGGAGTATGTGACGAGCGCTCACCCCATCCCGTGGCAGCAACCAGGTCTCAGCCCGATCGTCAGCCCGGCGTCCTAATCTTGAGAGCCACTGCATGCCTTGAAAAATGTAACATGTGATTTTCTATGCCATTCTTCCTACTGTTCCAAAAAGGAAATTCCAGGGGAATGATTATCAATTTGATGTCTTCCTAATGAGCTGACACAATGATGAAAGATGATGCAAGGGAAGTGCATGACAGAAAGTATGCAACTTGCATAAGTTGTGACAAGAGAGAGAAAAGATCCATTGCCAAGGCATTGAACAAATAAACTGGACTTAAGGCCATACAATGGCAGGGATTTACAAAAATGCCTAAGACAGGTGCCCTTCTAATTTGCATGGATTTAAGAGGGAGAAGGAGGCACATCCAGACTCTGTTATTATAGCCATTCCAATAAAAGTAATTTTAGACCTAGGCAGTGTTTGTTCCTTGACTGGGCCAACAGCGTAAGGTAGGGGTGTCAAACGCAAGGCCTTTTTGCTTGCAGAGGGCTGCAGGAGGCTGTTGTGGCCGAAAATGGGGCCTGGGAGCCGTGCACGCCCCCCCCCCCCCCGAGCTTCGTTTTTGCTGGCAGAGGGTAGCAAACTAAAAACAAAACAAAAGGAGAAATGTTTCGCCTTTTGCATTTAGGCATGCAAGATGGGACAGGAAAGGAGAAAGGGAAAGTCCAAGACCAAGAAGGAAAGATGGGAAGAGAGCAAGGAAGGAAACATAAGGAAAGAGGGGAAGGAGGAAGAAAGGAGAATGAAGAGGGAAGGAAAAAGAAGGAAGGGGATGGGATGGGGAATGAAGTAGTGAGGGAGGGATGTAAGGAAGGGAAGGGAGGAAGATTATAATGAGAGGGAGGGAGGGTCTGAGGGATGTCGTGCCTTAACACTTGACCACCAAGGGCATCCCCCGACATGAGTGATGTCGAGCTGGAAACACCCCCCCCGGCCCGAGGTCAAACACAACCCTGATGTGGCCCTCAATGAAATCAAGTTTGACACCCCTGGTGTAGGGCTATCAATGACCGACATTAATGGAAGAGACTATCATGGCTTATATCAGATATATGCTTATATATATTGAGACTAGACATTCTTAACCATCATCTAGCCTAGCCTTCATACAGAGATACTGCACTACCAACTTCTGGTCCGGTGCTTTTTATTTCTCTTCCGCTCCAATCTGTTCCATTATTTAGTCAATTCACCGCTGAGAAAGATAGCATCACTTTCTAGGGGGGGGGGGGGGGGGATCTGTCACAGGCCGAGCTTTGCATTGGTGTTTCTGCCTTCACAAGTGTTATCAAGAAATATTTTACCCGCAGCTCAAATATTCATGATCAAGATTTTGTTTATATATGCAGGAAGGCTGTCAGGCTACCAAGCACTTTAGTTGATTAAAGCCCTTTTTAATTGATTAAATTTTATATGTTACCAAATCCCAGTATAATTCCTTCTTGCGATATGCATGAATTAATAATCAAAAGTTCCCATTCGCTACTAGAAAGTAAAGCCATATTTAATATTTTTCATCACAGTAATATACGAAATGGGACAGTAGAACGAAGAACTAAAAATGAAGATGTACTTTGATCTTTCTGATTAAAATTTGCCACACCGACTGATCCATTAATATTTTCATTGAACCTACTGATTAGAATTTCAACATTAATATTAATTAATATTTTGTCTAAGGCACAACTGATATATATTCTCATGTATTTATAACTCAGTACAGTTATTACTACAATAATCATAGTCTTAATTTCATCTTTGCAATATCAACCACAATTGGGCTCTCCCCTTTACAAAAGTTGTGTCATAAACATTTACGTTATCAGCATGAATCCGGATCTGATCGCTATTATGTATTGATATTAGAATAGAATAGAATAACAGAGTTGGAGGAGACCTTTAAGGTCTTCTAGTCCAACCCCCTGCTTAGGCAGGAAACCCTAAACCACTTCAGACAAATGGTTATCCAACATCTTCTTAAAAACTTCCAGTGTTGGAGCATTCACAACTTCTGGAGGCAAGTTGTTCCATTGATTAATTGTTCTAACTGTCAGGAAATTTCTTCCTTGTTCTAAGTTGCTTCTGTCCTTGATTAGTTTCCACCCATTGCTTCTCGTCCTACAGTAATGTGAATTGTTGCACGTTCTACATCTCTATAACCAGTTAAATTTGCTTCCATTTCAGTCACATTTTGGAAGTGAACTATACCTATCAATAACAGTTTCAGTTCGTGCTAAAAATACTCCAGTTTTACATATTCAATCTAATTCCTCTTTAAAGCAACATGGTTAATTGGGGATCCAGATCTTCTTAGCTTTCTGGAGGGCTTTGTAAAGCATGTGCTTGGTTGTTAGATGAATCCCATACATGTATGGTCAGTTTTGCTATATAGTGCCTTGGCTATATACAATATCTATATAAATACTAAAGGTAAAGTTTCACCTCACACGTATGTAGGGGGTGGTGCTCATCTCCATTTCAAAGCCGAAGAGCCAGCACTGTCCGAAGACGTCTCCGTGGTCATGTGGCTGGCATGACTAAAATCTGAAGGCGCACAGAACGCTGTTACTTTCTCATCAAAGGTGGTTCCTATTTTTCTACTTGCATTTAATACGTGCTTTCGAACTGCTAGGTTGGCAGAAACTGGGACTAGTAACAGGAGCTCACTCCGTTACGCGACACTAGGGATTCGAACCCCCGAGCTGCCAACCTTTCTGATCAACAAGTTCAGCGTCTTACCCACTGAGCCACCACGCCCCTTATAAATACTAAACTGCTTGCTTAATATTTAAAACGCTTAGCTATTTAGAAACCTCATTTAGCACAGGGAGTAAATATTCAGCGACCTAGAGAAACGCAGCTTTAAATGCAGCAACTTTGAAATAGTTTTGCACGAAAGAACCATTTTTATTTACCATATTTTTGTTTGAAATGACTCATTTGAGAATTCTTGTTCCCCTCCCATTCTAAAGCTCTTGAGCCTCCAGTGCGGCGTTTCTCAATCTTGCTGACTTGTAGATTTCAAAATCCCAGAAGGCGGGAGTCACACGTCTTAAAGTCACCAAGGGTGAGAAACACACTGTTCTAGTGTAATATCTTTGTATATAGAGGAAATCTGATGATAAAAGACTCTGGATTCTTTCTCTCACAAGCTGACCCATCCCCACCAGGGTCAATCCCAAGCAAAGCAACCGCCGTTCGGTGCCGCTCTTTTGTCAAACCACAATCCCTTTCGGATAGCAATCCCAAAACCTCCCTACGCCATTTTCTCTCTCATCACCCACTAAACCTCTGCTTATCTTTCAAGCCAGAGTAATACATTTGGAGTCTGGATTAACTTGTCCATCACTGCGCCACAAATTCAAGCCCTACCTTTGACAGCAAAGAAGTGGATTCGCTACTCTAAGGAGATAATTGGGAGGTTAAGTGCAAAAAAAAAAAAAGAGGCATGTTATCAGATGAAAATGTGTTTCTAGAGAAGTATTTAAATCCCAGGAACAATTCAATGAGCTCTGAAGTCAAGAATGCCATTAACATGCAGGAGGCATTTAATCCACGCCTAAAGGTACTCAGTGGGCCTCCTACGATAGCTACTCCATTATTAACAAACATGTGGCCAGTGTGCTTTATGATACATTCCATATGTGAAGTGCATGTAATTTAGGATAAAAGGGAGCTTAGGTGGAGAGGAAGGATGGTCTCCATCTGAATTCCTGTTGCTGTTGACAGCATTGGATTTGGAAGAAAAAGATGGGAAACTCTTAGTATCTTTTTATAATGGTGAAAAAGTCTACAGTTGGAGCCATTGATTTATACAGAAAACACACACACACCTGTGTAAGATTGAGATTGTCTTGGCAACGTTTCAGCGAGGTCTCACTCACCATCCTCAGGCTGGTGTTTTTGGCTTAAAGCATGGCGGGAGCTGCCGTCTTTCTATAAATCTTGGGGTGTGTGTGGAGTGCTGGCGTTGTTTCAGTAAGTGGATTGATTGGATGTGTGGCTGTATCATGATTGATAGATTGGTGCTGGCTGTGGGTCCGTTGTTGTTTTGTGTTGTAACGGCCTGGGTGGTGGGTGGGGCTCGTTTGTTTACCAGGGCTGGTTTCCAGATGTCCCTAAGAAAGTCATTCTCCCTAATCCAAAGGGAGACTCCCCCAAAAAACCAAGACACAGAACAGGACAGCGGCATCACCCTCCTCCCTTACATCAAAGGCACCACAGATAAAATCAGCAAAATTCTCCACAAACACAATATCAAGACAGCCTTCAACACTGACCAAAAAATAGCCAATATCTTTAGAAACCCCAAAGACAAAATCCAGCTAGAAAACCAAGGAGTCTACGAAATACCATGCAAAATCTGCCCTGCAACATATATAGGACAAACGAACAGGAGAATAAATGCACACATCACAGAACACAAGAACGCAGTAAGAAAAAAAGAAAAAACGTCCTCCCTTTTCCAGCACCTTAAAGCTACAGGATATAAAATTAATTTTGAAGCAACCAGGTTAATCTCCAAAACTGAACACTTCAAGAAGAGAATAATTATGGAAGCTATTGAAATAGAGAAACACCCCCACAACATGAATAAATGTGACGATACCTCCCGCCTACCAGACATCTGGAAACCAGCCTTGGTAAACAAACGAGCCCCACCCACCACCCAGGCCGTTACAACACAAAACAACAACCGACCCACAGCCAGCACCAATCTACCAATCATGATGCAGCCATACATACAATCAATCCATTTACTGAAACAACGCCAGCACTCCATACACCCCCAGCAAGATTTATAGAAAGAGAGCAGCTCCGGCCACACTTTAAGCCAAAAACACCAGCCCGAAGATGGTGAGTGAGACCTTGCCGAAACGTTGCCAAGACAATCTCAATCTTACACGGGAAAAGACCCAAATACAACAAGACCAGCATATATATGTATACACACACACACACACACACGTGCATAAGCACACCAGTGTGCCTACCATCCCTGTCCTACTATCTCATTTATATGTACTCTTTTTTATGTGTTTATGGCTATGTTTTGCTTATTTTTATCCATTTATTTGGGCCATTTTTTCCATGTGTTTTTCCTACTTGTTTCCTTGTACTTGTTGACAAATTAAAATTAATAAATAAAAATAAAATAAATATATAAATATATGCAATGATGTCTTTACAAATAGAATAGAAATAGAACAGAAAAGAAATGGAGTAGAACAGAACAGAATATAGAATTGAACAGAACAGAGTATAGCATAGCAGAACAGAATAGTACAGAATGGGTTGGAAGGGACCTTGAAGGTCTTCTAATCCAGCCCCCTACTCAAGCAGGAGAACCTACACCATCTCAGACAAGTGACTGTCCGGTCTCTTCTTAAAAACCTCTAGTGATGAAGCACCCACAATTTCTGGAGGCAACTTCTGTTCCACTGGTTAACTGTCCTCCCTGTTAGGAAGTTTCTCCTTAACTCCAGGTTGCTTCTCTCTTTGATCCGTTTCCAACCATTGTTTCTTGTCTTGCCTACAGGTGCTTTGGAGAATAATTTGACCCCCTCTTCTTTGGGGCAGCCCCTCAAATACTGGAATACCCCTAATTCTTCTTTTCTTTAGTCTAGCCAGACCCAAATCTTCAGCCGTTCTTCATATGGTTTAGTCCTTAGGGCCTTTGATCATCTAAGTCACTCTTCTTTTAACTTTTTCCAAAGTCTCAACATCTTTTTTGTAGTATGGTGACCAAAATTGGTTACGGTATTCCAGGTGTGGTTTTACTAGGGTTTTATAAAGTGGTACTAGTACTTCACATGATTGTGATTCTATGCCTCTGTTTATACAACCCAGGATTGTATTAGCTTTTTTGGCTGCTTATATATTTATATCTTAAGTTGGCTCAATGGCTAAGACGCTGAGCTTGTCGATCAGAAAGGTTGGCAGTTCGAATCCCTAGTGCCGCGTAACAGAGTGAGCTCCTGTTACTTGTCCCAACCTAGCAGTTAGAAAGCATGTGAAAAAAAATGCAAGTAGAAAAATAGGGACCACCTTTGGTGGGAAGGTAACAGCGTTCCATGCGCCTTTGGCGTTTAGTCATGCCAGCCACACGACCAGAGACGTCTTTGGACAGCGCTGGCTCTTCGGCTCTGAAATGGAGATGAGCACCGCCACCTAGAGTCGGGAACAACTAGCATATATGTGCGAGGGGAACCTTTACCTTTACCTTTATACCTACGTATATAAAATATATGAGAAAAATGGTGGACAATCCACACCCAGAAGCCCGAAAAACAGCATCACAATGCTGACTTGAATTCTCCAGAAACTGTCCAGCTCACAAGTTCCTGAGGGCAGATGAATAAGTTCCAAAGAGTTCAAAAGCCTTAATAGACTTTAATGACTTTAGACCAGAGGTGTCCAAACTCGAGAACTTTAAGACTTGTGGACTTCAACTCCCAGAATTCCCCAGCCAGCCATGCTGGCTGGGGAATTCTGGGAGTTGAAGTCCACAAGTCTTAAAGTTCCCAAGTTTGGACACCCCTGCTTTAGACTCTTCCCTTCAGGAGGTTTCATGAATTACTTGTCTTCCAAATCTGATAACCGGTGTCTTCCTATATTAATCTTACAGGATTTTGAACTTCTGCGGTGAAGGTTAGCTTCAAAAAACGTCCTTGAAAGTCTCACAAGGAAGCTGAATTACACTGCAGGCTTTCCACTATTACCGAAAACACTTCCCTTCTGATCTCCTCATTACCCATCCAAATGAAGTGGGCATTGCCCTGACTCTTTCTTAATCCCTTCAATCTTCCTCTACCTGGCAACAGTACAATTGGATTGTCTAGAGCAGGGGTGTCCAACTCAAGGCCCGTGGGCCGCATCCGGCCCCCGGGGTTTTCAGATCTGGCCCGCAGGGCCGCCCTGGAATCAGCAAAGGACCGGCCCATGGTGCCTCTGCCAGCGATAATGGAGCTCGTTTTTGCTGGCAGAGGGTTGTAGGAGGTCGTCACAGCTGAAAATGGAGCTCAGTTTTTGCTGGGAGAGGGTTGCAGGAAGCCGTTGCAGCCGAAAGCGGAGCTCGGGAGCCTGTTTTCGCTCGGAGAGCGCTTGGGCCATCACAGGTTCCCCCAACGTGAGTGACATTGAGCTAGCCATGACCTCCCTAGCCCCCGCTTCCCCCCCCCAGGTCAAACACAACCCTGATGTGGCCCTCAATGAAATTGAGTTTGACACCCCTGGTCTACAGCAAATTGTCCTTATTCGTGCCAGTGCTTTTATTATGTATTTGTCAGGCCTGCAGTCATATTCCTTTTAGGATCTTTCGCCTGCCACACACTCTCTCTCTCTTTCTTTACTAGGCTGTTTCATTAGTGGGGAATTGGGAGGGGGAATAGTAAGGAGTAGAATGTTATTGTCAAAATAAAACATTCCTTTCTAGAAACCCAAGGTCACCCTTTGTCTCTGCACCTCTGCACCTGACCAGAAGTGGATGGGTGGAGATGCCAGCGTGGCAATGGAAGATTGGACCATGTGATGAACTTGTGGGTGTGGGGGCAAGGTCTTGAACTTTCAACTGGGTGGAAAACCCAGGAAGCTTTCACATTCGGGTTTTCCACAGATGTACCAACATGTCTCTCTTATTAAATTGGAACTTTGAGGAAAGCTCTGTCTTGGACTCTGATTTAATTCTGGATGGCATTTGGAATGCTGACAGTATTACTATATTATATATTCCATACCTCTACTCCAGGCTTGTGCGCCGCTACAAGTTCCTTTATCATTCGAACTTCAGATACTGTTATACCACCGACCATGAAGATAACCAGTATAGGATGATCACTTGGGTGGGGTCGGCTCACCTGATCAAGAAAGGGAATAAATGGTTATGGAATCTGATCTTTCACCCTACAAAAGCATCTTTTCTGACCAGGTGGGGACTTCAAAAAAGAACTGAAAGCAACATCTCCCTTTTAAAACAGAGAGATGGGGAGCAGGGAAGATGAACTAAAGTCTCCACCCCATCGCTACCACCATGTTCCCTCTGTTCAAGATAATTCTTGACTGCTATAATTACTAGGCAAGGTTTTCAAAACAAGGCTATTCTGGAAGTAGATCGCTTCTGCTGGCAGGCCTACAAGGTGGCCAGCTATGAGGCAGCCAAGACAGAGCAATGACTGATCGGCCAGAGAGCCAAGCCCACTGTCACCATCTCACCCACCAAGATGGACCCGCTTCCCTCAACACCATCCTCCTCTGCACCGTGATGGGCTTTTACCCCATGGAGATCGAGGTCCAGTGGCTGAAAAATGGGCAGCTGGAGAAGGAGGGCATGGCCTTTGGGGAGGAGCTCCAGAACGGAGACTGGACCTACCAGCTCCAGGTGATGCTGGAGACCCAACCCCAGTGGGGGGACGACTACACTTGCAAGGTGGAGCACACCAGCCTAGAGGCCCCCATCACCGTCCAGTGGGAACTCCATTCCTCCAACTCTGCCAGGAGCAAACTCTGGATGGGGATAATGGGGGCCGTGATAGGAGTGGCCTTCCTGGCTGTGGGACTCTTCTCCTACCTGAAGAGCAAGAAAGCAACTCCCACCCAACCACCTGCAGCACAAATGAATTAATCCTGCTCTCTGATGCAAAATGATTTTTTTTCTTCAGTAGCTGATGACTCTTTGTCCGGTTTGCAACCTGTGAAAAATGAAGGGTGAAGGTGACAGGTTGGGGAGAAGAGGAGAATGGCATCCTGGACCTTCTCCTGCTAAGCCTCCCCCCAGCTTCTTTTCAGGGCTCTATTTCTTGTGAGGGAGGGATAGAGACCATCTGGACTGTCCCCAGAGATGCTGGGCCGACCTGTCACTCTAGCCCCCTCATCTCTCCTCACTTTGAACCCACAGCAGCTTCATCGACATCACTCTTCCTCCGAATCACTTCCCTTCCCTTTGCTTTGTTATAAAAGAATAAACTTCAGATAGAGGGGAGGAAGGGAACCAAGGCTATTCTTTTAATAGCCCAAAATGTTTTACTCTGCTATTTACTTTCCTCTCTCTGTCACTGCTAATTTTGCAGCCTTCGTCCTAAGATTGCGGGCAAGATCTATAGGAGAAGGATGCTATTCTTAATCGTTAACTCATTTTAATTCTTCTCCAGCATGCTGATGAAAAGTAAATAACAAAAGAAAGTAAATGTGGTTTGCTTGTTGACCTGCTGCTTGTTCAACTTTCTTCAGTGAAAAATATGATGGTTTTATCCAAAGACTTTCTGATTTGCATACAGTATAATATTTCTGCATTACAGCTGCTGCAAAATATTGATTTTTTTTAAAAAAGAACACTAATATTGTCTTGCTATAAAGCTATAGAGCAATCTAAAACTAAATACACCTAATAATAATAATATTGTTGCCTATTACTAATAATACTGCCTAATACTATTAACTTTGCTGCTAATATTTCCATGTAAATAGGTTTGAGCTTGTAGTTTGGACTGCTTTTTCTCAAATTTTGACAGAGAACACTAAGCTCATGGGAGCAGAATCAAAATCTTAATAAAGTTATATAAAAAATATGTGCCAGAATTAAAGTGGGTTCAGAGGACAATTATGTTAGATCCGGCCGCAGGAAACCAGCTCAGATATAGATTTGTTGCATTTCTGATAAGATCATAAGCAACAACTGCTCTCATTTCTAAAGTGGGAATAACTGTGACCTATTTACAATGTTTATTAAAAGATGATAATGTGCTAAAACACACCGGTTGAAATCCAATACAGACCTACATTATTGATTTTAAAGGGCTTGTCTGTGCAAAAGCATGACAAAGAGAAAAATTTAATTACAGACAAGGTGGGGTTATTTTTTTGTTAGCGTATTGTTGATATTTCAAAAATGTGCCAATTAACCCATTTTACAGATGAGATCGTTTTATTCTGGCATTGTTCAGCCTTTCCAGGTCAAGAGGGGAAAAAAAAACTCTTCAAACCTTCTCATAAACTCAAGATTCAGAAAAAAGGCAAAATGATTAAAAAGACCTATCCTTGCCTTTGCAGCAAAATTGGGCTCATTAGAAGTGTCATAATCCCTTACGCATTCATTTTGAGGCCAAATACCTATATTTTAAAAACTCTCAGTCATCCCCTCAGAATGATACATATCAAACCTATTTGACTTTGAAGTATCGGTTTCAAGTTGGTGTCATCTGTTCTGACCGAGGCTTCCCAAGAGCAGGAATCAAACTCCTTGTCCCGACAAAAACCCCTTTTATTAATTGACTGTGAATTCTGCTCATTCTCATCCAGCCAAGTCTTTCAAGGGAGGATTTACAGCCACAGACCTTATCTGGCTTGGAGAGCTGACAGGCCGATCTCTGCCAAACTTGGCAAGGAGTCTCTGAGAGTCACGAACCAATTAAGTGAACTAATTGTCTCCTGCAAAGTCCAGTCCTCTTTCGCTCCTCTTTTATTTCCTCTGGGAGGGGCCATTCATCCTCCACCTGTGGCCTTACTCCCAAGTCAACCCCTGTTCTTTAGCTGTTCCCTTTGTCTGGCAACTCTGCGCATGTGCACACTGGGAACAGGCTCCAGCTGTTCGTCTACTGACTGTGAAAGCAGCTGATAACTGGCATACGGCTCTGGCCCCCTCTCTGCCTCCGACACAGAGTCCTCATCAGAGCCTTCCCCAGACTCCAGGACTGGCCCATGTTCCTCCCCAACCTCCTCACTGTCAGAAACTGCTGCCAGATCCGCTGGCAGCTGGTGGGCCATGATAGAAAGTTCTTTTTCTCATAATTTGCCCTCTGATGCCTACATGAAGTAGGTCTTCATGTAAATTGGATGGAATGGTGAACATAACAGGGCTGAGCAGTCTCCCAGTGTCCCATGGATACAAATAGGCTTCTTCACACACTGAATTTCTTAGATGTCTTTTATGTATTCATTCATCCTTTCCATAAATATCCTTCTGCAATAGAACAAGTCTCTCTCGGTGGTTATATATCTGAAAACATGAACAGTTGTAGTGAGGGGAAATGTGTCCTATCAAGATATTCTTCATGAATCATACAAATTCACTCATCTAAATGTTGGCTTAAGCTCTGTGCTGTGGCCTTACTCCCAAGTCGACCCCTATCCTTTAGCTGTACCCTTCGTCTAGCAGCTCTGCGCATGCACACACTGGGAACAGGCTCCAGCTGTTTGTCTGCCTCACTGATGTCTGCCTCTGACATACATCTCTGGCCCCCTCTCTGCCACTGACGCAGAGCCCTCATCAGAGCCTTTCCCAGACTCCAGGACTGGCCCATCTTCCTCCCCAACATCCTCACTGTCCGAATTTGTTTCCAGCTCTGCTGGCCACTGGCAGGTCACAACAGCACCTCCTTTCTTATCCCATACCTATTCTTTCTCTTGGGAAGTCAGAAGATTATGAATAATTAGGCATTTGAACACACTGTATGAACAAATAAAACGTATTATTTATTTCACTTGAAAGAAATCAGTCAACAACATCTTTCCTTCCCTCTGTTTAATCATAAAATGACTGTATAAAAGGGCTTACATGCAGCTACTAGAAATGGCTGCAAATATCCCAGGACCACCAAAAGAGAGAGATGACAAACATCTATAACCCTGTACTACCATATGGTGACCACTTGGAATATGGCCACCAGATTTTGTAGCCCAAAATTATATCCCCCACCCTTTTTTTACTCTGTACCAGCTTCTACTACATCTCTAGTCCCTTAATTGTCTGCCTCCAGACATTCTTTTAGCTTCCTGGACTCCTTCCTCACGAGGAAATGGCCAGTTAATCCTTGATTTGCATTCTAACCAAACAACAAATGTGTTTCATCACATCCTCGTGCTTCTGCCTGAGACCTAACGCACACATAACTTGGAACACACATTCCACACAGCACCAGAAGGCAAGACAAGAAACAATGGATGGAAACTAATCAAGGAGTGAAGTAACCTGGGGTTAAGTGGATTGGACAACCATTATCGTCTTTATCATTCTTCTCTGCACTCTTTCAAAGGTTTTCAGCTTGCCTTCAGAAGTTGTAGGGCAGTGATGGCTAAACCTTTTGGTTGTCACGTGCCGAAAGGGTGCGTGTGCAACAGCACCCCCAAGTGCCTGCACCCATAATGCAATGCGCATGCGACCCCCTGCGTTCCCCCACCCCCTCGCATGTGCCTCGCCCGCTGCGCATGTGTGCACAAGCAGGCAACAAAAATGACTCCATGTAATCCATCCACTGATGACATTTGCATTCTTTATATTGAAAAAGCATTTCTTTATAAGTAAGTTACACGTCTGTCTGTCTGTCTGTCTGTCTGTCTGTCTGTCTGTCTGTCTGTCTGTCTGTCTGTCTGTCTATCTATCTATCTATCTATCTATCTATCTATCTATCTATCTATCTATCTGTTTCTGTGCTGAGTATGCACAAAATCAAGATACATGTACTTGGGATAATGTTAATACTTGTAGACTAGTATCACTACAACATCTTTTGTGATTTTGTACTCTTATTACCATTTTTTTCTCTGGGCAGTAAATTACGAAAAAAACCCAATCTCTAGAGGTGCATTTGAAGTTGATATCAAACATTACAAGGATGTAACTATTTAAATCTTATTTTTTTAAAATAACTTTCGGGATCATATGCCCAGCTGCAAATTTGCATTCCAAAACTAAGAAACTCAGAAACATGTCCTAGTTAGGTTAATGGATTGCTCTTAATTTAGATCCAGGATTCCTCCTTTGACCTACATACTAAATGGAAGTTAGAGGCTTCTGAATCCAAATGAAGATTCTAGATTTTTTTTTTAAAAAAATGGGTCATTTCCCCACCAATGGCATATAGTATTTTCTTAAATTGCCAATCTTAAAATTGCCAAAAGGCATTAAGAGTTGTTAACCTAATTTTGCGAAGCTTCCTCTCCGGTAACATTATACTGCAAACTAGGGCATATAAAACCTTTGCCAGACCAATTCTCAAATAGAGCTCAACTGCCTGGAATCCACACTGTATTTCGGACATTAACACAATTGAGTGGGTCCACAGGTATTTCACAAGAAGAGCCCTCCACTCCTCTGCTCACAACAGAAGACCTTATGCCACCAGGCTTGAAATTTTGGGCTTGGACAACCTAAAACTACGCTTCCTACGGTCTGACCTAAGTGTAGTACACAAAATTGTCTGCTACAACATCCTACCTGTCAACGACTACTTCGGCTTCAACCTCAATAATACACGGGCAAACAATCGATACAAACTCAAGGTAAACCGCTCCAAACTCAATTACAGAAAATACGACTTCAGCAACAGAGTGGTCAATGCCTGGAATGCTCTACCTGATTCCATTGTTACATCCTCTAACCCCCATAACTTTAACCTTAAACTGCCTAGCGTGGACCTCACCCCATTCCTAAGAGGTCCGTAAAAGGGGTCCTGTTCAAAATTACAATGGGAAGAAATCTCAGGTTCTTAGCTACCCACCTGTATAGAAAGTAAGATTCTTCCTTAGTCTAACAAGAATTTCTGAAGACAGAAATATCCTCAATCAAGGATAACTCAAGTAAGGTTGACTCAGCCTTCCAAGATCGGTAAAATGAGGACCCAGATTGTTGGGGGCGACATGCTGATTCTGTAAACTGCTTAGGGAGGGCTATACAAGGACTATGAAGTGGTATATAAGTCTAAGTGTTGCTATTGGTATATTGCCTCATAGTGCTTCACACCACAATCTGGGCAGTTTACAATATCAGCCTCAACAGTTCGAGTCCTCATTTTGTCGACCTCGGCTGATAAAAGGTTGAGTCAACCATGAGCCAGTCAGGATTGAACTCCTGGCAGTGAGCAAGCAATACTTGGATGCATGTGTGGAGATGTAACTACCTATTGTGGGTTCGGTTCCTTGGAGGAATGTCAGAATTAAAGCGCAGTGAATCTGGAAATAGCTACAAGCTTCGATACAGAACAGAAAGCTCTGCAGCTTTAGAACAGACTTCTCCGATCACACCCAATTCTATCTAAATTCTGTTTCCAACAGTGATTTTACTGATAGCGTTGGGCATTCACTACTGCTCTTGTTTGTACATCATTTAAGGTTGAGTTTCCATTTGACATTTGTCATAAATATCTTTAATAATGTGATTCTTCTTCTTCTTCTTCTTCTTCTTCTTCTTCTTCTTCTTCTTCTTCTTCTTCTTCTTCTTCTTCTTCTTCTTCTTCTTCTTCTTCTTCTTCTTCTTCTTCTTCTTCTTCTTCTTCTTCTTCTTCTCCTCCTCCTCCTCCTCCTTATGGTTTCTAATCTACCAAGCTGGTCCTGTGTGGGCTGATAAATAATCAGCTGGCTTCTGTGCAACATTCTTCTTATCCTGAATCAATAAACTGCAGGATGAAGCTCTCATCGTTAAAAATTGTAGGCTACAATCTCCCATGCTGGTATAGTGTAAGATGGTGAAATAGATAGAATATGTACATGTACGTGTTTGCATAAAGCAATAGCACTTAGACTTGGTGCTTTACAGGCCACTCTAAGCAGTTTACAGAGTCAGCCTCTTGCCCCCAACAATCCAGGTCCTCATTTTACCGACCTGGGAAGGATGGAAGGACGAGTCAACCTTGAGCCTGCTGAGATTGTAACTGGCAAATTACAGACAGCCGGTAGTCAGAAGAAATAGCCTGCAGTACTGCATTCTAACCACTGCACCACTGTGGCATATATACATGTGTGTGTGTGTGTGTGTGTGTGTGTGTGTGTGTGTGTGTGTGTTAATTATGGCTGTTTCTTGTTTCTAGCATTATGCTCAAAAGCTGTCTACACATATGGTCTATTCTGCTCTATGCTAAAATAAATATTTGATTGATTAATTGATTGATACAGTTATAACCCCCACCACTGAATTAGAAAATCTCATGATTCAATATTATCTTGTTAGTTGTGAAAATACACTTAATAAATTAAATTTCCTTTAAAACCGAGTGAAAAGAGAAATGTTAGCAGATGCCATCTGGAATATGTTACTGAAGCAACTTCATCTCCTGATATAGACTGATCAGATGTAAGGCTAACCATAGTTTAATCTAGTGAGTTTGGGGATTGTACACTTTCCCCATCTTTTCTTCTGATATCACTATGAGGAGTGTGTGTGTGTGTATGTGTGTGTGTGTGTGTAGCCATTTGTTCAGAATGGTATAAGCTCTCCTGCTGGTGCAAGGGGTTGGACTAGAAGACCTCCAACACCTTCCAACTCTGTTATTCTGTTATTGTTATGTTAAAATACCCCCTTATTTATTTGATATGCACAAATATGGAACTACGAATAAGAGATCTTCCATATTCCTTATTTTCAGATATTACAAACCACTAACGAATAATTTTCTAGGTCTGCTCACATAAACAAATGATAGATATAGATAGATGATACCTAGCTAGTTAGGCAGGTAGGGAGGGAGGTAGATAGATAGATGATAGATAGGTAGGTAGTTGATAGGTAGACAGGTAGGTAGATAGAGGTAGGTAGGTAGTTATAGATAGATGATAAGTAGGTAGATAGGTAGATAGACATAGATGATAGAGAGATAGATATATAGATATATAGATGGATGGATGGATGGATGGATGGATGGATGGATAGATAGATAGATAGATAGATAGATAGATAGATAGATAGATAGATGATAGATAGACAGACAGACAGATAAAGATAGATGATAGATAGGTAGGTAGAAAATAGATAGGTAGATATAGACAGACAGACAAACAGACAGACATTACAGATACCAATTTTGAATGTCATGTGGGCTTGATTTAGGAAAGTATGTGTCTCCTAATGGGAAAAACATTTCTGCAAATCCATTATAAGACTAGAAAACTTACATAGCCAGCCTGTGTGGTTCAAACACAGGAATGGCGTTTTGTGCTGAAGGTTTTATACACACGAGCAATTACTGAGTAATTCTAGCTCTTTCACATCCCCCTGTGATGGCTGGCAATGATAGTAACTAAGGAAGAAGGGAGAGGTTAAAGAAGAAAAAGGGACGATTTCTCTCTCTCTCTGCAGAATCTTACATTGGATAAGGAACATGATTGAGTGCATCCCTCTGTGAGAGTGAAGGGACCATAAAAAAAGATTTTATACACCAGCTAGATGGGACGTGGTGGCCCAGTGGCTACGATGCTGAGTTTGTTGATAAGAAAGGAATCTTTTGCAACTCCTGTCATGGACGCCTGGCAGAGAGAGTCTAATCCAAGGCAGGCTTAGATAACATGGTACAGATTGTTCTCGGAACTGAGAGCGCCCCCTAGCGATTACAGAAGATGATTACAGATTACATTTCATTTTTATCCAGGCTTTTAATATTTTTGTTCTATAAGTCTGCATGTGAGCTGCACAGTGCCTTTGAAAAAGAGAATGCACATGGATGGGTCCCAAATTGGATATTTTTCCCTCACAGGTTCACATTGTAGCTGTAGAGCAGGGGTGTCCAAACTTGAGAACTTTAAGACTTGTGGACTTCAACTCCCAGAATTCCCCAGCCAGCATAGCTGGCTGGGGAATTCTGGGAGTTGAAGTCCACAAGTCTTAAAGTTCCCAAGTTTGGACACCCCTGCTGTAGAGGGTAGCAACACCACCCCAGATGCATCTGCTTTAAAGACATGAGTCCCCCCCCCCCACTCCCATCCAAAGCATTTCCCCTTTAAATCCAAAGTGATGCAGAGACAGAGACAAATACACACACAGAGGCATTTGGGTGTGGGTGGCATATTTAAAAATGAAAAAGTAATTTCATTATTCGGAAACTCTTTCTAAACCCATTCACAGTTTCTGCTTCCGATATTTCAATATCACCCTCCAGCATGTGAATATATATACTTATGCATGTCAGTCAACACAAATTATTTCTGCTGAAAAGCTGAGGAATCATACTGTATCTGGATGGGCTTCTGATTTCAAAACTTCAAGGAAGGGAGCAATGAAGAAGAGGGCTCTCATCAAGCCACAAGAGAAGTAAAAAGCTATTCATTGTGAAGCGTATTTTCCCTGGCTCAAAAAAAATGGCGATTTGCCATTTTCAAATAGAAATAACACAATTGGAAATTATGAACCTGTAAAATGGTTCAAGGCGAGCTATTTTTGAGAATTCTAATTACAACGTATGAAAAATGTACTTGTGAACATCATTTAATCTGTATTTACATTAGGATAAGACAAAAAGAAGGACCCTGAAAGACAGTGGATAGAAGAGAACTTCCAGTTAGGAGCCCAACTGATCCATGAAACGTGAAGCAGCATGAAGGTATATAATATTTCTATTACTGGTTGAGAAACATAATTGGCAGCCAACACGTTTAGAATGTAGATTTAAGACAGGGGTGTCCAAACTTAGGAACTTTAAGACTTGTGGACTCCAACTCCCAGAATTCCCCAGCCAGCCATGCTGGTCTCCAAACTTGGGAACTTTAAGACTTGTGGACTTCAACTCCCAGAATTCCCCAGCCAGCTGGGGAATTCTGGGAGTTGAAGTCCACAAGTCTTAAAGTTCCCAAGTTTGGACACCCCTGATTTAAGGTATAGAAGAGTGATGGTGAACCTTTGCGGCACCAAGTGCCGAAAAGGGAATATGCACGCTGGTCTAGGATGTAACCTAGAAGAGGAGCTGCCCAGGGGACATGTGCGCACTGGAAAATGAACTTCTATTTTTTGGCACTTGCATGCTAGTCTTCCAGTTACTAGCACACATGCGTGTGCAATGATCAGCTGGCTAGTGCGCATGCTCATGCCGGAAAACAGAAGACCAACTCTTCCAGATTCCGGCATTGCCACTGGCACGCATGCTTCATGGCCATGTAACCGAAGCTCTGCAACTTTGAAATGTGTACCATGTAATAAGGCTGAGGCTTCAGTGGCAGACACAGCTGTCATCTTGACTTTTTGGACACTCCTCCCATCCCACGGCACTCTTACTCCATCTCTGCTCTTCATTAAAGGGTTTTTTAGGAGGGGGAGGGGCGGGGAACGGATGTCAAGCGTGTTTTTGACTCTGGTGACTGGCTGGACAATTCCCTGCAGTTTTCTTGGTGAAGTATTTCAGAAGTGGCCTTCCATTGCCTCTTTCCTAGTGCTAAGATTGGTCCGAGGTTACTCAGCTGGCTTTGTGCTTAAGGCTGGACTAGAACTCATGGTCTCCTGATTTCTAGCCTGATGCTTTAACCACTAGACCAGGGGTCGGCAACCTTAAACACTGAAAGAGCCACAAAAGCCCTAATTCTGGAGCCGACCGGAAGTGTGATTCCCCCACCATAGAGTTTCCTCCTAGCGTGGCATCCTTTTTCCTCTACCTGTCCTCACCAAAAGCCCTATCAATTGTGGAGCTGACAGGCGAGAGGGAGCCACAACAGAGGAATGAAAGAGCCACATGTGGCTCCAGAGCCGCAGGTTGCCAATCCCTGTACTAGACCAAACTAACTTTCTCTTCATGAAAGTAGCCTGATGTTTTTCAGGCTTCTGATCCAGCTTGAAAACAGATGGCATTGCTTTAAGGAATCCATTTGTTGAAGTGAATGTGATTCTTAAAATAGCGCGCGCGCGCACACACACACACACACCTTGATGTTTTGCAGAAACATCAAGGAATCGGGCTACTTTAACAATCAGCAGAGACCTAATGCTGTGCTTGGAAGCCCTTTGGAATAATTTTCAAAGGGTACATAAACCTGGAGGAGAGCATACCCTAAAGGCATTTCTTCACGTCCCAAAAAGCGAAGATCTTGAAGGCAACTAGAGTAGGGCCAAGTTTAACTCACATAGGCAGAGAAAAACAAGTGATTCACAGTCACGCTTGGCTAAAAGATAAACAACTTTTTCATTTCTAATTTGGAAATGTCTAGTTTCTAGTTGATTTGTTTTTCTCTGCTCAGGAAAGCTATTTTGAGAAGTCTTTTGAACAAAAGTCATTACTGCTTACAAATCATCATACAATTCATTACCCTCGGTGCCTGTCTTTAAAAGCTTAAATCTTTTTCATACACACAGATCGTGGCTTAAAATATTCCCTGCTTAAAATACACTACAGTTTCTTTCACCCCAGCCGGTCACAGTGACCTGTGGGGCCACGGATATATTTTGTGACAACGATGAAATGCATGGGTACCAATTTTGTTCTGTTTTGGGGGGAGAAGGAAGAAGGCAGAAAAATCTTTCAACGCTACGCTTCTTTATCTCCACCCTGTCAGATTTGGAAAAAGAACAAGGAATGCTTTTCACATTTTGAAAGGTCAGTACAACTTTTCACATCCACGTTCAACTTGAATGGTGGCAAATGTAACGATGGAAAAACTATACATTTATATTTGGGGAATATATGTGGGAGGTCAGTGTAGCAAATGCAATAAGAAACACTTTTTATCCCTAGTGCAAAAGGCTCAGAAATTCACGGTATATTGCAAATAACATATATTCACTCATCTTTTGATTTAAAAAAAATCCTAGATCACAAACCATGCATCTCTTTGGTGGGTATGTATGTATGTATGTATGTATGTATGTATGTATGTATGTATGTATGTTGCATTTGTGCTGATAAATAAATAAAGGGAGACTATTATAGATCTCCCTTTATTTATTTATCAGCACAAATGCAACACAAAAATGGTTTCCTGCCTGGAAGGCTCCTAGGGTGGAGCTGAAAGGCAAAAGGGAAGCAGTATGCTCCCTCCCATATTTGGGCATACCAGGTGCTTTGACATAACACTTTATACATACATACATACATACATACATACATACATACATACATACATACATACATTCTTGTCTTTCAATTTATGGAAAGATTTAGTGCTTGGGAAATGAATACTTTCTCACATTTAATGACAAGGAGAAAGCCACCTATCGCCACTTGTAAACTGAAGGAAGCAGCCTAAGTGACACTACAGATTTGTTAGATGTAAAATGTGATCTGATTCCAATCCAGGCGAAAGATGCAGGAGAAACAAATATGGAGGCAAACTGCAGGAAAGGAGGTCTCCGTTTGTTTAGGAACCAGGAGCAACAGAAGTGACTCAGCATTGGTTCTGAAACAGCTGACGGCCTGGCATGGACTTTGAGATTGAGAAGCCTGGTGAGGTTATTTGATTAGATTAATAATGCGCCTTTCTGTATTCTAATTGTCCCTATTTGGGTTATATGTGCTAGTTGTTCCCGACTCTAGCGGGCAGTGCTCATCTCTGTTTCTAAGCCGGAGAGCCAGCGCTGTCTGAAGACGTCTCCGTGGTCATGTGGCCGGCATGACTTAATGCTGAAGGCGCACAGAACATTGTTACCTTCCCACCAAAGGTGGTTCCTATTTTTCTACTTGCATTTGCTTTCGAACTGCTAGGTTGGCAAAAGCTGGGACAAGAAATGGGAGCTCACTCCGTTACACGGTGCTAGGGATTCAAACCGCCAAACTGCTGACCTTACTGATCAGCGTCTTAGCCACTGAGCCACCACATCCATAGGGTCAAGGTTAGCCTTGGATAAATTCTGTGTGGCTTTGTGTTTTCTGAATTCATCCTGACAATTCATCCTGTCGAAGTCTTCTAACCAGGGTTACTTGAGGCCATTCTGGCTGGGTTTTTTTTTTTTTTAGCTTCTGTGGATGATTTTTCTTTGCCTTCTCTGGGGGCATCGAAATAAAAAGTGTGTGTGTGTGTGTGTCTTACGATTATTCCCACAGATGAGCTCTTCAGAGGCTTGATATTTATGATGTGGGGAAATGGCAGATTTTCATTATTTTTCAATCCAGAAAAAAAAGTACTTATTTTTTTTTTACAAAATAATGAAATTATGTTAATTAGAATATGGAGTTGGGAATGTATAAGGTCATTATTATTTTATTACTAGCTGGATACCCATGCTATGCTACGAAACTATGTGATCTGGCTTGCTAAACCGACACTTACAGCTTCAAAATGAATGAATAGTTACTATCGGCCACTCCTCTCCCCTTCTCTCCCTCAGGCTTGACCCCATTGATCTTCTCCTATCCCCTTCTCTCCCTCAGGCTGACCCCATTGATCCTCTCCTATCCCCTTCTCTCCCACAGGCTGACCCCATTGATCCTCTCCTATCCCCTTTTCTCCCTCAGGCTGATCCCATTGATCCTCTCCTATCCCCTTTTCTCCCTCAGGCTTGCCCCACAGAAGCCTCTCCTCTCCTACCCCCTTCTCTCCCTCAGACTGATCCCATTGATCCTCTCCTATCCCCTTCTCTCCCACAGGCTGACCCCATTGATCCTCTCCTATCCCCTTTTCTCCCTCAGGCTGAACCCCATTGATCATCTCCTATCCCCTTCTCTCCCTCAGGCTGATCCCATTGATCCTCTCCTATCCCCTTCTCTCCCTCAGGCTGACCCCATTGATCCTCTCCTATCCCCTTCTCTCCCTCAGGTTGATCCCATTGATCCCCTCCTATCCCCTTCTCTCCCTCAGGCTGACCCCATTGATCCTCTCCTATCCCCTTCTCTCCCTCAGGCTGATCCCATTGATCCTCTCCTATCCCCTTCTCTCCCACAGGCTGACCCCATTGATCTTCTCCTATCCCCTTTTCTCCCTCAAGCTTGCCCCACAGAGGCCCCTCCTATTTTATCCCCTTCTGTCCCTCAGTCTAACTCCTTAGCATCAGAGCATTCTTCAGGTGGGGAGGGAGAGTAGAATGTTTAAACTCCCAGCCCACAGGCTGTATGAGTCACATGCTGGCCACGCCCACGCCCAAGTGGCAGTTGGAATAAGGTTCTTTTCAGGTTGGGAGTAGAACGTCTAACTCCTTAGCATCAGAGTGTGTTAATACTAATATAAGAAATATTTAGGATCTGATGGTCATTTCAAAAAATCCTTTCTTAGCGAGCATCTAAAAGCCAAGAGGAACATACGTGCCAAGTTTCAGGTTTGCAGGCTTTATGGTTCTAGAGATTATGCAATGATGCATGAGTGCTATTTTGCCTTTATATATATAGATTTATGTATTTTGTTGTTAGATTTGTGACTTATCTTTTTCCCAGGAAATCAGGTGGGATGAAGTAAGCAGGACATAATATAGTGGACATTTAATTGCCATAATGGGTTTTTTATATTTCTCAACATACTCAATAGACCACTGTAATTCTATCAGTTAATGGGACAGATAAACAATTGCCACGTAACAGGAATAGAAGTTGGGTCATCAACGAATTCCTATCATTTATCATCTCCTGATTATGGTGTGTGTGTGTGTGTGTGTGTGTGTGCGCGCGTACATTACTGATCTTCTTGCAATGCCACACCAAAAGTACAAATTTCAGACAGGAAATAAATAGGGGAGGATGCATGGATTGTCTGCTTCTTAATAAAATTCTGCACATTCTAATCAGATGTCATTGTGTTCATACATACGGTGGCTTTACCTTCATAAACATGCTGAATCCTGTTTTCAGAAGATCGGTCAGCCCAGAAGACATGTGTTCAATATCAACGGGGTCCGGTCGATCAGGGTTGTAAATTTCTTCCACCACTTGCTTCATCAATGGCTTGTAAGATGCCTTTAAAGAAAATCGCCCCATTTGTTAAAATTAAATACATTACATTTTTCAAAGTGAACATAATAATGAGGGGTGGTAATCAATTACCTTCCCTACCGGTTCGCAAAGGTGAGTGCACTCACCCTACCGCACATGCGCTTTGCCTAAAAAAAGGCACTCTGCAGTGCTCCTCCGCACATCCGATTTGCATCCTCACCGGCCCTCAGAAGCACTCTGCAAACCAAAAACAGCCCCGCGAAGGCACAGAGGGTTCGGGAGGCCAAAACCGGGCCTGTTTTTGGCCTGCAAACTGTTTCTGGGGGTTTCAGGGGGCGAAAACGGAACGTGAGGAGGCCAAAAACTTTCCCCCCTTGTTTTCCTCCTCTAAATCTAGATGCGTCTTATAGTCCGAAAAATATGGTAATACAGATGGCTGTCAGGTAAATAATTTCACTGATATTGCAAAATGATCTTCTTTCGTGATACTCTTCAATTACGCTGCATTAATCATCACTGAAACTGGATGGTTTGAATTCCCCGAAAACCATTGTAGAAGACTACATATTGGAATAGCACTCTACCCACGCTTAAAATAAATATCTGTTGTGATACAAATGTACATATTATTAGAATGATGCAGGATTAAACTGCAAAATAATTAAAAGCTTTTAGTTAGTGGGGAAAAAACCCCACCATATTCAATTTTATGGACTTATGCAATTACTATGCTGTAAATCTAAAGTATTAAACAGTGAATAACAACAATTAAAGTAGGAAGCTTATAATTTACAAAAATTAGTGGCAGGCAACATTTCTTACTTTTGCTATTCCAAGAAAGCCCCTCTCTAGTTTTCTTAGAAAACTCATGCTGAATCAAGCTGTGGAAATTATAAACGGAAGTGCCACTTATCTTGAAGGGTGGGGAAATGAAAAACAAATGAGAAACTAACCACTTAATCTGAAACAACTTGAAAGAAAAAATATTTTCCAAAGCAATTACAGCCATCAACATTTATTTCTTCATCCAGCCTTTTGGAACATCAATGTCCTTTTTTCCTTCTACCCAAGCACAAAAGAAAATTAGATGCACTGGCCAAAACGTCCTGATCACACATTTTTACACTCATTCTAGGAGACGCAGCTCTTTACTGTACTGCTTGTTGTTGTGAATTCAATAAGAAACATATTTATGCAATATGAGGTATTTGAATAAGTTACCAAAACATCAAATGTATGGAATTAAGAAGAATAACTATTTTTCTGATGTAATGAAGAACTGTTTGCAAGGCAAGTTATATTTCACAAATGGATCGTATTAAGAGTGATTTATCACCGAGGCTGAAACAGTTGGTTAACTATCCACTAA
The DNA here is from genome assembly GCF_964273705.1 of Natrix helvetica. Classification (NCBI taxonomy): domain Eukaryota; kingdom Metazoa; phylum Chordata; class Lepidosauria; order Squamata; family Natricidae; genus Natrix; species Natrix helvetica. The sequence goes on along the minus strand of NC_138558.1, from coordinate 65,421,878 downwards.
GGATGGTCACCTTTTCGTATACAGCTTGAGTATAAATTATACTAAGACTAACATAAGCCTAAGGTGCAGTAGTTATTAGAATGCAGTATTGCAGGCTAACTCTGCCCATAGTCAGGAGTTCAATCGTGACCGGCTCAAAGTTGACTCAGCCTTCCACCCTTCCGAGGTTGGTAAAATGAGGACCCAGATTGTTTGGGGCAAGAGGCTGACTCTGTAAACCGCTTAGAGAATGCTGTAAAGCACTATGAAGTGGTATATAAGTCTAACTGCTATTGCTATTACCTTTGGTCCAGCTTAATGCAACCTGAAGCTTCTGTATCTGGGATTTGCTACCCTATCAAGGTGACAGCATAAAAAGTTCTGTCTTTGTTGTAAGGCTGTGGGGGTTACGGTTTTGTTCCTTTTTTCCTCTGGCTTTATGCTGCAATTAATTTCGTTTTTCTCTCCTCTAATAGATGGGAAGGCATAGGGTGCAAACCCAGTGACATCGGGAGAGGGTCAAGATCGATACACAAAGTGATATTCAGTACCAATGCTGCTGACCTGTCTTGTCCCACAGGACTTCATTTTGCCCAGCACATTGATCCAAAATCTGTATAAAACCCGCTTTAAAATGTTGTCCAACAGGGTGGAGAAGAGTAACACAAACATGCTGATGATAACCAGGTTTATCTCCAGCAAAGACCAGGGAAGCAAATGGTACCTTTATGCTCTGCTTAAATCCACTTAATGGGCTGGGTGAAAGAGAATAAACCTAAGCCAAATCCCCAAAAGATGGTGTGACGTTGATAAACTGACTTGGGAATTTAGGTTCATCCTCTTTGGATTGTGATTACAATTTCTCTGAAAGATCAGATGCTCTCTGGCCACTTTTTATCAGCCGTACCTATTTTTTTTAAAAAAAGATATTTATTTTGCTGTGACAAGGGGTGATTTCATACAGTTACGCCTGTTCCTGAGGCAATCAGATCATTTATATCTGTGTTCTGACCTAGGCTTCACAAAATCACGAAGCAGACTCCTTGTCCCAACAAAACTCCTTTTTATTAAGCTAACGTGAAATCCTCTCATTCACATCCAACAAAGTCCCGGAAAACAATATTTCAAGGGTGAATTTACAACCACAGACTTTATCAGGCTTGGAGAGCTGCTAGGCCGATATCTTCCAAACACAACGCAGTACAAGAAAATACTTGGCAAGGAGTCTCTGAGAGTCACGAATAAGTCTTCACACTAATTAAACAAACTAATTGTCTCCTGCAAACTCCACTCCCCTTTCGCTCCTTTTTATTTCCTATGGGAGGGTCCATTCACCGTCCATCTGTGCCCTTACTCCCGAGTCAGCCCTCGTTCCTTAGCTGTTCCCTTCTCCTGGCAGCTCTGCGCATGCGCACATTGGGAACTGGCTCCAGCTGTTTTTCTGCCCCACTGATGTCTGACTCTGAAGGCAGCTGATAACTGTCAGACAGCCCTGGCCCCATCTCTGCCTCTGATGCACAGCATTCATCAGAGCCTTCCCCAGACTCCAGGACTGGCCCATCTTCCTCCCCAACCTCCTCAATTCCACCAGCTCCGCTGGGCTGCTGGTGGGCCACAACCACAACAATCTGGATTACATTTGGTCTTGACTGCTGCAATGCGTTTTACACGGCCTCCATCCATGCAGAAGACAGTGAGATCTTGGCTGCAAAACAGATCTGCATTGGGCATGATTTAGGGCGTTGCTTTAAGAGCCCTGAAAAGTTGAGGACCTGGCTATTCTGCTCCACAGCTCTCGTTATGAATTTATGGCGTTAATAAGATCAGCAGGAGAGGTCCTTTGAAACATGTCCCTGCTGGGAGAGATCTGTCTTTTGGGCAGACAGGAGAGGCCTCCCTTTGGTGGCTCAAAAGGCTGTGGAACGTACTCCCTAGGTAGGCTTCACACGCTCAGTGGTTAGAACATTTGTAAAGATACATCTCCTTTGACTGTCTTTTAATTCATTCATATATAGAGAGAATTATAACTTTTAATACTTCCTTTTTAATTTTAGATTTTGAAGTTGTAGCAAGTGTTCATCAGACGAGAAAGGCAAGGTATGAGAGAGGTGGGGAGGGGAGAGAACGAGGGGGGGAGGGAGTAGAGAGCAAGGGAGGGGCAGAGAGAGAGTGGGAGGGAGACAGAGAGAGAGAGAGAGAGGGAGAGAGGAAAGAGACAGAGAGAGACAGAGATAGAGAGAAATAGAAAGAGAAAGAGAGATATTTTATTCTTTAATCTCTAGGCTTTCGAAAATTTATGGGAATGCTGCTTGGATGTCAAATATAAAGCTGCCATCATTCAAACCAATTGCTTCAGTTTTAGCAATTATGGTACTCTAAAAAAAAACCCAAAAACCATGATGGCACATGGAGGAAAGATGTATTCTAAAAACTCGCTTATGGAGAGCAAGATGGATTTTATATCCAAACATCACACAATGGGTCACGTTCAGGAAAATGTAGTTTTGGTTGCCTGCCAGGGTGAAAGAGATGAAAACTGATTAGAGAAACACATGTCAACTTGCCTGCTGGCTGTGGCTTCCTGGGATATGTACAGAATTAAACTGTTTCATGTGCGTCCGAGCTCGGGTCACATCCCTTAGGCTCTTAAAGATCTCATTGACTGCAGCCGTGGCTTTTTGAAATGTAACCTTGGTAGAGGACTCACAACCTGAAAGAAGGGAAGATGAGTTAGGGGGGAAATTGTTCACGTCCCTACGACTTGAGGTTTTCTTTCTTCTCCTGCTGGGGGTCTGGCACACTTGCCAAACGCCATAAAAAAAAAGCAATCGATTTGAACGCCACATTTGATAAGTTACAGCAGTGAATAAAAACTTAGTCTAGACTCACCAGTTTATGTGACTCAGCTACAAAAAAAAATCGAAATCTAGTTATAAGAGACATCATCAGTTTTACCCTGAGAAACAGTACAACCCGACACTTTACACAAGACATTTTAGTTTTCTTTATACTCCAGTTTATAAAACTGTCACACATATATTCATAAGATCTTTCTGTCCCGTTTTTGCATCTGCCACGGATTTTTTTAAAAAAACTACCCAGATAGCTGAACATATAGTTAAATATGTGTTTGTGAATGAATTTCCCAACTAAATAATAATAATAGTAGAATAACAGAGTTGGAAGGGACCTTGGAGGTCTTCTAGTCCAACCCCCTGCTTAGGAAGAAAACCCTACACCCCTTCAGACAAATGGTTATCCAACATTTTCTTAAAAACATCCAGTGTTGGAGCATCCACAACTTCTAGAGGCAGGTTGTTCCACTGATTAATTATTCTAGCTGTCAGGAAATTTCTCCTCAGTTCTAAATTGCTTCTCTCCTGGATCAGTTTCCACCCATTACTTCTATGTTTATATTTTTATTTTATTTTTTTGAATAAACACAAACACCTTAAAATCATCTTCCATTACAATTTGTAGGAAGTGTGTCAATTGGTTACAAAGAACTTTCGTGCATCCCTTCCACAGTCATCACCTATGATTCATATCAAGTTATATATTTTACATCACATATATTTATATATATTGCTATCATCATACCTCATCCTTCATATGACTATAGGTGTTTTAACGTCCCTTTATAACAAACATTCCAAAATTTAAAACAAAACCACATAGTGGTCTTATCTATTTTCAATATCATCCAACCACATTATATCTTTATAACACATTCAAAATAAAAATTAATTATGTTTAATTACAACATTTTTAGACCTCTTTTCTTAATCATTGTTTACAATTTATATCCAATTTCCCTTTTATCATGTCAATACAAATTATTACATTATTATCATTATCAGTCCTTTATTTAACAATAGTTTGACAAAGTTTAACTTACTTTTCCCCCTTTTTTCAGCATTTAAAATTTATACCAAATTTCCTCTTATCAAACCAATACATATATATACATTGTTATCATTATCAATTATTTATCTGACTTTATCCATTTTCACTACATTTTTAACATAATGCTCTAATTTTAACCAAATTTAACTAGTGTTTTATTATTAACTTTCATATCTCAACCTGTGTCTTTCCAGTAATAGTGTAGTCCTATTTCTTTTGCCATTTGTGGAATTAGTCTTCTGGTTATTTCCTTAATCAAATTTGTTTGGACTTCTCTTCGCAACTTGTTGCTTGTTACATATCTTGTAAAATCTTGAAACCCTCCATCAGCTTCTTTAATCAGCTTATCTTTGGTTATCAGTAGTGTTTTTGTCAAAGTTTCTCTCAAGTCCATCCATTCTTCTCTATTTTCTTCTTCTATACCCTGAAATCTATAGTAAAGCACGTTTCCCTCTATCTTCCCTTTCCATGTTCCACTCTTTCCATTTCCAACCACACTCAGTTCACTGTCAATATCCAGGTTATCTTGCCTCTTTGTTCATTTTTCCCTTGGGTTTTTAGGACTCTAGCCTCCACTTTTCCCATTTGCTGAATATCTTCCATTTGCTGAGTATCTTCCATTTTTCCATCAGGTTTTACCACATTAAAGTTTATATATTCAATATTTTCCAATCTCTTCTCAATTCTCTCTGTTGTTTCTAATAATTTTTGAATTCCAAACATAATCTGTTGTAATGTTATGGTTTCTTTTTGAAGTCGTGCTATCCTTCCAATTAGTAAACACTGCCACTCTAGTTTAAAAACAAATCTTTGTTTTCACTTCTTTCCAGCTACCAAGAAGCATCCAGAGAGCACCTGCGTAAACAACCCATGCTCTTCTCTATAAACAAGCTGAAGCCTTTGAAGGCCAAGGTCAAAATAATCAAAGTGGAAAAAGAAAAAGCAATGTTTCCAGGTCTCAACCTCCAACCTCCAAGTGGCAGTGTAACTTCTTTTCCCTCTAAGATTACTACTCTCTTTATATTCCTTTTATATCATCTTTATGTTTCAGGCTTAGAAGAAACAAAGTTCTTAAATGAAACAAAATAAAAATAAAGATTCCATCCCAACAAGTATTGTAGAAATAAAGGAAAAGATTTAATCCATAGGTACAAAAAAGAAATAGAAGAAGAAAAACCGATACTTTCACTTTAAAAAGTAAAAAATGTTCACAAAACCTCCATTGATAGAAAAAAAATAAAATAAAAACAGATAACACACTGTCCAATAATGCTTAATTTTGCTGCTTATTTCCTTTTCTTTACCAGTTTAATTTAACTTCAATCTTTTTTGGGCAGTCTTTTATAAAAATAAGATTTCCTCACCAGATGGACACATTTTCTCTTTCTGCTTTCCTCCCGTTGAGGAGCTGTCCCGACTTCAGCAGCTTGAGGCTGTGCTTTTTGTCACCGGCAAGAAGAGATTCTCTTGGATCAATCAGTGACTTTGTGATGTCGCTGAGATCAGCAAGACATACTCTTCCCTGTCACCGTCTCTTCAGGATGGTTTAGATCCAAATGGACCGTCCAGCGGCAAAAGTGTCGACTGCGATCTTAGAGCTCCGAGGTTGCACGTCGTACCGTCGTGACGTCAGCTCCTTTCTCCGTCCACCCATTGCTTCTCGTCCTACCCTCAGGTGCTTTGGAGAATAGCTTGACTCCCTCTTCTTTGTGGCAGATCCTGAGATATTGGAACACTGCTATCATGTCTCCCCTCGTTCTTCTTTTCATTAAACTAGCCATGCCCAATTCCTGTAACCATTAATCATATGTTTTAGCCTCCAGTTCCCTAATCATCTGTGTTGGTCTTCTCTGTGTGGGTGACCAAAAAAGTATTTTGTAAGTAAGAGTGACCAAAGTATTTTGCTTTAAATAGGTTTACTAGAGCACATATTGCGATGAGAAGTGCAACGCAACCGTTTTGTGAAAGGTGATCTGTGCAAAATCTGAAGAGATTCACAAATGCTAAAGAATGGCTTTCCCATTCCAGAGACTTGGCTTCAATTCTTACTTGCCAATGTATTTACAGGTCTCTTTTTTGGAGCTTTAAAACCTGTCCCATTGAGTTGTACTTAATAAATAAGATAATTAGTTAGTCATTGGTAGTTTTAATTAGTAATTGGTAAGTTTGCAAAGACACCAGGATGGATCTGAAGTAGCTGGCAACATTATGTTTAATAGCAAGGTCCAAAAAACATGAACCCATTATGACTCCCCATTCCTTGAAACTGAATTTTTATAGAGCAAGAATGAAAGGTTTTGAGTTTCGAAAGAACATTAGAAAGGCCTTTTACTTGAGGCAGAAACAATTTTGAAAAGGTAACACAGATTCAAGGATTGTACTGGTTTTATTTTCTGACAATCATAGTTATTGCAAGTTCCAAGGTTTCTTTATATCAATCAATTAAGACTACAGAATATATCTGTCCTTCTCTTTTATACAAAATTATAGCATGACCAAATTCTTAATTCAATCTTGTGAAAAAGACAGTATACAAAAATATTGTTAGTTCCAATGACTATTCTCCACTTCCTCTGAATCAAGCCCTCCAGAAAGCTAAGATCTGGATCCACAATTAACCATGTCACTTTAAACAGGAATGAGATTAAATACGTAAAACTGGAGTATTTTTAGCAAGAACTGAAATAGTTGTTGATAGATATAGTTCACTTCCAAAATGTGACTGAAATGGAAGCAAATTTAATTGGTTATAGAGATGTAGAACGGCAGTAATTCACATTACTGTAGGACAAGAAGCAGGAAACTTCCGGTTCCGGCTGTGGATCCCGACGGGCAGGCATTGCTCGCCCCGCGCACTTCTGGTGGGCCCCCCACTGATCCGGGGGGCACAGGACGCCCTGGAGGGGCTCCTGCCGAGAGGGCGGCATAGCGGGGAATCCCCCATGTCGGCGGCGGTTGGGGGGGCTCCCCGCATCGCCCTAGGCACCGGGAGGCAAAAGGGGAGGTGCCGCAGCATCTTCGAGATGAGGCAGCTGGAAGAAAGCAAGATCTGAAGGACGCAGCTGCTGTGTGGTGAGGTGGAAACTTCCCCCCGTTCCTTTACTTGGCTGAAAGGGGAAAAAAAACTGCCGGCTTTTTAAAACTGACTTTCAACTTGCTTTGGAGAAGCGTGACTGGAGGGAGGGGGATTTCCCCCCCCCCCGGACAAGCGGCTTTAAATGGTTTTGCTCTCTGCCCCCAGAGGAGGAGGTGGGGGGGGGGAGCCATGCAACGAAATCACGCTCATAGCAAAGGCAGATTTTGGACTGCAATTGTGTAAATGAGGTGATGATCTGAAAACTTTGAAAACTTTTGGATTTTGCCTTCTGATCCCGGAGCTGGCAGGGCAAGATGGCATACTTCCGTTGTCTTCATGGACACTGAAACGTGACTCCACCCATAGAAACTTCAGGCATTTTGTCTTTGTCTCCGTGGCACTCAGATAAATCTCTTGTTACATTGGACTCTGGGCTTGGAACAAAGGACTTTACTACTCTATTGCCAGGAGCTGAATATAGAAAAGGTTCCTATCTGCTTGGACCCTCTGCCTTGCAACCTCCTCGGCGGTTTTTCTCCCTAATTGTTCCCTCTCTGTATTGACATTGTTATCTCTTTGCTCACTATAATGCCGCCCAAAAGACCACCCCCGGGGAAGCCGGGTTTTGCAGTCTCCGCCCCGACATCCTCAGCGTCCAGCCCCAGCGGACAACAGACTTTAACCTCCCTGCTTCAACCCAAGCCTTCTGAGGTGGACTTTCAGCAGATGTTCCAACAGATCTTAAAGGGACAGGAGGACTTAAAAAATCAATTCAAGGAGATGAATGAACAGCTTAGAGAGAACCAAGACCGGGCGATTAATAACTCACAGAGACTGGATCTTTTGGAGGAGGAGACGGCTGAGATGAGGGGGGAGGTAGGGGGGGTGCAGAAAGGGAACAAAGAGTTAGAGAACCACCAGATTAAAATGGAATTTGAAAGAATGTCCTTTTTCCTCAGGTTTCAAAATGTGATTGAGGCAGATGATGAAGATTTAAGGGACATTATGATAAACCTTTTGGCTGAATACATTAAAAAAGACAAACAACAGATGGGGTGGGACATGGACCTGGTTTATAGAGTAAATTCAGCATACGCTAGAACAGGTAATGTTCCAAGGGAGGTACACGTTAAATTCCTTAGAAAGACTACAAGAGATGAGATTCTGAGTGCACAAAGGGGGCAAGCATTAAAATACCAGGATAGAGAAGTAACCATTCTGAAACAGATCCCTAAGAAAGTGAGAGAGAGAGAAGAAAAAACTATTCGCTATTAGCGAAGAAATTATACCAGAAAGGGGTGTGGTTCAGATGGTTGATGCCTGAAGGTATGCTAATTTTCTGGGAGGGCACAAGAGTTAGAATCAACACAACCATAGAGGCTCAGGCCTTTATGGAAAAAAATAAAGCCCTCCTAGACAAATCTGATGATACTACACCAGACACACAGGACACGGGAGGGGCTGGAGCTCTGCTGGCGGGGGGAGAAGGGGCAACGTCGAGAAAACTCAGATCACAAAATGAACAAGAAAATCTGTTTGATGTAAAATGATTGAAATTATTTGAAGATAAAAGTTTATATGCTGACAGAATACCATTGACTTGTAATAATCTAATGTATTAATAAATGAAATGTATGAGTACGGGGGGAGGGACCACCTCCTGCATATTGTAACTGCCAAAATTTGTAACTTATTCCACTACCCCTTTCCTTGTCTATTTTTCTTAAAAATCAATAAAATTTTGTTTAAAAAAGAAGAAGAAGCAGGAAACTAAGGAGAGAAGCAACTTAGAACTAAGGAGAAATTTCCTGACAGAACAATTAATCAGCAGAACAACTTGCCTTCAGAAGTTGCGAATGCTCCAATGGAAGTTTTTAAGACGATATTGGATAAACATTTGTCTGAAGTGGTGTAAGATTTAAAGAGAATTAAAATGTATTCACTGGTATGTTTTTTAAAAGGGCCAGTAACCAGTGGTTGAGCTGCCATTTTGTTGAATATCATCACTTTTCCTGTCACCATATCAACCACCCAAGTATTTATACAGCAACTGTAGGATGAGGATGAGGAAATGTTAAAATAGCACCGCGTGGGGATAAATTTCTGCCATTAGTTCTAACACATGACATTCTTTTAAATTAATAAGACTAAAATGTTCAGACTGCCCAGGATCTTGGCAATCTACGGAATCATTTATCAGGACAAAACCAGAACTGCCTCCATTCAGCGACAGCAGCCGGAGGCGTCTTCAGCTGGTTTGAACTAGCCTTGGAAAACAAAGTCAGAACATTTCTGGTCTCTTCATAACAATGCTATATAAGTGTTTATTTGAACTTTTATAGATGCCATAACTCTCTCAAGCTATTTTTTTTTACTTTGGAGAGCTGAGTTGAAAACACTGTTTTCAAGAAGGAATAGATTCACTATCACTGCAACCTGTGGTTGTGTAAATATAAAATTTTATACAAAAATATAAAAATCTCTTGCATACATACACACACACACAGAGTATATATGTGTCTATACAGACACATACATACTGTGTGTGTGTGTGTGTGTGTGTGTGTGTGTGTGTTGCATTTTTGCTGATAAATAAATGAAGGGATAGGTCTGTTTCAAGCTAGTTAGCTCTCATCAGCTAGCCATACCCTTACTAGGATTTGAACTTTGGCTGTTTTCACATCTTAGGCAGTTATATTAACCTCTAAACCACAAGCTCTCCTCCCTTATCAGCTGAGTCAGGGGAATGATTGTTTTGTCAAAGCACCTGGTATGCCTGATAAGGGAGGAGAGTTTGTGGCTTAGAGTTTAGGGTTAGGTGTGTGTGTGTGTGTGTGTGTGTGTGTTGCATTTGTGCTAATAAATAAATAAAGGGAGACTAGTATAGATCTATTTCAAGCTATTTAGCTCTCATCAGCTAGCCATACCCTTGCTGGGATTCGAACCTGGACTGCTATTACATGTTAGGCAGTTGTATTCGCCTCTAAACCACAAGCTCTCCTTCCTTATCAGCTGATATATATCATTCATTCATTCATTCATTCATTCATTCATACACATACACACACACTATAAACTAATATATATTTATATTTGTTTTCGTAGATTTTCATGGGTGTAGGTATGCTGGTCTTGTTGTATTCGGGTCTTTTTCCATGTAGGATTGAGATTGTCGGCAATGTTTCAGCGAGGTCTCACTTGCCATCTTCAGGCTGGGTTTTGGGCTTAAAGCGTGGTTGGAGCTGCCGTCTTTCTATAAATCTTGGTGGGGGTGTGTGGAGTGCTGGCTTTGTTTCCGTAAGTGGAATGATTGGTTGTGTGGTTGTATCATGATTGGTAGATTGGTGCTGGCTGTGTGTCCGTTGTTGTTTCGTGTTGTAATGGCCTGGGTGGTGTGTGGGGCTCGTTTGTTTACCAGGGCTGGTTTCTTGATGTCTGGTAGGCGGGAGGTATCGTCACGTTTATTCATGTTGTGGGGGTGTTTCTCTATTTCAATAACTTCCATAATTATTCTCTTGTTGAAGTGTTCAGTTTTGGAGATTAACCTAGTTTAATTTATATATATATAAAGCCACAGGCTCTCCTCCTTATCAGATGAGCCAGGGAAATAGGTATGTATTTGTGTTACAACCCCTGGTATGCCCAAATATGGGAGGAAGCTCACTACTCCCCCCTTCTGTCCTTCGGCTCATTACAGAAGGAGGAGAGCCTGTGGCTTAGTGGCTAAGACTCCTGCCTAATATGTAATACAGCCCAGGTTCAAATCCCAGTAAGGGTATGGCTAGCTGATGAGAGCTAAATAGCTCGAAATAGATCTATACTATTCTCCCTTTATTTATTTATCAGCACAAATACAACATACACACACACACACACACACACATACATATATACATACATACATACACACATGTATATATATATATATATACACATATACACATGTGCGTGTGTACGTATGCGTAAATAAATATAAAACAATTCAAGCTGATTGCTCATATCCCCCCCCCTTCTTAAGAAAAGAGCTGATGCAATGGTTGCCAGGTATCTCCTATAGTTATTGGTTGATCCTGATTTTCTGGAATTATTCTAATACAGGGGTGTCAAACCTAAGGCCCGCGGGTCGGATAGAGGCCACGGGGTGCTTAGATCTGACCCCCAGGGCCACCTTGGAAACATCAAAGGACTGGCCCACAGTGCCCCTGTCAGTGAAAACGGTCTCCCAATTTCAGTTTTCGGCTGGGACGGCCTCCTGCAACCCTCTGCCAGCAAAAATGGAGCTCGGGAAGGCCGTGTGTACTACATTTTGAACTGCGTATCTGAAAGAAGCCTAACTCTAACCACTCCTTCACATTAAATCCCAAGATAATTCCCCCCCTGAAAGTTAGTCTTAAAGGCAGCCCCCACATAATGCAGTACTACCATTGCCGCTAAAGAGTCACTTGAAAGTAAAACCAGCAATTAGATTTAAGCATGCAATTCAAGGACGCTTAACGCTAATCCAAACTTTACACTTAAATGCAATGCAAATGTTTAACCATTTAAAAAAAAAATCTCCTGGTAGATATTCCCCACACAATACTTTATGAGTATTACTGACCATAAAATCTCATCCTAAAGCTAACCTTGCCATAAAAAATAACCACAAAACTCAAGGAAGGCTAATGCTTCATGCTACCTTTATCTTTACTCCATAGAGATTTTAAAGTTGCTCTTGGCAATTATGTGTGACATCACCAACTCAAAGGCTACAACCATTCATAAAAACTTGTCTGTAGAATATTCCTCACTTTATTTTGACCCAGAGATTTCAAGGAAGCCTAATCCTGTTTGCCCCCAAAATACTGAAAATGTTTACCCCAGGTTACTATAGCAGACATGCCACATAAGGTGAATCTGACAGTGAGGCTAACCTTTTTGTTGTTGCATGCCAAAAGCGTACCCCTGCCCATACCCATAATGCACTGCATGCACGCCCCCCTTCCCCCCGCACATGCGTGCATGACTCCTGCGCTCCCCCCAGTTTCCATCCATTGTTTCTTCTCTGGCCTTCAGGTGCTTTGGAAAATAGGTTGATATCCTCTTCTTTGTGGCATGTCCTCAAATATTGGAAGACTGCTATCATGTCTCCCCTGGTCCTTCCCTTCACTAGACTGGCCATGCCCAGTTCCTGTAACCATTCTTCGTATGTATTAGCCTCCAGGCCAGTAGTGGGTTTCGGCTCCCCTTGCAACCGGTACGCAGCAACGGGAGCCGGGCGGGCCTTCCAAAGCACCATTCCGGTACAGTGGCTGCTCCTTCCGGCCTGCAACCCACCACTGTTCCAGGCCCCTAATCATCTTGGTTGCTCTCCTCTGCACTATTTCCAAAGTTTGCTTACTGCTCTTACTCAGTTTACCAACTTAGGAACAATAAACATTCAGTAGTGTCTCTTATTTCTTTGGTTCCTGTGGTTACATCAGGTTAAAACTCACAACTTTGGAGTATTTTCATGGAAAACAAAGGAGATGTATAAACAATAACCTAATAAAATTGTTAAGCTTAGTCACATGTTCCAATCAGGTGAAACAATCAAAACATTTCTCTAAATGGCCTGCCAGAAAAACCTTGGAACTATTTTTAGAAATCCTTTACTCCCAAATATGCACCAGATTTGGGCAGGATTATTTGACAGTCTTTCTGAAAACAGACAAATTTCTTGCTACTTAAGAGACCTTGAAGATAAATAATTCTGAGCTCTTAATTCTTTTCGGTTTCTAAAGATTAGGTGGTTTCTAGGGCTTTATAATATACTAACTGATAACCCGGTGTTGCCCAGGTATTTATTTATCCTAATCCATACATTTGTTCTCAAAAATAATCCCAGACCAAACATAATTTCTAATGTTGGATTTTGCCCCTTACCAGAGGGAGCCCCTTTGTGGAGTACTGTGAAGCCTTTACCATGACAACTCTACTGCGCTGTACAGTAGAAGCCATTTTATGGCAGTACAGTAGAAGCCATTTTAAGGCACAACAGGCTGTATCGTAACAGAACACACACCCCGAGGGGCATTAGGGGTGTCTTACCCCCACAGTATTTGTCTCCAGAGAGTAGGTCATCTGTGTACCATGTTTGTTTGAAATTGCTTAAGGCATTCCAGAGTTATGCTAGAACATACATACATATATATACACATAGCCATTTTTATATAATAGAAGGAAGAAGGAAGAAAGAAAGAAGGAAGGAGAAGAAGGAGAAGGAGAAGGAGAAGGAGAAGGAGAAGGAGAAGGAGAAGGAGAAGGAGGAGAAGGAGGAGAAGAAGGAGAAGAAGAAGAAGAAGAAGAAGAAGAAGAAGAAGAAGAAGAAGAAGAAGAAGAAGAAGAAGAAGAAGAAGAAGAAGAAGAAGAAAATATAGAACATATCAAAGTCTGAATGGCACAGGATTCTTTCAAAATTCATTTCCCATCAAGCATACCCATTTCTCCATTTCCTGAACACTTAAAGCAATACCGATCTTTGTCGCAACATATTCACTGGCAATATAAAAATTAAGGCAATATTTCTAGAGTGTTGAAACCACTTTCTCTGCCTATTAAGGGGTGGCAATGTAAGCTAGCTATCTTCTTTCAAATGTGAGAGCACCCTGCATTTACTTGGACTACGTTCTTCTTAAACTATGTCATTTCTTTATCATCCATATTTTCTAGCACCACACTGTTACTTTCCCACATTTAGACAGTGAGAAGGTGAGGCTTATTCATTAGGGGACTGAAATGCTTACATGCTGTTTTCAAAACTGAATCTTTGGATGAGCCAGGGATGAATTCTACTGTATCTTTCAAGTCACATTCTGTGAATCTTACTAAAAACCAAAGGGCAAAGGGGCAGAAGCAAACCCGTTAGCTCTGCTATCCTTTCTACCTTCCAAAATGTACTGTTGACTGCAGGGAACATCAACAGACTGGCAGGCACTCATAAGCGTAAATCAAAACCCAGGTTCTTGTCTGCTCAAGGCCTGCAGAGAGCTAGGTAGCCACAGAAAATAGCTTTCTGGGAGTTGAAACCCCTACAAAATGAATATCTTTTAAAGCAGGGATGAAAGATGCGTGCATAGTTTTCAAATTCTCTGCCCAGCTCTCATAACATTCCTCTCTTACAAAGATGTATGTAGAGCACTGCTCTACTGCCCTCTAGTGTACATTTGTGAAAACAAAAAATGCAACTGATAGGTAAGACTGTTCCATTCTTTTAGCTAATTTCAGTGATCAAGTATCATGCAAAAAGGAGAGATGCTTAAACACAGCACGGACTTCTTTGCAGGTCCTGTTGCTTTCTGTTCTGCATTCAGCCACACTGCCCCGATGGAACAGAATCAACCAATCGATATACAAAACATGTGGGATACAATCAAGATCAAGGGAGGTACTAATACCACTCTATAAAGCCTTAGTAAGACCACATCTAGAATACTGCATCCAGTTTTGGTCACCACACTATAAAAAAAGATTATATCAAAAGTTGATCACATAACCCCAGGACTCTACAACCGTCATAAATATGAGCCACTTGCATCCATTGGGTCGGGTGGGGTAGACGCAGTGATTGTTGTGGCCTACCAGCGGCCAGCACAGCTGGCAGCAGATTCGGACAGTGAGGAGGTTGGGGAGGAAGATGGGCCAGTCCTGGAGTCTGGGGAAGGCTCTGATGAGGGCTCTGTGTTGGAGGCAGAGAGGGGCCCAGAGCCATACGACAGTTATCAGCTGCCTTCGGAATCAGACATCAGTGAGGCAGACGAACAGCTGGAGCCTGTTCCCAGTGTGCGCATGCACAGAGTTGCCAGATGAAGAGAACAGCTAAAGAACAGGGATCAACTTGGGAGTAAGGCCACAGACGGACGATGAATGGCCCCTCCCAGAGGGAATAAAAGAGGAGCGAAAGGGGAGTGGAGTTTGCAGGAGACAATTAGTCCCCTTAATTGGTTCATGACTCTCCGAGACTCCTTGCCAAGTTTTGCAGATATCGGCTTGGCAGCTCTCCAAGCCAGATAAGTTCTGTGACTGTAAATCCTCCCTTGAAAGACTCGGCTGGATGTGAATGAGCAGAAGTCACAGCAAATTAATAAAAGGGTTTTTTGTTGGGACCAGTTTGCTTCCTGCTCTTGGGAAGCCTCGGTCAGAAGAGTGATGCAATCCAAGTCCACCCCCCTCCACTCTGACTGTCTCTCTTCCTCTGGTGATGTCCTAATGGCCAGCAAGGCTTTGCTCACCCTTATCAGAAAACTCCTTCTTAAACCAACTTTGCCCAGCCTTCAGCCACAAAGAGTGCAGGATTAAGGAGCATGAACACACCTGGAAAATACCAGGTCAGAGATGAGTAAAATCAAAATGGAAGTTGATTTTCAGAGAGATAGTTAAGGAGAGGCAAGGTGAACGTGGAGTAGGTAGGCCAAACTCTCATTCTAAGAGCTGTGGTGGCGCAGTGGTTAGAATGCAGTATTGGAGGCTAACTTACTGCTCACTCCAGTTCGATCCTGACCGGCTCAAGGTTGACTCAGCTTTCCATCCTTCTGAGGTTGGTAAAATGAGGACCCAGACTGTTGGGGGCAAGTTTCTGACTCTGTAAACTGCTTAGAGCAGGGGTGTCCAAACTTGGGAACTTTAAGACTTGTGGACTTCAACTCCCAGAAGCCATGCTGGCTGGGGAATTCTGGGAGTTGAAGTCCACAAGTCTTAAAGTTCCCAAGTTTGGACACCCCTGGCTTAGAGAGGGCTGTAAAAGTACTATGAAGCAGTATGTAAGCCAAAGGGCTATCTCTATTCTCAGCTTTATAAACCACGATTTATTTATGTGGGTTGAATTGGCTTTCCAATTTTCTTACTTCTGTGTTTTAGGCCAAAATGCCGCACGGTTCTATTTTGAAAATATATAGTGTTAAAAAATAGCAACCATCAACTCTTTTCTTCTTTTAAGAAAAAGGAATGAAAGAATACTTTTGTATACATTATAAACAGATTGCCAGTAGAGGCAGGGTGTAGGAGGCCAATTAGTTGTTTTGCTGCACAGTTGTTGCCGTTAGCGCAGTAGGGGAGGTTTTATGACAAATGAGCTTGAAATTACCGGACAAGGCCTCTAGCTACACATGGTAGATTTTAACTAAGTGGGGTATTAATTGTCAACAATATCACAGTTGTTGGTGTGATTGCTACTGTACGCCCACACTATGTGGTTGTGATGAGATTGGAAACTTGAGTTACTTTTTCAAATACACAAGCATTTTACCTTGTTTAATGTGAACAAACCCAATTTGAGCTGCGCAACTGAATAAATAGCCCACTCAATCAGCTGTTAATCAAACTTGCCTCTAGAAGTTGTGAATGCTCCAACGCTAGAGGTTTTTAAGAAGCGATTGGACAACTATTTGTCTGAAATGGTATAGGTTTCCTGCCTGAGCAAGGGGTTGGACTAGAAGACCTCCAAGGTCCCTTCCAACTCTTGTTATTCTGTTTTTTAAATATAATAGATAGCAAAACTATGATAATCAACTGATGACAATTACTATCCTATGTCTGTTAAAACAAGTTTCCCTGAATTGAGTGAGATTAACATGTTGATATGGAGAATGAAACCAGTTTTATATTTTGACAGTTTAATTGTACTGCATCGCCCCAGACACAACGATCAATTGCATGAATGATGGAAATTAATACATCAAGGAGAGATGTTAAGGGAGGAAATTACTGCATAGCTCATTATCCATCACATATTCACTATAAAAATCTGGAAATTGGAAGGAAGCAGAATTAATACAGGGGGCTTTAATATGGACTAAATGCATTACTCACTAATAGGTACGTCAGATATCAAGCAACACCCAATATTTTGGGATGGAGAAGTAATAGTTGACTAGTTCTGAAAACTAAAATCGCTTCAGTCTCAGATGAACCTCTTGCCATGCAAGATATTGATTTCAATAGGATTCTAAAAAGTAGGCCTTTATTTCTTGTGGACTTCAACTCCCAGAATTCCTGAGCCAGCCATGGTTTTTGGTGCTTTTTGTGCTTTTTGGGGGTGCTTTTTGGTGCTTTTTTTGTTTGTTTTCTGACTGGTCCTTGGTATTGTCTGAGCTCGGCTATTTTCTTGCAAACATTTCATTACCCAAACTATGCAACATCATCAGTGTTAGTAGGGAAGACTCAATTTATAATCTATTCTTGCTCTGTCACAAACTTGTCCTTTTATTCCTCAGCTTCAGTGATGGGATTCACAAATTTTTGCTACCTTATGTGG
The DNA here is from genome assembly GCF_964273705.1 of Natrix helvetica. Taxonomy (NCBI): domain Eukaryota; kingdom Metazoa; phylum Chordata; class Lepidosauria; order Squamata; family Natricidae; genus Natrix; species Natrix helvetica. The sequence goes on along the minus strand of NC_138558.1, from coordinate 65,404,647 downwards.
GTGTGGCTTGGTGGGTGTGACATGGCTTGGTGGGCGTGGCTTGGTGGGCGTGGCAGGGGAAGGATACTGTAAAATCTCCATTCCCTCCCGATCAGCTGGGACTCGGAAGGCAGAAACTAGATTGGGGCGGGGCCAGCCAGAGGTGGTATTTACCGGTTCTCTGAACTAATAAAAATTTCTGCAACCGGTCCTCCAGAACTGGTCAGAACCTGCTGAATACCACCTCTGCTCAGCCTTCAGTTTTAAAACCTTGCCTAATGAAGAATTCTGGAGAACTCAAAAGCTGCTCATTGTTTTGCCCTGTTTCAACAGGTCCACATAAATTGAAGATGAGATTGTTCTATTGCCCCTCCCCCTTCATAAAAGAGCCTTATTTTGGGATTAAAACACACACACACGTTATACATTGTGCCTTTAAACAGAACCGGAGACTCTGAAGTTGCATGTGAATATTCCACTGTTCAACTGATCCCTATTCAGGGTGGGGAGAAAATATTTCTATTTATTTGTTAACGATTCGCAGCCTGAAAAACTTTCTGTAAAAAAGGATGGAAAGACAGGTAAATGGAGATTCTTTGATAAAGGAGGATTCTCTTGTAAAATGTTTTATTCATTAATTAGTTGATAACCCGGCATTGACCGGGTATTTATTTATAGGGGAAAAATGTCTGGACCAAACGTAATTTCTAATGTTGGATTTTTCCTTACCAGAGGGAGCCCCTTCTGGAGTACTGTGAAGCCATTACCATGGCAACTCCACTGTGCTGTACAGTAGAAGCCATTTTAAGGCACCATAGGTTGTATCTTAACAGAACACACACTCCAAGGGGTTTTAGGGGTGTCTTACCCGCACAGTATTTGTTTCTAAGTCATTTGTGTACCAAGTTTGGTTGAAATTGCTTGAGCCGTTCCAGAGTTATACACTATATTGCCAAAAGTATTCGCTCACCTGCCTTTACTCGCATATGAATTTACTGTAAGTGACATCTCATTCCTAATCCATAGGGTTCAATATGACCACCCTTTGCAGCTCAACTCTTCTGGGAAGGCTGTCCACAAGGTTCAGGAGTGTGTTGATGGGAATTTGTGACCATTCTTCCAGAAGCACATTTGTGAGGTCACACACAGATGTTGGATGAGTTTACGTGGCCTACCACTTCGTGGCTGAGTTGCTGTCGTTCCCAAACACTTTCACGTTCTTATAATACAGCTGACAGTTGACTGTGGAATATTTAGGAGCGAGGAAATTTCACGACTGGATTTGTTGCACAGGTGGCATTCTATCACAGTTCCACACTGGAATTTACTGAGCTCCTGAGAGCGACCCATCCTTTCACCAATGTTTGTAAAAACAGTCTGCATGCCTAGGTACTTGACTTTATACACCTGTGGCCATGGAAGTGACTGGAACACCTGGTTCTGATTATTTGGATGGGTGAGCGAATACTTTTGGCAATATAGTGTATATATAGATTAAAAGTACATCCTATCTTTTAATAAGCTGGTCAATGCAGCTTATGTAGCCTATGCAACTTATTACACCTAGATTAATCCAATATATCCTTCCCATTACCTTCCATGACTAATGGCACCCTACTCATAGTCCTACTTTCACACACTGTCACTGTCTGTCTGTCTGTCTGTCTCTCTCACACACACTTCTGTATTCTTAATTTCTCACCCCTCTCAAAGCATCATAGATGATTCACAAAACAAAACAACAATGCATGGAACATACTTGGTTAGGGTTTTTCTATCTTTCCCAATCGAACTTTTGCAGAATTTTAGTGGTTTTGGGGGGCGTTTTTGTGACTCTGAGATTTTGTCTGTACAATTTTATCGTGCTTGGTTTTGAGTGCTCTGTCTCTTTGAAAGTCCTGTTATTCAAAGGCATCTTAGATGTTGGCCAGTGGGTGGACTTCAGTGACCCAGGGAATTGGTCATAATACTGGTGCATAAAAGAGTGATTTGTTTGTCCTTGCCCTTCTAGAATGGTTCAAATTTGAGTAGAATTGCATACTTGCAGATTTTTACCACTGGAGAGAGATGTTCTTACTGTAATTATCCTAAAGGGATTTTGTGAAGTACACAAAACATGAGTCAGAGATCATGAACTACTTAAGGCCTAGAGCAGTGGACAATGAGTTTGTTCAACAAATGTGGAAATGGGGCATCGTAAACATGATTTGAGTTGATCAAATGTCAATTACAATCCTTTTATAGCAATAAAACGAAAAACTGCATTTGCTCAAAGCATTTCCAAAAGGACTGAGGCAGTTGTTACGAATGCAAAATGTCATAAGTGTTCTGACCGAGGCTTCCCGAGAGCATGAAGCAAACTTCTGGTCCTGACAAAACCCCTTTTGTTAATTGGCTGTGACTTCTGCTCATTCACATCCAGCAAAGTCTTTCAAGGGAGGATTTACAGTCACAGACCTCATCTGACTTGGAGAGCTGCCAGGCCGATATCTGCAAAACTTGGCAAGGAGTCTCAGAGAGTCACGAACCAATTAAACAAACTAATTGTCTCCTGCAAACTGCACTCCCCTTTCACTCCTCTTTTATTTCCTCTGGGAGGGGCCATTCATCATCCACCTGTGGCCTTACTCCCAAGTTGGCCCCTGTTCTTTCGCTGTTCCCTTCGTCTGGCCACTCTGCGCATGCGCACACTGGGAACAGGCTCCAGCTGTTCGTCTGCCTCACTGATGTCTGATTCCGAAGGCAGCTGGTAACTGTCGTAAGGCTCTGGGCCCCTCTCTGCCTCCAACACAGAGCCCTCATCAGAGCCTTCCCCAGACTCCAGGACTGGCCCATCTTCCTCCCCAACCTCCTCACTGTCCGAAACTGCTGCCAGCTGTGCTGGTCATCGGCGGGCCGCATCACTGCCAGCTCTGCTGGCTGGCCACTACCATAAGATGGGCAGCCAATAAATTTAGAATAGAATAACAGAGTTGGAAGGGACCTTGGAGGTCTTCTATTCCAAGCCCCTGCTTAGGCCGGAAACCCTATAGTATTTCAGACAAATGGTTATCCAATCTCTTCTTTAAAACTTTCCGTGTTGGAGCATTCACAACTTCTGGAGGAAAGTTGTTCTATTGATTAATTGTTCCGTCAGGAAATTTAATAAATAATAATAAAAAATTTAAAACTGTTTGAAAAATTTGAAATGGTTTGTGTTCAGAAAGTTTGGTATGATACCAAACAGAGCCGAGGTGACACAGTGGTTAGAGTGCAGTACTGCAGGCTACTTCAGCTGACTCCTAGCTGCAGTTCGGCAGTTCAAATCCCAGCAGGCTCAAGATTGACTCATCTTTCCATCCTTCCAAGGTGGGTAAATGAGGACCCAGATTGTTGGGGGCAATAGGCTGACTCTCTTAACCGCTTAGAGAGAGCTTTAAAAGCATTATGAAGCAGTATATAAGTCTAAGTGCTATTGCTATACAACAATTCATTTTTTACCCACCTCTTTAACCTATACATAGATACAGAGAAGAGGACTTGATATTCCACTCCCACCTTAAAAATCTACTCTAACTTGCACCACTATTCTTCAAAACACTACCTTGCAGCTGCAACACTTTATTTATTGGACACCCGACTCTAGTGGACTCTGAGCAGCATACAAAACTATAAAAAAAACACAACAACAGTTAAAAACAATAAATCTTAGCGTTGGAAAGGATTTTGGAGGTCTTCTAATCCAACCAGCTGCTCAAGGCAGGATCAAACAGACAGCCCAGATTAAAATAACCTAATAAATAACAAAACCAACAGAACAACATGGGGATCACTGCACAAATAATAAACGTCAACTCCGGGCCTGGGACCAAATCAGGTTTTATATTCCAGAAGTAAATTGTACGGAATTTATAATCAAAGTAAAAATAGACTCCAGTAGGATTATATACCGTCCAGTGGTGGGTTTCAGATCCTGTTGCAAACGGTACGGTGTAACGGGGCTGGGCAGCCACCACATGCGGCCACCACATGCGTACTTACCACCCGCGAAACTCCAGCTGCTCGGTGGAGCGTTGCGCAGGTGCCATATGCTCCGTGCGCATGCGCAAAAGCCCAGATCAGGTCAAATACAGGTAAGGCAGTGGGCGGGCGGGTGGGTCCTCCGGAGCACCATACCGGAAAGGTACCTGGTTCTCCCAGCAGGCACCAGTATGCCCATACTGGGACGTACTGGTTGTATCCCACCACTGATACAGCCCTACATATTTGGGGATAGTCTGGAAATAGTCTGGATTAAATAAGAGGGTCTACCTCCGAGTACCCTTGCTTAACTCTGACTTATCCAGAGTCACATGTTAAATCTCACGCACACCCCTGTTAAATCCGTCATTCCTAAATCACAGTATACATTGGAGGGGAAAAAAGGCTTCCATGTCATGTCCTAGAGCAGGGGTCCCCAACCCCCGGCACTCCTCCACGACCTGCCAAAAACCAGTCTGCACAAATAAGCGAAGCTGCATTTGAGGGATGTATGGTGCACACAAAAGCACAGCCACACTGGTCCATGGAAAAACTTCTTTCCATGGAGCTGGTCCCTGGTGTGCCCAAAAAGTTGGGGGCTATTGCCAGGGGTGGGTTCAAAAGTTCCAGCAACGGGTTCGCTGCCCCGTTGCTGGGTGAGTAGGGCTGTGGTGGGCGTGGCCCAGTTGGCCTCCTGCACCACGGTGGGGGGTGGGGGGGGTTGGCCCTCCCTAGGCTCCGGAGGCTTTCCTTGAGCCTTTGGAAGGGCAAAAACTGCTTCTCCAGGGCTCCGGAGACCAGAAACAGCCCGTTTCCAGACATTCAGTAGGCCCATTTTTCGCCCTCTCCCTTTCCTTGAGCCTCCGGAAGAGTGAAAACTGATTCCCCGGGCTCCAAAGGCTGCAAACAGCCCATTTCTGGACTTCCAGAACTTCTAGTAAGCCCGTTTTTCACCCTCCTCAGGCCCCGGAGGCTTTCCTCAAACCTCCCCAAGGGCAAAAACTGCTTCCCCCAGGCTTTGAAGGCCTGAAACAGGCCAGTTTCTGGACTTCTGGAGCCTCTGATAGGCCCGTTTTTCGCCCTCCCTGAGCTTTTGCATGGGCCCTGCACTTACCTTGCATGATGAATGGGCCACGTGGAGACCCTTGGGAGGGAAGGGGTGGGGTCGGAGGGGCAAGGTGGGCGGAGCCAGCGAGAGGTGGCATTTGGGGGTTCACCAAACAGGGCATAATCCTAGCTAGAGGATGGCACGAAGCCGTGCGAACTCCCAGCAGCCCACCCCTGGTTCTTGGCCTGGAAAAAACCAATGAAAACCTAGCTTTCCCAAAAGAATATTTTTTAGTCAAACTAGATATTTGATGTTTAAAAATCATGTCTGATTCTTTCCATTTTGTTTCCCCCCCCCCAAAAAAAAATGTCGAAACCCACTCCATCTGCATTACCATCTCCACATTATTGGGGGCTGTCTTGGTCATTAAACTTTCAGATTAAGTTTTTCAGTGTCTTATGAATTTCACTGCATCTTTACCCAGATTTCCCCCCCCCCTCCAGCCACAGACTCCCCAGATCTTTTAATAATAGCAGCCAACCGTTCCAACTTTCCACAGCTGCAAAGGTTACGTCTCCGTAGAGATTTGAAGCGGTCCAGCTCATGCTTCCAATCAAAACAGTGACACAGTCAATGTGATTTATCGTCTAGAGAGGTCTGATTAGAGCACAGTATGCTACACAGAGAAAGGGCAGGCAAATTTTAATCTTCAGCAGTTCATTTGTAATAACAAAACTACATGACCCCAAGCCGGAGAATATCAAAGGGCAACTCTTCCACTCTTGCTGAATTTTTGATTCTGTAATTTTTGGCCCATTAATAAAAAAGGCCCCTTAAACCATGTTAGTTATGTTCTTTAACACCACATGGAATGCCAACTTGTGCCACGAAAGAAAACAATATTCATATCCCAGCATAAGATGAAAGTCGTCTCTCGCCTAGAATCGGAAACTTTTCCACAATTAGATTAGTAGGTTAGGACTGTTTCCCCCCAAATAAGCCCCACTCTTATTTTCTTTTGGCCTCCAGAATAAGCACTGGGGCTTATTTTTTTGGGATGCCTTATTTTTCCCCCATTTACTGTAAGAGTACATGGGAGGCCCACTCCTTTTGCTCTGAGACTCTGGAGAGAGTGCAGAGAAGAGCAACAAAGATGATTAGGGGACTGGAGACTAAAACATATGAAGAACGGTTGCAGGAACTGGGTATGTTTAGCTTAAGAGAAAGAAGGACTAGGGGAGACATGATAGCAGTGTTCCAATATCTCAGGGGTTGCCACAAAGAAGAGGGAGTCAAACTATTCTCCAAGGCACCTGAGGGCAGAACAAGAAGCAATGGGTGGAAACTAATCAAGGAGAGAAGCAACTTAGAACTGAAATTTCCTGACAGTTAGAACAATGAATCAGTGGGACAGCTTGCCTCCAGAAGTTGTGAATGCCCCAACACTGGAAGTCTTTAAGAAGATGTTGGATAGCCATTTGTCTGAAACAGTATAGGGTTTCCTGCCTAGGCAGGGGGTTGGACTAGAAGACCTCCAAGGTCCCTTCCAACTCTACTATTGTATTGTATTGTATTGTATTGTATTGTATTGTATTGTATTGTATTGTATTGTATTGTATTGTATTGTATTGCTTGTTTGCGACAAGGCAGGAGGCCATGCGGTGCACCAGTGTTGTATTCATGAGGCAAGGCATGGAGCTGCCCCATGCGCCCTTCATTGGCTTACCTCAGGGCCGCCGCATCCAGGCCACCCATGCCACGACACCTGCCTCAACTTGCAACTGCAGCTCCAGCAGCCCTGTCCAGCAGGACTTCGCATAGTTACCGGCCCACTTCTTCTGCTTGCTTGTGTGGCCACAAAGGAGCAGTAGGCCAAGTAACATGCTGGTACCGCGGCTGCAAGGTGAAGTGGGGGACCAAGAACTGCCCCACACCTCAGGGCCCCTGCAGCCAGGCCATCCATGCCCTGACACTTGCCTTGCCTCATGACTGTGGCGCCAACACATGGCTCAGCCTCCTGCTCCATTGTGGCCGGTGGCCATGCGAGGTCCTGCTGGATGGGGCTTCTAGAGCCACAAGGTGAGGCAGTTTTTATCTGCTTTACCTGTACAGTGTTGTATTGCCTCCTCTTCTATGTTTTTATGTTTGCATGTTTGTAGTCCATTTTATCTATTTCATTTGACTGTACACCGCCCTGAGTCCCTTTGGGGAGAGGGGGCGGTATAAAAATCGAAATAAAGGTAAGGTAAAGGTAAGGTGTTGGGGCGTGGATGGTTTGGCTGCGAGGTAAGCTGGTGCAAGGCACATGGGATTGCTCCGCGCTGCCCCCCCACTTTGCTTCATGGCGGCGGCACCACAAGCGACTAGATGGAAGGGGCATATGGACGCTGCGCAGGCACTTAAGTACAGCTTATTTTGGGAGGTAGGGCTTATATTAGGTGCACACGCTTAAAAAAACCATGACTGGGCTTATTTTCAGGATAGGTCTTATTTGGGGGAAACATGGTAGGTTTAGCTAATGATGGAGACAATCAGAGAAGTGAATTATTTAACAGCAGCAAAGTCTCACTTGAAAAGGTGCAAAATTTCATTCAGAGTAGGGAGTCAGGATATGGTATGGGTCCCCTCTATTGAGGAGGTCCATCTGGTGGGACCAACAAGACCTTCTCTGTGGTGGCTCTCTCCCTGTGGAACATCATTCCCACAGAGATAAGTTTGACCCACACCTTAATATTCTTTTGAAAAGCCATGAAGACAGAATTTTGCCAACCGGCCTGGGCATTCCAGGCCTAATATGGAGCCCATCAATTTGTTGAACTGATTGTTGTTGCCAGGGGCATTGGGGGTTTGTTGCATTGAGGTTTTATTTCTGTAAACCCATCCAGAGCAGGAGCTCTAACCCCCGGTCAACTGCCCAGGGCTGGTCCACAGCCCATTTGGAACCAAGCCGCGGAGGTGTTGGGCGAGTAAGTGTGAGATGCGGCATTTGTGAAAACAGTGCATGTGCGCCCCCTCTCCTCCCCCTGGATCCGCCTGCTCCACTGGTCTGCTGAGCTGGAAAGATTGGAGACCCTTAGTGAGTGGACCGCCATATAAATTGTCTAAATAAGTACATTTTTTAAAAAGCCTGCCAGTCAGAACACCACTTTCAGTAACGGCAATATGACTGCCCAAAATGAAAGAAGCCGAAGTATTAATTTCTACACCCCTTTGGCTTTAATGGAGAACTTTTAGCAACGTGCTTCACCCTTGATCAAAAACTGCTGAAAATTAAGGCTGATTTGTGCTCCATCATTCTTCTTATTTTCCCCTAAGTATTCAAATGTCTACCAGGATATATAAATCCCCCTCCAACTTCACTGCATTAAGAATGCTCCATCCTCTTCTCTAGGATTCTTAGCAGCATGTTCTAAAGGAAAGGTGTGTTGAACACATCTTACCAAAAATTAACAGCGCTAGCTTATTCTCATTTGGCTGAAATGCTAGAAACTAATGGCTTAAAAAGCTATTTGGCTGTGGTTTAAGTTCTTGCAGCTGTGAACATTGATGTAACAGGCCATCAGTGCTCACTCAGTTCAAAATATGCCTCCGATAAGACAGTCTCCCTCAGAATTTGTGCCCCTCATTCAACGGAGGATGTCCACTTTTTCCTTCATCACCACGGAAAGCCCCGCTTCACAGTTTAAAAGTGTGGTAAGCAAGGAGAAAGATCTAGTCGTGTTGGACACACAAGGAGAAGGCAGAGCAAAAAAGTACTTTCCTGGCCATAACCTTTAAACAAAATATGGGGTTTGTTTAACATGCAAGGCTGAATTTATTGCACACACAAATGACTGCAGCGTTAATTCCATTTTTAAAATGATTTATAGTAGTCACACGATCTGCATATGACATGAAAAAGTGGCCTTACTATAGCTTCAGCTTGTTCCCCTACCACACAATTAACACGTAATATCTTGCAAGGTTTTCTTTCTTTTCTTTTTTCTTTTCCTTTCTTTCCTTCCTTCCTCCTTTCTTCCTTCCTTTCATTCTTTCAAAGCAAAAGTTCAGATCTCCACCAAGACACCAAGGGTTTCCTCCTGTTTGACTGTTCACTGTGCATGCATGAAGTGGCCTGTTTTCAGCTCTACAGTAAAAACACATCTGCGTTGGTGGGTCTAATCGCCTTTTTATTAATTTTTCTGGGGCTCTTCCCTCCCCCCTGCAAGAGAATCCTAATGAAAACCATGTTTGTGCGCTGTAAAAGGCACAGAGGAAATTCATTACTCTGAGGAATAACTGCACTGCGCAAGTGAAATGAAAGTGATCTTATTTATGACAGGAAGAGGCCTGAACTCCAACACACTTGGGTGGATACTGGCGGTAGGAGAAAAGCTGCAAAGCTGTAGAAACCTATTCTCAAACAGAAGTCTTATCTTGGTAACTGACAGATTGTTTAAAAAAAAAAATCTACAAAGAAAGACGGGGGGGGGGGGGGGATGCTTTGGTATGCCAAACAGACAGAGAAGCTTTGGTAGCAATATACTTGAATGATGTGAACAATTGGCAACTTCAAATCTCAACCAACAAATGCACATTTGGCAAAAAAATAAAAATAAAAATCAGAACACCAAATACAAGCTGGGTGGACATGACTGTGTAGGTGACCCTTACTCTGTCAAGGACCTAGGAGTACTCAACTCGAACGATCTAAGCCCCATAGCTCACTGTAACAACATTGCCAAAAAGAATTGTGAACCTAATCTTGCATAGCTTCTTCTCTGGTAATGTACTGCTAACCAGAGCATACAAAACATTTGCTAGACCAATTCTCGAATACAGCTCACCTGTCTGGAACCCGCACTGCATATAATACAATTGAGGGAGTCCAGAGACATTTCACCAGAAGAGTCCTCCACTCCTCTGCTCACAACAGAATCCCTTATGCCACCAGGCTCGAAATTTTGGGCTTGGACAAGTTAGAACTTTGCCGTCTTCGATCCGACCTAAGCATAGTACATAAAATTATCTGCGACAATGTCCTACCTGTCAATGACTACTTCAGCTCCAACCACAACAACACACGAGCTCACAATAGATAGAAACTTAACGTAAACCGCTCCAAACTCGATTGCAGAAAATATGACTTCTGCCACAGAGTGGTCGATGCCTGGAATGCTCTACCTGATTCTGTAGTTTCTTCTCCAAACCTCCACAACTTTAACCTTAGACCAGGGGTGTCCAAACTTGGCAACTTTAAGACTTGTGGACTTCAACTCCCAGAATTCCCCAGCCAGCATTCTGGGAGTTGAAGTCCACAAGTCTTAAAGTTGCCAAGTTTGGACACCCCTGCCTTAGACTGTCTACTGTTGACCTCACCCCATTCCTAAGAGGCTATAAGGGGTGTGCATAAGCGCACCAATGTGCCTACCGTCCCTGTCCTAATGTTCTCTTTTATTCATATCCATTTAATGTATTCAAAATCATGTTTATACTTATATATGTTATCTAATACATGCTTGACAAAATAAATAAAATAAATAAAAAACTGAAAACTCCCCACTCACTTTAAGCTTCCTTCTATAGCACAGATTCTTTCTTCTCCTTCCAGAGACACATAGCTATACCGGTAGTCCTCAGCTTATGACCCGTTGCTAAGCGACTGTTTGAAGTTACAACAAACTTCCCTGTGGGTACTTATAACCCAGATTCAAAGTTACACAATGCCACACACACACACACACACACCTCAGTCATATGGCTGCATTTTGGGCCCTCAGCAAACGGCCCATATTTATATTAGCAGAATCCCATGCGTTTTATGACAGCTTTGCACCCATTTTATGACAGCATTTATTTTAGACTTCAAGAAGTGGTACGATGGCCTAAAGGTGGAGCTCTCGCCTTACAATCTGGAGGCTGTGCGTTCGATCCTAGGTAGAGGCAGATATTTTCTCTCTCTGGGCACCCTGAGAATATATCTGCTGAACAAAACTCCGCCTTGGCGACAAGAAGGGCATCCGGCCATTAAAACATTCTGCTAGCTCCATTCAGTTGCCCAAACTCCACCCCGTAAGGGATTATGGGGTCGTTAAATGAAGATAATGATTTACTTTAGATTTTCATGCAAAACCGGCCCATAGCAAACTATTGGCTCACTTAGCGACCTTGGTGTTTGTTTAACAGCTGCTGCAAAGAAGGCTGTTAGTGGTCCTGTGGGTGACCCAATTTACGACCATCGTGATTTACAACAGTAATGGGCAGTTTTCCATTAACACTCATAACTAGAGGACTACCTGCACAGCACTGGCAAACATCCTTACTATCAGAACAGGACATGCATTGTGTTGGTTAGCAGGTAGCTTTGCTCATTGCATTAATGGGTGTAGGAAGAAGCACTAAAGCAGTGATGGCAAACCGTTTTTCTAAAGGCGTGCCAAAATTCTGTGTCTGTGTCTGTGTGTGTCTGTCTGTGTGTTCCAGCATAACTCTGGAACGCCTGGGCTGCTGAAACAAAAAGGAATAAATTATAACTATAGTATCAAATCACAGTACTTTTGACAGTGATAGTGTGCATTAGTGTGAGTGTTAGGATACAGCCTGTTGTGCCTTAAGATGGCGTCTACTGTACAGCACAGTGGAGTTGCCATGGTAACGGCTTCACACTACTCCACAAGGGGGCTCCAACCTAATACAGAATTAGAATAAATAAATAACTGGGCAACACCGGGCTAGTGAGTACATAAAAGACCCCCCAATACTACTGATTCCTTTTCACAGGGAATCAAGGTGTGTATGCAACTAGGTGTGCAAAGTTTTCCGTCCTGTAGACAAATCCCCCCTGTATACCTGACTATCTGCAGCCACCTGATGTGAGCGTTTAATTCATTAAAAAGCCTTTTCAAAACTTTACAAGGAATTCTACCCCCTTTTCAGATTATCAGCTTAACTGACCTGCTTGCCAGACCTATGACGTGTGTTCAGGAAAACCAATTCTTGGCAGGGAGAAGAATATTATCCAAAATTCTCACATTGCAAGCGTTCTAATATTGTTAGATCTATTTTAGCAGAAAAAAGAAAAGCCTTTTTTTGTTTTAATGTTAATGTTTCCAAGTAGTATCGACTCAGGATGGCCACAAGAAGTCACTCTACGCTAATAGATTAAAAAAAGAAAATTTGAACACATCTTGTTTGAATGAAACTGTTGATGAAGTTTTCTGTAAAACATATGAAGCTTTTTCTAATTAAAATAATGAGCCTCTCAGAGAGTTTACCTGCTTAGCAGCTCTTTATACGGATCATTGGATAAGAGTAAAATTTATTTCTATTCCTGTACTTACTTTGCTCAGAGATTATTAGTAACTACGTGCAGCTAAAGTACAAATAGTTTATGTGATCATTACTTTCCCATACAGCTTTGCAAGGTATGTATTTTCCTATATGGGTAGCCCTCGACTTGCGAACCCAAAATTTCTGTTGCTAAGCGAGACAGATATTAAGTGAGTTTTGCCCCACGTTACGGCTTTTCTTGCCACAGGTGTTAAGTGAATCATGGCAGAGTTAGCAACAGTCACATGGTTGTAATTTGCAACCTTCCTCGCCAGGGGTAGCTTCAAAAATTGCAGCAACGGGCCCGCTGCCCCGTTGGTGGGTGGCCGTGGCCATGGTGGAATTGGCCTAGTCAGCCTCCTGCACTAAGGCTGGGGGGGGGGCATTTTTCGCCCACTCCAGGCTCTGGAGGCTTTCCTCGAGCATGTGGGAGGGTGAAAACTGCTTCCCCTGGGCTCCTGAGAGCCTCTGGAGACCAGAAACAGGCCTGTTTTCGGACTTCCAGAATCTCCGGTAGCCCCCCCCCCCACAAGCCTCCGCACAGGCCCTGCACTTACCTGGCATGATGAAGGGGCCACGTGGAGACTCCTGGGAGGGGAGGGGAAGGCGGGACCAGCCAGAAGTGGGATTTGCCAAACCACGCAGAATATTTGCTAGAGGATCACCCGAATCTGTGGGAACCCCCAGCAGCCCACCTGTTTCCCACTGACTTCCACAATCAGAAGCAATGGGGAAGCTGGCAAGGAAGGTCACACAAATCCCTCCTATAATTCACTTCTGTCAATCCCCCTTCTGCCCGCCATTCTCCGTAGTGACGCAGTGGTTAGAATGCAGTACTGCAGGCAATTCTGCCGGCTGCCTGCAATTTGGCAGTTCGAATCTCACCAGGCTCCAGGTTGACTCCTCAGCCTCCCATCCTTCCGAGGTGGGTAAAATGAGGACCCAGGTTGTTTGGGGCAATAGGCTGAGTCTGTAAAACTGCTTAGCTAGGGCTGTAAAAGCACCATGAAGCGGTATGTAAGTCCAAGCGCTACGCTCCCCCCATGGCACCCTGCCCTCTTGCCTGGGATTTCCTCCTCGTTGCTTAATGGCCCATGCCGCCATAGGATTATGACTGCAACCAGGACTCCTGGGTTGCCATTGGTGAGCCAAGTGATCATATGAAAATGCATTATTTAGCGACAGCAATCCCACTCCCAATTGTCTTCGTCATCCAAACACTACCTCTGTATGAATTCAAACTATATTTATGCATATATTTTAACATAAAATAGTTATACCACAAAACAATACATTGTTTTAAGTCTTTAACTATTTTACATTTGAAAACCACATGCGGTGCCAACCTCAATCTGTCTCTAAAGACCTTCTAAAGCAATCAGGCCTTCATGTGTGAGGTTTGGTTTTGCACATTCATCGCAATTTCTCCCGTTTAGAAATGCTCCATCAGCATTTAGCAAATGAGAAGTATGATGAAATAAGAAAACTGGACTAGAAAAAAGAAGTCCACGGATTGCAATACTTGGAAAACAAACATGGGAAATGAAATCCTTCTCCATCTATAAAAAGATTGGATTGCCAAGCCAAAAATGAAACCTTTGCTAAACCTAAACCAAAAAGTAGCCAGCTGAATAACAAAAGGCCTATCAAGTTACTTTCATGGTATGATTAAAACTTACTGAGCTTTAACTTGATGTAGTGAGGCATGCATTCTGGTGATGCTGAACACAGTAGCAACAGCAGAAATATTCACATTTCTAGGTTCTATCATATCTCAAGACTTAAAATGGACACCTCACATCAAAAACATCATCAAAAAAGCACAACAAAGAATGTTCTTTCTGCGCCAACTCAGGAAGCTCAAACTGCCCAAGGAGCTGCTGATTCTGTTCTACAGAGGAATTATTGAGTCTGTCATCTGCTCCTCCATAATTGTCTGGTTTGGCTCTGCAACCCAACAAGACAGAGACAGACTTCAGAGGATAATCAGAACTGCAGAAAAAACAATTACTACAAACCTGCCTTCCATCAAGGACCTGCATACTGCACAAGTCAAAAAGAGGGCAGTGAACATATTTACAGACCCCTCACATCCTGGACATAAATTGTTTCAACTCCTACCGTCAAAATGACGCTATAGAGCACTGCACACCAGAATAATTAGACAAAGAACAGGTTTTTCCCAAATGCCATCACTCTGCTAAACAACTAATTCCCTCAACACTGTCAAACTATTTACTAAGGCTGCATTGCTATTACTATTAGTCTTCGCATCATTCCTATCACCCATCTCCTCCCACTTACAACTGTATGACTGTAACTTTGTGGCTTGTATCATTATGATTTATATTGATTGTTTCCTAATATGATTTGATTGCTTATTGTATCCTATGACTATCATTAAGAGCTGTACCTTATGATTCGTGACAAATGTATCTTGTCTTTTTATGTACACCGAGAGCATCTGCACCAAAGACAAATTCCTTGTGTGTCCAATCATACTTGGCCAATTAAAAAAAAATCTAATTGTATATTGTTTTGCTCTCAGCAGAACCATGGTGGAATTAAGGCTAGCAAGGAGATAATCTAGCTAACATTTGACTTTTTCAGAGGAAAAAAATGGTTCACTTTCTGGAATGTGTGAGACAATTTGGGATTTTTTTTTCCTTTTCACTTTAAAAAATCTCCTATTTTTTAAAGTAAGTAACAGAGGCAACTTCTGTTTTGCAAGAGAAATGATACTGTCACCCCAACCTTTTATTAAACATCTGGACAGAAATAGACTGGAATGAAGATGGGTAGCCATTTTGGTTAAATGTATTGCAATCTACATTATGCTTCTCTAGCTCTCTGTGTTGGCATGCGATGTGTGTTGTCCACAAACGCACATATACACCTACTTCTGCGGTTCTTCACATGAACCTTAAGAGAAGCCGCTGTTTGAAACCCTGGATGAACATCACTGCAGGACAGACAATGTGGACATAGGTAGATCAATGGTTGGACTCAGTACAAAAATCTATAGGAACATCCTGGGAAATTAATCTCCGTGTTTTCTTAGGCAAGTCAGAACCGGTTTTATTTATTTTTGTTACTTCTTTATGCCTTTCACCGTGACACAAAGAGAAGAACTTAATGCTGAAAACTGGCCAAACAAAAACAGAAGAGAATGGTACAAGAAGTCCACTGTGGATTTTTATTAAAACAGAATGCTGTACCAATCTGTGTCCTCTGTGAAACTTAAAACATTGGATGGGATTAGAATGTATTCTTTCAGGATACAGCTGCCAAGATAATAGGTAGGGGGAAATGTCTCATTTCTTTCTTTTTTCTTTTTACTTTTTAAAGGTCTTCCCTGATGTTTGCCTTTTACGACAAACTATCAGCACTTAAGTAAGTAGCAAACACTTACCGTATTTTTTGAAGTATAAGATGCATCGGAATATAAAACGCACCAAGATTTTGAAGAAGCAAATTTAAAAAAAAAAGTTTTTGCGCTCTGCAGACCTCCCAAAAACGGGCCGTTTTTTTGTCCAAAAAAGGGCATGCGCCTTTAGGAGGCTTGTAGAGTGCTCCTGGGGGTGGGCAAAAATGAGCAAAAAATGGCCTTTCACTCATTTTCCTCTCCGCAGCCCCCGGAAGCACTCTGGAAGCCTCCTAAAGGCTATGCTTGGCCATTTTGGTGAAGGGGGTGGGGTTTTGGGAGGCCAAAAATGCTGTACTCCGTGTGTAAGATGCACCCAGATTTTCACCCTCTTTTTTGAGGGAAAAAGGTCCGTCTTATACTCCGAAAAATACGGTACTTACAATAAGAGTGTAAGTGCTACATTATGTGGGTTTTTTTAAAATACACGAATACAGTTCCTCTTATATTATATTTTATTGTTTAAAATGTAAAACACCATGGGATCATTGGTGGAAAAGTAAAACACATATTTTAAAAATAAGTATTAAGTACTAAAAGTAACTATTAAGTTAATATTAACCTTGAAGTAGTCATATTAATTCATCCTTCCATTTGTTCTTTATTTTATCCCAAAAATATTGCAACACAGCAGCAGCCATGAGGTGACCACGCTCACCGCCTCCTGCACCTAAAAAATAATAAGTCCTCCCCAAAAATAAGGCCAAGCACTTATTTTGGGGGTCAAAAGAAAACAAGACCCTGTCTTATTTTCAGGGAAACACGGTATCTGTATCTCTACTTTGGGATAATGCTACAAAACTGCTTTGCTTTATAATGCTGTTTTCCTTGAGTAAGCAAAAAATAGATAAATAGTGTTCCTGAGAGTCCTGCTATTTAAAATACACACACACACACACACACCCCATCTTTTCCCATAAATCAATGCAATCTTGGTTTGCTAACATAAAATAAACTTTGCCAAGAGATGAAATGGATAGCCTGCTCCTTTGCAAGAATCCCAGAGTCTTGGCTCTGTGAACTATTACACACAGAAAGTAAACGACACCTTTTGGCTAATGGTGCCGAGTCAACAGATGGAACGCATTACAGAGCTATGATAATGCTATTCAAACACTTGTTTGCCAGGATCCCAGGGTAAAAGTAAAGAAAGGTTAAAGGATAATGTATTGTATAAAACATGAACTAACATGTCTTTGCGAGCGGGAGAGTCCATTACTTAAAAGCAATTTTGGTGACTTTTGGAAATGTTCCTAATTTTGTATTATTGCTAACACTAAAACAAAAGCTCTTTGCTCACATGAACTCAGAAAAGTAAGATTAGGCCTCAATGAACATTAAGAAAACCAGGTAAATTGGGATGTAAGAATATGGAATAGTGAAGCTTAATTGTACATCATGTTTTTTCCTCCAAAATTAAGAGAGTAAATGTATTATAGGAAGGACCTTCAGATTTTTTTTTCTTTGTTTTGTTTTCAGTTCATTCAAAATCTAGCTGGGAAGAATAACAAACTTGAGAGTTAGATGGCAAACATTTTTAATTTATTACCGTTATTATTGACTGCATTGCTAATATAGCTATTTCCCCAAGCAAACCAAATATTCTTAAACTCTAAATGAATCCATCACCATTGTGAATAATTCTCCTGAGATCAGCTTGGGAGTGTCCAAGTATATTTAATAAGAAAAAAAAATACAGATTATATTTATCCCCCAACTAAACTTTTGTTAAATTATACCATTGTCTGTTCTGAAGGATCATGGTACCAATCAACGGTGGGTTTCGTATTTTGTTACCATCGGTTGTCCTCCCGCACTCCCACTCCGCTGGCGCATGCCTTCCACCCATGCGCTTTGCTCGTGCACGCGTCTTTCGCGCCTGCACCCAGCCTCAAAAACGTGCCTAAATAGGATGGCATAGAGCCAGGGTGGGTGAGCAGGCCCACCTGTGATTTCCACTGGTCCGAAGCAGCTGAATGCCACCTCTGGTACTAATGTGTATAAGCCAGGGGTGGGTTGGTGCCAGGATTACTGCCGGTTCTCCGCGCAGGCACATTTGCACTTAAAAACGTCTGCGCATACGCAAAACGTAAAAAAAAAAGGGGGGGAATTACATTTCTGCAATGAAAATTGTTTTGCGCATGCACAGAACCCAAAATCAAGATGGCGTCGCCGTAGGAGAACCGGTTCAGGGACGTGGCAGGCCTGGGTCATTGCCGGTTCCAGTGACCCAGGCCACCAAGTTACTACCAGTTGGCCAAACTGGTCCAAACTGGTAGAAACCCACCTCTGGTATAAGCTATGTAAAAGGACGTCACAATATAAGCTCTCCCATTTTGTGCTTGCGTTGTGAATCCTACATAAGTACATAAGGATCAGAATTTACCTCACAAAGTTACTACCGGTAGTCCTTGACTTACAACAATTCATTTAGTGACCCTTCGAAGTTACAATGGCATTGAAAAAAGCGACTTATGACTGTTTTTCATACTTACGACCGTTGCAGCATCCCCGTGGCCACGTGATTTACATTCAGATGCTTGACAACTGACTCACATTTATGACGGTTGCAGTGTCTCAGAGTCATGTGACACACCCACACCTTTTGCGACCTTCTGACAAGCAAATTCAATGGAAAAAGCCAGATTCATTTAACAACCATGTTACTCACTTAACAACCGCAGTGATTCACTTAATAACTGCGGCAAGCAAAGTCATAAAAGTCGGCAAAACTGACTTAACCAATGTCTCACTTCGCAACATAAATTCTGGGCTCCATTTTGGTCATAAGTCGAGGACTACCTGTATTTATCTTTCTTGTCAGAGCCACAATAAAGTACAGGTGGTCCTCAACTTAACAACCACAATAGGGGCCAAAGTTATGTAAGCCGCGCCTGATTTTACAACCTTTCTTTTTGCTATGGATCTTAAGCAAATCAGTTGTTAAGTGAATCACGTGGTTGTTAAGTAAATCGGGCTTCCCCCACTGACTTTGCTTGTCAGAAGCCAGCTGGGAAAATCACGGGAGGCTGATACTTTTGTAAACACATGCTGGTTGCAAAGTACACAAATTTTGATCATTGCGGGCATTCTGGGATGTGCGAGAACCGATTGTAAGTTGGTTTTTTCAGTGTCATTGCAAATTCAAACGGTCGCTAAACAAATAGTTGTAAGTTGAGGACAATTGGTGCCAGGCAGCCAAACATACTTTTTTAGATATGCTTGCAAAGATATTTCTCATTCTCAATGCTGAGCTAGTTAACAAAAGGATCCATAAATACTACTGTACCATTTTTTTTCATATTTGCAATAAATCTGGGAAGTAAATTCTGTGGCAATAATTACGCAAATCTCAGGTAAAATTAAATTAAAATAAGTGCTCTTGTTTGTATATAGGCCAAGAACCAGTAGAGTGAGAGCCCCATTTCATGAATATAAGCAATGCTGAATCTGTTTATACAGAGGGATGTCAAGATCACCTCATAAAACAATATTGTCCAATGCAATGCTACAAAGTGAGTGCATGGGACAAGCATAGAATAGTTAAACATCAGCTGCCTGCCCAATTTTTTAACACACGTTTTACTCCATATACCCTGTTTTTCCAAAAATAAGACCTCCCCAGATATTAAGCCTAATCGGGCTTTTGAGAGCATGCGCTAAAATAAGCCCTCCCCCCCAAAAAAGCCCTCCCCTAAAATATTTAAAAGCATGCGCAGCTGGTCCCCATTTCTTGGAAGAGGGAAACACGCCCCATGCGCCCTGCATGTACCTGCCATCCACACGGAACGGCCTCGCGGAGGCTGCTCCCACAAACCCTAGCTACCCTTCTCTTAGTGATGGCCGCAAAAAGAACAGCAGGCCTAGCAACACTAGGGCTGGCAAGAGTGTGCCGGAAACAGAGACAGATCCACGGGCCACTGATCCACAGGCCGCAGGCCAAGATTAAGGGGCCTCCTGCATTTCAAAAATAATAAGACCTCCCTGAAAATAAGGCCAAATGCTTATTTCAGGGTCAAAAGAAAATAAGACTCTTGTCTTATTTTGGGGGAAACACATATGTATGTGTATGTGTATGTTTTCTTTTGTCAAAGCACCTGGTGTGCCCAAATATGGGAGGGAGCATACTGCTTCCCTTTCACCTTTCGGCTCCACTCCAGGAGCCTCCCAGGCAGTCGCTTACACGATAAACCATTTTGTGTTACATTTTTGCTGATAAATAAATGAAGGGAGCGTAGTATAGATCTATTTCAAGCTATTTAGCTCTCATCTGCTAGCCGTACCCTTGCTGGGATTCGAACTTAGGCTGTTAGTTGTTAATACAACTGCCTAATATGTAAAAACAGCCGAAGTTCGAATCCCAGCAAAGGTATGGCTAGCTGATGAGAGCTAAATAGCTTGAAATAGATCTATACTAGTCTCCCTTCATTTATTTATCAGCAAAACTGTAATACACACACATGATTTTTTTAAATAAAATTTTTATTTTCAGACAAACACAAACACACAACACATATAACATAAAAGCCTCTTCAATTACACACAGGGTGTCATTTGGTTACAAAGTATTTCTGTGTCCTTTCCGTAGTCCTCATTTGAATTTTATCAAAATTCACATATTGACAATCAAGGTATCTTTGTATACACTGTTATTATGCTTCCTCCTATTCTAAGTCATTCAATCATTTTAGCATTGATAACATTCTCTAATAGTTTCCAATTCCATGTTTTTTTCCCATTATTAGTATCATCAATCTAATATACATGTAGACAAATTGTTATAATTATTAAACATCCATTAAGCCCAGCTATTATTACATCCTTTCAACAGAAGCATATTAAATTTGAAGTACATTTATATTATAACATTTTATTACACACACATAAAATTTTGATATTGCTGTTTACACACAGAGACACACATTCTTGCATGTAAATATAAAATTCTGAAATTGTACAATTCCTGTCAATATTTTCAGTTAAAATGATCTCAGTATTACATAAAGTGTGATGAACATCTGAAGCCGGGGAAAGAGAGATGAAATTTGCCAGATTATAATGCAAATCAACTATAATAAAAAATTAAGGAGTTAGTGTTTATGTTTTACTTAATTTAACAGTTCTTCCAGATGTGGCTTTTATCTGTAATCTATTTGTAGACTTTTACAGGGAGTCTAGACTTCATTTGATTTGCAACTTTTCCATGCTTTCCTACTCTTTCATCCGCATTTTTTTCTTGCAAGAGAGGGAAAATAACCCACTAAGGAAGAAAACAGGAAATAGTTGCACAACGCCTTTTAATTGACTGAAGTATGAACCCACTGCAATTAAGCACCCAAATACTCCTGCTCTGGACATCAGAACCTCCTATTTCTATCTCATTTTTAGAAACAATTTAAGTAACACTTTGTTTTTTTATATAACCACTATCTCCTTTAAACTTTTCCTCGTGGTCAGTATCTTAAACTCAGTTCTCTCTTGGAAGTAAAACTACAACTCTTGAGTTATAGAAATAATAATATAGAACTCTTCATCGTCATCATTGTCGTCATCATCATCATCCAATGCTTGGATCTGCACATATATTGAGAAGAACTCAAGGGGAATGAAGGCCAACATCAGCTAAAGAATGGTATGGTATGGTATAGAATGTAGAATGGAATGGAACGGAACACAATAGAATAAACAGAGTTGGAAGGGACCTTGGAGGTCTTCTAGTCCAACCCCTTGCCTAGGCAGGAAACCTTATACCGTTTCAGACAAATAGCTGTCCAATCTCTCCTTAAAGACTTCCAGTGTTGGGGCATTCACAACTTCTGGAGGCAAACTGTTCCACTGATTAATTGTTCTAATTGTCAGAAAATTTCTCCTCACTTCTAAGTTGCTTCTCTCCTTGATTAGTTTCCACCCATTGCTTCTTGTTCTACCCTCAGGTGCCTTGGGGAATAGTTTGACTCCCTCTTCTTTGTGGCAGCCCCTGAGACATTGTAACACTTCTATCATGTCTTCCCTAGTCCTTCTTTTCATTACATTAGACATACACAATTCCTGCAACTGTTCTTCATGTGTTTTAGCCTCCAGTCCCCTAATCATCTTTGTTGCTCTTCTCTGCACTCTTTCTAGAGTCTCCACATCTTTTCTACATCGTGGTGACCCAAACTGAATGCAGTATTCCAAGTGTGTTTGTCAGTTGGGATTTAACGGGATGTAATATAATGTAACATAACAATGTAACTCAATATAATATACCAGAATTGAAACTGCAGTAACAGACAGCAAATGCCACCAATGCAAAGCAAATGCACTGCAGAAAGCAAGAATTGCTTGGGACCACAAAATAAACAAAATAAGAGAAAATGAAGAAGCTAAAGTGCTCTGGGATTTTAGAATTCAAACAGACAAATAGACACATAATACTCCCACATTTAACAATTGTCAATAAGACAAAAAAAAGTCTGGATAAGTGGGCATGGCAGTAGTTAGGGATTGCAGAATAGAAGAGAAAGAACTGGAGAAAATCACAGATTACAGAGATCTGCACACAAAAAGTAGAATGACTGTAGATCACCAATTAAATATGAGAGTGCGGCAGCAGCCAAAAAAGCCAATGCAATCCTACGTTGCATTAACAGAGGGATACAATCAAGATCAAGTAAGGTACTAATGCCACTCTAAAAAGCCTTAGTAAAACCACACCTAGAATACTGTATCCAGTTTTGGTCACTACACTGTAAAAAAGGTGTGGAGACTCTAGAAAGTGTGTAGAGAAGAGCAACCAAGATGATGAGGGGACTGGAGGCTAAAACATACAAAGAACTGTTGCAGGAACTGGGCATGGCGAGTCTAGTGATGAGAAGGACCAGGGAAGACATGATAGCAGTCTTCCAATATTTGAGGGGCTGCCACAGAGAGGAGGGGGTGAAGCTATTTTCCAAAGCACCCGAAGGCCAGACAAGGAATAATGCATGGAAACTGAACAAGGAGAGATTTAACCTGGAAATGAGGAGAAATGTTCTGACAGTGAGAACAATCAACCAATGGAACAGAAGTTGCCTTCGGAAGTTGTGGGAGCTTCATCACTGGAGGCTTTCAAGAAGAGACTGGAGTGCTATCTGTCAAAAATGTGTAGGGTCTCCACCTGTCAATTGCAAAACGTAGCTTTACTTAGAACAGCTTACATTCTATGATTTACCTTTTACACTATTAAACAACATCATCTGTCTATTCCAGATCCTTGGAAAGACTCGATAGGTGGACAAAAATGCTAAATCCAGTCTAAACACCGGGCTGATTGTGCGAGTGAGCACCATAATAATAAAAATGCTATATGAGCGAAGAAACCTCTTTTAATGGCTTGTTTGTGTAGTTTAAAAGAACGTTTACACACATTTTGATCATGAAGTCTACAGGGTCTCTTGAATTTACCCACAGAGAAGCTGAAGAAACAGTTCATCACTCTTGCGCCTAACAGTGGCGAAACACGGCTCCAAATTATCAATGAAAACAAACAATTCCAGCCAAAAACATTCACCAGAGGAATTTGTGACCAGCAGGCCCATCTTGTTCTGTCCTCCTGGGCCCTCTTTTGAGAGAGTTCTGGCCTCTTCCACTGACCTCTCCAAGACCCTTCCAAGAACAATCGATTCCGGTCTTACGATTTCTTACTCCAAGTGTTCCTCTAGCTTTTCACCATCTTCTTCACCTCTATAAATCTGGACTTTTTGTTATTTGTTTTACTTGCATAGGTACCATGTTTCCCCGAAAATAATACTAGGTCTTATATTAATTTTTGCTTCAAAAGATGCATTAGGGCTTATTTTCTGGTTAGGTCTTATTTTCAGGGAAATACGGCACTAAATGCATCCATCTGGCTGACAATCTTAACTGGGGCTTATTTGAGGGGAGGGTATGGCCTATATTACCAGCATCTTGGAAAATCATGCTAGGACTTATTTTCCAGTTGGGTCTTATTTTCGGGAAAACAGGGTAGATAGGTAAGTATAGGTAGATTATATTCTCATCTGAAGCTCAAGATTTCTTTGCATTAATTTCTTTTCCTATCATTTGTATCTTTCTCGTTTCTCTAAAGGTAAAGGTTCACATTGCATGTATGTGCTAGTCATTCCTGACTCTAGGAGGCGGTACTCATCTCCGTTTCAAAGCCAAAGAGCCAGCGCTGTCCGAAGACGTCTCCATGGTCATGTGGCCCAGCATGACTAAACGCTGAAGACTCCCGGAAAGCTGTTACCTTCCCACTAAAGGTGATTCCTATTTTTCTACTTGCATTTTTACATGCTTTCAAACTGCTAGGTTGGCAGAAGCTGGGACAAGTAACGGGAGCTCACTCCGTTATGCGGCATTAGGGATTCGAACTGCCAAATTGCCAATCTTTCTGATCGACAAGCTCAGTGTCTTAGCCACTGAGCCACTGTGTCCCTTTTAATCTTTCCATATATTTCTTTAATATGTAGAAGAGTGTCATATGAAGATGGGACATGTTTCCCTTTTTCTGATCATTTCTCTCTGCCCATAGTTCCCAATGTTATTACTGAGGATCTACGTCCCCTTGGTTATATTCCTTGTCCCACCTGGCCATTTACCTTCCAAAAAAAAAAGCCAACTTGAATGAATACAAATTGTAGGCCAGGATGCTGCAGAACAAAGTACTGACTTCCAGCCTCATTTCCTATCCTCTCTGGTCTCCTGAGCTCAGTTGGCAGATCTGAAGAGAAGCTGCCTTCGTGTTCACTTAAAAGATGAATGCAGCTCTGTTGTCTAATTCTGATTGTCATTTATGGGAGTCCTAATTTTACACACACTCATTCATTTTGTTAGAAGTGTACAAAATCAGTCAATGTTCCATTTTATTCCCAGAACAGTCCTCTTCCAGCAATTCTAAAAAGAAGGGCGAGAAATGACTTAATGTGAACAGCTAGAGTAGCACTGAGGGAAATTGGCTCTTTCCATCTTAGCCAAAATATTGAAAAATTCAGGCTATTTGTGCATATGAATAGAATCTACATGATAGTTGATCTTCCCCATGGACATCTCTCTCTCTCTCTGTCTATGTCTCCCTCCCTCCCTATCCATCCAATCCATCCATCCATCTCACACAGACAATTCTGAGTGATATACAAAGTTTAAAAAACTACAAAAAGCCATTTAAAAACAATAAGAATAATAATTTGAAGCAGAGGTAGGTGCTACGGGTTCACCCAGCTTCAGAACTTGTTGCTAACGTTATGGCCGGTTCGGAGAACCTCCAAATCCCACCCCTGGCTGGCCCCACCCACCCCACCCCTCCCAGGAGTCTCTACGCGGCCCGTTTTGGATGCAAGGTAAGTGCAGGTCCCACACAGAGGCTCGCGCAGGGGGAAAAACGGGCCTTCTGTAAGTTGTGGACCCATTTCCAGCCTCTGGAGGGCTTCCGGAGCCTGGGTTAGCAGTTTTTACCCTCCCAGAGGATCGAAGAAAGTCTCCGGAGACTGGGGAAGGTGAAAACATCCCCCCTCCCATGGTGCAGGAAGCTGACTAGGCCACACCCATCATGGTCACGCCCACCCAGCAACTAGGCAGAGAACCCGTTGCTGAAATGTTTGAAACCCACCCCTGACTTGAAGGAGTTCCCACTTCGTTTCCCTAGTAGTACAGGAACTTTACAAGCTCATATGATACACAACCCCAGATTCCTAAGCTCTACTAAGCAAAACCATGTTTTCAGGCCCTTCCAGAAGGCCAACAAGGTTCAGGCCATCCTGATGTCAGGGGAATAATATTCCAAAGGGCCGGTGCCACAGCATAAAAAGCTTTCTTCCTGGCTCCTGTCAGATGATATTCCTTTGTCGACAGGACCCACAACCTGCCCTTCCACAATATGCGCGTCCTATGCTACTGAAAGCATCTCTCCAAGAAATTTCTAACAAGGAATTCTATCTTTTCTTCACAAGTTAAAAAAAACCGAATTGATGAGTTTTCTTTCAAAATCTTCATCCTCAAGTAACTATTTTATCTTCAAATCAAAACGTCCTGCATATTTTTCCCTAATTTATTTTTCAAGCAACATTTTAAAAGTCTCTGTAACTCAAGCCTGCCGCATTTCCAAAGTAAATTTGTTTTGAGCGTCTCACCCACATTGCGTAATTTTTCTATTTCATTGAGGGTCCCCCCCCCATCCCACTTGCCAAAAACAATTTTATGGCCAAGCAAAATAATTTTATCGTTCTTCGAAATGTTGGGTGCTACAAGAGAGAACAGTTTAGCTGCCAGAATTTTTGTAGCAAATTCCAAGGCAAACCATTTTGTTGTTTGTTATGGAGCTGCCAACAAATCTACCCAAAATTAAGCAATATGCACATTTTGACTTCCCAGGGCCAAGATGGAACTTATCACTTTACTAAGTTTGTAACTCTAATATGTCTCCACCTTGAATGAGTGTATTCTGTGAATAAATCTTTCACTGAACTGTTCTGCATGTACCGTTTCCCCCGAAATATGCGCTTGGCCTTATTTTCGGGGGGGTCTTATTATTTTTAAGGTGCAGGAGGCAGCGAACGTGGTCACCTCATGGCTGTTGCTGTGTTGAAATATTTTTGGGGAGGGCTTATTTTTTGGGGGAAGGCTTCTTTTAGCGCATACGCTCAAAAGCTCGATTGGGCTTATTATCTGGGGAGGTCTTATTTTCAGGGAAAATAGGGTACTTCTACGTGTATAAAAAGCATTCCTAGAATTACAATGTTTTAAGAAATGGGAAAGTCGCTCTCATCCATTTCTCCCATTTCAAATCTCCCCCGGTATAGCTCCTAACATCTAACTTTCAGCTCGGTAAGGGATGAATTCAGGAAGAGGAAACAGGGAGAACTATGGATTTCCGTTCCCTCCAGGAATAGAGTGACATAAAGACGGATGATAAACAAAAGGGGAAGATTGATTTATTCATCAAGTCTGAATGCTGCTTCCTGAAGAGGTGGTTCTGGTTGGTTATAGTGGAAAAGGAGAGATCTACTCAAGGAATGTGCCTCAGAGAGTTTTCCTCAATCTTTTTTAACATCAATTTTTTGGGGGAGGTCGTCTGTCTGCACAGATCCATCATCCATATGCTGATGAGACACAATTATACATCTTATCCCCAGGTAATCAGGTTGTCAGCCCTGGAGTCCACTTTTTCTTTTGGATCTTCAGGGCTGCCACACGGTCTGTGGGAAACTGGGAGGGGGGTTTGCATGGAGTTGGTAGAAGTATGTAGCCATAACCACATTCTTTTCCCTGGGAGGCAGTTCAGCCTGCACCTGGAGTGGCATGACTGGGCGGCATCTCCAGTTGGGACGATGGATTGATTGGCCCATGTGATGGACATGTGGGTGCAGGGGAAGGGACTTTGACTTTCCTTTGAGTGGGGAAAACCCGGGAGCTTTCAGATTCAGGTTTTCCCAGATGTGCCAATAGGACATCCCTAATAAAAGGGACGCGATGGCTCAGTGGCTAAGATGCTGAGCTTGTCGATCAGAAAGGTCAGCAGTTCGGCGGTTCAAATTCCTAGCGCCGCGTAATGGAGTGAGCTCCCGTTACTTGTCCCAGCTTCTGCCAACCTAGCAGTTCGAAAGCATGTAAAAAATGCAAGTAGAAAAATAGGGACCACCTTTGGTGGGAAGGTAACAGCACTCCTTGTGCCTTCGGCATTTTGTCATGCTGACCACATGACCACGGAGACGTCTTCAGACAGTGCTGGCTCTTTGAAATGGAGATGAGCCCACCCGTAGAGTCGGGAACGACTAGCACATGCGTGCGAGGGGAACCTTTACTTTTACGGAAAGATAAATGAGAAAGATACAAATGACAGGAAAAGAAATTAATTTATTTATAGGGGGAAAGTATCAGGACAAAACTTAATTTCTAATGTTGGATATTCCTCCTTACAAGAGGAAGCTCCCTTGTGGAGTATTATGAAGCCGTTACCATGGCAACTCCACTGCGCTGTACAGTAGAAGCCATTTCACAGCAGTACAGTAGAAACCATTTTAAGGCACAACAGGCTGTATCTTAACAGAACAAACAACCCGAGGGATGTTAGGGGTGTCTTACCCCCCACAGTATTTTTTTCCAGAGAGTAAGTCATCTGTATACCAAGTTTGGTTGAAATTGCTCAAGACGTTCCAGAGTTATGATGGAACACACACACACAGACACACACAGAGCCATTTTTATATAGATAGATACTGAACCTCTTCTATTTATTTCCCCTAAGAATACTCTGGGAGTAACCAACACTATTAGATACTATAAGAAATAGATTTAAGGAAGCCAGCCAACTCTAGAAAGCAGCCATGCCTGAGCCTTTTAAAAAAGAGATATGCCTTAAACATCTGACCCTCCAAATTAATTTTATTGGACAGAAACTATATAAAAATAAACAGGAAAAGATAAGCCGAAGAAATCTTGTTTATAAAAAAAATCTTGTTTATAAAAACAAGACAGACATGGATTGCATCGTTAAGAATAACAGAGTGAATCCTATCAACTTTAAAGCCCAGACACGTAGTGCAACAAAGCCCATGTGCTCTAAATGACCTGTGCTAGACTGTCGTGGTCATGAATCAAGCTACATGCAGCTGGGCAAGATCAATAAATCAAGAATATAGACTTCAATAAAGTAAATGCCCATTTAGAGCGAGTTAATCAAAGTGGACTCTTGTTGAATGCTTGATTTAAAATGCTTCTTCCCATATTTCT
Organism: Natrix helvetica; assembly: GCF_964273705.1. Taxonomy (NCBI): domain Eukaryota; kingdom Metazoa; phylum Chordata; class Lepidosauria; order Squamata; family Natricidae; genus Natrix; species Natrix helvetica. The sequence continues at coordinate 65,376,163 of NC_138558.1, read as the reverse complement.
TGACAGTTGGACTAAGTTGCCATTTATGAGATAAGCTATCATCTGGCCCGCCTGCTGCCTCTTGATTGTTTATGTCTACCCTCTCTTCCATTCCTTTCCCAGCCTCTCCAAAATCTCTCATATCATGAAGAATTTAGTATTAAATACATCTGAATACGTGAAACATCTGAGTATCAGAAGGCCTGTTCATAGTTTTCTTCATTTCTCTCTCCCAGATAAATAGCCCCCAATATAGATAGATAGATAGATAGATGATAGATAGATAGATAGATAGATAGATAGATAGATAGATAGATAGATAGATAGATATCCAACCTCTTAGTGCAAAACAATGGAATCTACAAAATCATCATGTAATAAGGAATAGCTTAGAAAAAAATAAAGATGAATATGCTAGCATCAAGGTTGACTCAACCTTCCATCCTTCCGAGGTGGGTAAAATGAGGACCCAGCTTGTTGGGGGCATAGGCTAACTCTGTAAAACTGCTTAGAGAGGGCTGTAAAGCATTGTGAAGCGGCATATAAGTGCTACTGCTGTTATCCCAATTCAAAACTTGAGTATTAATATGACAAATATGAATTGCATGTTATTTCAAAATAATTGTGTTAAGGCTTGGAATGAAATTGAAAAAGTTGTGCTAAGATGGGACAAAACACAATTATCATTGTCAGGGAGAATTCCCCTGGTTATGATGAATGCTTTGTAGAGAATGTTATTTTTATTTCAGACAATAAATGTTTTGACATCTGATGTAGCAATTAGGCAATGGCAAAAAGATTTATCTAAATTTGTGTAACAGGAAAAAAAACAAAAACCAAGAGTTAAATATAAGGTATTACAAGATGAGAAAGAAAGAGATGATTAGGTTTACCTGGTTTAAATCTTTTGGAATTAGAAGGACATGACAATATTTGGGTAGTAGGTATATCCACAGTATGACAAAGCTAAGGCTAATTTTAAAAACAAAATCATTTTTCTTAGATATGCAATACTGAGAATATGGACCAGGAGTAAACGTAGATGGTGCCCAAAAATACTTTTATGGATTTCAGCACAGGAACATTTATAGAAGAGAAATGAAATTAAGCACAAATGGTTAACTTATTGTGACATATTAAAATTTTTCCTGGAGAATATAAAATAAGACTGAAAAAACAACCAAAATTTATAAAGCTTCTTCCAATTTATGCTGGACACATAATCAAGAGGAAGGGATCGTTTATCATGATTTGTGGGTGTGCAAAAAAGTTAGAAAATGTTGCATTCAATTGCATAGAGTAATATAAATTTTGAAGATTTATAAACAATCGAAACCAAATACTTTTTTATTTGGAATGGATTGATGGATAAATAGTTGGGGAAAAAATAAAATTTTCCTTCAGTATATGACAACTGTAGTGAGACTAAAAAACCCTTATGGACTTTTTGTGTGAAACGGGAAAAATTAAATTATGATGTATGGGTTTGATGATTAGAAAAAAAATAGTTCATAGAAAAAGTGTAAGCACAGAGTAAGTGGTTAATTTACATTTGTACTTATAACTGCTGTAAAAGTAAAAGAATATATATTTTTTGTATCCTCTCTTTGTTCTACATGTCTGTCTTCCTTCTTCTCTTATGTCTTTCTTTCTTGTTAGTTTTTCATCTTGTCTTAAATTTAATTCGCGCATGCACACAAAATAAAAATCACAATAAAATGTCAGCGTGGAAAGAATTCCCTTGAAAGACACTGCTGTAAAAAAAGCAACTCAGCTGGAACTAGTGGGTAAATTCTGGTCCAGATGAAACACGTATATTGAAGACCAACAATGATACCTTGAATTAACTAACAATTTGTATTACTCTTACATTAAGTAGCATTAAGTGTGCCTTAGCTCTGTAAACTAACCTGATAGGACCAGCCATACTTAGGAAACTCCATCCATCCTGGCTGCCAAGAAACCACAGAGGAAAACAGCCGGTCCATGAAAAACTTCACCGCCCACCGAAAAACACACAGCCAGGCCCAATTACACAAAAGCTTTGAAAGAACCAAAACACTAGTTATGGGAAGCAAACTATTAACTTCACTGGTGGAGCGAAGCCCCAACCCATTTATTTTTGGTTATTGCGAGGGATAGCATATTATCTGTGCCTACTTAAAAGTCATGTTCATCAGAATAAACCTATCTCTTTGGTCAAACTATAAACAGGATAATAAATACTTAGGAAAAAACGGGACCACCGTCGGGAAAAAGCCACAAACCTCTTGGATATTCTCCCCCAATTCATTTCTTACTGTTGTACTTAACTAAAGGGCACTACCAATAGCAAGGGAAGTTATTAGTGTACTTCAAGACGCTAACTACGGTTCTTGGAACGTTTGGCCACTTCACAGGCTGTCTTTACTCGTCTGTCCCCCCCCTTGAAAAGGGCACTTAGGTAAAGAGAGCGCTTTTTAATCATATTTATTGTTAGACTAGCAAACTGCCTGTTTTTATGCAGCTATGTGTATTACTGGGAAGAAGCATTATTTTAGAGTGCAAAAAATAATTTTAAAATAGGGGCTCTGTGTCCAACAAGGAGGGAGGGAGGGATGGGAAAGGAGAAGGAAGGGGGGAAAGAAAGAAGGAAGGAAAGAGATGGGAATGAGAAGAAGGAAGGAGGGAAAAAAGAAAGGAAGGAATGAGATGGGAATGAGGAGAAGGAAGGAGAGAAAGAAGGAAGGAAGGAGAGAAGGAAGGAGATGGAATGAGGAGAAGGAAGGAGGGAAAGAAGGAAGGAAGGAAAGAGATGGGAATAAGGAAAAGGAAAGAGGGAAGGAAGGAAGGAAGGAAGGAAGGAAGGAAGGAAGGAAGGAAGGAAGGAAGGAAGGAAGGAAGGAAGGAAGGAAAGCAGTGCACAAACCCACATCAGTTCAAAGATTGATCCCAGGCATAATTGCTGTTCTCCATCATTGCAGTTTCCTTAGCAGCCTCATCTACAGAGGTTTGGCCCCAAGGTGAGGAGAAGGAATGATGTCACCCTCATTCAGGGTGCTGTTGATGGCCAACGATGAAGAAGGGGAAGATATTTCTAAGTGGTTTAGCTTATATTGCCTCCAACTTCTTGTTGAACTATTTAATTGTAGATACCAGAACTAAATAAACATCTATGACTCTAATCTTCTCTTATTATGACCATTGATCTCAATAAGCTATATTATATATACACATACGTAAGTTTACCTAAAGGCACACACATACACGTATAAACACACACACACACATTATAGAATATACTGTATATCTGTAAGGATTACCATATTTTTCGACGTATAAGACATACCTCCCCCCCTCCAAAAGTGGGTGAAAATTTTAGGGTGTCTTATAGACCGAATACGGGAGTCCTTGGCTCCCCGAACCTTCCGCGCATCATGTTTTCATCCTCCCCGGCCCCCAGAAGCACTCTGCAGGCCAAAAAAGGGCTGTGTAGAGGACTGCAGACTGCTTCTGGGTGCAAAAAACTATTTTTTTTCTTCTTTTCCTCCTATAAATTTAGGTGTGTCTTATAGTCTGGTGATTCTTAGAGTCCGAAAAATACGGTACTTCTCAGGTGAAATAGCTGCTTAAATCACAGTGCAATCACTATAGATTGTGATGCAAACCCAAGCCCCAATAAATGGAATAGGATTTATTCCCATGTAACTATAAGATTATACTCTTAATTAAAAAGCTCTGGAGCTGAATTGAGAGTAACCACATATGTTTCCCATTGACTTCTGGGCTACTGTCTTTGGTTAATCTCATTAGTATGAATTAAAAAAAAGCAAATGTTAAAAAGACACACTGCAAAGGCAGCAAATATTGGATATCTGAAAATGTTTTCTTTATGACAAGCTTTTCACATCAAAATATATTCATACTAAACTTTCCTGTATCAAGGTCCCCTAGCTGGCTTTCATGGTGGAAGTGTGGGATTAGAACTCATGGTTTCCGGCTTTCTAGACTGGTACTTTAATCACTAGACAAAATAGGCCCGTTTCATCACTAAGTGATGCAGTCATCAAGTGTGATGTCACATGACTGCACTGCTTGGCAAAGGCAGTTCCGGCACTTCTGGTTGCTGCAAGTAAGCAAATACCACACCATTGTTTAAGTGTGATATTATATGGTTGGTATTTGCAATTTCCTGCTGGCTTCCCCAATGACTTTGCTTGTTGGAAGCGGTCAGTGAAGATCAGAAATGGTGAATGCATGACTGTAGGACAATGTAACATTATAATTGCAAGCCAGTCACTGAGCCAAATCACAATCATATGACCATGAGGAATGTTGTGATGACCCAGTTTGAGTATCAGTTGTAAGCACAATGCCACTGTGACTTCAAATCATTGTAGAATACAATACAATAGCAGAGTTGGAAGGGACCTTGGAGGTCTTCTAGTCCAACCCCCTGCCTAGGCAGGAAACCCTACACCTGAGGGTAGAACAAGAAGCAATGGGTGGAAACTAATCAAGGAGAGAAGTAACTTAGAACTAAGGAGAAACTTCCTGACAGTTAGAACAATTAATCAGTGGAACAGCTTGCCTCCAGAAGTTGTGAATGCCCCAACACTGGAAGTCTTTAAGAAGATGTTGGATAGCCATTTGTCTGGAATGGTAAAGGGTTTCCTGCCTAGGCAGGGGGTTGGACTAGAAGACCTCCAAGGTCCCTTCCAACTCTGCTTTTGTATTGTATAATCCTGCATAGCTCCTTTTCTGGTAACATTGTACTACTTACTTTAATATGGTTGCTTATATTTCTGTGTTTCAGACTGCATGGAAATCGAGTTTAAAGCAGATATGAAACTGATAAGCAACCTTAACAGTAAAACTGAGTTCCTGGGTTGCAATGGTACTGCAACCTTTCAGAGACCATTTAAAAACTCCCAGTAAGATGTGTTTATTTAAAATCCAAATTCGCTGCCTGAACGTCTCCTTTGTTTTTGGTGGGATTTTTTGTCAGGATGGAGTTCTATTGGGACTAAGTAGCTTAAAACACCTGAGTCAAAAAAATCAGATCTCCCATCCGCTGCTTCCCAGATAGATGGGAAACGCTAATGGCTAAACACTGAGCATCTATTTTAATCTGTAAACAAGACACCATGGCTGGCAGGGTCGAAGGAAGAGAGAATAGTCAACTCTTCTTTTAACTTCAGACAGATGCTAATGGTACAAAGCCAGTGAAGTGATAAATAGGTTCTGGCACGCAGTTCTTCCTACCTTGAGCAGCGTTGCAGTTTATCGTTAATTTTAGCTATTCAGGACAGGAAATAGGAGAAGAGGAGGATGCTGCCTCAGTGTTAAGTTCACAGATATTTCTTTGGCAACTGCTCTGCCTGCGCTTAAAAAGCATAAAAAGGTGGCTTTATTTCACGAGCAGATTCATCTCCAAAGATCTTCTGCGGAGACCCAGAGAAGGGGAAGCAAGGGCTTCAGTCAAAATAGCCAGTGTGTTTGCTTCTCCTCAGGGAACAAAGAGGTCGACTGATTCAGCCTAGGAAAGACACTGGCGAAGTTTTTTTTTTTTTTTTAACACTGTGGGAAACATCACAGATACTTAAGATACAAATTAATAGCAACTGCCACTCTAAATCAATTGTGGATTAAAATGGCCCTCTTTGTAAGTGGAGCCCTTCTGTTTCTTGATTGGGGTTTATAGGAATGTTGATGAGTGAAGGGAAAACTGAAATTTAAATAAATTTAAATGTTAGGCAACTTGACTAACGTTATGCATCGTATCCTTATCTTATAGAGTACCTGCACTTTAAACAGATGTATATGTAATTATGCATATAATTATATATGCCTAAAAGCTCAAACCACCCAAAGAGCTGCTGGTTCATTTCTACAGAGGAATTATTGAGTCTGTCATCTGCACCTCCATAACTGTCTGGTTTGGCTCTGCAACCCAACAAGACAGAGACAGACTTCAGAGGATAATTAGAACTGCAGAAAAAACAATGGCTGCCAATCTGCCTTCCATTGAGGGACCTGTATATTGCACGAGTCAAAAAGAGGGCTGTGAAAATATCTACAGACCCCTTGCATTCTGGACATAAATTGCTTCAACTCCTACCCTCCAAATGACGCTATAGGGCACTGCACACCAGAACAACTAGACACAAGGACAGTTTTTCCCTGAATGCCATCACTCTGCTTAACAACTAATTCCCACAATAATGTCAATAATTTACTATGACTGTATTACTATCATTCTTCTCTTCCTTCCTAGTATCTATCTCTCCCCACTTATGACTATAACCATGTTGCTTGTATCTTTCAATTTATATTGTTTTTATTTGTTTCCTAGTACGATTTGATAGCTTATTAGTAACCTTGACTATCACTAAGTGTTGTATCTTATGATTCTTGATGAATGTATTTTATTTTTCTTTATGTACCCTGAGAGCATATGCACCAAAGACAAATTCCTTATGTGTCCAATCACACTTGGCCAATAAAGAATTCCATTCCATTCTATTCTATTCTGTTCTGTTCTGTTCTGTTCTGTTCTGTTCTATTCTATTCTATTCTTTATGTGTAACCAGATGTAACACACAAGATCTGGTACATTTTCAAAGAGGTGTCTGACATGGGTATTTTTCACTCTATTATTGTGAGCAAGCACTGTCTGTATCCTTTATTCATTTTTTAAACCCTTCTCTGACAACTATGGCTTGAAGAAATTTACAATGTCCAGTCACAGGATTAGGTTCAAGTATCATCATATTCTACAACTCCCCCCCCCCACACAGAATAGTCAAAATAAGTTCCAGTGTATACAGAGGCATAGGAAACACAGAGACTTGAAAAGAACTCAGACAATGACAAAGGAAACTATTTTGAAATAAGCTCAGATTGGCCTGAAACATCTCCAAGAACAATCCCTTCTTGGAGGTAACGTAAATCGGGATCAGTGGGACTGACTGCCAAGATTTAAGATCAGAGATTAGGAATAGTGCATCCAGTTTTGGTCGCCATGACATAAAAAAGACGTTGACACTGTAGAAAGAATGCAGAGAAGAGCAATAAGGGGGCTGGAGGATAAAGCATATGAATAACAGTTGCAGGAATTAGGTATGTCTAGTCTGGAAAAAAAAGAAGGGTTAGGGATGACATGATAGCATGTTTCAATATTTGAGGGGTTGCCACAAAGAGGGGGTCAACCTATTCTCCAAAGCAACTGAGAGCAGGACAAGAAGCAATGGATGGAAACTAATCAAGGAGAGAATCAACCTAGAGCTAAGGAGAACTTTCCTAACAACTAGAGACAACTAATCCAGGGGTGGGTTCCGGCAGGTACTACTGCTGGTTTGCTCGTGGGCGCACTTTGCGCATGTGCTTCACGCAAGCATGCGCAGTGAATTAAAAATTGTTCTGCGCATGCGCAGAGGGGAAAAACAAGATGGCAGCGCTATAGGCGCTACCTGGAGAACTGGTTCAGGGGCGTGGCAGGCCTGAGTTGCTGCTGGTTCCAGCGACCTAGGTCGCCAAACTACTACCGGCTTCTTTGAACCGGTAGGAACCCACCACTGAACTAATCAATGGAACAGGCTCCCTTCAGAGGCTCGATCACTTGAACTCTAGAAGAAGAAATTGACAATTATTTGTCTGAAATGGTATAGCGCAGGGGTGTCCAAACTTGGCAACTTTAAGACTTGTGGACTTCAACTCCCAGAGCTGGCTGGGGAATTCTGGGAGTTGAAGTCCACAAGTCTTAAAGTTGCCAAGTTTGGACACCCCTGGTATAGCGTCTCCTGCTTGAGCAAAGAGCTGAACTAGAAGACCTCCACGGTCCCTTCCAATTCTGTTATTCTGTTATTTGTAACGAAATGAAAGAATAAGAAAAAGAGTCAGAGCTTTTTAAATCGTTTCCAGTGTGTATAAATTACATATATGTATATGTATGTAAGAAATTAGCTGGACCTCAACTGTGTGGTTGACATTTTAATTCTTTTGATACCCTATCGTCCAAAAAAGGGAGATGAGCTTCATGATGAAGTAGAAAAGGTTGCTATAAAACTTCAAAGTATTGACAATACACCTACGATAGCTCCAGGAATTCTTTATTTAATGTCAGATGTAATGAGGTGGAAGGAATATAAAATAGTTCCGAACTGATGTGATAAACATTTTTTTAAAAACTCCACCAAAGTTGGTGTGTGTCTTTCTTTATAAAGTCCCGCATGGAATGTTTACTTGAAGAAATTGCCTGTCTTCCATAACATCTGTCCTGTTGATTCGATCCTGCGGGATGGCACACTCTGGATTCCTTCGATTAAACAAGGCTATCTGTTAAGATCATGGATGTGCACCTCCTCTGTAGTAACGCCTGCAGCTGCAGATAATGCTCCATTGCTGTGTAACCAGTGGTGGGATTCAGCCAGTTTGCCCCTATTCGGGAAAACCAGTTGTTAATCTTTTAAGCAGTTCGGAGAACTGGTTGTTGGAAGAAATCTCCTTTTGTTTTTTTCCACTTTATTGAGCTAATCCTGTAAGGAAGACAGGAAGGAAACATTCTGGTGTTGTTTCCAGCCTAATCTTTATTGCCCTGCTTACAGAAACTGCCTCTCCGGTTAACTCTCATTACATTGTAACAGTGATGTTGAATTGGCCACGCCCACCCAGTCACATGACCACTGAGAGTGGTGGGTTTCTATTTTTTTTTTACTACCGGTTTGCTCATGCATGCAACGCCTCTGTGCATGGCCAGAAGTGTCCGGGTGGGTGGGCGGAGCCTCCCGCCGCTGCTACTATCAGTTTGTTCGATCCAGGCTGAACTACGAGCAACCCACCTCTGCCACCCAGCTACGCCTACCCAGCTGGTTATTAGGGCAGAGAACCGGTTGTTAAATTATTTGAATCCCACCACTGAGTGCAATGCTAGTTTCCATGTTGCACCAGAAGTCCAACCTTCCAGTCATCATACCCTGGTCAGCAAATGATTGCAAAACAATTAAAATGAAAAAAAAAGGAGGGAATGGTGAACTTTAAGCCTGGTTCTGATCCTAAGCGATCTCTAATTGCTATCAATTAAAATCTCATGTCTTGGGGACACATTTTCAGCTGAAAAATAAGCACTTTTTTTTTTTGCCTCCAATTAGAGAAAAATTCCATTTGTTTGCTTCTGGCTAAGAGGAAAAGCTAGACATTTCAGGTTTTTTTGTTTTTTTTTAAAAAAAGGAGGTGCTCTCAGCAGAATCTGTGTTGATGAGAACCATACCCTGAACAGGAAGTTCAAAAGACGGAGAATGGCATATAAGAGCCACTCCATCTGTTCTTAAAACATAGAACTGCACAGCAGAGGCCAAAACCACTGACAAAGTCAAGTCATTACTCATGAGAAGGCTCTGAATGGGGCCATTTGTCAAGACCTCAACGGCTGGGTCCATGAGCTTGCAAGCATCTTACTCAGACCACGGCCCTTGCAACTGTCACATGCGGAGGTGAGGCTGAATATAAACTGCTGGAGTTTCAGAACGCGGGGGGTGGGGGGGCAGAAATAAGGTGCAGTCACATAGGTTGGCCCCCTTGATCTGGACTCGCACACCTTCAAAAACAAAGCAAGCTGACATAAAAAAAGGAAAAGGAAAAAAAAAACAGTGGAAAATATCTTTGCAATATCTTTCTGCCTGTTGAATGAGAAGTGGAGGTGGGGTGAGTTTTCAGAAACCAAACGGCTCCTTTGGACATCAAGCTTGAATGGAAGCAAAGTGGTCAGTGAAAGAAAACAATAGGAACAGGCTAGAACTGTGATGGCAAACCTATGGCATGTGTGCCCAAAGTAGCACGTGAAGCCATGTCGCCCAGCATGCATGGCCTTGCCTGGTTGTCTTCTGGGTTTTGATCAGCTATCCTTCACGCACGCAGCAGGGCCAAAAACTGACGTGTGCATGCGCTTGTGATGTCTCTGCCTGATCTTTTCAGCACTCAATGCCAAAAAGATTTGCCATCACTGGGCTAGGAAAAGGAGTGAATTTTGCATACTTGAATTCTGACGAAAAAGCTAATGGGAAAGAGCAATTTGGCTCTGGAGGGCTCCCACACCAAACTTATTTTAGAATAGAATGAGCTTGAAGGGACCTTGGAGGTCTTCTAGTCCAACCCTCTACTCAAGCAACACCTATACCCATGATAGCAAACCTATGGCAACATGCCAGAGGTGGCAAGCAGTGCCCTCTCTGATGCCATGCGAGCCATCAACCAAGTATAGCTCCAAATATAGCCGGCAGTTGGACTTCGGGTCTCTGATGCGCATGCGTGAGGTGCCTGCAGGGGTTGCACACATATGCGTATGGGTTGGGTGTGGGGGTCACGCATGCATGCATGGGGTCGCATGCGTGGGGTCGTGCATGGTGTGGCACATGTGGAGGGGTCGCGGCCATGTGGGGGGTTGTGCGAGCATGTGCGGGGGCAAGCAGGGGGTCACACACACATGGAGAGGGGGCGTGCATTGCATTTTGGGGGCTTGGGCGCACACACTTTGGGCACTCGCTCTGGAAAAAGTTAGCCATCACTGACCTATACCATTCCAGATAAGTGACTGTCTCTAGACTCTTCTTAAAAACATTCAGTGATGGAGCGCCCATAATTTCCGGAGGCAAGCGGTTCCACTGGCTAATTGTCCAATGATGGAACCCTCTTAGAATGATTTGGGCAAAGAGTAAGGAAGAGGCAAGGAAAGAAAGCAGCAGGCCAGGGGAAGCCAAAAAACATGACTAGAACATGGAAATAATCAAAGACAAAGGGAGGAAGAAGGAGTATGATTGTGGAGAAGTCAAATGAGGAAAAAGGTCAGGCAAAGTAAAGAGATACAACACCAGAAATAGTTATGATAGAAGTTCTCGAGATGGCTGGAGGCAATAGCAAAATGAAATAAAATTCATTGTCTTTTACCCCAACGTCATAGGCCAGTGAGGGCGAACCTTTTTCTTACGGTGTGCCAAAATTGTGGGCCCACATCAATTCAATCCTCCTCGCCCACCTGCGCATGCACGCATGAACCCCCCCCCCCTACAGGCTCTGGAGCCTTTCCTGAAGCCTGGGGAAGGCGAAAACAGCCTCCCCCAGCACCCTAGAGGCCCTCCGGAAGCCGGAAATGGATTATTTCCGAACCTCCGGTTGGCCCATTGGGGCTATTTTTCGCCTTCCCTAGGCTCCAGAGACTTTCCTGAAGCCTGGGGAGGACGAAAACAGCCTCTCCTTGCCTTCTGGAAGGGTGAAAAATCAGCTGGCCAGCATGCACATGCACACTGGAACTAATGGCTGGCGTGCCCGCAAATATGGCTCCGCTTGCCACCTGTGGCATGCGTGCCACAGGTTTGCCATTACGGTCATAGGCGTATAGAAAAAGAAAGGCAAGAGCAATGTAAAAGGATGGAGCTTTGAAGCTTACTCACTTTTATAGCTTGTTCACATTGAGCAGTTGCTGCCATGCATGCCACCAAGTCCACCAGTTTCATCTAAGCAACAACAAAAAGCCAATCCCCACCACCTCCTGCAATGCCCATAATCTTCTCCAGCCAGTTTTTATGGGTGCTGCCGATTCTTTTGTAGTACAAGGCCAGGAGCCAGCTGCTAAAAATTTCCAGAAAATAATTGAAATCTACCCTGGCAACTGTCACTAAATGGGCATTCCTATCCCTGGTATAATGTCTTTTCTTTCCACTTTTTAGAAAAACGAATTGGAATGGTTGCTCATAGGAAGCGTAGAGTATCTTTTCCCGTCCTGGCTGCAGGCCGCGGGTTTGAGAGCCCTGTTCTGGATGCTATGTTTCCCATGGACATCACTTTGGAGGACCAAGGGCTTATGAATTGTCTGTCCGGATTCGAACTAAACTGTCCTCTTCCCATTCTATTCCAGTGTGGGGTAGATGGGCATAGAAGGGAATCCCTTTCACAAAAGGACATTCAGCCATTAGTTTACAATACAGGCTTCAAGCTCAGTGAAGACAATTTTTATTGTCCTTTGTTGTTGTTGTTCTTAGTTGCGAAGCCCATCGCAACCCCATGGACAACATTCCTCCAGGCCTTTCTTGAGTCCATTTAAGTTCAGGCCTGCTGCTTCGGTGACTCCATCCAGCCACCCCATTCTCTGTCATCCCCTTCTTCTTTTGCCTTCAGTCTTTCCCAGCATTAGGCTCTTCTCTAGTGAGTAATTGCCCTTAATAGGATTTAAAAGTATGTAAAGGGTTTGTAGCAGTGGTGGGTTTCAAATTTTTTTGGAACCTACTCTGTGGGTGTGGCCTCCTTTGTGGGAGTGGCTTGCCGGCCATGTGACCTGGTGGGAGTGGCTTGGCAGTCATGTGACCAGGTGGGCATGGCTAACTTGGAAAATGTGGTGAAACTCACTTAACGATGCTCTTGCTTAGCAACCAAAATTTTGGGCTCAATTGTGGTCATAAGTTCTTTTTCTTTCTTTCTTTCATCTCTCTCTCCCACTTTCTTTTTTTCTTTTTCTTTTTCTCTCTCTCTCTGGCTCTTTCTCTCTCTCTCCCTCTCTCCCTCTCTGTCTCCCTGTCATTTTCTCTGGGTGTCTATCTGTCTGTCTCTCTCTCTGTATCTCTGTCTCTCTCTCCTCCTTCCCCCATCTCTGTCACTCTGTGTGTGTGTGTCTGTCTCTCACTCACTCTGTGTGTGTGTGTGTGTCTGTCTCTGTCTCTCCCTCTGTCTCTCTCCCCTCCCTTCCTCTCTCTCTGTCACTCTGTGTATGTGGGTGTGTCTGTCTCTCACTCATTCACTTAATCACTCACTCTGTGTGTCTCTCTCTATCTTTCTCTCCCTCCCTCCCCCTCTCTGTCTCTGTGTGTGTGTGTGTGTGTGTGTGTGTGTCTGTCAGTCTCTCTGATTCCCTCCCTCACTCCCTCTCTCTGTCTGTCTGTCTGTCTCACTCACACACACACACTGTGGTCACCTTGTTGAGTGTTCCAATCACATTTGAAACACTCAACAACTGGCTTGCATTTATGGTATTTTGCAGCATTCTGCAGTCATAGGACCAAAATATATGGTTAAAAGCATATATTTTGGTCCTATGACTGCAGAATGCTGCAAAATACCATAAATGCAAGCCAGTTGTTGAGTGTTTCAAATGTGATTGGAACACTCAACAAGGTGACCACAGTGTGTGTGTGTGAGTGAGACAGACAGACAGAGAGAGAGAGGAACAGAGAGGGAGTGAGAGAGGGAATCAGAGAGAGACTGACAGAGTCTGACAGAATCAGAGAGGTACTTTTAACTACCTGGCAGCGGCGTTTTTCCTTGGGGGGCTCCTCAGAACATCCTAAGACTTCGGAGGGAAGCCTCCAGCCCGGAGCAGGAGCAAAGCCCCTTTTCCAACTGGCCTTTCCTCGCTTGGAGGGCTTTGGAGGGAAGCTTCTGCATAAGCCCGGCCGAGTGACAACAAGTTCCCACCGTTACGAAGCCTCGGAGGCTGTAATTTTCTGAGCTGTGCGCGCCCGCTTTTTTTCCACGGCGTGGAGCAGCAGCGAGGTTTGTGTGGCCGGCAATCACTCCAAATGCCATCCGGGAAGACGAGGAACGTGAGGGGGGGACCGTTGACGGCCTCCGCAATCATCGCTCGCCTCGCAGAGCCTCGTTGCTGCTCCACGCCGTGGAAAACAGGCGCGCGCGCACAGCTCAGAAAATTACAGCCTCCGAGACTTCGTAACGGCGGGAACTTGTTGTCACTCACCCGGGCTTCTGCAGAAGCTTCCCTCCGAAGCGTTCTGAGCCTCGGAGGCTGTAATTTTCTGAGCTGTGCGCGCCCGCTTTTTTTCCACGGCGTGGAGCAGCAGCGAGGTTTGTGTGGCCGGCAATCACTCCAAATGCCATCCGGGAAGACGAGGAACGTGAGGGGGGGACCGTTGACGGCCTCCGCAATCATCGCTCGCCTCACAGAGCCTCGTTGCTGCTCCACGCCGTGGAAAACAGGCGCGCGCGCACAGCTCAGAAAATTACAGCCTCCGAGACTTCGTAACGGCGGGAACTTGTTGTCACTCACCCGGGCTTCTGCAGAAGCTTCCCTCCGAAGCGTTCTGAGCCTCGGAGGCTGTAATTTTCTGAGCTGTGCGCGCCCGCCTGTTTTCCACGGCGTGGAGCAGCAGCGAGGTTTGTGTGGCCGGCAATCACTCCAAATGCCATCCGGGAAGACGAGGAACGTGAGGGGGGGACCGTTGACGGCCTCCGCAATCATCGCTCGCCTCGCAGAGCCTCGTTGCTGCTCCACGCCGTGGAAAACAGGCGCGCGCGCACAGCTCAGAAAATTACAGCCTCCGAGACTTCGTAACGGCGGGAACTTGTTGTCACTCACCCGGGCTTCTGCAGAAGCTTCCCTCCGAAGCGTTCTGAGCCTCGGAGGCTGTAATTTTCTGAGCTGTGCGCGCCCGCTTTTTTTCCACGGCGTGGAGCAGCAGCGAGGTTTGTGTGGCCGGCAATCACTCCAAATGCCATCCGGGAAGACGAGGAACGTGAGGGGGGGACCGTTGACGGCCTCCGCAATCATCGCTCGCCTCACAGAGCCTCGTTGCTGCTCCACGCCGTGGAAAACAGGCGCGCGCGCACAGCTCAGAAAATTACAGCCTCCGAGACTTCGTAACGGCGGGAACTTGTTGTCACTCACCCGGGCTTCTGCAGAAGCTTCCCTCCGAAGCGTTCTGAGCCTCGGAGGCTGTAATTTTCTGAGCTGTGCGCGCGCGCCTGTTTTCCACGGCGTGGAGCAGCAGCGAGGCTCTGCGAGGCGAGCGATGATTGCGGAGGCCGTCAACGGTCCCCCCTCGCGTTCCTCGTCTCCCCGGATGGCATCCTGAGTCATTGCCGGCCTCGCAGAACCTCGCTGCTGCTCCACGCCGTGGAAAACAGGCGCGCACGCACAGCTCAGAAAATTACAGCCTCCGAGACTTCGTAACGGTGGGAACTTGTTGTCACTCGGCCGGGCTTATGCAGAAGCTTCCCTCCGAAGCGTTCTGAGCCTCGGAGGCTGTAATTTTCTGAGCTGTGCGCGCGCGCCTGTTTTCCACGGCGTGGAGCAGCAGCGAGGCTCTGCGAGGCGAGCGATGATTGCGGAGGCCGTCAACGGTCCCCCCTCGCGTTCCTCGTCTTCCCGGATGGCATCCTGAGTCATTGCCGGCCTCGCAGAGCCTCGCTGCTGCTCCACGCCGTGGAAAACAGGCGCGCGCGCACAGCTCAGAAAATTACAGCCTCCGAGACTTCGTAAAGGCGGGAACTTGTTGTCACTCACCCAGGCTTCTGCAGAAGCTTCCCTCCAAAGCCCTCCAAGCGAGGAAAGGCCAGTTGGGAAACGGGCCAGAAGACAAGGAACAGCAGTGGCGGCGGGGAGTCAGCCCCGATGCAAAAAAAACGCCAAGGGGGCGGGGCCGGAAATTACTTCCGGGTTCATTCTTCAACCGGTTCGCACGATCCGGTGCGATCCGGTAGAAACCCACCACTGGTTTGTAGCCCAAACTAGTTGTTCTTGTTTTTTTTTTTAAAAAAAAAGAGATATCATAAATTGTTACTCTACTAGACACATCTTACTAATTCTTTCAAAGTAATACATCAAGGTTATAAATGAGACATCTTAACTCTATTTATACAACAAGGATCAGCCCTGATAGACAGCTTCCCTCCCCCCCTTCCTGTTATTTTGTGGTAAAATGGTAAATCATTATTGATTTATACAACATAAGAAAACATGACTGATGATCAATCAGTCTTTGTAATGGAAGGGGGGGGAGTGTTAAAACCTTTGCAATCACCTTTTGTCTGCCTTCCGCTAATCACATCTTGTTACAGATGAATAAAAGACAAGGGGAGTTGAAAGGGTTTTATTTTTTTGGAGGAACATTATATAAGATTTTAGGAATGTACTAAGATGATATAAGACGGTTTTGCAGCCATCTAGACAAGAGAGAAATCTAGGCAAATGGCAAATCTAGACAGCATACTAAAAAGCAGAAACATCACCCTGCCAACAAAAGTGCGTATAGTGAAGGCTATGGTTTTCCCAGTTGCAATGTGAAAGCTGGATCATAAGGAACGCTGAGCACCAAAGAATGGAGGCCTTTGAACTCTGGTGCTGGAGGAGATTCCTGCGAGTCCCTTGGACCGCAAGGCGATCCAACCGGTCAGTCCTAGAGGAGATCAACCATGACTGCTCTTTAGAAGGCCAGATCCTGAAGAGGAAACTCAAAGACTTTGGCCACCTCATGAGAAGGAAAGACTCACTGGAGAAGAGCCTCATGCTGGGAAAGACTGAGGGCAAAAGAAGAATGGGACGACAGAGAATGAGGTGGCTGGATGGAGTCACTGAAGCAGAAGGTATGAGCTTAAATGAGCTCCAGAGGATGGTAGAGGACAGGAAGGCCTGGAGGAACGTTGTCCATGGGGTCGTGATGGGTTGGACATGACTTCGCAATTAACAACAAAAGACAATATAGGCATAAAACAGTTTGTTAATGGTAAAAAAGTGAGTCTCATTGTTACTCCACTGATATGGCACCTTGGAGACCAATCCACAGAGCCTGCTTCCAGGGCAAAGATGTCTCACTAAATATCCCAGAGGACGTGTCATGTCTCTGCCTTATCTCATCATTAGATAGCAGTTGAGCAGCGTAAAGAAGGCTTCAAATACTCCGCTTGGTAAGAGGTGTTTTCCCTCAAGCCGAACTCAAGCTTGTCCATCTGGACAATTCATGGAGCATAGAGAAGAAGGTTTGAGATGATATAGTCAGAGGTGGTGATTTGTTCAGTCCCAATTGTTCTAGACAGTCTGCTATGGGATTGTTCCCATCAATCCTGGCCCAGGGCTCAGCACCTATTCTGCAGAAGATCAGCTTCTGCAACCACTTTGGTTTTCAAAACATCTTTCACCTTCTGTCCTAGCCATTTGTTACAGAGGCACGATTGCGAGTGTTTTAACAAACTGCATTCCTGTTTGATTTGGTGGCAGCAGTGCCTCAGATAGAAAGTCCATACAGAGAGTGGTAAGGACAACTGAGAAGATTATAGGAAGCTTGCTTCCTGTTATTCAGGATGCTGCTTATAAGCGCCGTGTGCTTAGAGCTCAAAGCATTGTTAGAGACCCACACACCCACTTCATGGTCTGTTCCTGTTGCTCCCTCTGGGAGGAGGTTTTGAAGTATTTCTAGCAGGACTACTGGATTGTGTAACAGCTTTGTTCCCTCTGCCACCCATCTGTAACTCACAAGATTCGTTTTTCTCACCATGTACATGTACACATTCAAACTAGACTGTGTTGTTTCTCTGTGTCACATAATATATGTGGGTATATTCATATTTATTTATTGTCACGTTTATGTAATATATATTGGAAGTGGTGACTGTGAGAAGTATGAATGAAATTTCATTTTAGTATATGCCAATTAGCGTACATTCAAAGTGACAATAGTTATTTTAAGTCTAAGTGTAATGGATTGGTTGACAGGTTAACCTAAAGAGGTTGAGAGTAGACCAAATTTCAACCAAACTTGCTACACAGATCCCTTACCCTCTGGAAACAAATACTCAGGGTGTGTGTTCTGTTAAGATACAGCCTGTTGTGCCTTAAAATGGATTCTACCGTACTGCCTTAAACTGGCTTCTACTGTACAGCACTGCAGAGTTACCATGGTAACAGCTTCACAGTACTCCAAAAGGGGGCTTCCTCTGGTAAGGGAGAAAATCCAACATTAGAAATTACGGTGATGTTCATGGAAGGAGGGTTGGGATAAATAAATACCTGGGCAGCACCGGGTTATCAGCTAGTTAATAATATACAACAGGGGTGCCAAACTCGTGGGCTGGATGCGTCACATGGTGGCTACGCCCACACCAGGTTTAGTGAAGGGGAAAAATTCATGATACGTCACATGATGATGTGAGTTTGACACCCCTGATATACAGCATGATACCAAGTACGGTAATTAATATTCCTATTAGTGCCCATTTATTCAAAAGCTGCTTGTGGGGAAGGAGGAGGCACATCATGATGACACAACATGCGGCCTCGACACTCCGAGACCGCCACTGACACTTTTGCCACTGGATGGTCCAGCTGGACCTAAACCGTCGCGTAGAGACGGTGATCAGTAAGACCAAGCC
Organism: Natrix helvetica; assembly: GCF_964273705.1. Classification (NCBI taxonomy): domain Eukaryota; kingdom Metazoa; phylum Chordata; class Lepidosauria; order Squamata; family Natricidae; genus Natrix; species Natrix helvetica. The sequence goes on along the minus strand of NC_138558.1, from coordinate 65,358,061 downwards.
TTGCTGGTCTCAGGGACATCGCAAAGTCCCTGATTGACCCAAGGAAAGTTCTTCAAGCCGGCAGTAAACAGGCAGCCCCCAGGCTGATGAAGTCTGCCCCGGAAGGAGGAAGTGAAAAGAGAAAGTGAGTCCATCTGGTGAGACTTTTTTTCTATTTTGGGAAAAACTGCCAAAAGAAACCTTTTTTTTTAAAAAAAAGCCAAATTAGATCCTCAAGCAAGAATTAAGCTGCGAAATTAATTAATACTGGATTGCATTGGAAAGCTGTTTTTCTTTGTAACCATATTTTGTGGGTTGAAATGCTCGTAATGTTGATTGTTTCTTCTCTTAAAGTGAACAGATCAACCTTTTTTTTCTTCTGCTCTTTGTTACTTTGTTTTTTTGATTTCTGGACTAGTATTTCTCACATCAAAAGATGAAGGGGCTGGAGCCCCAAAAATTAAAGGGGAGAATGAAGATATAGAAGATAAAGACAAGAGAACGGATGAATTTATTAATGGAGCCAATGTGGGTAAAAGTGGAATGAAGGGAACACGGAAGAGGGATTTCGACGAATTGGAGCTCTACCCCAGATTTCAAGATACAGAAGAGGAAAAAAGGGTAATGATGATGGATTTAAGAAGAGAAACTCTTTCAGAAACACGATTGATAACCAAAAACAAGCTAATCTTAAAAATAATTGGTGGGCAACAAGATTACCTGAGAGATCCTTTAAGCAACAAAGTGCGGAGTGAAAATTAATAAAAACCTTATAAAGGAGATAAAAAGAAGACTGACACCACAATTGGCAAGAGAGATAAGACTGTTTTGTTATTGGAAAGATACAGGTTGACAGTGAAAGTTCTTTTCTAATTAATCTTGGTTGAGCAATAAGTAGGAATTTAGTAATTTTTAGATTGTTTTAGATTTTTATTAAATGTTTATTCATTAACAATTAAATAACTATAATTAACAATAATGGAATGATAATAGATACAACTTAATGATATATACTATGTATTGTTAAACTAGTAAAAGAAATTTGGATATAGATTGCAAATTGTGACCTGGGAAAAAGACCTATAAATTTTACTAACAAACCTCTATTTAGGTTTTGTCATAAAGGTGTAATGTTTTATTTTATTTTATTTTGGTGGGGGGGGCTGACGAGAGGAGTTGGGATATAAAGAGTAAATGACTTTTAGCTAATTATAATAACAACAAGGAAAAGTTAATGGATATTGTTTAATAATATATACATGCTCTGGTATTGGTAAAAGCAACTTGGATATAATATTCTAAACAGCGGGGGGGAAAAAGCTTAGAAACTTTATTAACTGATTTTTACTTAGAATATGTCATAAAAGTGTAATGTTATTGGAGGATTTTTGAAATAGCTAACAAGTGCCATTATGTGGTTGTGTTTTTAAGTATGAATAAGTTTGGGCAGAAGCACGTTCAAATAATTGTAGTCAAATAAGAATTGTGATATATTGATGGTAAGATATATAAAGATTTTTGATTTAAAGTGTATAATCTATTTTGAACTACAAGTAATGACTATGGAAGAAATGCACGAAAGTTATTTGTAACCAATCGATAGGCTTTCTACAAGATATATTGAAGGATGATTCTTTTTTTGTGTTTTTGTTTAATTAAAATTAAAAAAAATTATATATATTTAAAAAAAAGCTGCTTGTGGTGCTAGACAATGGGGATAAGTACACTTGCCCATAACATGTATTCCATACAACATGCCATTCAGGCTCAGTTTAAATGACATGCAGGAGCAGTAGACTTCCTGTCTCCATAAATAAGTAATTTGCAGTGGGAATTATCACGAAAGCAGCTTTTTTTTTTACACACTCAAGCAATATGAGTTGATCTGAGATTGCTGCTATTCTTGCACTTCCTGTAACTTGGCGGGATTTTGGCAGTCTTCAAAAGTTGGGGTGATTAAATTAATAAATTAAGATAAATGAAACCATTTATTGGGGAGAAGAAAAAATCCAGGATTGGTTTCAACAGGAATTGGCCGCTCGAGATGTATTTATTTTATAGAATTTATCAGCCGATCCAATCTGAACCATCTTTGGGAAGAAAAACTGGGCACTGAATAGGATTTTTCACCTTACTTTGATTTCTTTCTATTATTCCTATATTTGGGCAGATCATCTTATAGGTAGACTGCTTTAATGTAGATTTTGTTGCTTTAGTATAAGTACAACAACCTTTAATTATTTATGCTAGTTTTTTCTCAACACGGTTATTTCAGGCAGCCTGGAAACATGATTTCAATAGCCCATCATTTTGGATACAGCAGAAACCACTAGGCAGAGGCTTCCTATTTTTGTTCCACAGTTGTTGTTCAATAAATAGCACAGCTGTCCCTGCACATCCGCGAGATCTTTACTCTTTGCACATTTGCTCTTTGAAAAGTAGCTTCGACTACAGTGCTAACAACTCATGTAAAAAATTTACTGTGAGGATCAATTAAGTGTGTGATAATAGCATATGGAGATGCTCTTCAGAGCGAGTCACCTAAGGGCAGTGACGGTGAACCTTTTCGACACCGAGTGCCAAAAAGGTCACGTGGAAACATCGCATGCGACCACGTGTGCTCGTTGAGGCCGTGCTCCGGAAAAGCCAAACTTTCAGGTTCTAGTGCGCATGTGCAGCCGAAGATTAGTTGGCTGGCGCGCGTGTGCAGGCTAATTTTCAGCACTGCCGCACGCGGGAAGGGATCGGGCTCCGGAAAAGCTGAACTTTCGTGTTCTGGCATACCTGAAAATCAGCTGGCCAGCATACATGCGCACTGTCGCACACGCAAAGCATAGCTAATCGGAAGACAAACAGGCAAGGCCGTGCGTCATGGCTTCGCGTCATGCCACTTCGGGCACGCATACAATAGGTTTGCCATCACGGAGCTAGGGCATTTATAAATTTTAAGTGATACCTAAAAGAGCATTCTGGACTGTAGCCCAGATACATCTTTTAACTGAAAGGCCAAAGCTTTATTAGATTAGATCAGTGGCCCCCAACCTTTTGGGCACCAAGGACCGGTTCTGTGAAGAGAGCTTTTTCCGCGGACCGGAGGGAGCATGGTTTCACATGCTGCCTGCATCCCACAGATGGGACTTGGCTTGTTTCCACGGCCCACTTTCTGGCCTGCGCGATACTGGTCCAAGGACTGGGTGTTGGGGAGGTGAGCTACTGAGGTACCATAAGACTGCATTCAAGCATGAATATTAAGAATTATCTGACACTCTGCTAAAAATATTTGTTTTAAGGATTCCTCTGTTTGAATAAATTGGCTATCTGGAATGCTGAATCAGGAAATTCAGTTCAAGGCAATATGTTCTGATTTTTTCCCCCTTGATATGATTCCCCTCAATCCCATAAACCAACCAAATCTAACAGCTAATTATAAGGGAAAACCTTCATACGTATTCCCATTTTTGTTATGAAGACTTTACTTTACTTTACTTTTATTTAGATTTTTATACCGCCCGCTCTCCCCAAAGGGACTCGGGGCGGTGTACAGTCAGATAAAAACACATCAATAGATAGAAAATACAAACACAAAAGAGGAGGCAATAAGAAACTGTACATATCGAACCAAAGTAGTTAAAAAACAATATTTAAATAACCCTAAAAATACCCTAAAATACCCGATTAAAATATCTGCCAGGAGGTAGAATAAAACTATAGATCTATAAATGAGCCAGGCCGGCTAAAAGGAACAGGTGAGTCTTCAGTTTTTGTCGAAAGGAGCGGAAGTCGGTGGTGGTTCTGATATCGGGGGGGAGGTCATTCCAGAGGGTTGGGCCCATCACAGAGAAGGCTCTACTCCTAGGCGCCGCCCGCTGGCACTGCTTAGCGGATGGCACCCGGAGGAGTCCCTCCCTGTGAGAGCAAATCGGCCGCAGGGAAGTGTGTGGTAGGATGCGATCCCGCAAGTACCTAGGTCCTGAGCCATGGAGCGCTTTAAAGATAGTAATTAGCACCTTGAAACGCACCCGAAAGACCACAGGCAGCCAGTGCAGCTCGCGCAGGAGCGGTGTTACGTGGGAGTACCTAGTACTCCCCATAATAGCCCGCGCGGCTGCGTTCTGGACTAGCTGCAGTCTTCGAGCGCGTCCCAAGGGAAGCCCCATGTAGAGGGCATTGCAGTAGTCCAGCCGAGCCGTCACCAGTGCATGAGTGACCGTGCGTAGGGCATCCCGGTCCAGTAGGGGGCGCAATTGGCGCACCAGGCGAACCTGGTGGAACGCCCCCCTTGCCACGGCTGCCACATGGTCATCCATTGACAGCCGGGCATCTAGGAGGACGCCCAAATTGCGCGCCCGTTCCACGGGGGGCAATTGCTCGCCCCCTATGGTCAGTGATGGAATCAACTGACTGAACCGGGGTGCCGGTAGCCACAGCCACTCAGTCTTGGAGTGGTTGAGCTTGAGTCTGTTGTCCCCCATCCAGACCCCGACGGCTTCCAAACACCGGGTCATCACCTCGACAGCCTCGTTGGGGTGGTCTGGGGTGGAAATGTACAGCTGCGTATCATCAGCGTACAGATGATACTCCACCCCAAAACCACGGATGATCTCCCCCAGCGGCTTCACATATGCATTGAACAGAAGGGGCGAGAGGACCGACCCCTGAGGCACCCCACAAGTGAGTGACCTTAGGGTCGACCTCTGCCCCCCTGCCAACACACATTGCGTCCGGTCAGAGAGGTAGGAGCCGAACCACCGCAGAACGGTGCCTCCAACTCCCATCCCCCCCAGCCAGCGCAATAGGATACCATGGTCGATGGTATCAAAAGCCGCTGAGAGATCTAATAGGACCAGGATAGAGGAACAACCCCTATCTCTGGCCCTCCAGAGATCATCGACCAATGCGACCAAGGCTGTCTCCGTGCTGTCTCCGGGCCAGAAGCCGGACTGGCGTGGGTCTAGATATTCGGATTCCTCAAGGTGTCGTGGAAACTGCTGTGCCACCACATTCTCTACAACCTTCGCCAAAAAGGGAAGGTTGGAGACTGGACGATAATTAGCTAGCTCTGTTGGGTCAAGGGAAGGCCTCTTGAGTAGGGGCCTCACCACCGCCTCTTTCAAGGCGGCAGGTAAGGACCCCTCACTCAAAGAGGCGTTCACCAAGCCCAGTAGCCAGCCTCGTGTCACTTCCCAGGATGCCAGTACCAACCAGGAGGGACACGGGTCCATTAAACATGTGGTCGGTCGCAGCCGTCCACGCAACCTATCCAAATCTTCGGGGGCAACAGAATCAAACTCCTCCCAGAATGGTCTCACAAGACTCACTGTTGGCGGCTCCTCTGGTCCACTGAAGGGGGCCCATCCCCTGGAATTATTGTCAGTAACAGTGGTGGGTTCTAGTTCCCGTTGCAACCGATACGGTGCAACGGGACCGGGCGTCCACCAAATGTGCAGCACGCATGCATGTGTACCTACTGCCTGTAATGCTCCAGCTGCTCGGCGGAGAGTTGCGCAGGCGCCGTACGCTCCATGCGCATAAGCCCCAATTGGCTCAAATACAGGTAAGGGGGGCGGGCAGGCAGGAGGGCCCTCCAGAGCACTGTACCGGAACGGTACCTGATGCTCCTAGCAGGCATCAGTACGCCTGTACCAGGGCGTACCGATCGTATCCCATCACTGGTCAGTAACAACCTGGTGTCTGTGTATGTGTGTGTGTGAGAGAAACACACACACACACACACACACAATCGCTCTCCAATCTTGCAAATAGAAGATACATATCACCATTGTTGAATAAGCACGAAAGGCGAGCGGAGTCGTGAGGAGAATCAACAGTCTTTATTGAACAGAACAGTCTTGACAAAATACAGGAGAGAATTCAATGCAGGGTTCGTCTGACAGCTATTTATACGAAGCTGTCAGACGAACCAGCCAATCCCCAAGCCAGAGTTTCCCCGCTCTCAGCCAGGTCGCGTCTTAGCCAATCAGACGCGACCTGGCTGTTGCTAGTGCAGAAGCCGGCTGTCAGGGGAAATTCCCTGACGTCATCTGCCTGGACACAATACTCCTCCCCCCCCAGCGACTGCGCATGTGCAGACGACGCACAAACGTAGTCACGCAAATAGACTGGGCGGCGCCGGACCCGCCCAGAACGCCTTAGTTCGAGAGGAGGCGCCGGAGAGGAAGGTGGTGTCCGTTGAAGCTCCTCCCGCAAGGGAGTGGAGCTCCGGCCGCCATCTTGGAGGCCCACCCCTGACGGAGAACGACCAGGCTCAGGTAGGCAGGGCCGAGGGGGCGCGGCCGAAGGCGGGCTTGAACTGGGAATTTCATGGTAGGCCTGGCCTGACTCGGGGAAGGCCACTTGGAAACCGGGAGGCAGACGCCTAACAGGCGACGCACCCCCAACAATGGACGGCCGTGAGGCGGCGTCCGAGAACGGAAAGGCCCTGGGCAGCTGGGCCGGGTGATCAGTGACTGGTGGAAGGGCACCAGGAAACGAAACGGTGGAGGGCTCAGGCGCAGCGACGTCGATGGTCGACCTGGCGGGGATGTTGTCGCTGTTGCAGGGCAGGCGGCGCCTTAATTGATCCAGGTGCCGCCGCCATTCGGTCCCATCAGGTAGCTGGACCCTGTAAGAACAGGGGCCGGTTATGGCGGTGATGGTGGCAGGCACCCATCGAACCACCCCTGAGAAAGCCTGAGCCCAAAAAGAAGGAAGGAACGGGAAGGGGGCCCCAGGTTGCCAGGCTGTTCACTTGAATAGAGCGGGTGCAACCTATCCAAGGTGGTCCGCAGGCGCCGGCCCATCAGCAGCTCAGCTGGAGACTTCCCGGTCAGGGGGCAAGGAGTGGCATGCTGTACCAAGAGGTAAGCAGCCACCCTTGATGGCCAGTCTGCCCCATCCATCCTGCCTAACGCCTCCTTGGCCGAGCGGACCGCCCGTTCCGCCCGGCCATTACTAGCCGGATGGTATGGGGCGACTGGGGCATGGCGGATACCCTGAGAAGCCAGGAACAGCTGGAACGCGGTGGATGCAAATTGAGGCCCGTTATCAGAGACAATGACGTCCGGCAAGCCATGGGTGGCGAAAAGCCTAGTCAGTTCCCTGATCGTGGCCTCGGCTGTGGTGGACCTCATGAGGATGAGCTCCACCCAGCGCGAATATGCATCCACCACCACCATGAAGACCTGGCCTCTGAAGGGACCCGCGAAATCCACGTGGAGGCGGGACCAAGGCCCACGGGGCAATTCCCATTCCCTTGGAGCGACTGCCGGTGGCGCCGATCGGGAATGTTGGCAGGGGGGGCAGCCGGCCACCCAGGCGGCTATCTCGTCATCAATGTGGGGCCACCAGACATAGCTGCGCGCCAGGCATTTCATGCGCACTATGCCCGGGTGGTCCTCATGAAGGCGAGATAGCACCTGATGGCGCAGGCTGGGTGGGATGACCACCCTGTCACCCCACAGGAGGCACCCACTGTGAAGTGACAGCTCCAACTGCCTGGCCTTGAAGGGACGAAGGTGCTCTGGCACCGGTCCCTCAGGCCAGCCCCTTTGGACCCATCTCATGACCTGGGACAGGTCAGGGTCAGCCCTAGATTTTGAGGCCACCTCTCCGGAAGAGAGTGGCAGAGCCAAATCCGCTATGGCCAAAACCGACAGGCATGGCACTGTCGGGGGGTCTGCAACGGGCAGGGGGCAGCGGCTGAGGGCATCAGCGTGCCCTATGTGCTTGCCCGGCCGGTAGAGCAGAGTGTAGCTGTATGCAGCCAGGAACTCTGTCCACCTTGTCATGCGCGGTGAAAGAATGGGAGGGGTCGGCTTGTTACCTGCCAAAAGCCCAAGGAGTGGCTTATGGTCGGTGAACAAAGTAAAGTGCCGACCATAGAGGTAATCATGGAACCTCTTAATCCCTGACACTGCAGCCAGAGCCTCCTTGTCGATCTGGCTGTAGTTGCGTTCTGCAGAAGTCAGTGTCCGGGAATAAAAGGCTATGGGGGCCTCCGAGCCATTGGGCAGCACATGGCTCAGGACCGCCCCCAAACCCACAGGGGAGGCGTCACAAGCAAGAGTCAAAGGCAGCTTGTCCGAATATTGAACGAGGACTGCCTCTGACGTCAGCAAGTCTTTGACAGCCGCGAACGCATGCGCTTCGCGGCTGCCCCAGCGCCAGGCTGCCGATTGGTCGAGCAACCGATGCAGCGGCTCGGCTAGTGATGCCTTATGCGGCAGAAATGGCGCGTAGAAGTTAAGCAAGCCAAGGAACGCCTGCAGCTCCGTCTTGGAGGCAGGCGTGGGGGCGTTCCTGATGGCTGCTACCTTGGAAGGGGTGGGGTGAATTCCTTGGGCATCAATTGTGAAGCCCAGGAAATCAACCCGGGGCACAGCAAATGAGCATTTGCTGCGCTTTAATTTTAAGCCCGCGCCCCTGAAACGCTCGAGGACCTTCACTAGTACTTTGATGAGGCCCGATCGGCTGCTGGCGGCGATCAGGACGTCATCGAAATACGGAACCACGCCAGGGAGCCCATGGAGCAGCCGCTCCATAAGGCTCTGGAAGATCCCCGGGGCTACGGAAACGCCGAATTGTAAGCGGCGGCAACGGAAAGCTCCACGGTGAGTGACGATGGTCTGCGCAGCCGCCGCCTCATCATCCACCGGGAGCTGCTGGTAGGCCTGCGCCATATCCAGCTTCGCAAAGATGCAGCCCTGCCCCAAAGAGTGGAGCAAGTGCTGCACTACCGGAACTGGATAGGGGTTCGCCTGGAGGGCAAGGTTGATGGTGGATTTAAAGTCGGCGCAGAGGCGAATGGACCCATCCGCCTTTACTGGGATGACCAAAGGGGTCTCCCACTTGGAGTAATCCACCGGCTCCAAGACTCCCTGCGCGACGAGCTTGTCTAGCTCCGCATCAACCTTTGCCCTCAAGGCGAAAGGCACCCTACGGGCCTTCAGCCTAATGGGGGCAACCTGGGGGTCTAGGTTCAAGGAGATAGGCGTTCCCTTATACGCCCCCAACTGCCCATCAAACACATCAGAAAATCTGGCAAGGACGTCGGCCACGTCAGGAGGCGTGGCCACCACTTGCCTTACCCCGTGCACTGATAGGCCAAGTGCCGGGAACCAGTCAAGGCCCAGAAGGGCTGGCAAAGGCTTTTCCACCACTAGGAGGGGAAGGCACCCCGAAAAGTCCCCGTATTCCACCCGCACCAGGTGACAACCCAGGGTAGGAATTAGAGTCCCCTGGTAGTCCCGTAGGGTTGCGTCTGGGGAGGAGAGCTGGGTCTTCGAGATGCCTGGAAAGAGGCGGGAGAACTCTGCCCACGACAGAAGGGATCGGGACGACCCCGAGTCCACCTCCATGGTGCAGGGGGAGCCCTCAATGAGGAGCGACGCCTTGATGCGCTCCGCACCTGCACCCGTATGGTAGGCCAACTCTGCGGGGTTGGCGTGGAAGTCAGCGTCTACGGCGTAGCAGCCTCCGCGCGAAGGCTGCTGCTGCTGCTGCTGCTGCCGCTGCTGCTGCTGTCGTCCAGCCCGGCTTCCAGGTCGCTGTTTGATGGCGGCTGTGGTCGGGACATCATCTGGACGCTGTGGCAAAGGGAACTGCGCTCGGCAGACCTGGGCCAAATGCCCTTTCTTAAGGCAGCGGCGGCAAACCGCGGCCTTAAAGGGGCAGGCCCGAACGGTCGTGGTTGCCTCCACAGCCAAGGCAAGCGGTCACAGCTTCCCGGGCTCGCTGAGGGACTCGTCTTCTAGGAGACTGGCCAATGCGCGCCACCGCTCCCTCCTCAGGATAGTCATTTGGCAAAGGAACTAGTTCGTCCACCAGGCAAGTGCGGCCTGGCGGAGGCGGCAGGTTGAACATCTCCGCCATTGATTCGTCGGAGAGTTCAGCCGCCCTTGCCTGCTCGATGGCCCCAGTCAGCGTGATGTCAGCTTGTGACAGGAGCCGCCGGCGAAGGCGCAGATCTTTTACGCCGCTGACGAACTGCTCCGTGAGGTTGCGATCGAGGTCGGCAAACTCGCACCTCATCGCCGCGGTGCGAAGCGACTGGAGGAACTGGCTCACCGACTCCTCCGGCTTCTGGACACAGCGCCTGAACGCGTAGTGCCTCGCCACCCAGGATGGCGTGGGGTCGTAGTGGCGCTGAAGGCGCTCCGTTAATGTGGCCCAGTCCAGAGAATGGACTGGCTGAGGGGCGGCTATTGAGCGAGCGGCGCTAAACATTGGCGTGCCGCAACAGCTCAAGAAGAAGCTGCACTTTTCATCATCTGGTACATCGCGACGGCCGTTGGCTATCAGGTAGCACTCGAAGCGCTCCATGAATGCTTCCCAAGTCTCGCCATCGCAGCCAAATGGAACGAATGTGGGCATTGCCGACATGGTCTCCTCAGAATTGGAGCTAGGCTGGCAGGAACGGGTCGCCGGTACGATCGTGCCAAGACAGGGTGGCGAAGACGGAACGCTCGGTGGGTTAGCGGCTGGATCCCACCCTCGTCGCCAGTGTTGAATAAGCACGAAAGGCGAGCGGAGTCGTGAGGAGAATCAACAGTCTTTATTGAACAGAACAGTCTTGACAAAATACAGGAGAGAATTCAATGCAGGGTTCGTCTGACAGCTATTTATACGAAGCTGTCAGACGAACCAGCCAATCCCCAAGCCAGAGTTTCCCCGCTCTCAGCCAGGTCACGTCTTAGCCAATCAGACGCGACCTGGCTGTTGCTAGTGCAGAAGCCGGCTGTCAGGGGAAATTCCCTGACATCATCTGCCTGGACACAATAACCATCATTCATGAAAAAAACCCTCAGTGTTACAGAATATGAAAATTCAACACACATCGCAGTAAATTATATGTCAGTAAAGAGTAATGATTCCTTCCTACTCTGAATTTTAATTTCAGTAACATTAAAATCACGTGTCAATGTTTCTCAATGTCAAAATCCAAAAGGATAGTTATGTTTTAAATATGCATAAATTGCTTTCTGCCAGCTCTTGGATTCTTTTTAAAGCTCTATGAAAAACAAGCAGGGGAGGAGGAGGGAAAGATTATTCAGGAAAGGGCTGCTCTTCTGCCCCACATATCTCTGACTCTGAAGGCAGCTGATGACTGTCAGATGGCCCTGGCCCCCTCTCTGCCTCCCACGCAGAGCACCCATCAGAGCCTTCCCCAGACTCCAGGACTGGCCCATCTTCCTCCCCAACCTCCTCACTGTCCGAGTCTGCCACCAGTTCCGCTGGCAACTGGTGGGCCACAACACCCAGGCCATTCCGTTGATAATATTATGGAAATGGTTCTCTCTTATTTCTGACTGTTTTTCCTCAGTCTAACTCATGGCCTTAAGATTCCCTGAAAGTTTGTTTTCCCTGGAAATTACAACTCCGTAATTCTAGATATGGGAGGTCTTTTAAAACATTACAAGTCATGTGCCTACTTTAAAGAGATCCAACTGAATTTTATGTGAGACTAGCAGTAAAAGGAAACTCCTCCAAAATGAAGGTTTTACTGACAAAGACATAAAGGGAGGCTAGTATAGATCTATTTCAAGCTATTTAGCTCTCCTCAGCTAGCTATACCCTTCTGGCATTCAAACCCGGGCTACTTGCATATTAGGTAGATGTATTAACCTCTAAGCCATGGGCTCTCTTCGCTTTGTCAGCTATACCAGGGGAGAGATCAAGTGTTTTTTTTTAATCAGGGCAACCTGGTCTATCCAATTATGGGACAGAGCAGGTTGCCCTGATTAAAAAACCACTCCTCGAAAATACAAAATTGTCCTTACATCCAGCCTATATGTGGTTAAAGCAAGTATTATTCCTGCTCAATGAAGGCTTAATAAACCTTTTCGTGTGAAAATTGTTGCCAACTGATAGATTTGCAAAGACTTGTGCATTAATCATGTGACAGGATAAACTTTACTGCACATGGGGGTGGGTGGGCTTCATACAAAAATGTGGAGCCTGCCTAAATGCTGTTAAAAGCCCAGCTGGTTCAACTTAATCTGTCTCCCACATTAATTGCACACTCAATTTCTCCAATGGGCTCCTCGTCACTGGCTGTTGCTTGAAGGAGAATGGAGAAATGTGCTAATGAGAAGAAACCTTTTCATATATTAATGGAGAGCAAAGGACGAAACTTGGTACGAGGCTGCCATTCTGCATGTTCTTTGTAATGTGCACTTATACCTTGATAAGGGTAGTAACCAAAAATGTCTCACTTGCAGGAAAGTTTAATTTTGATTCTGAAGTTCAGGGGTTGTTAGTTGCAAAGTCGTGTCCCCATTGCGACCCCATGGACAATGTTCTTCCAGGCCTTTCTATCCTCTACCATCCTTTGGAGTCCATTCAAGCTACTCCATTCAACACCTACTGCTTCGGTGACTACATCCAGCCACCACATTCTCTGTTGTCCCCTTCTTTTGTCCTCAATCTTTCCCAGCATTAGGCTCTTCTCCAGTGAGTCTTTCCTTCTAATTTCGTGGCCAAAGTACTTGAGTTTCATCTTCAGGATCTGGCCTTCCAAAGAGCAGTCAGGGTTGATCTCCTCTAGGACTGACCGGTTTGATGGCCTTGCAGTCCAAGGGAGTCTTCTCCAGCACCAGAGTTCAAAGGTCTCCATTCTTTGGCGCTCAACCTTCCTTATGGTCCAACTTTCACAGCCATACATTGCAACATTACCAAATACATTGCCAAATCTTTTTAGGTAGCTGTCCCACGTACGTAGAAATTATGCGAATCAAAATTCCCTCTGAATAGACATGGCTAGGATTACATTATTTTACAATACAACCATTCCTACGTTTATCAAAAAAAATAGATCTTATTCAATGTATTTCACTGCCATGAAAACAAAACTTATTCCATCCTTCAATTGCTGCTGTTATATTTATTTCTCTACATTAATTACCATACAGTAACCAACACATTTTAAATGCATATTCCACATGCTTTATCACACAAAATCTAATTTAGGTGATAGAATTCTATACTGAAATCCGGTATGAAAACATTGCCTGCTTGAACTAAAAGTTAACTCCATTGGAGGCATATGCAGAGTTCACTTACCTACTATTTTCTGCAGCAAAGGGGATAGCTCCGGTTCATCGCAAATAGCTTGGACAAAGGCTTCCTTCACTTGACTTTCAGCTTCATTTAATTCTTTCCCAGTTTTGACTTCTCCCACTATGGAGTAAATATACACCAATAGTAGAAGTAACTCTTGGGGAGTGTAATCATCAGCCGTCCTATTACTGTAAGGCTTGATAATAGGCAGCAGTTGCTTCAGTGCATTAAATAATGTTGACTCACCAATATTCTGAAAACAAAACAAAACAAAAAAATAATAATTCTTAATTTTACACTTTAAAATCAGAAAGTGAAGGAGGAATCATGGGACAAAGGCCTACACATTTTAAGCTGATTTGGGGAGGTGCAAATTCAAATGTTGCTCTTGCAAACCTTGATTCTCTTTATAGTAAACTTTTCAACTAAGGTTCCTTTAGGTTTTGGACTACAATTTCTATCATCCCTAGCCAGAAGGATCAATGATTAAAGTTAATACAGGTAGTCCTCGACTTACGACCACAATTGAGCCCAAAATTTATGGTGCTAAGTGAGAAATTGGTTAACTGAGTTTTGCCCCGTTTTACAACCTTTCTTGCCACAGTTCTTAAGTGAATCACTGCAGTTGTTAAATTAGTAACACGGTTGTTAAATGAATCTGTCTTCCCCGTTGACTTTGCTCGTCAGAAGGTGGCAAAAGATGAACACATGACCCTGGGACACTGCAACCGTCATAAATACGAGTCAGTTGACGAGCATCCGAATGTAAATCATGTGAGTGACCATGGAGGATGCGGCAATGGTCATAAGTGTGAAAAATGGTCCTAAGTCACTTTTTTCAATACTGTTGTAACTTCACTAAGCAAAGTTTTGTAAGTCGAGGACTATCTGCAGTTGTTGCCTTGGAACATAAATATTGTAGACAGCCTTCCAACCCATTTCATCCAGACACATTTCTCCAGCAACATGATTTCACAGAGGAAGGAGATGAGGATGGCGTGCGCTATTTTTATATCATTGCTGCCAAATCCATTCATAAAATAACACTACAATACAGTCTCTTTAACTATTTCAACAATAGTGTTTAAATAGAACATGATACGACATCTCTTCCTGAAGTTGCATGGCTTGGTGGAGACTGGCTATAATAATAATTGACATGTTTTCCATATAAAGGTAAAGGTTCCCCTCCCACATATGTGCCAGTTGTTCCCGACTCTAGGGGGCGGTGCTCATCTCTGTTTCAAAGCCGAAGAGCCAGCACTGTCTGAAGACGTCTCCGTGGTTTTGTGGCCAGCATGACTAAACACCGAAGGCTCATGAAATGTTGTTACCTTCCCACCAAAGGTGGTCCCTATTTTTCTACTTGCATTTTTACGTACTTTCGAACTGCTAGGTTGGCAGAAGCTGGGACAAGTAACAGGAGCTCACTCTGTTATGCAGTGCTAGGGATTCGAACCGCCAAACTGCTGACTTTCTGATCGACAAGCTCAGCGTCTTAGCCACTGTATCCCTTTACGATTTCCGTATGGAAGGAACCAAACTGGACTGTAAGTAGATGGTGTGTGTGACTTGTTTAAAATTGTGACTGCTTTTTACTGGTTGCACCCAGAAAAATACACACATTTGGAAGAGAAAAAATGCTTTAAAAATGCTGTCTCATTTCCTTGCGTATCTTTCTCGGTCTTGGGGTTTATTTAGAAGAAGTAACATCACTACCACCTCTTTAAAAGTCTAGCTTTTCTGTCAAGTCACATAATTAAAGATAAATTTTTCAGAGTTGTAATCTGACTCTGCTTTGTCCCTCTGAGATGCTGGATCTATTTCAAGGGAAATATGTTGACTTATTGGCAATTTGGATACAGTGAAGAAGAAAAAAGGATCAATCCAATTGTTCAGCAGTTATTCCCCTAATTGGCACTTCCTATATATATATTGGACTGTGATTGTGCTTGTATTCTGGAATGTGGAATATCTCCACTGAATGCAACCTCACACAGGGATGTTTGGGGAAGAAACTCGCGGTCTCCCTTTGTTAAATTTGGGTGGGACTGTCAAGAGTACTAAAAGCAGGGGTGGGCTGCTGGGGGTTCGCAGGGGTTCGGGAGAACTTCTAGCTAAGATTCTGCGCAGTTCGGAGAACCCCCAAATCCCACTCCTGGCTGGCCCTGCCCATCTTGTCCCACCCCTCCCAGGAGTTCCCACATGGCCTGTTTTGGATGCAGGGAGGGCGAAAAACAAGCCTTTGGGAAGGCCGGAGTGCCTCCAGAAGTGCCTCCGGAACCTGGGGAGGTTGTGGCCTTCCCAAACCTCCAAAGTTTGGGAAGGCCGGAGTGCCTCCGGAACCTGGGGAGGCCATTTTCGCCCTCCCGCAGGCTTGAGGAAAACCTCCAGAGTCCAGGGAGGGCAAAAACACCCCCACCCCTGCAGTGGTGCAAGAGGCTGAGTAGGCCACACCCACCATGACCACACCCACCCAGCCACTGGGCAGAGAACCCGTTGCTAAAATTTTTGAAGCCCACCCCTGACTAAAAGAATTAATTTCATCTAGTTTAATGTTGACATAACGGCCTGTAGTGAGATAATGCAGAAAGGAGCACCGGCTGGTTAGTTAGTAGGTTAGTTTAATGTATTGATTAACCCTTAGGCCATATCAAAATACAGCTATCCAAACACCAATCATTACTAAAATCCTATAGAAACAATTTAAAATGAAATTGGAATAGAATACAATTTACTATATAGATAAAATAAGATAAAATTGTATTTCAGTATTACCCCTACCATCTACCCCAATCAGTCCCACGTAATGCCCATCTCATCCGAATCATTTTACCCAAGTATTGTGCCATATTAAATGTTGTTTTCAAATTCTTGCAGAACATAAAGATATGTTGTTTTAATATGGGGGGGGGGGTTCCCAATGGGTCATTCATTTAATATGGGGGTGTCAAATTCACATCGTCATGTCTTCATTACGTGATGTATTGCGACTTCTTTCCCCTTCGCTAAACCAGAGGTGGCCGTGGCTAGTGTGTGATGCATCTGGCCTGAGTTTGACACCCCTGGTTTAGTATATAGACCAAGGTAGGTATCTCTCACTCTCTAACACAGACAACATTCAACTAGGATGTGAGCCAGGTCTTCTACCTCTGCTGCTCCGCCAATGCAAATACGTCCATTCTATGGTATGGAATGGAATCTCCCATATCTGTCCATTGAATCAAGCTGTTCGAATCTTGCTCGCATAAGTATCTCTCTAAGTCAGTGTTTCTCAACCTTGGCGACTTGACTTAAAGTCACCAAGGTTGAGAAACATTGCTCTAAGTTGTTTTGGCAATTGTAATTTTAAATAGCTGTCTAATTGACAAGTATGTTTATGTTTACTCAGCCATTTCAAGCCTTACTAAGGATAGCTACAGTATATGAGCACCAGGTAGTCCTTGACATGACCACAACTGAGTCCAACATTTCAGTTCCTAGGTGAGACATCCGTTAAGTGAATTTTGTCCCGTTTTACGACCTTTTTTGGCACAGTTGTTAAGTTAATTACTGCAGTTGTTAAGTTGTGAACTGAATCTGTTGGATAGCCATTTGTCTGGAACAGGTTTCCTGCCTAGGCAGAGGGTTGGACTAGAAGACCTCCAAAGCCCCTTCCAACTCTGCTATTGTATTGTATTGTATTAGTGAGGTAGTTAGTGTGTAGACCTAGTTATTTTCAACTTCCAGTTTCTTTAAAGCTAGTATTTATATTTATACTTAAAAGAGAAAATGGAAAACTTGCTTTATTGCCTAATCAAAGAGGCTAGTGGAATAAAGAGCTTGTATTGTAAGCAGGGTCTTCGTCCTTTCACTTTGATCATCTTCTGTGGGGAAAATAGTTTCTTTAAAAAAAGAAAGAATGGCAATCTCAGTTGTAGACTATAACCTGGTTTAAGGTTCTCATTTTGAAAGAATTAGCATCTTTTTTTTCTTAGATCAAAATAAAGGCTCATGAAGCTCAGACTTTAATCCCCTTCAACCGGAATAGAACTGGAAGGGCATGCATAGCCTTTAGGAGGCTTGTAGAGTGCTCCCGGGGGGGGGGGGGGGGGGGGGGGCAAAATGAGCTCAAAACATCCTGTTTTTCACAAAAACAGGCCCGTTTTGTGTCAAAAAAAAAAAAGGGCATGCGGAGCCTTTAGGAGGCTTATAGAGTGCTCCTGGAGGCTGGGGGGGGGGATTATCATTTCTGTCCTCCCCAGCCCCCAGGAGCACTCTGCAAGGCTCCTAAAGGCTATGCATAGCCATTTTGATGAAGAGGGCGGGGTTTCAGGAGGCAAAAAATGCTGTATTCAGCGTATAAGATGCACCCAGATTTTCATCCTCTTTTTTGACGGAAAAGGGTGCGTCTTACATTCCGAAAAATATGGTATATAGAAGATTAGCTTGGTGTTCCTAATAAAAACTGAATGAAGATAAATGCACTGATTTGTGCTCTGGGAAGCTGGCATTTTCCAAATAAAAACTATCTAACTTGCTAGGTTTTTCTGATTTACATACTTCTTTCTTTCCCCCCAATTATTTCCTTTTTTTCCCCCTGTGTAAGTTGGGTCATTTGTGTCAATTTATTTACATGAATGTTCCAACTGCTATTTTAAACTAGAGTAGTTCATGAATAGTTACTTTCCATGCAAATGTGTCCATTCACTATCCTTAATATGAGTATTATATCCTTGCATTTTATTAAAAACAAAAAAAAGATGCATACGTATATGCCAAAACAGACTTCAGATATTATTAATTTTAAGTCAGGAAGCTATGGAGGTGATAGTCTATATTATAATTTTCCATAATTAAAATTAAATCTCAGAACAGAATTTTGGCTGAAAGATCAATCACTTGAACAATCAAAGTATAAAAATTCAACACAATATTATATGTTAAAAAAAGTATAAACTATTCTTTAAACTGTACCTTACTTAACTTTACCCTAGAATCATACCAGAATGTAAATAAAATTGAGCCAAACGAAAAGGACAATTATCTTCTATATCCTTAAAAAAAGATAATAAACCTAAGGGAAAGGACCCTTATGAAATTCAGATCATTTTAGAATAGGGAGGTGTCGTTTGAAATAGGCTATCTTTCCTATTGCCCAATTTAAAAATAGGGTTGAGTGTATAAATCAATAAGTCATGAAAATTGAATTTCCTTCCTAAATGAAGTCTAGTTTATATATATAAAAGCGAAATATCACTCATGCATCATCATGAAATCTCCAGAACTGTAAAGCATACAAACTTGAAATATGGCACGTACGTTCCTCTTGGCTTCTAGGTGCTCGCTAAGAAAGGATTTTTCAAAATGACTATCAGATCATTAGTATTTCTTATATTATTATTAACACGCTCTGATGCTAAGGAGTTAGATGTTCTACTCCCCCTCCCAACCTGAAAAGAACTCTGTTCCAACTACCACTTGGGTGTGGGCGTGGCAGAATGTGAGTCATGCGGCCTGCAGGCTGGGAGTTTAGACATTCTACTGCCCCTCCCCACCTGAAAAATGTTCTGATGCTAAGGAGTTAGACTGAGGGAGAGAAGGGGATAAGATAGGAGAAACCTCTGTGCGGCCAGCCTGAGGGAGAGAAGGGGGATAGGAGAGAAAAATATTCTGTGGGGCCAGCCTGAGAGAGAAAAGGGGAGAGGAGAGGCCAATCATAACTACTCATTAATTTTCAAACTGTGTCGGTTTAGCAAGCCCGATCACATAGTTTCATAGTGGAGAACGGGTATCTAGCTAGTTTATCCTAAAGATGAAAATGTGGTTTTCTTAAAATGGTTATTCCAGGGGTATCCAAACTTGAGAACTTTAAGACTTGTGGACTTCAACTCCCAGAATTCACTAGCCAGCATAGCTGGCTGGGGAATTCTGGGAGTTGAAGTCCACAAGTCTTAAAGTTCCCAAGTTTGGACACCCCTGGGTTATTCAGTGAGGATGTATATCAGAAACGTTTAATTTTCACTTTTCTGGGTTATTTCAAAGATAGAGAAATCCTCATCATTCCCCGCCTTCTGTCCAACAGCTCTTTACACATTCCTTAAGCTCCATCTTCCCTTTTGAAAGGCCTCAGCTAAACTTTCAGCCATGCGTTTGCTCTGGTTTCTTCTCAATGGAATTTGTCAGATTTCTGCTGTTGATTTTATTATGCCATAAAAGGAAGGCTTACACAAAAATGACCCAACTCCAATAACAAATTAGAAACCTATAATTGCCAAGCCTTCTAAACACACACTCAATCCACCAAACGTCTCAAGCTGTCCTAGCGCTACATTTGGGTCCAAACAAACATAATTTTATTCAGCTGTTTTGCTGCTTCAGCGGTTTCGTTGCCTTGCTGGCAGGCCAACAAAAATAGGATGTTAAGGCAGCACCAGAAATGTATAAAGCAAGACTGGATATTATAACATGAATATCTGCAAAAGTGACAACAGTTTAAACTTAAGACAGCAGTTTAAACTTAAGTCAGTTCCACTGAAAATCTTTGAGACTGGACTGGAACTAAAGATTTCCAAATGGGACGCGGTGGCTTAGCGGCTAAGACTCTGAGCTTGTCGATCAGAAAGGTCAGCAGCTCGGCAGTTCGAAACC
This sequence comes from Natrix helvetica, assembly GCF_964273705.1. NCBI lineage: Eukaryota > Metazoa > Chordata > Lepidosauria > Squamata > Natricidae > Natrix > Natrix helvetica. The sequence continues at coordinate 65,338,396 of NC_138558.1, read as the reverse complement.
CTAGCACTGCATAACGGAGTGAGCTCCCGTTATTTGTCCCAGCTTCTGCCAACCTAGCAGCTCGAAAGCACGTAAAAAAATGCAAGTAGAAAAATAGGAACCACCTTTGGTGGGAAGGTAATAGCACTCTGTGCACCTTGCCGTTGAGTCATGCTGGCCACATGACTACATAGACGTCTTTGGATAGCGCTGGCTCTTTGGCTTTGAAACGGAGATGAGCACCGCCCCCTAGTGTCGGGAACGACTAGCACATATGTGTGAGGGGAACCTTTACCTTTAAAGATTTCCAGGCTCATAATCAACCTACTCAACTCATAAACAGGTAATTCAAATGTTATTTCACTGCCATGTAACAGTCAACAAATGCCAGCACCATTTTCCTAATAACTGAGAATAGGTGGTCCTTTACGTACGTCCACAATTGAGCCCCATGTTCACTGTTGCTAAGTGAAACATTTGTTCAGTGAGTTTCATCCCATTTTAAGACCTTTCTTGACACAGTTAAGTGAATGATTGCTATTCTTAAGTTAGCAACATAGTTGTTAAGGGAACCTGGTTTCTCCATTCACTCTGCTCATCAGGTCACAAAAGGTGATCAGGTGACCCCCCCCCGACATTGCAACGGTCATAAATACGAGTCAGTTGCCAAGCCTCCGAATTTTGATGACATGATCACAGGGATGATGCAATGGTCACAAATGTGAAAAACGGTCATAAGTCACTTTTTTCAGCGCTGTTGTAACTTCGATCACTACACAAACTGTTGTAAGTCGAGGACTACCTGTATATGAGATAGACATGCCTACTTACAGGTAGCTCTCGACTTATGACTCTAATCAGTGACGTGCGGTCAGTAGAGGCAAGGGAGGCAGGGCCTCACCTCTCTTCATGGAATAATAGTATATAATATTATATACTATATATAATATTATATACATCCGTCCGGCCGCGCCCGGGAGACGCGGAGGGAGAAATGTTGTCGGCGCCTCCGGATGACGAACCAGTCGCTTGCTTTCGTCATCGGGAGGCCGACAACATTTCTGCCTCCGCGTCTCCCGGGCGCGGATGGACGAAGGTAGCCAGAATGGCGCCGAAGCAGTCCGGCGAGCGAGCGAGGCAGCGAGATCTTCGGTCACTCGTCCACCGGACTGCTTCCGCATCTCCTGGGCGCGGATGGACGAAGGTAGCCAGAATGGCGCCGAAGCAGTCCGGCGAGCGAGCGAGCGAGGCAGCGAGATCTTCGGTCACTCGTCCACCGGACTGCCTTGGCGCCATTCTGGCTACCTTCGTCCATCCGCGCCCGGGAGATGCGGAAGCAGTCCGGTGGACGAGTGACCGAAGATCTCGCTGCCTCGCTCGGTCGCTCGCCGGACTGCTTCGGCGCCATTCTGGCTACCTTCATCCATCCGCGCCCGGGAGATGCGGAAGCAGTCCGGTGGACGAGTGACCGAAGATCTCGCTGCCTCGCTCGCTCGCTCGCCGGACTGCTTCGGCGCCATTCTGGCTACCTTCGTCCATCCGTGCCCGGGAGATGCGGAAGCAGTCCGGTGGACGAGTGACCGAAGATCTCGCTGCCTCGCTCGCTCGCTCACCGGACTGCTTCGGCGCCATTCTGGCTACCTTCGTCCATCCGCGCCCGGGAGATGCGGAAGCAGTCCGGTGGACGAGTGACCGAAGATCTCGCTGCCTCGCTCGCCGGACTGCTTCGGTGCCATTCTGGCTACCTTCGTCCATCCGCGCCCGGGAGATGCGGAAGCAGTCCGGTGGACGAGTGACCGAAGATCTCGCTGCCTCGCTCGCTCGCTCGCCGGACTGCTTCGGCGCCATTCTGGCTACCTTCGTCCATCCGCGCCCGGGAGACGTGGAGGCAGAAATGTTATCGGCCTCCCGATGACGAAAGCAAGCGACTGGTTCGTCATCTGGAGGCGCCGACAACATTTCTCCCTCCGCGTCTCCTGGGCGCGGATGGACGAAGGTAGCCAGAATGGCGCCGAAGCAGTCCGGCGAGCGAGCGAGCGAGGCAGCGAGCGAGGCAGCGAGATCTTCGGTCACTCGTCCACCGGACTGCTTCCGCATCTCCCGGGCGCGGATGGACGAAGGTAGCCAGAATGGCGCCGAAGCAGTCCGGCGAGCGAGCGAGCGAGCGACGCAGCCTGATCTTCGGTCGCTTCCAGAGCCGGAGCGGGATGGAGCAGCCATCGCCTTGGAAGTGAGTCGCGCGGACGGAGCTTTGGGGCTGAGGAGAGAGGCAGGGACGGAGGGAGTGGGGGGAGAGGAGCCGCCCCCCTCACCCCCCAGGCAATGGGGAAAGCTTTCCCGAAATGGGGGGGGTGTCGCGGGAAATAAAAAGGGCACGCGCTGGGGGGGACGAAGGAGGCTTTGGCGTGCCTTAGAGGCGGGCGGGCAAGCAACGAAAGGAGCAGCGAGGGCGGGCGGTGGCTGCAGGCGGCAAGGCTTGAGCGGGGTGAAAGGGACTGATGCCGGTGGAGGAAGTAATGCTACGCCGCGGTCCCCTTAATGTTCACTCAGGAAGGCGGAGAACGAGACCACGTGGTCTGCACACGTGGTCTGCACACGTGGTCCCATTCCCCGCCTTCCTGATGACGTCACCAGCCTTCCCAGCCATAACCCTCACCGCACGTCACTGACTCTAATGGAGCTTGCCCATTGCGATAGTAAATTGACTATCGTAAAACTGGTTACCCACGAAACTGATCTGATTTTATTATCATTTTTATAGAGGTTGTTAAGCAAACCCCACAGTCGTTAAGCGAACCAACTGTTTGCTAGTGGCCAGTTTTACCCCAAACTGGAAATACATTCTAGTAGTTGTGCTACTCACCCCCTCATAAGGGATATTTTGGAAGATCTATAGCTGAAGCTCATGCAGTCGTCTCAAAGCCTTGGTGGCTGTGCTAGAGGACTAAGGGCCCTGAAGCATCTGAAACCCCGTGTTCTGACCTAGGCTTCCCCAAAAAGCACAAAGCAGATTCCTGGTCCCGGTAAAAACCCTTTTATTAAACGAATATCTTATTTAGCTTGGAAAGCTGCCATGTAAATATTTTCCAAACGCAGTGCTGTGCACGGAAAGATTTGGCACAGAGTCTCTGAGATTCACGGACAGATCTTCACACTCCTAAAACAAACCAACGAATTGTTTCCTGCAAAAGCCCACTCCCCTTTCATTTCCTATGGGAGGGGCCATTCACTGTCCACCTGTGACCTTACTCCCAAGTTGACCCTGATTTCTCAGCTGTTCTTTTCTTCTGGCACCTCTGCGCATGCGCACACTGGGAACAGGCACCAGCTGTTCCTCTGCCTCACTGCTGTCTGGTTACGAAGGCAGCTGAGAACTGCCAGACAGCCACCGCCCCATCTCTGCCTCCAATGCAGAGCTCTCATCCGAGTCTTCCCCAGCATCCAGGACTGGCCTATGTTCCTCCCCAACCTCCTCACTGTCCATCTGCTGCCAGCTCTACTGGCTGCCAGTGGGCCACAACATCCAGCTCTTAGGGTAAGAGCCTAGAAATGGCTTGTGTATTATAGGTGGAAGCTTCCCCCTCCCCGACTGAAAATCAGGTGGCTCTACCCTCCCTGACTGGCCAGTGAGAAGGGTCAGCTTAGAAGGAAGGACATGCACATGGCAGGGACGAAAGTGGGAGCCCCGTTGAAACTGAGAGCTTGAGCTATAGTGCTATGCTCCCTTCCCCATCCTTCTACCCACAAGGTCTGAGAGAGTGAATAGAGCGGTTGGAGGAGGAAGGCAGAGCCCTCTGCCCTGGTTTTCGACAAAACCATGGTAAAACTGGTCATGTGACCGCAGGCAGCTGTAAATGCGCTGGTTGCTCAGCATTCAAAATGCGGTCACGTGACTCTGGGGTGGAGGGGCATGGAGCAGCCACCGAAACCACGTTGCAAGTACCATATTTTTCAGAGTATAAGATGCACTGGAGTATAAGACACACCAAGGTTCTGAAGAGGCAAATTTAAAAAAAAAAAGGTTTTGCACTCTGCACACCTCCCAAAAATGGCCCATTTTTCACGAAAACGGGCCCGTTCCCCCCCCCACCAAAAAGGGCATGAATAGTCTTTAGGAGGCTTATAAAGTGCTCCTAAGGGGTGGGGGTGGGGCAAAACCACCCCATTTTTCATGAAAACGGGCCTGTTTTTTGTCAACAAAAGGGATGAATAGCCTGTAGGAGGCTTATAGAGTGCTCCTGGGGGCTGGGGGGGGGGGGAACTGATGAAAAAAAAAAACAGCCAGTTTTTCGCTCATTTCTGCCCTCTCCAGCCCCCAGGACCTCTCTGAAAGCCTCCTAAAGGCTATGCATGGTCATTTTTGTGAAGGGGGCAGGATTTCGAGAGGCAAAAAATGCTGTATTCAGTGTATAAGACGCACCCAGATTTTCAGCCTCTTTTTCGAGGGAAAAAGGTGCGTCTTATACTCTGAAAAATACGGTACTTCCATGGATGTTTGTTGTAACTCTGAATGATTGCCATGGGATTGTATGTAAATTGAAGACTAACCCTTTTTAAAAAAAACAACAACAACCCATAGATATACTTAATTACAAGAGGGCGGAGAGGGTGGGTGGGACTACTATCTCTATTCTCTGCCTCTTCTGCAGATGTCAAATTTGAATATTTTCGGCAAGCGAATAAAATTAGCAGTAGGTGGTCCACTATCGCTGTGCACACACACAAAAAGAGCTTTTAATTAACCAAGAGCTCTGAAGCAGATTGTTGTGCAAATACTGGCAACTCTTCAAACGAGGAGACGTCCTGCCCTTTCTTCACAATGAAAAAGTTTCTTAAAGAGAGATTTTGATAAAGATTTGCCTTCCTCTTTGCGGGGCCTGCGTTTGTCATGTTTATGTAAGCGGGGGATATAAATCTTTTTTCCCCCTTCTTCTTTCAAATGAACTCCACTGTTCTCGAACCAGAGTGCTTGTTATAAACGGCCTGTTTCCGTTTCTGCCTGCTCCGGCGACTAAGGCAGAGTTTTGCCCTGGACACACTGGAACTAATTTAATGTCTTCCAGGCTTCATCCTCGTCCCTCCCTTCTCCCAGCTTTTACGAGTAGATTTTACACAGTGGATTACTGCTGACTTCAGCAATGATTCATGCAAAAAGTAGGGTTTGACTTGCTTGGCCATTGCAAAAAAACAAAAAAACAAAATGATGCATCCCCAGCAAAAATGCCATCCGTGGAGTTTGGAAAGGAAAAACATCCTTGGTCAGAACAGAAATGAAAAAGCATATGCAAAATAATTATACAAGTCTTAGGCAGGACTAAAACTCGTGGGTCTTATGAGAAACTGGACAAGAGGTTTTGCAAATGGTTTTATTTACCTTGGCAGCAGTTATGTCACACTCAATGCAACTCAAACTTATTTTCCTGTTCAAATGAATATGAGAGACAAGTACTCGAATTACAATTTTATGTACTGCTAGCCATTCCTGGTTGCTTCCACAATGGTTATCTGAACAGGGCACTCCCAAGCCAGTTATTCGCACAAGTTGGCACATCACACATGTGTGTAATGTAACCCAACATATGTTAAGAACAGTACTATTTTTCTTGCATTTTTAAAAAACTTTTCACAATGAAACAGACTTATTTTTCCTTTGTGCAAGTGAGGGATGTGTACTTGCTACGGAAACAACAATAAAAACTCATTGGAAGATGACTGGATCCTTTGTCTTCCTTAGAAAGTAAAGAGTCAGGAGATGGCAGTATTGCACCAAGTTGCTTACATGATGAAGTAAGCTCAAGGCAAGAAAAACATTTCTTTATATTAAATTTCTGTTGCAGCAATTTTCCAGACATAATAAACTTGACGTTGAATTTCAGAAGGAACACTTTTTTTTCTTGCTTTCATGAATTCTTTACTACCTGGTGTTAACCATAATGTTATTTCTGCGCCAACTCGGAAAGCTCAAACTGCCCAAGGAGCTGCTGATATAGTTCTACAGGGGAATTACTGAGTCTGTCATCTGAATCTTTATAACTGACTGGTTTGGTTCTGCAGCCCAACAAGACAGACACAGACTTCAGAGGATAATCAGAACTGCAGAAAAAAAATTACTAACAACCTGCCTTCCACTAAGGGACCTGTACATTGCACGAGTCCAAAAGAAGGCTGTGAAAATATCTACAGACCCCTCACATCCTGGACATAAATTGTTTCAATTCCTACCCTCAAAACGACGCTATAGAGCACTGCACACCATTGCATATGTAGCCCTCTTTGAAATAAAATACGTCCTTTATACCGTAAGGGGATGGAGAGAAGCTTGCAAAAGATTTCGCACAGGCAAATATTTATAAGCGCCACAATTTTCTTCCTCGCGGACAGTTTTTTAGGCTTTATGTCCCTTGGCAGAAGCGTCAAGTGAGGAAAATGAATTGGCAGGGGCAAGCCCTGCCATCACAAATGCTTTTCATTCCCTTTGAGAATGGAAGGGGGGAAAAAAACCCCCATTGCCACGTCTTCCCGATAACTAGAATCAGTCTACTGATGGAGGCCCTTCATAATGGACAAAGGGCATATGTTCTAGCAGAAACAGTAATGCTTAGTTGTGACTTCTTCGGGGCTAATTGGTGATCTCTGCCTGAGTCTTGGACTCCATTCATGGATTCTGTTCAACGTAGGGAGGAGAATTAACGATTGTACTATGAACCCGTAATATAAACCTAATTAAAGTTTTGTGAGCGTCAACAGTTTAGAAGATAATTAAGGAGGGGAAATTTTTTTTTAAAAAAAACCTGATGTGTCAATGTGTATAATTCAAAACAAAACAGACATTCTATTATCGCGGGTATAATTCTCTGATAACAACAGTGGGCAGACTATTGCCAGGGAAAAGACGGTATGTATCATTGCCAAGAAACTTTTGACAATGCTGTTTTACTCGGTCCCATGTAATTAATGGAGGTAAAACAGAAAATTGGAGCAAATGTCATTTAATCACATGGAGCTGCAGGTCACTATGGTGACCAAAAAACAAACAAACAAATAAAATCAAAAGCAACCTTTTGTTCAGGAACCGAAGGAGCCATAAATAACAATTCTCCCATTTTGTATCCCAGCTATGCACAACTACACACATTACTAGCAGCATTGAAATGAAGTCCTTGATCCCATGTCCTTGCAAGGATAGGAGTAACGCAAAAGAGAAAGAGAGTATTTGCAACCATCCAGACAATAGAGAAATCTAGACAAATGGCAAATCTAGACAGCATACTAAAAAGCAGAGACATCACCTTGCCAACAAAAGTGCGTATAGTCAAGGCTATGGTTTTCCCAGTTGCAATGGATGGCTGTGAAGGTTGGACCATAAGACTGCTCTTTAGGCGGCCAGATCCTGAAGAGGAAACTCAAATACTTTGGCCACCTAACGAGAAGGAAGGTCTCACTGGAGAAGAGCCCAATGCTGGGAACGATTGAGGGCAAAAGAAGAAGGGGACGAAAGAAAATAATGTGGCTGGATGGAGTCACTGAAGCAGTAGGCATGAGCTTAAATGGACTCTGGGGGATGGTAGAGGACAGGAAGGCCTGGAGGAACGTTGTCCATGGGGTCGCGATGGGTCAGACACGACTTCGCAACTAACAACAACAAGACAAGAGGGATCCACTCCCTCTTGACTCCCATTCGTGCCAAAAATGATGAATCATGGATGCTAAGTGATATCCCAGATAGTGATCCCTGAGTAGCCATTATCATAGTCATACTGCAATCACTGAGCAAGTGACATCATGAGCTGAAGATGCTCTTCGAATGTCTTTAAAAAAAAAAAACCAAATCAGTGGAAACGGAGTTATAGACACGTACAAGGAGGAAAAGATAAGATGTTTTACAATACTGGGTGCTTCTCCTTTAAAACATTTTGTAGTGAAAACTGAATTTGATGGCAATTTGGAACTCAAAGACGTCTTATTTCTTTGTAGTTCTTTTGTAGTTCTTATTTCTTTGTAGCCCTACTCAACCTTTAGGGCAGGGGGTCCCCAACACAGTTTGTGGACCGGTACTGGGCCGCAGCATGCCAGAAACAGGGCTGCACAAACAAGTGAAGCCCCCTTCACAGGATGCAGGCCGCATGGAAAACCATGTCCCCTCCGGTCCACAAGTAAAACTTTCTCCACAAAATTGGTTGGGGCTGAGGAAAGATCAGATGAAGGCTCTGCACCAGAGGCAGAGAGGGAGATAGACAGCAATGAGGCAGAGGAACACCTGGGGCCTGTTCCCAGTGTGCGCATGCGCAGAGCTGCCAGAAGACAAGAACAACTAAGAAAGCAGGGTCGACTTGGAAGTAAAGCCACACCTTGGAGGTGATTCGCTCCTCCCAGAGGAAACAAAAGGGGAGCGAATGGGGAGTGGGCTTTTGCAGGAAACAATTCCTTCCTTCGGTCGTTTCAAGAGTGGAAAGTTCTGTTTGTCACTATGAGATTCTGTGTCAAGTATTGCCTTGCCCTGTGTTTGGAAACTAGTTATCTGGCAGCTTGCCAAGGGAGATAAGGTTCGCATTGATAAATATTCCTCTGAAAGAATGTTTGCCAAGCTTTGCTGACTGGGAATGAAAGGAATTCACAGTCCTGTAAATAAAAGAAGTTTTGCCGGGACCAAGACTCTGCTTCATGCTTTTTAAGGAAGCCTGGGTCAGAACAACCTAATAATTCCTTATGCTCTTTGCTATATCCGATATTCAGACAAATCTCAAGCCATAAAATCCATTTATCCGTTTCACATTTTCAACAATTTGCTAAAAACTGACATGGATATTAAATAAATAAGCATGAATCCTTCAGAGACATAACCTTAAGATCCACCACTCTAACAATAAAAGAAATACAAGTGACAGCATGTAGCATTTTTTTGCCCAACAAATATTCTTCTACAAGCTCTTCAGGTCTTATATCCTTTTGAAGTGGGCCATCTGTATCTATTTCTGAATGATTATATTTGGCATTGACAGTGTACTTTAATTTACATATAAACAATAGTAGAAAGTAGAAGAATAGGAACCACCTTTGGTGGGAAGGTAACAGTGTTCCATGCACCTTAAGCGTTTAATCATGCCGGCCACATGACCACAGAGACGTCTCCGAACAGCCCTGGCTCTTCGGCTTTGAAACGGAGATGAGCACCACCCCCTAGAGTCGGGAACGACTAGCACATATGTGCGAGGGGAACCTTTACCTTAATCTTAATAAACATAAGCATGTAATTTTTTTTCAAAAGCCAGTAGATGTTTACCAAATGTAATGCATGTGTGCCTATTGTAAATGAATGTATCTATAAAGTGGACTGTCTCAAAATTATGTGTAATACTAGCTAACCAGTTTAAATATATATACATATTCAATAGAGCCAATTATTCAAATTATTTTTTTCTTTCTTAAGACCAATAAATGCCTAGCCTTTCAAGACAATCCACCTACAAAATTAATGTTTTTGCCATTTAAATATTACAGAGATATACTTATTAATTAACTACTATACAAGCTGTGACCTGTTTGGTCATAGTTTAAGAGATATTTTCTTACCAGTTTCTTTAATGCTTTCAACAATGGCAGAACTTCTAATGTACTTGAAAGCCTCTTTAAAAATTAGTGATATATACAGAGATATAATTATCTTGGAAATAGTTTGAACTGTTTGAATAGCATTGAACTGTGTTCAACTCCAAGATCAGCATAGAAAATGTTTCATGAGATTATGCGTTACAATGTTTTTTATGTAATAAAATGATTTATTAAATTTGCAAACATTTCGATTACACCCAAGTCATGAGTGAGTAGAACAGGTGAGGCGTGGCAGTCAGCTGGGCTTCGTGGGCGGGGAACAAAGCCGGAGTGAGATAAATAGGATAGGCTAACGCAGGGCTCGTGGGCGGGCCCAGCCGGTGGGCGGAACTACCGGTTCAGCTGAACCGGTCCAAACCAGCAGTAGCCCACCTATGGTTATATATCACCTAGCTCAATTTCTGAGGAGTGCTATTCCAAAGTACTTTGTGACATTTTGAATACAACCTTCTGTTAAAAGCAAACTTTTCTGCTGGGCAGTAGAGTCTGGCTATGACAGCTCTATTTTTGGCTCAAGCGTTTACTTTTCTAGAATTAAGAATTACTGACGCTGGTGCGACTTCTTATGCAAAAGCTCTGTTTATCAAATGATCAAATCTTTTCCTCTTCCTTCTCCTTCTTTTAACGTAAGGAGAAGTATGAAAAAAGTTGCGTAAATAAATAAATAAATGCCTTGCACAGTTTTAAGTACCATGCTGATTCATTACTATGTTCAAAGCAAACAACAGAGCCAAAATTATGCAAGGCAACTATGTGAAATTCCCGATAGCAGTCAAAATGCCCTCTTTCCCTGCAGATGCTACTCCTGCTAATGGTTTATATTCAGTTTTCTGGGATCCTGGTTATATATATATATATATATATATATATATATATATATATATATATATATATATATATATATATATATATATATATATATATATATATATATATATATATATATATATATATATATATATAATGTATTTATATATTTATTAGAGGCAGACTATTCAATTACTAAGTTGGAATCCCCCCCCACCTTTAAGCCACATGCTTCCCTACTCTAGACTCGAAATAGCACCGCATCCTACTTCAGAATGTAGAAAATTGCAAGCCTTACGGGTCGTATAATGCGACGTTTGACTAAAGAAAATGAATGTGTACACAAGAGATAATTACAATGCTGAATGAGAGAGCTGACTTCAGTTGCAATTCCTGGCCGATTAAAAAAAATTGAAACATAATGGGTATAAATCCAGAGACAGATGTTTAGGAAAGGACTGGATACTAATCTTTTTTCTTTTTGTTTATTTGCCTCCAGTTTTAAATGCACTGTTGTGGGGTTGTTTTAACTGTTTATGCAGGACTGTAATGTTTATGTTTGTTCAAATAAAAGTATAAACAGAATACTCATACTTCAGACACCATTAGCATGGTGCAGCCAAAACCAGGCAACCTAATTCCACGCATAGATTTTGGAAGAAAAAAAAGCTCTCTTAAGGTTTTTTTTTTTTAAACCATCTTAATATAGAACTGCAGGATGAATTGGATGGATTTTAGTGGTAGGGATTTAAGTACAACCTTAACTCTCCCACTGAGTTTAATTGGACTTCAAAGAGATTTACCTAGATGAGATTGGATCCAGTGGGTTTTTTTTTAATACCAAAGATCTTATAGATGCAAACATGGGGCCTGGATAGCGCCTTAATGATAGATTGTCTCCCCAAGTATATTTTTACGTGGTGCCCTTTGGCAATTTGAAATCAGCCCTGGATCCTCTTGTTTTAACTATATTGGCAGTGTCTTTTACTTTGTTACTTATTAATTAGATCCTTAAGCTTTATAATTCGCAGGATCAATTTGAAGAAACTTGAAAAGAAATAAATAAAAATATAATGCAGCATAGTAGATATGATCCTCATCAGGGGTGAAATTTAGCAGGTTCTGACACGTTCTAAAGAACTGGTATTGGAAATTTTCAGTAGTTCGAAGAACCGGCAAATGCCACCTCTGGCTGGTCCCACAGTGGGGTGAGAATGGAAATTTTGCAGTATCCTTCCCCTGGAGTAGGGAGGGGATGGAGATTTTGCAGTATCCTTCCCCTGGAGTGGCGAGGGAATGGGGATTTTGCAGTATCCTTCCCCTGGAGTGAAGTAAGAATGGAGATTTTGCAGTATCCTTCCCCTGGAGTGGGGAGGGAATGGGGATTTTGCAGTATCCTTCCCCAGGAGTGGAGAGGGAATGGGGATTTTGCAGTATCCTTCCCCTGGACTGGGAATGGAGATTTTGTAGTATTCTTCCCCTGGAGTGGGGAGGGAATGGGGATTTTGCAGTATCCTTCCCCTGGACTGGAACAGCGGCTGGGGAATTCTGGGAGTTGAAGTCCACAAGTCTTAAAGTTGCCAAGTTTGGACACCCCTGCTTAACAACGACGGCGATTCACCTAATGACCATGGCCCAAAAGATAACACTGGGTATAGTCACACGATGCCTCACTTAATGACCACATAGCTTAAACAATACATTTTCTGGTCTCTATGGTGGCTCTTAAGTTGATCATCTTCTCAACAAATTTCCTCCAAAAGATACTTACATCAGACCGAGCTGCAGTTGTCTGCAAAGGGCCTGTGCAACCAGAATCTAATCTAGAATGAATCCGAGTGATTTTATCTGACAGATATAGCAGCCTTGTCAATTTTCCTCTAGTCCCCTAGAATGGATTTGGCTTTGCTATTGTCACAGAAGAGGAGGATATTATGAAATGATTTCACTCATGTTTGACCAGTCCTTGTTCTTACTCCAGAGTTTTCCCCCTTCACCACAGGGCAATTCAAGCCACAGCAAGGTTGGAATTCAGCCAGTTTGGACCGGTTCGAGCGATCAGTTGACCCCACCCACTGCCCCTGCGCTAGTCTGTCCTATATTTCCTTTGTTCGAAGCCCAGCTGATAGGCGTGGCAGAGAGGATTGCTGCACCTCAGCTGTTTTACTCACTGGGGCTGCAATAGAAGGTAAGAGTTAGAGCTGTTTTCAAACGCACTGCGCATTTGCAGAGTGTGCCTTTGGAGCGCATGCTCAGCGAGTCAGTTGTTACCCCGGCTGAATCCCACCACTGGGCCACGGTATCCTCTTTAGCCCTAAACAGTGACAAGGACTCCAGGCAAACCACACCTCAGCGTGTTCAGAATAGCCCCAGTCATCATTTGTTCTGCCGCAATGTGTGCAAATTGCAGCAAAACGATTTTTCCTCCCTGAAGTGCTACAGATCTGCAAAAACCTCACTGTAATCTATTCTGGACTGGCAGGAACTCTTCCCTCGTTCTGCTTCTCAATCACCCTGGCAGAAACTCCTCTGGCTTAACTTTGAGGTAGGCAGCTCAAGCCATCTCCATTTTGCTTTTTAATGAATCGACAACCTTAAACACTCAAAGAGCCACAAAGGTCCTAACTGGAAGCCCCCTGTTCAATTCTGGAGCCAACCAGAAGTCTGGTTCCGCCACCATAGAGTCTCCTCCTAGTGTAGCACCCTTTTTCCTCTATCTGTCCTAACCGGAAGCCCTATCAATTGTGGAGCTGACCGGAAAACCCTCCCCTTGCCGTAGAGTCTCCTCCTGGCGTACTGTGCTTTCCCCCCTCCCAACTGGAAGCTCCCCTCAAAATTGTGGTGCCGACTGGCGACAGGGAGCCACAGCAGAGGGATGAAAGAGCCACATGCGGCTCCAGAGCTGCTGGTTGCTGACCCCTGACCTACACATAAGGAGTAAAATAAGAAAGCAGCATAAGCAACGTCTACTCCTAAAAAAATGTTACAAAGTTCAGCTTGTACAGTACCTGCACAAATAGCCGTTCAAAGGCTAGAAAGTTGTCCCATTTGGCATTCTGAGGGTCTTTCAGAGTCTGCACCACAGCCAGTGCGATCTGCAAAAGCCCGCAGTGATTTTCAAGAGCGTCAAATTTCTTTTTGAAGAGCTGGATATACGAGTGAAGCTGTTCTGGGGTGACTCTCCCTGTGATGCAGGGGAAATAATATATATATATATTTATATTTATATATTACAGTCGTTCTCAAGAGTATAGGAATAAAGCAAATGGAAAATGTAAATCATGTCCAGATATATTTAGGCAATATTTTTCATGCAGAAAATAATATTTTTCATTTGTTCAATATAAGATTCCTCCACCCTCATATTATCATGGCTCTCTTGTGACACTGTAACAACTGTATTCCTTAAATAATTATCAGATGACTTTCAAGGTGTAAATCAGTGCACCTCTCCCAAAGTCTGTGGATGGAAGGAAAGGAGGGATGGAAATGAAAGAAAGGAGGGAGAGAGGGAGGGAGGAAGGAAATTAGAGGAATCAATCAGGTGGATGAGGAGTGGTCTGTAGATGGTTCTATCCAGATTAGAAGCTAGGAAGGAAGGAAGGAAGGAAGGAAGGAAGGAAGGAAGGAAGGAAGGAATACACTAATAGCAGAAAGCAGTATATCTAAGTTCATTACTAAGTGATGATTCTCAAGGACAACAAAATAATGAATTCTAAAAAAAAACCTGCTTTTGGTGTTCCATAATGAATAAATCCAGAGCCGTATTACAGTTGGTTTGTTTTTTGATATTTTATTGCCTTTTATTTTGTTTAAATATTATCCAAAATCTTAAAAAGTTCATTTTGTTCTGGCAGCCCAACTAGGGAAAAGTGAATAAGGCTGCAAGGAACGAACTGTCTTGATCGTCATGGCTTACACATTTCTATGGACTAAATTAAAGGCAAGGGTGTGCACTCTTTTACCAATTAAGTTAAGGTTTATTTACTCTAAAATTTTCTCTAATTAACAAGCAAGCAACCTGCCTACAAAACCACAAGGAAAACCTTTGAAGGATTTCATTTATGGATTGCAAACCTTATCCGATATTAAGTTAACTTCGTTTAGGCCAGTGCTTCTCAAATAGTGGGGCGCGCCCCCCAGGGGGGGCGTGAGGCTCCATAAAGGGGGGGCGTGCAGCAGCTGGCTGGGAGGGCTTCCACCACCACCGTCCAACGACTGCCGCAGTGCAGCTGGGAAGAAAAGAAAGGGGAAGGGACAGGCCGCCGGCTCCGGATCGATCACAGGGTCCTTGCACAGCCTCTGAAGGGTCGATGGATACCCTGTTCTGCTTGTGAGGCACGTGGCGCGGTGGCACCTTTGGAAGTGCCGCGAAGCCAGCATGTGGACTGGGTAGGAAGTCTGAGTCTGCAGTCAATTCCCGAAGGGGGGGGCGATGACGATCACAGTGGCACTTGACGTGCCTTTTGTCCTGACGGTCTTTTCCCGCCCCCATCGGGCAGGATTGAATCCTCGTAATCTGCTTTTTACAGCTCATCTGCGGAAGAGGTTCCGCTTCTAGGTTCAGGGAGCTCCGGCTGAACTGTGCGGAGGCAGGGGTGGGATCCAGAGCCGAGTCCCCGAGCGCCGGCTGGGAGAAGCTGACTAGAAGGGAAGGGGGATGCGTTGTTGGCTAGCTTGCATTTTACGGATAAGAACTTATGTGAGTCTGATTACGGGGAGTAGTCCCTCTAAGGCGGGGGGGGGGCGCAAAATGTTTTCTTCTTCCTAGGGGGGACATGACAGAAAATAATTGAGAAGCACTGGTTTAGGCCAATCTTGAATACAGTAAAGACTTACTAAGTCCTTGCTTAAAGTCTTTAAAAAAACCTATGCCTATCTTTTGAGTGTAGGGCAGTGATGGGTAACCTTTTTCAGGTGCCCAAAGCGCAGGTGTGCATGCGCAAATGTGTGTGTGCCCGAACCCCCAAAATGGAATGTGCGCCCCCCGCATGTGCCCCGCCCCATGCGCAACCCCATGTGCCCCATCCCCCCATGCATGCACATGCGACTCCCCTGCACATGCCCTGGCCCCCCGTGCATGCACAGTAGACCCAAAGGCCAGTTGGCCCGTGGGAGGCTTGCAGGCACGAGTCCCTTCGTGGAGAGGGAGCGGCTAACAAGTCTAATAAATAATAATAATAATAATAATAATAATAATAATAATAATAATAATACTCTATGGAAAGTCAGAAATAGAAATCCAATCACTGACAAACACAGTCCGAGTATTCAGCACCGATATTTCAATGCAGTTTGGCATGGAAAAATGCGCCACTGTATCCATAAAAAGGGGCAAAATCACTACATGTGAGGGAATTGAAATGCCCAATGGCCAACTAATTAAATGCAATGAAAATGAAGCCTACAAATACTTAGGCATTTTGCAGTTGGATAACATCAAACATGGAGAAGTAAAAACTATTGTCAGGAGAGAGTACACCAACAGAGTTAGGAAAATTTTGAAATCTAAATTAAATGGTGGAAATACAATCAAGGCCATAAATACCTGGGCAATACCAGTTATAAGATACACAGCTGGTATAGTTAACTGGACACAAACTGATTTGGACATTTTGGACCGAAAAACCAGGAAACTAATGACAATGCACTACAGTTTACATCCACGTGGTGACACTGATAGACTATACCTGCCCCAAAAATCAGGTGGCAGAGGATTATTACAAGTGAAGCAAATAGTTGAAGAAGAAAAACATGCACTGGCTGATTATTTAAAAGAAAGTCAAGAACATCTATTAATCGAAGTAAAGAACAAAAATTTATTGAAGGCCCAACAGACGAAACAAGAATACAGAAAAGATGTGATAAAATCAAGAATGGAGAGTTGGCAGAACAAATTGCATGGTCAATTTCTGGAAAAAATAAAAGATAAAGTGGACAGTAAAAAAACTTGGTTATGGTTAACAACAGGTACATTAAAGAAAGAAACAGAGTCACTAATCCTGGCTGCGCAAGAACAAGCTATCCGAACAAATGCCATTAAGGCCAAAATCGAAAAATCCTCTGATGATGCCAAATGCAGACTCTGCAAAGAAGTTGATGAAACTGTTGACCACATACTCAGCTGCTGTAAAAAAATCGCGCAGACTGACTATAAAATGCGGCACAATTCAGTGGCACAAATGATCCACTGGAATTTGTGCAAAAATTATAATATTAAAACAGCAACAAACTGGTGGGAACATAAGCCTGAAAAAGTCATTGAGAGTCAGATGGTCAAGATCTTGTGGGATTTTCGCATACAAACGGATAAAATACTGGCGCATAATACACCAGACATCACACTGGTTGAGAAAAATAAGGTTACAATCATAGACATCGCAATACCAGGTGATAGCAGGGTCGCCGAGAAGGAATATGAAAAAATCGCGAAATACCAGGACTTAAAAATCGAAATCCAACGATTATGGCACAAACCAGCAGTGGTAATTCCAGTGGTAATCGGCACACTGGGTGCTATTCCAAAAGCACTGGAATTACATTTAAAACAGTTAAAACTTGACAAAATCACCATCAGTCAAATGCAAAAAGCTGCACTGCTTGGATCTGCACGTATATTACGAAAATATGTTACGACGTCCTAGGCCCCTGGGTGGGGCCCGACTAGTAATCAATGCCAAATCCGGCGAATCAACTGGCCGCTGTGATACAATCGTATAATAATAATAATAATAATAATAATAATAATAATAATAATAATAATAATAATCGGAGCTGAACTCTGATGGCAACGGCTCATGTGCCATCAGAGATGCCGCTGCATGCCACCTCTGGCATGCGTGCCATGGATTAGTCATTACGGGTATAGGGTCTTTTTCTACTATTTCTCTTCTTACCCATTCCTTGCCCAACCCTGTACATATTGGATTTAAGAAAATGGGCATCCATTCATTATTCCTTAATCCATTTATTTAATATTACCTTTGCCATAAAACTGGTACTAATTGCCTTTCCAAATCAAAACGTTTGTTTCCTTTATTGACTCAAGTGGTTTCTATTGAGAAAGTTATTGAGAGAGCAGCCCTTTGCAGAGGGAAATCTAGTGCACCAGTTGCATCCTTTCCTGGATGCCCTTCGGACTGTCACTCGCACCTGATCCCATCACAGATGGACTATTGTAATAGGGGCTACCCTTGAAGATCACTTGGTAGGTATATGTAGCAGATGACCAGGCTGAGCCCAAGGGAGGGATCAAATGCATCATCAGTTATGAGTCTCTTCACACCCACAAGAGAAATAAGGTCCAGCCCACTATGAATTCCTGTGACTCTTATCTATCACCAATTTTCTTGGGCTGTTAGTAGGTTAGATCCTTGTAGAGAACTTGAGCTTGCAATAAATCTTTATAACCACTTGAGTTGCCTGGATCTTCTGATTTACCTAGCACTTGACAGTACAGTGCTCCAGAATGCAATATATTGGGCAGTAGGGGTGCCTACTTTATTATGCTCCTGTGAAACCTTTTTTATTAGTAGTATTCCAGGTACACTTCAAAATGCTGGTTATCTCCCACAAGCCCTTCATGGCATGTCCAATTGATTTGAGGGACCACCTGTCTCCAGCTGCCCCATGAGATTGCAGAGTGAGCATGCTTTGAATCCCATCGGTTAGCAGCAGCTAACCTAGCAGGAGCCAAGGAACATACTTGGTTATAGTATCTGCCCTCTGGAATGATAGTGCTGTGGCCTGACAACAGCCAGTGGAGCTGGCAGCAGAGTCGGACAGTGAGGAGGTTGGGGAGGAACATGGGCCAGTCCTGGGGGCCGAGAAAAGCTCAGACGAGGGCTTTGCATCAAAGGCAGAGAAGGAGCTAGAGAGAAGTGAGGAAGAGGAACAGCTGGAGCCTGTTCCCAGTGTGCGCATGAGCAGAGCTGCCAGAAGACAAGAACAACTAAGAAAGCAGAGTCGACTTGGGAGGAAAGTTATACCTTGGAGGTGATTGGCTCCTCCCAGAGGAAATAAAAGAGGAGCGAATGGGGAAGGGGCTTTTGCAGGAAACAATTTTGTTCCTTCGGTCGTTTCAACAGTGAAAAGTTTTGTTTGTCACTATAAGAGATTCTGTGCCAAGTGTTGCCTTGCCCTGCGCTTGGAAACTAGTTATCTGGCAGCTCGCCAAGCGAGATAAGGTTCGTGTTGATAAATATTCCTCTGAAAGACTGTTTGCCAAGCCTTGCTGACTGTGAATGAGAGGAATACACCATCATGTAAATAAAAGAGGTTTTGCCAGGACCAATACTCTGCTTCATGCTTGTTAAGGAAGCCTAGGTCAGAACAGATAGTCCCAAAGATTTGGATGGTTCCCACTCTGATGATATTCAGGAAGCTATTGAAGATCTGGTTATTCTCCTAGGCTTGGGTATGGCCTGAAGATGGAGCCCTGTTGAATAAGGAAGGGTTGTTTATTACTCTTATGTCTGACTTAGGTCACTTAAGATTTTTTGCAGTGTTGTAAAGTTGCCAAGACTCAAGAGGGAACCAGCTCCAAACTGCAAGAACGAACAAGCAAAAAAAAAAAAAAGATTATTTTCCTAATAGTCTATGCCCGTGATGGCGAACCTATGGCACGCGTGCCAGAAGTGGCACGTGGAGCCATCACCAGTTGCTATTCCGGGTTTGGGCGCAGCAGCCAGCTGGTCTTTACGTGCATTGGCGTGCCAGAAAATAGAAGAGGAGCCACCCGGTGCGCATGTGCACGCCAGGAAAATGATCTTGTTTTCAGTGTGCACATGCGTGTTGGCCGTTTGGTGATCTGGTTCCTGGCGCACATGCGCACGCAAAAAACACCAACAGGAAGAGCAAGGGCTGCACATGCCAAAAGTTGCGCTTCCGCTTCCAGCCGGGATGCTGGCGGAGGAGTTGCTGGTGGGGAGGCGAGCTAACTGCATAAAGACACCACCAAGGGCCTGGCAGAATATATCCCGCTGGAAGCAGCAGCACTCCGGACCGTGGATCCTCATCAGAGCCGCAGGCTGGAGCCGTGCAAGAAGTCCGCTAGGGTGGGGAGGGAGGGAAGCCCTTGCCCGCCCTAGCCACCGCCACCCCTTCGGCCCCGGTACCAGGATGCCTTGGCAACGCTCGCCTCACGCGGGAGCAAAGTGTGTGCGTGCGTATGTGTAACGGGGCTGGCTGGGACCGATCAGCTGAGAGGCTGGCAAAGAAGCAGCTCTCGGAGGAAGAAGGCAGAGATGCTGGCTGGCATTCACTTCACTTACTTTTTGTAGCCGCTGCCCTGGCAGGATGGAGCAATACCACCCCCTCCCTGCTGGTTGCAGCCCAGGCCCCGCCTGGCCTTCTTAGCTGGAAGTGGTGAGGGAGCAAGCCGCGATGAGCAGTAATCCAGCCCATTACACACACACACACAAACACACCGCTTGTTGCCGTGCAAGGTGAGCGCTGCTGGGGAGAAATCAGGGGGAGAGGGGGGAGAAGGCCATCCCTAGCAGAAGATTGTTTTCTTTTCCCCCTCCCAGATTTCTCCCCAGCAGCGCTCGTCTCATGCGGCAACAAGCGGTGGATATGTGTGTGTGTGTGTGTGTGTGTGTGTGTGTGTAACAGGGGCTGGATGGGACCGATCACCTGGGAGGCTAGCAAAGAAGTCTTCCCCACTGCCGCGAAAAGGCAGGGATAGTGGCCGGCGCTCATTTCCCTTACTGCTCATCGCGGTTTGCTCCCTCGCCTGGAGCCGTTCTTCCTCCGAGAGCCGCTTCTTTGCCAGCCTCTCAGCTGATCGGTCCCAGTCAGCCCCCGTTTACACACACGCACACACACACTTTGCTGCCGCGTGAGATGAGCTCTGCCAGGGAGAGATCAGCGGGAGAGGGGGGGGAGAAGGCATTCCTAGCAGAAGTTTGTGTTCTTCTCCCCCTCCTGCTGATTTCTCCCCGGCAGCGCTAGTCTCGCGCCGGGGCAAGCATGGTGGCTCCCAAAGAGAATGAAACAGGCACAGCGCTCTTCCAACAGCCGAGGAAGGAAGAGGAGCCGGGCTTCAGGAAAGCCTCTGGAGGCTGGAGAGGACAAAAAATGGCCCCAAAGGATCTGTTTCTGGCTTCCAGAGGGCATCTAGGAGGGTGGGGGAGGCCATTTTTGCCCTCCCCAGCCTTCAGGAAAGCCTTCGGAGCATGGGGGAGGGGTGCATGCGGTGTGTGTGTGTGTGTGACGTTGGGTGTGGAATTGAGTGGGCACGCGGGGGGGTGCAGTAGTGAGACTGCACGCAATTCTGGCACACTGTAAAAAAAAGGTTTGCCATCACTGGTCTATGTCCTGAGTCTATTGATTAGTTCCATGTTTTGTCATGACTAGTGTCAAATGTAACTCCTGTATCAAAAAATGTTTAATCATGCTTGGAGGAAAAAGAAGGAAACCCCTAATAATAATTTACTACAGGCTCCCTATAATTGTTACAAAAGTCTGTACAGAAAACTCCTTCCTGACTTCTAAGCAACTATGGAGCATATATTTTTATAGGTTTTAATTTATTTGGCTTCATATACATTTTAGCTCAAAAACAGGTGGTTCCAAACATCAGATCTTTTGAATTGTCAAAAACTCCCGTTTCTCTGAAAATAAGACCTCCCGGGATAATAAGCCCAATCGGGCTTTTGAGTACATGCGGTAAAATAAGCCCTCCCCAAAAAATAATCCCTCCCTGAAAATATTGCAACACAGCATCAGCCATGAGTTGACCACAGTTGCTGCCTCCTGCACCTCAAAAATAATTAGACCTCCCCGAAAATAAGGCCAAGTGCTTATTTCGGGGGTCAAAAGACCCTGTCTTATTTTCGGGGAACATGGTAAAGCCACCCTTGTAGAACACTTCATACTAGATATGGTTACTCAGTGCTTCTTCTCTCTTTATCTACTTATTTATGTTCTGGTCATCACTAGCACCCAAGCTTCCCATATATACTGTAATATTCGGTTGTATTTTTGTTGTATTCGGGTCTTTTCCCGTGTAAGGTTCAATCTCAACCTTACACGGGAAAAGACCCGAATACAACAAAACCAGCATATATATATATATATATATATATATATATATATATATATATGTATATGTATATGTATATGTATATGTATATGTATATGTATATGTATATGTATATGTATATGTATATGTATATGTATATGTATATGTATATGTATATGTATATGTATATGTATATGTATATGTATTTGTGTTACAACCCCTGGTATGACTAAATATGGGAGGAAGGTCACTACACAACCCCTTTATTTATTTATCAGTACAATTACAACACACACACACACACACACACACACACACACACACACACACACACATATATATATATATATATATATATATATATATATATATATATATTAAAGAGTTATAAAAATACCTCAAGGCAGCTGACACATACAATACTTTTTCATCCTCCTATTTTCCTCACAACAATCCTATGAGGTGTTGGGCTGAGAGAGAATGATTGGGCGGAAGTCACCCACCCAGTTTTAATGGGACTAGAACTCACAATCTCCTGACTTCCAGTCTGCTGTCTTAACCCCAAACTGGCTGTTTTGTGTGCTCTGACAATATACTCCCTTTTTACGAGCCTGTAATCCGAGGTAGAATCGGGGTAACTGGATGGAGCTGAGCATTTATTGGCCGGATGCCCTTCCTGATGCCATGCAGAGTTCACAGTAGATATTTTTTCTCTTTGTGTCCTAGGAGAGAAAGATCTGCCACTACCTAGGACTCCACTCTCAACCTTCTCAGTGAGAGGCAAACATCTTCATCACTAGGACACCATGCCGCTCCTTTTATGCTCCGACATATGGCTCCAATATTTCCCCAGCAAGAAGGAAAGGCAAGAAAAGGGCAACAGGCAGCAAGGTAGATAGATCAGTTATTACAAGGGAACTTTTCGGAAGAAAAATCATTATGGCTCCTATAAAGATACATGTCGCTAATCATTTATAGTTCTTTCATAGTGTCAATGAGGACACAGGTTGCAGCAATATTGCTCAACCTTAGTTATTTTAAGAGGAGTGGACTTCAATTCCCAGAATTCCCCAGCCAGCATGGCTGGCTGGAGAATTCTAGGAGTTAAAGTCCACTGATCCTAAAGTTGCTACTTTTGAGAAACACTAGGTTAAAGTGGTTATGGGGATGCAGTGGCTCAGCGGCTAAGATGCTGAGCTTGTTGATCAGAAAGGTCAGCAGCTCAGCGGTTCGAATCCCTAGCACTGCGTAACGGAATGAGCTCCCGTTCCTTGTCCCAGCTTCTGCCATCCCAGCAGTCCGAAAGCACGTAAAAAATGCAAGTAGAAAAATAGGAGCCACCTTTGGTGGGAAGGTAACAGCGTTCCGTGTGTCTTCAGCGCTTAGCCATGCCAGCCACATGACCACGGAGATGCCTTTCCACAGTGCTGGCTCTTCGGCTTTGAAACGGAGATGAGCACTGCCCCCTAGAGTCGGGAATGACTAGCACATATGTGCGAGGGGAACCTTTACATTTACCTTTAGATTAAATTGACAACATTTATTTCACTCTCAAAATTCATTTTGCAAAGAAATGTCTAAATGGGCTTTAGATTATAATAATGTTGGAAACTAAATTTCCAATCTGTATTTCCCCATGATGGATGTGGTACAGATCCAACTCATACATTCAAAACCTTTGGGAATATGAGGCTCATATAAGTGTTTCCTATGTCCCCCCTTTCACAATGTCCAAAAATGGTCACATTTCGTTCCTTTCTCATATCTTGAATGTTCTTTCATGTTCCCATCAAAGTTCAAAAATACCTTATCTCCATAAATCTGTCCTTTCCTTTGAAGTTCTTTCCCACCCCCTTACTGTTTAAGGGATTTACAGTAGCTTTACTCCTGCCTCTCAAACAAAGGCTGCTGTACCAGTATATTGTTACTGTAGGCTAAATCTGCCTTGTGCTTTTTAATGGGATCCCTTAGCCTTTCGTGTTTCATTCTGTGTAGTTTACTAAGGAGGCCCTTTTCCATTAGTGGAGGGGGGAGGCAAGAGAAAGGAGCATTTGTTTCTCTTATCCTCCTGGTGCCTCAGCTTTTTATCATTCAGCATGCTAATAAAGAGACATAGTTAAAGGATTCAGGCTCCCTTCCGATTTACTGTCCTCTGTTAAAACTGCCAAGCAAGGCAGGCTACTTCTGAAGTCAAACCATGGCATTGAGGACAACGTATCTTTGGTTGCTCAATTAAATGCTAATAGCGAAGATTCAAACAAAAGCATGAATCTTCACTCCCAGATGCTTTCCATACATCTGATCACCAAAATGCTATCAACACTATCAAACTATTTAGTAAGAATGTATTAATATTCTTCTCATCTTTCCTATTAATATTCTTCTTCTCATCTTTCCTTTTAATATTATTCTTCTCATCTTTCCTATTAATATTATTCTTCTCATCTTTCCTATTACCTATCTCCTTTTCTACTTCTGACTATAACTTTGTTGCTTGTATCTTTACAATTTATATTATTTTATTTAGTTTCCTAGTATGATTTATATTGATTCTCTCACTGTGTTGTATCTTATGATTTATGATGAATATATATTTTATGATGACTACGATAATAATTTATCACTTATAGCTTTTATGTACAACGAGAGCTTATGCACAGAAGACAAATTCCTTGTGTGTCCAGTCACATTTGGCCAATAAAGAATTCTATTCTATTCTATTCTATTCTATTCTATTCCTAATCCATATTCTATTCCATTCCATTCCACTCCACTCCACTCCACTCCACGTCCCAGGCAAAAGATTCATGCAGTTTAATGCAATTGTGTAACTATTCTAATTCCATTACAAAACAAAACAAAACAGATAGTTGACCGCATGTCTGCAGAATCCACAGTCATGGTCTCCATGTAACAAAGGCATCAAAACCCTAATCACTTCAGAAAATCTAGCTTCCTGTCCAATGAGAACAAACCCAACTTTTCAAATGAATGATCATTAGAAAGTCATGCCACTTCTAGTGCATCCGCAGTAGAGTTAGTTAATGGCTCACCCATGTTCATCTTGATTGGCAAGTTTTCTCGGCTGGCAGCTTCCACAAGGTGTCTTCTCACTTCCATCAAACCTTCCTTCTGTTTTAGATTCATTAAGGACTCCCACAGAGTCCTAGCAGCTGGTTCTCTGTTAACGAAAGGAAAATGGACCAAGTTTAGGCTAGCATCTGTTAAAAATCAAACAGGTTTGTCCTAGCTTAGTGATGTCCATACTGCAGAATGCCAAGATATTTTAAAGTTCAGAAATATGGTTCAACTTTCTTTATATAAAAAGTTTTTTTATTTTCCCATTTTCATAACGAATAACCACATGTATGCTGTTACATAACCAATATTATTTTCTATTATTAAATATTTACATCAATTCGTCTTACCATCAACCACCAAAAACGATTATTGGCTCTTCTGCTCTCCATACACCATATTTGTACCCTCTCCATCACTTTCGTCTCCCTCTCTCCTCCTCCTCCCTATCTCCTTTCTTCCCTCTTTTAAAATAGCTACCCCGTTTTGGTTGGTAAGAATCTAGGAACTGATAACGCACTGTGTTTCCCCTAAAATAAGACCCCCCCCCAAATATGGCTTGGGCTTATTATTGGGGGGGGAGGGTTATTGTTTTGAAAGGGGGGGGGTTGCTGGGTGGCTGCTCTCTTGCCAGTGGGCTCCCAAAGAGCCAGGCACAACCTCAGGGCGAGCGCTGTCACAGCAGCTATGAGGTGACCATGCTCATGAGCAGCCGCCCAGCAACCCCCCTTTCCAGCGGCACGCAGCCCATTTTTGCTTGAAAGGAGTTATGCTGTAACTTGCCAGAATGGTTGCTCTAGGACGGTGGTTCTCAACCTGTGGGTCGGGACCCCTTTGAGGGTCGAACGACCCTTTCACAGGGGTCGCCTAAGACCATTGGAAAACACATATTTTCAAAAAATGCAGAAAACATAAAATAATCTTATGGTTATAACTGTATTAAAGGGTCGCGGCATTAGGAAGGTTGAGACCCACTGCTCTAGGAGGTGGGAGGACAACAGATGGTCCCAAAAGAAAGCACCCTGCACAGCGCGATGCCCTCACGAGGGGAGCCGTCAGCCGAGACACCAGCATGCCGAGGTCGGCCTCAATTTGAAGCCAGGGAAAGGTTACGAGAGCGCACTTCCGGTCCTTTTAGATCTTCTCGATCTTCTCCACTTTCTGTCAGCAAAGAAAGGTAGCCATCCAGTATACACATTAGCTGGTAATCATCCCTCTGGAATGACCTCCCCCCGGATATTAGGATTACCACCGACCTCCGCTCCTTCCGTTCAAAACTCAAGACCCACCTTTTTCAACTAGCAGGCCTGGCTCAACCATAGCTCCATTTTAATCCTCTTGGCAATTTTTAAACTTGTAATTTCTATTGGGGTTTTAATTTAACTTATTTTAATATTTCTATGTTATTATAATATTGTATCGTGTTTTATACCTCCTCCGTACAATGTGTAATTTTATAATATGTGTTTTTATTTATTGTACGCCGCCCCGAGTCCCTTTGTGGAGAGGGAGCGGCTAACAAATTTAATAAAATAAATAAAATAAATAAATATCTGGAACATCCATATTGTGAGTGGAAGGACATATATTTTCATACATTTTGCTAGTGAACACATCAATACCAACTAAATGAACCTTGGCCTGACCATGTTTGCCAGTTTTGGAAGTTGACATTTCCACAATTTTGCAGGGACGTCCCTTCAGCACTACAAAGCCATTCTTACAGAGTGCAGAACACTGCAATGGGTAAGTGGCAGAAGCACCAGCATCTCCAGTGGTGAATTCAACTTCATCAGCCATGGTACAAAATGAATTCTAGAAAATACTTACGTGGCGATTTTTTAAATTTTTTATTTTTACTCCGACTGCTTTGTACACACTTTTATTGAGAGAAAACATCATTTTGTCAGCTGCCACAAATAGCTATATACATAAATTATTTTTCCATCAGATCGTAATTCTTTTAGTGGT
The DNA here is from genome assembly GCF_964273705.1 of Natrix helvetica. Classification (NCBI taxonomy): domain Eukaryota; kingdom Metazoa; phylum Chordata; class Lepidosauria; order Squamata; family Natricidae; genus Natrix; species Natrix helvetica. The sequence goes on along the minus strand of NC_138558.1, from coordinate 65,311,926 downwards.
CCCCAAAAGATTAATGATATCATGTGAAGCTCATAGAGACAAAATTGGCTCTTAATTTTAAATTCAGATTCTTCAGTCATCTTCATAATCAGAAATCTAAACAGTCAGTTTAAATCATCATATCAGCATTTGAAATTCAGAACTTTATATAGAAAATGCTTCATACAGAAAATTCCAATATAATCTGTCAGAAACTTCAATGCTTATTCTATGATGAAGCTTGCCCAAGATAATTTGCTATGTTAGATTTACATGGCAACTATTATAGTTTCACTCTGTAGGATTGCCGCTTCTGAGAAATGGGTCCCTCCCTTGTTCTCTTGCACTTTGCGCCCTGGGGGTCCTCCCCCTCCCGGAATACCAGCCTTCGGTGCCTACCAGTGCCAGAAGTGCCTGCAGGTCTTCATGGAGGAATGGAACTACATCCAGCACCTCCAGGACCGCACTCAGGAGGAGGAGGAGGAGCTGGCCCAGCAGCATGCAGCCACGTGAGTCCCTGTTCCCTGCCCCTTGCAGCTTGGCACCTTCGGGATACCCCTAGGTTGGTGAGTGGCGCTCTGCCTGGCCAGAGGGGGGGGGTTGTCCCAGGGGTTTATTTTTGGGGAAGGGCATATATTTTTGCCCACCCGAAAAATATGGCATGGCCTTATTTTCCGGACATGTCATATTTTCGGGGAAACACCGTATTATACGCATGGTATTAGGAACTGATATATCTAAAAGCATGGTTTTATTACAAACGGAGTGTGTCATAACAGCAACTGAAGCCCAAGGTCAGGTTGAAAAACCAATACAGGTAGTCCTCGAGGTACGACCACAATTGAGCTCAAAATTTATGCGTCAGGGTTCCAGGTAACACCCCCAACCAAGTAAGACTCTGAGGCAGACAGTTTCTCCAAGTTCCATTTTATTAGAGATGTCATATTGACACTCACTATGGAGAATGTCCAAATTATTACTTATTTTTTAAAGACTGCTTTAATGTTGTTCTAGACAACTTAACAAAATAAAGAAGGTTTTTAAAACAAATGCTTGATCTGAAGAGGCCCAGTGCTATTGTATCTTCTTTTAAATAGCAGAGAATAATGTATACTTCCAGAAAGCCACATCAATTTTAACAGCATCTGTACTAGTATAGTCTAAAATGTAACACTACAAACAGTGTCTATTGTATGTACTGTTTGCTGTTTGCTGCAAGGAGGCAAATTGCTGGGAAGCAGAGGCAGATTTCCCCCCCCCCCCCTTGTTTTCCTCCCCGAAAGTGTGTCTTATACTTTGGAGCATGTTATACTTCGAGTATATATCTCCCATACTCCATATAATCCTCCCCCTACCAGTTTCCCACAGCAGGCCTATGCACTAATTGTGCCAGCACTGAAGATCCAGAGAGAAAGATGGTCTCCAGGGCTGACATTATGTTGCTAAGTGAAACATTTGTTAAGCGAGTTTGTCCCATTTTACAATTTTTTCTTGCCACAGCTATTAAGTGAATCGTTGTAGTTGTTAAGTTAGTAACATGGTTGTTAAGTGAATCTGGATTCCCCATTGACTTTGCTTGTCAGAAGGTCGCAAAAGGGGTCACAGCAACCATCATAAATACAAACCAGTTGCCACGCATTTGAGTTTTGATGACATGACCATCAAAGTATGAAAAATGGCCATAAGTCACTTTTTTCAGTGCCGTTGTAACTTTGAACTAAATGAACCATTGTAAGTTGAGGACTACCTGTAATTTTGATTTACTATGCCTGCTTTACTTACTACTTAAAGACTATTTTCCTAATTTATACTGTGCCAACATTTCTAGGAACTTTCTTAAAGAATTCTGATTTGAAAAATGAAAATACCCCAGAACGCAATTTCCAACGCTTATGGGCTGCTTGGAAACATAAAAACATCACATTGTGAGGATTAGAGCCAGGTTCTTTCTAGGGCACCTTTTTGTAAGAGTGGAAAAGCAAATTAAAAATGTTCCAGGAAACATTTGGTTTTTATATATGACATGGATTAAAAACAACAAAATCTAATTTCCCTCTGGCTTGTTTTCATTTTTCAAAGACGTGAAAAATCCAGGGACAATGGATTTGAGAAGGGATTCTGGTCAGTCTTGCTTACAAAAGAAGTCACACATGTTCACACTTAACTTTTTGACTCAACAGCAAATATCAGTCAGTGTTTGAACAAATCATGTGTGATACTTCATTTTTTTTTTTTCAAAACGGGCCGCGTGGAGACTCCTGGGAGGGGAGGGGTGGGCGGGGTCAGCCAGTCCTTGCAACTACCGGTTTGGCAAACCAGATTAAAATTAACATCCAGTTTGCCCGAACTGGTCTGAACTGGCTGAATCCCACCCCTGGTCAATATTGTCTGGGATGCAAAGGATTAAGGCTAGTTACTACTTGAATCCAGAGAAGGTCAGGCTGTTGGTTAGATAGCATCTAACCAACAAGGTCATAACTAGCAAGGTCATAAAGCAGGGGTGTCCAAACTTGGGAACTTTAAGACTTGTGGACTTCAATTCCCAGAATTACCCAGCCAGCCTGGCTGGGTAATTCTGGGAGTTGAAGTCCATAAGTCTTAAAGTTCCCAAGTTTGGACACCCCTGTCATAAAGCATCCGAGTGGGCAATATTTGTCAGGAATTTGGGTGAAAATTGTCAGATAAATTTGTAGATTACTTTAGTGCAGTCATTAGTGCAGCACAAGAGATTTATATATTCAAATATCTAAAGCTAAATTGACAATGGCAGGATAGTTAGGAAAAGACATTAAAAAAAACTGGCTAAAAGACAATATTAAACCAGACTATGCTAAAAGGTTTGCTCAGACGTCACCTACAGATAGTCATCAACTTACCACCATAATTGAGCCCAAAATTTCTGTTGCTAAGTGAAACATTTGTTAAGTCAATTTTGTTCCATTTTACAACCTTTCTGGCTACAGTTGTTAGGCAAATCACTGCAGCTGTGAAGCTAGTAACATGACTTCACCACTGACTTTGCTTGTCAGAAGGTCACAAAAGGGGGACCCTGGGACACAGCAACGGTTGTAAGTATGAACCCGTTGCCAAATGTACGAAGTTTGATCACATGACTAATGTAGATTTGGCAATGGTCGTAAGTGTGAAAAATGATCATAAAGTCACTTTTTAAGTACAATGTTGCTGTAACATTGAACGGTCACTAAATGAACTATTGCAACTCAAGGACTACATGTATATAGCAAGAGTTAAAAGTAGTAATCTGAATAGTATAGACTTGGAATAGCTCCTTAACACCAGGCAGTAGCCAAAGCTAAAATAAAAGTCCAACAATAAGCCCAACATTATTAAAAACTGAAACCACCTTTCCTAAAAAGCAATTGTGGTTTACACCCGCCAACTTTTTGGGCACCGGGGGCCGGTTCCATGGAGATAGGTTTTTCCACGGATTGGAGGGGATGTTGTTTCCTGTGCCGCCTGCATCCCGCAGACGGGGCTTCGCTTGTTTGCACGGCCCCGTTTCGTGACATGCCGTACATTGATGCCAGTCCACAGAACACAGGTTGGGGAACCCTGGTTTACACTATGAAATTCTAAGAGATATTTCTGCGAGTGAAAATAATTGAACACAATATAGTTAGCATGAAATGGTATGTAGGCGTGGTGTAAGATACGAAAGTGGCTCAAAGAGATAACTGAACAGAGGATAGAGTTGAAGCCGGAATTGTTCCTCTTGGGAATCTTTGATGGGAAAATGGAGAAAAAATTACAGTACATAATACTACACATATTAACCGCAAGCAGAATCATTTTAGCACAGAATTGGAAACAAACAGATGCTCCTCCAGAGTCCAGACCCAATTATAAGAAGGAAAATCTATGATTGTGCAGAAATGGATAGACTGTCTATGGAAATGAAGGAGAGAGAAGAAACTGAGTACTATCAAATTTGGAATAGATGGCTTGAGAGTAAGCGTAAAACTTAAGGTACCAATGGTAAAAGTATAATATATAGAGTGCATTTAAATAAGCATATAACTTAGGATAACGATATAGATAGAATTTTTTTGTATTGTTATGAAAGATATGGATACCGATATGGAAAAGCTGTTATAAGTCTAAATTTGTGTTTTGTGTTTTTTCTTTTAAATGTTAGAAAATTCAATAAATACTTAAAAAAAGAAAAGAAATGGTATGTAGAAATAAAAGTAGAAAGCCCTCTTAAAACATACAGATCACCCTTGATGTTGCTAAATTCACATTCATCTTATACAAAATACTCCAAGGAACATTGGGCCATCCGTCTATGTCATCTTTATTTGTGACAGTGCATCAATCTGACAGGAAGAGGTCTGGCTTCTATCAGGAGGCACCTCCCGATGATCATACTTGTTGAGAGTTTGAGGAGCCTTAGACCCAAACACATCTGGAGCACATCAGCTTGTTCTGTGACAAGGCAACATAGAAGCCCTTGCTTAAGATGCAGTATATCTGATGAGAAAACTGAATATTTGATAGACAACCAGCTGCCTCCCAGATGTTTTACCAACCAAAGCAAGGGATAATAAGGATGATGATGATAATGATTTAAAAAGTTAGTTATGCTGCCACCATCCAGTGTCTCAGAACAATTCACAGGGATAGGAATTATAACTGGAAACAGTTGGAGGGCTTCAGTTTGCCTATCCTGTTCTAAGCATTTATTAATAATGTGTCAAAACAGAGTTGCACTAAATCTTCACTTCACAGCTTGATAGTACAGGTAGTCCTCGAGTTACAACAGTTCGCTTAGTGGCCGTTCAAAGTTACAACGGCACTGGAAAAAGAGGCCTATGACCATTTTCCATACCCATGGCCGTTGCAGCATACTCATGGTCGTGTGATTTACATTCAATACAATACAATACAATAGTAGAGTTGGAAGGGATCTTGGAGGTCTTCTAGTCCAACCCCCTGCCTAGGCAGGAAACCCTATACCGTTTCAGACAAATGGCTATCCAACATCTTCTTAAAGACTTCCAGTGTTGGGGCATTCACAACCTCTGGAGGCAAGATGTTCCACTGATTAATTGTTCTAACTGTCAGGAAATTTCTCCTCAGTTCTAAGTTGCTTCTCTCCTTGATTAGTTTCCACCCATTGCTTCTTGTTCTACCCTCAGGTGCCTTGGAGAATAGCTTGGCTCCCTCTTCTTTGTGGCAACCCCTGAGATATTGGAAGACTGCTATCATGTCTCCCCTAGTCCTTCTTTTCATTCAACTAGACATATTCAGTTCCTGCAACCGTTCTTCATATGTTTTACCCTCCAGTCCCCTAATCATCTTTGTTACTCTTCTCTGCACTCTTTCTAGAGCCTCCACATCTTTTTTACATCGTGGCGACCAGAATTGAATGCAGTATTCCAAGTGTGGCCTTACCAAGGCATTATAAAGTGGTATTAACACTTCATGTGATCGTGATTCTATCCCTCTGTTTATGTAGCCTTCAGATACTTAACGACTCATATTTATGACAGTTGCAATGTCCCAGGGTGATGTGATTTGCCTTTTGCAACCTTCTGACAAGCAAAGTCAAAGGGGAAACAAGATTCACTTAACAACCCAGCTACTAATTCAACAACTGTAGTGTTAACAAATATGGCAAGAAAAGTCATAAAATGGGGCAAAATTCACTTAACAAAAGTCCCACTGAGCAACATATATTTTGGTCTGAATTGTAGCTGTACGTCAAGGACTACCAGAGGCACTCTGGTCTTCTCTGTGGCTTGTTGAATTTGACAGGCTGTTCATTAGTTCAACCTGGGTCTCTGAAAATGCCCTTTCTTTTACCCCTTTCTAGCTGAACCCTTTCTACATCACCGTGATGTAACATGGTGGCTCAGTGGCTAAGATGCTGAGCTTGTCAATCAGAAAGTTCGGCAGTTCTGCGGGTCAAATCCCTACCGCCGTGTAACAGAGTGAGCTCCCGTTCGACAGCATGTAAAAATGCAAGTAGAAAAATAGGGGCCACCTTTAGTGGGAAGGTAACAGCATGTGTCTTCGGCATTTAGTCCCGCTGGCCACATGACCACGGAGTTTGTGTCACTAATCAGAGAGTGATCCCTTATTGCAGGGGTGTCCAAACTTGGGAACTTTAAGACTTGTGGACTTCAACTCCCAGAATTCCCCACCCAGCTATGCTGGCTGGGGAATTCTGGGAGTTGAAGTCCACAAGTCTTAAAGTTCTCAAGTTTGGACACCCCTGCCTTATTGGGAGAAAAAGCAGAGTGAGGATTCTGTAAAGCACAAGCATTGTCTTGCCTATCAAGTATATTCAATATTTAACAGAAATTGGGTGAATTTTGTAAATGTGCAGTTTCCTTCTCTGGTATTTATTTAACGGGACGTAGTGACTCTGGCTAAGACGCTGAGCTTGTCGATCTGAAAGGTTGGCAGTTCAGCGGTTCGAATCCCTAGCGCCACATAATGGAGTGAGCTCCCGTTATTTGTCCCAGCTTCTGCCAATCTAGCAGTTCAAAAGCATGTAAAAATGCAAGTAGAAAAATAGGAACCACCTTTGGCGGAAAGGTAACAGCGTTCTGCGTGCCTTCAGCATTTAGTCATGCCAGCCACATGAGCATGGCGATGTCTTCGGACAGCGCTGGCTCTTCAGCTTTGAAATGGAGATGAGCACCGCCCCCTAGAGTTGGGAACGACTAGCACCTATGTACGAGGGGAACCTTTACCTTTAACTATTCCCAAACGCATACTGTAGCTTTATAATTACAACAGAAGATCACCGGATTCTAGATGATTTTCCAGTAAAGATTTAATGACCACAATTGGGAATTTTGCTCACCGGCTTACCAGACACAGAGGTGCTTTTTTTCCCCCCAAGAGGCAATTGGACTTCCTTTGTTTTTCTTTGAAGACGTGTCACTTCTCATCCAAGAAGCTTCTTCAGCTCTGACTGGATGGTGGGGAATGGAAGGATTGATACTCCCTGCAGATGGCTAGTCATTTGCATCCTTTTAGCTGAAGAAGCTTCTTGGATGAGAAGCGAAACATCTTCTCCCCCCCCCTGTCCCCCCCAAAAACCAACCCAGAAAGTCCAGTTGCCTCTTGAAAAAGCACCTTTGGGACAATAGGTAGAATTCTGCATTCAGCCATATGTATTCTGGATTATCACACAGAATCTCAAGAAAGTCATAGCCCCGTGATGGCAAACCTAAGGCACACGTGCCAGAGGTGGCATGCAGACCCCTTTCTGGGGGCATGTGCACCCTCGCCAGCTCCTCTTCTGGTTTCCAGGCAGCTGGTCTTCCCAGGCGCCAGAGCACCAGAAAACGGCCTGAAAATGCCCCAAAAAACAGGGTGTTTTGGGGCTGTTTTGGGGGGTATCAGGCCGATTTTGGGGGCAGAAAACAGCCTGAAAAACCACCTGAAAATGGCCCCCAAAACGGCCTGAAAACAGCCTGAAAAATGGCCAAAAAAACATTCATTCGCACACCAGCCAACTGGTCTTTGGACTCTACATGCGTGTGAGTTCCTGTTTGGGCACTCATCAGTGTCATAGCCCATTACCTGGCACAGAGGACAAAAGGTGTGGAAGTATTAAAGGCTTGGCGCCGCAACAATGGTGGTTGTGAAAAAGACAAAAGATTGGAAATATTTGATGGTATTGTTTTCACAAGCTTGAAGAACTGCAGCTTGATACAGCAAACAATTCCCAGCTTCCCGCTGGCAACACATGATCATCTTGTGATTAATGGTGTTTAAATTCCCACAAGCTTACAAAACAAAACATGCCAATCCATATTCTTAAAAAAAAAAGTTAACACTAAAGAAACTAAAGGTTTTTTTTACAGTAATTTAAGCTTATTCCCCTATTTTATTCTAACCCCTCAAGCTACTTTGATAAGAGACTCAACTTTAGCTGTATATTTTGGCACGTGCAGAAGACTGGTGATTGAACGGTTTGGTTCAAATGCCAAAATCCAAGAGTTATAGCGCAAAACCAGAGAAATGTTTCCAGTCTTTCTCCTTGAGAGATTCGTATATGTTGTTTATATACATTTGAGTTTAATAATGCGACAGTTAATCTGAGATATATATGGAGCAGGAGTGGATTCCTGCCAGTTCTAACCTCTTCTATAGAAGAGGATCCACAAATCTACCGTGCCCTTTAGAAACCGGTTCCAGCATCCTCCCCCTGCCCGTCTGCACCACGCTTGCCCCGCCCGCCGCTCACTGATTGGCTGACTCACCAATCGCCCCCCCGCCTCTAGGAGTCCTATCTAAACTTTAAAGTCTTAAAGCTGTCAAGTTTGAACATCCATGGGTTTTTTTTTCCTAAAGGGTTGGGGATGCAAGGGTCTTGTAACTTGACAGCTTTAAGACTTGCGTGCTTCAAATGCCAGAGTTTTTGAGCCAACATTTTGGTTGCTAAGCAAGAGCATTGTTAAGCGAGTTTCACCACATTTTACAAGATGACCACGCCCACCCAGTCACATGACTGCCAACCCACTCCCACCCGGTCACATGGCCGGCAAGCCACTCCCACAAAGCAGGCCACACCTACAGAAGAGGTTCTAAAATTTTTTGAAACCCACCACTGATATGGAGCACAGTATAAGTCAGTGGTGGCGAACCTATGGCACATGTGCCAGAGGTGACATTCAGAGCCCTCCCTATGGGCACGCGTGCCGTCACCCCAGCTCAGCTCCACCATGTTTCTCCGTGGCATTTGCAAGGATACAGAAGCTCGTGAAAGAAAAAGATGTCGCCTCTTGCAGAGCTGCCACTCTTGTGAAGCCCTGCCTCTCGCTGGCCAGCTGGTCTTTAGATCGCTGCTGCGCATGCAAGCACACAAGCGAAAGAGAGACTTGCAGCTTGGGCACTCGGTCTCTTAAAGGTTCGCCATCACTGGTATAAGTTATTCCAATTTTAAATATTTTACTGGCCATATAATTATCGTATTTTTAGGAATATAAGACACAGCTTTTTCCCTCAAAAAAGAGGCTGAAAATCTGGGTGAGTCTTATACAGTGAATACAGCAATTTTTTTGGCTCCCGAAACCCCTCCCCCTTCACCAAAATGGCCATGCATCGGCTTTATGAGGTTTTCAGAGTGCTCCTGGGGGCTGGAGAGGGCAGAAATGAGCGAAAAATGTGCTGTTTTTTGATTAATTTTAAACACACACACACCCGCCCCCAGGAGCACTCTACAAGCCTCCTAAAGGCTATGCATGCCCTTTTTTTGACAAAAAACTGCTCCATTTTCACGGAAAACATGCCATTTTTTGCTTAATTTTGCCCCCCCCCCCCAAGCTCCCAGGAGCACTCTACAAGCCTCCAAAAGGTTATTCATGCCCTTTTTTTGAAAAAAAAAAAATCAGGCCCGTTTTCACAAAAAACAGTCTGTTTTGGGGAGGTCTGCAGAGTGCAGAAATCTTATATTTTTAATTTGCCTCTTAAAAATCTTAGTGCGTCTTATATTCTGAAAAATACGGTAAATCCAAGTGGAAAATTAATATTTGGCATATATGTGTTTAATTCTCTATAGAAGGTTTTTACTGGTTGGCAGGTTCTTCAGCTAGAAGTACGTAAAATCATTTTTCCAAACGAAGAGATTTTTTCAAGAAAGTTGCAAATATTTTTCCACATGAAAACAGTTTATCAATGTTGCCCTTTTTATAAATTGTAAAACAAGCTTACAGAAATAAAAACAACACAATACAAGGAGTTTTCGACTTACAAGAGTTCATTTAGTGACCTTTCAAAGTTACAACGGCACTGAAAAATGCAACTTATAACCGTTTTTCAGAGTTACGACCTTTGCAGCAACCCCATGGCCACATGATCAACATTCGGATGCTTGGCAACTGCTTCATACTCATGACCGTTGCTGTCTCCCATGGTCACGTGATCACCTTTTATGACCTTCTCACAAGCAAAGTCAATGGGGAAGCCGGATTCACTTAACAACCGGGTTGCTAACTTATCAACTGCAGTGATTCAATTAGCAGCTGTGGCAAGAAAGGTCGTAAAATGGGGCAAAAATCACTTAGCAAATGTCTCACTTAACAGCATAAATTTTTAAGCTCGACTGCGGTTGCAAGTCAAGGACAACTTGTAAAACCCCACCAATTTTTTTGTCATTTATTCTAATTTCAATGACACTGAATTTAAAAGATCAGAAATTCTAAGCAAGATTTGAAAATGATTGCTGCATTATGAAACACATTTGAAATGATATCACCTAAGATATTTTGCGGGCGAAGGAACTATGCCACGTTGATCTTAAACAAGAAAGATCAGTTGTCCTGATCAATTTTGGCAAGGATACAGTTTTCCTGAAGAGATAAAGCTAATCTTAAAAAAAAATAGAGCTTGCAAACAAGCAAAAATATGTTATGTTTCAGAAGAGAATACAGACTGCACAATCTTGCACATTAATTGGTTGAACAAACTTAGTTTCGCTTTAATAGAGCTTTTAATGATTAATAGCTGTAACTCTTCATAATATATGTGTGTGTGTGTGTGCGTGTGTGTTCAAGAATAACTCTGGAATACCTCGAGCAATTTCAACGAAACTTGATACACAAATGACTTACTCTTAAGCAACAAATACTGTGGGGATAAGACACCCCTAACACCCCTCGGGCGGGGGGTGGGGATGTTCTGTTAAGATACAATCTGTTGTGCCTTAAAATGGCTTCTACTGTACTGCCGTAAAATGGCTTCTACTGTACAGTCCAGTGGAATTGCCAGGGTAACGGCTTCACAGTACTCCACAAAGGGGCTCCCTCTGGTAAGGGGGGAAATCCAAGATGATAAATTATGTTTGGTCCAGACATTTTCCCCCTATAAACAAATACCCGGGCAACGCCAAGTTATCAGCTAGTAGTTTAAAAAGACCATTTACTGAAAGAAAAGATACATGATCACTTATTGATTTCTCTCTAAAATCGATGATATCGTAATCAACGATTTATTGATAGTTTTTTTAAAAATGTGAAGAGATGTTACTGAGAAACCGAAGGGAGTTGCATCGGCTGATCTTAAAATAACTAATGGACTTAAGTTCTTCTCTAGGGTAACACTTTTTCTTTTTTTAATACAAAGGAATAAAACGGCTAAGACATCTGCTTCCAGGGATTTGGGGTTTGCAGACAGTGAGTTTTCAACTGAAAACATCTGGATTATATCCCAAGGCTATATAACATTCCTGGAGTTCTTCCAGACTCCAATGCTAACAATAGCTTGTATGCTTGAGAGGGTGCATGTGGCTTGGGAAGCAGTTATTATTTTATTCAGTGGAAGGTAAAAATGGATTCCTGAAGCAAAAGCCAGCTTCTTTAAGTTATACTAATGCACTGTGATTTGTATCTCTAGAGAATGTGCTTTAAATAAAGGTTCCCCCTCGCACATATGTACTAGTCATTCCCGACTCTAGGGGGTGGTGCTCATCTAAATTTCAAAGCCAAAGAGCCAGCGCTGTCTGATGACGTCTCCATGGTCATGTGGCCTGCATGACTAAATGCTGAAGGCGCGCGGAACGCTGTTACCTTCCCACCAAAGGTGGTCCCTGTATTTTTCTACTTGCATTTTTACATGCTTTTGAACTGCTATATTGGCAGAAGCTGGGACAAGTAACGGGAGCTCACTCCATTATGCGGTTCTAGGGATTCAAACCGCTGAACTGCCAACCTTTCTGATCGACAAGCTCAGCATCTTAGCCACTGAGCCACCACATCCCTTTAAATGAATACCAGAGAAGGAAACTGCACGTTTACAAAATTCACCCAATTTCTATTAAATATTGAATATTCTTGATAGGCAAGACAATGCTTGTGCTTTACAGAATCCTCACTCTGCTTTTTCTCCCAATAAGGGATCACTCTCTGATTAGTGACACAACCTAAGAAATTACTGTGCCACTAAATCTTTCCTACTCAAGAGCAAAAAAAAAAAAAGGGGTACTCAAGGAAGAAAGATACCTGTCTGATGGGTAGTGATGACCATCCCAAAACTATGGATTGCTGTTACTTGACTGCATTACACTGTCGGGTGAAACACAATCTTTTTCTCTCTGCTCTTTGAGGCAAATAACGCCAGAAAACAGATACAAGAAATACTAAAATTCTACTTTATTGGTACAGACTATAACGGCAAGATCCTTGAGAGCCTGAGAGTATTTTCACTTCTCTCCCTCTTATACCAAAAAGAATCAAGGCAAAGCCACCTTGAGTTTCTTCCTCACATTTTTTTGTTGTTTTCCTGGGCTAAGCTCTGGTTAACTAATTATCATCATCTTCTTTTAACGACCCCATACTCCCTTGTGGGATGGAGTCTGGACAAATGAATGGAGCTGAGGGTTTACTGGCCAGATGCCCTTCCTGTTGCCAATGAGGAGTTTTGTTCAGCAGATACATTCTCATTGTGCCCAGAGAGAGAAATATCTGCCTCTACCTAGGATCAAACTAGTTAACTAAAGGTCCCTACATATCTTCTCCAAAGTGTTCCTCTATACTTTTCTTCCTCATGGATAGCCGCGTTTGTCACAAGAAAGAGATTTCTGAAGCTGTGTTATATTTCAGGAGACTAAAACAACCGTGGAACCTTTCCCCCTCCCCAAATTTTGGGGAGAAAGGTACAGAGGTTTGCTTATTGTGTGGCTGAGCCAATCCAGTTAATTCATATTTAGTGTGAAGCTTCAAACAGGAAGGACGGATGCTTCCTTAAGAGTTGAGGTTCACATCAAACATCAAAAACTCAAAACAATTAGAGGAATGATCTCCTGTAGCTTCCAGCCAGAAATGAAGAATCATTGTTTTTCATTACATTCAGAATAAGAAAATGAAGTACTTCCCATAGTAACCTATGGGGCAAGTGAAATGGTAGATTACTGTCTAAATCATTCACTTTTTGTCAAAATAGTGAACCGATACATAGCAAAATACACCTTAATCACAAAAAGATATGATGTTTATAAATGACAGGTGTCAACTTCTGGGTAAGCTCCTAATTGTGGCAAGATGCACAGCGTACAGCTGGAGTTGTCTACCAAGCACATAGTTCTGTATGCTGTGGTCAACCAATGTCCAAAGTACTTGGCAAATCCGTAAGAGGAAACACATATCTTAAACCTATAGCAAGCATTTCCTGCAACCCAAAATCTTGTAAGCTTTATAGCAAAGGACAAGCCCTTGCAGATGATTCACCACAGACTTAAAACGAACAGCCACCCATAAACACAATTCAGATAAACAATTGCAAGATTTCGTCTGGATTCAGAGCACCATATATGCAATTTTAAGACATACTTTAATGTCCTTGATAACAAGACATTTATATACTTAGTTGTGGATTGTGTGAAACAATTCAGCTGCTCAAAAATCAGCTGGGGAAGGGAAAATATTCCATTTGCCTGCTGAACAATACCAGAAGTTGCTTCTCACAGCCAGTTTTGAGAATCTCCATTGGCCCTAAAGTTAGAAAATGTAACCGATAATAAGATAAAGATTCCCCTCCCACATAGGTGCTAGTCGTTCCCGACTCTAGGGGGCGGTGCTCATCTCCGTTTCAAAGCCAAAGAGCCAGCGTTGCCCGAAGACGTCTCCGTGGTCATGTAGCCGGCCTGACTAAACACTGAAGGTGCACAGAATGCTGTTACTTTCCCACCAAAGGTGGTCCCTATTTTTCTACTTGCATTTTTTACATGCTTTCAAACTGCTAGGTTGGCAGAAGCTGGGACAACTAACGGGAGCTCACTCCATTAAGCGGCACTAGGGATTCAAACCGCTGAACTGCCGACCTTTCTGATTGACAAGCTCAGCGTCTTAGCCACTGAGCCACCATGTCCCTTAACGGTAATAGTTAATTTAATAATCTTCAACTTTTTTAGATCCTTCCTTACTATATACTTCTGTTATCTTCCCTCTACTGTTTACAAGATTGAAGCCAATTCCAAGAAAACTGATAACTGTACAGGACTTGCCATGCATACGTCTGTATTAGGATACACTAGTTTTCTTTATTTGCAAGGTGATGTCCTCAGTAGATGGCAGCATTCCCCAATGAATACACAATTCGCTCTCCAACTGGGAGCAGCACTGGGCCTGCTTATAATCTGTGCAAGAGCTTCAAGGATCCTTTGATACTCATATACAGGAGAGAGAAGAGTTAAAAGGCATGGGAGGGACTATGTTATGTAGGGCAGTCCAATAACTGTACTTGTCAGCAAAATATAATGAATGGATAAAAAGAACAAGCAAAGTGTTGGAAGTGAGTAGCTCTCTATTCTAGGTGTAATCTGCAAATACTATGGTAGTAAAGCCTGCTGGTGTGTTGCATTTCTCTTAATGTTTTTCTTGTTTGTTGTCGCAAGTTAGCAACAGGTAATGATGGAGGTGATCCAGCTGGTCAGTCCTAGAGGAGATCCACTCTGACTGCTCTATAGAAGGCCAGAGCCTGAAGAGGAAACACAAATACTTTGGCCACTTAATGAGGAGGAGGAAGGTCTCCCTGGAGAAGAGCCTCATGCTGGGAAAGACTGAGGGCAAAAGAAGAAGGGGACGACAGAGAATGAGGTGGCTGGATGGAGTCACTGAAGCAGTAGGCGTGAGCTTAAATGGACTCCAGGGGATGATAGACAGAGGTGGTATTCAGCTGGTTCTTACTGGTTCGGGAGAACTGGTAGCAGCGGCGGCTGGAGGCTCCGCCCACCCGCCCCACGTAATGCCTGACCTTCTGAGCATACGAGCACACTCACATTTGCAAAACAGTAGTGAAGGTAAGTGAATCCCACCAACGATGGTAGGCCTGGAGGAACGTTGTCCATGGGGTTGCAATGGGTCGGACATGACTTCGCAACTAACAACAACAATGCTGGAGGAGACTCAAGTTGGCTAAGTCAGAAGCAGAAGAGCTAGAACACAACATCTGAAAACACTCCACAGATTCTAACAGTAAATGTAGATCTGGACTTTGATATTGCTTGGGTTGATGATTGCGTGAAAAGTATATGCAAGTAACTGTGAAGACTGAAGCACAGAACTGTCCCCCAAATGACTTAGTGTTGCAATCCGTTCTGTCCCTAACCATGTTGAGGTAGGCTAAAATAAGACTTCGGAGTTCACTAACTTTATAGAGCGCCACATGTTGACCATCTGTGAACAATGGAGTATGGGATTCACAAACAAGGCAAACAGAACAATAGCTAAGTTCAGGAGAAGGACATGCACCATGTTGAACTGTAATATGGTAGGTGTCAGGCCTGCAGTCATATTCCTTTTAGGATCTTTGGCCTGCCACACTCTCTATTATTTTTCTAATGTTGTTTCATTAGTAGGGTAATTGGGAGGTGGGATAGTAAGGAGTAGAATGTGTTGCTGTCAAAATAAAACATTCCAAGGTCATTCTTTGTCTCCGCACCTCTGCACCTGACTGGAAACAGATGGGTGGAAATGCCAGCGTGGCAGTGGAAGGTTGGACCATGTGATGGACTTGGGTGTGGGGACAAGATGATGAACTTTCAACTGGGTGGAAACCCCAGGAAGCTTTCAGATTCGGGTTCCCGCAGATGTACCAACATGTCTCTCTTATTAAATTGATGAAAGCTATGCCTTGAACTCTGATTTAATTCTGGATGATATTTGGAACGCTGACAGTAGATTTGTTTTTTATTTTAATTTTGATTTTAATTGATGTCAATTTTGCTAAAGGTAAACATTTCCCTGTCAATCATGTCCAACTTTAGGGCATGTTGCTCATCTCTGTTTTTTGGCCAAGGGAGCCAGTGTTGTCCGAAGACAATTTCCATGGTCATGTGGCCAGGATCAGAGGTGGTATTCTACGGGTTTGGACCGGTGTGCCTGAACCGGTAGCGGAAATTACAGGTGGCCCCGCCCACCAGTCCCGGCTCTATGGCATCCCATTTAGCCCTTTTTTAGTGAAAAGTGTGTGCGCGCAAGGCTTAGCGCATGTGCTGACATGCGTGCGTGTGCGCTCACGTTTACGAACTGGTAGGGAAGGTAAGTAAATATCACCCCTGGCCAGGATGGCTGTTTACCAAAGTGGCACAAGATGCCTTCCCACCGAATTGGTACCTATTAATCTACTTGCATCTGCATGCTTTCAAACAGCAAGAGGCAAGGAAGTGGAGCTCACCCCATTACGCAGATCTTGGGTCCCCGAACCCGGGCTATCAACTCTCCAGCTGACAAGCTCAACGTCTTTAACCACTGAGCCATCACGTCCCTCTCAATTTTGCTACCATCTTAGCTACTGAATTAGTAGCTACAACACCTACAAACAACACTGTTTACTGAAGCCAGGATTATAAACAGTTCTATCTAAAGAAAAAGACATTTTAAAATAGTTTTTCAAACAAACCGAGTCTGCTTGCAGAACCGTGCAACAGTAATTCTAATTACTGTTAGAAATGTAACAATATTCTTGTCTTATTTGTTATGTGATTGTCTTAAAAGTCCAATATCTTTGAAAACACTCAGCACTTTTGTGGGTTTAAGGAAAGATTCTGGTTTATAGCACTATTCTAGTCATAAATGTTCACCCAGCTTATTTTTTTAATCTATGTAAGTAATTCCAGATGTTTTAGATAGAAATCGTTTTTTTTTTAAAGTTAGAATGTAATATAAGCTGCAGAAAAGAAGCCACCATTATCAGCTACGGTCATGTAAAAAAAAAAGTACATTATGGTTTAACGTATCATGACATAGTAAAAATCATCTGGACATGAGCAGTTCTTAAAAGTAAGTAAATACAACCTCCGATGAATAACAATCCCTGACATATTACACCATGTCATCATTTATTTTACAATAAATTGCATCCTGAATCCTCCCTACGTGTAGTCCTCACTTAACAGCCTTTCTGTTCCCTTCCCTTTTCCATTCCATTCCCTACCCTGCCCCTGGGCTTTGATTTTGACATCACTGTCATAGATGCAAAGGCACTGCCAATCAAAACTAGCCTTAGGTTTGGTATGACTTCTTGAGGACACAACATTTGAGGATCTAGCATTAAAATAAAGCTCGTCACAGGAAGCAGACCAAATTATTCACCATCATTACAGAGCCATGGGGGCGCAGTGGTTAGAATGCATTACGGCAGACTAATTCTCCTGACTGCCAGCAGTTCAATCCTGACCGGCTCAAGGTTGACAAGAAGATTTGATCTAAAGTGACAAAAGTCCATAGAGAAACAAGATGATGAGTTGAGAAAACTTTGTATGGATCACATGAACTAGGTTAAATTTCCAAGAAATTACCCAATCTCCAAACTTTAAGAGATGATTATTTTGCCAGCACAGGGCAATTCTCAAGCTTATTCAAGTACCAAAGTATACATTAAAATGTGTATTTGGGGATAATTCATGTATCCAATACATGTATCATGTCTTGAGCCAAGGTGGCACAGTGGTGAGAATGCAGTACTGCAGGCTACCTCTGCTGACTGCCAGCTACCTGTAATTTGGCAGTTCAAATCTCACCAGGCTCACGGTTAACTCAACCTTCCATCCTTCCAAGGTGGGTAATATGAGGAGCCAGATTGTTGGGGGCAAGAGGCTGACTCTGTAAAATGCTTAGAAAGGGCTGTAAAACACTGAAGCGGTGTATAAGTCTAAGCGCTATTGCTAAGTGCTAGTATTCAAACTCTGATCCCGTTATTAGAAAGGCAATGGAGATGAGATCGGTTATTCCAGCCAGTTTACACAGACACTTTTTCTCACACATTCATCTCATCATCTCATCTGACACTTGCGTTTGTCTGAGGTTGCTCTTCCTGCAACCTTTCTCTTTGAATAATAAAGAAAAGCAAAAAGTATCACAGCGAGCATGATTTCAGAACTCAGTGCATCGCGAAGCTGCTGTTATGCATCAGGCAACTGGAACCATCAGGCTTGAAATTTTAGGCCTGGATAACCTTGAACTACGCCGTCTACATTCCGACCTGAGCTTAGTGCACATGATAATCTGCCATAACGTCCTACCTGCTAATGACTACTTTTACTTCAACTGCAATAACACATAAGGGCATCAATAGATACAAACTAAATGTAATCCGTTCTAATCTTGATTGCAGGAAAAACTATTTCAGCAATAGAATAGTAAATGTGTGGAACATCCTATCTGATCCTGTTGCTAGTTCCTCTAACCTCCCATACCTTTTACCTTAAGTTGTCTACCGTGGAACTTACGAATTTCTTAAGAGATCCCTAAGGGGCCGTGCATAAGAGCACCAGCGTGCCTACTGTCCCTGTCCTACTCTCCCATTTATATATACCCTTTTTATATCTTTATGGCTATGTTTTGCTTATTTTTATCCATTTATTTGTGCCATTTTTTTCATGTGTTTTTCCTACTTGTTTCCCTGTACTTGTTGACAAATTAAAATAAATAAATAAAAAAAAATTAAAAAAAAAATCTAACTAAACACTGTTTACTACAGGGCACTGCAACTGGTAGCACAGCTCCAGATACCAGCTATAGGATTCTTCCAAGCCTATTTAGATAGAACTATGGAACCTTGTGTGCCGGAGTGGTAAATTGCTTACACTCTACACAAATAAGCAAAGAGTTAAACTCCTCCTTATGGTAAGGCAGAAAGTAACAGAAGAAGGGAGAAATATGAAGAGTATCATGAATTAGTCTACGTTCGGATTGTTCGTTTGTAGTATTTTAAGAACCATTTCTCACAGCAGTGTTCAAATTATTACGTGATCAATCCTACACTTGATCCACGATAAACAAGAACTTTCTAGCAAGCAAATGCATAGAGGGCAGTCAGAATCACAATCATGCAGATGTATGCATGAGAGGTTTCAATTAGCAAGGGAATCTGCATATAAAATTTATTTCTACAATATAAAATGCATATAAAACTTATTTCTGCAATAAAAGAACTGTGAATCAATTTTGATTACTATATCCCTATGGCATGTGTGCTAGAGGTGGCATGCAGAGCCCTCTCTGTGGGCACACGTACTGTCACCAGCTGTTCTTCTGGTTTTTGGCGCATGCATGCACACCGGCCAGCTGATCTTTGTGCCTGCCGGAGGCCCAGAAACCCAAAGACCAGCTGGCTGGCCAGGTGGTCTTCAGGTTTCTGGGGATCCGGCCATCTGGTCTGCATGCTGGCCAGTTGGCCTTCGTGTGCGCCATAAACCCAAAGACCAGGTGCATGCGCATGCACACTGGACACATTGGCCTTCGAGTTTCCAGGGCTCTGGCGCAGTCACGCATGTGCACATGCACACACGGGCATTCCAGTTTGGGTATTCAGTCCCGAAAAGGTTTGCCATCACTGCTATATCCTCACAACCATCCCCTCTCCTCCATTCCCGACACCACTCCACATTTCCAACAGATGGTAGTCTTACGTTGGTTGTGCCAAGCAGCCGGGAGCTATAATATTGCAACTTGTCTCATTGGTGTGCAGGCTTGTGAGCTCCATCATATTGACCATCACATCATTTGCATGACCTGGTAACTTGGGAAGTATAGAGAGAATCTTCTCTGCTAAGTTGTCACCATGATGCCCGACAGCTCCTGAAAAAAACAAAATCACGAGCCCGATGAAAAGTAGTCACGTATCTCTCTAGTGTAGTGAAATATTTCCTAAAAATAATCTGATCTCAACTGGTTGCAAAGGAAACCATTTTTAAAATGGCTTTATAAAAACAGTCCCACTGTAACAGTAAATAAAATAAGAAAAAAAATGATAAATCTCAAAGGAAAGAATAAGAATTTTGAAAGTCTGGCACAGCTTCCCTTTGTTCTTTCTTAGGTAAAGGTAAAGGTTACCCTTGCACATAGGTGCTAGTCATTCCCGACTCTAGGGGGCAGTGCTCATCTCAGTTTCAAAACCGAAGAGCCAGTGCTGTCCGAAGACATCTCCATGGTCATGTGGCCAGCATGACTAAACGCCGAAGGTGCACGGAACACTGTTGCCTTCCCACCTTCGGTCATTTCAAGAGTGGAAAGTTATGTTTGCGACTATAAGCGACTCTGTGTCAAGTATTGCCTTGCCCTGAGTTTGAAAATTGGTTATCTGGCAGCTCACCAAGCGAGATAAGGTTCGTGTTGATAAATATTCCTCTGAAAGACTGTTTGCCAAGCCTTGCTGACTGTGAATGAAAGGAATAAAAGAGTTTTTCCCAGGATCAAGACTCTGCTTCATGCTTCTTAAGGAAACCTCGGTCGGAATACCCACAAGTTCGGAGAACGAATCCTGACCCTCATTAAAATCTTTATAGAGGTTTCAACAGCAGAGCTGGTGAAATGTGGCAATATGTGTATGTTTTCCTTAGTATGGGACCGAAGAGATTAAATATTCTCAACATCCTTCTCCTCTTTTAACCTTCATCAGTAGCATACCTAAGGGAACATTTGTGTGTTCTTCTCTCAGGTTTTAAGTGTTGCCAAAAAACAACCGCTGTAAGCAATTACTTTAGGCCATAAGAATGGGAAAGAAAAAAGAAATACAAAGGACAAATGCAAATGCAAAATCCGACAAAAGGAGGAAGCACAAAATGACGATCATCTGCCAAACAAGATTTATTGAATTGGGATTCTCAAACCACTTGAAAAACAACAATGACTAAAACTTACTCCCTCCGTTCAGCATGAAATGGAACAAAAGCAAGATCATCTCTCTCTTGATGTCACTGTTTCCAGAGTTAATGTACCATATTTTTCGGAGTATAAGACGCACCAAGGTTTTGAAGAGGCAATTTTTTTAAAAAAGTAGGTAGAGGGATAGAGAGGGAGAGAAAGAGAGAAATACAGTAGGTAGGTGAGAGAGAGAGAGAGCGTAGTTAGGTAAGTAGGTAGGTAGATAAAGGGATAGAGAGAGAGAAATAGAAAGAGAGAGAGAAATACAGTAGATAGATAGGGAGAGAGTGAGAGTAGGTAGGTTGGTAGGTACAGGGATAGAGAGAGAAATAGAGAGAGAGAGAGAAATACAGTAGATAGTAGGGAGAGAAAGAGGGAAGTAGGTTGGTAGGTAGAGGGATAGAGAGAGAGAAATACAGTAGATAGATAGGGAGAGAGTGAGAGTAGGTAGGTTGGTAGGTACAGGGATAGAGAGAGAAATAGAGAGAGAGAGAGAGAGAGAGAGAGAAATACAGTAGATAGTAGGGAGAGAAAGAGAGAAGTAGGTTGGTAGGTAGAGGGATAGAGAGAGAGAAATACAGTAGATAGGCAGGGAGAGAGAGAGAGAGAGAGAGAATAGATAGTACATAGATAGATAAAGGGGAGAGAGAGAGAGAGAGAGAGAGAGAGAGAGAGAGAGAGAGAGAGAGAGAAATACAGTAGGTCGGTAGGGAGAGAGAGTAGGTAGGTAGATGTTTCCAGGTGTATTTATCCATGTGCTGGAGAAGGAAATCGCTGACAACCTGCAGCACCTAAGACTTGTTTCTGCTGACACAGCACTTGATCAATCTAATTCTCATCAATCAGTTAAAGAGCTTTCCAAAAGGGAAAAAAAACTCTTTACACTCTGCAAACCTCCCAAAAATGGCCTGTTTTTTGCGAACATGGGCTCGTTCTCCCCTCCCCAAAAGGCATGAATAGCCTAGGGGGGGGCTTGCAGAGTGCTCCTGGGGGGTGGAGGGGAGCAAAAACGAGCAAAAAATGGCCAGTTTTTGCAAAAACGGGCCTGTTTTTTTTTCAAAAAAAATTGCAATCATAGCCTTATAGAGGCTTAGAGAGTGCTGCTTGGGCTGGGTGGGGGGGAAACACCCCGTTTTTCGCTCATTTCTGCCCTCCCCAGCCCCCAGGAGCTCTCTGAAAGCCTTACACAAGCTTTACACAGCCATTTTGGTGAAAGAGGCGGGGTTTCGGGAGGCAAAAAATGCTGTATTCCGTGTATAAGACCCACCCAGATTTTCAGCCTTTTTTGAGGAAAAAAGGTACGTCTTATACTTAAAAATACGGTATTTTCTGAGACAGGGAATCAAAATTTATGAAGTAAACTACATTTGATGCAGTAGCTCCATGATGCTTGTTAAAATTACCGGCAGTAATCTCCATTTTTAAGATGCAACTATGCTGCCAGACTCCTTTCATTCAAATTCAAAATTCAAATTTTTAATTTGTTAGCCGCTCCCTCTCCACAGGGGACTCGGGGCGGCGTACAATAAAAAATATACATGCATACATATAGACATATAGATACACACATATACATACATATACATACATGGAGGAGGTAGTAATCAAACATATATCACATTAATAATAATAATAGAAAATTAAAATTAGCCATTAAAATCCCATAATAAAATACAATTTAAAAGGACTGTCAGGAGGAGAATAAACTACGGTTGAGCCAGGCCAGATAATTGAAAGAGGTGGGTCTTGAGCTTTACACGGAAGGAGCGGAGATCGGAAGTAATCCTGATGTCAAGGGGGAGGTCATTCCACAGGGCTGGGCCCATCACAGAGAAGGCCCTGCTCCTGGGTGTCACCCCCCGACACTGTTTAGCGGACTGCACCCGGAGAAGTCCCTCTCTGTGTGAGCGGATTGGTCGTAGGGATGTATGGGGCAGGATACGATCCCGCAAATAACTAGGTCCTATGCCATGGAGCGCTTTAAAGATCGTAATCAAAACCTTGAAACACACCCGATAGGCCACAGGAAGCCAGTGCAGCTCGCGCAGGAGAGGTGTTACATGGGAGAACCTAGTCCTCCCCATAATCACCCGCGCGGCCGCATTCTGAACCAACTGTAGTCTCCGAGTGCATCTCAAGGGAAGCCCCATGTAGAGAGCATTGCAGTAGTCCAGGCGAGACGTCACCAGCGCATGGGTGACTGTGCACAAGGCATCCCGGTCCAATAAGGGGCGCAATTGGTGCACCAAGCGGACCTGGTGGAACACCCACCTTGCCACGGCTGTTACATGGTCATTCATGGACAGCTGGGCATCTAGGAGGACGCCCAAATTGTGCGCCCGTTCAATGGGGGCCAGTTGCTCGCCCCCAATGGCCAGAGATGGAAGCAACTGGTTGAACCGGGGGGCCAGAAGCCACAGCCACTCCGTCTTGGAGGGGTTGAGTTTAAGTCGGTTGTCATCCATCCAGACCCGTATGGCTTCCAAGCACCGGGACATCATTTCGACGGCCTCGTTGGGGTGGTTCGGGGTGGAGATGTACAGCTGAGTGTCATCAGCATACAGATGGTATCCCACCCCAAAGCCACGGATGATCTCGCCCAGCGGTTTCATGTATGTGTTGAACAGGAGTGGCGAGAGAACCGACCCTGTGGCACCCCGCAAGTGAGGGGGTTCAGGGTCGATCTCTGCTCCCCTGCCAACACACGTTGCGTCCGGCCGGAGAGGTAGGAGCCGAACCACCGCAAAACGGTGCCCCTGACTCCCAACCCCCATAGCCGGTGCAACAGGATACCATGGTCGATGGTATCGAAAGCCGCCGAGAGATCTAATAGGACCAGGACAGTGGAACAACCCCTATCTCTGGCCCTCCAGAGATCATCAACCAACGCGACCAAGGCCGTCTCCGTGCTGTGCCCGGGTCGGAAGCCGGACTGGCGCGGGTCTAGATAATCATTCTCCTCCAAGTGACGTGGAAACTGTTGGGCCACCACACTCTCTACAACCTTCGCTAAAAAGGGAAGGTTGGAGACTGGACGATAATTAGCTAGCTCCGTTGGGTCCAGGGAAGGCTTCTTGAGTAGGGGTCTCACAACCGCCTCTTTCAAGGCGGCCGGCAGAGACCCCTCGCCCAACGAAGCGTTCACTAGGCCCAGGAGCCAGTTGCGTGTAACCTCCCAGGATGCCAGTACAAGCCAGGAGGGGCACGGGTCCAATAAACATGTGGTAGGTCGCAGACGTCCACGTAACTTGTCCAAATCCTCGATGGCAACCGAGTCAAACTCCTCCCAGAATGGTCTCTCAAGACTCGCCACGGGCGTCTCCACTGGACCACTGAAAGGGGCCCATCCCATCCGGATTTGAGCGACTTTGTCCTGCAGATATTTCCCAAACTCCTCTGCTCTGCCCTGTAAAGGGGCTTCCCGCGGCCTCTGAAACAAGAGGGAGCGGGTCACCCGGAACAGGGCAGCAGGGCGGTTATCTGCAGATGCAATAAGAGCGGCACAATGGTGACGTTTGGCCGCTCTTAATGCCACAAGGTACGTCCTTAAGTAGGTTCATGCCTGTGCTCGGTCAAATTCGGAGCGGGAGGATCTCCAACAACTCTCTAGGCGTCTCTTGTGGCGTTTCATCACCCTTAGCTCCTCGGTAAACCAAGGAGCCAGGGTGGTTCGTTGCCGCAGGAGAGGCCGCAGAGGCGCCACCCGGTCAAGGGCCCCGGCAGTCGCACTATTCCATGCGGCTACCAGGTCCTCCACCCGGGGGCGGGTCAGGTCTACAGGAGGTGGCCCAAGCTCCGTCTGGAACTTATCAGGTTCCATCAGGCGCTTGGGGCGGAACCATCTAATGCCTTCCGGCTCCGCCTCCCCGCAACGGGGGGTAGCACCAGGGAAGTCAAGTCGGAGAAGTGAGTGATCCGACCATGACAGGGGAGTGATAGTTAAATCCCCTATTCCTAGATCACTCGTCCACTGGCCAGAGACAAAAACAAGGTCCAACGTGTGGCCCCCTTCATGGGTAGGGCCCTGAATTAATTGAGTCAGGTCCATGGCTGTCATGGAAGCCATGAACTCCCGAACCCCCTCAGACGCTTCTCCCATCGACGGCAAGTTGAAATCCCCCATCACTAAAAGTTTGGGGGTCTCAACCGCCACCGATGCGATCAGCTCGAGGAGTTCAGGCAGGGCCGCTGATGTATAGCGAGGAGCCAGGTACACTATCAGCAGGCCCCACTGCCTCCCTGGGCCCCATCTCACGACAAGGGACTCACACCCGGATGTCTGCGGCACAGTGAACTCTCTCGGCTCTAAGTCTTCCCGGATAATCACTGCTACCCCACCGCCCCTTCCCTGGGCCCGAGGCTGGTGAAATGCTCGATAACCTGGCAGGCACATTTCCACGAGGGGGAGACCTCCCTCGTGGCCCAGCCAGGTCTCAGTTATTCCTGCGAGGTCCGGCTCCCCCTCCAGAATTAGATCACTGATGAGGGGGGCCTTGTTAACAACAGACCTCGCTTGGCCACTGACTTGTATATATGACAGTTGCAGTGTCCTGGGGTCATGTGATCCCATTTTATGACCTACTGACAAGCAATGGGGAAGCCAGCATTATTTAACAAAGGTGTTACTAACTTAATAATTGCAGTGACTCAGTTAACAACTATGGCAAGAAAAGTTGTAAAATGAGACTTAACTGTCTCACTTAGCAACGTAAATTTTGGGCTCAATTGTAGTCATAAGTCGAGGACTAACTGTAATATAAATAGAAGTTTTGTCTCATACTTTTTAATGTTTTTCATAATCTTTTAAGATTATTTCTTTAGCATATGCTATGGTTTTTAAGTGATTTTTTTTGTTTATTGTGTGTGGGATTTTTTGTGTTGTTATGTGTTTGTCTTTTTTTTATTATAATTTACAAATACATTTTTTTTAAAAAAAAGTTCTGACTTTCACTTATTCTTAATGGCAACAAATTAGTGCTGGACAAACATTTGATTACTTCGGGATAATATTCCATTCATCAAGATGGAGAAATGTTGATTTAGATTAAGAGGAATGGTTATTTTAACCCTTATCTATACTAAGGGAAGATATTCCTTCCTTACTCCACTCAAATTATTTGAAGACTAAGGCCTGGTTATTATAGGATAGGCAAGCAAGTTCCAACTTTTTTTTCCAGTGAGGGAACAATCAAAATTGTTGAGACCATTTTGCAAGCTATCAAATTTATTTATTTAGAAAATGACCAGATAGATAGAATAGAATAGAGTTGTTTAGCAGAGTGATGGCATTCAGGAAAAACCTGTCCTTGAGTCTAGTTGTTCTGGTGTGCAGTGTTCAATAGCATCATTTTGAAGGCAGGAATTAAAACAATTTATGACCAGGATGTGAGGGGTCTGTAGATATTTTCCCAGCCCTCTTTTTGACTCGTGCAGTATGCAGGTCCCTCAGTGGAAGGCAAGTTGGTAATAACTGTTTTTTCTGCAGTTCTAATTATCTTCTAAATATAGCACGCAGCTTAAATCAGTAACTCCAGGCAACTGCAAGGAACCCAAAAACCAATTAAAAATGAAACAACAGAAATGTACAATTAGAAGTAATCATGATAGAATACAAGAGATAAGACCTATCACAAACTACTCACAGCCCCCAAAGCATTCGTTTTAAACTCTACTAGAAGCCTGGATCTAATGCTTGAGGCTCATGCCCTTTTGGAAGGCCAGCAAGGTCAGAGCTATCCATCAATGGGGTTATAAGACAGGATGCCCAGATATACTATTATTATTACTTGTTGGAAACGATATTTAGTACAATCGGCCTCTTGATGTGGGTGAAGAAGGAGAGAGTGCAAAAGTTGGCTTGAAACTCAACATTAAGAAAACAAAGATCATGGCATCCATCTCTCTCAATTCCTGGCAAATATATGGGGAAGAGATGGAGGTAGTGACAGATTTTATTTTCCTGAGCTCCAAGATCACCGCAGATGGGGACTGCAGCCAAGAAATTAATTTCCTGCTCCTGGGCAGGAAAGCTATGGCAAATCTAGACAGCATACTAAAAAGCAGAGACATCACCCTGCCAACAAAAATATATGTATAGTCAAAGCTATGGGTTTCCCAGTCGCAATGAATGGCTGTGAAAGTTGGACCATAAGAAAGACTGAGTACCAAAGAATGGAGGCCTTTGAACTCTGGTGCTGGAGAAGACTCCTGCGAGTACCTTGGACTGCAAGGCGATCCAACCAGTCAGTCCTAGAGGAGATCAACTGACTGTTCTTTAGAAGGCCACATCCTGAAGATGAAACTCAAATACTTTGGCCACCTAATGAGAAGGAAGGACTCCAGAGGTGGGTTTCCAATTTTTTTACTACTGGTTTGCTCGTGTGCACTCGCGAGACTTCTGCGCATGCACAGAAGCATCCGGGCAGGTGGACGGAGCCTTCCACCGCCGCTACTACTGGTTCGCCCGATCTGGGCCGAACCAGGAGCAACCCACCTCTGAAGGACTCACTGGAGAAGAGCCGAATGCTGGGAAAGACAGAGGCAAAAGAAGAAGGGGACAACAGAGAATGAGGTGGCTGGATGGAGTCACTGAAGCAGTTGGTGTGACTTAAATGGACTCCAGAGGATGGTAGAGAACAGGAAGGCCTGGAAGAACGTTGTCCATGGGGTCGCGATGGGTCGGACATGACTTCACAATTAACAACAACAATCTGCCTGGTTGTCCTGTTAAGAGAATGTCTGTTCTTCATGGAATGCAAACATTAAAGATGCACATTTATTGATTAATTTTCAACCTATTTTTATAAATAACTCAAAATGGTGAAAATAATCCTTCCTCCTATTTACCCTGCAACAATAACCCTGCGAGGTGAGCTGGACTGACAGTGACTGGTCCAAAGTGACGCAGACAGCTTTAATGCCTAAGGCAGAACTAGAATTCACAGTCTTCTAGTTTTCAATCTCGTGCCTTCACCACTAGATCAGGACGTTTATGGTATAGAAAACTTGAAACATTCTGAAACAAAAGATCCTGGATGTAAAGTAGCAGCAACTTATGTGTACAAATAAGATAACTGAACTTGTCAAAGAACTCCTGTAGTACTTCTTCAGCTGATAACTGCCCGAAATCAGAGCATTTTCTTTAGGTTAGTTTGATGTATTAATTTCAGCTGCTATTGGCAAGAGACGTCATAAGAATCTTTATGCCTTCGTGGGTCGCATGCATGGGAAGTTCCTTTTTTAAAAAAATAATTTTTATTGAATGTTTTCATCTTTAAAAACAGTAAAGAAGACACAACAAGAAAAAACAAAACAGAAAATATACATAACAATATACAGTAATTTTACAGCTTTCTGTATCGGCTTTCCTGCTTAGCCTTTATCATTCTCCTTTCTGCATTGCCTTCCTATTGCTTTAACCTTGTCATATAATGTAGCAAACATAGTATTAACACTTATAATAATATTAATTATTTGTATCACCATATATTTATATTCTCTATTTTCTGTTTTGGCTTCTGATTTCTAGCCACATATATTTTATTCCATACTTTATAGAAGTCCGGTTCTTCTCTTTCTTTTAGTTCTATTGTCATTTTATCCATTTCTGCGCATTCGAGTATTTTCCTGATTATAGTTTCATCTGAGGGTGTATTGATTTTTTTTCAAGTTTTGTGCGAGAGCAATCCTGGCTGCAGTGAGTATGTGTATGATTATGTATTGAGATTGTTCATCCATTTTTTTGGTCTAGTAGTCCTAATAAGAATGCTTCTGGTTTGAGTTCTATTTTTCGCTCACTATTTTCTTCCAACCATTTCTGAATTTTGCACCAGTACTTCCTTGTGATGGGGCACGTCCACCACATATGATAGAATGTTCCAGGCTTGTGGCTGCATCTCCAACATTTGGGGGGATAAATGCAAGGGAAGTTCTAGTCCTGTGATGGCGAACCTATCAGCAGCACCCTCTCTGTGGGCATGTGAGCAATTGCCCCAGTTCAGCTCTGCCGCACATGCGGGCGCATCTCCCACCAGCCAGCTGGCCTTCGGATCTCTGCCGTGCATGTGCAGGACATGTACGGGGGGGCACGTGCGCATGCGTAGGGGGCGGGGAGCATGATGGAGGGCTGTATGTGCATGCCCGGGGGGCAAGTGCATGCATGGGGGCGGGGCACATTGCATTTTAGGGGTTTGGGTGCATGTGCGCACATGCATGCGTGCTTTGGGCACTTGGTCCAGAAAAGGTTAGCCATCACTGTTCTAGTCCATGTTTTATTATTCTTAGCCTCCTTAATCACACTTCTAAAAATAAGCAATAGCACTTAGACTTATATACCAGTTCATAGTGCTTTACAGCACTTTGTAAGCCAGGGCTGCTGGCCACGCCCACACCCGGTTTAGCAAAGGGGGAAAAGTCCTGATACGTCACGTGATGCCACTGTGATGTGAAATTGACACCCCTGCTGTAAGCAGTTTACTGAATCAGCATATTTCCCCCAACAATCTGGGTCCTCATTTTACTGACCTTGGAAAGCTGGAAGGCGGAGTCAATCTTGAGTTGTGATCTAACTTCTGGCAGAGGGCAGAGTTAGCCTGCGGTAAAGGTAGTCCTCGACTTACAACCGTTCTTTTAGTGACCCTTTGAAGTTACAACAGCACTGAACATAACTTATGACCATTTTTCACACTTATGACTGTTGCAGCATCCCAAAGGCCATGTGATTTACATTTGAATGCTTGACATCATATTTATGATGGTTGAATGGTCACTAAATGAGCTGTTGTAACTCAAGGACTACCTGTATTGTGTGGGATGCTACATATCCTCTCCATGACTGGTTTTCTTTGTCACCTTCTGCGAAGAGGCTTTTGGTTATCCAAAGCAGAACCACTAGATTCTGCAACAGCTTTATACCATATAATATCAATCTTGTTAACTCTCAAAACTCTTTTTTCTGCTATGTATTCTAGATGGTCTGTGTTTAATATTGTGTGTGTGCATTTACATATGTATAGCATGTATGTATGTATATGTTCCTGTATGGTTATATATATATATATTTTGAGAGCAGGCATCAGATTTCATTTTTTTGTGTGTGCCAATGTGTTTGTAGAAAAAAGTAACAATAAAGGTTATCTTATCATATTATGATGTCTTTACTTTTAAAATGATTCTAACCTTTTTTTAAAAAGGAAATCCTAAATGATACCAAAATACCATAATTCTTGCATCAGCTTGACGGTACCTTGAAATAAATATCCAGGTTCTTACCTGTCAAATCTAATGTCCGATCCACAAAAACAACAGAAGCTTTATTTTGTGCATTTTTCCTCCTAATCTTGGCCTGGGAATAATTCGCCAGATCCCCGGCAATAATCTTGCTCAGCGGTCCAATGGCAAAACATTCTTCCCGAATGCTCAGATACTCTAATAAGATATGGAGATGGGACACCAGTGATCGGATTGCAAGCTGCAGCTCGGAAGGCAGGGCGAGGAAGTCCACATCACTCAAGTGGCTGATTTTCTTCTTCTCTGGCCATGCACTGTTGATCTGCGCCAAATCCTCTACCGTCAGAGGGAAAAGTGCAGAGAAGGCCGGCGTCACAAAGAGGTGGGATGAGAGGGGGGCCAGAAACAAAGCTGCGTGGTGCACCTCAGCGGTGTAGTTCATGTTGCCCATCCACTGGCACAGCTTCTCTTCGAATTGCTCGAAGACCACGGGGCCAGAGCTTTCCGTCTTGGTGCTGGGCGGCGTGTTGTACGCTTGCAAGTGCACGGTATGGCTGACCCCAGTGAAGACCACACAGTACTGGAAGCTGCTGAGGGTCACAATATCCCGGATGACATCCACGGTCCGGCCTTTCAAGACAGTGCCGACCACAAAGACGGCTTTGGGATGCTCAGCCTGCCCGGATTCAAAGCTGGAGAACTCCTTGACGTTGAGGGCTCCGGCTTGCAGGAGCCCCTCGACCCCACCGCAAGCCCAGTGAAGGCTTTCCGCGCAGGGCGAGTCCATGAAGACCACGGCTCGCTTCACCTTAGCCAAGACCGGCTCCCAAGCTCGCCGGCAGAAAGCAGGCACCCCGCGTGGGGGCTGAGGAGGGGCGGCGGCGGCGCACATCGTCCTGGCCCAATATTTGAAAGAAACCCCTTTCAATGGAAGCGGTCCCACCCTTCCTCCCCGGGAAGCGGGCTAGCAAGCTGGCGATCAGGAAGGCAAAGAAGCCCTTTGGACTCCATGGCTCGGAAGACGTTGCGCCACTGGACGGGATTAGCGATAGAAAGAGATCCGGGATCCCCCTTCCTCCTCCAAGTCTCCGGATCAGGAAGAGACGATCGCAGCCCGGAGAGCCACGGCATCAACTGCCACAACACCCACCCATGCCTATCTCTCTCGGCGAGGCGGGCGCGGAGATATGACGTCAGGTGCTGTCGGCGCCCCGCGCTGATTGGCTGTTGAAGGGTGAGGCGAGGATGCGCTCGGAAGTCGGGAGCCCGGGAAGTTAACCCTTGAGTTCGCGGAGAGAAGCGAGGAAGCATATAAAGAATGGTTAAAAGTGGGCGGTGCGGATATTAGTTTGTTCGGGGCTGGTCACCGTAGCTGTTTATTCCTTTGTCTCTACTTTATTTTGTGGCATTCCCCCCCCCCCCATCCTATCCCCCTTCGTTTTAATCCTCCGCTTTTTAAAATCTGAATTCATATTCTAATGGTTATTTAAAACTTTGCACAACGTTAGACTAGAATAGAATTAGAGTAGAATAGAATAAGAGTATAAATTGTAATAGAATAGATTAGAATAGGAGTAAATTGTAATAATTAAAATAGAATAAGAGTAAATTGGAATAGATTAGAATAGAATAAGAGTAAATTGGAACAGAATAGATTAGACTAGAATAGAATAAGAGTAAATTGGAATGGAATAGAATGAGAGTAAATTGGAATAGATTTGAATAGAATAAGAGTAAATTGGAATAGAGTAGAATAGAATAAGAGTAAATGGGAATGGAATAGAATGAGAGTAAATTGGAATGGAATAGAATAAGAGTAAATTGGAATAGAATAGAATAGCATAAGAGTAAATTGGAATAGAATAGAATAGAATAAGAGTAAATTGGAATAGAATAGAATGGAATAGAATAAGAGTAAATTGGAATAGAATGGAATAGAATAGAATAAGAGTAAATTGGAATAGAATTGTTTGAAGAAACGTCCTTCTGGGTTCGGCTCCAAGTGGGAAAAAGACACTGGAGACATGGAGGCTGCTTGGAAAGATGATTTTAATGGTGGACAGGACCACATGGCTTGAGTCCTGAACAGAAAAGGTGATCACATGCTTCAATGTTGGTGGAGAAGAGAAGAGAAGGAAAGGGAAGAGAAGAGACTGAAGAAGGGCTTGCGGGGCTTTTTAGAATCTGTTCAGCCCCACCTATCTGTTTCCTGTTCCTGTGTAAGAAATGTATTCTGATTGGTTGCCAGACTCCCATGGGCCCGTGCAAGGGCAACACGCTCTAGGCTGAGTTTGAATCCAGGTTTGATTGAGTTTAGATGCCATGTGGTCAGTTGGGTAAAGGGCCAATATTATCATGCCTTAATCCCATCCACCTGGAGCTGAAGGGGAGAACTCTTTATTATGTAAAGGGACTGGCTTGGCCACCTTAATGGCCCATTGACAAAGTGGGTGGAGGCAGGAAGCTACAGGGAGCTATTCTCAATTTAAAATGTGTTTCTTCCTTTTCACATCATATAATATTCTGCCTTTTCAATATTTCCTAGGATATTTCATTTTTCTGGGAGAGGGCTGGGTGATAACTTCCTACAGAATAGAATAAGAGTAAATTGGAATAGAATAGAATAGAATAGAATAGAATAGAATAGAATAGAATAGAATAAGAGTAAATTGGAATAGATTAGAATAGAATAAGAGGGAATTGGAATAGACTAGAATAATACAAGAGTAAATTGGAATAGAATAGAATGAGTAAATTGGAATAGAATAGACTAGAATAGAATAAGAGTAAATTGGAATAGAATAGATTAAAATAGAATAAGAGTAAATTGAAATAGAATTGAATGGGAGTAGAGTAAAACAGAATAGGAGTAAAATAGAATAGAATAGGAGTAAAATAGAATAGAAAAGAAAAACGATATTGTCACTTTGAATGTACACTAATCAGCATACATTAAAATGAAATTTCATTGCATACAGATCTTAAAAGATCTCCAATTTTACACTATATAAACATGACAAGATAAATACAAAATTATGTATATACTCACCTACATACTATATGACAGAGAGCAACAAGCTCTCCTTCCGTATCATTCCAGGGGAATGATCAAGAGTTTTGTCAAAGCACCTGGTATGCCCAAATATGATAAGGGAGGAGAGCTTGTGACTTAGAGATTAATACAACTGCCTAATATGTAAAAACAGCCCAAGTTTGAATCCCAGCTAAGGTTATGGCTAACTGATGAGAGCATGGCTCTAAAAGATTGTAGATTTTGTACTTTATTCACAGTAAAATAGACTTTAATAAATGTATATAGGTTCCACATTTTTATATGGGAGTAGTGCAAGATTGCTAGTACAAGAAATTATTTTATTTGATCCAGGAGTCATTTCCAAAAGCTAAACTATGTTTAATGCCAGAATTTGACCTTGGAAAGATATAAAACAATAAAGGACTGTAAGTATTTACAGAATGTTAGTAACTCATTGTAGTCTGATCACAGTCAAAGGATAACACCTGTAGATCTTCCAAAGCCAGATAATTCAGCCATTTAGACCATCTTGAGTTCTGTTATTTTAGGGAGGAATTTTTTTTAAGTTAAGGAGCATATAAATTTGAAGACGATGACAAGGAGAAAGGAAATAGAAGAGCTGTGGTTTACTGAAAGGAGTTTCAGAATCCAAAATTATAAAGGTAGCATTTAAAGATTAATTGAATTGTATCTATATAAGTGAAAGCAAAAAAATTTTTGTTAAGTTAAAATTTTTGGTCTTAAACTATTAGAAGTTCCAAAATACCATGCTGTTGCTTCATAAATATTAAGGGAATTGAATGTGGATGAGTGGGAAACTTTTGATAGGTTGTTTTATTTAAGAAAGAAAAGCAATTAATGCTTGAAAATCCACCATATGGGTTGGAAATTTAATAAATCAAGAGGGTGCACCAATTGCATCCAAGCATCTTTCTTTTGAGCCCAAAGCACCTCAAAGTTCTGGGAGCTTCATCACTTGAGACTTTCAAGAAGAGAGTGGACTGCCATTTGTCAGAAATAATGTAGGGTCTCCTGCTTGGGGGGGGGGGGGGTTGGACTAGATGACCTATAAGGTCCCTTTCAACTCTGTTAATCTGTCCTTGGGGAACTGATTATCATCTCCAGTGCTGTGTCCGTTTAAATCCCAAAGGTGCTTTTTTTTCAGGAGGCAATTGGACTTTTGTTTTTTTTCTTTTTGAAGACGTTTCGCTTCTCACCCAAGAAGCTTGTTCAGCTCTGACTGGATGGTGGGGAATGGAAGGATTTATACTCCTTGCATTGTCCATTTAAGTGTGTACTAGAGAAGTCCAGACAGAGCGCCAATTGCCCAATGGAAATACATTTCCCAGAATGCCCCGCTTCAGGCTGGGCGGTGGAGCGACGCACCTGGAGGGCGCCGCATTGGGGTGGGGAAATGCTGAACGGGACTGGACCCGGTTTTCGTACTCAGAGCATTCAGCACGGCGCCCAATAGAATCAGGACTGGGAGAAGATTCGCTTTCTGGCCTAGTTTTCCTAGAGCCTCTCTAGGCTTTCGGGAGGAGCGGAGGCCTTTCGTTTGCCAGGCGAGGGAAAGGAGGGGGGGCAAGAGAGAGAGAGAGAAAGAGAGAAATGGGAGTTGTGCGCAGGCGCGCTGTGTAGTCCGGCCTCTCGCGGCGGGCCGGGGGAGCGCGTGCGCGGCGGGGAGGGGAGACGGCCATGTCGGCGGGCGGTGAGGTGGAGCGACTGGCGGCCGAGCTAAGCGGGGCCGGCGACGAGGAGGAGTGGCTCTATGGCGGTACGGTTCTTTTCGTTGCTTTCGGCGCGCTCCAGCCTCCTCGCTCAGTGTCCGGGTCTGTGCCCTCCCCGCTCTGACTCCGGTTAAAGAGGCGGCCTGCTTTGGGGGGGGGCACAAGGCCCGATAGGCCTCGGACTCGATTATCCGCCCCCTCCCTTCCTAATCCGCCTTCCCCTAGCGGGGCCCGGTTTCCCTCGCTTCCCTCACCTCCGTCCAGCTTTGCTAGAGAGGGAGCCACCTGGGGCGGTTGCGCTGAGGGAGTGTCTGTCCCCCCCGGAACTCTGCGCCCTTCCCAGGAAAGGCTGGGGCGGGCCCCCCCCCAAGGATGGACCTGGACCTGGACCTCTGGAGCAGCTTCAAGGTTTGGGAAAAGGCCTTTTTGAGGCGTCCCTGGAAGAGAAGGACGGCTAGACTTCTGACACCCTCCCTACCGCCTTTTATTTGCAAATATGCGATTTAGCTTCTTGCTGAGGAGGTGACCCAAAGCTTTGGAGCGGCCCGAAATTAAAAGTTGTAATCCTGTTTGGATGTGTACATACGCACACGGGATTACAACTTTTAATTTCCGGACAGTGTATATATGTATATACTGTATGTACGTATGTATGCATTATGTATTACGTGTGTATCTCCATCTGTGTGCATGGATAGATATGGACATATGTGCATACACATGTATGTATATATACATGTATGTTTGTATGTACATGTATATACATGTATATGCACATGTATGTACGTGTATAGGTCCATATATGTACCTATGTCCATATCTATCCATGTGTATGTATATCACAAGTGAGTACACCCATCACATTTTGTAAATATTTAAGTATATCTTTTCATGTGACAACACTGAAGAAATGACACTTGGCTGTGTTTTGAGTGGACAGCACATTTACACTGTTATACAAGCTGTATACTCACTGCTTTACATTGTAGCCAAGTGTCATTTTTTCAGTGTTGTCACATGAAAAGATATACTTAAATATTTACAAAATATGAGGGGGTGTACTCACTTTTGTGATATACTGTGTGTGTCTGTCTGTGTGACAATCTCCCTTTATCACAGACAGACAGATATGGTAAAGGAGAGATTGGGAAGCTGCTCACCTGTCTGGATTGTTCCAGTGTTTGCCTAGAAAACCACATCACTTTAAGTATACTTGATTCTTGTGTGTTAAGGATATTTCAAACTTGGCTATAATAAAACTGGTTCAAGACAAAATGAAAACATAATTCATGAAGCTAAAGAGAAGGTTATAAAAATAATAGAGATCGTCCTTGACTTACAGTTCATTTAATGACTGTTCTATGTTACTACGGCACTGAAAAAAGTGACTTATGACCATTTTTTACATTTAATGACCATTGCAGCATTCCCGTGGTCAAGTAATCAAAATTCAGGTGCTTGGCAACTGACTCATTTATGATGGTTGCAGTGCCTTGGGGTCATGTGATCTGCTTTTGCAACCTTCTGACAAGCAAAATCAATGGGAAAACCGGATTCGCTTAACAAACGTGTTACTAACTTAACAACTGCAGTGATTCACTTAACAAGTGTGGCAAGAAACCTCATAAAATAAGGCAAACCTTAGCACATGTTTCACTTAGCAACAGATGTTTTGGGCTCAATTGGACTACCTGTATAGGTTGTGTTAAGTTGTATAGTGTTTAGAGAGGGCAATATGCAACCCAGATTCTGAATTGGCAGCAAAGGAAGTTTCCTGATAGTAACTGCATGTTCAAATGAAAACTGTCCAGGAAAATTTCCTTTGTAGGATTAACTATAAGGATTTTTGTCCTTCCACTGGGTGTGTTTGTCTGAAATTTGAACAGCCATGAAGGTGAGGGGGTTCTGTAACTGAAAATACTATGTATAATTAGCATGAAAATAAATGAATAAATTTTGGAGAAGTCATTAAGTGATTCCGGTTGATACCATACTACCATATTGAGATGCAATTTTGATTTGATTTTGTTATTTCTTGAAGATGAAAATGAAGAAGAAAGACCAGAGGAAGCACCTGTTAGGTGAGTATTTTTGTAACATTCATTGTGAGGTGTGGAGTCAGTCTTATTCCTATTCAGTTTTGAACTGAATATTTAGAAGCAGCTGAACCCATATTTCTGCACTTGTCTTTAGGGTTTATTTTAAGAATTTTATGTTATTTTTCGGAAAA
The DNA here is from genome assembly GCF_964273705.1 of Natrix helvetica. Classification (NCBI taxonomy): domain Eukaryota; kingdom Metazoa; phylum Chordata; class Lepidosauria; order Squamata; family Natricidae; genus Natrix; species Natrix helvetica. The sequence continues at coordinate 65,275,107 of NC_138558.1, read as the reverse complement.
GAAGCACTTGATAACTGAAAAATAATTTACATTTTTTGCCCTATTAGAACTATGTTAAATTAGCGTTCACTACACTAAAATAATGTAAAATTATAAGATAAATGTCTTAACCTCCTTTCGGAAAGATGAGAGCTGCATCCAAAGAGTCACTGACAGTGAAATGGATAGCATATCAATTTAATCAATAGAATAAATTATCCTAAAAAAAACAAATGTCAGTCTCCATAAGGATTTCCTAAGATCCAAATAATACAGATAACCAAGTTATGAATTATCCAGGTCATTAAAAGATAAAATCAGTATTTTGAATTGGGCTATGGAAGATCAACATCCAATAATGTTCTTTATTAATTCAATGAAAGTTGGAAGTTACTTAACTTTCATTTGTCAGGTTTTTAGTGTAATGAAATGCCAAATGTGATTATACAAACTTTTTTCTTTGTCCAATAAAATTCAGAGTGAGCATAACTGTTTTCTATGGAGGTTTTTTTTTTTTATAAATAGCCATACCAGAAACTTGGTACAATTGATTCTGTAGATACCACAATTTTAATTATGAATTGAATGAAAGGATTTCAACAGACTTGAGTTTATTGTGCATCTTTGTAGTGCTGTTCTAGGAAATTATTTTTATAATACTTGTTTAGAACATTTTTGCGAAAGTAGTTTAAATAATTTCATGGTTACAGGTATAGATATATTCATCGAGCACATGTGTAGCTCAGGGGTGGCAAGTCTTGTTATATGTTATGAACTGAATATACGCCATTACTTTATTAAGTAATGTCATCTATACTAATTTTATTTCAAATCCTACTTGAATTGGAACCAACGGGTGAAAAAACTTTAATAAGCATTTTTCTGATTTTTTTAATTAATATGATAAATCAGTGTTATTAAAATCCTATTCTACTCTGACCTTGTGAGTGGAATCTCCTGTGAGTAGAGTTCTCTTAGGCGTAGAGTCCCTCAGAGTGTCAGTACCATAATTGTCTAGATATGGTAAAATATATGCCATTTCTAAACTTAGATTAATTATATACAGAGTACAAAATATCACTGTCTTGTATAGACAAAATCTATGCTCTTCAAGTTTTTTTTAACCCGGTTACTTTAATACTTATCATTAAAATCAGGTTAAATTAAATGAAACAAAGTGTCACTGTGCTTAATTACTGGATGTACCTTTATTTCCCGGAAATAAAAGTTTTGCTGAAAAAGTTGTTTTTCCCCCTAGCAAAACCATAATTCAGAAAATAGTATTTTCTATCAAATAATTTAAATTACACTTATTTTTTAAACCGATACCAGTCCCTGTCAACCAGCTAATGCTTTTTATTTTATCTTGAAGTGTTCCAACCCCAACGGGAAATGAAGAAGAAGGAGCAGCTGAAAATGGCATAGTGAAAATGGTATTCTTTATAAAACTAGAACTATGGAAATCTATGTAACATTTTTAAAATTGTGAGCAAGCCATTCATGAGGACCAATTGAATGTAGACTATGGGTAGAGTAATTTGTTAGGGATGCATGCATCTATTTTGGAAAACAGAACATTTGGGGGAACATCTTCCATACCTGCAATTTTATTGCATCACTTCCAAAATTTAAAAATCTTCCAGGACAATCCTAGATTGGCATAGTACAGAAAAGGAACTTATTTATTTAGCATTTAACATTTTGTCTCCCAAATGGACAATTTTTGAACATTCCTATAAGTTATTAACTTATTTTATTAGACTTCACTATGTCATAAATTAAGTCCAGAATGCAAATTTTATTGTTACTGAAATTGTTCTCAACCTTGAGAATATGAGGATAATTTTACACATCTAATGCTGAATGATTAAATGATGTGCAGTACTTTCCCCAATAGCTATTATCTGTTAGAGATTGCTGGTAGATTTCTTTATACTTGGTGTACCCTGTTAGTAGTGTTTTATGTACCGGTACCATTATGCTTAAAGGTTTGTGAACACTTTTGAATGTTCAATATTATTGAATAAATATGATCTAAAATGGGATCAGTTCTCCACACAAGCCCTAAAGCTTGATAAAAATAATCCAGTTAAACAAGTAAGTCACAAACATGCTTACTCATTTCTCTGTTGAGGAAAGTGATCCAAAGCTGTAGATTTGTGTGTGGCAAAAATATGCGAACCTTTGCTTTCCGTATAAGCCATGATGCAATGGTTAGAATGCAGCATTGCAGGTTAATTCTGATGACTGCCAGGGGTCAGTGAGGACCCAGATTGTTGGGGGCAATGTGCTGACTCTGTAAACCAGCGGTCACAATTTGGTGGTCCGTGAGAAAATTTTGGTCCGCAGAAAAATTATTTGCGTTTTTTATATTGCACTAAATCAAAGGTCCTCAAACTATGGGCTGTACATGCAATGAACGTTTGTATTGCTGCAGAGAGTCTCCCTCTTCGGGGTCTTTTTGTGCAGGTTGGAATGGGGCAGATATTCCTACTTGGGGTCTGCTTCAGCCTCCTGTTGTGGGGCTTTGGGTGAAGGCTGGAGGGAAGCACCGGTGGTGGCGAAGAGCCAGAGAACCTCGTTGCAGTGGGACTGCATCATGTCCTGGCACTGGCTGACCATCTCAGCCCCCTGAGTCTTCAGGCGCCAGTACCTGGCCTTGCACTCCCGCAGGTCTCCCCTCTGCTTGTAAAGCCTATACTCGTAGTCCTCAGTGAGGTGCTTCTGCTGAGCCTCCTTCTCGGGTCAGATCCAGTTTGAACTAAGCCAGCTGTTTTGCCATCTCTTTCTCATGGTGGCAGCTTAGCTCCAACAACTGCTTCCTGTTGGGGCCCTAAGGAGCCTGGGCAGGCAGGCGGGGAGTGTCTGGGAGGGAAGGGGTGAATAGAGGCCGGCGAGGCGCCTCCTCAATGTGAGTGACATCAAGTTGGTCATGCCCACCCAGTCACATGACAACCTAGCTATGCCCACCCAGCTGGTCATTAGGCAGATCATATTAGTGGTATAACTGTTCAGTTCTACACATCAGCTGAGAGGAATTTTAACCTATTCTTCCACATAAAACAGTTTCAATTCAAGAAATGTTGGTGAGCTGCTTTGCATGAACTGCCCACTTCAGGTCTTTCCACAACATTTGTATAGGATTATGGCAGGATTTTGACTTTGCCATTGCAAAACATTAACTTTCTTCTGCTTTAGCCATTATTTGGCTGTACAACCTGGATGACCATGTGGCAGCCGTGGCGAGGGGGGCGTTCCACCAGGTTCACCTGGTGCGCCAATTGCGACCCCTTTTGGACCGGGATGCCCTGCGCACAGTCACTCATGCGCTGGTGATGTCTCGCCTGGACTACTGCAATGCTCTCTACATGGGGCTCCCCTTGAGGTGCGCCCGGAGATTGCAGTTGGTCCAGAATGCAGCCGCGCGGGTAATTATGGGGAGAACGAGGTTCTCCCATACAACACCTCTCCTGCGCGAGCTGCACTGGCTTCCTGTGGCCTACCGGGTGCGCTTCAAGGTGTTAGTCACCATCTTTAAAGCGCTCCATGGCACAGGGCCTAGTTACCTGCGGGATCGTGTCCTGCCCCACACATCCCTGCGACCTATTCGCTCGCACAGAGAGGGACTTCTCCGGGTGCCGTCCTCCAGAGTGTCAGAGGGCGGCGCCCAGGAGTAGGGCCTTCTCTGTGATGGGCCCTACCCTTTGGAATGACCTCCCCCCAGACATTAGGACAACAACTGACCTCCGCTCCTTCCATATGAAACTTAAGACCCACCTGTTCCGACTAGCCGGCCTGGCTTAAATTTTAGAGCTTCTCCACCTCTTGGGCTTTTTTAATTGTTAATTTTAATTTTTAAATTTTAACTGTCATTGGGGTTTTAATTGTCTTAAAGTACTGTAATTTATTTATTTATTTTCTACCTCCTCCATATTATATATTATATTGTTGTGATTGTTGCTATTGTACGTCGCCCCGAGTCCCTGGGGGGAGAGGGGGCGACTAAGAAGTCAAATTAAATAAAATAAACTTGTGGGTTTTGGGTGATTGTCTTGCCGCATGTCTTTTTTTGTGTGGAGCTTCAGTATTAAGCTTAAGACCCACCTATTCCAAGCAGCTGGCCTGGCTCAACTTTGATCTAACCATATCGCTCCTGACGGGCTTTTACTGGGTATTTTAATTATATTTAATTATCTAGGGGTTTTTAAATATTGTATTTTAATTGTTTTATTTATCAGCTGACCTCCTCCTTGTGTATGTCTCGGTATATGTCTCTGTTATATGTTTGTTTTGTCCATATTTATTTCATATGTTTCATTGTACGCCGCCCCGAGTCCTTCGGGAGAGGGTGCGGCTAAGAAATAAATATTTATTATTATTATTATTATTATTTCACAGATAGGTATCCTGACCCTTTCTTGTAGAGTTTGCTAGTACAATTCAGAATTCCCAGCTCCATCAGTGATGGCAAGCCATCCTGGTCCAGAAGCAGCAAAACAGACCCAAACCTTGATATTGCCACCCTATGTTTGTCCCTGTGGGGTAAGGTTCTTATGGCGGAACACAGTGTTTGCCTTTTGCCAAAAGTAACCCTTTTCATTAGATCCCCAAAATTCTTTCTTGGTCTTGTCTATCCACAAAAAATTCTTTCAATAGCCTTCTGGCTTATCCATGTGATTTTTCACAACCTATATCAATTGGCAGCAATGTTCTCTTGGGAGTGTGGTGGCTTTCTTCTTGCAATCCTGGCAAGCTTGCCATTGTTGTTCAGTGATTCTCTTGGGGTCGTCTCCTGAACATGACATTTGCCATTATAAGAGAGCCCTTTAGTTCTTTAGATGTTGAGTATTGCACATCTTGCTCTCAGTGTGATCTTGTTGGTGGACCACTCCTATGGCGGGTAACAATGTGTTGAATTGTCTCCACCTTTACACGATCTGCTTGATAGCAAACTGGTGGCAGCTGACCTCTTTGGATATGGCTTCATAAACTTTTCTAGCCAGGTGAGCATCAACAATTATTCTCAGAAATCCCCTTTGTTCAAGCTATATTTCCACATAGCTATGTTGTGAATATGAGATTTTGATAATACCCATAATTCTGTTCTTTGACTAAGGCAGAACCTGCCATACTCACACCTGATTCTCATCCCATTGATAGAAACACCTGATTCCTAGTTTCCAGTTCAAATGAATTGACAATCTTAAGAGGTTCACATACCGTATTTTTCGGAGTATAAGACACACTTTTTCCTCCCTAAAAGAGGGTGAAAAGTTGGGTGCGTCTTATACACCAAATGTAGCCCCGCCCACCTGCCGGCCTCCACCCTTTGGCCTCTGCCTCCCAGCAATTTGCCTCCTTGAAGCAAACAGTGAACAGCCTGTTTTAGCTTCAGCTTCAGTGCAGCCTTATTAGCACAAGCACCTGTTTCAGACTGCAGGGATTGCCATTACCTACTGCGCCCCATTTTCCACCCATTCCGATCTCTGCTGCCCAGAACAGCTAGAAAATGGGGAGCACGGAGGCGGCAATAGGCTATTGCAATCCCTGCAGCCTGAAACAGCTGATTGTCCGGGAGACCGACAGTCAGCTGCTTGTGCTAGTCAAGCTGTATTGAAACTGAAAAGGAAATGGGCTGTTTGCTGCAAGGAGGCAGAGGCAGATTTTTTTTCCTTGTGCTAATCAAGCTGTGCTGAAACAGAAACAGGTTGTTTGCTGTTTGCTGCTGGGAGGCAGAATCGGGCAGATTTTTTTTCTTGTTTTCTTCCCAAAAGCTAGGTGCGTCTTATATTCTGAAAAATATGGTACTTTTGCCACACACAAATATGTAGCTGTGGATCATAGTCTTCATTAAATATCGTATAAGACGCACCAAAGTTTTGAAGAGGCATTTTTAAAAAAAAAAGTAGTTAGGTAGATAGAGGGATAGAGAGAGGAGAAAGAGACTAATAGGTAGGGAGAGAGAGAGTAGGTAGGTAGATAAAAGGATAGAGAGAGAGAAATATATAAAGAGAGGAATACAGTAAGTAGGTAGGGAGAGATGAGGTAAGTAGACAGAGGGATAAAGAGAAAGAGAGAGAGAAATACAGTAGGTTGGTAGGGAGAGAGAGAGCGTTGGTAAGTAGGTAGATGTTTCCAGGTGTATTTATCCATGTGTTGGAGAAGGAAATTGCTGACAATCTGCAGCACCTAAGATTTTGTTTCTGCTGCCACAGCACTTGATCAATCTAATTCTCATCAATCACTCTAATTAAAGAGTTTTCCGAAAGGGAAAAAAAAGTTTTTGCACTCTGCAAACCTCCCAAAACAGGCCCGTTTTCATGTAAAATGGGCTCGTTTTTTTTAAAGGCATGAATTGCCTTTGGGGAGCTTGCAGAGTGCTCCTAGGGGCTGGGGGGGGGGTCAAAAACGAGCAAAAAACATTTTTTTCAAGAAAATTGTTTTTTGTCAAGAAAATTGCATGAATAGCCTTATGGAGGCTTATAGAGTGCTCCTAGGAACTGAGGGGGAGCAAAATTGAGCAAAAAATGGCCAGTTTTTTGCTCATTTCTGCCCTCCCCAGCCCCCAGAAAGCCTCCTACAAGCGATACACAGCCATTTTGGTGAAGGGGTGGGGCTTCGGGAGTCAAAAAATGCTGTATTCTATGTATAAGACGCACCCAGATGTTCAGCCTCTTTTTTGTGGGAAAAGGGTGTGTCTTATACTCCGAAAAATACGGTACATGATGTTTGATTCATTTCTTTAACCTTGGTCCTCTTTATCTAGTTTTTTGGCTTGTATGGAGAGTGCCTCATGTTTTAGACTATATTTAAGCAGTAACATTGAAAACTCAAAAGTGTTCAGAAACTTCCAAGCACCTCTATGCATATCTACAAGTGTTTCAGATTTGAACCAGAGAAACAGCTAAGACGTCTCTTCTCCATTTTTTATTTCTGCATACAAATAAATTTCTTCCAACGCTGCTTTTCAGTTTTCATATACAAAATACAAAATGCTTGCCAGGATTGTATTTTGCTCATTTGTATCTCAATAAGTGAGTGCCAGTTTGGTTTAGAGTTTTAAGGATTCTGGATTAAAAGCAAAACACTGGAATTGTAGCCCTGCCTTAGACACAAGAGACTGTCAGATGGCCATAGGACCATTATTTTGTTAGTCTAAATAATGCAGCATTGGCAAGCCACTTCTGAAAGCCATGTAGTAGCAAGGAGTCAAATTTGACTCAAAGGAAAGAAAATGCTTTCACATGTAGATGATCTTCTTGTTTGTGTCTTGCAAATGTGTTTTGTTTGTGGCAAGTAGGCATTTTTCTTATCAAGCATTAGAATTAAATAAGATTTAGCACGTAGCACTTAGACTTTTACCACTTCACAGTGCTTTTACAGCCCTCACTTAGCGGTGTATAGAGTCAGCATATTGCTCCCAACAGTCTGGGTCCTCATTTTAATGACCTCGGAAGAATGGAAGGCTGAGTCAACCTTGAGCCGATGAGATTCGATCTGCTAAATTGCAGGCAGCCGGCAGAAGTAGCCTGCAGTACTGCATTCTAACCACTGTGCCACTGCAACACATTTAAATAATCAACATTGAAAATATTATTTGTGAATAAAGCATCTAATGGTTTTATTTAGGTATATAATAGGAAAATCAATTAATTTAATGAATGCTGATCACTATTTTGAGTTGATACCTATTAAGATATTTTTATGTACAGTATTTTGAACTTACACTTTGCCTCTTATTTTGGTTCACTATTTTCATAGCGGTAAATTTGCTTGCCTTGAATAGCAAGTCACTGGAAATTAAACATTGATTTTAATGGTGGAGACTTATGGCCTCCTTTCTCAATTGGATGTGTATATTATACAACATATCTTGAAATGTTGTAAATTAGCAATAATACAGTTGCCTTTTCAAATAGTATCAAGAAAGGTAGTTGGTACTTCTACCTTAGTTGAATTATATGTAATTTCTAATTATAGTCTTTTCTTTTTGTAGAAAGTGACAGAGGCCGAAGATGACAGTGACAGTGATAGTGATGATGATGAAGATGATGTTCAGGTCACTATTGGTGATATTAAAACAGGAGCACCGCAGTACGGGTAAGTTGTTTATTGCTTAATCACCTGGATTTCAGGTTCTGAGTTAAGGCAGGCTTACGAAAAGTCCCTTCCTTTGTTACCTTGAAGCAAGTAACAATTGCTTTCCAGCTAAAGGACCAACTCTGTGGTCATGAGTGTGATTGCAGTCTGGGTTCTTGGCACTCTGTTCTCACATAATAGCTGGTTGCCAAGTACCCATGACCATTTGATCATCATTTTCAACCTTTCCTGTCAGCTTCCCCAGAAAGTCAATTGCTGGGCAAGTCTCCCCACCCTCTTACCCCTCCCCCCCAACTCATTCTGTGTTCATGTCACTCACTCATGCACCCTTGTAGAATTTGCCAACCTATGCAGCATCTCTTCTGCATCCTTCACATGACAGTGGAAGAGATGCCACCCTGACCTTATCTGACCTGAATTGTGCCTCTTGTGCCTTTCCTGACCCATAGAGCATTTCTCATCATCATTACACTCCCTCCCCAACCCACTCTCTGTCCTCGCTTGCTCCCTCCCCCATTCAGCAGCAGCCATCTACATTCCTGTGGGCCTGCTTTCTGTATTCCTTCTTGCTTTATTCCTGACAATGCATTAATTACACAAGTTTTCTAAATAATTTTACCAATTTTCTCATAAAAATTCAAAATGGGCTTTGCTGTAAAAATACTGAAATGTAGTTTTCAGTGGAATTTAGAGTTATTTATTAGGAGCCGTGGTGGTGCACTATTGCAGCCTATCTCTGCCTACAGGCAGGAATTCAATCCTGACCAGCTCAAGGTTGACTCAGCTTTCCATCTTTCTGAGGTCGGTAAAATGAGAATCCAGATTATTTGGGGCAATATGCTGATGTTGTAAACTGCTCAGAGTTGTTGTAAAGCACTATAAAGCAGTATATAAATCTAGATGCTATTGCTAAGTGCTAGTTCAATTAATCTCACTTTCAGAGAATTCTAACACTATAAAATTCATTTTCTTTACTTTGCTGTAATAGATTTGAAGACAGTTGTATGCTCTAAAGAATGCTAAAGTAATCACTTCATTTTATATCCCAAATCATTTTACACTTCTTAAAAACTTCAGCAGTACTTATCACAATTGATAATAATGTAAATCAAGTAGATTGACACCATATACAATCAATGCGAGTGTGAGATTTGCTCCCTATTTATATACAGCAGCTTGCCTGTCTGTTTCAGTGTTATAAGACTAGCTTAAATACAAGCTGTTGTATATAAACAGAGAGCAAACGCCAAGCTCACTAGAAGCACTGATGATGTTACCTAGTTGAATCGTGAAATGTCTGCAAGCAAACAACCAAGCTCAGAGAGCGCCAACTACTCCACTGTTCAATCTGAGCTACATTATTTCCTATTGTGATCAGACACAAGTCAAAAACCAGTAAAAAAAACCCCAAGTTGTGACTGTGTTTCCAAAATACATTCAGCAAAGTGAAGCAATTGCACATTCCTCACTTATTTGGAAGTGCTAGAACTGCTAAGCAGTGTGTGTTGGTGAGACGTGGTGCTTTACAATTATGGCAGTAGGTGATGGAAATTAGTCCCAATTATCACTGTTACCCGAGGACTACTTGTATGGTCATGTATGGAGAACTGAGGAAAAGCTTTGAGGTATATGTGCTGAGCCAGAAGTTGTCTCTTCTTTAACGCGAGTGCACACCACTGCACTCCAAACACTTTTTAGAAACCATTTCCTCAAAAATCTTGTTCATCTTTTATCCTTTACTATAAAATATTATTTTTTTAGGTATGGAGCAGCACCAGTGAATCTCAATATTAAAACAGGAGGGCGAAGTTATGGATCCTCTGGTAAGCATTGACTGGGAGCTCAAGAAAAGAAAATAGGAAAGCATAGTGCTATGCTCTGTATTTCAGTATCTCTTTAAAGATTCTACATTGCATTTGATACAGCGTAAGAGAACATTTATAAGAACAGTAACTATCAGGCTCATGGGTGCCGGTATGCTGGAAATAAGCACTTTATTCTCATTATAGAAATTTATAATAATATGTTGTTTGTCATGGACTCATAAAATAAATATTCTTTTCTTTATAGGCACCAAAGTGAAAGGAGTTGATCTTGATGCACCAGGAAGCATTAATGGTGTTCCACTATTAGAAGTTGATTTGGATTCTTTTGAAGATAAACCTTGGAGAAAACCAGGTAGAAAATTTTGCACAGAAATAATTAGCATTGTAAAAACATGTTAGTAAAACTCCACAGGTGAGCAGAAAATTGATATTCTTGTTCAACTAAACGCACAAAATGTGTTCATAATTCCTATTTCAGGAGGAAATTTAATCGCATCATGTAGAACCAATCCTTATAAATATGCTATTTCCAAGAGTCAGGGAAAATATAAGTATTATTCAGTTGGATTTGATGCATGAGGATGTTGTTGCGTGTTTTGCATTTTTAAGTTTTTTACTCAAAATGCTTTGATGTTTTAGCTACTTCGGCTTATCTAACATAGGGAAAAGTGCCTCCCCTTTGAAGCACGGCTAAGTAATAAAACATAGCTAAGTGGTTGTGGGAAGTTAGTGCTGTATAAAGAGGGTTTTTTCCCCAAAATGATTAGTCAGCTGCTTTTCATTTTGGAAAACCAGTAGCTAGAAAGCATTGTGGAAGGCAGGATTCCCCCACATTTTTCTAGTAGTTGCATTTAACTCCTAGAATATTTGTTGTTTTCTTCTAAGGCGCTGATCTCTCAGATTATTTCAATTATGGGTTTAATGAAGACACTTGGAAAGCCTACTGTGAAAAACAAAAGAGGATACGAATGGGGCTCGAAATTTTACCCGTTACCGCAGCTACCAATAAAATTACGGTAATGAAAAGAACCACTTGTTTCACAACCATTTTCCTTCAAAAATTAGATTCCACACACAGTGTTAGCAACCCCTGTGTGGTTCAAAAGTTCCTTCCCTTCCTTCCTTGTTCCTACCATCCAGCCATTTTGCTCCATTTCCTTGTTGGCCTCTTGTGTTGGTAATTGTGGAATCACCAACTGCAACTAGCTTGTAACCTGTTGTTAGTTGTGTTGTAGCCCATCAGTCCATAATGTGGTGTTTTAATGGGCGATGTGTTATTTAACTTAGGCCGAAGACATTGCTATGGAAGTAACGCCAGGGACAGAGATTCCAGATGGCACATACAGTCTTTTTAAGGTGAATGTTGGTAAACTTTCCTTAGTCACTCTAATTACTGTTTGCCATACCACTTCCAAGTTTTGAGTCTAAACACAAAAGTGGACCTAGCTGTTTGTTTTTTCCCTAGCTTTTAAAAAAATATGTTCTCCAGATGTGCTGCATGTAGACCCACTTATTTTTATCTTTCTTGCTGCAACTCTTATGACTTGATGGCATAATGTACTAATGATTGCTGTGACAGTTACGTAATGTATATGCTGCATTCTTTTAGTGATATACGTTGCTCCCTTAAAACAGATTTCATGTATCGTTTTCCGTCTAGTATTTGATAACTTGCTTTCTCTCTCTTGGTGGTCCCAACTTCAAAAATGAAGTTCAGGCAGAATTTTGCTGTCCGAAGAAATTATCCTCCATGTAAGAATGTGCACGAAAGAGAAAATGTGTCTAGTTTTAAATCTGAAATGAAACAAAGGCTGCTGCTATAAATTTCTGAAAGTTTTGACCTTATATTGGGGGAGGCATAGTTGGATGGAAATGAAACCTGGAATGTTTTTACTTTTTTTTTTTTTTACTTGTGCTGAAGCAAAATGCACAGGATACAGGAGTGAGTATAGAGAGTGAGTAGGACAAGGCTGATGTGTGTGATACTTACTCTCTCTTGCCTTTATTTAGCTAGCATTGCTACATAACCCCTTGTGCGCCTCCTCCTTTTGCAGTGTCGGCTTTTCCCCCTTTTCTTGGTTGCCCTGGATTGTTGCTCAGTCTTACCCTCCTTGCCTGAAATAACTACTTTCAGTAACAACCATTTCGGCCCATATGGAAACGAAACAGCTCTGTAGCTGGATCAACCACCCGTTCTGTTTTAGACACAAGCCACCTGAAAACAACAGTTCCGTGGACAGTTCATGGAAAAATACTTTTGCACATCCTTACCTTCGTATATAAGACATTGTTAGATTGTCATAAATCAGGATCACAAACTTGATTAATAGCCATATATTGTAATCACCAATCTCTCATATGCCTAGAGGACTTTTGGAAACCACGTTGTTAGGCTCAGTGGCATCGTGAAGCGGCAAATTCTAGCTTCTCCCTGAGTGCTTCTAAGGCTGAAGACAATTCTAGACCAGACCTTGTTGTGGTAGGACTTGAACTCTCTGCTGGATTGAGAACTGCTTCATGCCAGTGTAAGATGTTATCAACTAGATACCTGGTTACAATTGACTAGACATTTGAAAATGGCTGAGAAACAAAATGCACATCAAGTTAATATATGCCACTTACATGATGTGGAGAAATGAGTGGGTACTTAAAAATCAATGTATTCTTGAGAAAATTGCCTTAATATAATATATATATTTACACAGTTCTGCAAAACGTAGAAAGTATATAATATGCTTATTTTTCCATGAAGAGAAACTTCAGTTGTTTTGTTTCATTGTTTTAATAAAATGTTATTTTAAAACATTATAGAAAATGGACCTGGTAGAGAATGTTTTGTAGGATGGATCTGGCTGGTTGGCTCCCAATTCTTTTTTTATTCTTCTGCCTTTAGAGCATTTTAGCCTTTTATTACTTAAAAAGGAGAACAGTTGTAAATACTGATTGTTTAACATCTGTATCCTTCTTGATCAGGTTACATATTTTATGTTCACAGGGGAATATGTATAGAAATTTTGGGTAAGGAGCCCTGTTTTCAATCTCTGTGCAGTATTGGTTCAACATTTAATACTAAAGAATTGAGCTGATCATGCTTGTGTACTATTTTATTTGTACCTATCCTGTTTCCCTAAAATAAGACCACCCCACATAATAAGCCCAATCGAGCTTTTGAGCGCATGCGCTAAAATAAGCCCTTCCCCAAAAATAAGCCCTCCCAGAAAATATTGCAACGCAGCAGCCATGAGGTGACCACGCTCGCCACCTCCTGCACCTACCAAAAACAATAAGACCTCCCCGAAAATAAGGCCAAGTGCCAGTCTTATTTTAGGAGAAACACGGTATTACCTAAGAGAATTTGATCAAGGCTATTTTATAATTGAGAATTTGAACCACATTTTCTACATTCAATTCCAGATTTATCACCATCACAGGTATATGAGCAGGATTGTGCTTTTCTGTAATATTCCATAATGCTACAGTCCATTCATGCTTTTTACTAATGTAATCTGATGAAAGATGTGAAAACTATCAATTGTTGTTATATAGAAGTAGAAGTCTACGTAATCTAATTCTCCCCCATAATGTGTTAATCACTTTATAATTTTCCAAAATAAGCACAAGATGGTCAAATCTAGTGCTCTTTAAGCAGCTCCAGCCCCAGCCCCCGGTCCGTGGCATGCCAGAAACTAGGCCACACAAACAAGCAAAGCCCCATCCATGGGATGCAGGCAGTACACAAAACCACGCCCCCTCTGGTCCACTGAAAAACTTTTCCACGGAATCTGTCCTTGGTGCCCAAAAGGTTGGGGGCCACTGTCTTAAAGCACTAGAAAAGAACATTATTATAGTTTATAATGATTTTTTAATGTACAGGAAGAGGTATGAAACTCTTCCCCCAACTAGCATTAGTGCAAGATATTTTGCCTGTCTTATTCAAAGCAATCTTTTTTAAAAACAGAAATTATGCTTATAACGGTACAGTAGTTTCCCACCTACCCCCACTTGAGGAGAAATACATATGTTTTCCCATATAAGAGACTAATAATTGCCAGTTGTTTAGATTTTATTTTTCTATTATGAATACAGCTCGGTTTGCTTTGCTTAATAGCAAGTGGAAGTGATTGTGAACTTTATCAGTCTACAGCAGTGTTTCTCAAACTTGGCGACTTTAAGTCCTGTGGACTTCAACTCCCAGAATCCCCCAGCCAGCATAGCTGGCTGGGGAATTCTGGGAGTTGAAGTCCACAGGACTTAAAGTCGCCAAGTTTGAGAAACACTGGTCTACAGGAACATATTAGTCTACATTTTTAGGCTTTGTTTAATACTTGGTTTTTTTAAAAAAATATTCATTCTTTACATGTTTGCTTTTCTGATGCTTGAGAAAAGTAGTATAGGGATTGACAGAAATAGAGAACAAGATGCTTAGCTAATTTTCCCTAGACATGTCACGTAGAGCTGTTTTCCCATAGTGGAGCCGAATTTGGTAAAATATTGGTTGTTCAGAAGTACTCTATTTCTCAGTTTTTATTCCTATTCCGTCCTGAAGAAAAACATTTTTGTTAAATATTTTGCAGTGGCTGAAGCATAAAAACACAAATCTTTGTGGATTCTACTTTGATTTTTTTTCCTCCCTGCTTCATAATACTACAGACTAAATTATAAATTGCCCTTCCCTTTGCTATTCTGAACACCATTTATTTTCAGGGTGGCTATTGGGATTTTTGAGAAATGACATTTCTTTGGACAAATGAAACAGGGAGGGACTTTGAATGGAAGTCACAATAACAAGTTTGCTAGTGTGAGCATCCATATTTAGGAATTATGGGATTTTGTTGCTATGGCTGTTTTCTTTCATTTATTGGAAGAGGTCCTTTATTTTGCAATAGGTATTGCTAATGAACAAACTTTATTCTGAAGGTGCAGCAGGGCAGAACTGGAAATATGGAGAAAGAAGTACCACTTCCACCGGTCAAAACTGAGTTCACATCTCCCCCACCCTTATTCAAGACAGGAGTCCCATCAAACAGGTCAGTTGGTTAGTCACCCTTTCGAACTACTGGAGATAGAAAATATTTCCAGGGTTGCTATCATCCCTTTTTAAAACTGTACAGAACATCTCTTCATCACCTTCTCACATCTTGTGTGTTTCACCCTTTGGTTGTAAATCTTGATATAATCTGAGATATAGAGCATCCATGGCAATCAGTGGTAGTAAACAGGCATGATTTGCATCTAAATACCATGTTGATGATACTTTAAATATGTTTAGAAGCCAGGTGATTTTGATTATATTTTACAAAAGTTTATACTATGAATTTAGTTTGGGTTGAGGTAGTTACTTTGAATTCCATAATGTTACTTGTATATTGTTAAGCATATTAAACAAACGCTGCCTAGCAGCTTAAACTTTAATATCTATAGTGGTAATTTTTGTGGTGGCTTAGATTTGTTTGGAGTAGCGGGTACCCAAGGGTCTTCTTATATTTGAGCAATTAAAAAAACACAAATTTAGTTTTAAAGAGGTCATAAGACTTGCCTATCATTGGCCAAATATGTAAAGTCGATATGTATTGATCTTGTAACTGAATGACATCTTAAGTAAGGCAAAGTAATACAATCAGGAAAATGTAAAAAGAATTACGTTGTTTTCCTTTTGATCATTATTTTCCTGCAATCTACTTAATTTCTTTCATGATGCTTTATTTCTGGCTAACTGATTTTGCTGACATTCTTGTTAACTATTATATAATAAGATCGGTTGAATGCTATTGAAAGCTAATCCTGTTTTATATGATCTATGTTGGCCTCTACTCGAGGAGTATTTTTCAACTATATTTTTTTTTGGGGGGGGGGGAGTTAAGAGCATGTCCAGTGATTGGGTGGCTTTCTCTGGTGCCTGCCTGCTCATCGGCCAAAATATTCTCACTTTCGATCTAGTCCAAGACTGTAATATCTGGTGTATAATTTGCTGACCACAAGGGAGGTTGATGGGATGGTAAGAGGAGGCAGGTAGATGTGCTTCCTCATTTGTGAATTGGGATGACCAGAACTAGGCCCCAATCATTGGAATCTTAGCATGATTATTGATGCAGGTGAATAGGGAATCCAGAACAGGTACCCAGCTATCTAGATTACTTTGGATCACCTCTGCTGAGATAAAGTCATGTTCAAGAGCCTTGTTTGGTTTCAGGGGTTTAATCAATTTGATCATTGTTTTCCTTCTTTTACATTTTTATTTATTTTTATTGTTACCTTTGATTAAATACCCTGGCCATTCCATTTTGTTTTGTCTTAAAATGTTATTAGCAGATCAATCTGATTTCATTTTTCTTTCCATAGCCAAGTGCTAATTAACAATCTACACAGGATGTAGATTAACTCTAATCCCTCTTAGATATTTTAGAAAATATATTAACTCTGATCTCTGTATCCTACTTGCTGGTCTACGACAATAAAGATTGATTAATTAGGGGTTGTTGTTTTTTGGTGTCCCTATAAATAAGGGAAACAAGAATATTTGCATTACATCATGAATATTGAAAGCTCTGGCCATCATTTTATATATTGTCCTTTTCTTGGGGAGGGGGAAGGAATGCCAATTTCTACTCACTTGAAAAGTTTGTAGAAATTTCAGATGGGGGAAAATGATTTTTATCAAGCAGTACATTATTGTAAAAAAAACACCTATATTTTAAGCCCAGTAATTTAAAAGTATAATTAATTCCTGGATTCTATAAATTTTGCAATTGTTTTGCCATGAAAATATATATAGAAAAATAAGCCAAAAGCAAATCATAGCTTCTTTCTCTTGATCTCTTGATCTCTTTGGTACCTGGATAAATTATTTGGTTATTTTGCTTGTTTGTGTGTGTGTGTTTTCACTTATGAGATGCAGATTCCACTTAGTGAATATTGTTAAAGCATCTCTAGACCATTATTAGAATGATTCCGCGTCCCAGAATCACAGAAACCACAGTGGATGGGGAGAAATTAATGTGAGAGAGTGAGGGGTAGAAAATAGTGTCTGATAATAGGAAAAAGGAGAAACATAAGAAAAGACCTAGAACATTTATCTCACCAGAAACAGCGCCTCTTCTCAATCGCAGACGGGCACTGCAGTCAGGAAAACCAGTTCAGGCGCTGTGAAGTGGCAGGCTCGATATGGGAGATCTGAGTCTCCTGAACTAAGGTAAGAAAATTTTAAAGCACATGATCTAAAAAAAAGAAAAAGTTACGATGCCATATTCTTCCTCAATAGATGGAATTGGGCTGGACTTGGGTACATAAATTTATTTTACAACAATGATGTGGAAATATAAATACAGATTAATCATGATAATAATGCCCAACTAGATTCTGGGAATTGAAAGAGAGTATTTTTTTGTGTGCTTCATTATAGAATTGGGGAGTATTAAAATTTAAAATATTTCTGGATTAATTTCATCAAAGCCCATTAGGAGTTTTCCTCCCTCTTTCTTTTTTCATGATGATCATAAAATGAACACATAGAACATTGTTATTTCACATACCGTGTTTCCCTGAAAATAAGACAGGGTCTTATTTTCTCCCCCCCCCCCCCCCAATTTTGCTTGGGCCTTATCAGGGGGGGCTTATTGGTTTGGGGTTGCCGGGTGTCTGCTCTCTTGCGAGCGGGCACCGGAAGAGCCAGGCACAGCCTCAGGGGCAAACGGCTGTGTTGTGCTGTCGCAGCAGTGCAACGAAACCGCCATGAGATGACCATGCTCATGAGCAGCCATTGGGCAACACCCCTTTCCAACCCGGCAGAGCCCCACTCACCAACCCAGTAATATCCCAAAGGCGCTAAGCCGCATGGCGCTTTGCCCAGCTGGAAAAAGAGCAAGCACTTGTTCTACTTCCAGCTCGCGTACCTCCCTGCCCCACCATGCCCAACTCTCCCTGCAGGACTGGGCCAGGGCGCCGCCGCCGCCCGGTGCTGCCGCCATGCTCCGAGAATAACCGGCTTCCAAATTCTGGAGATCTTCTGCAGAGTCTTCTGGCAGCGGCCGCTCTGGGACTACGCTCTATGGTTGTGGGCTGGCCGCGGCCAGAAGACTTGCAGCGGATCTCCAGAGTTTGGAAGCCGGTTATGCTCGGATCATGGCGGTGGCAGCAGGGCGGTGGAGGCAGAACAAGTGCTCGCGCAACCTCTTTCGAGCTGGGCAGAGCGTCACGCGGCTTAGCGCCTTTGGGATATTACTGGGTGTATGAGTGGCACTCTGCCCGGCTGGAAAGGGACGTTGCCAGGCGGCTGCTCATGAGAGCAGCTGCCCGGCAACCCCCCCTCCAACTGAGCAGAGCGCCACCTACCAATCTAGCGGTATCCCAAAGGTGTCAAGCAATGTGAACGCCTTCGCCCCCCTGGCTCCTATGGCTTTGCGCCTTCTGGATATCGCTAGGTTGGTGAGTGGCGCTCTGCCTGCTGGAGGGAAGGGTTGTCCAGGGGGCTTATTATTGGGGGAGGGCGTATATTTTTGCCCACAGGAAAAATATGCCATGGTGTTATTATCAGAACATGTCGTAATTTCGGGGAAACACGGTAGGAATAGCAAATTTCATGAGTGCCAATCAGTTTTTAAATTATTTTCTGCACCCGTATTCATCCTATAATTCTTTAATTCTTACTCTGAAAGTAGTTCCTTTATCCCCACTGTGTTATTACAATGGCTCTGATTTCCAAATGAAATACTGATTAGCAATAGCAATGGCACTTAGACTTATATACCTCCTCAGTGCTTCACAGTCAGCTCTAAGTAGTTTGCAGAGTCAGCATGTTGTCCCTAACAATCTGAGTCTTCGTTGTACTGACCTCAGAAGGAGGGAAGGCTGAGTCAACCTTGAGCTGTCAGGATGGAATTGCCGTCAGCTGGCAGTCAGCAGAAGTAGCCTGCATACTGGATTCTAACCACTGGGCCACCACAATTTCTACCTGAGAGGCTCTGCTTCTAGGAGGAAAATTGAAGGTTGAATATGGATGTGCCATATTCTTCAGGTCTCCAGATGCTGTTAATTTGTTCTAGAGTCCTTTTGTTTGTTAGGCTAAATGCTACAGGCTAGAGATTAGCTTGGTTTTAATTGTGAATTCCTACTGCAGATAGTCCCCAATTTACACTAGTTTGTTTAATGACTGTTATGACAGCACTGTAAAAAGTGACTATTTTTCACATTTACGACTCTTGCAGTATCCCCATGGTCTTGTGATTCACAGTCAGATGCTTGACAACTGCTTCATATTTATGTCAGTTGCAGTGTCCCAGGATCATATGATCCCCTTTTGCAACTTTCTAACAAGCAAAGTCAATAGGGAAGCCAGATTCACTTAACAACTGTGTTAATAACTTAACAACTGTCGTGATTCACTTAACAACTGTGGCAAGAAAAGTTGTAAAATGGGGGAAAACTCACTTGACAAATTTCTCACTTAGCAATCTAAAATTTGGGTTCAATTGTGGTCGGAAGTCAAGGGCAACCTGTATTTGGTTTGTGGTTACTTCAGTTTCATCTTGTGCAGGGCTTGCAAGCTAGCTGGCTTTGATGGTCTCTTCCAGCCCAGGCAAGCTCTGGTCCACGACTTAACATTTCTATGCCACAAAGCAGTAAAAGGTTAGGGATTCCTGTTGCTTTTGTATGGTTTAGACTTTTTAAAAAAAACAAGCAAAAATTATCTACAGTCAAAGCTCTATTTTAGATTTTACGCTGCCCAAAAGGCAAACGACAGGGTAAATGTAGCTTTCCATGTTCTGGTAATGATGCCCAGCCTTCTACAAAACACATCTACTAAGAGCAAACAGCCTTAGTAAGCGAGGAGTTATGTGCTTTGATATTTTATGGTAAGGATAAGAAAAAGAAAAATTAACAAATCTTAAAAATAAAATAAAAATTTGCACTCCTCGGGACTTCCTAAGATTATGTACTGTTGAAATGCCATCAGCATGATAGTTTTTAATGAAAGAAAATATTTTTACTAGGCTTATTCATCCCTGATGCGCAAACTTCTGAGGGAAAAAAAAGTACTGCAAAAATTAGTACCAGCCCAGTCCTGATGATGCCAGCAGGAGTCCCAACTAAGCTTTTGTAAACTGAAGAAAGGCTGATTCTCAACTAAAAAAGCACAGTTGTTTGCTTCAGGTTATAGAAAGTTTGATGAGCCTGATTCAGGATATTCATAAAAAGAAAAGTCAATCATGTGCTCAGGGCAATATTTTCTATAATGTTTCTGTCTTGCGGGTATAAATATTGCCTACTAATAGGAGGAAGGATGAAACTTAGTGTATTTTCCAAAGGGCAATGGAACACTCATCTTGCCATAATGTTTAGTCGTAGCATGATCCATAGCAGCATAGTCTAAAGCAGACACAATCTGCTTTTACTTTCATTTTTATGAATTTCATATAAAACTATGAGAAACCTGGATAGCCAGATGGGCAATGTCTAAATTTGACAAATAAGTAGATAAAAATGACAATTATATAATTAGGGATAACAGCTTAGACTTTCTAGTGTGCAATCTGCCTTTTATGCTTCCTGCTTTTCTCTGTGTTGCTGGTGGAAGAATGCAGTTCTTCAGGAATTTTCCTGTCAATAGATAAACAAATTGAATAACACAATTACAGGGTTGGAAGGGACCTTGGAGGTCTTCTAATCCAGGGATATCAAACTCATGGCGTTGTCACATGAGGTATCCATGTTAAACCGGGTGTGGGCGTGGCCAGCGCGTGATGCATCCGGCCCACGGGCTGGGAGTTTGACAGCCCTGTTCTAGTCCAACCCCTTGTTCAAGCAGGAAATCCTATACTATTCTTTGATAGCAACAATCCTGATTAAAGTAGAACTATGCATTATTATTTTCTTGGGGAATTTATACTATTCATTACAGCAGCCTTCCATGGCCTTGTACCCCTCGGTTGTATTGAATTTCAGTTCCCCAAATTGCTGTCTAACCTAAAGATTTGAGGAACTGAAGTCCAACACATCTGTAGGGTACCAAATAGGAGTAGCTCTTGTAGAAAAAAAAACTATAGTTCCTATGCTTCTATCAGCCAAAATAAATTCCTATTTTGTGAATTTTATTTACACAATCTTTAGATTTTTCAAAACAATATTTACGAAAATGGTTTGCCCTTAGTTGATTGTCCTATGAAATAATGTTTTGCATTTCCCTTTTTCAGACGGCTTTCTGGGACAATAGATGTGATTGGACAGACCATCACGATCAGCCGAGTAGAGGGAAGGCGGCGTGCCAACGAGAATAGCAATATTCAGGTTTGTTTCATAAATGTAAAACAAAATAACCTGTACCCTAAATCCCAAAAATACATTTTCATCCTACATCAGTACAGAAGATGAACTTAACACTGTATGTTATGGTTGATATGCAAAATAAAGTAAAATATAAACAGAAAGCACGACTCACGATCAAGCCATGGATTTATTTATTAGATGCATGGAATAGAAGGAAGCTGGAGAGAATTTCAAATTGAAAGATTTTGAATCTGCTTCTAGTGAAGGATTCATCCATGAAAGGGTGCCACGTGTTCATTGCTGTCCCCAAAGGTGTAGGCCCTTCTTTATGCAATATAGAAATTTCAAAAAGAGCACTGATTGGTGGCACATGCCGTAAAGTAATTTGATCTTTCTCTCTCAAGAGTTTTGTCAGAGTTTGTTGCAAAAATCTAATCCAGAAAGCAGACACAGATAACTAATATTAGTTTAGAAATAGAAGGTCCCAACAGGGAGGAAAGTACATTTTCCACTCCCTTTTTGTCCAAAGGCAAATATAAAATTGGTTTTATTTATAGGTTCTTTCTGAACGCTCCAGCAGTGATGTAGACAACAATTTTTCCAAGCCGCCTCCGTTTTTTCCTCCAGGAGCTCCGCCTACCCATCTTCCTCCACCTCCATTCCTTCCACCGCCTCCATCAGTTAGTACTGCTCCTCCTCTAATTCCTCCTCCAGGTAAAAAGAAAAGTGGGGGGGAAAGGATAGTGTTTCAATTGCAATGTATGTTTCCCACCTGTATACCTGAAACCACAATGTTGCATATTTAGAATTAGACATGTTCTAAACAAAATTCAATTTATTTGGAAACTGAAATATTCTAGGTGGCTTCTAATAATTATTTCTCTTGAAGAGTATGTTCTCATTTCTGAAGTAGTTTTCAAATTTCTCCTCGTTTCCTGAAAAAAATCATAATTATTTCTGTGATGTCCCTTCTAAGTAAATGGTTCCTGGTCTTCAGAGGATTTCATTCAGCTATAATTTGCTTTATTGAAATTTGAACTAACATATAAAGAACAAATAAGGTTATGGACTAGCTGTCTTCGGATCACCACCTTAAATTTAAAACAGGACAGCATAAATTGTTGGGTAATGTGAATCACTTTATTCCTTGATAGGTATTCATGCACTGAAGGTATTTGCAGAGTGCATTTATTATTAATTTGCTTCAATTTTAGACAATCCAACAATTAGAATTTTGTCACTATCCATATTAATTGCATAGAATATAAAACAGAAGCAGCAGCACAATAGATCATAATCAATAACCTATTCCCTCGAAAATAAGACCCAACTGGAAAATAAGCCCTAGCATGATTTTTCAGGATGCTCGTAATATAAGCCCTACACCCAAAATAACCCCCAGTTAAGATAATCAGCCAGACGGATGCAATTAGTATTGTATTTCCCCCAGAATAAGATCTAACCAGAAAATAAGCCCTACTACATCTTTTGGAGCTAAAAATAATATAATAAATAATACAAACTCGGTCTTATTTTTGGGAAAACAGTGTAGAAACCACAGCAATAAACAGAGTATTTGAACTTTCATTAAACAACTGCCAAATTAATAATACTCAGTAACTACAAATTGGACGAAATGTGCCCAGAAAACAAAGAAAGTCACTTGGTTCCAGAAAGATCATAATGTAGGTGGCAGCAGTATAAGAACAGTGTACTTTCCTTATTCTTCACACTATAGCTACAACAGTAACATAGTTGAGTGCAGCTTTCTGAGAGCTGGCAGATAAAAAAATAAAATCATAATTATTTCATTTAAAATAAAATAACGTGATAAGCAATTATATAAACTGCTATATGTTAGGTTTTGGAAGTAAAATTCTTTAGAGTTTATAAAATGAACATTTACATAGTAAGTTTTCACCTGTACTTTACTGTCAAGATTGTATTACAAACTGAATTACAAGGAAATCTGGATATTTGAATATAAGATTATGCTAATTTGTCTAAGAATAGCTTTAAGATCGTTCAGTATTTCTTCTCTTCCCTGCGTATTCTTCTCCCTTCCCCCAATGATTGCTTGCTTCTTTCCCCTAAATACAAATTAAAGTATTGCCTACATCTATTTTTGCCAAAATAGTAGAAAACCTCTGTCCCAAAGATGCTTTTTCGAGGCAATTTGTTTGTTTTTTTTCTTTGAAGACGTTTTGCTTCTCATCCAAGAAGCTTTTGCTGGGAGCTGAAGAAGCTTCTTGGATGAGAAGCAAAACATCTTCCATAGGAAAACTTCTGTTCTCTTCCTCAAACACAGGGGTGTCCAAACTTGGGAACTTTAAGACTTACGGATTTCAACTCCCAGAATTACCCAGCCAGCATGGCTGGCTGGGTAATTCTGGGAATTGGAAGTCCACAAGTCTTAAAGTTCCCAAGTTTGGACACCCCTGCTCAAACATAATAGCAGAATTGACAGGCAACAATCTTGTCCCACAAGGACACAATTTTGAATTTGAACAAACTCCATTATTTGAGGGAGTTCATTTCCGCATAACTACAGGTAGCCCTCGACTTACAACAGTTCATTTAGTGACCAAAGTCAACGGGGCAGCCAGATTCCCTTCACAACTGAGTTACTGCCGTGATTGACTTAACTACTGTGGCAAGGAAAGTCATAAAATGGAGTGAAATTCACTTAACAAATGTTTCACTCCGCAATAGAAATTTTGGGCTCAGTTGTGGTCGTAAGTTGAGGACTACCTGTGTACCTATACTTGTAATTGATCGATGAAACCTGAAATGAAGGTGTGAGGAATGAGAAAATGAAACCTATTAAAATACTATTCTAAAGTTTTTGGAGAGGCAGGAAGTCAGATTTCTATTGAAGTTCATTTTCAATATGTGCTGTAATTCAGCAGTCAAGCACATTGTTTGAAGCAGGAGGCACAAGTTTATCAGATGAACCCCGCTCTGGGGGGTCCCCACCTTTTTTTTTAATCACTTGCAATTTCATACACTTGGAAACAATTGCGGGGGGGGGGAGGAGTATTGTAACTTTGGTTCTTTCAGGCTTGCAGCATTTCATCTTCAAAGAGCAAACCAAAATTAAAATCTGCCCATTCCTCCACTATTGGGGTAGAAACGTTTCTTATTAGTTTCTTGTTAGCCAATATTATTATTATTAACTTGGAACTTCTGCCCGGAAAGTTTTCATACATTCCAATATAAAACATCCTTTGGGATGATCCTTTTGAAAGGGGATTTTTCTTTGAAGCTCTTGTTCTGTGTTCACTTAGCTGTTTGTGATGCAAATATCATTAGAGACCGGAAGAATTGCTGTTGTTTAAAAATATAAACCTAAAAAGCTGACTAAATATTACAGAAAAGAGTTACTGGAACTAGATGGTATAAAGAGACAACCGAGCTATGTTTTTTAAAGGATTTATGAACAAAATGACAAAACAATTTAATTGACAGAATTAACTATGCTATGTACTTGTTCCTGTGACATTTTATAATATAAAAGTGGTCTACTGATCTAATTCCCATTCTCTCAAGTAAGATACATAGTAAGGTATCAGGCATTTCATGATTGCTAAAGTTAGTTTTATCAAACAGCCACGATTGGTATGATGAGTCAATAGGAGGATTATTCTCTTGGGTTTTTAAAAAGTTCTTTTAATGAGAACCGTATGGCCCAGTTAACGTTAACCTGTCATTTTACCTTTTAAACTTGCTGTCTTGTCTGTTAACATTGAGGATATAAAGGCACAGGTGGGTTTTTTTCCATTGAATTGTGCATGTGTATTCTTTCAATGAAAAATAACAAGATGTTACTTTAAATTTAATATTTTTAGAGTTACCCTTTTGTAATATGTTCATTACGAATAACATAACTTCCTATCTAGAAGATATGGTCCCTAGACTTTAATGATTTAATGATAATAATAATATATATATATATATATATATATATATATATATATATATATATATATATATATATATATATATATATATATATATATATATATATATATATATATAATCAGAAAATTCTAACTTGTTGTGTCTTCACTATTTAAATAATGTCATCATCTACTCTTGCTCAACAGATTTCAAGTCATTAATATGGAAACAGTGCCAATACATTTGTTGGGCACATCTTTTAACGTGGGTGCATGCAGTAGAGTTTTTTAATTTATTCATTCATTTATTTGCATGGACACAGCCACAAATGATCAGGTTCTGCTCTTTGTGTAGATTCATACACAGACCCTTTCTGGACTGAAACCAATACGGATTGGTAGTAGAAATTAATTTACTGCCAATTCTTACTGGATTTTTAATAATATGTTGTTGGCATGGATGCCAATATGGGAAACGCAATATGGGAATGAGACAATATAAACTCATTGCTGAAATGACTGGGTGCATCTTTTTTGTTTTAGGTATACCAATAACTGTGCCACCGCCAGGTATATTTATTTATTTTAAAAGTAGCATGAAACTTAACTGTGAATTCCTTTTTCGTATAAGGAACATTTGAATATATCCCACTTTTTAAAAAAATGCACTCAGTTTTCTTTGGAGGACCTCATTAATACTAAAATAAGTGATTTGAGTTGCCAACTTGCTACCAGTAGTTGAAGAATTAGAAGAACCTTAGAATATATTAAGTGTACAATATTTTTTTAAAAATAAGCTACGCAAACTGTTTTATTTTGGCATTATTCTATCATTTATTGCTACAAAGTTTTACTAAATGCTGTTGCGTTGTTTTTCTGCTAGGGCCCAGCTAATATGCACTAACTTAATTTTGAATTTGTTTTCAATTTAAACCCAACCTCTTAATTAAATATTTCAGGCTTTCCTCCCCCACCTGGAGGACCACCACCTTCCCTTATACCAACTATAGAAAGGTAAATTTTAGTTTGTAATCTAACATTACAAGGACTTCGTTTATTTTAACAATTGTTCTGATGTGAATTTGAACAAAAATACTGTTCACTGTTTTTAACTGTTTGAGTTTCCTTTCCTTTTCCAAAAAGAAGCCTGCTTTGTAAGTTTGTGGTTTCAGCAGCCACTTTGGGGTAGGTAGAAGAAAAAGCAAAGTTACCTGGAAGAGTTGTAGAAATGACTGGGATATGGACAGTAAAGACAAAACTATTGGGGGAGCAAATAAGATTTGAAGTCTGAAGTTAGATATTACCCTGTTATCCCGAAAATAAGACCTCCCCTGAAAATAAGACGTCCCCGAAAATATTACAGCCCAGAAACCGCGATGAGGTGACCACGCAAAGTTGACTTCCCCGAAAATAAGGCCAAGTGCTTATTTCGGGGAAACATGGTAGTTGAGCAACTCTTTTGCATTTGGTTTCCTTCTTATTAGTTAAAGTTTTGGAACAGGGCTAGACAAGATAGTAGCAATCTGCCATGTATACAATATGTTTTTTAATCATTGTAAATTTCTGATTCAGGAAAATGTAATCTGGGCACTAGATGTCCATGGGGCTTTTTATTGTTATTCTCCTGGCAGGCCTCTGGATTGTTTCTGGTAGAAAGCTTGACTCTCTTTAAGTATATGGCAGTCAGAAATCAGGTCACCATGTGACCACACCCAATTTTATGACCTTTTTAATGGCAGTTATTAAGCGAATGCAGCGGTCATAAAGCGAACCCATAGCTAAAACATCATGGAGTGTTTTTTGCTGGAAACCAGAAATAAATGCCAAATTCTGGTAAAAATGTCATAAACTGCAGTCATGTGACCACAGGATGCGGCAAATAGTTGTTAAGTGTGGGCCAGTTACCAAGCACCCAAAATTAATGATTGATTAATTTTACAATTCAATGTGAATTTATGGTTTAATATAATTGTATGATTTAATGATGAATACCTCCTAGAATAAATGAATAAATAGAAACAGCCAGTGAAGGGGAAAGTTTTAACCCAAACTACATATGTTAATCGTGATCTGAATCAAAGCTTTTCTTTGTTTTAGCAGTGGTAGGATTGAATTTGGCCTTCCCAACCTCATCAACTGGCTGAATTATATTGGGCAGTGTTCAATACTTGGCATTAAAAGTTTTCTAATGGAAGTGTTCTGAGCTAGGCTTCCCCAAAAAGCCCTAGGCAGAGTCCTGGTCCCTACAAAACCTCTTTTATTAAATGAATGTGAATTCCTCTCATTCACATTCAGCATGGCCTGGCTGTCCTTCAAAGGAATATTTATGACTATAGACCTTATTTTTCTTGGAAAGCTGCCATGTAAATATTTTCCAAATGAGGTGCTGTGCAAGGAAAGGCTGGGCACAGAGTCTCTGAGATTCACGGACAGATCTTCACACTCCTGAAACGAATCTAACGACCAAACAAACAAATTGTTTCCTGCAAAAGCCCACTCCGGTTTTGCTCCTCTTTTGTTTCCTATGGGAGGGGGCAATCACCTTCCACCTGTGGCTTTACTCCCAAGTCTACCGTGATTTCTGAGTACTTTTCTTCTGGCAGCTGCACATGCGCACACTGGGAACAGGCTCTAGCTGTTCCTCTACCTTCCATTGGCGAGACATCTGAGTCAGCTCGGGAGTTCATGGCTTCCACGACAGCTATGGACCTAACTCAGTTAATTCAAGACCCCACCCATAATATGGGACACACGCTCGACCTGATTTTTGTCTCTGGGCAGTGGATGAATGATCTAGATTTAGGGGATATTTCTATCCAACCCTTGTCATGGTCTGATCATTTCCTCATCAGTCTTGACTTCCATACTGCTACCCCTCGCTGCAGGGAGGCGGACCCGGAAGATGGTTCTGCCCCAGGCGCCTGATGGACCCTGAAAGGTTCCTGATGGAGCTTGGGATTTTTCCTGAATCCCTTGCTCACAACTTGACCGAAGCCCTTGTGGAAGCCTGGGATAGGGCTGCCGCTGGGGCCTTGGATCGCGTTGTGCCTTTGCGGCCTCTGACCCGGTGTTGATCCCGGGTAGCGCCCTGGTTTACTGAGGAGCTCCGGGAGATGAAATGCCGGAAAAGACGACTAGAGAGTGGTTGGAGGGCCAGCCGATCCGAATCTGATCGAACACTAGTAAGAATTCATATTAAATCCTACTTAGTGGCGATAAAAGCGGCAAAATGGCAACATTTTTCCTCTCTTATCGCGTCAACTGCCCAGCCGCCCTGTTTAGGGTGACCCGTTCCTTACTTAACCAAGGAACTGGGAAAGACCCCTTGCAGGGTAGGGCTGAAGAATTTGTTCAGTATCTGCAGGATAAAATCGCTCAGATCCGCACAGGCTTGGCCTCTGACTGGGTAGATTCAGGTGAGTCGATGGGGATGAATCTTGTAGAGACAATCTGGGATGAGTTTGACCCTGTGACCCCGAGGGCATGGACAGGATTATGGGGAGACTCAGTGCTGCCACTTGTGTGCTGGACCCGTGTCCCTCTTGGTTAGTTTCGGCTTCCCGGGAGGGGACAGGAGGCTGGCTCCGGGCGACTACCAACACTTCATTGAGAGAGGGGTTCTTTCCCACCGCCTTGAAGGAGGCGGTGGTGAGGCCCCTCCTTAAGAAGCCCTCCCTGGACCCAGCTTCTTTAGTCAACTATCGTCCGGTCTCCAACCTTCGCTTTGTAGCGAAGGTTGTCGAGAGTGTGGTAGTACCTCAGCTTCCCCAGTACCTGGATGAAGCTGTCTAGCTGGATCCATTTCACTCAGGTTTCAAGCCCAGGTACAGCACGGAGACGGCATTGGTCATGTTGGTCGATGATCTCTGGCGGGCCCGGGACAGGGGATGCTCCTCTGTCCTGGTCCTATTAGACCTCTCAGCGGCTTTCAATACCATTGACCATGGTAGCCTACTGCGACGACTCGGGGGTTGGGAGTGGGGAGCACCGTTTTACGGTGGTTCTCCTCCTACTTGTTGGATCGGTCACAGTTTGTGTTGACTGGAGGGCAGGGATCGACCCCGAGGCGTGTCACTTTTGGGGTGCCCCAGGAGTCGGTTCTCTCACCCCTCCTGTTCAACATATATATGAAACCGCTGGGTGAGATCATCCGTGGTTCTGAGGTACGGTATCATCAATATGCTGATGATACCCAACTTCTCATCTCTACCCCAAACCACCCAAACGATGCCCTCGACGTGATGTCCCGATGCCTGGAGGCTATGCGGATCTGGATGGGGAGGAACAGGCTCAAGCTCAATCCCTCCAAGACTGAGTGGCTGTGGTTTCCGTCATCCCGATTTGTGCATCTTGTTCCATCTTTGATGATGGGGGGAGAAATTTTAGCCCCCTCAGAGAGGGCCCGCAATCTGGGAGCACCAGCTTCAGCTGGTCCAGAATGCAGCGGCGCGGGTTATCATGGGGGTACCTAGGTGCTCCCATGTTACACCCCTTTTAGGCACTCTGCACTGGTTGCCGGTTGTTGTCCAGGTACGATTCAAGGTACTAATTATGACCTTTAAAGCGCTCCATGGCTTAGGCCCAGGGTACCTGCAAGATCACCTGCTGCCACCAGTAGCCTCCCACCGTCCAGTGCAATCCCACAGAGTTGGCCTCCTCAGGTGCCATCGGTGAGACAGTATCAGCTAGCGAGTCCCAGGGGGAGAGCCTTCTCTGTGGGAGCGCCTTTCCTCTGGAATGAATTCATCCATGTTTGAGTATGGAGAAAGAAGCAGAGAATTGGGTCTGTTGCTTGCCTTAATGTAGTTTTGCAAGGCTTTCTCTTGCAGAGTTTGTAGAGGGGTGCAAAAATAACGAGGCTGTGCATTGAAGGACCCAAACAGACTTTCCTCCGACCCTCACCCCTTTTATGAAGATAATCATAGGGAGCAAAGAAGACATTGATAAACCTCTTTATACATGCAAAGATGGACCAGGTAGCCAGTTGCCCTCATTTATTCCTGCAGAGCTAAAGGCATAGTATGTTCAGAGCACCGTCATCCAGTTAACACGGGCAGCCCGTACTGATTTAATACAGCATATTGATGAATGATCATTTTCTATGCTTGCAAACAAATGCACAGTTCAGAAACTGGACCTGTAATGCAATAGAAATTGGTTCATTTGAACAGAACCTTAAATATGAAAGAGGGTTGATTTATGTTTATTTCCCAACAGTGGACATTCTGCTGGTTATGACAGCCGCTCTGCTCGTGCATTTCCATATGGTGGTGGTAAGTGTCTTCAGTTCACTGCTTGAAAATGTCACTCGGCCTGCTATATTTTCATATCTAAAATTTCTTCTTGCCTACAGGAAAGAATGATAATAACTAATATTAATATTGTTGGTTTCCTAGGTCTGCCTATTACGGGTGGCATCTTTCATTTGTCAAGCATCCATTGGCAGCCACCAATTTCCTGCCATATTGTGAGGAGGGTGGGGGGGATGTAGGGAGAATCAGTTAACTGAAAATATATGTAGTCCTTCCTTGACTTACATCCATTCTTACTATCGGAATCTCAGTTGTTGAGCAAAGCAGTAGTTAAGATACCACGTGACTGCTGTTCTCAACAACAGCAATCCCAGTGCTTCCGGTTGTGGTCATTAAGCAATCTGGGCAGGTCACTCAATCTCGCAGGTTGGCGGAGAAGGTAGAAGCTGGTCATAAATGGAAACAGGTTGCCAAGCTCCCAGATCACAATCATACGACACGCTGGGGGTGCAATGTTTTGAGACAACCAGAAGCAGTTGTGCAGCAGGTTGCAGAGTACCCTTTCTAAGGGTTGTCATAATTCTGGATCATTTGCACAAATGGTTATAAGTTGAGGACTTATATTTATGGCATGCAATATAAGCAGTTAATTACAAATACCGTATTTTTTTGAGTATAAGATGCACCTTTTTCCCTCAAAAAAGAGGCTGAAAATCTGGGTGCGTCTTATACACTGAATACAGCATTTTGTGCCTCCTGAAATCCCGCCCCTCCACCAAAATGGCCGTGCAGAGCCTCTAGGAAGCTTTCAGAGAGCTCCTGGGGGCTGGGGAGGGCACAAATGAGCAAAAAATGGGCCTTTTTTTGCTCAATTTTGCCCGCCCCCAGGAGAACTCTCTAGGCTTCCTAATGCCCTTTTTTTGGACAAAAAAACAGGCCCATTTTCTCAAAAAAAATTGGCCGTTATTTGCTCGCCGCCCCCCAGGAACAATCTATAAGCCTCCTAAAGCCTCCTATTCATGCCCTCTTTTTTGGGGGGGAAAAACTGGCCCGTTTTCGCGAAAAACGGGCCGTTTTGGGGAGGTTTGCAGAGTGTAAAAACTTTGTTTTTATTTTGCCTCTTCAAAACCTTGGTGCGTCTTATACTCCGAAAAATACAGTACTTTTTTCTGAAATTATTTTATCAAATTTAAAAGCTTTAAAAAATGTAAAAGTCACAGAAGGACTCAGGGCTATTATACAGATAAAATGTTAAAGACACAAAGTGAATGTAAGAAATGAAAATAGAAGCAGTGATAGTAAATTTCAATATTAAAAGGTAATTAAAGGGCATGGGGAAGAGCATTCAGGAGCGCTAATCAGCCCCGTGGATTAACGCTCCTCTGTGAACCTTTAAGTTAGATGGCAGAGCCAGATCTTTAGATGTTTTCCAAAGGCCAGGAGATTTTAGGTTTTCTATTTTCCAATAAATGCTGAACGTTACATGAAAAACCGAAAAGGAACCAGTATCCTCATAGCACCAGAAGACTCCTGAGCCTTCCCTCATTTAAAAAAAAAAGTTTGCTACTCCATTTTGTCTTTGGATTATTGTCATAGGAATTCAGTAATATTATCTTGAGCAGTCTGATCCAACACCCTTTAGAACAAAGATCTTCAATCCATATTTTATAGATTGATGCTTAGGGTGCTAGGAATGTCTTAGCCCCGTGATGGCGAACCTATGGCATTTGTGCCAGAGGTGGCACGCAGAGCCCTCTCTGTGGGCATGCATGCCATCGCTACCTGCTCTTCTGGTTTCTGGTGCGCGAGCCAGCTGGTTTCCACGGGTGCTGGAGGACAGGCCATTTTTCAGGCTGTTTGGAGGTCATTTTCCCAGCCTGTTTTCTGGGCCATTTTAGGCCATTTTTCTTCACAGGCGCCAGAGTGCCAAAAAATGGCCTGAAAGTTGCCCGAAAAATGCCCAAAAGCAGGCATGTGAGCCCCGTCCAGCTAGTCTTCGGGTTTCTGGGGCTCTGGCGTGCACACATGCACGCCCACCCCAGTTTGGGCACTCAGTGCCGAAAGCATTTGCCATAAGTGTCTTAGCCTATAAAAGGAAAGGATCGGGGCGGGTATGATCCCTTGTCTTCTAGTACTTGAGGGCTGTCACAGAGAAGATTCTCCAAAGCATCAGAGGGCAAGACAAGAAGCGAAGGATGAAAGCTTGTTTAAAAAGAGATCCAAGCGAGAAGTAAGGAGAATTTTTCTGACAGGGAGAACAATAAATCAGTGGAACAGCTTGCCTTCCAGAATGCTCCCCTTGCTGAAGGTTTTCAAACAGCCATTTGCCTGGGCAGGAGGTTGGACTAAGAGACCTCTTGAGGTCCCTTCCAGTCCTATATTCTATGATGCCTTTTGGATAACAGGAGAAGCTGAGGATATTCCGAGTAACACAAGCTACCTTTTCCTTGAACTTCTCTAGGAATCAGCTTTTTGAAAAACACTTTTATTCTCCTACTTAGACTTAATGATTTTCCCTCTTGTGGTTAATAGTGGTAAGGCTGATGTTAAAAAATAGTGCCCTTGGAATTCTCGTTTTATACATCATCAATATTTTTTTAAAACTTTTGTTGTTATGGGGAAATCACTTGTTGCCTTTTCATAACACGTCATTCCCATTCAGAGCTCCTCTATAGATTCCCCCTTGGCGAACCTTTTTCTTACAGTGAGCCAAAATTGCGAGTGGGCATGTTATTGCACACGCACGCGTGACTCCTCAATCTCCCTCTGCCACCTGCGCATGCATGCGTGGCACACCCACCCACACCGTGCATGCATGCGCGACCACGCCCCAGGCTCTGGAACCTTTCCTGAAGCTTGGGGAAGGCAAAAATGGCCTCCCCTGGCCTCCTGGAGGCCCTCCGGAAATCAGCTGGCCGGCGCACGCATGCACGCCGGATCTGACAGCCGGCGTGCCACCAAATACCGCTCCACTTGCCACCTGTGGTTTGCCTTCATGGTTCAAGAGCATTGTAATTTCATTCTTAGTATTTGTGAATCTCTCCACGTTCCTGGTGTGGAAATTGTACTGGTGATGTCCTATTTGGTAATAGTGGAAACTTATGCTTCTAACTGAAGGATGATTAAAAATTCCTGGTGCTCAGAAATTCCTTATCCTTCAAAAAGGAGAAATCAAGTGGCTTTTCCTTTCCTTGTCCCTACTCCCTTTCCAGTGCTAGGGGGTTATCTTGCGAGGTAGTTCAGTACATTCTAATTCATGTTTTTTTGTCCTAAATACATTGTTCAGGATGATTATTTGCTTGTACTTTTATGAGCGTGAATGCTCAAATGAAATAGCAAAAAAAAAATCCAAACGCCTTGATTATCTACAAATTCTGAATACACTGGAGTCAGGCCATTTGGGAAATAAGTTCATTGATTTCCATTTTGGATTGTAAGACTGGGATTTGCTTCCAAATAAATACGATGCCGTACACATGATTTAGTATTTGGTATAATTTCAGTCAATTATTTGAAAAGCTTTATAAATAAAATAATTTCTCAGTGACTAATGTCACTTTTAAGCAGTGACTCTGCAGCAGTTTAGAGCATCAGGCAGCATCCGGAAATGAATCCCTGTGCACATAGAAAGAATATCTGTATCCTCCTTCAGATACATTTTGCTTTTTTCAGTAATTGATGTTTTAGTACAGACTCCTGATAATAGGAGTTACTTTCAATTTATAACCAGTAATTCAATTTGTTACCAATAATTGGGACCAGAATTTCTGTCGTAAGTCAGCGTGGTTGCAAAATGACTCATCGTATGACCAGACACAATTGTACAACCATTTTTATTATATATTCATGATATGAATCATGTCATTAAGTGAATCTGGCTTCCTGAATTGAATCCTTGGCTTGTTGGGAGCCAGCTGGGAATGTCACAAACTGCAATCACGTAACATCAAGACCCTGCAACCATCATAAATGCCAGCCAGATGCCAAGCATCAGAATTGCAATAACGTGGACCATGGGGAGGAGGTGCAGTGGTCATAACTTTGAGGACAGGTTGTGAGTCATTTTTTTCCCGAAACCATCGTCACTTCGAACTGTTGCTAAAGAGAACAGTTGTAAATCAAGGACTATGTGTAAGGCTAAAATTAACATGTGATGCTTGAGGTAACTTTTTCCACATATTTATACATTTTCAGGACTTAGAGACTAGAACCTCTCTTTATTAGTGTGTTGGTTTGGTTTTAAGTGCTCAGTGCCTAGTAAATTGGTTTGGGTGAGTACTGAATGAAAAAATAACCTATTTTATTCCAAGCTGAGAGTAAGAGAGCTTGGAATATTTTGAACAAAGTCTACTCTGGCAGGAGAAACCAAAACAAACAAATCAAGTTTCTTCTATAGGGCACAGGGAGAAATCAAAATAAGTATCTGGGTTTTTTTTTTGTCCTAAAACAACACAACAAGGTGAGATGATCATTTGCATTGAGTGGTGCCAATCACTATTACTTCATAAAATTTTGTCAAGGAATATTTTCTTTTAAAGAAAAAACTAGATAACCCGGCGTTGCCCGGGTATTTATTTATAGGGGGAAAATGTCTGGACCGACTGTAATTTTTAATGTTGGATTGTCCCCCTTACCAGAGGGAGCCCCTTCTGGAGTACTGTGAAGCCATTACCATGGCAACTCCACTGCTCTGTACAGTAGAAGCCATTTTACGGCAATACAGTAGAAGCCATTTTAAGACACAACAGGCTTTATCCTAACAGAACATACACCCCAAGGGTGTGAGGGGTGTCTTAACCCCACAGTATTTGTTTCCAGAGAGTAAGTCATCTGTGTACCAAGTTTGGTTGAAATTGCTCGAGGCGTTCCAGAGATGCTGGAACATCTACACAAACACAGCCATTTTTATATATATATACCGTATTTTTCGAAGTATAAGACACACCTAGCTTTTGGGGAGAAAAACTCTGCCTCCCAGCAATTTCCCTCCTTGCAACAAACAGCAAACAGTACAGACAATATGCACAGTTTGTAGTGTTACCTTTCCGACTATACTTGTACAGATGCTGTTAAAATTGATGTGGCTTTCTGGAAGTATTCTCTGCTATTTAAAAGAAGATACAATAGCACTGGGCCTCTTCTGATCAAGCATTTATTTTAAAAAGCTTCATTTTGTTAAGATATCAAGAACAATAATAAAGCAGTCTTTAAAAAATAAGTAATAATTGGAACATTCTATAAGCATTTATAGTTTTGACTTACCTCCTTGCAGCAAACAGCCTGATTAGCACAAGAAAAAAATCTGCCTCTGCCCCCCCAACAATTTGCCTTGTGGTGCAAACAGCAAGTTTCACTTTCAATTTCTCCTGATCATCAGCTGTTTCAGGCTTCAGGGATTGCTATAGCCTATTGCAAGTCCCTGTTTGGTTCAAGGAGGTAAATTGCTGGGAGGCAGAGGCCAAAGGGTTGGAGCCGGTGGGGGTGGGTGGGTGGGCTACATTCAGTGTATAAGACGCACCCAAATTTTCACCCTCTTTTAGGGGGAGGGGAAGGTGCGTCTTATACTCTGAAAAATACGGTAGATAGATGAAGGGTTTTCAAAGTTCCCGTTTCAATTAATGGAAGAAACAGACGAACATCCTTTTTGGTGCCTATGTACAACCCACCTCAAAGCTGCGTTCAGTTAGGAAAGATAGTTTCACTTCAATACAGGCCACCAGCAACTATAAAATTAACATACCTTGAATCCTTGGCTTCAGATTTGCTTGAAATGCACCCTTTTGCTCTTATATTTAGTGGTTAGGGTGGGCTGGGCACCTCACTAAGAGAACCCAGTGCTATTACATGGCAGTCTGGGAATTACAATTATTCCATGCCAATTTTTTTTTTTATTTAGCAGCAAATTTGCTTTCCAGGCAGGCAACATATTTTCAAAATGCCTGCCTCTTTAAATGTGTTCCTAATTTGAATCTTCCTCATCCTTGCAGTCACCGTCTGCCCTTAGTTCCAGTAATGTGGCAGTTTATGGGTTGTGGGATTCTCTCCGTCTTCCTGCCTAACCAACAAATGCTAATTTACAGATGTCAAAATACTCAAAAACAACATGAAATAAGTCCCCGCATTTTATCCTTGGCTGAGTTCGAAACTCCAGAATATAAAACGTTTTGTTTTTAGTTTGGAGCACTTTAAGCACCTCTGCCAAACTTGGAACATTTTGCAGGTATCTGGGTCTCTTTATCTTTTTAAAGTTCAGAAAAACAATGTCAAAGAAAGTAAATAAGCGCAGCTGCAATTACAAAAGAACACAAGGGTGGCTTTTAAATATAATATTCCCATAAAATAAGGGAATAGATTCTCATATTGACGCTGCTTTTAAAATTGCTACTGGAATAACCACTGGGAAACAATTAGTTTATAACAGGGGTGTCCAAACTTGGGAACTTTTAAGACTTGTGGACTTCAACTCCCAGAATTCCCCAGCCAGCATGGCTGGCTGGGGAATTCTGGGAGTTGAAGTCCACAAGTCTTAAAGTTCCCAAGTTTGGACACCCCTGGTTTATAACCTTTATTCAATCCGCCATTCAAGGTGGGTTTTCCAGTTAAGCCTTCCATCCTTAGGCTTCCCTTTTATAAATAGGGAATAATCCCAGTGCAATTCATTTTACGCTTTTCAGATGTTTCAGACTTTTTTTTTGTTTTCTAACCCTGGGATTTTTTTCTTTAGTCACCTTTCCGCACCTTACAGGTTCTACCCCATCATGGACTAGTCTCATGGACACAACCAAACAGTGGGATTATTATTCCAGAAGAGATAAAGACAGAGAGCGTGAAAGAGATCGAGACAGAGAACGGGATCGAGATCGTGACAGGGAGCGGGAGCGGACCCGAGAAAGGGAGCGGGAGCGAGAGCACAGTCCGACCGCAAGTGTGTTCAATAGGTGGGTATCAGGACCACATCCGAGGCTTCGCAGTGAGAGTTCAGGGCCTGCTTTTAAAAAAAAATGTATTTCAAACTTCCCATGCAGCTGCATATTCTTAGGGGACAAAGGCTGGCTTTTGTTTTTCCTTTCCCTCTGAAAGCCTAGCCAGCTAACTCAAATTCAAACCAGAAGTGCAGAAATAAACACTACATACAAGACCCAAAACTAAGAGGGTGAGTTTTGTTAAGTCACAGAAAGGAGTGGAATCACCTCTGCGAAATGTTCATACCGAGACCTATTTCCCCCCCCCCCTCATTTGTAAAGTGATTTTATATTAAATAATTCTCTTCTTTTCAGCTTCAAAATGCTATGTGCATTAAGGGTTGAGTTTAAAATATATTAAAATGATGTTTGTTCTTATAGAGCAGTGTTTCTCAACCTTGGCAAAGTCCACAGGACTTAAAGTTGTCACGGTTGAGAAACACTGTTATAGAGGCTTAGTACTAATGTTCTCTACTTAATATGTTTTGTGTTATAAATTACAGGGTCAGTGTCTCAGTCATTAAGATCAGTTTAACATCTGTTCCTTAGGCACCTTGATTGAAAGCACAAAACGATCTGGTCATTCCAGGGTGCCGAAAGGAACCTTAATGACTTCCAGGCCTAGGAAAGATGCTGTCTTGCTTGCAGACTTAACCAAAAAGGAGGTTCTTTCTTCTTCTTCTTTTAATGTGACTAAATTATCTGACATCCATAGCAAAACTACTGTCACATGACAGTGTGAAAAGCCAGGGAGTCATTAGCCTAATAGAATCATCCTTTGTGGAATAACAAGAGAAAGTGGGAAGCTTGGGAGTCATAAGGTATGATATCCTGGAACAAATAACAGTCTTTTAACCATTTTCAGTGCCTTTTGAAAATTGAGTCTTAAGATTAGAAAGAATATGTTGTACCTCCATGACTGACATGCACTGTAAGCAGGCATTGACATTATGCTCTGGTAAAAGGTCAGATTCACCTGACTTGGTGGACTCACGGTGTAATTTTATTGGTAGAACTACTGAAGCGGTTTGCCATTTGCTGATGTCAACTGCTGCCTTATGCTTGCTTCTGTGCTTCTTTACTATGTGGTGACAGTCTGCCTTGAACTCTTGGGGAAGGTGGCTGGGAGGGGGAATGCTTGGGGGAAAACGAAAGTAATGGCTGTATCTCCCTGAGATGCTGCTTCAGGGTCACCTGGCTGGGAAAAGAATGCAGCTGCATACCAGACTGCATACCAGTGAGTTCTGAAAACATCTTGCTGGAATTTGATTGGTCCTCTGTGTGTGTGTGTGTGTGTGTGTGTGTGTGTGTGTGTGTGTGACCAGTGGAGGAATCTTAGGGATTGCATGATTCTCAGTTCTGGCTATGCATTACTGCGATGCACCTAATAAAAAATACCTTTCCCGACAAATGGAGCCAAGGATCGTTTCTGTTTAGAGACTTAAATTTGAGGCAGGTCTCACAGCTGTATTGTAGTCTATTTTTTCCCAGCTATCTAGAATGCAACGGGATTTTTTTTATCTATCAATCCACCCGTTTCTCCTTAACTTTTGAACCCAGACAAGCCCAAAGCCTACTTTGTGGTGTCTGCCTTAGCTGTAACTTTGGGAGAGTAACATGTCTTGAAAGATCCAGGAAGCAGCCAAATCAGATGAGTAGGTGGCAGAGTCAGGCAGCATCAAGGCAATCTTGAGGGGGAAAAGGGAATGGAGCTGTCAGAGAGACAGACGCAGAGCCTGGGTCGTCCATCAGCCCTCAGATGAAGAGTCAACAGCTTCCAGGTCTGGAGGTGGCTGATGAGGAAGAGGAGGAACAGCTGGGTCCAGTGCCTGATGCACTGATGCACAGAAGGCAGAGGAGAGGAGAGCAGTGGAAATCTATGGGCCGGTCCTTGGGATGGAAGAGCCACCACTGCTAGCAAAGCCCCACCCTAGCTCTGGGGATAAAAGGCAGGAGGCGGAGATGAATAGATGTGGCACACAACTATTCCTCTCCCTGCTGGACATACTTATTAGCCTGCTGTGTGTGTGAGAGAGAAAGACTGACTTTACCAAGGCTGTTGGCTCACCTAATAAAGGGAACATTTATTTAACTATAGAGGATTTGCCCTGTTTGGGAGCCAGGTCACAACGCTTTCATCCTGCCTTCTGAAGGCTAAAACACCCAAACGCACCAGCTGACGTTCCCTTGCATTACACGTTCCTGCCTGAATCAGCCTTTGAGGATTATTCTTCGTGGAACACAGAAAGCAGACAAAAGGTTCCCAACGATAACCGCTCTGTGCTTTAGGTATATATGGGAGAAGCCCAAGAGTTGCTAACTTTAGTTTGAGGAATGTTCTTTCCTTCTTAGTGATGAGGAGCAGAGATACAGATACAGAGAATATGCGGAGAGAGGCTATGAACGACATAGGACAAGTCGAGAGAAAGAAGAGCGGCACCGAGAAAGGAGACACCGAGAGAAAGAAGAGACGAGACACAAATCGTCACGGAGGTCAGTTCCTTACTGAGCTATCAGATGGTTGGTTTCTAGGTGGCGCTTAAAATAGAAATGTTGGCTATCCTGTAATACCCCCCCCTCTCTTTTTTTCCTAGTAAAAAATGAATGTTTGATCTAATCAAAGAAATCTGAATATAGGTGATAGAATCAGAATCTTTTTTTAGTTTGATCATGGAAGCTTTTTAACGAAAGGTTCAGTTCACTGGTCTTGGTGGGCTGTTTAGATCCCTGAGCAGTGATGGAACCCACTGTCTTTGGGGGGACAGCGAGGGTTTGGTTTCCGTTCTTTGCCAAAGCGCCCATTTGTTCATTTCAAAATCGGGTCCCAACCTTTTACCTCAGGGGTATCAAACTCAATTTCATTGAGGGCCGCATCAGGGTTGTGTTTGACCTCGGGGCCAGGCTGGGTGTGGCCAGCTCGATGTCACTCTGGTTGGGGGCGCCTGTGGTGGCCCAAGCGTCTGCTAGTGAAAACAGGCTCCCAAGCTCCGTTTGTGGTGGAAAGGGCCTCCTGCAACCCTCTTGTCAGCGAAAACGGAGCTCCAGAGAGCCACATGCAGCTCTCCCGAGCTCCGTTTTTGCTGGCAGAGGCCCTGCAGGCTGGTCCTTCTCTGTTTCCAGGGCGGCCCCGCGGGCCAGATCTAAGCACCCCTTGGGCCACATCTGGGCCCCAGGCCTTGAGTTTGACACCCCTTCTTTACCTTGTCTCTGAGGAGAGACTGACCAATAGAGCAGCAGTCTTTTTAATGCCCTTTGCTTATTTGCCAAGTGAAACATTTGCACTTGCTTCCTCCCTTTGCTAATACAGGTAGTCCTCAACCTACCACCACAATTGAGCCCAAAATATCTGCTAAGCAAGACGTTTGTTAAAATCACCTTTATAAAAATCTAATTGGGTTAATCAACATGATCTATGGCCCTGTGTGTGAGAGCGTGAGTACATATAATCCCCCAGCTACAACCACAACTGAACCCAAAATTCATGTTGCTAAGTGAAAGATGTGTTAAGTGAATTGCTTGCTACATTTGTTAAGTGAACCACTGCAACTGTTAAGTTAGCAACACGGTTGTTAAATGAATCTGGCCTTCCATGTTGACTTTGCTGGCAAGTCGCAAAAAGGCATCACATAAACCTGGGAACACTGCAACCGTCATAAATATGAATCAGTTACCAAGCATCTGACTTTTGATCATATGACCATAGGGATGCTACAAGGGTGTGAAAAATTGTCAAAAGTCACCTTTTCCACTGTCGCCGTAATTTCGAATGGTCACTAATGGACTCTTGTAAGTTGAGGACTGCCTATAGTTTATAGTCAAAAACAAAAAACAAAAATCCCAAGAATTTCTCAAGAACATAACAATTAAACAATTGTTTTAATTGTTAAACAATTTCAAAGTCTACCTTTGTGAATGGAAATCCTGTGAAAGCTGTGAGTTCTCCTTTGGAGAAAAATTCTGGCCTCTTCGTTGGGGACACTTAATTTAATTTTAAGTGCAGTTATTGGTGTGAAGCGGCTGCCAGCCTGTGCTCAAAATAAACGATGGCAGATGAAAATCCCAAGAGAAGCTTAATATCAGAAAAACTCTGAATCTAATATCTGCAAAACTTCAGCCTCTTTCTGGTTTTGATTGATGATGAGGGAAGCTCATTCGAAGACATCATTGCACAGACTAAATCATCGTTTTATAACAGGGGTCTCCAACCTTGGCAACTTTAAGCCTGGTGGACTTTAACTCCCAGAATCCCCCAGCCAGCACAGCTGCTGGGGAATTATGGGAGTTGAAGTCCACAGGACTTAAAGTTGCCAAGGTTGGAGGCCCCTGTTTTATAACACACAGAACTTGAAAAGTAGGGTGGTGGCACTCAGTCTGGGCTCCATTAAAACTTTTTGTTCTTTTTTTCTCCCCTGTTTCTTTCCCTAGTAACAGCCGACGCCGCCATGATAGTGAAGAAGGAGAGAGCCACAGGAGGCATAAACATAAAAAGTCAAAAAAGAGCAAAGAAGGAAAAGAAATGGGTGGCGGCGAGCCTGCCTCCGAACAGGAGAATACTGAAGCTGCCCCTGCAGAATAGGCATGCGATGTTTTTGCCTACTTGCTTATATTAACGCCAGAAATAGATTGCTCTAAATCTAATTATTTTTCTGGATCTTTAAAATGTTGCTCTTAATCTTGTTCTGTTAGTAGAAAAGCATACGTTTAATTTGGGTTTTTGAAAATAAAAGAGTGATTTTTTTTCCATGTTAAAAGCAGACTGTTTTGTCTTTGTGCCATTTGAACAAATGAAGACGTTGCCGAAAAGTTCGTGTTTGGTTACTTGAGATTCCTTGCATTTAATCCAAGATTCATCAAAATGGAAAGCGCAGAAGTAATACAAAGGTTTCTCATATTCAAATAAATATTTCACACAAGGCAGTTGTTCTGGACACTCAGTAGACTTGTTTTCTGAAGGATGAAGCATTGTTTCATTTAGTCCTTTAGATAAGTAACGTATTTTTTGGAGTATAAGACGCCCCCCCTCCCCCGGTTAAAAATTTGGGTGTGTCTTATACACTGAATCTAGGCCCACCCACCCACCAGCCCCCACCCTTTGGCCTCTGCCTCCCAGCAATTTACCTCCCTGCAGCAAACGGGGAAAATGGGGCTTGCGGAGGCTGCAATAGGCTATCCCTGAAGCCGGAAACAGGTGGTGATCGGGAGGTGCTTAAACTGAAAGTGAAACTTGCTGTTTGCTCCATGAGGCAAATTGCTGGGAGGAAGAAGCAGATTTTTTTTCTTGTGCTAATTAGGCTGTTTGCTGCAAGGAGGTAAGTCAATAACTATAAACGCCTATAGAACGTTCAAATTACTAGACTTATTTTTTAAAGGCTGCTTTATTATTGTTCTAGACAACACACTGAAGAAGGTTTTTAAAATAAATGCTTGATCTGAAGAGGCCCAGTGCTATTGTATCTTCTTTTAAATAGCAGAGAATAACTATACTTCCAGAAAGCCACATCAATTTTAACAGCATCTGTACAAGTATAGTCGGAAAGGTAACGCCACAAACAGTGTATATTGTCTGTACTGTTTGCTGTTTGTTGCAAAGAGGCAAATTGCTGGGAGGCAGAAGCAGATTTTCCCCCCTTCTTTTCCTCCTCAAAAGCTACGTGTGTCTTATACTTCGGAGCATGTTATACTCTGAAAAATACGGTAAATATATTTTAAATAAAAAGTTAGCCTATCTTGCCTAGAAATCCTTCATGTGTCAATAGCATCCAGGTGGAATGTCTCCTGTATTTGATCATACAGTTGTGGGTAGGTCACTGTAGATAAACCAGGCAGTTTCTGGCTTTATTCTTTGCTTCTACTGCTCCTTACCATGGCCGTTAGGATGCTGGTTAAGAAGAGTCCAACCCA
The DNA here is from genome assembly GCF_964273705.1 of Natrix helvetica. NCBI lineage: Eukaryota > Metazoa > Chordata > Lepidosauria > Squamata > Natricidae > Natrix > Natrix helvetica. The sequence continues at coordinate 65,231,929 of NC_138558.1, read as the reverse complement.
GAATGGAAGGATAAAAACAGACTAAAACAGAGCACTCAGATGAAATGGTTGATTTCATGGGTTTGAATGTTTCATGCAAAATCTGAGTATTTTTGTCCTTTTTTAATTAAATTAATCTGGCTTTACAAATTACAATTAATTTAATAGTAGAAGTAAAATACACAATTATATATTGGAAAGAATTTTTTTTTAAAAAAAAAACCTTCTTTTACTGAGCACAAAAGGGAAATCAATAGATTCATCAGCCGACCTTCGACGTCTTGCATAGATGCGTAATCATTAGAAAAGTATTTCATCACTTCAGGGTTTCTGAAATCACTTTCAAATTAGCTAAAGTTGTTTCCCTCCTTTATGTAAAGAGCAGGTGAAACATAGATATAAAAATACCAGCATGAAACATATTCACAATAAGTTGTGTACCTTGATTGACACCAGTAGCTTTCCATAGACAGCACGTATATGCACCATGGAGCATTTTAAGACTGTTCTACTTACATAATGCACATCGATACTTTGCTACCCCAAAAAAAAGGTACACAGGGATTCGTTTGTTTCCAGTTGAAAACACATCTTTATAAAAAGGTGCCAGGCCAGGATGCAATAGTGAGAGTAAGTTTCCCCTTCAGTTCTTTTAACATCCTTGCCAAAGAGGTGTGCGCCATTCCTGAGATATTCCTGCCATTCACTGCAAGGAGGATGTCACCACACCTGGGAGGGGGAGAGGAGAGCAAATAAAGCTAAGTTTAGGCTCATCTGCAATACCAAGACAGTTTTCTTTATTTTGCAAATGTTTGGTGTTCAGAATTGCCAAAGTTCTCATATTAGGGAGCTTTCCAAGAGTATTTAATCAAACCTGATTACCTCAGCTTTGCACCCGAACCCAACTTGAGAATCACTTCAGATGTTTGTTTACTGGGTGGTATAAAATTGAACCTGTTTTGATGCATAATCATTCCTTGGGGAGTGTTTCTGTTGAAGCCATTGGTCAGTCCCTTTCATTGCCTATAACCAGAAGCACTTGTGGCCATACAATATTTTGCTATTTCAGGATGATATTTGGCGTCATAAGAATGTGTTTCCTACGTCACCCAAGTGAGTTAAAGAGATTGTGAAGATAGGCCTGAACCTTAGACTCACATGTTCACTAGATGCAAAATTAGGTCACACATTTTGGTTGCCACGATGTAAAAGAGGATGTGGAGACTCTAGAAAGAGTGCAGAGAAGAGCAACAAAGATGATGAGGTGGGGTGGAGGCTAAAACATAATAATAATAATAATAATAATAATAATAATAATAATAATAATAATAATAATAATAATAATAATAATAATAATAATTTATTAAATTTCTAGACCGCCCCCTCTCCCCGGAGGGACGGTCCGGTTACAGAAACTGGGGATGTCTAATAGAAAGAAGGACTAGGGGAGACATGATAGCAGTCTTCCAATATCTCAGGGGTTGCCACAAAGAAGAGGGAGTCAAACTATTCTCCAAAGCCCCAGAGGGTAGGCCAAGAAAAAATGGGTGGAAACAAGGATTAGAACTTAGAACTGAGGAGAAATTTCTTGATGTTAGAACAATTAACCAGAGGAACAACTTGCCTGCAGAAGTTGTGAATGCCCCAACACTGGAAGACTTTAAGAAGATGTTGGATAGCCATTTGTCTGAAGGGGTGTGGGGTTTCCTGCCTAAGCAGGGGGTTGGACTAGAAGGCCCCCAAGGTCCCTTCCAAATCTGTTATTCTATTTATTTCATTTATAAACTGCCACATCTTCAGATTCTTGGCAGTTCAAAGAACAATTGTAGAACAACCCCTCTGAGCATCACAGCCCAACCCCACCTGGAAGCGGGACACAATTTTGCTCCCAGGTGCATGTATTCTCACAATGTGCCTCACTATCAATTACTGTATCAATTGTCTGGTTTAGCACAATTATGTGTGAAAGGGAACAAAGGCTCAGGTAAGCAGGATAAAACAAGTTGTTACAAAAGAATTCAATCGCTCTGGGTAAAATGTTAACTCGTTTTATGCTAAAACCAACGTTCACTTTCTTGTGTCTATTTCTGTAGCCTAGATAAAAGAGCTAGCGGTGATTCTCTCTTGGGTAGGAAATACAGCTTCCATCCATTCCTTGTATGGTACAGAACACCAAACATTTGCAAAGTAAGTGGTAGTCAGAAGAAAGTAGGATCTTTATTCAGATTCATTTTCGACTGTGTCAGAACAATTACTTCTATAATCAAAGAAGAAGGCAATTGGCATAAGCCAGGGGTGTCCAAACTTGGCAACTTTAAGACTTGTGGACTTCAACTCCCAGAATTCCCCAGCCAGAGCTGGCTGGGGAATTCTGGGAGTTGAAGTCCACAAGTCTTAAAAGTTGCCAAGTTTGGACACCCCTGGCATAAGGTAAAAGGTAAAGGTTCCCCTTGCACATATGTGCTAGTTGTTTCTGGCTCTAAGGGGCAGTGCTCATCTCTGTTTCTAAGCTGAAGAGCCAGCGCTGTCTGAAGACGTCTCCGTGGTCATGTGGTTGGCATGACTAAACACTGAAGGTGCATGGAATGCTGTTGTCTTCCCACCAAAGGTGGTCCTATTTTTCTACTTGCATTTTTGCGTGCTTTCAAACTGCTAAGTTGGCAGAAGCTGGAGCAAGTAATGGGAGCTCACTCCGTTAAGCGGCACTAGGGATTCGAACCGCTGAACTGCTGATTTCTGATCGACAAGCTCAGCATCTTAGCCACCGAGCCACCACGTCCCTATGATCAGACCACAAATTTTTCAGTGAATCAAACATGTTCATAGATTATTCCCATTTTAGAAATGGTGGGAAGGATCCTTGGAAAACAATTGTGCTTAGATCCAATCCCTATAATCCATAAGTAAAAATGGGAAACATTTTTGTTAACAATCCTGGAAAAAAACGTTTTCAACATAGACAGCACAGAACAAAATGCTTCATGGGCCTAATTTGATCAAAGGCAACCTCAGTTATAAGACAGAATTTCCTTTTAATCAGTATGTTTTTATTACCTGATTCTTCCATCATTATATGCTGGGGTCCCTTCCACAATGGATTTGATAAAGAATGGCCTGTTTCCACTGTTTTCTTCATAACCTCCCACTATACTGAAGCCAAGACTTCCTGCTGCATTTCTTCGCAACACAATTTCTTTGCAACTATACAAAGACCTACAAAAAAAAAGCATTCCATTTAAGTCATATTTCTACCTTAAAGTTCTAGTAGTTGTTCATTATTTTCATTTTGCTTATTTGCTTCTTAGCCATAGCAGACTTTAAATTATCTGCCCTTCAGATTAAGATACATTTAGAATGGCTGTTTATAGGCTTATACACAGTCCTCCATTTAACAATAGTAATGCATCCTGGGATTTCTGTGGTATATCGTGATGGTTGTAAGTTGCAGCATCCATGTGAATGACCCATTTCTTGTGGCAGTCACTAAGTGAATTAACTGCCTGCAATGGGCTTTTTTGCCAGAAACTGGAAGAATAGCATAGCATGGCATGGCATGGCATGGCATGGAATAGAATAGAATAGAATAGAATTCTTTATTGGCCAAGTGTGGTTGGACGCATAAGGAATTTGTCTTTGGGGCATATGCTCTCAGTGTACATAAGGAGAATAAAAAATGCATTAATAAAGAATCATAAGATAATCATAAGATACAACACTTGGTAATAGTCATAGGTTACTAATAAGCAATCAAATCATACTAGGAACAAACAAAACAATATAAATTGTAAAGATACAAGCAACATGGTTATTGTCATAAGTGGAAAGTACTAGACAGGAAGAGAAGAAGAATAGTAATACAGTCTTAGTAAATTATTGGCAGTGTTGTGGGAATTAGTTGTTTAGCAGAGTGATGGCATGCGGGGAAAAACTATCCTTGTGTCTAGTTGTTCTGGTGTGCGGTGCTCTACAGCATGATTTTGAGGATAGGAGTTGAAACAATTTATGTCCAGCATGTGAGGGGTCTGTAGATACTTTCACAGCCCTCTTTTTGACTCGTGCGGTATGCAGGTCCTCAATGGAAGGCAGGTTGGTAGGTAGAAATTGTTTTTTCTGCAGTTCTAATTATCCTCTGAAGTCTGTGTCTGTCTTGTTGGGTTGCAGAGCCAAAGCAGACAGTTATGGAGGTGCAGATGACAGACTATAATTCCTCTGTAGAGAATTATATATTAATTATAATTATAGGAATTATATATTAATTATAATTAAACTGTAAACACCAGTTCCAACAAATAATAATAATAAGTTGCAGTGACATGGCCGCAGGATGCTGCAAACAGCCGTAAATATGGGCCATTTGCTGGATGTTCAAAGTGCAATACATCAGCACAAGGCGGTCCAGCCATTAGAGCTTTTTATCCAGGTCATAGATACTTTGGGGAGGGGGGATGTTGTAATTTCAAAGGGTCACTAAGCAACTAATTGTAAACCAAGGATTACCTGTAATTCAGCATTCTATGGATGCAAAACGTTTGCAGCATTGCATTATCAACATAGCTGATGAATCTTCTGTGTTGTAATTTCTATTTCTTTCTTTTAAAAGTCGCAGCACTCAGTGCTTTGCCTTTAAATTGGAGTAATTTAAAAATGAAAACACTGGTTGTTGTTTTTTTAAGGCAACAGATTTTTGCTCTGTTCTTCTGCAGGATTTTTATAGTATTGTAGATTAGACCCCTGAGAACTACAAATATTCACCTGCTGGCAGAATATAAATGTATAATGTTTGTATAGCTAGCCGGCTTCTAATGTGAAAAGCAGGTGGCTGTTGGCTCTTTTTTTTCATGGATCCAGTTTTATTCATTTACCATCTGAATTCCACTTTTCATGCAATCATAAATATAGCAGATTTACCAAGGTGTTGTCCAGTGTTGTCAGGATTTCACTATTATTGATAGCTATTCTTGGTACTAGGAAGCCACAAGGTTGTGTCTAATCATAAGGCATGTATTGACTTCCACAACTTTATTGTATTTTATAAACAACTGTATAGTTCAATTTACTAAAATTGGAGACATCACACTTTTGAGAGATAATCCGCTCATGATCTTCTAACAATTCTACAAATGAGTGTTAGGGTTTTTGCATATAGGGGCTTAATCTTAAAAGAGTGAGAAGAAACAACTGTATTTATTAGACTACTATGTCACCAGACTATTCCAGACTCCTTTCTTACAACAATAAAACAGAAAAAAATAATTAAAATTCTACAATAAAATATAAACAACACCAAGCCATCAAACGCATCCACTCGTTTCTAAATGCCCTCTGAAGAATTCAGTTTTAACCAACTTTGAAAAGGCAACAAAGCAAGACAACTGTTTCTTGACTTCAGCTCTCTCCCACAAAAAGGTGTGTGTGTGTGTGTGTGTGTGTAAGAGAGAGGGAGGGAGGGAGGGAGGGGAAGAGAATGGGAGGGAGGGAGGGAAAGAAAGAGAGAGAGGGAAAGAGAGAGGGAGGGAAACAGAGAGAAAATGAGAGAGGGGGAGGGAAAGAGAGGGAGGGAAGGAAACACACAAACAGACACAGAGAAATATAGAGGGAGAGAATGAGAGGGAGGGAAACAGAGAGAAAGAGAAAAAGAGAGGGAAAGAGAGAGAATGAGAGAGAATGAGAGAGGGGGAAGAGGGAAACAGGAAGGGAAAGAGCGAAAGAAACAGAGAAAGAGAGCTGGGGGGAAGAGACGGAGGGTGGGAGGGAAAGAGAGAGAGGGAAAGAGAGAAATAGAGAGAGAATGCGAGGGAGGGAAACACATAGAGAAACGGAGAGAGAAAGAGAATGAAGGGAAGAGAGAAAGAAACAGGAAGGGAAACATAGAGAGAAAGAAACAGAAAGAGAGCGGGGAAAGAGAGGGAGGGAAAGAGAGAGAGAAATAGAGAGAGAAACAGAGAATGATGAGGGAAGAGAAACAGAGAGAAAGAGAGAATGAAGGGGAAGAGAGCGAAACAGGAAGAGCAGGGGAAAGAGAGAGGGAGGGAGGGAAGGAAAGAGAGAAATAGAGAGAGAGAATGAGAGGAAGAGAGGGAGGGAAACACAGAGAAACAGACAGAGAGAAACAGACAGAGAAAGAGAGAATGAGGGGGAAGAGGGAAAGAAACAGAGAAAGAGAGAGGGGGGGAAAGAGAGAAGGAGGGAAACAGACACAGAGAGAAACAGAGACAGGGAAAAAAGAGAATGAGGGGGAGAAGAGAGAAAGGGAAAGAGAGAGAGAGAGAGAGAGAGAGAGAGAGAGAGAGAGAGAGAGAGAGAGAGAGAGGTGTATGCAAGTGCAACTGTTATATTCTCTATAAATTAAGTGAAGAGAAAAAGTGATAGGATTGTGACTCACTTCCATTTTGGCCCCAGGGTAATGAAAAGTGCACAAAACATCACAGCCTGGTCTCTCTGAAAACTTAACACATCCCAGGCAAGTGGGGATGAATCAGAGCAGCCACACACCCAAAGCTCCTGTCCATGTGTTTTGGAGATGGCTCTTTTAATGACTGGAACTTGCTTGGGTAATGCCTCTAGGCCTTCGGGACTTCAAAGCGGAAGGCTAAACCCTTCCATTGAGATGGAATGTCTCGCTCGGTCTTCAGTGACTCATAGTTTAGATGTTCTTGTAGGGTGTTGCATAAGGAAAGTACTCCATGTTCTTCCTCTAGCAGGGATATAATAAATGTTCTGCTACAGAATATCCTTGTCAGTGTTCATGCGGGAGATTGCATTTTAAGTAGAGAAAACAATGAAAAGAATCACTTATTCTGAAAAGACCCAGGCAGGCAGAGTAGAGTAGAGTATAAGTAGAGTAGAGTGTATAGTATAGTATAGTATAGTATAGTATAGTATAGTATAGTATAGTATAGGTAGAGTGGATAGTATAGTACTATACTACAGTACTGTAGCATAATGTATAGTGTAGTGTATAGTATAATGCATAGTATAGGATCGTATAGGATCGTATAGGATCGTACCCTACAGTATAGTGTATAGTATAGTGTATAGTGTAGTGTAGTGTAGTATAGTATAGTAGTGTAGTGTAGTGTCGTGTAGTAGTATAGTATAGTATAGTATAGTATAGTATAGTATGGTATAATGTATAGTGTAGAGTAGAGTAGATTATAGTATAGTGCAGTACAATCTAACCTAACCTAACCTAACCTAATCTATCTATCTATCTATCTATCTATCTATCTATCTATCTATCTATCTATCTATCTATCTATCTATCTATCTATCTATCATCTATCTATCTATCTATCTAACTATCTATCTATCTATCTATCTATCTATCTATCTATCTATCTAAATAGCTATGTGTGTGTCAGGGGTGGGTTTCAGTCGCCATTACTACCGGTTCAGTAGTAAAAAAAAATCCTTCCCCTGCCACATTCACCAAGCCACGGCCACCAAGCCACGGCCACAGAACTGGTAGTAAAAAAAAATGAATCCCACCACTGGCTTTTGCTCATAATCACTACTTTCAATCTAATTTTAGCTGTGGTGGCACAATGGTTAGATTGCAGTAGCAGAGACTAATTGCCCTGACTGCCGGCTGCCTGCAGTTTAGCAGTTTGATTCTGACTGGCTCAAGGTTGACCCAGCTTTCCATCCTCCCAAGGTGGGTGAAATGAAGACCCAGATTGTTGGGGGCAAGAGGCTGACTCTGTCAACCGCTTAGAGAAGGCTGTAAAGCTCTGAAGCAGCATATAAGTCTAAGTGCTGTTGCTATTGCTAATTTCAGATGGATCAGAATGGCAGGAGAAATTGCCGGTGTAATTCTTTAGAGCATGTCTCTTTAATTGTTTAGCGCTGGTGCAGCCTTGAATTTGCATGAAGGAATGGCCTTTCCGTATCAACCTCCAGATGACGGTATATGACATTCCAATGATGTTGCTCTTCCCTCAAAGGTCTTCCCATTCTAGCTACAGGAGAAGCAGTAAGTCCATTCCTTTTTCTTCTAAACTGCCTTCTCCATCCTCTGTCCTCTATACAGGTAGTCCTCAACTTACAACCACAATTGAGCCTAACATTTCTATTGCTCAGTGAGGCATTTGCTAAGTGACCTTTGTCCCCTTTTACAAACTTACTTGCCAGAGTTGTTAAGGGAATCACTGCCGTTGTTAAATTCATAACAAAGTTGTTACGTGAACCTGGCTTCCCCATTGACTTTGCTTGTCAGAAGGTCGCAAAAGATAATCATATGACCCCAGCAGTGGTGGGATACGACCGGTATGCCCCAGTACGGGGGTACCGGTGCCTGCTGGGAGCACCAGGTACCGTTCCGGTATGCTGCTCTGGAGGGCCCACTCACCCTCCCACGCTCCTTACCTGTAGTTGAGCTGTTCAGGGCTTTCGCGCACATGCACGGAGCGTATGGTGCCTGCACGACGCTCCGCCGAGCAGCTGGAGCGTCGCGGGCGGTAAGTACACATGCGGATGCTGCGCATGTGTGTGCGTGTGCTGTGCGCGTTCATGTGGGGGACACCCAGCCCCATTGCATCATACCTGTTGCAAGGGGATCTGGAACCCACCACTGGACCCCAGGCACTGCAGCCATCATAAATATGAATCAGTTGCCAAGCATCTGAATTTTGATCGTGTGACCATGGGGTTACTGCTATGGTTGTAAGCAGTGGTGGGATCCTGCCGGTTTAATAACCGGTTTGGTGATTGCCTGCTTCGCACGTGCCTGCCCACGTCAGCCGTTTTAACAAACGTACCTTCGACGTTACTTCTGGGGAGTAACACACCTGAGGCATGGAAATCTGCCCTGCCATGTGAATCAGCTGAGAGGATACAGGTAAGTAAAGCTCAGGGATGGGGGTGCAGGCCAACCTGATCGTCGGAGTGAATCAGTTCGTTCCCCAGCTGATCGTTGAGCTACCGTTTCACTAGAACTGGTCCGAACCGGCTGAATCCCACCCCTGGTTATAAGTGTGGGTAAAATGGTGATAAATCACTTTTTTTCAGTGCCAACGTAACGTTAAACGGTTAAATGAACAGTTGTAAGTCAAGGGTTGCCTGTACTGCAAAACTTCCTTTTTTTGTATTGATTTGTAAAGTCAAGTGTGTTTGTTTTTGAAGGTGCCTTTGGAATGACAATCAATCCATGTTAAATAATTCACAAAAGATTTCCAGCCTGAAACACACAAGTTAATCAGACCCTTATTCCTCCCAAGACAGTTCAATAACAAAAGGGGGGGGGGGAAAGAAAATACCCTTGAGGCCTATTTAACCTTTCCTCAGCTTTTGCTGGACGGTCGGTTGCCCTTCGTAGCACAAAATGAGAACTCTGCTCCTAAGAGGTTACATTCTTAGACCAAGGGGAAATGAGTTAATGTGTATTAATGTGATGCATATTCTGGTGAAAAAGACCTGCTTAAAGGGCTTCCAGATGTGGCACGCAAAACTCAGAAAAAGCAAGAACGGAAAAAACAAAGCGGCTGATGCAACTCACAAGGCAAGATTGAAGTAGGCGATAATCAGTTTTGTAAAAAGCAAGCAAATCCAAGTACTGAATCTCTGAGTGCCTAGTCAAATAAGCAAGGGCTAATAAGAAATACACCCCTGTTCCTGTCAATTATAATCAGCTTTTGCCTCTTCCCTCGTTAATCTGAATTTTTGAAGCCCAACACACTAGTGCAGCATACTAATTCCCCTTGGTTTTCATACACACTGTGGATCCTTTCTGTGAGTGGTGCTGCAGCTGGAGATATGATTACAATGAATTTCCTGTTTCCAAACCTGCTGACATGGTGGGTAATTTTCCTTGAGTAAAAGAGGCCATAGAGAGAGGGGAAGGATGGAGAAACCAATGCATGTATAGTTTGGCATGGGAAGAAGGAGCCCCAGTAAAATTTGCGGCTGGTGCTAAGAAAGCAAAATCTTTCTTTGAGGATACGGGCGTGAAAGCACACACACACACACACACACACACACACACACACACTTCCAAATTCTGTGCAAAATAATCAGGCGCCCTCTTTCGAATCACTCCAATAAGGCAGGAATAATGAAAGTCACTTTGCCATGCGATTGCCAAATATCATGCAACTGTTAAAGTTCCCCAGAAAGAAATAAGGCTGTTATTTCTTTGTTATAAAATAGAGATAATGTTGAGCATTGCCACATTTCCTGTCTGTGGGTGCTGAGGACAACATTTGTTGTTTACAGTTTCAAGCCGGCATTTAAACTATTTAATCTAATCCTTGTGAAACTCGGTTCTGACCTAGGCTTCCTGAGAAAGCATAAATCACAATCTGAGTCCCCCAAACCCTCTTTTATTTATACGGCTGTGAATTATGGTCATTCACAGCCCGCAAGGCTTCACAAACAGTTTATGAAGATTCTGACAGATGTCTGCTTGAGTTGCCACAGTCTTTCAGGGTAAGGTTGATAAGCATCCACCTTTATCTTCCTTTAAATGCTGCCAGAGACCTAATTGCCAATTAGTTTTGCAAGGCCAAACTTAGCACAGAGTCGAACAGAACTTCTCAAAGTTTGAACTGACCAAATTAACTAATTGGTTCCTGCAAAAGCTCACGTCCTGTTCGCTCCTCTTTTATGTCTTATGGGAGGGGACAATCATCTCCAAGCCTTACTCCCAAGTCGCCCCTTTTTTCTTAATTGTTCTTCTGGCAGCTCTACGCATGCGCACACTGGGAATAGGCTCCCACTGTTTTTCTGCCTCGCTGATGTCAGACACTGGAGGCAGCACATCTACTAGATGACCTTGGCCCCCTCTCTGCCTCCGATGCGGAGCCCTCATCCGAGCCTACCCCAGGCTCCAGGACTGGTCCATGTTCCTCCCCAACCTCCTCACTTTCCAACTCTGCTGCCAGCTCCGCAGGCTACCAGCAGACCACAACAAACTGTAGTTACAATATCCAACAACAAGGGTCCAATCATTGATTAAAGGTAAGTTTGCTAATAAGTAAAAGGCCATGAGTTCTCCATTTGCACTCCGCACTCTTATAAGCCTCTACACTTGTATTTTTAATATTTCTTTTGGGGGCTCTGCATTCTGTGTTTGCCTCTTCCTCTCCATTCCTTCTATCCAAGACCCCTTCTTAAGTATTTACACCATCTAGAAACTCTGAATTGACCCCAGCTTCTGTTGACTTCTTGCACATGTTTATATAATTCCCCAGATCTGACTCTACTTAAAATCTCATCAGTATTTCTTTTTCCTTTCTCTCTTCATTGGTTTTCACATTTTTTCTCCTTCTCCCATCTCCAGCTCTCACTTAAGAATTCACTTTTATTTACAGTGATCACTTCTTCTTAAATTTCAGTTTCCTGGTTTCCTCGATTCTATCCAGCCCATTTTAATTCTGGGCATTGATGTAACCCTTTCATTGATAAGCCAGCAATTTAATAGGGAAAACGAATAAGGTAAATTCTATCAATAGTTCAGGCTGATACTTGGTGGGCTTCATAAAGTAGCATGGAATATAGAATATAGAACGAGGTGAAAGATAAAGGATTCCGTGTGGACTGCAGAACTCTAACAATTCTTATCTATAAATGGGGGTGGGGGGGAAAGCCTGATATCAGTCTAGGGCAGTGATGGCTAAACTTTTCACTGGAGCGCACCGGAACCCAAAAGAGAGCAGTTGGCCACTGTGGATGTGCATGGTGGCCAGCTGCTCTTCGAGTCCCATTGCGCGCATGCACACAGGCCAGCTGGTCCAGCATGCATGTGCAACGGCCAGCTGCTCTCTCCTGGCTTCTGGCCCGTGCATGCGTGCTGGCCAGCTGGTCTTCATGCAAATAAGTCTTCATGCGCCAGAACCCAAAAGAGAAGCTGGCGATGATGCGCAAGCCCACCTCTAGCACACATGCCATAGATTCACCATCACGGGTCCAGAGGCATTATGTCACCGGAGGCCTACTCCAATGGGTCTTAATCATTTAATTGCAATATACATTTCACAAGCACATTTTCAAATGTTCTCTATCAACTGGTTTGCTATTGAAGTCTACATAATATGCCACAGAATCATAGGATGGTTTGCTTTGATGAAGCAATGGGGAGTAAACAGTTATTGCAAAATACAAACAATACAATACAAATACAAATACAAATACAATGGCAGAGTTGGAAGAGACCTTGGAGGTCTTCTAGTCCAAGGCAGGGAACCCTAGTCCCAGGCAGGGAACCCTATTTCAGACAAATGGCTGTCCAACATCTTCTTAAAAACTTCCAGTGTTGGAGCATTCACAGCTTCTGGAGACAAGCCATTCCACTGATTAATTGTTCTAACTGTCAGGAAATTTCAGTTCTAAGTTGCTTCTCTCCTTGATTAGTTTCCACCCATTGCTTCTTGTTCTACCCTCAGGTGCCTTGGAGAATAGTTTGACTCCCTCTTCTTTGTGGCAACCCCTGAGATACTGGAACAATGCTATCATGTCTCCCCTAGTCCTTCTTTCTCTTAAGCTAAACATACCCAGTTCCTGCAACCGTTCTTCATATGTTTTAGTCTCCAGTCCCCTAATCACCTTCGTTGCTCTTCTCTGCACTCTTTCTAGAGTCTCCACATCTGTCTGAAATGATATAGGGTTGTCTGCCTGAGCAGGGGGTATATATGCCTATTTTTCGGACTATAAGACACACCGGAGTATAAGACACACCTTAGTTTTTGGGAAGGAAAAAACTCCTCTGCTGGTAGGCAGAGGCACCAGAGGCACTCCGATGCCTCTGCCTACCAGCATCCATGGTATTCATCTGGCTGGCGTCCTGTCAGTGTGTGAGAGAGTTGAGGGCTGTTTGGAAGCAAACAGTATTTGCTGTGTGAGCAACAAGGAAGGAGACAGCAAGGAGCCTGGGCGTGGCTTGTTCTGTACTAAAGCTGCATGCTGTGCTGATATCTGAAACTAAAACGGAAAGTGAAACTCCTCTCCTCTGCTGAACTACCACATTGGAAAACCTGCTTTTGGTATTGTATATTTACTTCTTATATTTACTTATGTTCCCCGCAAAATGGCTTAAAAATAATCCTTGCACACATGTAACGTATAACTGAAACAAAACCACAAACACCCGCTTTCCAGTACAATCTTACATATTGCAATAAATATGAATAAGACTGAATAAAACAAAAGATTTGTGGCAAATCTGTTAAGAGTGTCTTGTGTAATTGATTTTCCTTATTTTATGGGCTGCTGAAGTTCAGGTTGAGGGTAAATTTAACAGTGTGTCATCCTGGCAGTACCTCATTTAAAAAAAATCAGGTTGATACAAATGTTGCAATGAAGTATAAATCAGATCCCAAGAAGACATTTAAATGCATTTTGTGAGTGGGTAACAAACTATGTACTTTGTGGTTTCGTTTTATTTGGGTTTTCTTTTTCTTTTCTTTTTTGCACAAAAATATAACACAGCTGCTTCTAGCCCATTAGAATAATTTTTAAGGCTGGCGGAGGGTGAAGGGGAAAGCGGTTTGGACAATTTCACCACCGCTGTGTGCAGAGTTTTTGAACATCTGGGCGAAGACAAACAATTTAAAACAACCTAGAACTGAAATGGTGCCTGTGAAATCCGCAAGCTGTATAGACGTTGTGCAAAGACCAGGGTGGTCCAATCTTAAAGCAGGACTCTCTGTGGATGTACAGGTAGTCCTCGACTTACAATAGTTCATTTAGTGACTGTTCGAAGTTACAACAGCGCTGAAAAAAGTGCTTTTTTACTACCGGTTCTGTGGGTATGGCTTCGTGGCCATGGCAGGGGAAGGATACTGAAAATCCCTATTTCCTCTCCATTCCAGGGGAAGGATACTGCAAATTCCCTCTCCACTCCTGGGGAAGGATACTGCAAATTCCCTATTCCCTCTCCACTCCTGGGGAAGGATACTGCAAAATCTCCATTCCCTTCCCACTCCAGGGAAAGGATACTGTAAAATCCCTATTTCCTCTCCATTCCAGGGGAAGGATACAGCAAATTCCCTATTCCGTCTCCACTCCTGGGGAAGGATACTGCAAAATCCCTATTCCCTCTCCACTCCTGGGGAAGGATACTGCAAATTCCCTATTCCCTCTCCACTCCTGGGGAAGGATACTGCAAAATCTCCATTCCCTTCCCACTCCAGGGAAAGGATACTGTAAAATCCCCATTTCCTCTCCATTCCAAGGGAAGGATACAGCAAATTCCCTATTCCCTCTCCACTCCTGGGGAAGGATACTGCAAAATCCCTATTCCCTCTCCACTCCTGGGGAAGGATACTGCAAATTCCCTATTCTCTCTCCACTCCTGGGGAAGGATACTGCAAAATCTCCATTCCCTTCCCACTCCAGGGGAAGGATACTGTAAAATCCCTATTTCCTCTCCATTCCAGGGGAAGGATACTGCAAATTCCCTATTTCCTCTCCATTCCAGGGGAAGGATACTGCAAATTCCCTATTCCCTCTCCACTCCTGAGGAAGGATACTGCAAAATCTCCATTTTCTCCCGATCAGATGGGATTCAGGAGGGAGAGAATAGATGGGGGCGGGGCAAGTCGGAGGTGGTATTTACCGGTTCTCAGAATTTTTGCTACCGGTTTGCCCGAACTGGTCACAACCTGCTGAACCCCACTTCGACCATTGTAGCATCCCCATGGTCACGAGATCAAAATTCAGATGCTTGGCAACGGAATCATATTTATGACGGCTGCAGTGTCCCGAGGTCATGGGATTACGAAGTTTCATTTTAATGTATGTCGATTAGGGTACATTTAAAGTGACTATAAAGTCCAGTTCTCTTATCATATTTTTTGACCTTCTGACAAGCAAAGCTAACGGGGAAGCCAGATTTGCTTAACAACTGTGTTAGTAACTTAACAACTGTAGCGATTCACTTAACAACTGTGGCAAGACCCAAAGGTGCTTTTTCAGGTAGCAACTGGACTTTCTTGTTTTTTCTTTGAAGACGTTTTGCTTCTCATCCAAGAATTCCCCACCATCCTGTCAGAGCTGAAGAAGCTTCTTGGATGAGAAGCAAAATGTCTTCAAAGAAAAAACAAGAAAGTCCAGTTGCTACCTGAAAAAGCACCTTTGGGACAACCATGACCTGGATGACTGAGAATCTCTCCAGACTTTTAGCTATCCAATTTGGGAGTAGGATTAGATTTCCAGGGGAAAAATGGCAAACTACAGGAACCAGAAGCACTAACTCAGGTGACCTCTGGGGACACAGATAAACCTGCAAGTGCTTAAATGACCCTCTAAAAGGATGCAAATGCCCAGCTGTCTGCAAGGAATATAATAAATCCTCCCATTCCCCACTATCCTGTGAGAGCTGAAGAAGCTTCTTGAATGAGAAGTGAAACCTCTTCAAAGAAAAAAAACAAATAAAGCCCAGTTGCCTCTTGAAAAAGCATCTTTGGGACAACCATGTCCTGGATGACTGAGAATCTCCATACACAACTGTGGCAAGGGAAGTTGTAAAATGGGGAACATTGTCCTTCACAACCGTCTCGCTTAGCGGCAGAAATGCTGGGCTCCATTATGGTGGTACATTGAGGGCTACCTGTAATGCACAATGGGTAACCTGTATAATGGCCACTGTTGGTGAACCTTTTCGGCACAGAGTGCTGAAATGGGAGCGCACGCCGGCAGGAGCGCTGGAAACCGGAAGAGCAGTTGAGCTTCCGATTTTCGGTGTGTGCATGTGAATGTAAAGACCAACTGTTGTGCATGCATAAGCAAAGACCTGCATGTGCACCAGGGAGCTGCTCTGGTGGTTTCTGACGCTCCCACGCATATGAAGACCAGCTGGCCAGCGTGCATGTGCACACCGGAACCCAAAAGAGCAACAGGCAATGGCTGGCATGCCAGGAGAGATGGCTCTGCGTGCCACTTCCGGCACATGTGCTGGGCTGCCCCAGCAGTATATAGCTAGTGTAGGAATTAAGAACCGTCTCCTTTAAGAAACTACCTCATGGGAAATGTAGGCAGAGGCTGCCTTCTGGGAGATGTAGTTCCATGACATGTGATCACATTTGTGTTTCTGATTGGCCACTGGGGCATTCTGCCTGCGTGAAAAGTTTATAGCCGGTCAGTTTAAATGCCTTTGTGAACCGGAATAGTAGGCGTTTGTATGTCCGCTCAGCATGGGAGTGAAATCATCATCTTTTTACACCACGTGATGGGACAGTTTATGGAAAGTCAGAAGTATCTTAACACTGAACTGTAAGTTTTGCTATTAAGAATGCCTGATAATAAACTTGATCTGAATGGGATTCCTAAGCGTGGAGTTAACTGCATGTCACAAGTGCAATAGGTTAGCCATCCGGGGCTAGGTCTATTGAAAAGAAAAAAGAAGGGAACAGTTCAAGATCTTCTTGCTGCCTTAAACCAGGTCAGTATGTCCTGTGTCCAGGAATACATCCATAGCTACGACAGATGCAGCATGGGGAAAGCAGAAGAGATGTCAAAGAGCCTGGAGTTAATTCAAATATCTGTGCAGTGCATTAAGCTGAGCAAGAGCCACACGAGTCTCATAAAACTTCCTTTGCTTGAACTCACCTTGGTAATTCAAGCCACATCACCCAGGAAGGAGACCACTCGCTCTGACTGGAGGGTCTCAAATTGGCATCAGGCAATAAGTCCCCGTTTTCTCCTTCCGTGGTCTCACACGCTTTCAGTTCTAGTGCTTTGAACACAACCGATGAGGAGACATTTTTCAAATGGGCTACTGCCTCTCTGCGGCTGACACCTGTCAGATCAATTCCATTCACGTTGAGCAGGATATCTCCTGTTGGACATGAAAAACAAAATAATGGGAACATTTTTAATTCAACGCTATGCTCACCACTTACGTGTCAATGACCCCCCTTTCGTGTTCTGACCCCCCTTCTTCCTTTGCCCACACAGAACACGCTCCGGAACAATACTATTTTAACAGGGTTTATTACACAGACAGACAGACAGATCCCTGGCAGTAAACCATCACGACAAGGCTCACAAACATAAGACACGAAAGCAGCTATCCAGCCTGCTACATTTTCAAGACCAAACTTCTTGCAGGATTTCTTTGTTGACTGCTGCAAAGGGCTCAGCAATGCTCAGTCAACCCTTTTATAGCCTGAAGGGGAGTCCACTTATCAGCAGCTGAGAGCTCTTACTGATGATAATTGTGCCCTCGCTCCTTGCGTCTATGGGCGCGGCGATAACGGGCGTCCATGAACTCCCTGCTGATCTCTGATTCACTGTCTCGTGACTCCTCCCCACTGCTCCAAGGCATGGCATCAGGAGCCCCCCTCCTCTGGCTCTCACCACTGCTCCATGCTTCAGGCACCTCCTGGTGGCCGACCAGACTCTCCGATCCCTGCTCAGAGTCAGAACCCTGCCCAAGATCCTCCTCATTCTCCTTAGCCGACTCATAGGGACCCTCACTCTCGGAGTCTGGTGGCAGCTGCAACGGCTCCGGGCACACAACACCTTTGCTTCCAGTTCGCAAATGTGAGCTCGCCTGCGCCACCTCCGCGCATGTGCAGGACCTTCCGTGCATGTGCAGAGCATCAAAAAAGGGACATGATGATGTCCAGGCAGGCAGGCGGGCGGAGTCTGCTACTGCCTGCAATGGTAAGTAGAACAGCCGGGGGGGGGGGGAATCCGCTGTGCCGAGCGATTTAGATTAGCTAGAAAGCAGGAAATCCAAATATTCTAGCTAATATAAATTGTGCATCACAGCTGATCGTCAGAAATACCAGTTCGCCAGAATTGGTAGCATTTTTTTTATTACTGGTTCAGGCGAACTGGTAGCATTTTTTACTACTGGTTCGGGCAAACCATTCCGAACCGGTAGCATTTCACCCGTGTCACCACTCCAAAAGGGACCAACTCGGACTGTTTATGATTGGATATGATCACTGGTCTCACATACATTTTTGATGGAGATTTATATTAATACTATATTTTTATTTGGGTTTTGTATGTACTCTCCCCTGAAATCCATTTTTAGAACAACATTGTCATCACGAAGCTTAAGGTTTTTTTAGTTACAACTATCAAAGCTATTGCAAATGTACATTCATTTAATTTCCAGATCAGAAAGTTCCAGAAATTTAGTTTTGGACATCTTTTTAACTCCAGGCCTTAATCAACCATTTATAAAAATGGAAATCAATTGTTTTGGGCAAAAGAGATGTATGTGCTGTCTGGAATTAATGACAATATATCTGTGGCCCTATGAATGTTGCAACAGAATGTGCATGTGTGCACACAGAGATGTACAGTATGTGTAAATAATGGAAAATTAAGTATTTGTGAATGTTGTTGGTTTGTCTGTTTTGGTACCTTTAAAAACATTACTATAATTTATTGTTAAGCTCATCATGACTAATTCTAGATTGCTATGTTCTTGGAAACTGCTAATCTACAAATGCCAACTAACCTGCAAAAAATTCAAATATATGAAGCTAATCTGTCAAATATGCTCACTAAAATCCTTACGTTCTCATTGACAATAATTAATAACTCTATGGTTGGCATCCTCTATCCATTAAACAAATAATTGACATGTATTAATTAATTAATTAATTAATTTACCTACTTACTTTATCATATCCTTATATAGGGTTAGGGTCCTTATATATTTAAGGGATCTAATGTTGACTAGATAATACTGTTCCGAGTAAGAATGCTAGATTGTAAGTATGAGTTAATTGGTATATAATCATGCATCCATCTTGCATTAACAGGGGTGGGCCGCTACAGATTTGCCCGGGTTCGGGAGAACCTATAGCTAACATTATGACCGATTCGGAGAACCTCCAAATCCCACCCTGGCAGGCTCCTCCCCTCCCAGGAGTCTCCATATGGCCCGTTTTGGATGCGAGGTAAGTGCAGGGCCCGTGCGGAGGCTCGGTGAGGGGGGAAAACGGGCCTCCTGGAAGTTCCAGAAGGGCAGAAACGGGCCTCTGGAGAGCCTCTGGAGCTCAAGGGAGGAAGTTTTCACTCTCCCTGAGACTAGAGAAAAGCCTCCGGAACCTGAGAAAGGCAAAAACACACGGCCCCGCCCCCTGCCATGGTGCAAGAGGCAGACTAGGCCACACCCACCATGGCCACGCCCACCCAGCAACTGAGCAGAGAATCTGTTGCTGAAATGTTTGAAGCCCATCCCTGCTTGCATATATTTAAGAGGAAAGAAAGATCAACATCTTTTAGTGGGTATTCCAATGTTTGAAATTAATCATTATTAATGATGGTTTAGTGCGCACAATCATGGATTGAAAAATTGATATGCCTATAGGTGAGGGGACCTCATATCTTGCATGTTAAAGTCGTCGTCCCCCTTTCTAAACGTGGCTAATTCATAGCACGCTATCCCAAAAATGATGTTCAAAACCAGTGTTTCTCAAACTTGGCGACTTTAAGTCCTGTGGACTTCAACTCCCAGAATCCCCCAGCCAGCATAGCTGGCTGGGGAATTCTGGGAGTTGAAGTCCACAGGACTTAAAGTCGCCAAGTTTGAGAAACACTGTTCAAAACTAACATTTGGGAGCACTGAAAACAAATTTAGACGTGGGGAGAACCCTGAAAAAAAAAGTGTCAGTTTTTTTACAGATTCTTGTGGCATCTGGAACAAATTAGGAGGTAATTTCTTCTCTGTTCTCAATTTATCTCCAGCCATTTTAGATGGCGACTCCCACTTGGGAAGAGGTAATGCTGGAACTGGATAACATGTGGAGACATCGGTGTAAAAAATTAAGCTAAAAAACTGGCGGGGAGATCAGATTTTATTTTTAATAATAGTAGAACTTAGGCACGTTCAAAATTAAATTCCATGAAGTTCAATGAAACTTGCCTCTTGGTTCAGAAGTATAAAAGTGCATCATTTGCTATTTTTTTTTTGGCTGCTATATGAGGTAAGATCAGACTGAGTGATAGTGAACGATCGTTTAGTACCAGGGGTGGGCTTCAAAAATTTCAGCAACGGGTTCTCTGTCCAGTTGCTGGGTGGGCACGGGCGTGGTGAGTGTGGCCTAGTCAGCCTCCTACACGACAGCAGGGGGGAGTTTTTGCCTTCCCCAGCCTCTGGAGGCTTTCCTTGAGCCTCTGGGTGGGCGAAAACTGCCCCCTGGGCTTCAGAGGCCCTCCGGATGCCCGTTTCCGGCCTTCCAGAACTTCCAGGAGGCTCGTTTCCCCCCCCCTCCCCAAGTCTCCACACAGGCCCTGCACTTACCTTGCATTCAAAAAGGGCCACATGGAGACTCCTGGGAGGGCAGGGGTGGGCGTGGCCAGCCACGGGTGGGATTTGGAAGTTCTCCGAACCGGCCATAACATTAGCTACGGGTTCTCCCGAACCTGGGCGAACCCATAACAGCCCACTCATGTTTAGTACCCAATTATAGCAGAATGGGGAGTTGAAGAGGGTCTCCACTGATCTAAACCAAAATTCCAATCATTATACCAAGGGTCAGCAACCTGCGGCTCTGGAGCCGCATGTGGCTCTTTCATCCCTCTGCTGTGGCTCCCTGTCGCCAGTCAGCACCACAATTTTGAGAGGAGCTTCCGGTTTGGGGCGGGGGAGTAGGGCGTGCCAGGAGGAGACTCTATGGCAAGAGGTGGGTTTTCTGGTCAGCTCCACAATTGATAAGGCTTTCGGTTAGGACAGATAGAGGAAAAAGGATGCCACGCTAGGAGGAGACTCTATGGTGGGGAAACAGGACTTCCAGTCAGTTCCAGAATTGAACGGAGGACTTCCGGTTAAGACCTTTGTGGCTCTTTGTGGCTCTTTTTTCCTATGAAAAAAGCGAAGTCAAAGCTGGGGGAAATTAGTCATTGAATGTATAATGCAGGGGTTATACATTCAATGACTAATTCCCCCCCCCTTTGACTTCACTTTTTTCATAGGAAATACCTGGAGCTTTAGGAAAATTAAAATCTTTACTGAAAACAATGCCAATGTCAGAAGTGGATGTGAATGAGTGGAGACTGGTTTTTCAGGAGCCTTGTTTCTAATAAATCAGGAAGCATCTCCACTCTCCTTGGTCCACATCTGGCTGTCATCATTATTTTTTTTGTGTGTCAAATAAGACCTTTCCTTGTGCCAGTAAGTGTAGGAGTTGGGTCATGTTGCTGAGTCTGCAGTCTTTCAAGCAATCAATGTGTTTCCTTATTAGTTCTCGCCTGAAAAGCAGGATTCTCCCAAGCCACAACTTACACGATATGAGAGAAATCTATGAATAGATGTTTTCTCAGACGAGATAATGAACAGAATTCTTTAAAATTGCCCTTTTGGCACCACCAGGGGAAACGTAGAGTGGGGTGCTGTTATAAAACTTAAGTATGTTATAAATAGTTAGCAAACTGTATTGTATTTTAAAGTAAATGTGGTCCTTCCACCCTTCAATAAGAGGATTAAAAAACTATATAGGTGGGTTTCACATAATTTTAGCACCGGTTCGCTACACACCGAAAATGTGAGTGCATGTTTGCGCCTTCTGTGCAAGCGCTTTGCTCAGGCACCTGGCTTGCATGCATGCACGCAGCTTAGAAAACATGGCTAAATAGGACAGCATAGCCCCGGGGCAAGTGGGTGGGTGCCACTACTGGTTTGTCCGAACCAGTCCAAACTGGCTGAATATGACCACTGCGTATAACTCTGCCAATTGTCTGGAGATTGCAGCTCTATGCCATATTATTATTTCATTGGTAGCATTTCAAAATATTATTTATTTATTGTGGGCTTCTTTGGGTTCTAAGAGGATTGATAACATTTTAAAAACTAAACCAGGGGTGTTCAACCTTGGCAACTTTTAAGACTTGTGGACTTCAGCTCCCAGAATTCCCCAGCCAGCTTGTGGGAATTCTGGCTGGGGAATTCTGGGTCGCTGAAGTCCACAAGTCTTAAAAGTTGCCAAGGTTGGACACCCTTGAAGTAAACTAAGCAGAAGGGAAGAAGAATGCATGTCTGTATTTAGCGCCCTTTAAATGTAGAAATCCTCCCAAAATCATAATTA
The DNA here is from genome assembly GCF_964273705.1 of Natrix helvetica. Lineage (NCBI taxonomy): Eukaryota > Metazoa > Chordata > Lepidosauria > Squamata > Natricidae > Natrix > Natrix helvetica. The sequence goes on along the minus strand of NC_138558.1, from coordinate 65,209,970 downwards.
TTTATTCTTACTTGTACCTTTATAGGTTGATAGCCACCCAGAACCATAACAAATTAGAGGCTTAGAAATCCAATAAACAAATACACATATATCATTTTCCAAAACTTCAGTCTTAACAATGTGGGAAATACAGCAGATAGGGAAACCTATGACGATTTCCCTGATTAATCTATGAAAATATATATTCAATCTCAAGCTCATAATGACTTTGTTTAGTGTATATTGGACTTTACTGTTTTGATATGTCGAATTTTATTGCAAATCAGCTAGAGAACACAGCTATTAAGCTAGCATTGTTCTCATTATTGCAACTTATTTTCCCCTGCTTTCTCTCACCTGCATCAACAGTCAATCTTAGCAGAAATACTAAAAGATGTGTTGAAAGGCACTTGAAGTAGAGCATGTGACAATAACTCAGAGCAATGAATTAATGAGTTTATTCATTTCATTCATTCAAGAACTATAGGTGTCTCAAGGACTCCTAATCAGAAAAATGATATCCAGCCCCCAAGTTATTTTCACTCATCTATCCCAAACCTTAATGAGCATTTATTACAGCTTATATTTAATGTTCTCCCCTTGAAATCTTTAGTGGGTACATCCCATAATATCCTTGGCCCTGGAGGCTTTGTCTATGTAAATCAGGGAAGGATGATTTACCAATTTACTGATTAATAGAGTCCAACCCCCTGCCCAAGCAGGAGACCTTACACCTGTGATGGCGAACCTTTGGCACATGTGACAGAGGTGGCATGCAGCGCCCTCTCCGATGGCACACGAGCTATCACCCCAGTTCAGCTTTGCTGCACATGCCCACATGCCTCCCGCTGGCCAGCTGATCTTCAGGTCTCTGCGGTGTATGTGCAGGGGGGAAGGCATCAGAGGTGGTATTCAGCCAGTTCGTACTGCTTCAGGTGAAGCTCCTAATAAATAACTGGATTTCTTTTGAAGCTTGGCTCAAGGCTCATGATTTAATTAGGGCATCGGTTGTAACCCTGACAGTAACTGTGAGAGAGATCTAGGTGTCTGATTGGACCACTGCTTAAGTATGACACCAGTGTGCTGCAGCTGCCCAAAAAAGCCAATGCAGCCCTAGGATGCATCAATATCATGATCATGAGAAGTGATAGTATCACTTTATACTGTACTAGTGAGGCCACACTTGGAATACGGCATCTATGATGCAAAAAAAAAAAAAAAATCTGAGGCCCTAAAAATTTCCATATGTTTCAGAGTATAAGATGTACCTTTTTCCCCCTTAAAAGAGGGTAAAAATTTGGGTGCGTTTTATGCGCTGAATGTAGCCCCACCCACTGTCCCTCACCCTTTGGCCTCTGCTTCCCAGCAATTTACCTACTTGCAGCAAACAGGGAAAATGGGGCTTGCAGAGGCTGCAATGGGCTATAGCAATCCCTGAGGCCTGAAACAATTGATGATCAGGAGGCCGGTGCTTAAACTGAAAGTGAAACTTGCTCTTTGCTCCATGAGGCAAATTGCTGGGAGGCAGAAAGAGGTTTTTTTTTTCTTGTGCTAATCAGGTTGTTTGATGTTTGCTGCAAGGAGGTAAGTCAACAACTATAAATGCCTATAGAATGTTCAAATTATTAGACTTATTTTTTAAAGACTGCTTTATTATTGTTCTAGACAGCTTAACAAAATGAAGAAGCTTTTTAAAATAAATGCTTGATCTGAAGAGGCCCAGTGCTATTGTATGTTCTTTTAAATAGCAGAGAATAATGTATACTTCCAGAAAGCACATCAATTATAACAGCATCTGTACAAGTATAGTCTGAAATGTAACAATACAAACAGTGTCTATCGTATGTACTGTTTGCTGTTTGTTGCAAGGAGGCAAATTGCTGGGAGGCAGAAGCAGATTTCCCTCCCTTGTTTTCCTCCCCAAAAGCTTTTTGTGTCTTATACTTCGGAGCGTCTTATACTCTGAAAAATACGGTAACGCAAAGAAGAGCAACAAAGTAACATACCTGGAGGCTAAACCATATGACAAATAGTTAAGGGAACGAAGTATGAATGGCCTATCAAAGAGAAGGATTAGGGGCAACATGAAAGCTGTTTTCCAGCACTTGAGAGGTTGTCACAGAGAAGTGGGGGTTGACTTATTCTCCAAAACACTTAAGTGTAGGATGAGAAGTAACAGGTAGAAGATCATTAAAGAGATCCAATCTAGAACTGGGGAGAAATTTCCTGACAGTGAGAACAATCAATCAGTGGAACTGCTTGCTCCACCACTGGAGGATTTCAAGAAGACATTGGACAACCATTTGTCCAGCATGTTACAGGGCAGTGATGGCTAATCTTTTTGTCATTGCGTGCCGAAAGTGCCCGCGTGCCTGCACCCATAATGCAATGTACGTGTGACCTCCGGTGATGTCCGCCCCCTCGCGCATGGACCCCACTCCGTCCCCCCTCACCGATTTTTGGCTTCCAGGTTGATGCAGGTTTCCCAGACCCAAAATGGGGCACAGGAGAGCTGCACGTGCCCCCCGCCCCATTTTGGGCCTGGGAAGCCTCCTGCGCTGACCTGGGAGCCAAAATGTGCCATGGGGGCACTGTGCAAAGTCCAAAAATGCAATGCGAAAGCCCCCCTGCGCATGCGTCCTGCCCTCCTGTGAATGTGCACAAGCGTTGCCTGCATGTGCCCCTCCTCCCCGCATGCATGAGAGATACCTGAAGACAAGCTGGCCAGCAGGAGGCGTGTGCACATGCACGGCGGAGCTCAGCTGGGACGACGACTGGCATGCCTGCAGAGAGGGCTCTGTGTGCCACCATCACAGGTATAGGGCCCCCTGTTTGAGCAGGGGATTGGACTAGAAGACCTCCAAGGTCCCTTGCAGCCCTGTTTGAATGTTTTATGTTCCAGTGATCCAATCCAGTCTAATTTAACTTCTCAAAGATTCAACAGTACAGTAATGTCAGAAGAAGACAACATAAAAGCTGTTCCAGCTAAGCATGTTTTTAAAAGTACATAAGGAAGACTGGAAAAATAAAGTTGCTTTGAGATGGATTCCCAGCTCAAAATATGTTCTAAACCGACATGCAATCACCTGTTTTTATTCGGCCATCTCTGCTGATGACTCCACCCGGTTCAACGCTTAAGACATAAATAGGTAGGTTCCATTCTCTGTGTGAAGACAGACCTCCTGCCACCGTCATTCCCAGGGACTCTGCATTATCTTTTCGGACAATGACCACTTTTTCATGACAGGTAACTGCATGAAGGGCACTCTGCGAAGGGCAAAGAGCAAACATAAATTCAGTGACTGGACAAAGGTTAATTGGGACCAGTTTATCATTCATTCATTTTTTCCATTGTCCACCTTCTTAACTCACCTTATCCCTGCCGTATAGCTCTGCAATATGACAAACTTTCTCTCTCTCCCCTCCCTCCCTCCCATATGTATATATATGGTACATATGTGCTAGTCATTCCCGACTCTAGGGGGCGGTGCTCATCTCCATTTCAAAGCCGAAGAGCCAGCGCTGTCAGAAGGTCATGTGACCGTGATGACTAGACGCCAAAGGAGCACGGAACACTGTTACCTTCCCACCAAACGTGGTTCCTATTTTTCTACTTGCATTTTTTACAAGCTTTCAAACTGCTAGGTTGGCAGATGCTGGGACAAGTAATGGGAGCTCACTCCATTACGCGGCACAAGGGATTCGAACTGCCGAACTGCTGACCTTAAGTTTCATGAAGCTAGGATGTCTGTAACTGCCGAAATATATTGGATATCTTTCTGAAGATTCAAAATACCTTTTTGCAGGGGTAAAATCATGCAAATCTACAGTTTCAGAAATTTAGCATCTGGTAGCGAAAAGCCCAAATCCTCTTGGATTCTTACATATCCCAGACCCTGGTGGAACAAGGGTGTTTGCAAGGTGTGGTCAAAAGAATTCAAGGTGGTAGTCGCATCAACACAATCAAAGCCATGATTGCCCTGTGCGTTATGCATAAAGCACCTGCAGAGTTTTGATTGCGCTATTGTCACCGACCATCCTCGCCTTTTTCACCACACCCTGCAGATATTCCCTGTTGGAGAAGGATTCTGTGCCCTTTTTTAAAGTAAGCCAGGAAACCTTCAACTTCTGTAAGATACAGAAGGATCTGGACAGACTTGAACATTGGGCACTAACAAAATTAACTTCAGTGGTGAAAAGAGTAAGGTTCTACATTTAGGCAACAAAAACAAAATGCGCAGGTACAGTATATGTGGAACCTTGCTCAATAGTAGTAACTGTGAGAGGGATCTTGGAGTCCTAGTGGACAACCATTTAAATATGAGCCAGCAGTGTGCAGCAGCTGCCAAAAAAAGCCAACACAGTTCTAGGCTGCATAAACAGAGGGATAGAATCAAGATCACGTGAAGTGTTAATACCACTTTATAAACCTTTGGAATACTGCATTCAGTTTCGGTCGCCACTATGTAGAAAAGATGTGGAGACTGTAGAAAGAGTGCAGAGAAGAGCAACAAAGATGATTAGGGGACTGGAGACTAAAACATATGAAGATTAGTTGCAAGAACTGGGTATGTCTAGTTTAATGAAAAAAAGGACTAGGGGAGACATGATAGCAGTATTCCAATATCTCAGGGTTGCCACAAAGAAGAGGGAGTCAAGCTATTCTCCAGGGCACCTGAGGGCAGAACAAGAAGCAATGGGTGGAAACTAATCAAGGAGAGAAGCAACTTAGAACTGTGGAGAAATTTCCTCATAGAACAATGAATCAGTGGAAGAACTTGTCTCCAGGGGTTGTGAATGCTCCAGCACTGGAAGTTTTTAAGAAGATGTTGGATAACCATTTGCAGGAGGTTGGACTAGAAGACGTCCAAGGTCCCCTCTAACAGTTATTGTATTCTATCTCCTTAGCAATAAAATGATCCAGGTTGAGTTCATTTCTATTTTTGTGATTTTTCTCGCTGGCAAGTGTGTTGGTTTGAAAGGAAACGTATTTTTTTTGCAAGTCAGCGAACTTTTGAACCGAAGCATGCAAATTCTATTTCCTCTGTCTCAGTAAAATAGGCTATTCTTAAAAATGCTTCCACAAAGAAGAAGAAGATGTTGTTGATCTCTTGAAGACTGATCTGCTGTCACCAACTTCATTTTGTTAGGAAGAGGAGGAAATTACTGATTTCTCCTTAGGTCACGAGCAAAAGCTTTTAGAAGTTTCTCTTAAAAGCTACCTCGGAACAACTTCTCATTTAGATTGCAATAAATGCCAAGCAACCTTAAAGGCTCAAAAGGAATGCTGGTGAACGGGTTTCCTTCTTTCCTTTTAGATTATAAAATAACATTTATGCACGGAATGAGGGGATAGTGAGGGTAAGTGGAAGAAACTGAAATTTATTCCGTACTTAGTTTTACTACTGATAACCAAGACCTTTAGTTCCAAGAAAGTGTTCTCAGGGGTGATTTTTTTTAAAAAAATAACCAATTCCATCTAGGCTTATAGCATTACTGTGGGGGCTCCATTGATAGGGAGATCCCAATAGGTTGCCTTCGTGTTAATATTCGTTGTTTTGTAAACATTGGCAGCAATTTATTCTGGGAGGCTGATATTTGTCTTTGAACGATAGATAGATAGATAGATAGATAGATAGATAGATAGATAGATAGATAGATAGACAGACACACAGACAGACAGATGATATATAGATAGATGATAGATAGATAGACAGATGATAGAGTGATAGAGATAGATAGAGATAGATAGAGATAGATAGATAGATAGATAGATAGATGATAGATAGATAGATAGATAGATAGATAGATAGATAGACAGACAGACAGACAGACAGAGATAGATAGATAGATAAAGATATATTTGTGTTGTATTTGTGCTGATAAATAAATAAAGGGAGACTAGTATAGATCTATTTCAAGCTATTTAGCTCTCATCAGCTAGCCATACCCTTCCCAGTAAGGATATGGCTAGCTGATGAGAGCTAAATAGCTTGAAATAGATCCATACTAGTCTCCCTTTATTTATTTATCAGCACAAATACAACACAAATATAAAAAGGCAACATTAAAAATAAAAATATGGTTTTCTGCCTGGATGGTCCTCTGTAATGAGCCGAAGGACAGAAAGGGGGAGTAGTGAGCTCCCTCCCATATTTGGGCATACCAGGGGTTGTAACACACACACATACATACATACATACATACATACATACATAGGGGGGGGGGAGAGGCAGGCAGGCAGGCAGGCAGGCAGGCAGGCAGGCAGGCAGCAATAGCACTTAGACTTACATACTGCTTCACAGTGCTTTATAGCCCTCTCTAAGTGGTTTACAGAGTCAGCCTTTTGCCCCAAACAATCTGGGTCCTCATTTTACCCACCTTGGAAGGATGGAAGGCTGAGTCAATCTTGAGATCTGGTGAGATTCGATCTGCCAAACTCCTGGCAGCCGGTGATCAGCAGAATTGCTATGTATGTATGTATACATCTGTGTGTGTGAGAGAGGTGGGTTGCTGCTGGCATTACTGCCGGTTCGGTGTGTGCGCAATTTTGCGTGCACTTGCTTGCTTTGCTCGTTGCCCATAAACTTCGCAGTTGCCCATAACCAGGTCTTTGCATGCCAGAACATTAAAACAAAACAAAACCATGTTGTACTGACCGGGGAACCGGTTCGGAAGCGTGGCAGGCTTGGGTCACTGCTGGCTGAACCGGTCTGAACTGATAGGGACCCACCTCTGGTGTGTGTGTGTGTGTGTGTGTGTGTGTGTGTGTGTGTGTGTGTGCATGTGTTTGTGTGTGTATTGCATAATACAATATTTATCATACTGCAATATCTGTCTATTCATCCACCCCTCATCTATCTTGCAATGTTCCAAGACAAAGGCCTTATTGCTGAGGAACACAAAATTCCTATAGTTGACAGAATAGCTTCAGATAATTAAAACTATTGCCTCCCAGACAGCTAGATGGCTAGAGAGAAGACAGACAGAGGTAGGTAGGTAGGTAGGTAGGTAGGTAGGTAGGTAGGTAGATAGATAGATAGATAGATAGATAGATAGATAGATAGATAGATAGATATAGATAAATAGATAGATAGATAGATAGATGATAGATAGATAGATGATAGATAGATAGATGATAGATAGATAGATAGATAGATAGATAGATAGATAGATAATAGATAAGATAGATATTGCAATATGTATATGTATGTGTAGTATACACAGCCTTCCCCACTTCCAAGGTCAGCAAAATGAGGACCCAGATTGTTGTGGACAATATGCTGACTGTGTAAACTGCTTAGAGAGGGCTGTAAAGCACCTTGGAAGCAGTATATAAATTGCTATTGCTATTGTGCAGCATTCTGGATTTAAAGGGTAATGTGTGATTATAAGAGGGCAGAGTCCTATTTTAATTCCATCTTTTCCTGAGATCGCGTGCCGGCTGCAGAGGGCAGCCACCCATCCTCACAAAAAGATACAGCTGCTTTAAGATGCTCTTGACATGCTACATGCATGCCCAGGTAACCATTAGATCACATTCTGCTCTGGGAATCCCAGTTTCTGCACTTTTTACTGACAGGAATTAAGGGGGTCGAACAATTTCTTGGGAAGAACACCTGAAGACGCAAATATCAGATGATCTTATCCAGTGGTGAAATTCAATTCCCCCCCTTTTACAGGTTCTGTGAGCATGGCTTGGTGGGGAAGTCATGTGATTGAGTGGGCGTGGTCAACTTTACATCACTCACCGCAACCCACCAAGCCACGCCCACAGAACCGACAGAAAAGTTCAGCCGGCCAAGTCTTCTAGCGTTCAACCTGGCCGCTTCTCACCTCCTCGTGTTTGCTCTGTGTGTATGAGACCTAGAAGGAGGCGAGAAGCAGCCACATTGAATGCTGTGGCAGAGGGAAACCGAACTTTTCTCCGTCTCTTCACAGTGGAAGGCAGTCACCGGCCACAGTCTGTCCCTTTATGGTCCCCCCCACTCCCTCCCGGGATCGTACTTTAAAGACTGTGGCCAGCAGCCGCCTTCTGAGCAGCCTTGCTGCAATGCTGTCCCTCCTACTGCTGTCGCCTTTCTCCTGGCCAGGTCCAGCCGCGAGCGGCATCGGCAGGCAATGGGGTGCACATGCGCAGCGAACCGATTCAAATCATCCCTACTAGTTCGCCCGAACCGGTCCAAACCGGTCGAATTTTACCCCTAATGCAATGGTTCTCTTCAATCAGCATCTTGCCTTGTGCATGGTGTAGAAATGTTTGACACGGCACAATTCCCTCCAAATGAAAGTTAGTGAAATTTGGATATGCAATAATCCGAGAGCCTCCCAGCTTCCCTGATCTTTGGTGCTGGACAAGCCAATGTTTACAATTGTCCCTGGCTTCAGAGCCAGGCTCTTCCCTCATAGAGGCAGGATGTCGTGGGTTTTCATCGCCAAAAGGGACAGATGGACCACTTTACAATAACAAATGATGTTGAAGGCTGAAGCTTATTCTTGGCACTGGATAGTAGAAACTTGAAAGCAATATTGGCCCCTCATTTACATCTGTGCTCTAGAAATTTCTCAACCAAGAGTTGACTCTCAAAGTAAGAAAAAGGAGGGGGGAGGGATTGGGATAATCTAAATCAAATTATCCTACAGAGGGGAAATATTTAAGCAGGATAACAGTCTGTATAGTAACCTGGAAGGTTGTGCAATCAATTACTTTTTGCCTCTGTCACACAGGAGTAAAATCCATCTAGGTGTATAAGACAGCAGTTTGAGTTGGACACTGAAGTGTTGGAAGAGATGTCCATCTGGGTTCAGTTCGAAGTGGGGGAAAAGACACTGGAAACATGGAGGCTGCTTGGAAAGATGGTTTAATGGTGGACAGGACCACCTGGCTTGAATTCCTGAGCAGAAATAGGGGAGAGATGCTGAGAGTGCCCTGGTTTTATGCCCTATGTTGGGCTTTGAATTTGAGCTTGTGTTTTGATTGGTTGTCAGACTCCCATGGGGCCATGCAGGAGTAACTTTGTAGGTTGTCTGTGTCCCAAGCTTGGTTGACTCTTGCTGGGTGATGATGTAATAAAGGGATTTTGGGGAATTCCTCCTATGGCCTGAAGGAGGTAAATCTTTGTTATGTAGAATAGACTGGCTCAGGCCTTAATGGCCCATTGACAAAGGTGGGGTGTGGGGTAAGTTTCTGCCTCTCTTTTAAGGGAAATATTCTGCCCTTTTAATATTTCCTAAAATATCTCATTTTCCTTGGAGAGAGATGGGTGCCAACTTCCTACAGAAGTCTCTCCAAAACTCTATAAAATTGGGATAACATCTATTCCATAACAACTGTGAAATAAGCCTCTTCAAAGGAACTCACACTCAAGCAATTTTAAAAGGATAGCACAGAGATTTTGTTTTTGCAAGGGGGTAAAGAAAATAATTCACGCATGAAGAGATTCACTTAAATGATTCCAGCAGGAATCAGGAGATACAGTATGCACTGGATAGCAGAGAGATGGGTAAGAATTCTGAGGCAAGTTTAGAAACCCTTTTCAGCTTCATTCCACAATTTGCTTAAGCAGCTGTTTGATACGTTTATTTATAACGCGTTTAGGCATGAGCTGTATACAACACTTCTAGATTTGCAAATATCCATGTAACCACTAGGTGGCAGCAAAGAAACACACGAAGCCATAACCCCTTACTAACAATAATGCTCAAATAGTAATAAAATCAGAAATAAGAAAGTAAACAATGTCTTTGATCCCATCTGGGGCCATGGAGCATGTTATGCCAATTTAGAAATGTTTCTACCCCCTATTTTTAAGGCATGTCAAAAAGCTAAAACCTCCACGATATGTGGAGGTTTATTCATCTGCATTCTGCTTTGTATTTGTTTATACTATATATTCACGGGTGGGCTGCTGCAGGTTTTCACAGGTTTGGGTGATCCTCTATCTGCCCAGTTCGGCAAAGCCACAAATCCCACCCCTGGCTGGTCCTCTCAAGAGTCTCCACGCAGCCCGTTTAGGATGCCAGGTAAGTATAGAGCCCACGCGGAGGCCCCGGGAGGGTGAACAATGGGCCTCCCAGAAGTTCCATGCCCATTTCCGCCCCCCCCCCCGAGGACATTGACGGGGCGGGGCGGGGGAATGGCCAGGGGGGGGCATGTCCAGCTTGATGTCACTCATGTTGGGGGCACCTTTGGTGGCCTAAGCACTCTGTCAGTAAAAATGGGCTCCCGAGCTCCGTTTTCGGCTGTGACAGCCTCCTGCAATCCTCTGCCAGTGAAAATGGAGCTCAGAAGCGCCGCACGCAGCCCTCCCGAGCTTCATTTTCGCTAGCAGAGGAACTGTGGGCCGGGTTTCCAGGGTGGCCCCGCGGGCCAGATCTGAGCACCCCACGGGCTGGATTTGGGCCCCAGCCTTGAGTTTTGACACCCCTGATATATACCATGAGGAGGAGGAGGAGGAGTGCAGGCCTCACCTTGTCAGGAATGAAGGGCAGATGGTTACTGTGGCAATCCCAGCCAGTTTCCTGCAAGATATCCGGGGTCTGTCGCCTGGTTTGCCTGGAAATGCTGAAGTGAACCTGCTTCTTGCTAGCCTGCATATTGAGACACAGAGAGAAGCCCCCCCATAGTTAACTGGCTGCCTAACCAGATTTTCAGACACATTCACAAAATGGCTGTGCTCAAAGCAGATTGACTTTAAACCGATTTAACAAAATGCCTTCTGGATACATTATAAAGTTTTATTTGAGGGGCTGCCACAGAAAGGAAGGGGGGAGGGTTAAGCTATTTTCCAAAGCACCTGAAGACCTGATTCTAAAATGGATGGAAACTGATCAAGGAGAGATTCAACCTGGAAATAAGGAGGCATTTTCTGACAGGGAGGACAATCAACGGATGGAACAGAAGTTGCCTTCGGATGTTGGGGTAGCCTCATCACTGGAATCTTTCAAGAAGAGACTGGACCGCCATCTCTCAGAAATGGTGTAGGGTCTCCTGCTTGGGCGGGGGTTGGACTAGATGACCTACAAGGTCAGGGGTGGGATTGAAAATTTTAACAACCGGTTCTCTGCACGGTAGCTGGGCATGGCCTATTCGGTTTCCTGCACCACGGTGGCAGAGGGGCAGTTGTCACTCTCCCAAGGCTCTGGAGGTTTTCTTTGAACCTCTGGAAGGGTGAAAACATCCTCTTCTGGGCTCTGGAGGCCGGAAACGGGCTCATTTCCAGACTTTCAGTACTTCCGGTAGGCCTGTTTTTTGCCATCCCAGAGCCTCCACGAGGGCCCTGCACTTCCCTGGCAAGATGAATGGGCTGTGTGGAGACTCCTGGGAGGGGAGGGGCAGAGTGAGCAGGGTCAGCCATTTCTTGTAACTACCAGTTCGGCGAACCAGATTAAAATTAACATCTGGTTCCCCCGAACCGGTCCAAACTGACTGAATCCCACCCCTGTACAAGGTCCTTTCCAACTCCGTTAATCTGTTGAAGTTCTGGCAACAATAAAAACAGGGCAGATTTCCCCCGTTTTCTCTGCAGGCACGGTGGTTTACATCCTTTGTCTGAAACAAACGTTAACCCCATTTTTTCCGAGCTGTTCTGAGGAAGCTCTTTCAACCTACTTGTATTAATTGGGCTGCACTTTCTGGACTTCCGTGCTGCAAGTCGTGCCCGTTAATGGCTAAAACCTTATCGTCCTTTCGAATTTCCCCGTCACGGGCAGCCAGGCCTCCTTCGAGCAGGTTGAACACAAAGACCCCATCTTCGTTGGCCTTACGGATCAACTTGATGCCCAGCTGTTGCTCTGGGTTGCTTTTGTTCAGAATAATGTGCAAATTCTCATCCCTGTGGCAAGGAACATCAGGGAAAAGTCCGGGATTCCCACATTGGTATTTTTGCTCTCTGAGCACAGTGAGACGGAGAACTTGACAAGGTTGTGTCAGGACGAACAAGGCATAACTGTGAGGGACGTTTCTGATATCTATGCCGTTGACCTGGAAGACAGAACTGTGCGTCAGTCATATCTAACCGAGGCTGATCAACACCCAACCATGCTGTCTACTTGGATGACTTCTTCTTCTTCTTTTAAATATATGTTTTATTGATGCATTTTTAAAATAAACATAAAACGTTCCAGATCTATCTGAACAGCGTGTTGTCTGGGTACAGTTGGTTTTAAGTAAGAGTACAGAAATAATCATAATAGTAACCATAAGAAACATACTAATATTAATCACAAAGTAATAATACAATTAGTTTAGCCTTCTTGCAAAATTTTCAATACATTTTTTAAAATTATCTGTTTAATCCAGGGGTGTCCAAACTTGGCAACTTTAAGACTTGTGGACTTCAACTCTGGGGAATTCTGGGAGTTGAAGTCCACAAGTCTTAAAGTTGCCAAGTTTGGACACCCCTGGTTTAATCTTTATAGTTTCTAACCTCTGTTTTTGTTAGATAGCCATTGGTAAAACAAATCCCATGTTAAAGAATATTCTGTTTCTTCCTTTCCTTTAAATGTTAATCCATTCCTTTTGGAGGAGTTCTTGTGGCAGTGATAGCTTCCACCACTTTAGGGGTGGGATTGAAAAATTTTAGCAACCAGTTCTCTGCCTGGTTGCTGGTTGGGCGTGGCCATGGTGGGTGTGGCCTACTCCACCTCCTGCACCACGGAGCTTTTGCCCTCCCAGGCTCTGGAGGCTTTCCTCAAGGCCCTCCATGGGGCATTTTCGGACTTCCAGAACTTTCAAGAGGTTCATTTTTCGTCCTCCCACAGCCTCCGCGCAGGCCCTGCACTTACAAACGGGCTGCATGGAGACTCTTGGGAGGGGCGGAGTAGGGTTGGCGGGGCCAGCCAGTCCTTTCAACTACCGGTTCAGTGAATCAGTTGTAAAATTAGCATTCGGTTCGCCCAAGCCGGTCTGAACCAGCTGAATCCCACCCTGGCAACTTCTCTTGAATGTCCCTCCTTCCCAAGTTTTTTCCTTTCTTGCTGATGTGGAAGTCTGTTATTTTATTTTATTTTATTTCTTTACTCACCAAAAGAAAATGACAAATTCAAAGGAGAAAAATATTACTATTTTTAACTATTAGGGCAAGTATTAAAATGTGACAGAGGCGACAGGCATGTTAGTGCAGTTATGCATGCCTCCTCAGGGACCACTTAAAGTCCACAGAGGTTAAGTTAGAATAGAATAGAATAGAATATTTATTTCTAAGCCGCACCCTCTCCCGAAGGACTCGGGGCGGCGTACAATCAAACAAATAAAATACAAAGTACAATACAATACAATACAAATCTGGACAGGACATACATATAACAAGGACGTATATAAGACGTATACAAGGAGGAGGTAGGCTGATAGCTAAAAAACAATTAAACAATTAACAATTAAAACAATTAAAAAGTCACAATATTTAAAAACCCCAATAAATAAATTCAATTGAATTACATTAATAAAAAACCCGTCAGGAGCGATATAGTTAGATCATGGTTGAGCCAGGCCAGCTACTTGGAATAGGTGGGTCTTGAGCTTAACTCTGAAGGAACGGAGGTCAGATGTAGTCCTAATATCCGGAGGGAGGTCATTCCACAAGGCTGGGCCCGCCACAGAGAAGGCTCTACTCCTAGGCGCCGCCCCTCGACACTGTCTGGTGGACGGCACCTGGAGGAGTCCCTCTCTGTGCGAGCGAATTGGTCGCAGGGATGTATGGGGCAGAATACGATCCCGCAAGTAACTAGGTTAGAATTAAAACTGGGGAAGTTAATGGCTGAGACAAGTGAATTGGGTAAGATATTCCAGACTTTGACAGCTGTGTCACAAAATCAATTTTTTTTTACAATTTTTATTTTCCTTAGATACGTCTCGCTTATCATCCTCTGTGTTTACTGCCGTTCTGTTTTTTGTCCTATTTCTTCTCTAGAATCCATATCCATGATGGCAAACCTATGGCACATGTGCCACAGGTAGCACATGGAGCCCTCTCTGCAGGTATGGGAGCCATCGCCCCAGCTCAGCTCCACTGCGCATGCGTGCGCACCCCCCGCAGGCCAGTTGGTTTTCTTGTCTCTGCTGCAGGAGAGGTGTGTACATGCACGGGGGGAGGTGTCACGTGGGCATGCGTGGGGGAGGGGGAGTACATGGGGCCGCCGCCGCCCAGTGCCCCATTTTTGGTCCCAGGAGGCTTCAGAGAGGCCTGCTAGGCCCAAAATGGGCCACAGGGAGGTTGTGAGTGCAAGCGCAGAGCGGTGTGTGTGGGAGCACGGGGGGGGAGCCTTCGCATGCGCAGGGGGCAGGGTGTGGGCGGCTGTCGCATGCACATTGCTTTAGGGTGTGAGGCATGCATGCTTTTGCTGTCACGCATGCATGCTTTTGGCATGCGACAAAAAGGTTAGCCATCCCTGATCTATATCTATCCATGTGTAACGGCTCAACTCAATGTGATTTGGATTAAAATGGGAATTGCTTACCAGTCTTCTGAATTTAAATAAAAGGCACTCTTGAGTGCTTCTTTTGGTTTCCAGGCAGGACATCGAGCTGAAACTGATATTTGAGTGGGTGGGTGTGTTACCTTGCAGAAAGTCTTGGGTTTAAATGTTCGGGAAGTCACGTACCGTTGAAATGGCTCCCAACCAAAACATTTCATCCCCATGATTTGTCTAAAATGTTTCATATGTTTTACTAGGATATTTGCCCTTACCTCTGCTAGTGCTTCAACGCTATTAAGAAAAATAAATAAAAGATCTAGCGATACAGTTTCATGGTATAGCAATTAACTCTCTAAGAAGGTTCTGTCAAACATAACTTTTCCCCAGCAAGTAAAGCTATTCTACTCTGCGATTAAAAAGAAAAAGAAAAAGACGTAAATAAGTTTCAGCAATAATGCTGGAGACAGAGATAGATGGAGTATTTCTAAAGCTCCTAATCCTAAAGCAGGGGTGTCCAAACTTGGCAACTTTAAGACTTGTGGACTTCAACTCCCAGAATTCCCCAGCCAGCTATTCTGGGAGTTGAAGTCCACAAGTCTTAAAGTTGCCAAGTTTGGACACCCCTGTCCTAAAGAAATCTGTCCATGTTTCAGTGCTAGAAAATGGGTTGATTTTTCTGTACAGGTAGTCCTCGATTTACGAGCACAATTGAGCCCCAAATTTCTGTTGTTAAGTGAGACATTTGTTAAGTGAGTTTTGCCCCATTTTATGAGCTTTCTGGTCACAGTTGTTAAGCGAATCACTGCGGTGGATACATCAAATAACCCAGTTGGTAAGTGAATCTGGTTTCCCCCATGGACATTGCTTGTCAGGAGGTCGCAAAAGGGGATCCCATGACCCTGGGACACAGCAATGGTCATAAATGTGAATCAGTTGCCAAGCATCGGAATTTTGATCACATGATCAGGCAAAGCAGTGCACTGGGGCCCCTATGACAACTACTCACAGGAATAAAAATGTAAAGGGTTGCTAACATTAAACATATATTTATTTTATTGGCAATTCCAACAAAATCGGTATTGAAACATTAAAAAACAGTGTCCATTTCCATTAATGCGTGTTAATATTAATTACAAAAATGCAGTAAAATGTAATAAATATGTGGCTGCATTTACATGATACAAGGTGCATTGAAGGATTAACCCATCTGGCCCATGTGTTAAGACAGCCCTCGATGCTACAAAGGTTGTAAGTAACTCCATGTAGAGTGCTTTACAATCTGGAGGGAACTGAGGCAGTAGTGGCAATAATCAAGGGGGGCGGGGAAGTATATAGGTAATCCTCAGTTCACAACAGTTCATTTAATGACCGTTCATAGTTACAACGATACTAACAAATGTAAGTTAGGAGCATTTTTCACAGACGTTTGTAGCAGAGGTGGTATTCAGCAGGTTCTGACCAGTTCTGGCGAACCGGTAGCGGAAATTTTGAGTAGTTTGGAGAACCAGTAAATGCCACCTCTGGCTGGCCCCGCCCCATCTCTTCTCTGCCTCCCGAGTCCCAGCTGATGGGGAGGGAGTGGAGATTTTGCAGTAACTTTCCCCTGGAGTGGGGAGGAAATGGAAATTTTACAATGTCCTTCCTTTGCCATGCCCATCAAGCCACACCCATCAAGCCTTGCCACGGCCACCAAGCCACGCTCACAGAACCGGTAGTAAAAAAATTTTGAATCCCACCACTGCTTTGTAGCTTCCTCATGATCACGTGATCAAAATTCAGATGCCTGGCAACTGGCTCACATTTATGGCCGTTTGCTGTGCCCCAAGGTCACATGATCCCCTTTTGCAACCTTCAGCTGAGCAAAATCAGGGGGGCAAACCCGATTCACTTAACAACAGTGTTACTAACTTAACCAACTGCAACGATTCGTTTAACCGCTGTGGCTAGACAGGACGTCGGATGGGAAAAAACTCACTTCGCAAATGTCTCGCCAAATGACATTTATCTGAGCTCCATCATGGATGGTCGTACGTTGAGGAGTTTGTAGAAAAAGAAAAGCATGCTTTTTTCCATTTCTATCACCCCTCTTTCAAAACCTCAGTTGTTTTCCAAGACTGGCCTCCGATTAGAAAACCTTCTTGAAAGCTGGGCCTACAAATCTTCAAGCCTCTTTTATTCCGTGCTCACCCCTCGGAACCAGGGGTGAAATTCAGAAGGTTCTGACAGGTTCCGGAGAAGCAGTAGTGGAAATATTGAGTAGTTCGGAGAAACAGCAAATGCCACCTCTGGCTGGTCCCAGAATGGGGAGGGAATGGAGATTTTGCAGTATCCTTCCCCTGCCACACCCACCAAGCCACGCCCACCAAGCCACGCCCACAGAACCAGTAATAAAAAGTTTTGAATTTCACCACTGCTCGGAATTTTTACCTTCAGGATCATATCTCCCGGAAGTAGCCTTCCATCTTTGAAAACGATGCCATCCCGATAGATGTGTTGAACGATGATGTGAACCAAAGGCGTTTCGCTGCCCCCCACTACTCTAATGGCAAGCGCCTCGTGGGGGTCCCTGCGGTTGACCTTAATGCTGGTAATTTCTCCATCTGGAATGAGATGATACAACCTTGGAGAGGCTGAAAGAAAGGCAGAAAAGGGTTGGAATTTAAATGAATGTGGTTCGTTCTTTTTTTTTTAACGCAAGAACACTAAACATGACACACTTCCATAGTTGTTAAGAACTAGATTTTGAGAGATCTGGTACTTATTCAAAGGACTGAGATGCCCAATGACTTTTTGCTAAAGCCTGAAAAGTTTTTATCATGTACTTTCAACATCAACTCTTTTGTCTGATATGTACAGGTAGTCCTCGACTTACGACCACGATGGAACCTAAACTTTCTGTCAGGGTTCCAAATAGCATCCAAAATTAAATCAGAGTCTGAGGCAAAGTATTGCTCAAAGTTCCAATTTATTAAGAGAGCCATGTTGGCACATCAGGGAAAATCCGAATCTGAAAGCTTCCCAGTTTCCCCCACCCAGTTGAAACTTCAAGATCTTGCCCCCATACCCACCAGCCCATCACATGGTCCATGCTGGCAGTTCCACCCATCCAGTTCCAGTCAGGTGCAGAGGTGCAAAGACAAAGGATGACCTTGGCTTTCTAGAAAGAATTGTGTTATGGCTACATAGCATCTAACTCCGTACAATTCCCCCCTCCCATTTTCCCACAATAGAAAATATCATAGTAGAATAATAGAAAGTGTGGCAGGCCAAAGATCCAAAAGAAAAGATGGCTGCAGGCCTGACACTTTCTGTTGCTAAGCGAGAGAGTTGTTAAGTGAGTTTGCTCAGTTTAACGACCTTTCTTGCCACAGTTGTTAAGTTAATCACTGCCGTTATTAAGTTAGTAACTAAATGAGTTCTTATATTAATCTGCCCATTGACTTTGCTTTTCCGAAGGTCGCAAAAGCTGATCACATGACCCCGGGACACTGCAACTGTCATAAATATGAGTCACTTTACCGAGCTGCTGAATTTTGATCATGCGACCATGGGGATGCGGCAACAATCATAGGTATGAAAAACGGTCATAAGCCTTTTTTTTCAGTGCTTTTGTAACTTCAAACAGTCACTAAATGAATGACGGTAAGTTGATAACCACCTGTACTATGACCTAAAGAACCTTCATGTTCAAACAATGGGACACATATTCCAACAATGGTTGTTTTAATATTTATTTTTGTATTAATTTAATGTGGGAAAAAGAGAAAAAAGGAGAAAAAATAGAAACATACGAAAACCAATAGAAAAATAAACCACAATTTATTTTTATTTATTTATTTTCCAGGATTTATAGACCGCCCCCTCTCCCCGAAGGGACTCGGGGCGGTCTACAGGCGTGTCATTAAAACAAATACAAAAGATAAAGATCATGCATTACATAAAAACGAATAATTCTCCCTAGTTTTTTGCTACTCGGGGTAGGAAAAGCATTCGCAATGTATCTGGATGAAAATGCAGATCTTGCTAGGAGGTTTAAGATATTGTATATATGATTCAGTTCTTCCATGAATGATGAAGGCTTTTCATAATCCAGTTCAAAATAGCAATAGCACTTAGACTTATATACCGCTTTACAATGCTTTTTACAGCCCTCTAAGTGGTTTACAGAGTCAGCATATTGCCCCCAACAATCTGAATCCTCATTTTACTGACCTCGGAAGGACGGAAGACTGAGACAACCTTGACCTGGTGAAAATCAAGCTGTCGGCAGAATTAGCCTGCAATACTGCATTCTAACCAAGGGTGGGATTCAACAATTTTAGCAACCGGTCCTCCACCCGGTTGCTGGGTGGGTGTGGCCATGGTCTCCTGCAACACAGTGAGGGGGGAAGTTTTCATCCTCCCTCCGGTGGCTTTCAGGGTGCAAAGAATACAGCTAGAATGGGCACCCTCCACAAGTGGTCAGCAAGCAATTGTATCAAAGTATCAGCTGACCTGATAGGCAGCAATCTATCACCACGCCACCCCTGAGGGGCTAAGGGCGGAAAGGACACTACCCCAGTATGGGATGACTGGTGTTGAGGAGGGTACTCACACAACCTTGAACCATGAAATTTCACGATCTATCCAACTCAATCCAAAAATCCACAGGAGAACTAAGATGACATATCTGTCCACATTGAGGGACTGAGTTGAAGCTGGGTTTGCTCGGGAACATGGGCGTGGCTTAAAGGTCTTATCAGGCTCAGTCCAATCAATGAGCGGATGAAGTCAACCCAGTCTGGATTCTACTTCCCCCACTATGGAGAAGGGCCTGTTTCCGGATGTTTTCGGGAAGTCTGTTTTTCTCCTTCCCAGAGCGTCTGCGTGGGCTCTTCACTTACCTGGCATCCAAAACGGGCCATGTGGAGTCTCTTGGGAGGGACGGGCGGGGTGGGCGGGGCCATCCAGTCCTTGCAACTACCGGTTCAGTGAACCAGATGTAAAATGAGCATCCAGTTCACCAGAACCGGTCTGAACTGGCTGAATCCCACCTCTGATTCAAACCACTGCACCACCGCTCCACTTATTGGTACCGCAATTTCAGTGCAGCCATTCTGACATTTGGCTATGAAACCATGCTACCATGGCTGACAAAAGAGTTTCTTAATCAGTGCCAGAGTCAGCCTTAAGCCCACGATTCTATTCATAGCATCCTTATCTACCTGAATCTGGTATTCTAAATCTCATTTATTGCTTTTTAATCTTGTTGCCAAAGTTTTCCAGTGAAGCAACATCCTCCTGGCTGCTGCATATTTTCCATGGCCGCCTTAAACTCCCACTGCTTATGTGGGAATAAACTGCAAATGCCACTCTAGATAGAGAGTTTTCCTTCCCTTGATGTTTCTAATCTTACTTTAATACTGTTTTCTGCACATGTTCATGTTTTTTTTCTTCCAGGAGGGATATAAGACGGCTGGATCTGTTGACAATGGCAAGAAAATGCCAGGGTTTGTGCAGGCTGCAAACATGATTCGGGAAAAGTACTTTTGATTTACACACGCACAGAATTTCTATGCAAATGTTTATTCTATTTGTATCCCCTAATTATTATCTGAAAGATCTCGTGGTGGTTCCATATGATGGCAGGAAAAGCCTTCATAAAGATGGCTTCTTGAATTCTTTTCAAAACTTTTGCCAGCAGGAGCCATAGAAGCTAAACACATTTTCTTTTTCTAGATCAGTGTTTCTCAAACTTGGCGACTTTAAGTCCTGTGGACTTCAACTCCCAGAATTCCCCAGCCAGCTATGCTGGCTGGGGGATTCTGGGAGTTGAAGTCCACAGGACTTAAAGTCGCCAAGTTTGAGAAACACTGTTCTAGATCATAAAGTAACCTACTGATTTGCTACAAATACAGTATATGGGTACTTTCCTTCCAAGGGACGAATCAGAATGTGAACCTGTGTATTGTCTCCAGTGGTGGGATTCAATTTTTTTTACTACCGGTTCTGTGGCTTGGTGGGTGTGGCTTGGTGGGTGTGGCAAGGAAAGGATACTTCAAAATCCCCATTCCCTCCTGATCAGCTGGGACTCAGGAGGCAGAGAATAAATGGGGACGGGGCCAGCCAGAGGTGGTATTTACCGGTTCTCCGATCTCCTCAGAATTTCTGCTACCGGTTCTCCAGAACTGGTCAGAACCTGCTGAATACCACCTCTGATGTCTCTATGCGTTTGTGTGTGAAGGTCTCATTGGGCTAATGTGACCAATATGGGTTGTTTGTGTACATCCAAACAAGAGCCGTAGTGGTACAGTAGTTGGAGTGCAGTACTGCAGGGTACTTCTCCTGACCACCGGCTGCCAGCAGTTTGGCAGATCAAATCTCACCAGGCTCAAAGTTGACTCAGCCTTCCATCCTTCCGAGGTCGGTAAAATGAGGATTCAGATTGTTGGGGGCAATATGCTGACTCTGTAAACCGCTTAGAGAGGGCTGTAAAGCACTGTGAAGTGGCATATAAGTCTAAGTGCTATTGCTAAGTGCTATCTGGTCTTGATTTTCCTTCATGTTGCATCTGTGTGCATTAGTGTGCTAGCATGCACCAAGAACCATAGAACAGGCTACATGTGCTCCACTCTGGCTGTATGATCAGGAAGGACGCTGAAAGGGACTTCTACTGGCCAAAGAAATGCATTGATGTAACTTTATCTGAATTATTTTCTTCACAGACCCCAGCCTAATCTGGCTCATTTTTCAAATTTGATTTGTCTGTTAATCTCTTCTCTCCTCACCTGATTTAGTCTCCATTCCCTTTCAGCTTTTGGAAAACGACCCTGTTGTCAGACAGACAAGAGCCTTAAATCCCTTTACATAATTTTCCTTCCAAAATTCTCTTGGTTTAGAACCAAGGATTGGCGTGCAAGCGCCAAACAGAACGAGCTAGCCATTTAGACTGTCAGGACTGCACTGTGTCTAGCATGTGTAAATTTCCCTGACATTGTATGTTGTACGCTGAATAGAAATAAATAGGTGTGATGACTCTCCTGGTACCTCTCCAGATGTCAATTTGGAGGAGGGTGAACTCGTTCAAGGTACATCCGGAGCGGAACTGGCAGTGGTGGGATTCAGCCGGTTCGCACCTATTCGGGAAAACCGGTTGTTAATCTTTTAAGCAGTTCGGAGAACTGGTTGTTGGAAGAAATCTCCTTTTGTTTTTTTCCACTTTACAGGGCTAATCCTGTAAGGAAGGCAGGAAGGAAACACTCTGGTGTTGTTTTCAGCCTAATCTTTATTGCCCTGCTTACAGAAACTGCCTCTCCTGCTAACCCTCATTACATTGTAACAGCTAAGGCGAAGCGCCCATCGACGTTGAGTTGGCCCTGACCACATGGTCACATGACCATCAAGCCCCACCTACCCAGCTGGTCATTAGGGCAGAGAACCGGTTGTTAAATTATTTGAATCCCACCACTGGGAATTGGTCAATGGCTCTAAGCAGCCAGCTGAGAGGGATTTGGCTGAAGCACAGCTGCAGCAGGACAGCCCTGAGACTTCAGGTGGGGAAAGCACACAGCTGTACCTGGTCAGGGATGAGAAGGAGGAACTGCCTTCTGCACCTAATCCAAGATCACGCAAGGCAGAGACAAGGCAGGAGCAATGAAGGTCAGCCAGATTACTTGCAAGGAGGCAGCCTTGTCCCTCCTGATGGGCTGCACCAGAAGCTGGCTATTTAGAACAGCAGGCAGATGGAGGCGATGCTGGGAACAACACATTCATTTCCTAACTGTGTGTTTCCTGGTCGTTGTGATTCCTGCCTTGCCTTGGATTTGACACCATGACTTGACTTTGGATTGTGCCTTGTGGACTCTGGCCTTTTCTTGCCTTGTGAGTCCTCTTGTGTTGTGGATTTAATTTTTCCTGGTGGATTTGTCTTGTTTGCAAAGCCCAGAGGTGTTTTTCCAGGAGGCAACTGGACTTTCTTGCTTTTTCTTTTGATGATGTTTCACTTCTCATCCCAAAAGCTTCTTCAGCTCTGATTGGATGGTAGGGAAGGGAAGGATGCTGGTCATTTGCATTCTTTTAGAGAGTTGTTGAGGGCAGATGGAGCTTTATCTGTGTCCTCAGGGTCACCAGCTGTCTGCAAGGAATATAAATCCTTCCATTCTCCATCATCCAGTCAGAACTGAAGAAGCTTCTTGATGAGAAGTGAAATATCTTCAAAGAAAAAACAAGAAACTCCAGTTGCCTCCTGAAAAACCACATTTGGGACCACCATAACCTGGATGAATGAGAATGTCCATATACCAGTTTGGGAAACTTTCAAGTGTCTTGTGGACTCATTGGCCATTGCTCTCTGGAGTAGCCTTGGTCTGATTTTGGCTGGACTTAATTGGGACAGCTCTGGATTTTTTGCGAAGGGAATTACTGGGGAATATTAATAAATCACCCGCTAAAACACAGCTAGTTATGGATGCGAGTGAGTGGGACACCACAATAGAATCAACATATGGCTCAGGGGCGGGTTCTGGCCGGTTTTACTGCCAGTTTGCTTATGCGTGCGCTCTGCATACCCTTTGCATGCATGCATGCATTGCAGTTCAATTAAAATTGTTCTGTGCATGCGCAGAATTGAAAAACAAGATGGCGGCGGTGATGGCGGAAACCGGGGAACCGGTTTGGGGGTGTGACAGGCCTGGGTTGCTGCAGTTTCCAGCGACCCAGGCTGCCATACCACTATCGGTTCGGCCGAAACCGGTCTGAACCGGTAAGCAGCCACCTCTGATATGCTTCCATCAATAGACTAATCTTTCCTAATTAATCAGGAATACGTGGAATTTCATATGACATTGGAGGAGAGAATAAATCCAGGCTGAAGATCGATAAGGAACAGGGAGGACTGTATTTTTGTGAAACAGATGTAATCATGTTTACTCAACAAGAAATCAGTAAGGGCCAAGTAGATACCTTCGGAGTTTTCATCTTGAAAAAGGTACGCAGAGTTGGACCTTGTTAGTTCTTGTGTGAGAGAACAGGATTAACTGAACCTAAAGTTTAGGTAATGTCTAGAATGAGAAGCTGAAGATGACTTCTGAGAAGGTGACAGTGGAGCTGCAGCCAAAATCTAAATGGATATGTCCATGAAGTTATCAGAAATTACACTCACTTCAAATTGACTTCTCTTAAACCCAGCAATAGTCTGGGTTGCAATCAGAGACAGTGGGTTAAAAGAGTGCTAGTAACATTTGCTTTGTACTACTTCTAACTTTGTACTACTATTGTGTAAAGAGCAACTGTTGGCAACAAAGATTATCTTGCTATGTGTAATGGATACAAAAATGACTCAAAAGTGTTAAGTCTACTTTGCTCATTTCCAACTGCACTTGATATGAATAGATAGCTTCCAATTTATTTAAAATAATTGAACAGGTAAAGGTTCCCCTTGCACATATGTGCTAGTCGTTCCCGACTCTAGGGGGTGGTGCTCATCTCCGTTTCAAAGCCGAAGAGACAGCGCTCTCTGAAGACGTCTCCGTGGTCATGTGGTCGGTATGACTAAACGCCAAAGGCGCACAGAACGCTCTTACCTTCCCATCAAAGGTGGTTCCTATTTTTCTACCTGCATTTTTTATGTGCTTTCAAACTACTAGATTGGCAGAAGCTGGGACAAATAATGGGAGCTCACTCCATAACGTGGCACTAGGGATTCAAACCACCAAACTGACAACCTTTCTGATCAACAAGCTCAGCCTCTTAGCCACTGCGTCCCTTAATTGAACAGGGCTACCTTTATAAATAAACAATAGTTCTTAGTGTAGCTGGTTTGATATGGGGACTTCTTAGGTTGTACATCGCTTAGAGATCTTGAACCATTTTGTTCCTTGATGATTTCGCCTTTCTACAATAAACCTCAATAAAAAGGATGAATCTGGACTTTTTCCGCTTTGCATACATGTGTAGTGTCTGATGATGTACATCTACACATAAATTGGAGCTAGGCTGATAGCTACCAAAAGGAAAGTTAAAATAACACTGGCAGTTAAACTGCAGCTGACCTCAGTGAAAACATGAAGTGGGAAGTATAATTTTAGAAACAGCCTATTCCTGAATCTTGACAAGATTAAATGAATACGAATCATCATGGATGCAGATGACTCCAGAAAGTAGAGGATAACAGCTGACGGCCAAAGCAGATTGGGTATTATTCTCTTTAAAGTCTAGCTCAACGGGGGTCCTCTCTGTAAAACCGTAGAGTGTGCAAACAGTAGAGCTATAATGGGGCCCAGTTTTGATCTGCCATTGAGTCTCCAAAGCAGATGGGCCACATGTGTCCTTCGTTTGAGGAGCTGAGCATTCAAAATGTGTGGATGGGAACAAAGCTTTGGTTTTCCCTGAATCACTTGGGTGTCCAACTTGTTTGCTCAATTTCTTAGCACATGTGCAAGTTGTCCATGAATTCAGCATCAAGTTCTCTCCATAGACTTTGGGTAGTAAACCAAGACCACATATCCTGCTTTGCAGGCATGCAATTAAAGATTGAATTAGAAGTGGGTTGCTGCTGGTTTGGCTGAAGTATGGTGGCTCTTTTGGCCCGCCCGCCCGTGGTCTATACCTGATTTTATGGCAAAAGGCAAATTGTGCACGCACGCACAACGTGTGGTGCCTGTGCGAGCCCCAACAATCAGCTGGTTGTTGCAGGAGTGGTGGATTTCGCACACACCCAAACAGAACGCGCATGCACGCAATCAGCAAACCAGTAGTAACGGTAAGTGCAACCCACCACTGGATTGAATGTGTGCATAAATTCACTAAATGCTCAATGCATGGAGGAAAATTATTCCTGAAATTTTTCAGTGAATTGTTTTGCCTTTTCCTGTAAAATTCTCATTAACTACAATATTGCTTTAAAGAAGTTAAGCAAGGCACATAGCATTTCATTTTCAAGGAGGGTAAGGTGGAAAACCCTAGTTGATTTTTGATGTTCAAAAAGATGGAACATAGAATAATAAGGTTGGAAGGGACCTTGGAGGTCCTCTAGCCCAACCCCCGCTGCCCAGGGTAGGAGATCCTATACCATTACAGACTTTCTTTGGGCTTGATGGGATGGATACACACAATCATAGAAAGAATAACAGAACAGAATGACCAAGTTAGAAGGAACCCAGAGGTCCTCCAGTCCAACCCCACCCAAGCAGGAGACCATATACCACTTCAGACAAATGGTTGCCCAGTCCCTTCTTAAAAGCTTCCAATGATGCAGCACCAATAACTTTCAGAGGAAAGTTGTTCCACTGATTAATTGTACTCACTGTCAGGAAATTTCTTCTTAGGTTAGATCTCCCTAAACTGTAGGTTGGATCTAATGACCTTCCACCCATTGCTTCTTGTCCTGCCCTCAGGTGCTTTGGAGAATAAGTTGACTCTTTCTTCTCTGTGATCGCCCCTCAAGTACTGGAAGATTGCTATCATATCACCCCTAGCCTTCCTTTTTGTTAGACTAGACATTCTTCGTTCCCTCAATCATTCATTGTACGATTTAGCCTCCAGGCCCCTACTAATCTTTGTTGCTCTTCTCTACACTCTTTCCAGGGTCTCAGCATTATTTTTTTTTATTGTGCTGACCAGAACTGAATGCAGCGTTCCAGGTGTAGTCTCACCAATACAGTATGAGCCATGGTGGCGCAGTGGTTAGAATGCGGTACTGCAGGCTACATCTGCTGACTGCCCGCTGACTGCAATTTGGCAGTTTGAATCTCTCCAGGCTCATGATTAACTCAGCTTTCCATCCTTCCAAGGTCAGTAAAATGAGGACCCAGATTGTTGGGGGCAATAGGCTGACTCTGTAAACTGCTTAGAGAGGGCTATAAAGCATTATGAACTGCTATATAAGTCTAAGTGCCATTGCTATAATGCGGCACTATTACTTCATGTGATACTATCCTTCTGTTGATGTAGCCTAGCTAGATGTTCTAGGTTTCTAAGCTAGAATAGGAAGTAAAACAAACAAATAGTGGAAGGGAAGAGCAACAACTTCTGTACTGCTATGCAGAAAATTATCCATGTGGATCCAATATGTATTCAGCCATTAAGCTTGATTCATGGCAGACTTTATTATTTTGTTTTATTTTTAAACCCTACAGTATAATCTAAATATAAGTTGGGGGGGAAATGATTACCTGCCTCTGAAGCAATCAGATTTTCAACGTTTTCTGGTTCCTGTTCAGCATGGTTAGCCACAGCACTGCCACTTTTTGTCCTTCGGAGGACATTGAGAGCTCTGTTTATCTTTTTAAAAGACCTTCTTCGTACAGTAGAACGCTCAAACTGTAAAGCTGTGGCTGAAGAGGAAGAAGAGAGAATATTTAGACTTGGGCTGAACATCAGAAAATTTTACTTATTGCTAAAATGAAGATAACCTAGAAGTAAGGAAACCTTCAACCACATTCCATCATTGCACAAGACCCTTAGCATAAGTTAACCAGTGGAAAGTCAGTGTAACATAGTAGCTTGGTATTGGAAATTCTGGTTATATAAAGCACCACACAGTGCAAACAAAGAGTACAGTCACCATGTACTTTACTGCTCAACTATTCTACTGTAACAGGAATCAGGAAATTCTACTTAGAACAAAAGAGCATAGAGTATATATACCATAAACCTGAAGATTTAAATACTGACATCTACTGGCTAAATATTACTGTAGGTCAGCGATGGAGAACCTATTTTGGCTCGCGTGCCACAAGTGGGGGGAGCGCAGGGGGGTCGTGTCCGTGCGTGCTACACCCATAATGCAACGCGCGACCCCTCCCGTGCGCATGCGTGCACAACGCGCGACCCTCCCATTTTTACATGCTTTTTTTGCCCTCCCCAGGCTTCAGAGGCTTTATAGGAGCCTGGGGAGGGCGAAAAGAGCCTCCCCCGCCCCCCCCGGAGGCCCTCTGGAGGCTTCAGGGACCGTCCGGAGGCTTCCCGGAAGCCTTCAGAACGCTTAAAACCACCCTCCGAGCAAACCGGAAGTGACTTCAAATGGCTGACAAATGGCTCCGCGTGCCACCTGTGGCACGCGTGCCATAGGTTCGCCATCACTGCTGTAGGTGTTGCATAAAAATACATTCCAACAATGAATTCCAACACTTGGGAATTAGATCTGGACAAAAAATAAATTGAAGTCCACACTTGTTCACATTTGTTCATTGGGTATTGCCAAGCCATATCTGTGCTTTAGGTTACCATATCTCTCTCTCATAGTCATAAAAATGAAGGAGAATGCTATATAAAATGGTGTGCAGGAAATTGAATGAACGAATAAATAAGTAAATAATAGTGGTTCTATGCAGTTCGAGTGAACCGATAGCGGTGGCGGTGGGAGGCTCTGCCGTGTCATCTCATCCCATTTTTGATGTTCTGCGCATGCGTGGAAGGTCCTGCGTCTGCACAGAGGTGGTGCATATGAGCGAAACAAGCATGCTTGTATGCTCACATTTGCGAACCGGTACCAAAGGTAAGTTGATTTCACTTCTGGTAAATAAGTAAGTAAGTAAATAAATAAATTCCACAGTAATTTTCAGAAGTAATGTCTTGCAATAACATAGCAGAATGTTATTTTGACCATCATCAATCATAAAATGATGGGAATATATGCTGTAGTCAAAGTTACCAAATGTGTATTTAAAATATATTAAATTTAAAAAGGTCCTTTGAAAGAAAGCTATGATACTTCCTCCAAGCGCAGTAGAATAGCCCCTTACGCTTCACAACAATTCCGGGAATTTCAACACCATTCTTTCAATAATATACATGAGTAACATGGATATTCAAGAATTCTGCTTATTTCGCCTTTCAAAGTGAACTCAGAAGATTTGCAGCTCAAGAAAGTAAGAACGCAGATCTGGTTTGTGTTTTGTGCTTCTCCAAGGTTTGGAAGGCAATTGTTAGCTCAGAGAAATAACAACATTCAAATAAAAATGTCAACTTCAACTGTTAGTGGCATTTGGAATGAACTTTCAGTTTGTTCAGTCTTTTGCATATCCAACAAATCAACTTGGAAGAGGGTGTAACCTCTTAGAGCAGTGTTTCTCAAACTTGGCGACTTTAAGTCCTGTGGACTTCAACTCCCAGAATTCCCCAGCCAGCTATGCTGGCTGGGGGATTCTGGGAGTTGAAGTCCACAGGACTTAAAGTCGCCAAGTTTGAGAAACACTGTCTTAGAGCATGGTTTTGAAGACCCAGGGGGACAGCTATGCTGGCTGGGGGATTCTGGGAGTTGAAGTCCACAGGACTTAAAGTCGCCAAGTTTGAGAAACACTGTCTTAGAGCATGGTTTTGAAGACCCAGGGGGACAGCTATGCTGGCTGGGGGATTCTGGGAGTTGAAGTCCACAGGACTTAAAGTCGCCAAGTTTGAGAAACACTGTCTTAGAGCATGGTTTTGAAGACCCAGGGGGACAGCTATGCTGGCTGGGGGATTCTGGGAGTTGAAGTCCACAGGACTTAAAGTCGCCAAGTTTGAGAAACACTGTCTTAGAGCATGGTTTTGAAGACCCAGGGGGACAGTTGTTAAAAGGAGAGGCTGCCAAAAGATTTATCGTTTTTTTTCATTGTACTATTTAAATCACACCATGTCTTCAAAAGTTCAAACGGGTTTTCCTTTTAAAAAAAAAAAATCCTCAAAACAGTCTTGGAAAAATGATTCAGGCTAAGAGAGTAACCAACCCAAAATCACTCAGTGAATTCCCACAAATGAGGGTGAATTTAAATCTGAGTTTACTCTTTCCAACTTTTCAAACCGCCACACCATATCACTTCATATATATATATATATATATATATATATATATATATA
This sequence comes from Natrix helvetica, assembly GCF_964273705.1. Classification (NCBI taxonomy): domain Eukaryota; kingdom Metazoa; phylum Chordata; class Lepidosauria; order Squamata; family Natricidae; genus Natrix; species Natrix helvetica. The sequence continues at coordinate 65,180,762 of NC_138558.1, read as the reverse complement.
AGCCTATGAACCAGCCTTAGATGGTGTAGAAAGCTGGAAAGAATGAGGTAGTGGGATGTGATTAGGCTTAAATGAATTAAAAATGCATTCTATATTGTTAGATGTCAGATGGAAAGCATATAGAGCAGGGGTGTCCAAACTTGGGAACTTTAAGACTTGTGGACTTCAACTCCCTGAATTCCCCAGCCAGCAGAGCTCTGCTGGCTGGGGAATTCTGGGAGTTGAAGTCCACAAGTCTTAAAGTTCCCAAGTTTGGACACCCCTGATATAGAGCAAACAGTGAAGAGGGCACAAAATAATTAAATGCAAACTTCTTTGTAATGTCTGAAAGCTTAGAGGAGTCCTAATCTTTCAAAGTTTCAAGTGTAGTTTTAATGTGAGAGTCCATTTGGTGTACAGGTAATGCTCAACGCATGACGATAATTGAGCCCAAAATTTGTGTTGTTAAGCGAGATATTTCTAAAGTAATTTTTACCCCATTTTATAATCTTCCTTGCCACAGTTGTTCAGTAAATTAGTGCCGTTGTTAAGTTAGTAACAGGGTTCTTAAGTGACGCTGTGACCATCATAAAGATGAGCCAATTGCCAAGGGTCTGCATTTCCATCCCGTGATCATGGGGATACTGCAATGGTCGTAAGTGTAAAAAACGGTCATAAGTCACTCTTTTCAGTGCCGTTGTGACTTTGAATGATCACTAAATGAACTATAAATCAAGGACTACCTGTGAAGGCACCAGGCTAGAAACTAGCAGACTGAGTTCTAGTCCCACCTTAGGCAGGAAGCCAGCTGAGTTTACCTGGGCCAGGTACTCCCTCTCCAGCTCTAGGAAGAAGGCAAAGTTAATCTCACTTAACACTGTGCAATTGGGATGGTCTTCAAACACAACATCAAGTGACTGCATTGACTTATGATGGCCAAAACGGGGCGGGGGGAGCTGGGTGCATGCACAGGGGGTGGGGTGGGGGAGCACGAGGGGGTTGCTGTGCATGTGGGGGGATCACATGCACATCTGCGGGGGCTGAGGTATACACGGGGGCACATGGGGGTGGGTGGGCGTGCATTGCATTATGAGTGTGGGCATACGCCATGCTCTGTCGCCAGTGACGTGCGGTGAGGTTTATGGCTGGTGAGGCTGGTGACGTCATCAGCGTGAGCCGCGGTCCCCTTCATGTTGACTCAGGAAGGAGGGGAATGGGACCAAGTCAGCCTCCCTCCTGCACACGTCTCATTCCCCGCCTTCCTAAGTCAACATGAAGGGGACTGCGGAGCGTGAGCCGCGGTTCCGCGGCTCGTGCTCCACGGTCCCCTTCATGTTGACTCAGGAGTCAGGAAGGAGGGGAATTCCCCTCGTTCCTGACTCCTGAGTCAACATGAAGGGGACCACGGAGTGCGCTCCGCGGGACCGCGGCTCATGCTCCGCGATCCCCTTCATGTTGACTCAGGAGTCAGGAACGAGGGGAATTCCCCTCCCCACTGCGGCTCACGCTCCGCGATCCCCTTCATGTTGACTTAGGAAGGCGGGGAATGGGACGTGCGCAGGAGGGAGGCTGAGGCTAGAGGAGCCTCCTGCCCACGTGGTCCCATTCCCCTCTTTCCTGACTCAACATGAAGGGAACCACGGAGCGCTCCCGTTCCCGACCACATGTGCAGAAGGCTCCTCAGCGCCTTTTCCCTTTTCCCTTTTTAAAAAAATTTTCATGATGAGAGCGGTGAGGCTCTGCCTCCCCTGACCGCACGTCCCTGTAGACTGTCGCACACGCACACTTTCAGCACATGACATTAAAAAAGTTAGCCATCACTGCTATATTCTGTTCTCTATAAAAAGGTTTGCTTCAGACAGTTGCCAGGAATCAGCTGCATTTTGCACATTTATAATGTACTGTGTTGCATGTAAGTAAGCGCAAAATGTTTCCTGGCCTACAGAACCTAACAAAAATGTGGCCATTTAGAAACCAGTCTATTACATCCAAGATGCCCCCCTGCTGGGGTTCTTACTTCTAGGTTGCTGGCTTGTATAAAGATTGGTAGAGTTGGTTCCTGGCGGGATGTCCTCTAAGTTGTCATTGAAGGCAGGATTGATTAGCCCAGGTTCGTCTGTCATTAAGGCAATTGTGGTGGCAGCTGAGAACTCCGATCCCAGAGCAGATACTGTTAAAGCAGCATTCAAATCAGCAGATCCAGCTGGGGAGCATCTCTTTCTCTCCTTGGTGAAGCCATAATGAGACGCCCCTTTGCACCTAAGGAAAATTAAAGACGACAGAACTTAACACACAAATTGCTCAAATGAATGGAAACAGGTAACTTCTTCCAGAAAGTCCCCCCCACAAAAAATGGGGGGGGGATGACACTGAGTTACGTTCCCATTTGTATTTTTTGGCACCATCCCCGAACTACTAGCTGATAACCCGGCTTTGCTGGTTATTTATTTATAGGGGGAAAATGCCCAGAGGGAGCCCCCTTGTGGAGTGCTGTGAAGCCATTACCACAGCAACTCCACTGCGCTGTACAGTAGAAGCCATTTAAAAGCACAACAGGCTGCATCTTAACAGAACACCACCACCCCGAGGAGTGTTCGGGGTGTCTTACCCCCATAGTCTTTGTCTCCAGAGAATAAGTCATCTGTGTACCAAGTTTGGTTGAAATTGCTCAAGGCATTCCAGAGTTATGCTGGAACATACACACATAGGCACAGCCGTTTATATATATATAGAGAGAGAGATGAATACAAACAAAGTAGATAACAGTCATATAAAGAGAATGTCTGAGGATAGACTTGTAAAACAAATATATGAGGGAAGAAAGAACGGATGGATCAAGAAGAAAAGGAAGGGATTAACAGAAAGGTTAACAGATGAACAGAGTTGAAAGGACTTTGTAGGCCATCTAGTCCACCTCCCCCACCCAAGCAGGGTACCCTACACTATTTCTGACAGATGGCTGTACAGTCTCTTCTTGAAAGCTTCCAGTGATGAAGCTCCCACAACTTCTGAAGGCAACTTCTGTTCCATCGGTTGATTATTCTCACTGTAGAAAATGTATCCTTATTTCTAGGTTGAATCTCTCCTTGAGCAGTTTCCATTATTCCTTGTCTGGCCTTCAGGTGCCTTGGAAAATAGCTTGAACCTCTTCCTCTCTGTGGCAGCCCTTCAAATATTGGAACACTGCTATCGTGTCTCCCCTGGTCCTTCTCTTCACTAGACTAGCCATGCCCAGTTCCTGCAACCATTCAAATCTGCAACCGACTAAAAAAGTTGAGTGAATGGAGTTGCCAAGATCTTGAAAAAAGGAAGAGGCGAGAAGTTTAAAGAACAAAAGGCCAAATTGCGAAGAAATAGTGCATGAATCTAGTGGAAACAACAATGGTTTGCAAGGAGGGCAAAATATGAAGTATAGGAAATGGAAGTGTAAGGTGGCTCAGTGGCTAAGACACTGAGCTTGTCGATCCGAAAGGTTGGCAGTTCAGCGGTTCGAATCCCTAGTGCTGCGTAATGGAGTGAGCTCCCGTTAGTTGTCCCAGCTTCTGCCAACCTAGCAGTTTGAAAGCACGTAAAATGCAAGTAGAAAAATAAGGACCACCTTTGGTGGGAAGGTAACAGAGTTTCATGCACATTCGGCATTGACTCATGCACATGACCACGGAGACGTCTTCGGACAGCGCTGGCTCTTCGGCTTTGAAACTGAGATGAGCACTGCCCCCTAGAGTCAAGAACGACTAGCACATATGTGCAAGGGGAACCTTTATCTTTAAATGGAAGTTTAAGTTAAATTTACTCATATTTCCTTTCTTTTTCTCTTCATGTCCCTCGCTTTGCTTTTTCTCTTTTTTAATTTTTCACTCTTTTCTCCACCCTTTGGGCAAGGGCTGACTCTGAAAAGGAGTTCAGTGATGGACAGACAAGTCTGCTTTATAACCAGCAAAGCTTGAGGGCCTGGCATATTTTCCTAGGCTTTAGTAGGAGCGGAAGAGCAGAGGATGGTCCCTCCAGTGAGGAGGGATTACATGATTAATTCACACTGAAAGCCTCCTCTTGCTAAAGAGATCGATTCGGGGAACACAGGCCCAATTGTAGCTGGAGTTACACTGGATCGGAAACAGAGAGAGAGAGACTAAGCTAGCCTGGCAGGTGACTGGCCCAAACAAAGGAGAGGGTTATAATTGGGGGTTTTTTTTTTGTCTCCGGCTAATGAAAGAGGGCAATGTGTGGCCAGAAAGCTTCATTGCGTCAGCTGATGTTTCAGGAAAGAATAAAGCCACTCATACTGGGGGCTGCCAAGTCCCCCGCCATGACAAACGAGGACTGTCGCAACAGCCGTGACTTCACCAGGGGCCTGACAGCTGCCCGCCAGATTTGGGATTCCCAGTGTTTTCCCAAAAGATTGCCCCAGAAACAAATTGGAAATAAAACCTGTTTGCTCTGCAGGATTAGAATGTAGATTTAGTCTAGTTAACAAAAGGAGTCTCGTGTGGAGTCCAGCTCTTTCCCCCACAAAGTCAAATGCTTATTCCCCCGCCCCCGTTTCTTATTTCTTCCAACTTTTCAAATCACAAGCTTTGTTCTTCATGAGGCTTCTCTGTCTATTAGGAAAGGTAAAGGTTCCCCTCGCACATATGTGCTTAGTCGTTCCAGACTCTAGAGGGCGGTGCTCATCTCTGTTTCAAAGCCGAAGAGCCAACGCTATCCAAAGATGTCTCGGGATTTGAACCGCCGAACTGCTGACCTTTCATTTGAACCAAGGCGAACTGGAAGAATACCACCTCTGATATATACCTAGGTGTGTCTGCTTAGGGCAGGGGTCGGCAACCCACGGCTCTGGAGCCGCATGTGGCTCTTTCATCCCTCTGCTGCAGCTCTTTGTCGCCGCTCAGCTCCATAATTGATAGGGCTTTCTGTTAGGACAGGCAGAGGAAAAGGTATGCCACACTAGGCGGAAACTCTATGGTGGGGGAACCGGACTTCCGGTAGGCTCTAGAATTGAGCAGGGGGCTTCTGGTTAGGACCTTTGTGGCTCTTTGAGTGTTTAAGGTTGCCGACCCCTGGCCTAGGGCAATATTATTATGCAGAATAGGAAATGGGAGATATTAAAACCCTTGTTCTTAAAATACAACAGCTTTCTTTCCAGGATAGATTGCCAATATAATCTGATGGATCTAAATAGTATGCATTTTTGGATGTGAAACGGTGCTCTTAGATAATCCCTGAGGTGGGGTGGGGAATAGAATGCTAAACAATTTACTCTGTAACCCACAGAAATGGTGCTACTAAGTCTACATTTTTTGTAGGAAGGCATATTTTAGCCAATTTATCCACCCAGCAGAAGAAATAAAACTTGGGAATCTTTCAAAATGATAGAACAAGAATTTCAAAAGCAATTTGTACTACAGGATGTGGAGAAAGAAACTATGCAGAAGGTCAAAAGTCCCCTATGTGCCCAAGGCCTCTGGGTTATCACTATGGCTGTTGCAACGGCTATAATCCTATACTTAACTGTATTACTCTCCACAAACCCACCCACCGCTGACAAAGTCTGTCCATAATACAAAAGGGGTTAGGGTTAAGCACAGGTAGTCCTTTACGACCACAATTGAGCCTACAATTTCTGTTGCTAAGTGTTGTTAAGTGAATTTTGCCCCATTTTACCACCATTGTTAAGTGAATCACTGCATCTGCTAAGCTACTAACACTATTGTTAAATGAATCTGGTTTCCCCATTGACTTTGCTTGCAAGAAGGTCCATACGACACAGCGAGACAGTTGCAAACCTCTGAATTCTGATCACAGGACTATGGGGAAGCTGCCTCGGTTGAAAGTGTGACGAACAGTCATAAGTCACATTTTTTCACTGCCGTTGTAACTTTGAACAGTCCCTAAATGAAGAGTTGTAGGTCGAGGACAATCTGTACATAAACCTTGGGCCCTTATGTGGCTGTTCTCCTCCTCCAGTGCCTCTGTAAAGGTCTTTTAAAATAACAGAATTGTCTTCTTTCCTTGAACCTCAGTTCAGATTAATTTACTTTACAATTCAGAGGGAAAGGTAAAAACATTTTGATCTCTTGGAGAAGAGAGGAGAAGAAAAGGAGTAGCCCTCGAGCCCAAGGTCCATAATTTTATTCCCCGACTTAGTGTCACTAGCACTATTACACTATCAGAACTATTTTATCAGAACTACAATAGTAATTACACTCAAGGGGAAGGCAACCAAATATGCCCACTAGATGGCTGCAAAGAGATACCTAAGATACGAACTCTGTGTCCACCTTGTGGCCAGCTAAAGGTTTGCAGTTCAGATCTAGCATTGTAATCTAGCTGGATTGTAATTTGCTTTGCACAAGCATAACATTTCTCTATGTGCATTAAAGTAACCGCACTTGGATTTCTAAGCAAACTTGGAAAGAAGAAGCAGATGCTTTAAGGAACTTTCTTATTAAAGATAATAGGTCTCTCAAAGCAGCAGCACTGAAAAAAAAATGGAGCACAGAACTGTTGTGCTCAAAGTTGAATAATATCTGAAGAACTTTCCCCCTATTCATTTTTTTAAAAGAACGCACAGCCCTATTAGAAATAAATAATGAGGTGTGTATTGCTTGTTATTTTACATAGCAGATCAATGGAATTGTAATGAACACTGAGCAGCAAGGATTGTTATTTAAAGACAATTAAATGTAAGCTAAGTTAAGATATGGGGAAATGGAGGGGGAATATGAAACATACTTATAATGAGATTATAAAGACAGAACTAAAAATTTGGGGTGGGTAATGATGTATAAGTATACAATATTATGATGAGAATAACTGGGAATTGTAGTCAGATCCACATTCCGGCCAAAAATAAGTTTGGGAGTGTGTGTTAAAAATATAATTGCTATATATGTATACTTTTTTTTCTTTCAAAAGAAGACATTAAAATTAAAGATGTTTATTGATATGAAATTATAAATACCATCAACATAAAATGGAGCTCACTCAGAGGCTGAAATATACCAAGTAAATGAGATGAAGAGGATGGAAGAGAGGAGAGAGGTAAGGGAAGAAGAGAGGGATAGGAGAGAGGGCAAGGGGGGGAGAGGAAGAGAGAAAGAAGGAGTAGAAAGAGGAGAGAGGAGAAGGAGAGGGGAAAGGGAAGTAGAGAAGAGAAGGATGACAGAGGGAAGAAAGGAGGTAGGGAGGAGGAGGAGAGAGGGAGAAGAAAGTGATGGATAAGGTACAAATATGGTGTATGGAGAGCAGAAGAGCCAATAATTGTTTTGGGGGGTTGATGGTAAGACGAATTGATGTAAATATTTAATAATATAAAATAATGTTGGTTATGTAACAGTATCCATGTGGTTATTTGTTATGAAAATGAAAAAAATAAAAAACTTTATACACAAAAAAGAAAAAGAAAAGAAAAAAAACTATACTCTTTCTTCCCAGATTCCCATTGCCTTTCTGGGCAAAGTTTGGTAGCCACATAAGCTTTAAATTCCACTTCGTACTCCTAGAGAGGGTTCTGTTAACCAAACCTTACAGCTTAAAATGCTGCCTTTGGGCCCTGAGGAATTTTTAAAGAGGTGAGACTCCAGAGTCCATTGATATTCTAGCTTTGCTCCCTTGAGAAGGCCGAGAGACGCCGGAGGCAGATCACCGAAAACAATTGAGCCCTGTCTTTGCACCTCTGCATTTGATGGAACGTCCTGTTAATATCCTCCCACAAGTCTGGATTTACTGACATTTACCTCTGACCTTTGTGACCTAAAAGCCTCAGACCTTAATCACCCACTGGCTCTTTTAGGTATGGACATTGCAATGGACAGCCCATCCTGATGGGACAACAGCCGTAAATAATCTGCGCAGTCCAAAGAAACCACATTAAATTCGGTCAAGGGGTTTGTTAAAAATTGAAAAGAAGCCAGTCAATTGCCCGGTGACTGGGCTGAAGGAAGTTAGATGGATGGAAAGGAATCTTGGCAAGAAAGATTTCTAATTAAAACATAAAAAAAGGATCGGTTAAGATAGACAATGGCTCTTTTTGACCTGTTAAATTCACAGGCTGACCTTTCACAAGTTATAAAGAATCCTTCGGAAGAAAATGGAAGGCGGGGTCTGCATACAACCCTGACACTGTGGGGTGTGCTTGGACCTCACTTCCCCATGTCACTTATTTTGGGTTTTCAGAGCTGACTTCTCTGGACCTTGCCGCTAGCATATTTTCACCTTAAAACATTAGACTTCTGTTCCTAAGGACATAAGAGTACACCACTTCATCACTGGAAGCTTTCAAGAAGAGACTGGACTGCCATCTGTCAAAAATGATGTAGGGTCTCCTGCATGGGCAGGGGGTTGGACTAGATGACCTACAAGGTCCCTTCCAACTCTGTCAACATCTTATGGAGTCTACTCCCTAAGTAGACTCAAGTGCTCCATAACTGGAGGCTTTAAAGAAGAGACTGGAAGGCTACTTGTCTGGAATGTTATTTGGTCTCCTTCTTGAGCAAGGGGTTGGACTAGAAGATCTCCAAGGTCTCTTCCAATTCTTGCATTCTGTTATTTTGTTATTCTGTTAATTTGAGAGGAGGTGGTTAATTCTCAAGGATGCAGGGTTCTTCTCAAGCAATTTATTTATTTAGGCTACAGAATATAGCCTAAATATAGAATATTTATATATTTACACATTCTATATTCCAGAATATAGCTATAAGCAAAGAAATCTGTTCATTCATTTTTCAGTTGAGGTATTTACCATGCAATCAAACTTGCTGAAATCCAAACTTGTATACTGTATATAATGAAGTTTAGCAGCTTGGACTACTGTTTGGAGCTAGAAGAATTTAACCAGATTTAGTTAAATATTATGTTTTATCTTTTTTATTATTTTCCTCAGACGTTTGGAATAGTTAGGCTATATATTCAAATATGTAAAGACGGCTGAACAAAAAAAAAAACATGTAGAAGTGTGCGTTAAGAACTACAAATTACAATCTTTACATATTTCATTTTGCATAATGTCTCTGCATTTCAGCTACTAAAATTCTTACAGCTGAACACAAAAATGAACAGGATAATTCTCTTCTCCAGAGGGAAGGCAATCGGTAAATAACCATCTTAAAGTGTCCCATATTCTGCAGATATTATCAAAGCAACACAGGTTGGTTTTTGAGAGGAAACACATTTGTATGTTTTTGTTTTTTCATCTGAGGTAGGGGCTATCTAGTCAATGATAATTTATCCTAATTTACTGGATTATCACATGCCAAAGCCCATAATTCTTTCCAGGCTTGCTGCTATTAAACCCAAAAGCCTTCAAGCCACCCTAAATTCTTATTTAATCCACTGTAAACCAGTTAATGTGAAATTATAGTTAACTGAAAAAAAAATCCTGGCTTCTACCGTGTTTTCCCAAAAATACGACAGGGTCTTATTTTCTTTTTACTTACAAAATATGGCCTTGGGCTTATTATAGGGGAGGGTTTATTGTTTTGGGGTTGCCGGGCGGCTGCTCCCTTGTGAACTGGCTCCCGAAGAGCCGGGCACATCCTCAAGGGCGAATCAGCCATGAGGTGACTAAGTTCACGAGCAACCGCCCGGCGAACCCCCTCTCCAGCCGGGCAGAGCGCCATTCACTGACCTAGGAGGTATCTCCCTGCAGCAGCAGCCACCACCGCCACTGTGCTCTGAGCATAACATCTTCTGTGGTTTGCAGCGGCGGCTGCTGCTGCAGGGAGAACTGGGCCCGGACATGTTGAGGCTAGGAGGCATGCCTGCTGGGGGCGGAACAGGCACTCGTGCAACCCCCTTCTCCAGCCAGGCAGAGCTCCATGCACTGACCTAGGGGGTATCCCTAGTGTGCCAAGCCGCGGTTGCTCGTGAGCGTGGTCACCTCAAGGCTGCTTTGCCCCTGAGGCTGTGCCCGGCTCTTCAGGAGCCAGTTCACAAGGGAGCAGCCACCCGGCAACTCCCCCTTCCGGCGACGCAGAACGCCACTCCCCAATCTAGCGGTATCCTGAAGGTGCCAAGCAATGTGAGCGCCTTTCTCCCCCCCATCTCCTGCGGCTTGGCGCCTTCAGGATACCGCTATGTTGGTGAGTGGTGCTCTGGCCGAAGGGCGGGGTGTTCAGGGGGTTTATTTTCGGAGGTCGGCTTATATTTTTGCCCACGCGAAAAATGTGGTAAGGCTTTAGTTTCAGGACAGGTGGTATTTTCAGGGAAACATGGTAATAATAGCACTTTAAGAAGAAAGGAAATAACATTTAAGAACGAGGATAGGTTTCATCCTGTCTGTGAAGTATGGATGATGTTGTGGCCCGCCAGCAGCCAGCGGAACTGGCAGCAGAGTCAGATAAGTGAGGAGGTTGGGGAGGAGCATAGGACAGTCCTGAAGGCTGGGGAAGGCTCAGACGAGGGCTGTGCGTCGGAGGCAGAGACGGGGCCGAGGTCATCTGGCAGTGATCAGGTGCCTATGGAGCTAGACAGCAGTGAGGTAGAGAAACAGGCGCCAGCCAGTGTGCGCATGTGCAGAGCTGCCAGAAGAAAAGAACAACTCAGAAATCAAGGTAGACTTGGGAGTAAAGTCACAGGTGGAAGGTGATTGACCCCTCCCATAGGAAATGAAAGAGGAGCGAAAGGGGAGTGGGCTTTTGCAGGAAACAATTCGTTTGTTTGTTCATTCGTTTCAGGAGTGTGAAGATCTGTCCGTGAATCTCAGAGACTCTGTGCCCAGCCTTTCCTTGCACAGCACCTCATTTGGAAAATATTTACATGGCAGCTTTCCAAGCTAGATAAGGTCTCTGGTCATAAATTCACCTTTGAAAGACTGTTTATCAGGCCTTTGCTGAATGTGAATGAGAGTAATTCACATTCGTTTAATAAAAGAACTTTTGTCGGGACCAGGACTCTGCCTCGTGCTTTCTGGGGAAGCCTAGGTCAGAACAGATGATGAGAAAAATGTTGGGATAGGATGCACATTTAATTTCTTGCCAATGATGTAAATTACATACTTGCAACAAGATGCAATTACACAATTATGACATTTGCACAAGAGTGTCATGAACCTGCATGTCATCATTTCCACATTCTTGTGGCATCTTTTAGATGCCTATGAACAGTGTGGCTATCTTTGGACCCAGGTAGTCCATGCCTTATGGCCACAACTGAGTCCAACATTTCTGTTGATAAGCGAGACGCTGGTTAAGCGAGCTTTGCCCCGTGTTTTTGACTTTCCTTCCAACAATTGTTAAGTGAATCACTACTGTTCTTAAGTTAGTACCGTGTTTCCCCGAAAATACAACATGTCCTGAAACTAAACCCTTGCGACATTTTTCGCGTGCGCAAAAATATAAGCCCACCCTCGAAAATAAACCCTCTGGACAATCCCCCCCCTCCGACCAGGCAGAGCACTGCTCGCCGACCTAGCGGTATTCCGAAGGCACCAAGCCACGGGAATGAGGTGGGGGCAAAGGCGCTTGCGTTGCTTGATGCTTTCGGGGTACCGCTAGGTCAGTCAGTGGCGCTGTGCCCAGCTGAAGAGGGGGGGGGGTTGCTGGGCAGCTGCTCTCTTGTGAGCAGGCTCCCGAAGAGCCGGGCACAGCCTCAGGGTCGAATGACTGTGTTGCGCTGTCGCAGCAGCAACGCAGCAGCCATGAGGTGACCAAGCTTATGAGCAGCCGCCCGGCAACCCCCCTTTCCAGCCGGGTAAAGCACCGCTGACCGACCTAGCAGTACCTGGAAGGCACCAAGCAACGCGAGCACCTGTTCGCCGCCCTCCGCCTCCCGCGGCTCGGTGCCTTCGGAATGCCCCTAGGTGAGTGAATGGGGCTCTGCATGGCTGGAGAGGGGAGTTCCGCAGCGGCTTTTCCTCTCCCCGCTCGCGCGAAGGGCATCTGCGCTGCTGGCGCCGTCCGCCGCTTGGGTTTTTTTTTCAAAGCACGGAGGATGGATGCCGCTCTGGAAGTACCCTCTATGGTTGTACAATCTGCAGCCCACAACCATAGAGCGTACTTCCAGAGCGGCATCCATCCTCCGTGCTTTGAAAAAAAAACCCAAGCGGCGGACAGCGCCAGCAGCGCAGATGCCCTTCGCGCGAGCGGGGAGAGAAAAAGCCGCTGCGGAACTCCCCTCTCCATCCATGCAGAGCCCCATTCACTCACCTAGGGGCATTCCGAAGGCACCGAGCCGCGGGAGGCAGAGGGCGGCGAACAGGCGCTCGCGTTGCTTGGTGCCTTCCGGGTACTGCTAGGTCGGTCAGCGGCGCTGTACCCGGCTGGAAAGGGGGGTTGCCGGGCGGCTGCTCATAAGCTTGGTCACCTCATGGCTGCTGCGTTGCTGCTGCGACAGCGCAACACAGCCATTCGACCCTGAGGCTGTGCCCGGCTCTTCGGGAACCCAGTCACAAGGGAGCAGCCGCCCGGCAACCCAAAAATAATAAGCCCTCCCCTTTAATAAGCCCAAGGCCATATTTCGTGGGTCAAAAAAATATAAGACCCTGGCGTATTTTTGGGGAAACATGGTAACATGGTTGTTAAGTGACTCTGGATTCCTCATCGACTTTGCTTGTCAGAAAATCGCAAAAGGGGATCACAAAACGCCGGGACATTGCAATTGTCATAAATATAAATCAGTTACAAACCTCTGAATTCTGATCACAGGACTATGGGGCTGCTGCATCAATTGAGGATAATCTGTACATAAACTTTAGGCCCCTATGTGGCTGCTTCTCTTCCTCTGGTGCATCTGTAAAGTCAGAGGCCTTTGCTTCTATATGTAAAAATAAATCACTATGTCTGAACTCAGAGCAATAGAATTGCCTTCTTTCCTTGAACCACAGTTCAGTTTAACATACTTTACAATTCAGAGGTGAAGATAAAACATCTTGATGTCTTAGAGAAAAGAGGAGAGGAGAAGAGAGTGAGTGGCACCAAGATCCATCATTTTATTCCCTGATTAGTGTCACTGGCACCATTATACTATCAGAGGTATTTTTGTGACAATAGTAAGTTGAGGGTTACCTGCACTATATGACTATGCATATGGGGATGGTACTAAGTCTTCAGATAGGTCCGCATTCCTTCTTATTCTGTGACTGTACCAGAATTACCACAATGCACAAACCTAACTAAAACCCTAGTAGTAAGACCACACCTGGAATACTGCAACCAATTTTGGTCACCATGCTACAAAAAAGATGCTGAGACTTTGGAAAAAAAAGTTCAGAGAAGAGCAACTAAGATGATCAAAGGCCTGGAGACTAAACCATATGAAGAACGGCTGCAGATTTTGGGTCTGGCTAGTGTAAAGAAAAGAAGAATTAGGAGTGACCTGATAGTAGTATTTCAGTGTTTGAGGGGCTGCCCCAAAGAAGAGGGGGTCAAATTATTCTCCAAAGCATCGGAGGGCAGGATAAGAAACAATGGATGGAAACTAATCAAGGAGAGAAGCAAGGAGAAACTTCCTAACAGTGAATTAACCAGTGGAACAGCTTGCCTTCAGAAATCAGAGGCATCACTGTGGGTTTTAAAGAAGAAACTGGACAGCCAATTGTCTGAGATTGTATAGGTTCTCCTGCTTGAGCAGGGGGGTGGACTAGAAGACCTCCAAAGTCCCTTCCAGCTCTATTCTATTCTATCCTATCCTATCTATGATTTTCAGCAATGGTTAATCCTCAAGGTAAGAAATCCAAGATCTGTGTTTCTTTAGAGTGAATAGATTGTTGGTCCAATTTTTAAACTTTATTGATCTTTATTCAGTTTCAATATCTCCTGTGCATACTCCTGTGAGGCACACTCATTTGTATACATTCACTTGCTTTCTTGATGACTTTATTAAGCAAAGTAAAAAAGAAAGATTAAAAAATAGGGATAAAATCTATTAAAAAAAAAAACCCACTCCTTCTTTATTTTTTTTGAAAAGTGTTACAGGCTCAAGTATTTATCGTTGTTTATTTGAAAAGCTTCACAAGTGAACCAAGCTCAGCAATTGTCCAAAAGATGCTTTTTCAAGAGGCAACTGGACTTTGTTGTTTTTCCTAGAAGACATTTCACTTCTCATCCAAGAAGCTTATTCAGTTCTGAATGATTGGTGGGGAATGGAAGGATTTATATTCCTTCCAGTCATCTGGTTGTTAGCATTCTTTCTAAGAGTTGTTGAGGCCACTTGGAAGTTTATCTGAATAGTGCAAATGGGTGTGGAACCTTTTTGGAACTGCTGAAAGGACTGTGTTGTAAACAGGAGATAGGTGGTGTCATATCTCTTCCCCTCTGTTGAGAGAGAGCTATTCAATTTTAATATAGATGGCCTCTTTGATCCCTCTTTCAAACTAGTGGTCCTCTCTGTCCAGAATGTGGACTTTGCTGTCTTCAAAAGAGTGGCCTTTGTCTGACAAATTCACATGGACAGCTGAATCTTGTCCTGATGGGCTTGTTCTCCTATGTTGTGCCATGCGTTTGTGAAGTGGTTGTTTTGTTTCTCCAATGTACAGATCTGCACGTGTCTCACTGCAAGATTACAAGATTGCCCCTCCCTAATTTAAGCATTGTTTGGAATATCACATTGCTCAGTTTGTGCCTATTGTTTTATCCTTGGGGTGGACACAAAATTCCGAACAATTCTTAAATTGGGGATTGGCAATCTTGTAATGCCAAATGTTTTGGACTCCAACTTCCATTAGACATAATGGCAATGGATTGTGCCAAGAATAATCAAAAACATCTGGGAATACTGGGTTGATTATATATATATATATAGGATATGTTTTTGAGGCTCACAATACAGCAACTTCCCTCAATTACTCTTTGGGTCTGCTATTCCATTCATGGGTTCAGGCCAATTCTTCACAGTATTTGTTGATTTTTAATTGTGCTTTTATTCTTTCTTTGCACACCACATACATCAAGCAGTGGGTGCACTGAAGAATGTTCAAAATAAATCCAGCTTGTGTTTTGTAAACAGTGCTGTAAATTTACATCAATACAGATGGTTAATCCTTACAAAATGATCAGTGTTTATATAGTACACAAAGATTACACTACAAAAGACTTGTAATGTCTCAATTAAGCAAGTTTCTTTTGAGAAACCTACCGTATTTTTCGGTGTATAAAACGCACCTTCCCCCCCCCAAAAAGAGGGTGAAAATCTGGGTGCATCTTATACACTGAATACAGCATTTTTCGCCTCCTGAAACCCGGCCCCCTTTGCAAAAATGGCCGTGCACAGCCTTTAGGAGGCTTCCAGAGTGCTCTTGGGACTGGGGAGGGTAAAAATGAGCAAAAAACGGGCTGTTTTTTGCTTGTTTTTGCCCCCCTCCATCCCCAGAAGCACTCTATAAGCCTCCTAAAGGCTATGAATGCCATTTTTTTTTGACAAAAAATGGTCCAGTTTTCACGAAAAACTGGCCATTTTTGGGAGGTCTGCAGAGTGCAAAAACTTTTTTTAAAATTTTCCTCTTCAAAATCTTGGTGCCTCTTATACTCCGGTGCATCTTATAGTCTGAAAAATATGGTAGATAGTCTTTTAGTGGGAGGGAGGAAATGTCTCTGTTCTCATGTGAGCCAACAAAAGGCAGAGAATAAAACCCTTAGATAACAAGACACAACCATGGGACAAAGGTGTTTCAATCGAGGATGTCAAATCAGTAGAAGACCAAAAGAGGAAGAAATAAAGAAAACGAGAGATCCTTAAAAAAAAAACCTAGAAATTACAGGAAAGTTTGAACTACTATAAAGGTAAAGGTTTCCCTCGCACATATGTGCTAGTCGTTTCCGACTCTAGGGGGTGGTGCTCATCTCCGTTTCAAAGCCAAAGAGCCAGCGCTGTCTGAAGACGTCTCCATGGTCATGTGGCCAGCATGACTAAATGCCGAAGGCGCATGGAACACTGTTATCTTCCCACCAAAGGTGGTTCCTCTTTTTCTACTTACATTTTTACATGCTTTCGAACTGCTAGGTTAGCAGAAGCTTGGACAAGTAATGGAAGCTCACTCTGTTACGTGACGCTGGGATTCGAACAGTTGAACTGCCGACCTTTCTGATTGACTTAGCCACTGAGTCACCGCATTATGAAATTACTATAAGATATTGCTTTTAGGAACAATTGTGGAAGACATCTAACGGAGGTAAATGAAATCAAAAGAAAATAATAGACTACCCCAAAATTCTTTACAAATAGGATTACAGAATGAAAAAAACTTTTGTAGGGAGCAACTAAATTTAGGACAATGGGGCACGGCATCAACAGACCAGATTCCAGAAGGAAGGCTCCAGGGACATAGAAAGTGCTCATTAATCTGTTTAAATTCAGGAGAAGCTTTAACTTCAGGCAGTTAACACCTCTAGATTCACAAGCATGGAATAAGACTGTGCAGACTGAACAATAGAAAAAAAGCAGATAAAGATTGACTGATTAAAGAGATGAATCCTAGTTAGACAACATCATGAAGAAGAAGAACAGGAGGAGGAGGAGGAGGAGGAGGAGGAGGAGGAGGAGGAGGAGGAGGAAGTAGTAGTAGTAGTAGTAGTAGTAGTAGTGGAGGAAGAGGAGGAGGAAGAAGAATTATTCTTTGACAATAAAAATCAGAAAGTTAAAAGGTCTTTATAAAGGTGATGTATGGTTACGAAGACTGGATTTTTGAGGAGGGAGACTTCCAAATAATTTATGGATTTGGAAACAGTTACTGAAAATATAATCAACTGAAAGAACCACCAATCCATCAAGCCTGGAATAAATAAAAGTCTGATTGCTCCCTGGGGGTGATGATTAGCAAGCACAAATATTAACCTCCTTTGGGCTTGTGATATAAGCAGATGATAGACTAGAAAAAATAACTATTCTTGGCAAGAATGAGGGAAGCAGAGAAAGCAAAAGATTAAAAAAAGAAGGAAATATAACAGATAAGTTGGCTAGATAGAATCAAAGAAAATACAGAAATATCCTTAAAAAGAAGTCAAGTATTACTGGACAAAGGCCATGCAGCACACAATTGTCCTTGCATTTCTTCCATCCTTTGCCTTACTTAATAACTTAGAAACTCCAAGTAATACAATCCCAGAGTTATCTGGGATGTAGACAAGATGGTTCAACCATTTTAAGCCTCTAAGTATCCCCACAATTTAACTATCCTGTTTCCCCAAAAATAAGCCCTCCCCCAAAATATTGCAACACAGCAGCAGCCATGGGATGACCACGCTCATCGCCTCCTGCACCTCAAAAATAATAAGACCTCCCAAAAACAAGGCCAAGGGCTTATTTTGGGGAAGGTCAAAAGAAAATAAGACCCTTATTTTGCAAGCAACATTTTGAAACTTCCAGACGATGTTTAAAGTCAACAAGTAAAAAACAACAACAACGCAAAAGAGTTCCTTTTTTTTTTTTTTTGGCTTCAGCTTTTCTTGTTCTTCAAAAAAAATAAAAATAAACAAATGTTGTACCCACAATTGTGAGGGTAAAAAGAGGCGCTATGAAGCATAGCTGATGTTTACAGACTACTTTGAAGTGGTACGATTCTGTGCGTACAACCAAATGCTACTTTGTTTGTCCTGGCCTTCCACATCAAGAGACACACCATGCAGTCTCTTTCCATTAAACAGACGTCCTCACGGTTGTCTGTCTGCAAACAGACTCTGGTGTTCAGTGACATGGTGGGATGCAGAGAGCCATCCTAGAAAACAGATCGTTAATTGCTTGTCAACATATATTTACCGAGCAGCTGAAACATTTGAAGAGATACGAGCTGCTGGAGGGGAACACAGCCTCTGTAGATGGAATTTATTGAAACCAAAAATACCAGCAAGAGACCTCTTCCCGATATTTCAAAGAATATGTTGCAGATGAATTATAATGAAGAAACTTGATGACATAAAGGAGCCAACGTAGTATTGTCTTGGGGTGGTGGTGGGGGAGGAGAATGCATTCCTGAAGCATCTGGTTGGAATGATAGTTTGTAACTCTTAAACAATGCCCAACGTAGTACAGACGGTGCTTCCGTAAGTATTTTTTCAGGGTTTAGAACATCTCTTTCTATTTAGCAGTGTATTCCTGGGGTGAATGGTATCGTAGGTGACCAGCTGAATCAGAGTAAACATCACTCATGGTGCAAAGGGAAATAAACCCCTTGTCTGTTGTTGTTTGCAGAATGAGCAACTGGAGATGTTAGTTGGAAGTCCATTGTCACCATGCTTGAAAAATTGCAATGACTCAAAAGGCAAAAGGAATTTCATTCTTTTAGAACAAAAACCATCCTCTTTTATTCAGCCCCCGATAATAAAATGATCGGAAATTACTCTTATTTACGATTGAAAATGAGTCAGAGGTATAATCAAGGCAATTTTGCACATGCCCTTTCACCAAGTTCTTCCCCCCGCCCCCCCTCCAGTTCAGCTTCTTATTTGAAATTTAGAAACCAATGCATTCAGATTTTGAAATGCAGGGATGGGCTGCTGGAGATTTGCAGGTGCTACATTCCTTTCCTCCCCGACATACGACCGGGGATTCCTTCTGTTGACAGCTAGCAACAGCCATGCCGCGCCTTAGCCAATCAGGCGCGGCTTGGCTGAAGGCGGGCTGTTCTGCTTCCCTGATTGGTTTCTCGGCCTGACAGCTCTTCGTATAAATAGCTGTCAGGCTGAGGAACGGCGATTCTCTCCTGTATTGCTCGTTGCTGTTACTTTTAATAAAATAGTGTTGGACGTTCCTCAGAGTCTCTAGCCTCATCTTTCCCCACACTTCTTCACTGGCGACGAAGGTGGGATCCCTCTGAGGCGACGAACCTGACGGAACCGACCCCTTCGCACAGCCGCTTGAGTTTTAGCTCCCCGAGCCGCACAACTTCAAGCCGCTATGTCTTCACTTCCCCCGTTCGCTCCCTTCGGAACCGACGGAGAAGGATGGACGGGATTTCTAGAGCGCTTCGAGTGCTTCCTGCGAGCCAACGGAAAACGGGGTATTCCGATGGAGGAGAAATGCAGTTTCTTCCTCAGTAGCTGCGGAACCCCGATGTTCAACGCCGCCCGGGTGTTGGCAGCCCCTTTACCAGTCCACGATCTCGACTGGGATACGCTGATGGCCAAGCTGAAGGGGCATTACGCCCCAACCCCGTCAAAGATTGCCCGGCGGTACGCATTCCGCCAGTGCGTCCAGAAGCCACACGAAGACGTCAGCCAGTTCCTCCAGTCCTTGCGGACCACGGCCATACCCTGCGAGTCCCTGGACTTGGAGGACAACCTGGTGGAACAATTTGTCAGCGGAGTCAAGGACCTCCGGCTGAAGAGGCGTCTCCTGGCTTGGCCAGAAATCACCCTGGCCGAGGCGGTCGCTGAGGCACGGGCGGTGGAGCTGTCCGAGCAATCCACCGCTGAAATGGACCGCCACCAGCTACCGTCTCTTCCAGCGCGCACTTGCCTCATAGATCAGCTGGCGCCGTTGCCCAGCCCGGCCAAAGAAGAGGAAGAGCTAGTGGCCCGTCTGGCGGAGCTGCAGAGACGCCGCAATCCGCGACCTGCGAGACGGACAATGACAGCCTGCCTAGGCTGCGGGGGCAGCCACGACCGGGCAGCCTGCCCATTCCGGGCATCCATCTGCCGCCGGTGTTCAAAAAAGGGACACCTGGCCCAAGTTTGCCGGGCTGTGCTGCCTCCACCACCACCCCAAGGAGCCACGGGCCAGCAGATGACAGCAGGACCGCAGCAGCCCCGCCGCCAGCCACGCACGAGAGCCAGCTGCTACGCCGTGGAGCCAGGCCCAGCAGCCGCCCCTGCTGAGGCGATCTACCAGGCCTCCGCAGGTGCGGACATAATCAAAGCGTCAGTCCTCATTGAGGGCGCGCCTTGCGTGATGGAGGTGGACTCCGGCTCGTCCCGCTCCATAATTGCCTGGGCTGACTTTAACAAACTCTGCCCCGGCGTCCTGAAACGCCAATTGACTGCCAGCCCCGTGGCCTTAAGGGACTATCAGGAGTCACTTATCCCAACCCTGGGCTGCTATTCGGTTAGGGTGGAATACGGGGGGTTTTCGGGTTGCCTGCCCGTCCTGGTAGTCGAGAAGCCCCTCCCCGCATTGCTGGGGCTGGATTGGTTCCCCGCCCTTGGTCTCTCAGTGCAGGGGGTGCACTCCATCTCAGACACGCCCCCTGACGTAGCTGCTGTCATCGCCGCCTACGCGGACGTCTTTGATGGCCAGCTAGGGCTGTACAAGGGCACCCCCATCTCTCTTAACTTAGATCCCCAGGTTGCTCCCATTAGGCTGAAGACCCGCAGGGTGCCTTTTGCCTTAAGGGCCAAAGTTGATGAGGAGATTGACCGTTTGCTGGCGCAGGGCGTGTTGTAGCCTGTTGACTACTCACGTTGGGAGACCCCAATAGTGGTCCCCGTGAAGGCCGACGGCTCCATACGCCTCTGCGCCGATTTTAAATCCACCATCAATTTGGCCCTTCAGGCAAACCCCTATCCAGTCCCTGTCGTACAGCACCTGCTCCACTCCCTGGGGCAGGGCTGTATTTTCGCGAAACTGGATATGGCGCAGGCCTACCAGCAGCTCCCGGTGGATGACGAAGCGGCGGCTGCGCAGACTATCGTCACCCACCGAGGGGCTTTCCGTTGCCGCCGCCTCCAATTCGGCGTTTCCGTGGCCCCGGGGATCTTCCAGAGCCTCATGGAGCGATTGCTCCATGGGCTCCCTGGCGTCGTACCCTATTTCGACGATGTTCTGATCGCTGCATCCAGCCGCTCAGGACTCCTCGAAATATTGGGGAAGGTCCTCGACCGTTTTAGGGGCGCGGGTCTCAAATTAAAGCGCAGCAAATGCTCATTTGCTGTGCCTAAAGTGGACTTCCTAGGCTTCTCCATAGACGCCCACGGAATCCACCCCACCCCTGCTAAAGTCGCAGCCATTAAGAACGCCCCCACCCCCGCCTCTAAGGCGGAGCTGCAGTCGTTCTTAGGGCTTTTAAATTTCTATGCGCCATTTTTGCCGCACAAGGCGTCACTAGCCGAGCCGCTGCTCGACCGATCTGCGGCCTGGCGCTGGGGCAGCCGCGAAGCGCATGCGTTCGCGGCTGTCAAAGACATGCTGACGTCAGAGGCAGTCCTAGTCCAATATAGTGACAGGATGCCCCTGACTCTAGCGTGTGACGCCTCCCCCGTGGGTTTGGGGGCTGTCCTGAGCCATGTCCTCCCCAACGGCTTGGAAGCCCCCATAGCTTTTTATTCCCGGACACTCTCTCCAGCGGAGAGAAACTACAGCCAGATTGACAAGGAGGCTCTGGCTGCCGTGTCCGGGGTTAAAAAGTTCCACGAGTACCTTTACGGATGGCATTTCACGCTCTTCACTGACCACAAGCTGCTCCTTGGGCTTCTGGCCGGTGACCGTCCGACCCCTCCCATCCTGTCACCCCGGATGACGCGCTGGGTGGAGTTCCTAGCGGCATACTCGTATGCCCTGGTCTACCGCCCTGGCAAGCAGCTGGGGCACGCTGATGCCCTCAGCCGCTGCCCCTTGCCCGTCTCCGACCCGCAGACAGTGCCTTGCCTGTCTGTTTTGGCCATTGCAGACCTCGCCTTGCCGCTCTCCGCGGGCGATGTGGCGGCAGCGTCTCTGGCCGACCCCACCCTCTCTCAGGTGATGACCTGGGTTCTGCGGGGATGGCCTGGGGGGCCGGTATCGGACGACCACCGCCCCTACAAGGCCAGGCAGCTAGAGCTGTCCCTCCACAGTGGGTGCCTCCTGTGGGGGGACAGGGTGATCATTCCACCCACCCTGCGCACACAGGTGCTGTCTCGCCTCCATGAGGGCCACCCTGGCATAGCGCGCTGACGTGCATGAAGGCGCTGGCGTGCAGCTATGTTTGTGGCCCCGTCTGGACGACGAGATAGCTACTGGGTTGCCAGGTGCTCGACCTGCCAGGTCTCCCGTCCAGCGCCTCCGGCGGCCCCGCCGCGGGAGTGGGAGATTCCTCGCGGCCCATGGTCACGCCTCCACCTGGATTACGCTG
This sequence comes from Natrix helvetica, assembly GCF_964273705.1. NCBI lineage: Eukaryota > Metazoa > Chordata > Lepidosauria > Squamata > Natricidae > Natrix > Natrix helvetica. The sequence continues at coordinate 65,158,813 of NC_138558.1, read as the reverse complement.
GGCCCTTCCGAGGCCAGGTTTTCCTGGTCGTGGTGGACGCTTACTCGTGCTGGGTGGAGCTCATTCTCATGACCTCCACCACAGCCGAGGCCACTGTCCGAGCATTAACGCGCCTGTTTGCCACCCACGGCTTGCCAGACGTCGTTGTGTCGGACAATGGTGTTAGGAACTGGTGCGATTAAGCACTAGCAATGAACCCCAGGTCGAGGTTATAACAGAGCAACCCTGTAAAGTATACGCAGCGTGCGATAGATAAAGCAACCACACTGAATAATGGATAGTAAAGTAACAAAATAAATCTTTACTTTTTGAAGAATATAGCAAAATCCATAAACACAGCCAAAAAGTCATACACAAAAAAAGCAGTCCAATACTACCAAGATAACTTGGATACAAGTAGCAAATAACTTACACACAGTAAGTAGTAGCAACAGTAGTAACAGTTAGGCAGCAGTTATCATACAGCAATCAAGAGAGAGAGAGAGAGAGAGCAACAACATCAGCTGCAATTTAAAGGCTGTAATCTACTAATTAGCAGAGCTCCTCTCTTAAAGATACATAACATGCCTTGTGCAATATATTGTCTACCCAACTTGTTGGTTACACCCTAACCTTCTCCCCTTTGGGTAGATCAATATATCCACTCACAGTCTAAGATGATAACCTTCACATGATGAGGTATGTTTCACTGAACTTTGTGCCTTAGTAAAGTTGTCTGCTAAATTGTCTTCAGTTGAACAATATTCCAACTTTATCAGGCCATCCTTAATGCTTTGTCGAACATTAAGATACCTCAAATCAGTATACTTCGATCTCGTCTTAATAGCTAAACTAGTCGCCATTTTTATTGCTGCCTGATTATCTTCATAAACAGTAAAAGGTTCATTGATACTTAATCCCATATCTATAAGCAACTGCTTACAATATATCAGCTCAGTACATGTCAACGACAAACATGAAAACTCAGCTTCCATTGTGGATAAGCTTATGTGTTTCTGTCGTATCGACTTCCATCCAATCAGTACACCACCTAGCATAAAGGCTATGCCGGAAGTTGACTTCCTATTATCTATAGCAGCTGCAAAATTCGCATCAGCATAAACAATCAAAACTAAATCCCTATTCGGCTCTAAATACAACGCATAGTGGATAGTTTTCTTTAAATAACACAGCACACGCTTTGCTGCTTGCCAATGCCTCTCTGAAGGGTTATCATTGAATCTAGCCAGTTGGTTCACACTAAATGATATATCTGGTCTAGACCAATTACTTAGGTACATTAGGCTACCTATCAAAGATTGATAGAGTCCCTTATCAAAACCAGTACCCTCAGTAACCTCAGGTTTAAACTCCAATGCCATTGGTGTCTTTGCAGTCTTACATAGCTCCATGCTATGTTTCTTAAGCAAATGATTAATTTTACCAGCCTGCGACAGCTTAAAACCTTTACTGGTTCTAACCACATCTAAGCCCAGATAATGCTTAATTTCACCCAAATTCCGGATTCTAAATTTACTCTCTAATTGTGAAACAATGTCAATAGCTTCCTGCTCAGACCTAGTAATAATAGCTATATCGTCCGTGAACAAAAGCAACAACGAGATCAAACCATTTTTCACCCATCTAAATAAACAAGGATCAGCCAAACCTGGAATAAATCCCATAGCTTTTAGTTCATTTACTATGCATCTGTTCCACTCAAAACCGGACTGTTTTAAACCATAAAGGCTCTTTTTAAGTCTCCAACAACCAGTCTGGCCATTAGAATCCACACCTGGTGGCATCTTCATATAAATGGTATGCTGCAATGGAGCATGCAGATACGCTGTTTCAACATCAATATGGGTAACATTACACCGATACTTAGCAGCCCACACCAATGCTGCCCTCAACGTAGAGGCTTTCAAGCTCGGAGCAAAAACCTCATCGTAATCCCTCTCAGTTTGAGCAACTAAACGAGCCTTATAAATAGCATTGCCAGCAGCATCGTTTTTAATTTTAAACACCCATCTACAGCCAATTGCACTCTCCCCTGAAGGGAGCCTAGCTTCTTCATAAACCTTCAATTCCTGTAAGGATTTCAACTCCTTCTCCATAGCTGCCTTCCACAATTTCTTTTCCTTTTCAGGATACAGCCTTAACTCTGCAAAACTAGAAGGTTCTATGCTAACTTGCAATACTGCACTGGCTTGGTATCTGTCGGGTGGATGCCTGTCCCTAGTAGACCTCCTAGGCAATACAGGACTTGCAGGATCATCCTGTTCCACCTCACGAGTAGATTCTACATCTACATCTTCCTCCCCTTTCAGAGTAATAGATGGACCATCCTGATTCTCTAACTGCTCATTTGGTGTATCATGATTAACCAAACGATCAACATCTACATCATCACAAACCTTGTTAAACTCTTGTTCTAGCTTCTCCCAACCAACATGTTCTGAAAATTTAGCACTAGCACTGTGCATAATTCTCCGAGTTCCAGGTTCCCAGAACCTAAACGATCTATGATTGGAATTGTACCCAACAAAAACCATCTTCCTAGCTCTGCTTTGATCCTTCCGTCTAGTCTGTGAGGGAATATGCACCCAAGCAGGGACACCAAATGTGTGTAAATAACTCAAATCAGGCTTCCTACCATGCCAAAGAGTATAAGGAATCTTACCAGTAGTTGAGTTAACTACTATGTTCAGAATATGGTTTGCACACATTATAGCCTCACCCCAAAGCTTTTCTGACAAACCAGAATCAACCAGCATAGTTCTGGTCATTGCCTGCAATGATTGACCACGTCTTTCAATAAATGAATTATGTTCTGGCCTGTAGGGGGCAGAACGCCTATGTTCTATACCAGCATTCTCCAACATTGATGTAAACCTATGATTAGTGAATTCAGACCCATTATCAGTGACTAGGCAAAGTACTTTTTTATCCATCTTACGTTCAACAAACTTTAACCATTTAGTAAAATGTTGGAAAGTTTCTGCCTTTGATTTCATTACATAACAGAAACCATACCTAGAATAATGGTCCATAATGCTGAGTATATAGCAGGCACCTCCTAAGCTAGGTTTCTTAGGGCCAATTAGGTCTGCAAACACTACTTCCAGTGGTTTAGATGTCTTGAATCCTTTAAACCGGTTTGCAGGGGTAACCTTACTTTTAGCCTGGTTACAGGCATTACAGTTAAGATATTTTGAACAAGGTTTCAAATTGATTCCCTTAGATAGAATAACAGTTTGACGTACCATTTTAAAATTTACATGGCCTAAACGTCTATGAAGTAGATGTATACAGTTATCATGGGGCTGTTTATTCTTATAACCAGGTTCAGAACTCGCAATATTTAAAGAGTTCTCATGTAGAATAAATAAATTATTCTCCAAATTGGCAATAACACTATTACCTTCCTTTTCGATAATGCATCTATCATTCTTAAATGTTACTGTAAACCCACATTTCACAAGGTCTTTTACAGATAATAGGTTAAATTTCATTTTAGGTACATATAACATTTCCAATTTTTCATTAATACATGGACAATAAGCTGTACCTTCACCTGAAGCCTTAATTTTCCAACCATTTGCTAAGGAAATGTGCTGTTTGCTAGCCTTCATAGTAACAAACCTTTCTTTAACCTTGGTTATAGAATGGGATGCGCCACTGTCAACCAACCAGAAACTATGGTTTACAGGCTTATCTACCTTAGCTACAGTTACAGTAACATTGTTGCCTTTTCTTTTACTATTAGCAACACTCCTTTTCTTGCTATTTTTACAGTTCTTAGCAATATGCCCCTTACCACCACAAGAATAACATTTCTTAACAAAATTTACAGTTGAAAACTGTGTTTCTTCTTGTGATTGATTGTCTCTGAACTGAACTCTATCCTCTCTTCGTCTGGACTCTTCAAGCAATCTCCCGGTAACCTCAGATAATGTCAGTTCATCTCGTGAACGAACTTCCAATGAGGAAACAAAAAAGTCGTAGCTTTCATCAAGCGACGATAGAATAATATACACCTGGTGAAGCTCAGAAAAAATTAACTCTTTTTCTTGCAAATCCTGCAAAGTTTTCTTCATGAAGTCTAAATGAGCCAACATATCACCACCTTTTTGCAAACGGGCTCTAAACAGTTTCCGTGTGAGATGAATATGAGCACCCACACTGTCCCGAACATAAATTCTCCGCAATGTGTTCCAACACCTAGCAGCAAACTCTTCGCCACGAATATGGACCAGTTGCTGGTCATTCAGTGTTAGTCCGATAATGCAGAGAGCTCTCTCATTGTCCCTGTTAAACTGCGCAATCTTCTTCGCATCCTCATTATCAGAAGGATCCCAATCTGTAACATCTGGTGGGTTCTGAACCACAGACCACAGTCCTTCTCTACGCAGAAGTAGGGAACACTTCAAGGACCAGGAAACATAGTTGGTTCCATCAAACCGGGTAATCATGGAGATTGCAGCAGACTGTTCTTGTGCCATATTCACAAAAATAAACTATCCAAAAAGTGGTGCTTAAAAAAAAAAAATTATGGTTAAGGCAGGGCGTCTGGGCCCATAACCAATGTTAGGAACTGGTGCGATTAAGCACTAGCAATGAACCCCAGATCGAGGTTATAACAGAGCAACCCTGTAAAGTATACACAGCGTGCGATAGATAAAGCAACCACACTGAATAATGGATAGTAAAGTAACAAAATAAATCTTTACTTTTTGAAGAATATAGCAAAATCCATAAACACAGCCAAAAAGTCATACACAGAAAAAGCAGTCCAATACTACCAAGATAACTTGGATACAAGTAGCAAATAACTTACACACAGTAAGTAGTAGCAACAGTAGTAACAGTTAGGCAGCAGTTATCATACAGCAATCAAGAGAGAGAGAGAGAGCAACAACATCAGCTGCAATTTAAAGGCTGTAATCTACTAATTAGCAGAGCTCCTCTCTTAAAGATACATAACATGCCTTGTGCAATATATTGTCTACCCAACTTGTTGGTTACACCCTAACATGGGCCCCAGTTTGCATCCGCCGTGTTCCAGGAATTCCTGGCCACCCAGGGCATCCGGCACGCCCCAGTCGCTCCCTATCATCCGGCCAGCAATGGCCGGGCGGAATGCGCTGTCCGCTCGGCCAAGGACGCCCTTGGACGAATGGACAAGGGCGACTGGCCCACGAGGGTGGCTGCTTACCTCCTGGTTCAGCATTCCACCCCGTGCCCACTGTCAGGGAAAACCCCTGCCGAGCTGCTGATGGGCCGGCGCCTGCGGACCACCTTAGATAGTTTGCACCCAACCTATTCTGAGGCACAGCCGAGCAACCTGGGACCCCCTCCGTTCCTTCCGTGAGGGCGATCCAGTCTGGGCACGGGCCTTCTCAGGGGATCTTAAGTGGGTGCCTGCCACCGTCACTTCTGTAACCGGCCCCTGCTCTTACAGGGTCCGGACCGCCGACAATGCAGACTGGCGCCGCCACGTGGATCAGTTAAGGCGTCGCCAACCTTCGGATCCACACAACAACCCTGCAGGGTCGGCCTCTGCCATTCCACCGCAGGCCCTGGGGTTGACGCCGCAACCGATTCCTCCACCGTGGCCATTGCCTGGGCCGCAAGACGTACCAACAGAGACTGCTCCTGGCACCTTCCGCCTTCCACAGCCGGCCAGCGTCCCAGCCCCCGTTGGGCTACCAGTTCCGACATTGCACCCCGTTTTGGCCTTCCCTCAATCAGGCCAGCCTTCCCCTACTAGCAATTCAAAATGCCCTGACTCAAGCCCGCCAGCGGCCGCGCCACCCCAGCCCTGCCTACCAGTTCCTGAGTCTCTGCCTCCGCCTGAGATAGGCCTTCAAGATGGCGCCCGGAGCTCCACTCCCTTCAGGGAGGAGCTTCCACGGACACCACCTCCTCCTCCGACGGTCTGCCCAGTTCTGAGGCGTTCGGGGCGTGTCCGACGCCGCCCTGCCTATCTTAGCGACTACGCATGCTCCGCTGTCACACATGCGCCCTCGCTAGGGGGGAAGGAGTGCTATATTCCTTTCCTCCCCAACATACGACCGGGGATTCCTTCTGTTGACAGCTAGCAACAGCCATGCCGCGCCTTAGCCAATCAGGCGCGGCTTGGCTGAAGGCGGGCTGTTCTGCTTCCCTGATTGGTTTCTCGGCCTGACAGCTCTTCGTATAAATAGCTGTCAGGCTGAGGAACGGCGATTCTCTCCTGTATTGCTTGTTGCTGTTACTTTTAATAAAATAGTGTTGGACGTTCCTCAGAGTCTCTAGCCTCATCTTTCCCCACACTTCTTCAGCAGGGGTTCGGGAGAACCTGTAGATAAAATTCTGTGTAGTTCAGAGAACATCCAAATCCCACTCCTGGATGGCCCTGCCTGCCCACCCCACCCATCCCCTCCCAGGAGTCCCCATGCGGCCCGATTTGAATGCAGGTAAGTGCAGGGTGCGCACGGAGGCTCGGGGAGGGCAAAACTGGAAGTTTTGGGCCTCCAGAGGGCCTCTGGGGCCTGGGGATGCCATTTTCGCCCTTCCGGAGACTCAAGGAAAGGTTCCGGAGCCCAGGAAGGGCAAAAATGGCCCCCAGCACTGTGGTGCAGGATGCCAACTAGGCCACACCGACCACGCCCACCCAGCAACCGGGCAGAGAACCCCTTGCTAAAATTTTTGGAGATTATTCCTGGTCTTCCACAATTGCAGGTGCTTCGATCTGCTAAAAATAAGCAGACAGACACAGACACAGACTGCTACACAGCCACTATACCCATGCAACTATTCATTGAAGTTAACGCATTCTTCTTGGAAGGGAAAAGTAAAGAATGTAGTTTAATTTAATCTCTTTGAGGAGGAAAAAAATGTGAGGGAGAAAAGATTCGCTGGTGATGGCGTAAGGCAGGAGTGTCAAACTCGATTTCTTTGAGGACCGCATCAGGGTTGTGTTTGAATTCGGGTGGCCGGGGGTGGGGGTGGGGCATAGCCAGCTGAACATCACTCGTGTCGGGGGCACCTGGGATGGCCCGAGCACTCTGCCAGCAAAAACGGTGCTCAGGAGGGCCAAGCACCAAAACAAAGCTCACGGCCCTCCCGAGCTCTGTTTTCGCTGGCAGAGAGATGCAGGAGGCCGTCACAGCTGAAAACGGAGTTTCGTTTTCACTGGGAGAGGCACCAGGGGCTGCTCCTTCACTGTTTCCAGGGCAGCCAGATCTAAGTACTTCATGGGCCAGATCCAGCCAGTGGGCCTTGAGTTTGACACCCCTGGTTTGAGGGTTAAAGCTAAACAACATTTCAAATTTAAAAATGACAAAATCCTCCAAAATGTATACACTGTCGTACAATTTGAGGGGGGGGGGGGACAGGACTTTCTCAACTACATATATGTTCTAGATTCATGGCTTCTAATACATGGAAACAGCTGGTATTGGAGACTGGAGTTCAAGGCAAGAGAGTTACATGTACGTGACATGGCCAGGATATGTAGTTATATCTCCTCAATCCCACAGCTGTTGAGAACAGCTGCACTTTATATGCCTAAAGGGAATACAGTAAGTGATTTACAAAGTTTTTAGAAATTAAATTTGTAATTATGCAGACCCTGCAAATTCAGCCACCAAAGCCTCTGTAATTCACCATGTGGCCCAGCTAAGCAACAGAGGATCAGGTAGAGTCACAACACATTTGGGCTAAAGTTAAGTTGCGTCTCATCTATCTGGTAACCATAACCCAAATGTTCTTGCTCTATAATGCAGAATTCCAGATTACATGACTTAGTTTTTATAAGAACCTAACTAACAGCAGTAAAATATTCTGGAACAACAATGCATTTTATTGGAGAAAAATACCTTTTTCCTTAAAAATAAAAGAGTGCACATTAAGCCAAACTGTTTAGGTATATTTTAGAAGATTTGAATATGAGGGTTTTTGTGAATTTCCCATCCAGCTTCAGAAATGGCAAACAAGTGAAACTGGAACTAAACAGAAGAAAGAGAACACAAAATAAACAACATTGACCTACAGGTGGTCCTCAACTAACAACCACAACTGAGCCCAAAATCTATGTTGCTAAGTGAGAAATTTGCTAAGTGAATTTTGTCCCGTTTTACAACTTTTCTTGCTACATTTGTTAACTGAATCACTGCAGTTGTTCAATGAATCGCACGGTTGTTAAGTGAACCAGGCTTCCCATCTGACTTTGCTTGTCAGAAGGTTGCAAAAGGGAATTATGTGACTCCGGGATGCTGTAACAGTCATAAATGTGAATCGGTTGTCAAGCATCCAAATATAAATTATGCGACCATGGAAATACTGCAACGGTCGCAAGAGTGAAAAATGGTTAGAAGTCACTTTTTTCAGTGCCATTGTAATTTCGGACAGTCACTAAATGAACTATTGTAAGTCAAAGACTACCTGAATATATTCATACTAAGTGATATTTCTGTTCTTGCTTTGGCATTCTGTGAGACCCACCACTCAGCAGAATAGCCAAGAACACGAGAAGTCCTCTCTTTGTGGCCTTCAAGCATTCCCACAGGTTGCAATTCCTTTCCAAGTCATTCTTTCCGTTGCATAAAATATCATACAGATAATAATGTGACTGGGACAAACTCGCCATAGACCAGGGGTGTCAAACTTAAGGCCCAGGGGCCAGATCTGGACCACAGGGTGCTTAGATCTGGCCCGCGGGGCTGCCCTGGAAACAGTGAAGGACCAGCTCGTGGTGCCTGCACCAGCAAAAACATAGCTTGGGAGAGCCGTGAGTGCTTGGGCCGCCACAAGCGCCCTGACACGAGTGACATCAAGCTGGCCATGCCCATCCTGGCCATACCCACCCAGCCCCCTGAGGTCAAACACAATCCTGTTGCGGCCCTCAATGAAATTGTGTTTGACACCCCTGGCATACACAGACCTCCTGTATATTAGGGGAGAAATCCAGCAGGTTCTGGAGAACCGGTAGCAGAAATTTTGAGCAGTTCAGAGAACCGGCAAATACCACCTCTGGCTGGCTCCAGAGTGGGGTGGGAATGGAGATTTTGCAGTATCCTTCCCCTGCCACGCCCACCAAACCACACCCACCAAGCCACACCCACAGTACTGGTAATAAAAAAATTTGAATTTCACCACTGCTGTATATGCCTGAAAATTGCATTCTTCCAGCCAAATAGTGGGAATCAAATAATTTAACAACTGGTTCAACCAGGGACAGGTTGGCTGTCATGGGCGGTGTGGCCCATCCCTGTCCTCCAGCTCTGTCGCACATGTGGATGAGCCTCTCATGATAGCCAATCTGACCCTGGGTGAACCAGTTCTTAACTTACACCCCCTCAACCCCACCTCCACCCCACTATCAAAGTGGATCCTGGGCGCTGTGCTGCAATGGAGAAAAGAGACTTATAACTGTTTTTCACACTTACAACCGTTGCAACATCCCCATGGTCACCTAGTCAGACGCTTGGCAACTGATTCACGTTGCAGTGTCCTGGGGTCATGTGATCCCCTTCTGTGACCTTCTGACAAGTAAAGCCAGTAGGGAAAGCAGATTCACTTAACAACCATATTATTAACTAAACAATGGCAGTGAGGGAAGGCAGTTCACTTAACAACTGTGGCAAGAAAGATCATAAAATGGGGCAAAACCAGGGGTCGGCTGGTTCGCACTAGTTCGGGCAAACGGGATGCTAATTTTGCATCTGGTTCACCAAACCAGTTGTTGCAAGGACCGGCTGGCCATGCCCACCCCTGTCCACCCCTCCCAGGAGTCTCTACGCTCATCATGCCAGGTAAGTACACGGCCCACACGGAGGCTCTGGGAGGGCAAAAAACGGGCCTACCAGAAGTTCCAGAAGTCCAGACACTGGCCCATTTCCGGCCTCTGGAGGGCAGCCGGAGCCCAGGGGAGGCCATTTTTGCCCTCCCGGAGCTCTGGGAAAGCCTCCAAAGCCTGGGCAGGCAAAAAACGGGCCTACCAGAAGTTCTGGAAATGGGCCCTTTTCCGGCCTCCGGAGGGCATCCGCTGCCTGGGGGAGGCCGTTTTCACCCTCCTGGGGGCTCATCCTCCAGGTAGGCCATGCCCCCCCTGGACACACCCACCCAGCAACCAGGCAGAGAACCGGTTGCTAAAATTTTTCAATCCCACCCCTGGGCAAAACTCACTTAACAAATGCCTCGCATAGCAACAGAAATGTACGGCTCAATTGTGGTCGTAAGCTGAGGGCTATCTATGTAGGAAATATGAGTCCAGACCAAGAAAGAAATTTGTAAAAACACCTCCAACCCCTCTCTAACCCTAACAATCATGGAGATGAAAGAGGGGGAATAAAACAACAGCAAAAAGATGGCAGCTGCAAGATGAGCAAAGCACCAGCCTCCTTTCTATTGTTGTGGATACAATGCTTGTAAAAAAAGGAGTAGATTTTAATTATGCAGCCACCATTGTGACATTTTCAGATTTTCCAGTGCCCCTGTTTTTGGATTTTCTTTTCTAGTTCTAGGAAAGAAATAGTACATGCCTGAGGTAAACACTGAAGTATTTCATATCACTTTTCTAAATTAAAATTACGATTACAGAGAAGTATTTATTTATGTCTTTATTTATTTGCAAAAAATATATATTTATTCCCTGTGTGGAGGCCCCTATTCATAAACAATATTTGTCACCGGAATGATGCCCCAACTGTAATGTTTCCTGTTTAACCTCAAACCACACAAACAAGATATCAACGGATTTGCTTTTTCTTCTGTGTTTTGAATCGCTTGTCAAAATAACAAGAAAACATTCCCGTAAGATTCATTTCAAGAAAGAAAAAAAGGCATGACAAATGCAATAGTTTCCTTGCATTCTACACCAAGGTTAGCTTGAGCCTAGAAGGTTCTAGAAGGAGATAAGTGAACTCAACATTGCCTGATCATTGCTAACTTCTCTTAAATCTTCTGCAACGTGTGTTCCCCCCGCCCAAATTGGCACATACGTGAAATCACGTGTTCCTTCTGCTTGAATTCCTCTGGGGTAGTTCTGGTTTCACATAAGAAGAGGATCTTACAGATTTTGATAATAAAATGAAATAATATTTGACCTGGAAATCTTTAATCATTGGAGGTCCATTTCAAGGCTGAATGAACATTTTGCTCTTGAAATATTAATGTTTCTGTTTTTCCCCTCACACAAAATAACTGCCTCCTGTTTTTTTATTGTTTTTGATATTACATGAATAGTGTTTGCACATAGGAACATGTGGATTTGGGAACAAAGTGAATGGGGAAGGAAGAATTATGTCTAGCTGAATGAAAAGAAGGACTAGGAGAGACATGATAGCAGTGTTCCAATATCTCAGGAGTTGCCACAAAGAAGAGGGAGTCAAACTATTTTCCAAGGCACCTGAGGGCAGAACAAGAAGCAATGGGTGGAAACTAATCAAGGAGAGAAGCAACTTAGAACTGAGGAGAAATTTCCTGACCGTTAGAACAATTAATCAATGGAACAACTTGCCTCCAGAAGTTGTGAATGCTCCAACACTGGAAGTTTTTAAGATAATGTTGGAAAACCATTTGTCTTAAGTAGTGTAGGGTTTCCTGTCTAGGCAGAGGGTTGGACTAGAAGACCTCCAAGATCCCTTCCAACTTTGTTATTCTATTCTATTCTATTCTATTCTATTCTATTCTATTCTATTCTATTCTATTCTATTCTATTCTATTCTATTCTATTCTATTCTATTCTATTCTATTCTAATTAATCCTGTTGCTTCTTTTCTGGAGACGTAGCAGCTTTACAAACATCTGGTAAGACTTCATTGACTCTTGAGAGTATCAGAAATATTAGAATACTTCCTGGCAAGCCAGAATCATGTATCTTGGCATGAAGGATAGTCTGAAAGAATCTGATTTTTTTTGAAACAACAAAAAATCTTTGAAAAATGCAAAACAATTTTTTGTTACCTTTGTCCACCTAAATTAGACGCTCAAATTGTGTCATTCAAATATGAAGCTATTCCCCCTTCCAGCAAAAATGTAAACATCTTCAATATGTACAATCTTTTAAAAAAAACACCAAGTTAATAACCTTGACAGGAAGATTTTTCCCGGTACACAAGAGACTTATAAAACATATTAGGATGTTCTGGGCAATGTGTGTGAAGACTCAAAATGCACAGAGATTCTTCCTTTTTGGACCTTGCTGCATTGAGCAATAAATCTGCAAAAAAAGTTTTACTTGCTTCACAGTTCCAGATATTTGTGCAATATCTTTTAAAAAGCATCTAATACTCAGATAGGGCAGTGCTCAGCCTCCTGCTCCTGCTACTTCTTCCTCAAAAACTAAGCACTCAACTACAAAGAAGCAGAATTAAATACAGAGAGCTCAGACATATAATGGGAAGACCCAGTGGGTTGTCCCTCCAAGTTAAAAAGATACTCACAAATTAAAGCAAATATACGTGTCCGAGGATAATGTTGCAAGACCCGATCTAGGACAGTCGCTGGGACCACAGGTTTACTCTTCTGAGCTTTTGGACTCGTACTGGAGTCCATCTTCAGGGAACTTCTCTCTACTGGAATATGTGATTTGGACAGTGACGTGCGGTGAGGTTTATGACTGGTGAGGCACTGACACAGTGCTGGGTTTCAAATATTTTTAGACTTGTGGACTTCAACTCCCAGAATTCCACAGCCAGGCATGCTCAGTTCCAATTTAAAGCGACAGCATTTGTTTTTCTCCTTTGCTCCTTCTTTCTTTTTCTTTTTCTTCTCCTTCCCCTCCTTCCTCCCTCTCTCCCTTCCTCCCCCTCTCTCAAACACACACACACACACACACACACACACACAGACACACACACACAGAAGTTGGATTGGACTATCTCTCCTACCCCTTCCCTCTCTCACTCACTCTCAAACAAACCCCCACACACACAAAAGTTGGATTGGATATCTTTTCCAGTGGCTTGAAAGCAGCTCCTCTGCCATCCCCCCCCCATTCCCCTGCTGCCTTTCCCAAACACCTCCACCATTGCAAATGCAGCCTGCTGTCTGGTGGGAAATGCCTGGAACACAATAAAGCCCACCCACCACCTCCTGCTGGCAGGCTGGGGTGAGAGGAGAGGCAGAGAAGCTGGAGGGGAGCCGAGCCTTCCAAAAGAAAGAGGCGGCGGGGGGGGGAAGTGTGTGTACTACAGCATGGCTCTTTGCCTGGCTTCCTGCCTCCTCCTGTGGTCTCCTCAGTGCTCGCTTGTGCTCTCCCTCCCCAAGTGTAGTTTGATTGCAGGTGGAGCCACGTTGCCTTTTCAAACTTGTAATCAGTGAAGCTGGGCTAGATTTTTATATAGTTTTATCCAGCTGTGTCTGTGTGAGAGAGAAATGAATGGGGGCCTGGGGAGGAAGTCACTACACTTGGGGAGGGAGAGCACCAGTGAGGTTAAGCAGAGTTGATTGCAGGTGGAGCCACGTTGCCTTTTCAAACTTGTAATCAGTGAAGCTGGGCTATATTTTTATATAGTTTTATCCAGCTGTGTGTGTGAGAGAGAGAAATGAATGGGGGCCTGGGGAGGAAGTCACTACACTTGGGGAGGGACAGCACCAGTGAGGTTAAGCAGAGTCATCCACGGTGAGGCAGCAACTAGCTCAGCTTTTTCCTTTTACTTTTTTTTTCATGTTGAGAGTGGTGAGGCTGTGCCTCACCTGCCTCACCTGACTGCACGTCACTGGATTTGGACTATCCTATCAGTTGTATTTATGTGGTGCCTTCCTATTGGTTGATTGGTATGTTGATGGCCCGTGATTGGTTGTTGTGCCGCTAAATCCTTAGCTCCTAAGTAATTGATAAGCTGGTGGTAAATCAGCATTCCTGTTGATTGACAAGGGGCCCATCTCCCAGGTTCTAATCATTTCCCTGGCTATCTTTGTACCTGCTCTGCCAACAATCTTAGTAGCTGCAAAATTGAATGTACATCCTTGGTCATTGCAATGTGAGGCAACCGCTCACGTGCGTTCTTGCAATCTGGTAGTTAGCTTCCTCCCCATCTGCCCTACATAAATAATCAGAGGGGCAATCCATGCAGGGGATCCAATAGATTACATTACACATATCTCCCACCTCCAAATATGACTCATAGTCCAAAGCAGGGGTGAAATTCAGCAGTTTCTGGAGTGGAAATTTTGAGTAGTTCGGAGAACCGGCACATGCCACCTCTGGCTGGCCCCAGAATGGGGTGGGAATGGAGACTTTGCAATATCCTTCACCCAGGAGTGGGGAGGAAATGGGAATTTTGCAGTATCCTTCCCCTGCCACGCCCACCAAGCCACGCCCACCAAGCCACGCCCAGAGAACTGATAGTAAAAAAAAATTGAACTTCACCACTGGTCCAAAGCATATATTACAGTAGAGAAGTTCCCTGAAAATAGGCTCCAGTACGTGTCTGAAGAAGAATAAACTTTTGGTCCTGGTGACCAACCCAGATTTCCTGACAGTGTCTTGCAAAGAGATTCCATCAGGAAATCAGCCAAATCTTGATATTCTGAACTATAGGGAGTTGATTGTGAGTTTCTAATTTCATTGGATTTATACACAAGAGATGGGGAACCTTTGGCCTATCACTTGTCTCTGAATGACAGTAGGGCCAATAAGAAAGATACTAGATGTTCAAGCAATATCCAAATTAATCAGTGACTCAAATAGACTACCTACCTATCACAACATCTAGCTGGCCACATCATTCCTTTTCTCAAATATATATACATATATATATACATACATATACATATATGTATGTATGTATGTATGTATGTATATGTATATGTATATGTATATGTATATGTATATGTATATGTATATGTATATGTATATGTATATGTATATATATTTCCCCTCCAAAATATAATATTTTGAGAAATAAGATGGTGGTTGATAGATCATAAAGTACTGAGAAGATTCAAAGTGCTTTTTGGCAAATTTGCTTGCTGTATCCTCTTGATTCTGCATACCGTGGATGTATTTCCAGGGTCAAATATTTGTGCATCAAAAATGTATCCATCTTAACTTTAAGATGCATTTTCAATTTGTCATTTGTGGCAAACCCTTAGTTCATATTTGTTGGTTTATATTAGTTTGCGATGCTGATAGCATCTAGGAATCAAGTTTTGGGGGTCTCTATTGAAGGAAGTTAGCAGCCACCCCTCCACTAGAAAAATGAATATCCTAGGAAATAGTAAAAAGGCAGAATATTATATTTCCCTGGATGAGAAATGGAGAAACATGTTTTTGGGCAGGAAACAGGCTCACTCTTAATAGCCTCCCGCTCCCGTTCCCAACCTTTGGAGTGGACTGAGTCGAAAGCTGGGTAGCTGGCAACAGAGTCAGGGCTTAACAACTTTCAAGAATTAGACTCAGTCCAATCAGGAGTGGCCAAGCTCAACCCACGTCTGGATGCTATCTCCACCTCACTGGAGAACAGGCTCACTCTTAATAGCCGCCCCTCCCTTTGTCAATGGGCCATTGATGAGCCAGTCTATTCTATATAACAAAGATCTACCTACTTCAGGCAGAGCCATAATAGGAATCCCAAAGCCCTTTCATTACATCATCACCCAGCAATAGCTCAATCAAGCTTGGGACTCAAAATCAAGACAGCCTACAAAGTTAGCTAAGATCCCCACCCCCTGGGAGTCTAACAGCCAACGGGATACATTTCTTACACAAGAACAGGAAGTTCTAAGGCGGGGCCCAAGAGAGGCTATAAAACTCAAGGTGTCAAGCTGACACAAGGTCTCTCAGCATCTCTTCCCTTTTTTCTTCAAGATCTTCAAGGCATGTGACCCCCCCCTTTTCCCAAGGATCTCAAACCATGTGGTCCTGTCCACCATCAATAAACCATCTTTCCAAGCAACTTCCATGAATCCAGTGTCTTTTTTCCCACTTGGAACTGAACCCAGAAGGACATTTCTTCCAATAAAGCCCATTATGATGGCTGTACTTTTTCATATTTTATGCTACCCCATGATTGAAATTAGTACTTGATTTCTTCCAACACTACCTTAACAAAGGTCCAAGTATTCATCCAGGCAGACTTCGCTTAAAAACATCAGTCAACTACACATTTATAGGTCTGCATTGTGAGTCCTTTAGTTTGTGTGAACATTTGGAAACTCAGCTATATGCCAAGAGAGTTCCAAGGCCTCCACAGTTTTGCAGCTGTTTTTAACTTCTTGTCAGGCTGTGAAAATGTGTAGGTGTGAGAGAGAATCTAAGGTGGCAGACAGGCATAAAAATAGAGCCACGTTATTCATTAGCAACCTAGTCAGCCATCTTGATTCATGTTCTTTCAGCAATCCTGCTCACTGCAGCTACAGATTGAACTGGCCTAGTGAGCAAGTACTTGTCCAAATAAAATACTATTGGCAACTCTGGATTCCCCCCCACCCCACCCCCAACCTGCCTGAATCTTTTGCTTTGAGATTAAGTTGAGACGCTGTAAGATTTCCGTTTGAGGAAAGATGCATATTTATCCACATCAACCATTCACACGTTCTCTTTCTTCCGTCTAGTTTTGCTTGTGCCTTTAATTAATGGGATTATGTATCACAAATAATTTTATCAGAACAAATGCTTTGTTATAGTTCACTCATTCATTTCCGTTCTGACACAGTTTACGGCAAACTATTTAGCACATACATGTTGCATTTTCTCTGGCGGGACTTCTAGCCAAAGACAGAAGAGCTAATTTTGATCCTTGTAAGCATGAAATGCATATTACATATCTTATCTATTTCTTTCTCCATATCTTTTTCTTTAATTAATGCACAAAAAAAAATTGTGAAATGTACATCCTCCATCCTTTAAATTTTATTTTCAGACCCCCAGTGTGTTTATTTCTTCTACCCTATGCATAAATATAAATCTATTTGCATAAATCTATTTATAATTTTTTTCTTTTTCTTTTTTCTCTTCTTTTCTTTTGATCCAGGGTATTTCTAATCTAGTTGCCTTGCAATATTCTGGAAAGTATCAGTACTGAAAGATTGTTATTGTCTAATACACTGATTGATTTACCAGCTAGGAATGTGACCATTTTCTATCAAAATACAAATAGAACACAGCCATTCTTAATCTCTATTTTTGGGGAGGTGTTGGTAGGGCAGGAGTGGTGGTGGCACAGTGGTTAGAGTGCAAATTTTCACGCTCTTTTGGGGAGGGGATTACATTTTATACTCTGAAAAATACAGTACCTCTGGGTGGGGCAGTTTTTACTTATTCCCTCGCTTGGCTGCTGAACTGTTGGTTGAAAGCTCAGGAATAAGGATGACAAAGCCAATTCAAAAAGTCAGAATGCTGGATTGAATGACAGTAGGACTCTCCCTTTCTTCACTGTCGCTTTGATCTTAAAGACCAGGATAACCATTCAAAATGGTTGGGGAGTATGAACAGATTTCTAGAAAAATTGCCGATTACAGGAACCATCTGTTTGAGATGCAGACAACACAGACTCATCCCCAACAGCCTGCACTTGTCTTCAACAGTGACGGGACACAGGGCAGAAAATATCCAGGAAGGCTCCACACCCATTTGCACTACTCAAGTAATCCTGAGGACACAGATCAACCTCCAAGTGGCCTCAACGACTCTCTAAGAAGAACACAAATGACCAGCTGTCTGCAAGGAGTAGAAATCCTTCCATCCCCCACCATTCAGTCAGAGCTGAAGAAGCTTCTAGGATAAGAAGTGAAACATCTTCAAAGAAAAACCAATTGCCTCTTGAAAAAGCACCTTTGGGACAACCATTCAGAATATCTTTTTTGCATTGTGCATTGCACAGAGAAATGTGTGTTGCAAATAGATTGCCCTCCTCAAGGCTGCCATCTTGACAATTTTGACAACACCCTGCTGACAAATCGGGATTTTCAGATTTATGAGCAGCCATATGGTAATCCTAGATTTCACTAGCAAGTGTAAATAGAGCAGAGCAAGTGTTTGGTTGATACTATCTCAAGAATAAACAATGGAAAGGAGGAAGTGGAGGAAAAGACACTTTGAATATAGTATTCATTTTTCTCTCCTTATAAATTTGGATGACTAGAACTACTGGAGCAGGGTGGGGACTCAGAGGATAAGATGCTGGGCTTGTCAGCTGGAAAACCAGCAGTCCATGTTTGAGACACAAGTGCACACAATGGGGTGAGCTCCCATCCTCGCTCCAGCTCAGTGGTGGGTTCCGGATCTTGATGCAACCATACAGTGCATCGGGGCCCAGCGTCCACCACTTGAACGTATGCAGCATGCACATGCGTCCTTATCTCCTGTGACGCTCCAGCTGCTTGGTGGAGCGTCGCGCAGGTGCCGCATGCTCCGTGCGCATGCGTGGAAGCGCCAAAGAGTTCAAATACAGGTAAGGAGGGCGGGTGGGCCCTCCAGAGCACTGTACCGGAATGGTAACCTGTGCTCCCGGCAGGCACCGGTACACCCGTACCAGGGCATACCGCCTGTAACCTACCACTACTCCAGCTCCTGCCAACCTAGCAGTTCAAAAGCATGCAAATGTGAGTAGATAAATAGGTACCCTTTCGATGGGAAGGTAACAGCGCTCTATGATGTCATGCTAGCCATGTGACTGTGGAAATGAGATGAGTGCTGCCTCCTATAGTCAGAAACAAGCAGTGGAGTAAAATCCACAGGGAATCTGTTACCTTTTAACGTTTGGTAGGATTACTGGAGAAGTGAACCCAGTGTTTCTTCCCACTGCCAACATTTTCATTGTTTACATGTGCAAGTCAGATTATGGCACTTTATCCAAATATAAATTCTGCAGAAAGATGCATTTATAGCTTTACCTTTTAAGACACTAAAATAAAAATGTGCATCAAATATGCACCAAAGACAAATTCCTTGTGTGTCCAATCACACTTGGCCAATAAAGAATTCTATTCTATTCTATTCTATTCTTTAAAAAAATATTTTTATTGTTTTTACATTTAAAACAGTGCAGCACCGCGAAGTCGTAGTGACTATACAATCATATTATATACAGATAATCTCATCCAATAACTTTTAGCCTACTTAATAATCTATCCTTCTATCCAATCACATTATTTACAGTTTGTTCCAGTCTATTCTGTTCTGTTCTGTTCTGTTCTGTTCTGTTCTATTCTATTCTATTCTATTCTATTCTATTCTATTCTATTCTATTCTATTCTATTCTATTCTATTCTATTATGTCTTATAGTCACAAATGCAGATATTTTAAAATTCACTTCCAGTGCCACTAACAATGGGGCAAAAATAGAATTATTTTAAACAAACTTTAAAGTGATTTTTTTTAAAAAAAATAGTGTTGAAATAATTTTTAAAAGAACTTTAAAACTGAGTTGGGGGACAAGGATGCATTGACAGTCATTAGGCCTTGAGGGCAGAAGTCAGATGTTCTGGCAAAGGATCATCTCTCCTTCTGGGAGCTCTCCGAGGTCCTGCACAGCTGCTGATCAACGTTCCTCAAGTGCAGCTTTTAGGCCAGGATTTTATTTTTAGACCAAAACAATCTAGGGCAGTGTTTCTCAACCTTGGCAACTTGAAGATGTCAGGACTTCAATTCCCAGAATTCTGGGAATTGAAGTCCAGACATTTTCAAGTTGCCAAAGTTGTGAAACACTGATCTAGGGTTTTCCCAGAGCTAGCTATTCATCCATTAAGTCTTCATTAAAACTGTATTAACCTCACCAGTTTTTGACTTTATTGTTTGCAAATGCTGCAATTGTACTTTTGAATCACACACAGCAGTTTGGGGCAACACCTGAAATTCCTACAAACGATCATCCTGCTATTTTCTTCAGACTCATAATGAAGAGAGAAGACCCTTCCCCCAATACAAATGCAGTTTTAACAACAAAAAATGCTCCTGATTAATCTCTTGCATTCCTCTTACACCATAACTATGGATGGCAAGAATGAACAAACCTTTGAGAAGAGAAGGAGAGGACGTGCCCCCTTCCAATCCTCGTGGACTCTGTTTGAAAAGGAGCAACCACTGCAACTCACATCTGCTGATTTCATGCTCTAGTTTGGATGCTCTGACCCAGTTCACAGGCAAATCCATGCAATGTTTTTGTTACTGCTGCTCCCTTCCCTTCCCCCAAGAGATTGGGCCACTAAAGAGATTTCTACATTGCTGATAGCAGGAGAAGCAGACCCAGCAGCAAACCAATTGGATAAACAGCATGTCCACAAGGACAGCAAGAGGGCAAAATCAATACATACCATCCCTCACCACCCAAGAGGAATTAATCAGAATATTCAGGAAACAGCAATGATGGGTACTTTTCTGCAAACGTACGCCGACTAATTTCCTGCTTCTTGTACTAGAAACTGGATGTCCCAGTTGCCACTGCCTTAATTTTGAAATTTCATCTGCTCATTTTTCATCTTTTCTCATTTCCTCATCTTTCCTACTATCTTCTCCTATGGCATCTTATGATTTATCAATTGTTGTTTGTAACTTATGATTAATGATTGTAACTATGATTTATGGCCTATTACTTGCTGTTTATATGTACACTGTGTGCTTATGCTCCAGAGACAAATTCCTTATGTGTCTATCACACTTGGCCAATACAGTATTCTATTCTTTTCTATTCCATTCCATTCCATTCTCCATCCCATCCCATCCCATCCCATATTCTATGTGTTCGCTCTGTCATTTGTGGTCATAAACCCTTACTCTTCATATGATTCCCTCTACACACAATAATAGTTAAATCCTGCATCTTAGACCAGTTCACTTGAAATGCTTTGGGGGAAAAAACTTTTCTAATCTCATGTTCTTCAGATATCTTCCACTACAACATCTACCCTCATATATTGATTCAGGCCAATTCTAGGCCAATATTTCTGCAATGCATCAAGATGGAGACCTCTAACCCAGAGAAAACATTTGAAGTAGAGTCCTGAAGATGGAAATATTTCTGCTTGTACATGATTTTTTAAATATGTATTTTAAGTGCTTGTACATGTACTTAATATATACTTTTTAGCCAGAATTGCAGGGAGTTGGGCAGCATACAATTATAATAAATAAACCTGTTTTCTTAATTTTTTTACTCATTCCAGCAAGCACATTTTCTAGGCAATCCCCATTCCTACACCCAAAGAATACCAGTTATTTAATTACCTTCTTCACAGCCCTGTTATTATCTGTTATTTTAAAGAGAAATTGGATGCTTACCTCAAGCATTTGCTTCATTCATCACCTTGCAAATACAAAGTTCATTAATTTTTTTAAACTTTAGAACATATTTTGTTAGTTATGCATTGATAGATATATATATATATAAACTTTAGAGGGGATATTTTGCATTCCAAAAGCTATTCATGACAACACAGATAAGCTTAGCCCATTAATATTGTTTACAGGTTATACTGGCCAAAACTGTAGTCAGTAGAAATTGGCTTTCATATTTCCAATCTACAAAATGATCATTGTGCAATTGTATTTCATTCAATGCCAAATATTAGCAGTGTGATATGGAATATTTATATTTTCATGCTCTTCACAAATCTTGAATTCACTGTGAATTCAAGAACTAGACAGTAGAGAGGCTCAACACCTATTTATTTACAAGCCATTTGTGGTGTTTACCTTATAAAAATTTCAGCAGAAAAAAATACCCGATCCCACATTTAAACTTAAAGAAGGGAAAGGAAGAAGAAAACAAAAAGAAACAACAGGCTTAATCTCAGCTGTTTCCAGCACCGAGAAGTCAATCCGTATTCCACATTTCAATTCAGGCAAATAACATAGATTTAGCAAGCTTGTTAGTTTATACACACATATTACGGAGGCACTAATGTTGAAGCAATGAAAAATAGAGCTCAGTTTTTTTTTACAAGAGAACACAGACACAACACAAAGACATACCACCACAACACAACTGTGAGTACTCACAGCTCTGAGTACAGGAAGTGGAGATTCCCCACACTGTCTGTATAGTTTGCAGGACTTAGCCAAGGAAGGACCAGTAACAAGAGAGCCTTCATTTTTGCAAACGTTTGCACTTAAGTCTCTTTGCTCCTTCCTTCCTTCCTTCCTTCCTTCCTTCCTTCCTTCCTTCCTTCCTTCCTTCCTTCCTTCCTTCCTTCCTTCCTTCCTTCCTACCTCTCTGCCTCAGTTTCTCTGTGATGGGATACAGAACTTCAAGCTTCCTTTTCTTTTTTTCCTTTTTAAAATGTCAGCCAATTCAGATCCTCCCCGGTCCCTTCCTATAAGCCTTTTTCAACCCAACAGAGAACGCATTACGATCGAATGCAAATCACTTAAATGAAGCTACGCTGGAAGAAAGCTCATTGACCTGCAAGTTGATGTGAGCTGATTCTCCAAAGAAGGTTATAGGGATGGAGGGTTTTAGGGAGAACAGAGCAGAAATAGCTGTAGGCAAAACAGGGCTTAGAGCTGGAAAAAAGGAAGAAGACAGCAAAAAGCCCAGGCTGAGGCAAAGAGCAAAGAGGTTTGCATCCTTCTGCGTTCTCTAGAACGGTTTTTCAGAAGAAGCAGCTGATACATTGACATCATTAGTCAGAAAGGCAGACAGGTTACATGAGCTGAGCTGCATAAGACAAGAGGCAGGGAAGGAATCTGAATGTAGCAGAAGAGATGCAGCCTGGGAGCAGCTGAGGATATATATGTATCTATCACAAACAGAGACCTATTTATTTTTCAGTCACGGACCCCGTTTGATTGGCTTCAACCAGGGAGGGGGAGCATG
Organism: Natrix helvetica; assembly: GCF_964273705.1. Classification (NCBI taxonomy): domain Eukaryota; kingdom Metazoa; phylum Chordata; class Lepidosauria; order Squamata; family Natricidae; genus Natrix; species Natrix helvetica. Next base: position 65,136,085 of record NC_138558.1, on the reverse strand, counting down.
AAAGCTCTTCATGATGTTACCTAGGCCGAATGTTGACTAATTACACATGCAAGCCCTTCTCTCAAGTTCTAAAATAGGAATAAATGCGGTTAAGATGATTGTGCACAATGTATTTATTTATTTAGAAAGATTACATTGCTGCCTGCTCACACATGGCGACGCGAAGCAGCTTAAAAGGCAAAGGCTCCCCTCGTACAAATGTGCTAGTCGTTCCCGACTCTAGGGGGCAGTGCTCAACTCCGTTTGAAAGCCAAAGAGGCAGCGCTGTCAGAAGACGTCTCCATGGTCATGTGGCTGGCATGACTAAACACTGAAGGTGCACGGAATGCTGTTACCTTCCCAGCAAAGGTGGTTCCTATTTTTCTACTTGCATTTTTTACATGGTTTCGAACTGCTAGGTTGACAGAAGCTGGGACAAGTAACGGGAACTCACTCTGTAAACAGCGCTAGGGATTCGAACCGCTGAACTGCTGACTTTCTGATCAACAAGTTCAGTGTCTTAGCCACTGAGCCACCGTGTCCTTCCAAGGTGGCATACCAAGGATGTGAAAACAACAATACAATACAATACAACACAATACAATACAATACAATAGCAGAGTTGGAAGGGACCTTGGAGGTCTTCTAGTCCAACCCCCTGCCTAGGCAGGAAACCCTATACCGTTTCAGCCAAATAGCTATCCAACATCTTCTTAAAGACTTCCAGTGTTGGGGCATTCACAACTTCTGGAGACAAGCTGTTCCAGTGATTAATTGTTCTGTCAGGAAATTTCTCCTCAGTTCTAAGTTGCTTCTCTCCTTGATTAGTTTCCATCCATTGCTTCTTGTTCTGCCCTCAGGTGCCTTGGAGAATAGCTTGACTCCCTCTTCTTTGTGGCAACCCTTGAGATATTGGAACACTGCTATCATGTCTCCCCTAGTCCTTCTTTTCATTCAACTAGACATACCCAGTTCCTGCAACCGTTCTTCATATGTTTTAGTCTCCAGTCCCTTAATCATCTTTGTTGCTCTTCTCTGCACTCTCTCCAGAGTCTCCACATCTTTTCTACATAGTGGCGACCAAAACTGAATGCCGTGTTCCAAGTGGGGCCTTACCAAGGCATGATAAAGTTGCATTAACACTTCAAGTGATCTTGATTCTATCCCTCTGTTTACGTAACCTAGAACTGTGTTGGCTTTTTTGGCGGCTGCTGCACACAGGTGGCTCCTATTTAAATGGTTGTCCACTAGGACTCCACATAAAAGAAATAAAAAGAATGAAAAGAAAAATTGTAAATAATACCCCCCACAACCCAGCAATGACAGACATTCATACTAGCCATTTATTGGGCTTCCTCCCACTCTGGATTCCCCAGGCCCAATGGCAGGCCCACGTCTTCAGGGCCTTTTGAAAGAGTGTTAATCTAATCTCTGGAGGGAAAGAGGGAGCCACCACGGAGAAGGCCCTTCTTCTGGGTCCCACCAAATGTATCTCCTTAGGGAACGGGACCCACAACATTCCTTACCCTCCCTCTCTAGTAAGTCGAATAGATGTGACCGACAAGAGACAGTCCCTCAGATAACCTGGTCCCAAACCATGAAGAGCTTTAAAGGTGACAGCCAGCAGTGGACCCGGAAGCAAATCGGCAACCAATGCAGCATTGGTTTTTAGATTTAAGTCTCAGAGTCATGAACCAATTAAGCGAACTAATTGTCTCCTGCAAACTTCCCTCCCCTTTCAGCCCTCTTTTATGTCCTCTGGGAGGGGCCATTCATCATCCACCTGTGGCCTTACTCCCAAATCAACCCCTTTTCTTTAGTGTTCCCTTCATCTGCCAACTCTGCGCATGCTCACACTGGGAACAGGCTCCAGCTGTTCATCTGCCTCGCAGATGTCTAATTTTGAAGGCACCTGATAACTGGCATACAGCTCTGGCCCCCTCTCTGCCTCTGACACAGAGCCCCCATCAGAGCCTTCCCCAGACTCCAGGACTGGCCCATCTTCCTCCCCAACCTCCTCACTGTCCGAATCTGCCGCCAGTTCCGCTGGGGGGCCATAACATCATCAAGGTTTTAACTGCTAATTGAACTTAATGATTTTGATATTGGTTTCCGTGGTGACTTCGCCGAACAGATTCTCCGTGATGATTTACACTTCCCATCTTACATAATGATTCTATTCCAGAAAGATCGGCATAACCCAATTTTTGCCTACCTCACCTATGCGCTTGCATCCCATAATAAAACATCGCACTGTGTGCATAATACAAAAGCTTACGCATCTAATATGCCTCATGCTCCACCTCTTACGCCTCTTGGAGGTGTTTGCATGAAACTTTGTGTGACCTAGAAAGCCTCTGAATTTGGTGTTATTGTGGTAAGCGGCCTTTTAATTCATGCAAACTGAAAGATGGAGTATACATTCATTCATAAAATAAAGTAGTTGCTACTAAAAGGTCACGTTATATTTAATATCTACCTTGATAGCCAGATTTAATTATATCATAAGGAAGAAAGAGAGAGTGGTGCAGTGGCATCTTAATCAGGAGGCTGTGAGTTCTATCCTAGGTAGAGGTAGATATTTCTCTCTCTGGACCCAATGAGAATATATCTACTGTGAACTCTGCACTGGCAACAGGAAGGGCATCTGGCCAGTAAACATTCAACTCTGTTCAGTTGTCCCAACTCCACCCTGATGCAAGGGATTATGGGGTCATTAAAAGACAAAAAAAAAAAAAAAATAAGGAAGGAAGATATCTTTTCTATCTGTGTTCTGACCTAGGCTTCCCAAGAGCATGAAGCAAACTCCTTGTCCCAACAAAAACCCTTTTATTAATTGATGTGAATTCTGCTCATTCACATCCAGCAAAGTCTTTCAAGGGAGGATTTACAGTCACAGACCTTATCTGGCTTGGAGAGCTGCCAGGCCGATATCTGCAGAACTTGGCAAGGAGTCTCGGAGAATCACGAACCACTTAAGTGAACTAATTGTCTCCTGCAATCTCCACTCCCCTTTCAGCCCTCTTTTATGTCCTCTGGGAGGGGCCATTCATCATCCACCTGTGGCCTTACTCCCAAGTCGACCCCTGTTCTTTAGCTGTTCCCTTCGTCTGGCAACTCTGCACATGCACACACTGGGAACAGACTCCAGCTGTTCATCTGCCTCACTGATGTCTGATTTTGAAGGCAGCTGATAACTGATATACGGCTCTGGCCCCCTCTCTGCCTCCAACACAGAGCCCTCATCAGAGCCTTCCCCAGACTCCAGGACTGGCCCATCTTCCTCCCCAACCTCCTCACTGTCCGAATCTGCTGCCAGATCCGCTGTCTGATAGAAAACATTATTCAGATTGAGATCTTTTCCGTTCTACATAACACAAATGAATATATCAACATGACCAAAAGGTACTCACCCGTTCTGAAAATGATGTTCAAGATTACAGCGTTGCAGAATTTCCGAACAATGTTCTGTGAAAGGACAGCTCACCATTAGCTTATCCAGGAGCTTATTCACCAGGATGCTTGACTTCCTGCACCTCTGTAGAGCGAGAGCTTTGCGGTCCATAGGACAGAAGTCTTTTTCCACAAGGAAATCCGTAAGGCAAACTGCACAGTACGTGTGTCCACAGGGTGTATCCAGAGGCCGAAGCAAAGGCTGCAAGCAAATATGGCAGATTAGGTCATCATCTGCATCTTCTGTGTAGGTGTATATATGGTTCTCTTCTGGAAGATGCCTTTGGCCACAGGCCAAGCATAATGGAGCAGAGCTTCCTTCTGTCTCTTCCAATGGGTCTTTGGGGTTCATAATTGTACGTTCCCGTTTCACCAATCACAGGAGAGGACGCCCCGGCTGCTATGAGAACTTGTCTCTATCCAGAATTATTAGTTCAGCTGCTCCCGAGAGTCTTCAGACCTGGAGGAAAGCCACATAACGATCAATTAATTTATCTCAATGTTCAAATTCAACATCGTTCATTTCATGATGCAGCACCCAACAATCAAACTTTATTGCATGAATCATTACACTCGGATGGAATATATCGAAAGACTCAGATATATTCATGAAAGTCTAGGAAGAAAAATAGGGATTCCTCTCCAATGGAAACCACCTATATCAGTGTTGGCGAACCTTTTCCGGACCGAGTGCCTAAAGCGCATGCAAATGTGCGCAGGCACATCTGAACCAGTGGTGGGTTCCGGATCCTGTTGCAACCGGTACGGTGCAATGGGGCCGGGCACCCACCACATGAACGCACGCACACACACACACAGCCTGCGCATGTGTACTTACCACCCGTGATGCCTCCGCACCACTCCAGCTGGCGTTGTACGCTCTATGCGTGTGCATGGAAGCTCTGAAAACTTCAAATACCAGTAAGGAGTGCAGGTGGGCCCTCCACAGCACCGTATCGGAACAGTACCTGGTGCTCCCAGCAGGCACTGGTACACCCGTATCAGGGCGTACCGGTCGTAACTCACCACTGGTCTGAACCCCCAAAATGCAATGCGTGTACCCTCATGCGTGTGTTCCCCCCATACGTATCCAGGCCCCCTGTGCATGCATGTGCGGCCTCCCTGCACGCTCCCCGCTCCCTGCACGTCAGAGACCCAAAGACCAGCTGGCCAGCGGGAGGCATGCGCAGTGGAGTTGAATTGGGGCAATGGCTTGTGTGCCATCACGGACCTATATGTACTGCATATTTTGCAATATGTTTCTAAAATCTTTCTATCAAACGAAAGAAACATGCAGCCGTTCCATCTTTCAATCAGTTGATTTTTCCTTGGAAAGGAAAGTGATGGCTGAAGCAGTGAGAAAATAGAATATAGCAATAAAGGACACCAATCCTTAGGAAAATTCCATGAGGTAATAATATCGCACTAGAGAAATGTTGGGGAAAAAATGAAATGCAAACATCTCAAAAAGCTACATCCCTTTCAAGCTTGTATAAAGTTCCTAGGAATTATTGTAGCCAGCATGATCAAACGAAGAAGTTCTCCAGTGTTACCTAATCACATATAATCGATCCCAACCCCTGAAATTAAAACTAAATAAAAATGGCTTCTACAATTATTTATTCACTTGCCACACACGGACATACACATGCCACCCCAGGTTACAAATAATTAAAAGTATGATAAACATGTCCATATGTCATGCCAAGCTATGTTTTAGAAACATTCAGAAAATGTTTGGATCTCTGCCTCATGTTAGGTCACATACCGAAGTTTATCATCCATAAAGCCTAGGTTTACGCAACCTATCCTTCCAACCCAAACAGACCACATTATATTATGTCTTAGCGTGATGTGTGAACTACACATCACGCTAAGGTCTACTAGGTCTGAGAAGAGTGTGGCAGAAACAGAGGTAGAACTTCCGGCCCTCTCTGGATCAGCTGAGCCATGGGCCGTGGGCTGAGGTTAAGGGGCCTCCTGCACCTCAAAAATAATAAGAACTAGCACTTATTTCGGGGGTCAAAAGAAAATAAGACCCTGTCTTATTTTCGGGGAAACACGATAGATAGATAGATAGAGAGATAGAGATAGAGATAGAGAGAGAGAGAGAGAGAGAGAGAGAGAGAGAGAGAGAGAGAGAGAGAGAGATGATAGATATAGATAGACAGACAGACAGACAGACAGAGAGAGATAGAGATAGAGAGATAGAGATAGTCAGACAGACAGACAGACAGACAGAGATTGATAGACAGACAGATAGAGATAGATAGATACAGAGATTGATAGATAGATAGATAGATAGATAGATAGATAGATAGATACAGAGATTGATAGATAGATAGATAGATAGATAGATAGATAGATAGATAGATAGATAGATAGATAGATAGATAGATAGATAGAAGTAGGAGCGGGAGAGGGAGGGAGGGAGGGAGGGAGGGAGGGAGGGAGGGAGGGAGAGAGAGAGAGAGAGAGAGAGAGAGAGAGAGAGAGAGAGAGAGAGAGAGAGAGATATCAGTGCTTCCTGCTTCTGTATAACTCCTTTCTATCTGGTGGCACAATGCTTTGAACTCTGGTTTATGTATGGAAAGACATTGCTATCCAAACTCTAAAAGGTTACCTGACAATTTCATTAATTTCACTGGATGGGGAAAGACGGAGCAGGGAGAATCCTCTCTTGATGTACCATTTATATATCAAGTATAAGAAAAAGGCAGAAAAGGATACGGGTCAAAACCTGTTTATGTTATCCACAGCCTGTGTTTATAATGGAAGTAACTTCTGCATGTCATTCTTCATTCTGTCATCACTGTTAATCTTACGGCATACATGTTTACATCTTGAGGATTCAGAAAGAGGAGATTTCTTTTCACATTGGTTTCAAGTTATGAACAAGGACCATATTTATTCCGAATTTATCCTGGTGGGTTTGGTGATCTTATGACCTACGAAGTGTACAGGTAATCCTCAACTTACAACCACAACTGAGCCAGGAATTACTGTTGTTAAGCGAGACTGTTGTTAAGTGAATTTTGCCCTGTTTCACGACCTGTCTTGCCGTATTTGTTAAATGAATCACTGCGGTTGTTAAATTAGTAACATAGTTGTTAAGGAAACCTGGTTTCCCCATCGACTTTACTTTTCAGAAGGTCCCAAAAGAGGATCACATGACCCCAGGACACGGATGGTGCTCATCTCCGTTTCAAAGCCGAAGAGCCAGCGCTGTCCAAAGACGTCTCCATGGTCATGTGACCGGCATGACTAAATGCTGAAGGAATGCTGTTACCTTCCCACCAAAGGTGGTCCTTGTTTTTTCTACTTGCATTTTTACGTGATTTCGAACTGCTAGGTTGGCAGAAGCTGGGAGAACTAACGGGAGCTCACTCTGTTATGCAACACTAGGGATTTGAACCAACCTTTCTGATCGACAAGCTCAGCGTCTTAGCCACTGAGCCACCACCTAAGGGATAGCTATGTAGGATTAAAGAAATTGATCTGAGGGCAGGGAAATATTAAGAGATTCAAGAAGATAAACCTGAAGAGAAAACAGGAGATGACAACCTCCATAGAGAAGACAGTATTGATTGCAGTGTTGCGGGACATACTGTTGTGGCCCAACAGCAACCGTCTGAGCTGTTGGTGGAATCTGACAACGATGAACACTATGGGACTGCCCTGGAGGCTGCGGAAGACTCTGGAGGGTGTTCGGAGTCAGAGCAGGGACTAGAGAGGCCTGTTGGCCACCAGGTGGCATTTAAGTCAGGGAACAGTGAGGAAGAACAGAGGGAGGCTGCCCCTGACGTACGTATGCGTAGGGCTGCGAGGAGGAGGGAGCAGCTTTGGAAAAAGGGTCACAGAAGGAAATAGGAACACGTGGCTACTGATTGGCTCCTCCCAGAGAGCTTATAGGTGGGGCGACGAGAGGGGAATTTTGCAGGAAACAACCATTTACTGATCCAGCCATAGAGAAAGATTGAGAGAATTTCGTGAGTTAAAGCCTTGTTTCATAGAGATAGCTTTCTTGGCTCCCAGCCAAGGCATTGCTTATCTCCCTCCTTAGTTGTGGCAGACAGCCAAGTCTGTGTTCGTATATATTGTAGAGGCTTGGGACCCAACACATACTGAGGACAAATACAGAGTTCCTCAGCAGGCAACAGTCCCTACCTGATCTTACCTGGGTGTGAAAACAAAGTGGACTTGATTCGTACTTGACGTCCATTCGTACTTGGATGGGACATCTCCAGACAGTACCATAGCTGTAGACCAAGGGTGTCAAACTCAATTTCATTGAGGGCCGCATCAGGGCTGTGTTTCACTTTGGGGGGGCATGGCCAGGGTGGGAATGGCCAGCTTGGCGTCCCTCGTGTCGGGGGGGGGGTGTCACTTGTGTCGGGGGTGCTTGTGGTGGCCCAAAAGTTCTGCCAGCAAAAACAGGCTCACAAGCTCCGTTTCTGGCTGCGACGGCTTCCTGCAACCTTCGGGCCGTGGCCCTCCTGAGTGCTGTTTTCACTGGCAGAGGCACTGCGAGCCAGTCCTTTGCTTTTTCCAGATCTATGCACCCTGCGGGCCAGATCCGACCCCCAGGCCTTGAGTTTGACACCCCTGCTGTAGACTATACCACTGTTTCTCAACCTGGGCAACTTTGAGACATGTGGACTTCAATTCCCAGAAATCCCCAGCCAGACTTCTGGGAACTGAATGCCACATGTTTTTTTTAATATATATAATGCTGGTTTTGTTGTATTCGGGTCTTTTCCCGTGTAAGATCTTACAGGGAAAAAGACCCGAATACAACAAAACCAGCATACCTACACCCGTGAAACACACAGACACACACAGACACACACACAGACACACACAGACACACACACAGACACACACACAGACACACAGACACACACACACACACACACACACACACACACACACACACATATATATATATATATATATATATATATATATATATATATATATATGTTGTATGTTGTACCCATGCTTATATATATGTGTGTGTGAACAGCCCAGGTTCAAATCCCAGTAAGGGTATGGCTAGCTGATGAGAGCTAAATAGCTTGAAATAGATCTATACTAGTCTCCCTTTATTTATTTATCAGCACAAATACCACACACACACACACACACACACACACACACACACACACACACACACACACACACACACACACACACACACACACACACACACACACACACACACATATATATATATATATATATATATATATATATATATATATATATATATATATATATATATGTTGTATGTTGTACCCATGCTTATATATGTGTGTATATATGTGTGACTTGAACCTGGGCTGTGTTACATATTAGGCAGATTTGTTAGCCACTAAGCCACAGGCTCTCCTTCTTATCAGCTGAGCCAGGGAAATAGGTATGTATTTGTGTTACAACCCCTGGTATGCCCAAATATGGGAGGGAGCTCACCACTCCCTCTTTCTGTCATTCAGCTCATCACAGAAGACCATCCAGGCAGAAAACCATATTTTTATTTTTAATGTTGCCTTTTTATATTTGTGTTGTATTTGTGCTGATAAATAAATAAAGGGAGACTAGTATAGATCTATTTCAAGCAATTTAGCTCTCATCAGCTAGCCATACCCTTACTGGGATTTGAACCTGGGCTGTGTTACATATTAGGCAGATTTGTTAGCCACTAAGCCACAGGCTCTCCTTATCAGCTGAGCCAGGGAAATAGGTATGTATTTGTGTTGCAACCCCTGGTATGCCCAAAGCTCAGCTGATAAGGAGGAGAGGGACTTTGCAATGTCCCTGAGATCAGCAAGACGTATTCTTCCTGTTCACCGTCTCTGCGGGACGGTTTAGGTCCGATTGGACCACCCAGCAGCAAAAGCATCGGCTGTGGTCTCGGAGCATCAAGACCGCATGTCCGTATTATCACGACGTTGGCTCCTCCTCCTCCCTGAATGCCACATGTTGGGAAGGTTGAGAAACACTAGAATAGATGGAGAGAGCTGGCTAAAGGATTCCAGAAAGTAGAAATGGCAACTCAACCCCATACTGTTATTAAGAAAACTACATGAATATGTTTGTGAAGTCACAGAACAACAAAGCTCTATGGGGACCTTGGAGGTCTTCTAGACCAATCCACTGCTCAAGCAAACAAATCTCTTCTTAAAAACGTCCAGTGATGGAGCACCCACAACTTCTGGAGGCAGGTTGTTCCACTGATTAATTGTATTGTCAGAAATTTCTCCTTAGTTCTGGGTGCTTCTCTCCATGATTAGTTTCCATCCATTGATTCTTGTCTTGCCTTCAGATACTTTGGAGAATAGGTTGACCCCTTCTTCATTGTGGCAACTTAGCAAGAATTTTTACTTTTCTTCTTTTTTATTATTTATTCATATTCCAGCTTATTTTTTTAAAGAAATAACCAAAGTCTACGAGCATAACTAATACTCCTTCCTCTTCCTATTTTCCCACAACAACAACACTGCGAGGTAGGCTGGGCTGAGGGAGTGTCTGTCCCAAAGTCACCCAGCCAAGGTCGGACAGAAACTCATGGTCTAAAAAGAAATATTGGACAGATCAGTTCTTGCTGTTTCGAACCAATATTTAATGCAAGTTAAATAACACAGGTGCTGCTGTAATTATTTCACGAGCAAAGAATGTCAGACCTTCTGATTTTCGGTCTGCAGTCTTGAATTTCAATCACTTCTTCCTGTTATCCTGGGTCTGATGCAGAAAGAACCCGAAGGCACCTTAAAGGCAGGCTGGGATTCAGTCAGTTCGGACTGGTTCGGGTGAACTGGATGCTAATTTTACATCTGGTTCACTGAACTGGTGGTTGCAAGGATTGGCTGTCCCTGCTCACCATGGCCTGCCCACCATGCCCCTCCCCTCCCAGGAGTCTCCACACGGCCTGTTTTAGATGCTAGGTAAGTGCAGAGCCCGCACGGAGGCTCTGGGAGGGTGAAAAATGGGTGTCCCGAAAATCCGGAGGCTGGAAACAGGCCTGTTTCCAGTCTCCCGACGGCCTCTGAAGCACAGAGGAGGCCGTTTCCGCCTCCCGGAAGCTCAAAGACAACCTCCAGAGCCTACGGAGGGCAAAAACACCGCCTCACTGTGGTGCAGGAGGCCAAGTAGGCCATGCCCACCCTGGCCATGCCCACCAGCAACTGGTCAGAGAACCAGTTGCTAAAATTTTTGAATCCCATCCCTGCGTTATTGCAGGGGTCTAAAAAAATGTCCTATGCTAATATATACTTCCAAGATAACCTGGTCTGTCAGGTCTAGCCAGATACTATATAAACATGTGTAGCCTCTAACAGCATCCAGGGAGAACATGAAGAACCCATCTACTATACATGCTCATTCCTGCGGCTTCAAAGGATTCCAGTGAGCTGTCCAAAAACTCATCAGCATTTTTTACAGGCTGCTAGACGTCGGTACCTTTCTTTGCCAAAGAGGATGTTGGGCATGCAAAGCACTCCATACCTATTTGGAAAGTCATCTTAATGAGTCAATATCTGAGGGTTGGAAGAAGATTCAGCATCATCTCTCACTCTAATTCATCCAACTGACACCAAGCATATGATTCTCTCTTCCGCAATTTACAGGCTGAAATATAGCCTCTCCCTTCAGGTCAGTTTTGCTGTTTATGAAAAGGAAATTGATGTTTCGGCATGTTTCAGCCATATGGAATCTGGACTCTAGGATTCGTTGGCTGAAAGCCCCAGGGTGAAGAGGCACAAACAGGGGGGCAGGATCCACCCACCCCAAATCTCCTGGTTGACTTTGTACATCCTAGTAGATAGATACAGCATCTTTTGTGAACTACCTAATGACAATTCCCTATTTTGGGGTGAACAATTGGGGAACTGAGTCAGCAAAGATTGAAAAGAGCTGCTTATAGTTCCCTGGTGATAGCTATGAACTTCTGGGAAGAAATATATCCAAAAGGGAAGAGGGATAATGGCAAAGTTAGCTGTGGAAAAGCTGGGGCTTTAGGCATCATAAAAGATGGTTAAAATCCCCTTAGTTTTGTTACTAGCAGTAAAGAAATTTATGCATAAACATGGCATGTTCACCATTATTCCTTCACTGCTATTGCAAAACTGAATTTCTAAATAGGATTTACAAAGACAATTTGAGACATTTTTTAAAATGTCTTATTCTGACCTAGGCTTCCTGATACAGTAAATCAGCAAATGATTACCATATTTTCCGGAGTATAAGACACACCAAGATTTTGAAGAGGCAAATTTTTAAAAAACGTTTTTGCACTCTGCAGACCTCTCAAAAAAAGGGCATGCATAACCTTTAGGAGGCCTATAAAGTGCTCCTGGGGGCTGGGGGGGCAAAATTGAGCAAAAAAAGGCCTGTTTTTTGTGCATTTCTGCCCTCTCCAGCCCCCAGGAGCACTCTGAAAGCCTGCTAAAGGCTCTGCACAGCCATTTTGGTGAAGGGGGCGGGGTTTTGGGAGGCCAAAAATGCTGTATTCAGTGTATAAGACGCACCCGGATTTTCAGCCTCATTTTTGAGGGGAAAAGGTGCGTCTTATACTCTGAAAACTCTTTTTATTTCAAAGGCTGTGAATTATATTCATTCACAGCCCATAATGAGTTCCAAATAGTAGTAAAGAGTTCTACAGCAGGCTGCCAAAGTCCTTCAGGATAAGGCTAATAAGAATCCACCTTTATCTTCTTTGAAAACGCTGCCTAAAATAAGCCCTCCCCGAAAATATTGCAACATGGCAGCAGCTATGAGGTGACCACGCTCGCCGCCTCCTGCACCTCAAAAATAATAAGACCTCCCGAAAATAAGGCCAAGTGCTTATTTTGGGGGTCAAAAGAAAATAAGACCCTCACTTATTTTGGGGGAAACACGGTAGTTTTGCTCCCAAAATTGCAGTTAAAGAGAACAATTATTGTTTTTTCCCAATAATATATTATTGCTGGAAGTTCTGTGAAATAGCAAAGTTCAAAAAACGTGCGGAATATTTTTTTCTAACTTATCTTGTTATTTAGAAGGTGGCAATGTTGGTATTAGCTACTCAAAAAATATACACACAACCATATATTGTTAACTGCAACGGTATTGTATAAGCGGTTGTGAAAGACTTTAAGAGCTTCCTGATTTGCTATATAGTGGTTTTGTGGGTTTAAACACTGAAGCATTATTAAGCTGCATTCAACTGGTTTTCTATTTATTTATTCTACTTATATGTTGCTTACATTTTTCTGAAGTCTCAATTGAGCAACACAATCTTGGATTGCGATGAGGTGTGGTAATAAATAAATAAATAAATACATTCTCATGGTCTTGTATGTGTAATAAGCACCTCAAGTCTAGAATTTATTCATTTATTTATTTGTTAAATAGATATGCCATCCATCTCGCCATCCAAAGTGACTCGCTATCCAAAGCAGTATATAACTGGAAGCAGTTGGAATCTTAAGCATTTAGTCAGCTATAAAGTCCTCCTTTTGTCTTTCAAATCTTAGGTATGAAGGCTACTTTAACAATAATGGGTTGTCCAATAGAGATCAAAATTCCATTGGGACATATCTGAACACATAACATTTTAATAAGTAAGCATTAGAAATGACTATTAATGAAGCTAGAATGAAGCTAGATTTCCATGAATAAACCTCATTCTACTGTAATTCATATCTTTAAAACCATGTTATAAATAGTGATACTGTAAACCAAGGATGTCAAACTCAAGGTCCACAGGCCGGATCCAGGCCCGGCCCATGGGGTGCTTAGATCTGGCCTGCGGGGCTGTCCTGAAAATAGCCAAGGACCGGCCCACAGTGCCTGTACTAGCGAAAATGAGGCAGCAGAAGGCTGTCATGGCTGAAAACGGCTGAAAACGGAGCCCGTTTTCGCTGGCAGAGGGCTGCTGGAGGCTGTCATGGAAATACCCCAGCCCTCCCGGGCCACCACAGGTGCCCACAACACAAGTGGCGTCAAGCTGGCCGTGCCTACGGCTGTGCCCCCCCGCCCTCCCTCCCGAGGTCAATCACAACCCTGATGCGGCCCTCAATGAAATCGAGTTTGACACCCGGGCTCTAAATATATACTTAACTACTGGCTTACAATTAATGATAAAGATTAACCATTTACCATATTTTTGGCATATAAGACGCACCTTTTTCCCTCAAAAAAGAGGGTGAAAATCTGAGTGCATCTTATACACTGAATAAAGCATTTTTTGCCTTCCAAAACCCCGTCCCTTTTGCAAAAATGACTGTGCATTGTCTTTAGGAGGTTTCCAGAGTGCTCCTGGGGGCTGGGGAGGGCAAAAATGAGCACAAAATGGGCCATTTTTTGCTTGTTTTTGCCCTCCCCAGCTCCTAGAAGCACTCTATAAGCCTCCTAAAGGCTATACATTCCCTTTTTTTGACAAAAAATGGGCCCATGTTTGCGAAAAACAGGCCATTTTGGGGAGGTCTGCAGAGTGCAAAAACTTTTTTTTTTAAATTTGCCTCTTCAAAATCTTGGTGCATCTTATACTCCGAAAAATATGGCAATTCTTACTCATAGAAGTAAGCTTGAAGGCAGCCACATAAAAGAAGTCTTCTTGAGTGCCACTCTAAGTAAATTGGAGGTTCCATTCCCACGAGGCTTTGAAATGAATTAACCACTAGCATCAAATCAGTGTTTTCCCCCCTTTCTCCTCTATTTGTCTCTCCTCCTTTCCTGTTTCCCACTATTTTCATTTGTATTTTACATTTTGATAAGTTTAGTACAAATTATTTTCAAAGAGGAAAAAAGAAAAATTCACTCAAACTGCACTTTAAAAAGGGTATATTATAAAGAAAATTGTGTGAACGTAGTGGCAATTACATATTTAAAAAGAATTTAATTGGGAAATTTTGATTTTAAAGACCAGCAATATCAAAGAAGAAAGGCAGAACAAATTGCCTTTTTGTAAAAAAAAAAAAAAAGTGATTGGACCAGTGCTAACATCTATGGCAATGATTTCCAAAGCATTCTTGTCTCTATTCTCAAGCAGCCAAAATTCTACCTGGGCACATTAGATGCTCATTCTTAAGTATTCACAAATAAAATTCAGTGCAGTTGGAATACAGGCATAAATAAGCATACATAAGCTTGAAACTTTTATCATTTTGACCTATCGCAGGGGTGTCAAAGTTGATTTTATTGAGGGCCGCATCAGGGTTGTGATTGACCTCTGAGGATTGGGGTGGGTGTGGGCAGCTTGACGTCACTCATGTTGGGGCACCTGTGGTGGCCAAGTGCTAAGACAGGACTTCCCTCAGACCCTCCCTCCCTCTCATTATAACCTTCCTTCCTTCCTTCCTTCCTTCCTTCCTTCCTTCCTTCCTTCCTTCCTTCCTTCCTTTTCTTCTTTTTCCTTCCCTCTTTATTCTCTTTTCTTCTTCCTTCCCATTTCCTTATTTTTCCTTCCTTGCTCTCTTCCCATCTTCCCTTCTTCCTTTCTTGTCCCTTCTTGGATGCTCAAATGCAAAAGAGGAAACATTTCTCCCTTTGTTTTGTTTTTGTTTATTAGGTCTCTGTCAGCAAAAACGGGGCTTGAGGGGGACGCGCGCATCCCCCCCGAACTCCGTTTTTGCTGGCGGAGGGCTGCAGGAGGCCATCGAGGCCAAAAATGGAGTCTGGGAAGACGGCACACGGCCCTCCCTAGCTGTTTTCGCTGGCAGAGGCACCATGTCAGGGGAAGATATTTCACCCTGAACTAGATGAGGCTTAGACCGCGGCTTTTTCCAAACAGCATATCTTCAAGGAGCGAAAAATGAAGTCCAATAACAAGTTCTAATTAAAAAACAAACTTTTAATACAAAAATAATAAAATAGAAAATAAAACAAATCTATCTAATTGTTACATTTTGGCAGAAGTAGTTTGTCTACCAGCTTCCTGGCAGACGAACAATATCAAAAGGAAAGAAGTCTCTGGAATGTGTGATGAGCATGCGCAATAAATCATTGCTGATAAGGGCTTATGACCTGCACAGTAATTCATCAGTAATTATTCAGTTCAGTTCGGCTAGCAAACATTTAACGCAGTGATACACCATGGGCGGGTCCTTTGCTGTTTATAGGGCAGCCCTGCGGGCCAGATCTAAGGACCTTTGAGTTTGCATTGAGTTTGACAAGAGTGTCAATATCAAGTGTAAAAGATATTATTACCCTGTTTCCCTGAAAATAAGACCTCCCTGGATAATGAGCCTAATCGGGCTTTTGAGCGCATGCGCTAAAATAAGCCCTCCCCCCAAAATAAGCCCTCCCTGAAAATATTGCAACACAGCAGCAGCCATGAGGTGACCACAGTCGCTGCCTCCTGCACCTCAAAAATAATAAGACCTCCCCAAAAATAAGGCCAAGTGCTTATTTTGGGGGTCAAAAGAATATAAGACCCTATCTTTTTTTCGGGAAAACATGGTATAAGACATTGAAGTATTTTATTTTTTTAAATGATGCTGTATTTTTTGCTGAATGCTGTATTAAAAAAGCAAGTCCTGAGAGCTACTTTTAAATTAATGTATTCATTTATTCAGTAATTAGTTTCACCTTTCATTATTATTTATTCAGCTCCTGGAATTTCCCAAGTCCATATCTCTTAAAGTTGCTAAGGTTGAGAAACACTGATTTAATCCCTTAACCTAGTGTAAATTAGTGTATATTAAGAAAGGATGCATGCCTTATATTCTTCTAGCTTTTGCAATTAGGTTGAATGTTGAATGTTTTAGTCCACACATTAAAGATAAGTAGATTATGCCCATCTAAAGTGATTTGGGATTTGACTAGCAAAAACCCCTTCCAACCCCTTATCTATCTATCTATCCATCTATCTATCTATCTATCTATCTATCTATCTATCTATCTATCTATCTATCTATCTATCATCTATCTATCTATCTATCTATCTATCTATCTATCTATCTATCTATCTATCTATCTATCTATCTATCTATCTATCTATCTATCTATCTATCTATCCTCAGCCCTTTATGCATTTGTTTATTTGGGCAAAACTAGTAACAGGAGCAACACTACAGGCTTTTAGTAATTTTGTAGACCAGAAGAGAGAATATTCTTACATTTGGACTAATATCTTATGCAACTTTCTTTTCAGCCAGTCCCAACTGGGCCTCTTTTCAGGTTGCAACTCCATCAGTGACACACCTCACGTGGTAAAATATATCCCTTCAGTTTTAAGTATTTATCTACAGAACCAGAAAACTAAACACTAACCCCAGATCAGAAAGCAATATATTTTTACATAAACATTAAATAAAAAAAATTTAAAAAATCAGTGTTTTAATTTTAAGAAAATGCATTGTAGCCTCCATTAACCTACAGAATTCCCTGCCCCTGAAAATTGTCTTGATATGGTCTCCAAAGCAGGACAAGAAGCAATGGGTGGAAACTAATCAAGGAGAGAAGCAACCTAGAACTAAGGAGAAATTTCCTGACAGTTAGTTAGAACCATTAACCAATGGAACAACTTGTTTCCAGAAGTTGTGAATGCTCCAACACTGGAAGTTGTTAACAAGAGATGGGACAACCACTTGTCTGAAGTGGTATAGGATTTCCTGGCTGAGCAGGGGGTTGGACTAGAAGACCTCCAAGGTCCTTCCAACTTCTTCTCTTCTCTCCTCTCCCCTATTCATTATCAGAATGGAAGGAAGGAAGGAAGGAAGGAAGGAAGGAAGGAAGGAAGGAAGGAAGGAAGGAAGGAAGGAAGGAAGGAAGGAAGGAAGGAAGGACCATCCATTATGATTTGACTATACATATAGTTCTGCAAAGGTATCTGTTCCAAAACAAAAAATGCTATATATACACAGAAGTATTTGACAGCAGACTTTATATGTGCTATTTAGTAGGTTGTAGAAACAAGTCTTAGGCAGATGGCAACTTGCATATTCAACACTATCCTGCATGTTTAGGCCTTTTTAAGTCTGCGACTCTATTCTGCATATGAGAGATGAAAGCGCTTACCTCCGCTCTAGAAGTCTTGGGAGGTTTCAGGTGCTGAGAACTTTGTGCCTTCACAGTATTTCACTTCTCTTCCGACCCCCTCGCCCAAACCTCCTCCCCCCTTACTCCAGTTCAAACCGCCCCTAAATAAAAGCGACTGGACCTTCTAGCTATTTGGTAGCAGAGCAATGCTAACCTTTGGGAGAACTATGTGGCTGGCTGGTTCCCAGCAGAACGATCCAGGAGCCGAGAGGCGCAGGCAATGCCAGCAGTTCCAGGCAAAAATGCTTCCCCAGCAGGCTTCTCCCTGGCGTACATCCGGAGACAGTCATGCATGTGAAGCAAATCAGGTGCCCCATCCTGAACCAGTCCTTAAAATATGCATGGCTCCTAATTGCCCTCATAAATGCAGTGGCACAGCCTGTAATCAATCTTATTATGAAAGCGGGTGACAGTTAGAAGCGGGTTGCGGCACTGAACGTCTTGTCTTTTGCCAGGCAGGTGGGTCAGCTGCTGAAGGCCAAATGGCATGGCTGAATGGAAAGGGCAGCACAGCACGCTTGCTTGGCCATTAACAACCCCTCTGTGGGTGAAGCCCTCAGGGTGTTTCTGGCTTTGAAGAAGACGCTGCCTCTGGAAATGATCCACTTTGCGAGATGGTTGTGTGGGAAGCCCTCAAAGCACGCGTACTTTTGAGGAATATTTTTAAAAAGGCAGAGCATTATATTATCCTAAATGAGAAATGGAGAAATGTGTTTTTTTAGAGGCAGGAAGCAGCCCCCAAGTCTTCCTTAATAGCCCACAGCACTTAAGAGATAAAGAGCTTATTGAAAGAGGAAGCCAACTCATCTAGATGGCTCCATTCATAAGCAAAGCAAATGCGGCAGGCAGAAATCCATTCAGGATATTTTCAAACTGTTTGCAACAAAGTTTGGCAGCTAACAAAGGCAGAGTGATAGGGTTAGAAGCAGCCCCTCACCCAAGATCCAACACAGGATGAAAGTCATTAGCCACAATAAGAATTGCCCAACACCCTTTCAGAACACAAAAGCCCCTTCACTGCAGCATCCCAGAGCAGCCCAAACTTCACCTGAGAGCTCAGATAAACAACAAGCCAGAGGTTGTCTAGATTAGCTCAGACAAACACCTAGGATTTACATTTCCTCTTTTGCCTCTAGAGCCAGCTATGACCCCTTCATGACCCCCATAGGAATATGTCAACAGCCAATAGAATATTAAAGGACATGTTCATGCACAGGAACAGGAAACTCAAATACAAATTCCCAAAGAAGGTATAAAAACCCACCCAACTTATATTTATATTAGCTTTGTACAGTTCTTTTAATTGCATTTTAACCTCCTCCATGCCAACTGTACATATTTAACTTTTTTTATTGTATTTTGTTATATTTTGCATGGACTGTACACCGCCCCGAGTCCCTTTTGGGAGAGGGGGCGGTCTAGAAGCATCAAATATAAATAAATAAATAAATAAATAAATAAATAAATAAATAAATAAATAAATAAATAAATAAATAAATAAATAAATAAATAAATAAATAAATAAATAAATAAATAAATAAATAAATAAATAAATAAATAAATAAATAAATAAATAAATAAATAAATAAATAAATAAATAAATAAATAAATAAATAAATAAATAAATAAATAAATAAATAAATAAATAAATACCCACTCTCAACTCCATTTTGTCAGTTGCCCAGAATCACATGTGCTTCCACTTCATCCACAAACCATCTTTCCAAGCAGCCTCCATGATTCCAGTATCTTTCTCCCAGCTTAGAATTGAACCAGATGAATTTTTCTTCCAACAATTGCTCTTGTAATCACATTCATGGGCTATGAAAGCCAAAGGTAAAGGTTCCCCTGGCACATATGTGCTAGTTGTTCCTGACTCTAGAGGGTGGTGCTCATCTCCGTTTCAAAGCCGAAGAGCCAGCGTTGTCCGAAAGCATCTCTGTGGTCATGTGGCCGGCATGACTAAATGCCAAAGGCGCACAGAACACTGTTACCTTTCCACCAAAGGTGGTCCTTATTTTTCTACTTGCATTTTTATATGCTTTCGAACTGCTAGGTTGGCAGAAGCTGGGACAAGTAACGGGAGCTCATTCGATTACGCGGCGCTAGGGATTCGAACTGCTGAACTGCTGACTTTCCTGATCGACAAGCTCAGCATCTTAGCCACTGAGCCACTGCGTCCCTCGTAGTGTAAAGAAATAGGCAAAAGACAGCATTATAGATTTTAGACTGCCTTCTAGAACTAATAGGTTATTAAAAGTTAATATACGCAAATCTGTGTCAACATTTCCAGTGATAATGGTTGCTTCTTGGGCTGAAAGTTACAGGAAAGTAAACTTATTAAAAAGACAGGCTGATACAAAATAAGTAAAGGTGCCAAGCTCAGATATACCACAAATGGAAAGAAATTAGAAGCCTTTTCCCATGGGATGGAGGAAATACAAAGATGGACTAAAGCCAAATAATCCAAGCTAGCCAGCCATATTTTAGGGCTGAGTGTTGTGAGAATTCAGTCTTTGTGGTACATTTATGGTGCAAGATATTATGCAAACTATGAAAATGGGATTAATTCCATACACCACAATAAAATTAATTGTGGTAAACATGTCATGTGATACACAACCGACCTGAGCCTGGGGAGCTGACAAATGTTTTTTTTTTGGGGGGGGGGAACTGGAGTTGGCAATATTTTTCCTGTGACTCCATAAGTGCCAGGGGGGGGGGGGAGTTTTAAAGTGAAATATGAACTCTGCAGCCAACTGAGTCTCCCAGCAGATAAAATGGGACCAATCGTCCTTTCAATTGTGTATTACAAGGCTTCTGTTGTGGCCCACCAGTGGAGCTAGCTGCAGATTCAGAGAGTGAGGAGTTTGGGGAGGAAGATGGGCCAGTCCTGGAGTCTGGGGAAGGCTCTGATGAGGGATCTGTATCGGAGGCAGAGAGGTGGGCCAAGGCGATCTGACGGTTATCAGGTGCCTTCAGAGTCAGACATCAGAAGAACAGCTGGAGCCTGTTCCCAGTGTGTGCATGCACAGAAGTGCCAGATGAAGGGTACAGCTAAAGAACAGGGGTCGACTTGGGAGTGAGGCCACAGGTGGACAAAGAATGGCCCCTCCCAGAGGAAATAAAAGAGGAGTGAAAGGGGAGTGGAGTTTGCAGGAGACAATTAGTTCGCTTAATTGGTTCGTGACTCTGCGAGACTCCTTGCCAAGTTCTGCAGATATCGGCCTGTCAGCTCTCCAGGCCAGATAAGGTCTGTGACTGTAAATCCTCCCTTGAAAGACTTTGCTGGATGCGAATGAGCAGAATTCACAGTCAATTAATAAAAGTGTTTTTGTCAGGACCAGGAGTTTGCTTCCTGCTCTTGGGAAGCCTCAGTGAGAACAGTCCCCACCTGCTTTCAGTTCCAACTGAATCCGACCCAACTTTGTAAAATTACATCCTTTTTGTTTAAAACAACCTTAACCAACAGGTTAAGAAAGCCAACTGCAACAGATGTACAGTAGCCACTTTTCATCCAAAGGATGAGCTCATCTTTTGCTTATCTCTGCCCCATGGAAGACATATATATCTCCATAATGAACACAAATTTCACTTTATCCCCCCCCCACTCGTTTCTGAAAAGTTCTGATTTTTCCTGATATACAGGTAGTCCTCAACTTATGACCACAATGAAACCCAACATTTATGTGGCTAAGTGAGACACTTGTTAAATGAGTTTTGCCCCATTTTACAACCTTTCTTGCCACAGTTGCTAAGTGTATCATTGCCGTTGTTAAGCTAGCAACACGGTTGTTAAGTGAATCTGGCTTTGTCATTGACTTTGCTTTGTCAGAAGGTCTCAAAAGGGGATCACCTGATCCCAGGACATAGCAACTCTCATAAATATGAGTCAGTTAGCCGAGCATCTAAATTTTGATCACATGAACCTGGGGAGGCTGAAATGGTTGTAAGTGTGAAAAACGGTCATACGTCACTTTTTTCAGTAGCGTTGAAACTTTGAATGGCCACTAATCCAACTGTTATATGTCAAGGACCACCTGTACAATCAATAGAATAGGATGGGGTGGGATAGAATAGGATAGAGTAGGGTAGGGTAGAATAGAATAGAATCTGGAAGGGACCTTGGAGGTCTCCTAGTCGCGCCCTGCTCAAGTAGGAGAACCTGTACCATATCTGACAAATGCCTTTCTAGCTTCTTCTTAAAAACCTCCAGTGATGGAGTGCCCACGATTTCAGGAGGCAAGCTGTTCCACAGGTTAATTAGTCTCCAGGCCTTTGATCATCTTAGTTTTTTCTTCTCTGAACTTTTTCCAAAGTCTCAACATCTTTTTTCTTTTTTCTTGTAGTTTGGTGACTAATCGTTTGATTAGAGTTCCTAACTTGTTTTGCTTCGTAACGACATTTTCTTTTAAATCAATGGTTCTCAACCTGTGGGTCGGGACCCCTTTGGGGCGGTCGAAGGACCCTTTCACAGGGGTCGCCTAAGACCATCGGAAGACACATATTTTTGATGGTCTTAGGAACCGAAACACCAATTTTATGATTGGGGGTCACCACAACATGAGGAACTGTATTAAAGGGTCACAGCTGGGAAGGTTCAGAGCCACTGTTTTAAACGGACAAGTTGCTCTGGGAAGGTAAAGAGTAGGACCCAATAAACCGATTAGTGCAAGGGTGTCCAAACTTGAGAACTTTAAGACTTGTGGACTTCAATTCCCAGAATTCCCCAGCCAGCATGGTCCACAGCATGGCTGGCTGGGGAATTCTGGGAGTTGAAGTCCACAAGTCTTAAAGTTCCCAAGTTTGGACACCCCTGGATTAGTGGAATAGCCTTTCTTACTTCTGTGGGGCAAAATTTGTTTCTCCTGAACTTGACAATCTGCACCCTTGGTAACCATATAAGCATTCATCCCAGAACAGAGGATTTAAGTAGTCATTAGGTACTTAACATCACTTATAGCCGTGATGGCAAACCTATGGCACCTATGGCTCGCGAAGCCCTCTCTGCAGGCATGTGAGCTGTCACCCCAGCTTAAGTTCCACCATGTATGATGTCCGCCTCCCGCTGCTCAGCTGATTTTCAGGTCTCTGCCGCGCCTGTGCGGGGGGAGGGGTTCATGTGGGAGACATGCAAGCGGGTCATGTGCACATGCGCAGAGATATGAGGGTCGCTCGCGCATGTGCAGCGTTCCCCCTGCATCCCGTTTTTGTCCCAGGAGGCTTCAGGGAGGCCTCCTAGGCCCAAAACAGGGCATGAGGAGGTCACACGCACATGCGTGGGGGAGCACAGGGGGGGTCATGCACCTATGCGCAAGGGGTGGGGTGCAGGGTATGTGTGTGCCACACGTGCAATGCATTATGAGTGCAGGCATGATGCTTTCGGCACGCAATGACCAAAAGGGTACTCATCACTGACTTATAGTGTTGTGAGAAAGGAAAGGAAAGGCCTGAGCATCAAACTTTAAAGGAAAAATGCTAAGTCATGAAAGTGTAGTCATTGTTCTGAAAATGGTACACAATTACTGTACACTATATTGCCAAAAGTATTCGCTCACAACTGGGTCTGATTATGTGGATGGGTGAGCGAATACTTTTGGCAATATAGTGTGGCTGTGGGTGGCATATCTTTCCTGTTGGTCTGTTAATGAAGTCTTCCCTTCCAGCGAAGAAGAGAGGAGAAAAATAAGTTATAGGAAACGATGAAGGTTCTTTTCTTTCTCTATGTTTTTTTTTGGTAAGATGTTAACCAGAAGCCGTTTTATTTTCAGCATCAATTGGTTCAGCTTATAGAGAAAACAGCTGCTTTCCCAGCTGTAGGCTTTGTATTCCTGGAACTCAAGTGTCATAAAAATGGTAGCTGTCCGCAGACATTTAATTGATCATTGAAGCGTTTGGTTATTTGTTTTGGGTAGCCAGGTTGAAAAAACCATTCTCCTGGACAAAAAGAAAAAAAAAAGCTAACAGCCTAATTGTTATGGTACCCCGTTGATAAATTCTAATTTGGACTCTAATGGTGACAGTTAATGTAATACCTAATAGATCTGCATACCCTGGAATCTATTCAGACAAACTCAGACAAAAAGTACTGCTTTATAAATCCTTAGTAAGACCACACCTGGAATGCTGAACCCAGGTTTGGTCCCCACTTTACAAACTTTGGAGACTTTGGAAAAAGTACAAACAAGAGCAACTAAGATGAATAAAGGCCTGGAGACTAAAGCATATAGCAATAGCACTTATACCACTTCATAGTGCTCTACAGCCCTCTCTAAGTGGTTTACTGAGTCAGCCTATTGTCCCCAACAATCTGGGTCCTCATTTTACCCACCTTGGAAGGATGAGTCAACCTTGAGCCTGATGAGATTTGAACTGCCAAATTGCAGTCAACAGAAGTAGCCTGAAGTACTGCACTCTAACCACTGCGCCACCACAGCTCATATTAATAATGGTTGCAGGATTTGAGTATAGCCAGTCTAGAGAAAAGAAGGACTAGGGGGGAAATGATAGCAGCATTCCAGTATTTGAGAGGCTACCACAAAGAATAGAGGGTCAACTTATTTTCCAAAGCACCAAAAGGAAGGCAAGAAGCAATGGATCGAAACTAACTAATCGATCAAAGAGAGAAGCAAAATGGAATTAAGGAGAAACTTCCTAACAGTGAGAACAATTAATCAGTGGAATGGCTTGTCTTCAGAAATTGTGGGTACTCCATCACTGGAGGTTTTAAAGAAAAGACGGGACATGGGTACATCTGAAATGGTATAGGGTCTCTTGCTTGAGCAGGGAGCTGGACTAGAAGACCTCCAAGATCCCTTCCAACTCTATTCTGATTGAATTGAAATTGATTGATTTTGGTGGGAGGGGGATGGAACCGAAGTTTCAGTGTTGAATTGAATTGAATACTTTATTTGGCCAAGTGTGATTAGAAACACAAGGAATTTGTCTCTGGTACCAGAAGCACTCAGTGTACTTGCAAAGCAATGAACAACAACAACAACAACAACAACAACAACAACAACAACAACAATAAAAGGGAGATGTAAATAAATTAATAAAGATAAATAAGAATACTACAGCCACACTATGCAAAAAGTATTGCCAAATCCAGAAATTATCAGGAAACAATGCTGACCGTTGTTGAGAACTGTCTGTACTTTGAAGTAATTCCAGAGGTGGTATTCAGCCAGTTCTGACCTGTTCTGGCAAACTGGTAGAGGAAATTTTGAGTAGTTCGGAGAACTGGCAAATACCACCTCTGGCTGGCCCTGCCCTCATCTATTTGCAGCCTCCAAAGTCCCAGCTGAGTCTTCTTCTGTTGCCCTGCACAGGAGAACAGTGCTGGGAAGCAGGTTAGTGGGGTGGGAAGGGAATGGGGATTTTGCAGTACCTTTCTGCTGCCACACCTACCAAGCCAAGCCACACCCACCAAGCCCCCCCCCCGAACCGGTACTAAAAAAAATTGAATCCCACCACTGAAATGCATACATATTGCAGTGTAGTAGAGATGGGATTTAAGGCACAACACAACACTTGATGGATAAACTGGAAGTATAAGGGTTGACAGGACAAAAAAAAGCAGTGTACCAGAAAAAGTGTGGTTTTCAGAGAAACAGGGATATAAAGCAGAAAGAGACCCAACAGATTTTGCTCCAGCTGAAATGAATGATGGGATAGTGGATGCTCACACAAAGTTTGAGGAGGGGGGGGAAAGGAGGAAAATGAACATACTGGCAAGGAGAACCATGCCTTAAAATGGGAAGAATTAGGGCTAGACTTAATGCAGTTGGCTAGTTTGCATCTCTCTGTGTGTTCCATAACACACACTCCTTTTGTGGCTTCATGTGTGTTGCCTCAGTTAGAATTGGTAATTTCACGCCAATGAATCCTGGTTTTCCGACAAAAATAGATGTTCTACAATTTCCAAAAGCAGATGGGGTTATTGGCAGATTCATGTTTACAGAACAAATTCCAGAATGGAGATGATACCAAGCCAGCTGGGGAAGACTTTTGGGGAGTAAAATTTATCAAAACTTTGGAGAATAGGTCAACCTGTTCTCCAAAGTACCCCGTTCTAGGAGCTGATCGTATGCACATATAGGTGAAGGTGTTAGTGGTTTTCTGGCTCTAGGGGGCGGTGCTCATCTCCGTTTCAAAGCCGAAGACCCAGCGCTGCCCGAAGTCATCTCTGTGGTCATGTGGCCGACATGACTAAGTGCCAAAGGCGCAAGGGAACGCTGTTACCTTCCCACCAAAAGTGGTTCCTATTTTTCTACTTGCATTTTTACATGCTTTCAAACTGCTAGGTTGGCAGAAGCTGGGACAAGTAACGGGAGCTCACTATATTACGCGGTGCCAGGGATTTGAACTGGTGAACTGCTGACCTTCTGATCGGCAAGCTCAGCGTCTTAGCCACTGAGCCACCACATCCCTTATGCATATATACTCAGAGGTTAATTAAATACGGGCTATACCCATGCAGTTGTTTAGAGACCTCCTCTCCATAATCTATTCCAGAAAGATGCAGGTCGGTGTTCTCTCAAAAATCATTTTCTAACGCAAAATGCAAACAAGGCACCACACAAATACCACTGCAGTTTATTTTCTAAGTTAATCCTGTTCTCATATGGCTAATATGCTGATTCTCATCTACCAAGTAGGTGAGAAATTCTAAGGCAGGGGTGTCAAATTCAAGACCCTGGGGCTGGTTACAGCCCGCCGGGGGCTTAGATGTGGCCTGCGAGGCCACCCTGGAAACAGCGAAGGTCTGGCCTGTGGTACCTCTGCAAGTGAAAATGGTGTGCCCCTGCCCCGCCCCCCATGAGCTCTGTTTTCGCTGGCAGAGGGTTGCAAGAGGCTGTCCCAGCTGAAAATGTAGCTCGGGAGCCTGTTTTCTGTGGCAGAGTGCTCCAGTCACAGGTGTCCCTGCCACAAATGATGTGAAGCTGGCCACACCCACCCTGGTCATGCCCACTCTGGCCATGCCCCACCCCCCACGCCGCCTAGGTGAAACACAACCCTGATATGGTCCTCAATGCAATTGAGTTTGACACCCCTGCTCTATGGCTTACTATCAACAACGCTCAAAAGCTATGGGCCGTTTTTAGCAGTGCTATGATGCAATTCTTCAATACTCTTTAGTAGCTTGGTTATATAATTCAAGGCATGTGATTATTGACAACATATTTTAACTGTACAGCAATCATCATATTATCTTTTAATTAAAGGTGCTTCAAAGCTATAATCTACAGGCTTCTAGGAATTGCTACAAGAAGCCTCATGCGGCCACGTCTCATCTAATCTCACTGGTTACATACCGTGTGCTCCGTCTGATGCATCGTCCATAATCACATATTCCTGGATGACTCTCTACTAGAAGGAGCACATGCTTGGGTGAACAAGAACATAGGAAATTGAGTCAGCCACCAATCAATTTGTCTCAGAACTGTTTTCCCTAACCCAAAAAGTGCTTTTTCAAGAGGTAACTGGACTTTCTGGTTTTTCTTTGAAGATGTTTCACTTCTCATCCAAGAAGCTTGGGGACTGGAGGTTAAAACATATGAAGAACGGTTGCAGGAACTGGGTACGTCTAGTTTAATGAAAAGAAGGACTAGGGGAGACACGATAGCAGTGTTCCAATATCTCAGGGGTTGCCCCAAAGAAGAGGGAGTCAAACTATTCTCCAAAGCACCTGAGTGTAGAACAAGAAACAATGGGTGGAAACTAATCAAGGAGAGAAGCAACTTAGAACTGAGGAGAAATTTCCTGACAGTTAGAACAATTAATCAGTGGAACAACTTGCCTCCAGAAGTTGTGAATGCCCCAACACTGGACGTTTTTAAGAAGAGATTGGCTATCCATTTGTCTGAAGTGGTATATGGTTTCATGCCTAAACAAGGGGCTTGGACTAGAAGACCTTCAAAGTCCCTCCCAACTCTGTTATTCTATATTCTAAGCTTCTTCAGCTCTGGTGGGGAATGGAAGTCATGTTTTCCCTGACTTCAGGCTAATTCAGGTTTTCAGATAGGGGATTACCACCATCCCTGCATAGCCCACTTGAACTTTGAACCTTACATCTATCTGCAAAAATCTGAATTACATTCCCTTTTCTAGTACACTTGAGAAATATATATATATAGCAATTCAAAAGCTGGGTCAATCTTGAGCCATTCAGGATCGAACTCCTGGCTGTGGGCAGAGTCAGCCTGCAATACTCCAGTCTCACCATTGTGCCACCATGGCTTTTTAAAAGATCTACTTTGCAATCATGAAGTTGCAGATAGGATTCACACACTTTTTCTGTTCTCTTTTAATTAACCAATGGGGTGAATGAAAGGCACCGCCTAGCTGTAGCGGCTGAAGCTGTCAAAGATGGAAGCAGGCAGGACCATTATTAAAACATTATGCAAGTATCTTTTGGGGGGGGGGGAGGAGATTGCAAAGTGAGTAGCAAGAATTCCAATTCCACTTTCAGGCAGGGAAAAGATGTGTGAGCTTTAAGCCCCAAGGCTGTTATGGCTGCGCTGTTGTAATTGATCTTCATTAACTAAGGTTTGTGTTAACAATAAGAATAATTTATCTCTCTGTGGTTTGCCCTTGATTTTTCCACTGCTCACTTCAAAATGCTGATTGAATTTCTAGACAAGATTCAATGTTACGGCCTGAAGGAATTGTGATTAGTTGATCTCGGCTGACTTGAAAAAGCTCAACAAGGTTAACTCTGATTTTATACTTAAATGGGGACTGCCTGATAATCCTAGGATATATACATACATACATACATACATACATACATACATACATACATACATACATACATACATACATATATACACCATACAGACAAAACCACACAGCCTGGAAGAAATAATACTGCTGACAGAAGTGAACAAAGGTGTGGATATTAAGCAGCATCCTAAGAAGAGGACTCTTATCTTTATCATAAATAGTAATTAAAGAAAGGCCAAAAAAGCCTCCCTTAGGCATAAAAGCCAATGGGTGTCGTTCTCTCTCTCTCTCTCCATCTCTCCTTCTCTCTCTTTTTCTCTCCTTCTCTCTCTCTCCCTCTCCCCTCCCTCTCCTCTCTCTCTCTATCTCTCCTTCTCTCCTCTCTTTCCTTTTCTTTCCCTCTCCTCTCTCTTATAGGGGGGAGATGTCCAGACCAAATGTAATTTCTAATGTTGGATTTTCCCCTTACCAGAGCCCCCTTATGGAGCACTGTAAAGCCGTTACCATGGCAACTCCACTGCGCCGTACAGTAGAAGCCATTTTACGGCAGTACAGTAGAAGTCATTTTAACGCACAACAGACTGTATCTTAACAGTACCTCCACAGTATTTGTTTCCAGAGAGTAAGTCATCTGTGTTCCAAGTTTGGTTGAAGTTGCTCGAGGTGTTCCAGAGTTATGCTGGAACATGCACACACACACCATTATTTATTTATTTATTTATTTATTTATTTATTTATTTATTTATTTATTTATTTATTTATTTATTTATTTATTTATTTATTTATTTATTATTTATTTATTTATTTATTTATTTATTTATTTATTATTTAAATGATGATGATGATGATAGATAGATAGATAGATAGATAGATAATAGATAGATAGATAGATAGATAGATAGATAGATAGATAGATAGATAGATAATAGATAGATAGATAGATAGATAGATAGATAGATGATAGATAGATAGATAGATAGATAGATAGATAGATAGATAGATAGATGATAGATAGATAGATAGATAGACAGACAGACAGACAGACAGACAGACAGATAGATAGATTAGTAACCACCTATTAACAAATCTGAAGACAAAAAAGTTACTGTCAGTCACTCTCTCTGTCTTAATCCTTTCCCCTCCAGGTTAATATTCATACAAGAGATAGCTGAGTTTGCAAAAAGACGTCTTCACCTGATTTTACCTTGGAATTAATCAAAGTAAGTATTCCATGCAAATAGAATCGAAGTTGTTTAGGCAGGACAGGGCAATTCTTTTGTTACAAGAGAACATTCTGTTCTTTAAAAAAACAACACAGCTGTAGAAGTATATAACATGCTATGTTGCATGCATTTACTATAAGTGGGATGTCTTTATAATGAGAAGGATTAGATCCTTGGCAATGTGAAAAGGTCAAGCAGGAACATCAAATGTGGACCTAGTTTAGATAACTTGTTTTTTATTTTCTTCAGCTGGAAAAAAATCCTCGTGGATTTTGATGGGTTGTTGCCTTTTGCATTGTACATTTTCGCAATCCAATAAAAGAAATGTAATGTTTTATCATAGCCATTTTATGAGGTTTTCTTTTTTAGAAAGAAAATCTTCCTTTTCAAAGTTCTCATATAATAAGGTCTTAATTTTATCTCTCTATAAATAACCATATACTGCTTACCAGTGGTGGGATCCAGCCAACCGGAGAACCGGTTAACTTTCTGAGCAGTTTGGTGAACTGGTTGTTGGAAGAAATCATTAGGGCAGAGAACCGGTTGTTAAATTATTGGAATCCCACTACTGGTATTACCTAATAGTCTAAATCAGAGTTCCCCAAACTTTCTAGGTTTGTGGCCAGAGGGGGAAGAGGGGATGCTTCCTTACGAACAGCAGGCAAGCGCGCATGCGCACACAGACACCCTTCTGAATGGCTCAAGGCCGGGCGCACATTTGTGTAAGCGGAGGGCACATGCGCCTGCTGCTTGTGTAAATGGAATGTGCATGTGCGTGGCCGCTGCTTACACACACACACACACACTATATATATATACATGTATTTGTGTTACAACCCCTGGTATGCCTAAATATAGTGTGTGTTGCATTTTTGCTGATAAATAAATGAAGGGAGACTAGTGTAGATCTATTTCAAGCTATTTAGCTCTCATCAGCTAGCCATACCCTTACTGAGATTCGAACCTGGACTGTTTTTACATGTTAGGCTGTTATATTGACCTCTTAAGCCACGAGCTCTCCTCCCTTATCAGCTGAGCCAGGGGAATGAGTAAGTGTTTTGTCAACATCTCAAGCAATTTCAACCAAACTTGGTACACAGATGACTTATTCTCTGAAAAGAAATAATGTGGGCGTAAGACACCCCTAACAACCCTCAGGTTGTGTGTTAAGATACAGCCTGTTGTGCCTTAAAATGGCTTCTACTGTACTGCCTTAAAATGGCTTCTACTATACAGCGCTGTGGACTAGATGACCTACACAGTCCCTTCCAACTCTGTTAATCTGTTAAATATTTGTGTACCATCTGTGGCATTCTGTATTCATATGTGTAGTCATATAACTCAATAATCATAAATCTAGGAAAACAGTAAATGTTATCACTGTGAATTAAGTTATTTGCAACAAGACAATTAATTTAACAAATGCGAGTAACACTAATGCAATTGTATCTGGTGTCCAGAAAAAAATGCCACTGAATTCGTACAGGAGGATTTAAAGCTATCCCTAGAAAACATGGATAATCCAGATGCATTCCAGTAGGCCTTAACTCACATACTAATTAAGGTAATCTCAGCTGGATTTAGCAGAGGAATCTGTATGAAAGTTGTTCAATTCCAACCTTTATCCATTGAACTTTTCTCTCTTGTCAATATACATGAAGCAGTATCCAGTGAGTTAAATTTTCTAGTCAAGTGCTGTAAACTTTCAAATACCACCATTAAAAAAAACTCATTCACCTAGTAAGAGAATGTCCTGCAAGGATACTGCAGGAAGTTAGTATCCACCCCTCTCCTAGGAAAATGAAATATGTTAGGAAATATTAAAAAGGCAGAATATTTCCCCTAAAAAGAGAAGTAGAAATTCAGAGAGGTACAAACTCACACACACACCAGCTTTGTCAATGGGGCATTAAGGCCTGAGCCAGTCTATTCTACATCACAAAGATCTACCTCCTTCAGGCAGAGGCAATTCATTGCCCTTCATTGCACCACCCACCAAGTTGCCACCAAACTTAGCACACAGACCACCTACAAAGCTAGCTATGACCTCTGACAGCAACCAATCAGGATACTCGTCCTGTGCCCCAGGAAGTTCAAAGCCCAGAAAGGGTATAAAACCCAGGGACTCTCAGCATCTCTCCCCTTTTTACCCAGGAGCTCCAAGGCATGTGATCCTGTCCACCATTACACCATCTTTCCAAGCAGCCTCCATGTCTCCAGTGTCTTTTTCCCCACTTGGAACTGAAACCAACATTTCTTCCAACAGTACGAAACAACAGAACTATCCATTTATATAGCTATACAACTTTTCTATTCTCCTCCTTTGTTTAAAAAAAACAACAACAAGCAAAGACTTGCTCAGGATAACTCACTTTTTTTTCTGTTGCAAATTAGCTTCTTTGCATTTGCCAGAGGCTTGGTGAGGCTAAGTGAAAGTCGGAACAAACGCCGCTTAATTTACCTTTGTTATCTGCATAAACCATTTAATTCCTGCATAGATTTAGAGAGATGTAGATTTCTCCCAGCCACAGTATTGGGACTGTGGGGGGAGGGAGAAGAGGGGGAGGGAGGGGAAGAAACCAGGGTTCATTAACAGATGTCCAACCGGACTTGCGGCTTCTAATCTGATGTTTGCAAGAAAGAAAGAAAAAATAATAATTGGGTGATTGACTCAAGGAAATGTGTGACGTCACACAAGGCTGGAAATACAAACTTTACCTGAATGATTTAAAGCAACAGTCGGCCACACCTGACCAGACATAATCCCCAGGGAAGAGACAGTATGTGTACTTCCTAGTAATGTTTAACGCAGGGGTGTCCAAACTTGGCAACTTTAAGACTTGTGGACTTCAACTCCCAGAATTCCCCAGCCAGCAGAGCAGAGCTGGCTGGGGAATTCTGGGAGTTGAAGCCCACAAGTCTTAAAGTTGCCAAGTTTGGACACCCCTGCGTTAACGTCACGTGTAAGTTTTTTTCCCCCCAAGCAAGACTTATTTTATATCTTGAATAATTGCAAAGAACTTCCCATGGGTTTTAAAGAGAAGGCTGGCTCATTTACCTAACTCCAATTAAAAGCAAAAGTACGAAGTACCTTGGGACTCCCTCAAAGATGTAAGACAGGGATGTCCAAACTTGGGAACTTTAAGACTTGTGGACTTCAACTCCCAGAATTCCCCAGCCAGCCATGCCGGCTGAGGAATTCTGGGAGTTGAAGTCCACAAGTCTTAAAGTTCCCAAGTTTGGACACCCCTGATGTAAGATAATATTTTACTTTAGACTTGCTGACCTAGTTTGAAAACAGTTAAAAATTAATCCCCCCAAAAGGTAAACTGTCTGTTCCTGCAATCAAACCTGTTGATGTGGATTCTTTAGTTGTCAGTAATACAAATGTGTTAAAAATCACACCAAGCTACTTGGATGGTATAAACAAAGGCGTGTAAATGTTTAAGGGGCTGCTACTTACCATACTAGTGTTGGAAGAAATGTTCACCTGGGTTCAGATCCAAGTGGGGAGAAAGACACTGGAAACATGGAGACTGCTTGGAAAGATGGTTTTTAATGGTGGACAGGACCACATGGTTTGAGATCCTGGGCAAAGAAAGGGGCAGAGATCCTGAGAGTGCCTGGGTTTATGCCCTCTCTGGGCTTTTGAATTTGAGCTCGTATTCTGATTGGTTGTCAGACTCCCATGGGGCCATGCAGGGGCAACTCTGTAGGCTGTCCTGAGTCCCACGCTTGGTTGAGCCTTGCTGGGTGATGATATAATAAAGGGGCTTTGGGCAATTCCTCCTATGGTTCTGCCTGAAGGAGGTAGATCTTTGTGATGTAGAATAGACTGGCTCAGTGTCAGAGTTCCAAATAGCATCCAAAATTAAATCAGAGTCCAAGGCAAAGTATTGCACAAAGTTTCCCATGTTGGCACATCTGTGAAAACCCGAATCTGAAGCTTCCCAGTTTTCAACATCCAAGTTAAAGTTCATGATCTTGCCCCTACACCCACAAGACCATCACATGGTCCAATCTTCCATGCTGGCAGTTCCACCCATTCAGTTCCGGTTAGGCCCAGAGGTGCCAAGATAAAGGATGACCTTGCAAATCTAGAAAGGAATTTTATTTTGGCTACATAACATTCTACTCCATATCATCCCCCCTCCCAATTCCCCACTATAGAAACGGCATAGTAGAATAATAGAAGTGTGGCAGGCCAAAGATCCAAAAGGAACAGGCCTGACAGGCGGCCTCTCCTCAGAAGAAAAATGTTTCCTGAAAAGAGACTAATGTAAGGGTTAACATAGCAGAACTAACCACCTCTCCCCCCCTCCAGGGGGGCCCTTTGATTTATTGGGGAAACTTATCATGGGACTGTTTTACTAGGCCTTAATACGCCCATTGTCAAGGCTTAATGGCCCATTGATCAAGAGGGGAGGGTGAGTTTCTGCCTCCCTTTTAGGTGAAATATTCTGCTCTTATTAATATGTCCTAAAATTTTTCATTTTTTTGGAGAGGGGTGGGTGCTAACTTCCTACCCTAGATTAGAAGACGTCTAGTATAGGCTCAAGGGCAGCCAAGTATCCAAGCATGATCTTACGCGTAAGATTCAGTTATAAGAGAAATACTAATCCTTCAAACCTTCAGATTTGGGCAGATCACCACACGGGCATCAGTTTAAAGACCAGGCCTGCCTATCTTTGGATTCCTTTTAATATAGTCTGATTTCAACATATCCGAAGGATGCAATAGGCGAAAGCTGAATTTGGTGAGATGCTCAATATGTGCTTTCTCCTCTTCTTCAGGTCAGAAATACATTGAGGAGAGCTGATGAAGAACAGCTGAAGGAATAAACAGAAATTGTTTAGTGTAAGTGGGAATGAGTAAGAGTAAACTGAAGACCAAAATGATGACACCATAACAACCTAAGATCATCTCATTAATCCATGAAAGTAACATGCCATGATGCATGATGGAAGATATGGAATCTGCATTTCCATGAGGGATGAAAAGTCCAGGCCAAGTACATTCATATTTATGCCTTTTCATAATGCTATGATGGCAAACCTATGGCACACATGCCACACAGGTGGCACAAAGAGCTCTCTCTGCGGTCACGCAAGCTGTCGCCCCAGTTCAACTCCACTGCGCATGCGCACGCTCCTCCTGCCGGTCAGCTGATTTTTGAGTTTCTGCCACACATGCACGGGGGTGGGGCGCATGCAATGTGCAGGGGTGTGTGGCACCCCCATTTGCCCAGTTTTGGTCCCAGGAGACTGCAGGGAGGCCTGCTAGGTCCAAAAAGGGGCGCAGGGGTGTGTGGGTGCATGCGCAGGGAGGCGGGAACAGCGTGGGGTGTTGTGCGTGCATGCGCAGGGGGTGGGGCAAGCGGGGGATGTCACAGGCTCATTGCATTATGGGTGTGGGCATGCTCGCGCACCCTGTCACACATGCACATGCACTTTCAGCACACAATGCAGTGGTGGGTTGCCGGTGGTACGCCCCAGTACAGGCGTACCGGAGCCTGCCTGGAGCACCGGATACCGTTTTGGTACGGTGCTCCGGAGGGCCCACCCACCCACCTGAGCTCCTTACCAGTCTTTTAAGTCTTTGTGGCTTCTGCGCATGGCGCATAAAGCACCTGTGCGATGCTCTGCTGAGCAGCTGGAGCATCGTGGAGGCTTGCAGAGGTGCTAAGACACCATGTGAATGCCACCGGGCCCGTTCCAACCATACCGGTTGGAACGGGATCCGAAACCAACCACTGAATGACAAAAAGGTTAGCCATCGCTGTCATAATGTGTGAACCCAGAGAGTGATTTAAATCAAACCGTGAAAGTTTTGAAAAATAAACCATGGTCTAATATAATGTATGAACTGAGGATATGACCCACTGGTTTCTGACTGAAGCTGCCACATCTACTGCTATTAAAAAAAAAACTACAGATGTTGGCTCCCATTAAAAGTATATGAATCAATCATCCCTTATTTTTAATCAGAAGGTTGTTTAGTTTTAAAAAATGGTTGACAAATTGTAACTTTTCTCTTATTTGGGCTTGATTCTTATTATTTCTATCACCATCAGAGCACCTGAAGAACAAAGTTAGGGACAGCTTTCTGGAAATATATATATATATATATATATATATATATATATATATATATATATATATATATATATATGTGTGTGTGTGTGTGTGTGTGTGTGTGTGTGTGTGTGTGTGTGTGTGTGTGTGTGTGTGTGTGTGTGTGTGTGTGTGTGTGTGTGTGTGTGTGTGTGTGTGTGTGTGTGTGTGTGTGTGTGTGTGTGTGTGTGTGTGTGTGTGTGTGTGTGTGTGTGTGTGTATATGTGTGTGTGTGTGGTTGCTAAGTGTTGGTGTCCCAAAGGTTCTTTTTCAAGCGGCAATTGGACTGCGTTTTTTTCTTTGAAGACATTTTGCTTCTCCTCCAAGAAGGAGAGGAGGAGACGGATGAGAAGTGAAACATCTTCAAAGAAAAACCAGAAAGTCCGGTTGCCTCTTGAAAAAGTACTTTTGGGACAACCATGACCTGGATGACCGACAATCTCCATAAATACTA
The DNA here is from genome assembly GCF_964273705.1 of Natrix helvetica. Lineage (NCBI taxonomy): Eukaryota > Metazoa > Chordata > Lepidosauria > Squamata > Natricidae > Natrix > Natrix helvetica. The sequence goes on along the minus strand of NC_138558.1, from coordinate 65,100,116 downwards.
AGAGTTGGTGCCAAATGCACGGCACATCATCATCAATGTCATCATGTGGCAAACAGTCAGAGTCAGTGACGTGCAGTCAGGGGAGGCAGGGGAGGCAGAGCCTCACCGCTCTCATCATGAAAATTAAAAAAAAATTATAATAATTATAATGAAAATTTAAAAAAATTACTCCGGAAAGCCGTGAAAGTGGCTGGGAGAGGCACGCAGCTTGGTTTAGCCTCCCTGGACATCTCAGCAGCAGCACCGAGTATGCCGATCTCGCCATTTTTTGCATCGGGCGAGCCCAGGATCCTTGCAAGGGGAATGGGACCACGTGTGCAGGCGGCTCCTCAATGCCAGCCTCAGATCAGCGTAGCCGCGGTCCCCTTCATGTTGGCTTAGGAAGGAGGGGAATGGGACCACGTGTGCAGGGAAAGGGGATCGCGGCTGTGCTAATCTGAGGCTGTGCGCTGCTGAGGAGCTGCCTGCACACGTGGTCCCATTCCTCTTGCAAGGATCCCGGGCTCGCCCGATGCAAAAAATGCTTAGGTAACATCATCAATGCTAGAAGGGGAGGGGGGAAGGAGGAGAAAGGAGAAGTTTCTCTTCTCAGAAATGTCTTTTTAGTGGAGCTGCGGCAGCCTGTCTGTCCCTTTCTGACATTTCTGAGAAGAGAAACTTCTCCGTTTGGGCTGCGCCCATGCGATTGGAGCAACCACGCGGTTTGATGACGTCACCAGCCTCACCAGTCATAAACCTCACCGCACGTCATTGGTCAGAGTTAATGTGAAGAAAAACACCAATATGTTGAGGAAAAACTCTAGAGGTGGAGGAGAAGAAGAAGAAAACAATACCTTATATCACCAGGCTTGAAAATTTTGGCCTTAGACTACTTAGAATTACACCGCCTTCAATCCGACTTAAGTGTAGTACATAAAATTATCTGCTACAATGTCCTACCTGTCAATGAATACTTCAGCTTCAACCACAACAACACCGGACCACACAATAGATACAAACTCAAGGTAAACCGCTCCCAACTCGATTGCAGAAAATACGACTTCAGCAACAGAGTGGTCAATGCCTGGAATGCTCTACCCGACTCTGTAGTTTCTTCCCCAAACCCCCAAAACTTTAACTTTAGACTGCCTACTGCCGACCTCACCCCATTCCTAAGAGGTCTGTAAGGGGGCATGCATAAGAGCACCAATGTGCCTACCGTCTCTGTCCTACTGTCCCCATTTATTCGTATCAATTTCATGTACTCAAATCATGTTTATACTTATATCTATTATCTTATCTTATAAATAAAATTATACTAAAAGAAGAGGAGGAGGAAGCAGACTACTGTTACATTAATTTCACACAACTAGTACTTTACTCAACCCTTAATCCCTTTTTATTCTGGAAGACTAGAAATAAAACAAGTTCGTTAGAAAGAAGATAATCCAAACAAGAAGTACAATTTCTTTCCAAATCAGTGGAAGCCATTTTTTTTGTTTTTTTGAAATATATTTTTATTATTTTTACATTTAAAACAATGCAGTACCGCAGAATTGAAGTGACCATACATTCACATTATACACAATTAGTCTCAACCATTAACTATTAGCCTACTTAAGTGCATTATCTATCCTTCTGTCCAATCACAATATATACAGTTTGTTCCAGTCTTGTCACCTTGTCTTATACCAATCATAAAATCTGTTCCAGACTTCAAAATATTCTGAATCCCCTTTATTTTTAAGTTCAAGAGTGAGCCTATCTGCTTCCGCACAGACCAACACTTTTCTGATTATATCTAGCTCTGATGGTGTATTTTCTTTTTTCCAATACTGCACATAAGTTATGCATGCCGCAGTTAGTACATGTATAATTAGATAGAGTACATTTTCTTAAACCCCTCCGATATTATGCCTAGGAGAAAAATTTCTGGTTTAAACAAAATTTGGTCTCCCACCATTTGTTCCAACCATGATTGAATCATTTTCCAATATCTTTTGGCCTCCTTGCATGTCCACCACATATGATAAAAAGTGCCTGGTGTTTTTTTTACACTTCCAACAATTTGGGGCCAGATTTTTAAACATTTTGGAGAGCCGTGCTGTGGGGAGATGCCATCTGTAGAACATAAAGATTTTCTTTATACGCTGTAGCCAATGTTAGTTTCCAATTAAGTATCCAAAGTTTTTCCCACTTAGCCAATTCCACATTATAAACAACATTTTTCACCCAAGCAATCATAGTTTCTTTGACATGTTCCTCCTCGAATTTATATTCCAATAAAAATCCATGTATAGATTTGTATAAAAGCCAATCTTACAGGGTAGTAAAGACAGAATCTTTAATGGCAACCTAAGCTCTTAAGGACCACTTGATGCAATACCATGGGCCAATGTCAAGAAACATTAAGTAGTCCCAAAAGGCACTACAACGGGCAGCAAGTGGGTGTGTCATTAAGGTGACCAACCGTCCTCCTTTAGGGAGGACAGTCCTTCTTTTGTAAGTTCTGTCCTCCCTCGAAAAGTGTCCTCCTACATGTCCTCCTTTTTGATATTTGAAGGCTAATCTGTTGCGCGTTATGTGACATATTTTATTAAACAGTTTTTAATGGTGTTTTTTTTACTTCATCGCAAGTATATTGAACAGATATTGAATCTTCTGTTGAATTTTTATCTAAAGAAATGCTAGACATTAAAATAGACGACAATTGTCTCTTTGAAGAAATTAGAAGACTGAATGTATATTTAAATTCTGAAAAATTAATACAATGGGAAAATCAATATGTTGAAATTGATAAAAGATGGTTGGATATTTTCAGCCATTTCAAAAATGAACATATTCCATGTGAACATTTATTTATACTTGTTCAATTTACGTTGTGCTGCCCTGGAACTAATGCAGCAGTTGAAAGAGTTTTTTTCAATTGCCAATGATTTTTCGACAAGTGAAAAATCGAGATTGAATGTTGATACTCTAGCTGCAGCACTTGCCGTAAAATTCCATATGAAGGATATTTCTTGTTCAGATATTTCCAATATATTGTTAGAAGATGATACATTGACAAAAAATATTAATTCAATGGAAAAGTACTCATTTAAATAATAATTAACAGGCATGTAAGCATAATTACAATATAAAATGTTGCAAATGTTTTTATTATGCATATATCATATTTTAGTGTATTATTGTTGCAATGAATAAAATATTTCTTTTATTTACGATATATTTTTTCCAATTTATTTGTCCTCCTTTTCATTGTAAAAAAGTTGGTCACCTTAGTGTCATTTGCTATACAAACTACGAGCGCATAATGTTTGAGCTAAACATACACAACAAAGATATTTCACGAGAAGAGTCCTCCACTCCTCTGCTCACAACAGAATCTCTTATGCCACCAGGCTCGAAATGTTGGCCTTGGACAACTTAGAACTATGCTGCCTTTGGTCTGACCTAAGTGTAGTACATACAATTATCTGCTACAATGTCCTTCCTGTCAATGACTACTTCAGCTTCAACCACAACAACACCGGAGCACACAATAGATAACGTATTTTTTGGAGTATAAGATGCACCAGGGTATAAGACGCACCAAGATTTTGAAGAGGCAAATTAAAAGAAAAAGTTTTTGCACTCTGCAGACCTCCCAAAAACAACCCACTTTTCTCGAAAACAGGCCCATTTAAATAAAAAAGGGCATGCATAGCCTTTAGGAGCCTTATAGAGTGCTCCTGGGGACTGGGGGCAAAATTGAGCAGAAAACTGCCTGTTTTTCGTTCATCTCTGCCCTCCCTAGCCCCCAGGAGCACTCTATAAGCCTCCTAAAGGCTATGCACGGCCATTTTGGTGAAGGGGGTGGGGAGTCAGGAGGCAACAAAATGGTGTATTCAGTGTATAAGACGCACACAGATTTTCAGCCTCTTTTTTGAGGGAAAAAGGTGTGTCTTATACTCTGAAAAATACAGTACAAACTTAAGGTAAACCGCTCCCAACTCGATTGCAGACAATACGACTTCAGCAACAGAGTGGTCAATGCCTGGAATGCTCTACCTGACTCCGTTGTTACTTCCCCAAACTCCCATAACTTTAACCTTAGACTGTCTACTGTTGACCTCACCCCATTCCTAAGAGGTCTGTAAGGGACGTGCATAAACGTACCATCATGCCTACCGGCTCTGTCCTACTGTCCCCACTTATTCGTATCCATTTGATGTATTCAAATCATGTTTATACCAGGGGTGAAATCCTCCGGGTTCAGCCCGGTTCGGCCAAACCAATAGGGATTATTGTCCTTGGTTCTGCAAACCGGTAGTAAAAAGAAAAGCTTCCGAGGATTGCTTTCCCCCCGCTTTTTAAAGCATTTTTTTCTTGCCAATTCGGCCACATAGACAGGAAAAAGATGCTTTAAAAAGCCGGGGGGGGGGGGGTGCTGCGAAAGAAAGAGAGAGAGGGAGAGGGAGGAAAAAGGAGAGGGAGGAAAAACCACAAACGTGGCGCTAGATGCAGCTGCAGAGGATACCTTGAAAGAGCATAGCAATTTAGGGCTGGAGGGACCTGGAGGTCAACTAGTCCAACCCCCTGCTCCAGCAGTTAAAGTGAGTTTCTGCCTTTTGATCCCCCAGTCACACATGACTACATAGCCACACCCACCCAGTCACATGACACCCACCAAGCCACGTCCACAGAACCGGCAGGAAAAATTTTTAGATTTCACCACTGGTTTATACTTATATATAGTACGTTATCTAATACATGCTTGATGAAATAAATAAAATAAATAAATAAATAAAACTCCAGGGAGTGGAAGGTTTACCACAAAGTAATTGTCTTTCTTTAATTACTGTTTTGTATTATTAACCTTGCCTCGCCCTTTGGAGTTGGAGTTGATGCTGGTCGGAAATGAACTACACCCAGAATGACGGGATTTGTATTAATATTACTGGATTTAATGGGATCTTTTACTGCTCTCTTTCGTGATTTGTCCCTTGAGTTTTATTTGGTAATAATAACAACAGTGTTATTCTTTCCTTAGATCAGATATAGCAATGCTCTAAAAAGTAAAGGAAATAGGGGAAACTTAAAAAAAAAAAACCATCCAAAAGGCAATTTGGAAGTTTTATAAATAGTTTTCGGTTTCCAAATCTTTTCGTTAGGGAGGCTAGTGAAAGGGAAGGAGAAAAAGAAGCTAGTCTTTCGGCCCTCTGTGTAGGAGAAACCATTCATAAACAGATGGCGGTGAAGGCCAACTGCTTCTCTGTTCTTATCTCTCTCTGTGGGAAAATATTGAATGCCCACAGTAGGGAACCTAAAAGCAGCTCTATATTGCAAACTTAAAAATACATTTGTAGGCAATGATGTTTGTGATCATCTCTGTAATATAAATCAACTTCAGACCAAATCTTTATTATGGCCATAGACCAGCATAAGGAGGGAGGGGTACAGTCATTAAAAAAGCAGAGAGGATATGTCAGCCTACACGTATAAACATAAAAATGAAAATCTAGAAGATATAAATGATACATGAATATATCTATCTCTATATCTGCCTGCCTGCCTGCCTGCCTGCCTGCCTGCCTGCCTGCCTGCCTGCCTGCCTGCCTGCCTGCCTGCCTGCCTGCCTGCCTGCCTGCCTGCCTATCTATCTATCTATCTATCTATCTATCTATCTATCTATCTATCTATCTATCTATCATCTATCTATCTATCTATCTATCTATCTATCTATCTATCTACCTACCTACCTACCTATCTCTAACCTACCTATCTCTATATCTCTCTATCTCTATATATCCATCTGTCCATCCGTCCATCCATCCATTTCTCTATCTCTCCCCCCTCATCTAGCTCTACCAGTATATCTCTCTCTTTCTCTTTCCCCCTCTCTCCCATCCATCCATCCATCCATCCATCCATCCATCCATCCATCCATCCATCCATCCATCTATCATCTATCTATCTATCTATCTATCTATCTATCTATCTATCTATCTATCTATCTATCTATCTATCTATCTATCTATCTATCTATCATCTATCTCTATCTATCTATCTATCTATCTATCTATCTATCTATCTATCTATCTATCTATCTATCAGAATCTGAAAGAATTTAAAGGGATAGAAGGGATAGAAGCATTCAATAGATCCAGGGGAGCATAAACGGTTAGCATGTTACAAGACACTATATGTAATATGGTGAACTAGGTGTCCATTAAATCTAGTTTATACCACAGGCCGCATTCAATAAATTATGCCTTGTGAGTCTTCCAACCTCTGTGATTCCGGAAAAGGCCTATTTAGCTCCCTATAATATTTCCAAAAGGCTATGTGGATACTGCTATTATATAGTTTGATCACTAGAGAGCGCTGGACTTTGTTGAATGTTGATAGACAGTTGTAGGAGAAACCTAATATTCTTTCCCCCAATATGTCTGACTCCCGTCATATTACTATACTGCTAATATTGTGGTTGGGCCTCTTGTGCCATGAAGAAAAACACTGGAAAATATTCTGGATTCCTGGAAACACAACATTTAATGAAAAGTGTTACATTCCTCAACACAAAACAATTGTTAACATTTTCCAAAAGAAGTCTCTGCTCGGGGCTTGTTTAAATATATTGTTTTTACTTCTAGTTATGTTCAAACTCACTACCCCCCCCTCCCCAGGCTCCAAAACTGGTTAACTAAGAGCAGATTTCCTGTGGCATTTTGCTCTTTTCCAATGTCTCCAAAGCAGTCTCCTTTCAGAGCCACCCAGTTTGAGCAGTGAGAACGAATTGTTTTGCATTGTGTTATGAACTGACAAGCACACTTCTGCACTGGAGTAATTAAAAGGGGGTTCAACAACTTTCATTATTTTTTTTAAAAAACATCACATTAACTCCCAACTGAAATTAAAAAAGAAACAAAACTCTAGGTTTGAAAATAGGGCAAGGGCACTGTAACTCTGATAAACAGTTTAGACATTTATTGGCTACTTAGAAAAAAAGCCCATGGCTGGCACTTTTGTGGTTCTTTCTTTTTAACACCTGCATCCCTGGTTCCTCTTAGAATGCCTGAACACAATAATAACAATAGCAGTCACATCAGGCTTTATTAAAATACATTGCTCATGAAGACTGACACACTTTTATAAATGTGGAAAATATTTATTGTACGCTATTGCTGATGCTTTACCATACTAGCATTGGGTAAATATTTGCAGTGGGACATGGTTTGTGGGGAGCTGGATGAAGGTGTAGCAAAGCTGAATACAGCTGTGTACGTGGGAAGGAAGGAGTTGTGGCCCACCAATGGCTAGCAAAGCTGGCAGCAGAGTCGAACAGTGAGGAGGTTGGGCAGGAGCATGGGCCAGTCCTGGAGTCTGGGGAAGGCTCTGATGAGGGCTCTGCATTGGAGGTAGACATTGGGCTGAGGCTGTCTGGTAGTGATCAGGTGCCTATGGAGCTAGACAGCAGTGAGGCAGAGGAACAGCTGGAGCCTGTTCCCAGTGTGCGCATGCGCAGAGCTGCCAGAAGAAAAGAACAACCCAGGAATCACGGTAGACTTAGGAATAAAGTCACAGGTGGAAGGTGATTGACCCCTCCCATAGGAAATAAAAGAGGAGCGAAAGGGGAGTGGGCTTTTGCAGGAAACAATTCATTCGTTCGTTCGTTAGATTCGTTTCAGGAGTGTGAAGATCTGTCCATGAATCTCAGAGACTCTGTGCCCAGCCTTTCCTTACACAGCACCTTATTTGGAAAATATTTATATGGCATCTTTCCAAGATAGATAAGGTCTGTAGTCATAAATATTCATTGGAAAGACAGTTTGCTAGGCCTTGCTGAATGTGAATGAGAGGAATTCACATTCGTTTAAGAAAAGGGGTTTTGTCGGGACCAGGACTCTGACTCGTGCTTTTTGGGGAAGCCTAGGTCAAAACAGAAGGATCGAGACTGGCAAGTTGGCCTCTGCCCCTTTGTAAATGCATTGTGCATGTCTACAAGGAACAGGGAATGAATTGTGACGCTCCACTGCCATCTCTCCAACTTTGACACATCTTTCCCCTATCCTTTTCTCTACAGCTATAAAGAAATTTTACTTTTTGCCTTTGAGAACAGTTGTGTGGAGGAATGTTTGCCATCAGCTAGTTTGGGTTCAAATCTATCGATTCAATCAGCATGAAAAATAAAGAATATGATTGGACTGTCAGGAGTCATTTCTCATTCATACGCAAAAAATACATCCAGGAAAATGGTTTTTCATTTCTTCATAAAAAAAACTTAGGGGTTCGACGTGCACAGAAACCTTCAAAACTGACTAATCACGATCTATGAATACGACTTTGAGACTTCAAGTTTGATCACACACATATGCACGCTTACACACAAAACACATAGCTGGAAGGTTTTGAAACGTCACAAGGCGGCAGAGAAAACAACAACAACCCACAGAGATCAAAAGAGAGTTTCAAAAGGAGAATTTATTTTGGACTGTAATTTTCCTGTACTTTGTTTCCAGCCCAAGGAATAAATGTGTGTGTGAGAGAGAGAGGGGAGGGAAGGGAAGGAGGGAGGGAGGGAGGGAGGGAAGGGAGAAAGATTTTGCATACTTATAAACATTTTTTCTCTTTCCTCAGTTCCCCAACTTCTGCCCTTCATAAATACATCCCCATGACCCCTGGGCAGTAATCCTTGTGGCTAGGTCTGATGGTAATTATACTTTAACACAGATATTTAGAAATGGGGGTGTGTTAAATAAAAATATTGAATATTACATAGCTGGATGACATCTGATTTAACCAAAGAACTTTTAGTCCTAAGCGAGAAAAGAAAGCGCAATATGACACCCTCAGTGATGTCTAACTAGCAGAAGCTACTTTGGCATATTGCAAAGGGAACTACTAGGTAATCCTCAACGTACAACCCAGTGGTGGGTTACAGTTCACTTGCACGCGGGCGCAACACTTCTGCACATGCATAGAAGCACCCAGGTGGGTGGGCAGAGTCTCCTGTCAGCGGTACTACTGGTTTACCGAATCTGGGCCGAACCGGGAGCAACCCACCTCTGGTACGACCACAACTGAGCCCAAAATTTATATTATTAAGTCAGAAAGCAATACATGGGGATGGTCTGGGAGGAACAATGAAGGCAGAGGTGGTATTTAGCCAGTTCTGACAAGTTCTGGAGAACCAGCAGCAGAAATTTTGAATAGTTTGGAGAACCAGCAAATAGGCTGTCCACCACTGCCTCCCAGGTGATCTTCTTTTGTTGCCCTGAACAGGAGAACGGAGTTGGGAAGCGGTGGGGAGGGAATGGGAATTTTGCAGTATCCTTCCCCTGCCACTCTCACAAAGCCACGCCCACAAAGCCACGCCCACAGAACCAGTAGTAAAAAAATTTGAATCCCACCACGGAATGAAGGAATTACTTTAAGCCACCAAACTGAAAGAAATCCTGGAACATCTCCTCAGACTAATGAATTTTATTACAAGACATAGAAGAAGCTGCAGCTCATGAAAGATGTTACCTTTTTAAATTAAATGTTTATGAAATTTGTGGGTTGGAAAAGGTGCTTCCAGATTGGGGTTTGTTTGTTTTTTGTACCACATTTTCTTCCTTTACTTTACTTTTATTTAGATTTTTATACCGCCCCCTCTCCCCAAAGGGACCTACAATTAGTCCACTACATAACGCACTCACTGTCCTTCAAAACAATTTCCACAGTATCTAACTTTTAAAAAATATAACTCTTCTCTCTCTCAGAATCCACCAGCTTTAGAAACCCACTTCATTCGGTTTCTTTTTTTTCTTTTTTTATTTTTTAATAAACATTTTGAATACAGTGTATTGTCAGGGTATTCATTTACAAAAGAAAATTGGGTATAATGCCGGAGGGTTATGATAAAGGGACTATATATTTAGTTTTGCGTGTACTGATAACAGCAAGGATTGTATTTGCACAATATTGGAAAAATGAGAATGCTCCATCAGATGAAGATGTAATTCGGAAAATGTTAGACTGTGCAGAGATGGATAAATTGACTTTAAAAATAAAAAACAATGAAGACACAGAATATTGCTTGATATGGAATAGATTTTATGAGTGGTTAGAGATAAGAGGTAGAAATTAGATGAAGAAAGATTAGTGCTACTGTGTTTCCCCGAAAATAAGACAGGTTCTTATTTTCTTTTGCCCCACAAAATATGGCCTTGGGCCTATTATGGGGGGAGGGCTTATTGTTTTGGGGTTGCTGGGCAGCTGCTCCCTTGTGAACTGGCTCCTGAAGAGCCGGGCACAGCCTCAGGGGCGAAGCAGCCATGAGGTGACCACGCTCACGAGCAACCACCCGGCAAACCCCTTCTCCAGCCGGGCAGAGTGCCATTCACTGACCTAGGGGGTATCCCTAAGGTGCCAAGGCACATGGAGTTCTGCCTGCTCCCCAGCTCCCGCAGCTTGGCACATTCGGGATACCCCCTAGGTCAGTGCATGGAGCTCTGCCTGGCTGGAGAGGGGAGGGTTGCGCGAGCGCCTGTTGCACCCCTGCCATGCTCTGAGCATAACTTCTTCTCCGGCTTCCAAACTCCAAAATACGGCTGCCGCGTCTTCCAGCAGCGGCCGCTCTAGGAGTGCGCTCTATGGTTGTGGGCCGGCTGCCGGACAGAGAGTCTTCCAGACAGAGAGTCTCCTCCCCCCCGGCTCCCGTGGCTTGGTGCCTTCGGGATACCGCTAGGTCGGTGAGCGGTGCTCTGCCTGGCCAGGGGGGAGGGGGTTTGTCCAGGGGGCTCATTTTCAGGAGTGTGCTTATATTTTTGCCAACGTGAAAAATGTGGCAAGGCGTTAGTTTCAGGACAGGTCGTATTTTCGGGGAAACAAGGTATTATGAATTAAATATAAAGATGGTTTATAATTATAAATATTATGAATACGCTAATATAAAGAAGAAATTGAGCCAAACTATTATGTTATATTATGACTATTGTTACCAGTATATATGTTAATATTTCATTTTGTTTTCTCTTTGTTTTTCTTTTGTAAATGATATACCCTTCATTCGGTTTCTATAAATGTAACATATGTGCTAGTCGTTCCCGACTCTAGGGGGCAGTGCTCATCTCTGTTTCAAAGCCAAAGAGCCAGCGCTGTCCGAAGACATCTCTGTGGTCATGTGGCTGGCATGACTAAACGCCGAAGGCGCACAGAACGCTGTTACCTTTGCACCAAAGGTTGTCCTTATTTTTCTACTTGCATTTTTACGTGCTTTTGAACTGCTAGTTGGCAGAAGCTGGGACAAGTAATGGGAGCTCTCTCCGTTACGTGGTGCTAGGGATTCAAACTGCCAACCTTTCTGATTGACAAGCTTAGTGTCTTAGCCACTGAACCCCTTCGGTTTCTATAATGCACGGTTAATACTACAGTTTCTTCCAATAAAAACCTATTTAAAAAAGCATTCTACCCTTCCGTTTAAATTCTGAGTTTATTAGACTACCTCAAACCATGTGGAAACTTGATCTACTTGTCAAGTGGGAAAAACCAGTCTGTAAATGCTAACAATATTGCAAAAGTTTTTTTCTCTTGAAAGTTAATGTTCTTTCTTCCTTTATGACAAACAGTAAACTACTGTTTATTAACACAAGAGGTTTTATATACACTACAAATAAAGGAAGTTGGTTTGTAAAATGTGTGGGATGGTCTTTAGCCAAAGGAGTCTGATTTTGACATAGGAAGAGAGGATTCAATGGTCAGGAAGGAAGTTTTGAAAAATCTGTATAAAAATACTCCACCAAAGACTTTCCACAGGGAATATTAAAACAGGATACAGTTAAGGAAAACAAGGAGAGGAGAGGAGGTACAGAATGTCAAAGGCACATTGTAAACATTTAAAAAACCTCAGGAAAATAAGAGGGAAACAACAGTAGAACAAATAGATGATTATAAACTTTATGCTTGACATGTACTTCTACAGAGGGAGAACTAACATGTTCTCACTGATTGAATTTAAGGGAATTTGAGAATTCCCTTAAAATTATATAAAGGGATATAAATTTAAAAAGCACATTCATCAACTCCATCCATCCATCTTTCCATCTTCTCTTCGGGATATTAAAGTAGCAAGGATAAATCAATTGTTGGAAGAAATGTCCTTCTGGGTTCAGTTCCAAGTGGGGAAAAAGACACTGGAAACATGGAGGCTGCTTGGAAAGATAGTTTAATGGTGGATAGAATCACATGGGTTTGAGGTCCTTGGCAGTGGAGTGGAGACTGGGTGTTATTTATACCCTCTCTTGGCCTTTGAACTTGAGCTTCCTGTTCCTGTGGCAAGGGCATGTACCCTATTGGTTGCAGACTCCCATGTGATCATCAGCTGTTTCAGGCTGCAGGGATTGCCATTGCCTAGTGCCACCTCCTCGCGCCCCATTTTCAGTCTCAACATCCCATTTTTGGTCTCCATGCCCTGTTTTTGACTTCCGCGTGCTCTGTTTTCCACCCATTCCAATCCCTGCTGCCTGGAACAGGCGGAATATGGGGCACGTGGAGGCCAAAAATGGGGCATGTGGAGGTTGAAAATGGGATGCAGAGACTGAAAATGGGGAGGCCCGACAATTAGCTGCTTGTGCTAATCAGGGTGTGCTGAAACTGAAACTTCCTGTTCCTGTGGCAAGGGCATGTATCCTATTGGTTGCAGACTCCCATGTCGAGTCATGTTTGTCTGAATTGAGTTTGGTTGAACCTTGCTGGGTGATGTAATGAAGGGGCTTAGTTGTGCCATGTGATGAACTAGATAATCATATTATGTCCTGGAGGGTCATGTCTTAATCCCATCAGCCTGGAGCTGGAGGTCTTTTGTTTTATAGATAGGTTAGTCCAGTCTTAATGTGCACCAAACATCTGCTGGGTGCAGTAAGCTGTTTTTTTTCTTTAAAAACCTGTTTTTCTTTTTTCTCATCCAGGGAAATATAATATTCTGCCTTTTTAATATTTCCTAAAATATTTCATTCTTCTTGGAGGGATGGATGCTAACTTTCTTCACTTGCACATTGAAATTCTGGAATTTTTGGAAAGATACTGACTTTCTTCATGGTTTCCCAAACTACAAAAAATAAAAATTTCAAAAAGCCCAATGGGTGAAATGCCTTTGAGATCCCAGCCTGGAGATACCTCAAAGCACTTAATGTGCAAATATTATGAATAGCAAGTCAAATGTTTTAAATAGTTGGGGTGGATTACCTCAGTTATTTTTTAGAACCTCAGTCAAATGTTCTCTCTATCATTGAAGCTCCACTGAAATGAATGATACTTGTGCAAGAATAACTAACTACACAGCTATTCTTGCTTGGATTTCATGCAATCCTGAGTTTGCCCTATTAAAACCTGCAATGCTTTAGTTTGTTGCAGGTAATCCAAGCCCTATATATTTCATTGAATCTACTGCACAAATTTCAATATGACTAAATCCTGATCCAACCCATGGTCATACATACCATATTTTTTGGAGTATAAGATGCACTTTCCCCCCTAAAAGAGGGTGAAAATTTGGGTGCGTCTTATACACCGAATGTAGCCCCGACCACCCATCGGCCCCCACCCTTTGGCCTCTGCTTCCCAGCAATTTTCCTCCTTGCAGCAAACAGCGACCAGCCTGTTTCAGTTTCAGTTTCAGCACAGCCTGATTAGCACAAGCTGCTGATTGTTGGTTGGATCGGTCTCCCAATCATCAGCTGTTTCAGGCTGCAGGGATTGCCATTGCCTATTGCCACCTCCTCACGCGCCATTTTCAGTCTCCACATCCCATTTTTGGCCTCCACGCCCTGTTTTTGGCTTCCGTGCGCTCTGTTTTCCACCCATTCCGATCCCTGCTGCCTGGAACAGGCGGAATATGGGGCATGTGGAGGCCAAAAATGGGGCATGTGGAGGTTGAAAATGAGATGCAGAGACTGAAAATGGGGAAGCCCGACAATCAGTTCCTTGTGCTAATCAGGCTGTGCTGAAACTGAAACTGAAACTGAAACGGGCTGTTTGCTGCAAAGAGGAAAATTGTTGGGAGGCAGATATTTTTTCCTGTTTTTGAAACTGATCAAGGAGAGGTTCAACCTAGAAATAAGGATACATTTTCTGACAGTGGGAACAATCAACCAATGCAACAGACGTCTTCGGAAGTTGTGGGAGCTTTATCACTGGAGGCTTTCAAGAAGAGATTGGACTGCCATTTGTCAGAAATGATGTAGGGTCTCCTGCTTGGGTGGGTGGTTGGACTAGATGACTTACAGCTAGATGATCTACAAGGTCCCTTCCAGCTGTATTCTGATTCTGAAGTACACCTCGGTACTCATTGTTAATTGTTTCTGAGACATTCGATGAGTACCAAAAGCAATAAGTACCAAACAGTTTTTCCCATAAGGACAGGGGTGGGTTCCTCCCAGTTCTAACCTCTTCTATAGAAGAGATTCCACAAATCTACCGTGCCGGTTAGAACCGGTTCCAGCTCCCTCCCCCCGCCCGTCCGCACATCAAGATGAAGAGCGAGAGGAAGAATTCTGGGAGTCAAAGTCCACAAGTCTTAAAGCTGTCAAGTTTGAACACCCCTGGGTTTTTTTTCCCTAAAGGGTTAGGGATGCAAGGGTCTTGTAACTTGACAGCTTTAAGACTTGCATGCTTCAAATGCCAGAGTTTCTGAGCCAACATTTTGGTTGCTAAGCAAGAGCGTTGTTAAATGAGTTTCACCACATTTTACAAGTTGGCCATGTCCACCCAGTCACATGGCTGGCAAGCCACTCCTACCTGGTCACATGGCCAGCAAGCCACTCCCACCCGGTCACATGGCCGGCAAGCCACTCTCACAAAGCAGGCCACCCTACAGAAGAGGTTCAAAAATTTTTGAAACCCACCACTGTATAAGGAATAATGTAAATAGATTTAATGTGTTCCCAAACCAAAGACAATGTCCATTTTTAAGGCAATAGGCAAAAAGTAGGATTGTATATCATTTGTTTACATGAGAAATAAGCCTAAAAATTAAGAAATACTTAGATTATATAAAATAAATGACTTTGACTTTGCTTGTACTGTACTGAGAAAAAATGCACAAAATGACAACAGAAACTAAGATAAGACTTCAAGGGGATGTGTAGAGGGCAAGAGCTGCCATCGCTAACACATCACTCTTTGTTTCATCTGGAAAGGGTAGCAAGTCACAGAAGCAACCAATATTGACAAATTCTAAATTTGGGCTAAGAATTTTGGCTATGCAATCGAATTAGACAAATGGCAGAAATTATGGAACAGAAACTACAAGCTTACAATGTCAACAGTGTATAAAGAAAATCTCTATAAAATGTTTTATAGATGGCACTTGTCACCTGCAAGAATAGCGAATATATATAAAGATAAATCTGTCAAATGTTGGAAATGTAACCAAATACCTCATTCATATCATCACATGTGATGGACATGTCCCAAAGCAAAAACAAATTGGAGGAAAATTCATATATGGCTGGAAGCTATGACAAAACAACACATAGACTTGAAACTTGAGATATTCCGCTGGGCATGCTTCCAGAAAATTATAATAAGGGTAATACATATTTATTCCAACTTATTTTAACAGCAGCCAGGATTGTGTATGCACAATATTGGAAAAATGAACAAACCCCCACAGATTAGAATATAATCAAAAAAATAATGGAATGTGCAGAAATGAATAGGTTAACACTAAAAATTAAAGAAAAAGAACATTCTGAATATGACATGTTTTACAAATGGTTAGTCGATAGATACAGAGATCAGATGGATGGATCTATGTAAAAATATGGATTATATGAGAAAGGAAAATTGATTAGTAAACATTTTGATGCTTAGATGATTGGTATCAATATGGAAGACAGTATATTTTATAACAATGAGTGATAGTACCTACTATATGTTTGTATGTTGATATGATCATAATGATTATGAAGATGTTTAAATTACGTATAATACTTTTGTTATCTAGAAAACACACTGTTCAATTTAAAAATGGAATTTGTGATATAAAAACAATACAAAATACTAAAGAAGAACCTCCATCTTAAAAAAAAAAACATTGACAAGTTCCAGCTTGCACATTGAGTATCAAAAACAACAAGTACTGGGACAACATTTTCTCATCCAAATGCATCGAGTATCAAATTCGTTGAGTTTCAAAGTGGTTGAGTAGCAAGGTACCACAACAGAAATATATTGCTTCTATTATTCCATTTTCACAATGATGTATGAAGCATAATGTAATCCTGTAATAATACAGATACAGGTACTCCTCCTACCACCATTAAGCCCAAAATTTCTGTTGTTAACTGAGACATTTGTTAAGTGTGTTTTGCCGCATTTTACGACCTTCCTTCGGCAGTTAAGTGAACAACTGCGGTTGTTCAGTTAGCAACCTGGTTGTTAAGCAAATCGGGCTTCTCTGTGGATTTTGCTTATCAGAAGGTTGCAAAAGGTGATCAGATGACCCACTGCAACTGTCATAAATAGGAGTCAGTTGCCATGTGTTTAAATTTTGATCCCATGACCCCAGAGGGATTCTGCAAAGGTTGTAACCAGAGATGGTATTCAGCCAGTTCGGACTGGTTCAGGCGAACTGGTAGTGGACATTATGAATAGTTCAGAGAACCGGCAAATACCATCTCTGGTTGGGCCTGTCCTCCTCCCGCCCCCGTCGTTCCCTGTCCTATATTCCCTTGTTTTTTAGCTCAGCTGATTTGCGCGGCACAGTGGATTGCTGCGCCTCAGCTGAGCTAAAAAACCGCTCAGCTCACCAGCGCTGACACTGAGGGCGGTCTTTGAATGCTGCGCGCATGCGCAAAGCACGCTCATAGAACTGGTAGGAAAAGATTTGGAATCCTGCCACTGGTCGTAACTGTGCAAAACAGTTATAAGTCACTTTTTTCAATGTGCCATTGTAACTTTGCACGGAAACTAAAAGTTGCAAGCCAAGGACTACTTTGGAGATCTCTATAAAGCACTGCATTTAAATGACTATCAACATCACATATAGGAACAAGGGAAATCAGAATAATCAGAGTTGTAACTCAAGAAGAGGCACTGTGAAGCTTGGAACTTTTTAATTTTAAAAAAAAAACTAAAAAATTAAGGAAAGACATGCCAAAACATTATAAACGTACGTGCAATGTATAAAAAGTAGAACACTGGATTATTACTCCCTCTTTTAATTCAAGGTCATTAACTTAATCTAGGTGGCAAGGGATTCAGAACAAACAGATGTAAGACAAATGCAAGCAGGCTTTTTTCATTCAATCTTTAAACTCTCAGTTTAATTTATGAGAGTTTTGTTATTTTTCACTTCTTGCAGTTTGGCAGAATAAGATTCCATTTGCAAGAACTGTGTAGCTGCCTAGTTTGAGAAGATGAAGCCTGCAAATTTTCAGAGACAATTTTTTAAAATTCATTTTTAAAGTATTTGGGGTATTACGAAAATAGAATTTTGGATGGGCATCATGAAGCCAATCTTTAAGCTATGCCCCCCTCTAGTTTTTCATCTTTCCTTATTTGCAAAACGTTGTGGGGAGAGGGATTTGCAAATGCATCATTTCTATTTCTGCATTTTGAAACTCAAAATTGCTTTTAAAGCTTTGGAAGGACCCCAGTTAAAGTTTTCCTTCCAAAGTTTTCCCAGGCCTTAGAGACAGAGTAAATTGGAAAGCTCTCTTTTAAAAAAAATGTTTTCTTTTTTATATATATATATATATATATATATATATATATATATATATATATATATATATATATATATATATATATATATATATATATATATATTCATATATACATATGAATAAACACAGACAAACAAAACACAAAAAACACCACAAAACCATCCTCCTTACAAATTCTAGAAAGTGTGTCAATTGGTTACAAAAAACTTTCATGCATCCCTTCCACAGTCATCACCTACAATTCATATCGTTATATATTTTAAATCAAATATATATATATATATATATATATATATATATATATATATATATATATATATATATATATATATATATATATATATATATATATATATATATATATATATATATATTACTATCATCATACCTCAACCTTCATGTACTTTATGTACTTTCTGTGCAGAATGTGCAACCTTCATGTACTTTATGTACTTTCTGTGCAGAATGATTTCCAGAACTTGGGGTATGAACTTAATAGTATAGGTGGTAGGTTTATCTTTTCAGAGGTTTTACCTGTATATAAGGAACAAAAAGGGAAGAGACAGCGTGTAGCAGAGTTTAATGTTTGGCTAAAGGAGTGGTGTAAAAGGGAAGGCTTTGGTTTTATTAGTCATGATGCCTGTAGCTGGTCCAATGAAAAACTGTACAAAAGAGATGGGTTGCACCCATCCAAGAAAGGGACTGAGTTACTTGGCATTAAATTCACAGATTTTATTGATAAACATTTAAACTGAAGAGAGGGGACAGAGAATTAATAGATACAGAACATTTCTGTCCCCAGCAAACTAAAATTCATAGAATTATAAGTGCATGTAACATAGATGTGTGTGTGGGTAAGATTATCACTCCTGCTGTCAAGCAAAACCAAGCATTTAATAGTGATTGCCATACCATGTGCATGAATCACACAACTGGCAAGAAAATAGGGGCAGTCAGGCATAACATAGGTTATGTAGACAGTAAACACAAGGTCAATCAAAATGGACTCAAATGTCTATACACCAATGCACAGAGTATGAGGAATAAAAAGGGCGAATTAGAAATTCAAGTAAAAGAGGGCAGATACGATATTATTGCCATTGCAGAAACTTGGTGGGATGAAACCGACAAATGGAACATACAGCTAGAAGGATTTAAATTATTTAAAAGAAATAGACCAAATAAAAGAGGAGGTGGAGTTGCACTATATATAAGAAATAACTACATCTCTACAGAAATAGAGCACAACAATGATGAGAACTATCTTGAATGCATTTGGGTCAATATTAAAGGTTGCCATAGGTCTATACTACAGGCCACCCAACCAAGCAGAGGAAATAGATGAACTTTTTGCTAGTCAGCTAACTAAGGTATGTAGGAAGCACACCACAATAGTAATGGGAGATTTTAACTACCCTGAGATCAACTGGGAAACAAACTCTGCACCAAGTGGAAGATCCAACAGGTTCCTAACAAACCTAGCAGACAACTTTGTTTCCCAAAAGGTAGAGAAGGGAACAAGGGGATCAGCCATATTGGACTTAATTCTCACTAACAGAGAGGAAATGATAGAAGGTGTTGAAGCCATAGGAACCCTGGGGGCAAGTGACCATGCAATATTGGAATTCAACATTATCCAAACACAAGTAGTAGAACAAAGCCAAACTAGAGTCTTGGACTTTAAGAAAGCTAATTTCAATAAACTTAGAGAGAGCTTGGGAAAAATTCCATGGATGAGAATCCTCAAGGGGAAAACAACTCAAGAAGCTTGGGAAATTTTGAAAAATGAGATTACAAAAGCCCAGTCTAGCACAATACCAACGAAGAAGAAAAATAACAGCTCCCAAAAGAAACCAGCATGGCTGCATAAAGAACTATCTGACAAACTGAAAGACAAAAAAGGTAAGCATAAAAAGTGGAAGGAGGGGGACATAACTAAGGCAGAATATCAGCAAATAGCCCGAGCCTGTAAAGATGAAGTGAGGAAAGCTAAGGCTCACAATGAAGAAAGGCTTGCCACAAAAGTAAAAATTAACAAAAAAAGCTTCTTCCAACATGTTAAAAACAAGAAAAAAGTTAAGGAAACAATTGGTCCATTGCTAGGAGAAAGTGGCAAGAAGGTGACAAGCAACAGGGAGAAAGCAGAACTATTTAACTCATGTTTTGCATCTGTGTTTACACAAAGGGATAAAACAGTCCAACCTATCAAAAGCAGCACCACAAAAATCAGATTAGGAACATAAATTGAAATAGGGAAGAAAATGGTAAGTGAGCACCTGTCTACTCTAGACGAGTTCAAATCACCAGGACCAGATGGATTACACCCCAGGGTTCTGAAGGAACTAGCAGACGAGATCTCAGAACCACTGAATTATATCTTTCAGAGATCCTGGAACACCGGGGAACTACCAGAGGACTGGAAAAGAGCTGATATGGTTCCCATCTTCAAAAAAGGGGAAAAAAATACATCCAGGAAACTACAGACCTATCAGCCTGACTTCAATACCAGGAAAGATTCTGGAAAAAATAATCAAGCAACAAATTTGCGAACACCTAGAAGCAAACAAAGTAATAGCCAAAAGTCAACATGGATTTGTCAAAAACAGATCATGCCAGACTAATCTTAATCGGGGTCTGGATGGGGGACAACAGACTCAAACTCAACCCCTCCAAGACCGAGTGGCTGTGGTTACCGGCACCTCGGTTCAGCCAGCTGACCCCATCGCTGGCCATAGGGGGCGAACAACTGTCCCCTGTGGAGCGGGCGCGCAATTTGGGCGTCCTCCTTGATGCCCGGCTGTCAATGGAGGACCATGTGGCAGCCGTGGCAAGGGGGGCGTTCCACCAGGTTCGCCTGGTGCGCCAATTGCGCCCCCTACTGGACCGGAGTGCCCTGCGCACGGTCACTCATGCGCTGGTGACGTCTCGCCTGGACTACTGCAATGCCCTCTACATGGGGCTTCCCTTGGGACGCATCCGGAGACTGCAGCTAGTTCAGAATGCAGCCGCGCGGGTTATTATGGGAAGTACACGTTACTCCCACGTAACACCTCTCCTGCGCGAGCTGCACTGGCTACCTGTGGCCTTTCGGGTGCGTTTCAAGGTATTGATCACCATCTTTAAAGCGCTCCATGGCAGAGGACCTAGTTATCTGCAGGATCGCATCCTTCCACATACGTCCCTGCGACCTATCCGCTCACACAGGGAGGGGCTCCTCCTGGTGCCGTCTGCTAGGCAATGCCAGCGGGCGACACCTAGGAGTAGATCCTTCTCTGTGATGGGCCCAACCCTCTGGAATGACCTCCCCCCAGACATTCGAACTACCACCGACCTCCGTTCCTTCCGGCAAAAGTTAAAGACTCACCTGTTTCAATCAGCTGGCCTGGCACTTTCTTAGTTTTACCTCCCAGGGATTTATTTTATTTTAGGGTTTGGGGTTTTAATTGTGATGTTTTTAGGATTAGAATTATTTATTTCTTAGTACAGCCTATCTCCCCTCCAAATGTATCTTAAATGTAGCTTAAATGTATTTAATTTTATGACTGGTTTTATTGTATTGACTGTACACCGCCCCGAGTCCCTTTTTGGGAGAGGGGCGGTCTAAAAATCTAAGAAATAAATAAATAAATAATAAAAAATTACATTCTTTGATAATGTGACAAAATTAGTGGGCCAGAGGAATGCCGTTGATATAGTTTACTTGGACTTCAGTAAGGCTTTTGATAAGGTAGGCCATAACCTACTACTAGATAAAGTAGAAGAATGTGGGTTAGGCAGCATCACCACCAGATGTATCCGTAACTGGCTGACCAACCGCACTCAATGTGTAGTCCTCAATGGAACTACATCTACATGGAGGGAAGTATGCAGTGGAGTACCCCAAAGCTCTGTTTTAGGCCCAGTACTCTTCAACATCTTCATCAATGATTTGGATGAGGGAATAAATGGGGAACTCATCAAATTTGCAGATGACACCAAGCTGGCAGGAATAGCCAACACTCCAGAAGATAGGCTTAAGATACAGAAGGATCTTGACAAACTTGAACATTGGGCACTATCTAATAAAATGAAATTCAATGGTGAAAAGAGTAAGGTTCTACATTTAGGCAACAAAAACGGAATGCACAGGTATAGTATAGGTGGTACCCTGCTCAATAGTAGTAACTGTGAGAGGGATCTTGGAGTTCTAGTGGACAACCATTTAAATATGAGCCAGCAGTGTGCAGCAGCTGCCAAAAAAGCCAACACAGTTCTAGGCTGCATCAACAGAGGGATAGAATCAAGATCATGTGAAGTGTTAATACCACTTTATAATGCCTTGGTAAGGCCACACTTGGAATACTGCATTCAGTTCTGGTCGCCACGATGTAAAAAAGATGTGGAAACTCTAGAAAGAGTGCAGAGAAGAGCAACAAAGATGATTAGGGGACTGGAGACTAAAACATATGAAGAACGGTTGCAGGAACTGGGTATGTCTAGCTTAAGAGAAAGAAGGATTAGGGGAGACATGATAGCAGTGTTCCAATATCTCAGGGGTTGCCACAAAGAAGAGGGAGTCAAACTATTCTCCAAGGCACCTGAGGGTAGAACAAGAAGCAATGGGTGGAAACTAATCAAGGAGAGAAGCAACTTAGAACTGAGGAGAAATTTCCTGACAGTTAGAACAATTAATCAGTGGAACAGCTTGCCTCCAGAAGTTGTGAATGCCCCAACACTGGAAGTCTTTAAGAAGATGTTGGATAGCCATCTGTCTGAAACGGTATAGGGTTTCCTGCCTAGGCAGGGGGTTGGACTAGAAGACCTCCAAGGTCCCTTCCAACTCTGCTATTGTATTGTATTGTATTGTATTGTATTGTATTGTATTGTATTGTATTGTATTGTATTGTATTGTATTGTATTCATTTGGCTATAATTGTTTTTACGCCCTTTTATATAAAATATTCCAAAATTTAAAGAAAAACCACATAATGGCATTCTGTTAACTGTTTCCATTATCATCCGGTAGCATTACATCTTTATGAGATGTTCTAAATAAAAAATTGATTATATTTAATAACAAAGTTTCTAGACCTCCTTTCTTAATCACTGTTTACAATTTATATCCAATTTTCTTTTATCAAACCAGTACATATATATATATATATATATATATATATATATATATATATATATATATATATATATATATATATATATATATATATATATATATATATATACACATTATTTTTAACTAAATTTGACTTAATTTTTTATTATAAGCTTTCATACATAACAGAATTTCTAAACTTCCTTTCGTAGTCACCATTTGCAATTTATATCAAATTTCCTCTTATCAAACCAATACATATGTATACATTGTTATAATTATCAATTATTTATCTAACTATATCCATTATCACTTCATTTTTTACATAATGCTCTAAATTTAACTAAATTTGACTAATTTTTTATTATAAGCTTTCATATATCAACCTGTGCCTTTCCAGTAATAGTGCAGTCTTGTGTCTTTTGCCATTTGTGGGATTAGTCTTCTGGTGGTTTCCTTAATAAGATTTGTATGGACTTCTCTTCACAACTTGTTGCTTGATGCATATCTTATATAATCTTGAAACCCTCCATCTGCTTCTTTAATCAGCTTATCTTTGGTTATCAATAGTGCTTCTGATAAAATTTATCTCCTTAGATCCATCAATTCTTCTCTTTTTTCTTCTTCTATACCTTGAAATCTGGGGTAGAGCTCCTGTCCATCTATCTCCCCTTTCCATATTCCAATCTTTCCATTTCTAACCACGCTCAGTTCACTGTTGGTATCAACAATTATCTTGTCTCTTTGTTCATTTTTTCCTTCGGTTTTTAGGACTCTAACCTCCACTTTTTCCATTTGATGAACATCTTCAATTTTTCCATCAAATTTTACTGTTTTACAATCTATGTTTTCCAATCTCTTCTCAATTTTCTCTAACACTTCTAATAATTTTTGAATTTCAAACATAATATTTTGCAATGTTAATGTTTCTTTTTGATGTTGTGCCATTCTTCCAACTGGTAAACACTGCCACTCTAGCATTCAAAACTTTTTATTAGACTTGATGCAAGTTCATTTATAATCTTTCAAAACAAGGCTTTGTTTTCACTTCTCTCCAGCTGCCAATGAAGCTCCCAAAGAGCACCTGTATCAACAACCCATGCTCTTCTCCTTATCACTTTCTATAAACAAGCTGAAGAACCTTGAAGTGCAAAGTCAAAATGATCAAAACGAAAAAAGAAAGGGCAATGTTTCCAGGACTCAAGCCTCCCACCTCCAAGTGGCAGCATTACTTCCTTTCCCTCTGATATTACAACCCTCTTTGAATTCCTTTTATATCTTCTTTATATTCCAGGCTTAAAAGAAACAAAATTCTTAAGTGAAGCAAAATAGGGAAAAAACCCATCCAAACCAGTATTATAAAAATAAAGAAAAATATTTTAATCCATAGGTAAAAAAAGAAGTAGAAGAAAAACTAATCTGTTCACTTTAACAAATAGAAAATATTTGCAAAAATTCCATCCATAAAACATTTTTTTTAAAAAATAACATACTGTCCAATGTAGCTTAATTTCTCCGCTAATTTTCTTCTGTTTTCAAATTTAATTTAGCTTTAATTTTTGGGGGGCAGTCTCTTTTATAACAATAAGATTTCCTCACCAGATGGACACACTTTCTCTTTCCTCCTGTTCTGGAGCTGTCCCAACTTCAGCAGCTTTTGGCTGCGCTTCTGTCGCCGGCAAGAAGAAATTCTCTTGGATCAATCAGGGACTTTGCGGTGTCCCTGAGATCAACAAAATGTACTCTTCCCTGTCACCATCTCTTCGGGACGGTTTAGGTACAAAAGGACCATCGAGCGGCAAAAGTATCGACTGCGATCTCAGAGCTCTGAGATTGCACATCGTGTCTTTGCGACATCAGCTCCTGTCTCCAAAATTTGTTTTCTTTGGTTCTTTTTACTGTGCTATTCCGGTCTGTTATACTTTTCTTTTAGTCATGCCGTTGTTGTTTTTTTAGTTGCCAGCACTCAGAGAGTTGTTTGAGAGTTAGATCGCTATCAGTTAAATAATAAATTAAATTAGATTCTGCATTTAGAATTCAACCAAAGCATTGCTTCACTCAGTGTTTAATCTATGGAAAAACCACTCCCAGCCAGGGATGGGCTGCTGGGGCGGGGCGGTTCGCAGGGATTCGGGAGAGAATCTAGCTAAGATTCTGTACAGTTCGGAGAACCTCCAAATCCCACTTGTGGCTGGCCCTGCCCACCCCACTTCTTGCCTCCCAGGAATCCCCACGTGGCCCATTTTGGATGCAGGTAAATCCAGGGCATGAACGGAGGCTTGGAGAGGGCAAAAATGGGCCTACTGGAAGTTCAAGAAGGCTAGAAACGAGCCTTCAGAGGGCCTCCAGAGGCTAGGGTGGCTGTTTTCACTCTCCCGGAGGCTAGAGGAAAACCTCCAGAGCCCAGGGAGGGCAAAAATGCCCCCCAACCGTGGTGCAGGAGGCTGACTAGACCACGCCCACCATGAACCACACTCACCCAACAACTAGGCAGAGAACCCCTTGCTAAAATTTTTGAAGCCCACGTCTGCAAGCCTATGATCATCACCATCCTAGCCTGTTTAAAAGGGTACTGGACATATTAACTGGATATAAGGCTAATAGTTCAGATAGCAATAGCACTTAGACATATATCATTTTACAGTGCTTTACAGCCCTCTCTAAGTGGTTTACAGAGTCAGTATATTGCCCTCAACAATCTGGGTCCTTATTTACTCATCCATTTTACCTACCTCGGAAGGATGGAAGACTGATTCAACCTTGAGCCTAGTGAGATTTGAACTGCCAAATTGCA
This sequence comes from Natrix helvetica, assembly GCF_964273705.1. Taxonomy (NCBI): domain Eukaryota; kingdom Metazoa; phylum Chordata; class Lepidosauria; order Squamata; family Natricidae; genus Natrix; species Natrix helvetica. The sequence continues at coordinate 65,074,561 of NC_138558.1, read as the reverse complement.
GTCAGCCAGCAGTCAGCAGAAGTGGCCTGCAATACTGCACTCTAACCACTGCGCCACCGTGGCTATTGCAGATAGTAGCAATAGCAACAGCACTTAGACTTATATTCTGCTTCACGGTGCTTTTAGAGCCCTCTCTAAGGGGGGGGGGCAGGTCTAGTGTCAGCCTATGACCCCCAACAATCTGGGTCCTAATTTTACCAATCTTGGAAGGATAGAAGGCTGAGTCAACCTTGAGCCAGTTGGGATTGAACTCCTGGCAGTGAGAATGCAGAGTTAGCCTGCAATACTGCATTCTAGCCACTGTGCCCCCATGATTCATAAGTCTATACTTTGCATATTATGAGGGTACCATGCTTCTAAACCCTGGTTAGTGGGTGGGAAATAAAGAGTGAGGAGACTCATTTTGACTTAAAGATGCTCTCCTTATGTTTTTTGATGCTTAAAGTAGAAAGACACAATGTTCTCTCTACTTAAGTGAATTGGTTCTGGGTGGCAAATTATTTCTGCATCTGGTTCTGTCTTAGCCTGGTGATTCTCAACCTTGTTGGAAAAGGGTGTCTATTTCCAGAACCTTGTTATGAGTGCTCTTGCAAAATATTTTCTATTGCTATTGTTTACCTGTGTAATTGTGGTTGGCAAGTTTCTAACCCAAGCAATGAGCTGCAGCTGTCCATAATATTAATATATGGAGCCCATTTGAGACTAGAGGCTTTCTTGGAAAGAGTGATGGTGGAAATTGGCATTGCTATTTGTCCCATGGAACATTTTTTATTTTCTTAATTAAAATTATTTTCTTTTACCCAAGCCACAAGTATGACAGCACCCTCTGGGGCATCATGCTAACAATCCCAAAATATATATTTGGCAATAAAGCAATCTATATCAATAACAGATTGTAAGGTAAAGGCAAAGGCTCCCCTTGCACAAATGTGCTAGTCGTTCCCGACTCTAGGGGGTGGTGCTCATCTCTGTATCAAAGCCAAAGAGCCACCATTGTCCGAAGATGTCTCCATGGTCATGGAGCTGGCATGACTAAATGCTGAAAGCGCATGGAGCATTGTTACCTTCCCACCAATGGTGATCCCTATTTTTCTACTTGCATTTTTACATGGTTTCGAACTGCTAGGTTGACAGAAGCTGGGAAAAGTAACAGGAGCTCACTCCGTTATGCAGTGCTAGAGATTTGAACTGCTGAACTGGCAACTTTTCTGATCGACAAGCTCAGCGCCTTAGCCACTGAGCCAACATGTCTCTCATAACAGATTGTAAAGATTGTATCAAACATATGTAGAGTTGCATTCATTGTTCTGAAATAAATTATGATGGTTAATGACACAAAAGTAGTGAAGCAAAAAATGGGTAGACCTCAAATTACAACAGTTCATTTAGTGACCGTTCAAAGTTACAACGGCACTGAAAAAAGCGACACGACCGTTTTTCATACTTATGACCGTTGCAAGCATCCCCATAGTCACATGATCAAAATTCAGGTGGTTTGCAACTGGTTCATATTTATGACGGTCACAGTGTCCTGGGATCACATGATCCCATTTTGCGACCTTCTGACAAGCCAGGTTGATGGGGAAGCCAGATTCACTTAACAACCAGGTTACCAACTTAACAAATGCAGCGATTGACTCAACAACTATGGCAACAACAGTTGAAAAACGGGGCAAAACTCACTTAATAAACGCTCACTTAGCAATGTAAATTTTAGGCTCAATTGTGGTCATAACTTGAGGACTACCTGTAAACTAAGGAAGACTACTATAAAGTGCTAAGAAGAACCAGTGAAAACCTATGTCTTGAAAGGGTACTCTTCAAAGATGATCCCATGGCACTGTTTCTAAATATCGATGCCTTTGTGCAATCCATCTCATAGCTAAAAGTATGTAAAGATTCTCAGTCATCCAGATCATAGTTGTTCCAAAGGTACATTTTTGCTTTGGGTTTTTTTTGCTTTGAAGATTTTTTACTTCTCATCCAAGAAGCTTCTTCAGCTCTTTGTTTTAGAAGTAATTTTTATTAAACTTTTTACAAAACAAAACATAAAACTCATGCGCTGGTGATGTCTCGCCTCAACAAACTGCAATGCTCTCTACATGGGGCTTCCCTTGAAATGCACTCGGAGACTTCAGTTGGTCCAGAATGCGGCCGCGCGGGTGATTATGGGGAGTACGAGGTACTCCCATGTGACACCTCTCCTGCGCGAGCTGTACTGGCTTCCTGTGGTCTATCGGGTGCGGTTCAAGGTTTTGATAATGATCTTCAAAGCGCTCCATGGTTCAGGACCTAGTTACTTGCGGGATCGTATTCTGCCCCATACATCCCTGCGACCAATTCGCTCGCACAGAGAGGGACTTCTCCAGGTGCCGTCCACCAGACAGTGTCGGGGGGCGACGCCTAGGAGCAGAGCCTTCTCTGTGACGGGCCCAGCCCTGTGGAATGACCTCCCCCCTGATATCAGGACCACCTCTGACCTCCGCTCCTTCCGCGCAAAGCTCAAGACCCACCTCTTCCAAGTAGCTCAATCATAGTTTTATCATATCGCTCCTGACGGGTTTTTTAATTGTGTATTTTGTATTTTAATTGAGGGGATTTTAAATTGAAATTTTAAATCTATTTTATTCATCGTTTACCTCCTCCATGTATATGTATATGTTTATGTACTGTCTATATTTGTACATTTTATGTGTTTTAATTGTACGCCGCCCCGAGTCCTTCTGGAGAGGGTGCGGCTAATCAAATAAAATTTGATTTGATTTGATTTGATAAAAAACCAAATTCAACATCCATTCTTCCCATTCCTAAGACATCCCATTCCTAAGGCATTGGTATATCCCATTTTGTTTATCATCTTACATACTTTCCATTCGTTTTACATTTACAATTTCCTCTTTACATTTATAATTCCTATAACCTAATATTTTACTTATTTAATATTTAAGAAAATATTCTACTTTCATTCGTTATTCCTATCCTCTAACCAGTGATACCATTTATCCCATACTGTATAATATTCTTTATCTTCTTTATCTTGCAGTTTAAAAGCTAATTAGACCATTTCCGCGCAGTCCATTATTTTTTCAATTACCATGTTTTCGGAGGGTAAACTGTCTAATTCTTCAGCTCTGACTAGATGGTGGGGAATGGAAGGATTTATATTCCTTGCAGACACCTGGTCCAGTTGTAGGGTGCTGCCGGTTTAACAACTCTTTGCGCACGCACGTGTGGTCTAGTCGGGGAGAGGGGTGTTTTCACATTTCTCCAGGCTCCGGAGACTTTCCTTGAGCCTCCAGGAGGGTGAAAATTGCCTCCCCTGGCTCCGGAGGCCCTCCGGAGGCCAGAAATGGGCCCGTTTCTGACCTTTCGGAACTTCCAGGAGGCCCATTTTTCTCCCTTCCCAAGCCTCCGCATGGGCCACCTGGAGATTCCTGGGAGGGACGGGATGTGTTGGGCAGGGCCAGCCAGGAGTGAGATTTGGAGGTTCTCCAAACCCGCCATAATGTTAGCTACGAGTTCTCCCAAAACCGGGTGAACCTGTAGCAGCCCACCCCTACTCCCGAGGCTCCTGGGAGCATCACCCCTTTTCCTTGCTGGCCAACAGAGCAGTTAACTGTTCGTTTTCCATAAAATTGATCTTGGGAGTGATAAGGAACACCCTGGATTTCTTACTGCCATTTCTTCCTGATGGAAGTCACTGATTTCCCATTGATACTAGCAAGAACCCAGAAATCTGCATTGGAGTTCTTTAAACTTGGTGCTTGGTTTTCTACTCTCATTGGGAATGCAAATCAACAATATTAAGTAGTGTGAGAAATTATGCAGAAGCCAGAAAGCTAATGGAGGTCAAAACAGTCCCTTAAAGAACAGATAAGGAAACGAGGACTGGAGAGGGCTCTTGCAGTTTCCAAAATTCAGAATTTCATCCCTAATTGTTGCATTAAAATGTCCTATTGGAGCCTGTGATTCTTGCTTCCTTGATTGTGCTTTGCAGATGGGGATAACAAGTAGGATCAGTGGGGAGGCATCTTATTCACCTTCCACTGTGTCAGAATCACCAGCGAGATGGAGACCTTATAGAATAACAGAGTTGGAAGGGACTTGGAGGTCTTCTAGACCAACCCCCTGCTTAGGCAAGAAACCCTACACCACTTCAGACAAATGGATAGCCAATCTCTTCTTAAAAACTCCCAGTGTTGGAGCACTTACAACTTCTGGAGGCAAGCTGTTCCACTGATTAATTGTTCTAACTGTCAGGAAATTTCTCCTCAGTTCTAAGTTGCTTCTCTCCTTGATTAGTTTCCACCCATTGCTTCTTGTCCTGCCCTCAGGTGCTTTGGAGAATAGTTTGACTCCCTCTTCTTTGTGGCAACCCCTGAGATATTGGAAGACTGCTATCATGTCTCCCCTAGTTCTTCTTTTCATTAAACTAAACATACCCAGTTCCTGCAACCATTCTTCATATGTTTTAGTCTCCAGTCCACTAATCATCTTTGTTGCTCTTCTCTGCACTCTTTCTAGAGTCTCAACATCTTTTCTACATCGTGGCGACCAAAATTGGATGCTGTATTCAAAGTGTGGCCTTACCAAGGCATTATAAAGTGGTATTAACACTTCACGTGATCTTGATTCTGTCCCTCTGTTTCTGCAGCCTAGAACTGTGTTGGCTTTTTTGGCAGCTGCTGCACACTGCTGGCTCCTATTTAAATGGCTGTCCACTAGAACTCCAAGATCCCTTTCACAGTTACTACTATTGAGCAAGGTACCATCTATACTGTACCTGTGCATTTCGTTTTTCCTTGCCTAAATATAGAATCTTACTTTTTTCACCACTGAATTTCATTTTGTTCGATAGCGCCCAAGTTAGATAGACATAGTCTTCCTTCTCTGCCCTGGAAATCTCTCTTCAAAGAGGTGGGATGTGCATTGGGATTCATGTGCATCTCCAAGTTGAGCAACTAAATGAACCAATGGCAATCTCTTTACAAGTGGAAGGAATAATGGTACCCAAATTTCAATCCCATAATGCTTGTCAGGGGCACATATAGATTCTTGGCAGCTTTCTTGCAGTTAATTAAGGTACGGACACATTAAATGCTTTGAAATGCTTCTTTTGAATTTTCTCATGGCTTGGTGTAAATTGCAGTTCTTGAGATAAGTTCTTGGCTGATTTGCCTGCCATCCCTTGATGGTTTATGTTGATGTTCTTTTCTTTCCCTTCCAGATTCCCCACAATCTCTCACAGCAACCCATCTGATCCTTGTAAGCCATCTAATCTTTGATCTAATCTTTGATCAAACATATGAAGAACGGTTGCAGGAACTGGGGATGTCTAGTTTAATGAAAAGAAGGACTAGGGGAGACATGATAGCTGTCTTCCAATATCTCAGGGGTTGCCACAAAGAAGACGGAGTCAAACTATTCTCCAAGGCACCTGAGGGAAGGACAAGAAACAATGGGTGGAAACTAATCAAGGAGAGAAGCAACCTAGAACTTAAGGAGAAATTTCCTGACAGTTAGAACAATTAATCAATGGGACAACTTGCCTCCAGAGGTTATGGGTGAGCTAACACTGGAAGTTTTTAAGAAGAGATTGGACAACCATTTGTCCGACATGGTATAGGGCAGGGGTGTCCAAACTTGGGAATTTTTTTTTTTTTAACAAAGTTTTATTGATTTTTTGGTGTTTTACAAAAGGAAAGGGTATGGGGAAAGTTACAAATTGTGGCAGCCGCAAACTGCGGTAGGTATACCCCCCCTCCAGACTCCTGGTGTACATTTGCATAGCATTCAAATATTACATAATAACATATAGTCAGTGTGATAAATTCATTAATAATTTCAGTCAATTTGTGTCATGTGGATTTTCTTACTTATTTGTGTGATCTGAGCTTTCTTGATGTCGCCCCATCTCCCCCCGTTGGCAGTGCTCCGGCCCCTCCCGTGTCTTGTGCATCTACTGGGATATCTTCTGGTTTTTCTAGGAGTAGTTTATTTTTTTCCATAAAGGCCTGCGCCTCTATGGGTGTATTAATTCTGACTCTTGTCTCCTCCCAGAATATTAACATACCTTCAGGCAGCAACCAACGAAACCACACCCCCTTCTGGTATAATTTATTTGCCAATTGCGAATAATATTTTCTTTTCTCCCTCACTTTCTTGGGGATCTGTTTCAGTAAGGTTATCTCCTTATCTTTGTATGTCAGGGCTTGTCCCCTTTGTGTATTCAGAATTTCATCTCTTGTGCTTTTCCTAAGAAATTTAATATGTACCTCCCTGGGGACATTGTGCGTTCTAGCATATGCAGAGTTCACTCTATAAACCAGGTCTATTTCCCACCCCATCTGTTGTTTTTCTTTCTGAATATACTCAGCCAAGATAGTTGTCATGATGTCCCTTATGTTTTCATCATCTGTCTCCATCACATTTTGAAACCTAAGATAAAAAGACATTCTCTCAAACTCTATTTTCATTTGTTGGGTGTCAAGCTCTTTGTTTCCCTTCTCCACGCCTTCCACCTATGCTGGCTGGGGAATTCTGGGAGTTGAAGTCCACAAGTCTTAAAGTTCCCAAGTTTGGACACCCCTGGTATAGGGTTTCCCGCCGGAGCAGGGGGACTAGAAGACCTCCAATGTCCTTTCCACCTCTGATATTCTTCATCACAATAATATTGCCACTATTTCTGTCATCACCATAATCATCATTATGCATTAATCAGAAGGAAAACTATAATCAATCCTTAAACAAAAGTGGATTCTTCCCCTCTATTGTTTCCCAGTTCATTGTGAATAGATTTGGGGACAGAGAAATGAAGACTGAATCCCAGTGCTTCCTATGGAACAATTCAGTCATTTTCTCATGACCATAACCAAGCCTGGAATTATGATTGACATCGGGGTCATAAGTGAAAGGATTACATGTCCAGACCTGATTTATTCAACATCTTAGAGGAAGACATTAATCAAATGACATGGCTGTTTAGGAAACACCATCGTCACTAAATGAATTCCTTTCCCCCAATTAATGTTTTCATTGAAAACTTGGAAGTAAATGCCAGAAACCAGCAAAAAAGGTCACAAATTGTGGTCCTGTGGTTGCCAGATGCTCCAAGCAACTGTAAAGGTGAAAGGTTGCCTAGTGCCCAAAATGTGATCACATGACTGTGTGTGCTATCATTGTAACTTCAAAAATGAAGATTCGCTTAACAACCAGGTTACTAACTTAGCAGCTGCAGTGATTCACTTAACAACTGTGGCATGAAAGGTCATACAATGGAGCAAACCTCACTTAACAAATGCCTCACTTAACAGGCATTTCAGGCTAAATTGTGGTAGTTAGTCAAGGACTATCTGTACTTAATAGTAGAGTATACTAGAAGAATAATTGTTGCAGATATGTCTGAAGTGACAAACATAGGACAAATTAAGGAAATTTTAACTCCTAAAATAATAATAGGAACACTATTACCATGTTTTCCCGAAAATAAGACAGGGTCTTATTTTCTTTTGACACCCCCCACCAATTTTGCTTGGGCCTTATTATCGGGGGACGGAGCTTATTGGTTTGGGTTTGCCAGGTGGCTGCTCTCTTGTGAGCGGACGCCTGAAGAGCCGGGCACAGCCTCAGGGGCAAGCGGCTGTGTTGCACTATCGAAGCAGCACAACAAAGCCATCATGAGATGACCATGCTCATGAGCAGCCACCCGGCAACTCCCCTTTCCAGCTGGGCAGAGGGCCACTCACCAACCCAGTAATATCCCAAAGCTGCTAAGCCGCGTGGTGCTCAGCCCGGCCTGAAAGAGAGGTTGCACGAGCACTTGTTCTGCCTCCAGATCGCGTGCCTCCCTGCCTCACCATGCCCAACTCTCCCTGCAGGGCTGGGCCAGAGTGCCGCCGCAGCCCTGCAGGGAGCTGCTCCGCTGCCGCTGCCACAGCCATACTACCACCACCACCGCAGCCCCACTGCTGCCACTGCCATGCTCCGAGCATAACCGGCTTCCAAACTCTGGAGATCCACTGGCGGGTCTTCTGGCAGCGGCTGTTCTGGGACTACGCTCTATGTTTGTGGGCTGGCTGCGGTCTTCCCGCAGCCAGCCCACAACCATAGAGCGTAGTCCCAGAGCGGCCACTGCTGGAAGACTTGGCAGTGGATCTCCGGAGTTTGGAAGCCGGTTATGCTTGGAGCATGGTGGAGGCGGGGGCGGCAGTGGGGCTGGGGCAGCAGTGGCGGTGGCGCCCTGGCCCAGCACTGGAGGTGGAGTTGGGCATGGTGAGGCAGGGAAGCACGCGAGCTGGAGGCAGAACAAGTGCTTGTGCAACCTCTCTTTCGAGCCAGGCAGAGCGCCATGCGGCTTAGCACTTTTGGGATATTACTGGGTGGTGAGTGGTGCTCTGCCCGGCTGGAAAGGGGCATTGCCGGGCAGCTGCTCGTGAGAGCAGCTGCCCGGCAACCCCCCGCTCCAGCTGGGCACAGCGCCACCCACCAACCTAGCGTATCCCAAAGGCATCAAGCAATGTGAGCACCTTTGCCCCCCCCGGCTCCTGCAGCTTTGCGCCTTTGGGATATCGCTAGGTTGGTGAGTGGCGCTCTGCCTGGCTGGAGGGGGGTTGTTTAGGGGGCTTATTATTGGGAGAGGGCATATATTTTTGCCCACAGGAAAAATATGGCATGGTCTTATTATCAGGACATGTCGTAATTTTGGGGAAACCCAGTATTATTTTAGGAGTTAAAATTTCCTTAATTTGTCCTTTGTTTGCCACTTCAGACACAGAATTGCTGTAGAAGCTGTGTTTTAAACTCCCAATTTCTCAAGGCTCAAACTGACACAAATTGCCTTGAAGAATAGCCGTGGCTTCCAGGGATATTTCTGCAAAGATCCTTCAGGCTACAGATTCACTTAATGTGACAGGAGGAATTATATATGGCCAAGAATCGTTTGTCATGTTTATGGAGACAGGCAGTGGAAAAGACAACAGCAATTGGGAAGGTTGCAAGAGGTTGCCTTGGTCCTTAAGAGATAAAATGCATGAAAAAGCTATTGATTTGGCTTGTTTATCCAATGCTAGAGGTGACCGTTGAATGGCCTGATTAATCCATCTTTTATAGCAGAAACAAAAGGATACCCTGAGGGAGCAATTCAAAAGGGCAAACTGCTCTTATCCTTTAAAAAGGAGGAGAGACAGAGAGATTATTATTTTGCAGACCAAAAGCATAACACCTCTACTTGTTCTATGTTTCCCTCCCAAAATGCAATCTTAAAACATGCTAATTTTTTCCTCATAAATTTTTATCGCAAAGGCTGATCCAAGGGCTCCTGGCCGAGTCCATTCAAACAAACCCAACTGAGTTCAAGAATATTTTGACATAAATATATTCCGCAGCAGCCATTCACCAGGTGGTCGCCAGATGTTTTGACATCTTTCTGGCTGAGAATGATGGAGAATGTAGTTGTCCCCTCCCCCAAAATGGAGAATGCTGACTATTAGGCTGAATATTTACAGAAGAGATGCTCTGTTTTCATGACGAATCTTAAGAAGTATGAAGTAGCAGCTGAGAAGTGAGATTGCTTCATGTATGTATGTATGTATGTATGTATGTATGTATGTATGTATGTATGTATGTATGTGTGTTACAACCCCTGGTATGCCCAAATATGGGAGGGAGCTCACTACTCCCTCTTTCTCTCCTTCGGCTCATTACAGAGGACCATCCAGGCAGAAAACCATATTTTTATTTTTAATGTTGCCTTTTTATATTTGTGTTGTATTTGTGCTGATAAATAAATAAAGGGAGACTAGTATAGATCTATTTCAAGCTATTTAGCTCTCATCAGTTAGCCATACCCTTACTGGGAATCGAACCAGGGCTGTATTGCATTATTATTTATTTATCAGCACAAATACAACACAAATATAAAAAGGAAACATTAAAAATAAAAATATGGTTTTCTGCCTGGATGGTTTTCTGTAATGAGCCGAAGGACAGAAAGAGGGAGTGGTGAGCTCCCTCCCATATTTGGGCATACCAGGGGTTGTAACACAAATACATACCTATTTCCCTGGCCTAGCTGATAAGGAAGAGAGCCTGTGGCTTAGTGGCAATTACATTGGCCTAATATGCAATACAGCCCTGGTTCGATTCCCAGTAAGGGTATGGCTAGCTGATGGGAGCTAAATAGCTTGAAATAGATCTATACTAGTCTCCCTTTAATTATTTATCAGCACAAATACAACACACACATACACACATACACACATATGTGTGTCTGTGTGTGTGCCTTAAAATGGCTTCTACTGTACTGTTGTAAAATGGATTCTACTGTACAGCGCAGTGGAGTTGCCATGATAACGGCTTCACAGTACTCCATAAGGGGGCTCCCTCTGGTAAGGGGAAAATCCAACATTAGAAATTACGTTTGGTCTGGACATTTCCCTCCTATAAATAAATACCTGGCCAATTCTGGTTTGTCAACTAGTTTAATATAAAACCATGGTAACTGCAAATTGCAGCATGTATTCAATCTTTTTTTGTGGGGGAGGGGAAATTGTAAACTTAAGTATTTGAAAGCTTTAGAGAGACAAATACATTTTCGGGGCACAATGTTGTGCTCTTTGTCTTCAAATAATACCCACCAAACTCTTGGTGTGTTCCTTCAATTTTGGTATCATGTCATAAACTGTTCTATGGTCATTTTTATTTCATAAAATGTTTTATAACATTTGCCAAATTTCAATCCCACAAAAGTCATGCATTCCAGACTTTGGACACATTCGCTAAGTTTGCCTACTTGATCAAAAAATGGTTGCCCTATGACGCACTGTTTCTCCTAGGGTCTCACATTGATGACTGGGATGGGGCCCCTGGAGGCCATTAGAGACTCAAGAAGAACAATTGCTGCACCCCCACCCAGGGCACATTTCAGAGAGGAGAACTCCCCTTTAGTGGCCAACCAGGTTCCGGTGATACAAGCCAAGTTAGGTCTCCATCAGATGGTGGATGAGGTGAGCTTGAACTTCAGTTCCAGCATCTGGAGACCAGAGCAGTGGTGGTATTCAGCAGGTTCTGACCAGTTCTGGAGAACCGATAGCGGAAATTTTGAGTAGTTCGGAGAACCAGTAAATACCACCTCTGGCTGGCCCCGCCCCCATCTATTCTCTACCTCCTGAGTCTCAGCTGATCGAGAGGGAATGGGGATTTTGCAGTATCCTTCCCCTGCTACGCCCACCAAGCCATACCCACCATGCCTCGCCCACAGAACCGGTAGTAAAAAAAATTGAATCCCACCACTGGACCAGAGCCACCAAAGCTCCAGAAAGCAGATCCCTGTACTGAGCACAAAGGGTCAGAATTCAGTATCAGTACTAAACATCTTCCCTCTGAAAATGGCCATACTCTGGTCTCCTGCCATACCTCCCTCTCTTCTCCCCTACTATCTCTCCTCTCTCCATCATTGGTTCCCCTTTTCCCCAACCCCAATTAAAACATGATTTTTTTTTGGGTTACATAGTCAAGATAACTGCAATGAATATGGCAACAAGATAAATCAGGGCACCAAGACAACATGAAGTTTAAATTTACTGTTGCAAATTAAGTTCTTATGCCACAATATCATCCAGCTGGAACTATAGGATTATTCTCTTTAAAGTGGTTCTTTTTAAAAAAAAAAAAAAGTAAGAATTTAGTTCTCCAACAAAAAGAAGGATTCAATTTGCTTATTTAACAAAAAAAAAGTTTTACTTTTCATTTTTAGTAAATCTATGCCACATTCCCAAAAATAATATTTCAAGTTCTCCCATCTCATTCTGCTGAGCCTGTCTGTAAAGTATATTTGTTTTTATAGAGATTTTCTGATGTGGTAAAGTTGATTTCCATTTCTTGGTAATTCTTTGGTTGTTTGTATGAGAATAGAAATCTGTTTTGTTTCCTGAGGAGACTGATGTTAGGTTAGGGCCTCACTTCTGAAGATAACCAAGACTGTGACTACCAAAGATCTTTCAGAATTAGAGTATCTTATGGACGGCGTCTCTAGTGGCTTGCAATTACTATCAGGTGGTAAATTTAAAAAAAGGTTTATACACAGTTCCTCATATTTCTTTTTTTGGGAGGTGGCAGCCTTTTAACTGAAATGTCAACATTGAACATGCATTCCTCCCCAACTGAAAAGTTAGTCATTTAAGAACTACCATATTTTTCGGAGTATAAGACACACCAAGATTTTGAAGAGGCAAATTAAAAAAAAGTTTTTGCACTCTGCAGACCTCTCCAAAATGGCCCGTTTTTCACGAAAACAGGCCTTATTTTGAAAAAAAAAGGGGTGGTGGTGGTGGCATGTAGAGTGCTCCTGGGGGCTGAGGGGACAAAAATGAGCAAAAATTGCCCTAATTTTTGCTCGTTTTTGCCCTCCCTAGCCCCCAGGAGCACTCTGGAAGCCTCCTAAAGGCTATGCACGACTATTTTTGCAAAGGGGACAGGGTTTCAGGAGGCCAAAAATGCTGTATTTGGTGTATAAGACGCACCCAGATTTTCAGCCTCTTTTTTGAGGGAAAAAGGTGCGTCTTATACTCCGAAAAATACGGTATTTAAATAGATTACATTCTCATTATTCCACATAGGAGGAAGACAAAATGAATTTCATCACATTCTAACTATAAGCCTGACCAGTGTCCAAGACTTTGGATCTGAAGGCCTTAAAGTGCTTGAGATGGTGGCTCACAGATGCAGATTCAACATCCAACTCATTAAAGCAGCTGCATCTTTTCCAGGGATGGCAGTTCCCCCAGTTACAAGATTTAAAAAATTGACCACACTTGAGTAACTTCTTGAAGTAGCTTTTAGCCCTTGAATCTTGAGGACTCTGGGGCTACAGTAATGCCTGGTTCATATTCTGGACATTTAATGAGTTTTATCTAGTTTTGGCTTAAAAGAAATCCTGCTACCTAGATAGAAAATCAGAATAATCGATGATGATGATGATGAGTTTATGCAGTCCTCAAATTACAACTGCTCATTTAGTGACAATTCAAAGTTACATCACTGAAAAAAGGGACGTATGACCATTTTTCACACTTACAACCATTGCAGCATCCCCATGGTCACATGATCACAACTCAGACACTTGGCAACTGGTTCGTATTTATGACGGTTGCAGTGTCCCAGGATTATGGGATCTGCTTTTGCGACCTTTGGACAAGCAAAGTGAATGGGGAAGCCAGATTCACTTCACAACAGGGTCACTAACTTAACAACTGCAGTGATTCGTTTAACAACTCTGGCAAAAAAGGTCGTAAAATGGAGCAAAAACCACTTATCCAATGCCACATTTAGCAACAGAAATTTTGGGCTCAATTGTGGTCTTAAATCGAGGACTGCCTGTAGCAGCATATAAATTGGGTCATGTAAGCCAACTGAGGCTTATTTAACAAGATTAAACAAAAAAACCATGACATTTTATCGGTCTAAATCTATACTGGGTATCCTGTTATGCCCTCAAGCACTGCTGAAATTGCAGTGAACAAAAAGCTAGAGCAGGGGTGTCCAAACTTGGCAACTTGCCTTTTCACAATCTGCCTTTTCATTTTTAAAAGATGCATTATCCGAAAACAAAGATTAGCTTAGGAAGCCAGCTGGGGAATTCTGGGAGTTGAAGTCCACAAGTCTTAAAGTTGCCAAGTTTGGACACCCCTGAGCTAGAGGGAGCAGTAAAAGGAATGAAAAAGTTACTTTCAAAATTCCAGAAAATTTACAAATATCCTTAGGAAGTTCTTGAATAGAGTCTGCTGGACCGTAATACTCCCATAAGAGTCAGAGAGAAGGCATTTTGACAGTCTTCTGTAGCGGAATATCCCAGATTCAGAATCAGCAAAGAACACAGGGATAAGTCCAAGATATTGTCCACTTATAGTCTCAATATGAGTGGATGAAAGGGAGAACTTACAGCAACAGCAATGGCACAAACGTATATACCACTCCACGGTGTTTTTACAGCCCTCGCTAAGCGGTTAAGAGAGTCAGCCTATTGCCCCCAACAATCTGGGTCCTCATTTTACCCACCTCGGAAGGATGGAAGGTGGAGTCAACCTTGAGCCTGGTGAGATTCGAACTGCCAAATTGTAGGCAGCCAGCAGTCAGCAGAAGTAGCCTGCAGTACTGAACTCTAACCACTGTGCCACTGTGCTTCCTTATAAAAAGGAAATAAACGGATTGTCTTAATTATTGAACAAGGAGACCAGTTAAACATATGGCCTTTGGTTTCTGGGTAAGCCTTGTCTGTTGATCAGATTGCCTTTTCTTTCATTCCTATCTCTGTGGAGGTTTTAGAGGCTGTAGGTTTGTTGGCCGGGGCAAATGAGGACCCAGATTATTGGGGGAGTTATGCCGACTCTGTAAGCCACTTAGAGAGGGCTGTCAAGCACTGTGAAGCGGTATATAAATCTAAGTAGTATTGCTGTTTGTCCAGCCACAGTTGCAGTCCTCTGCTTCTTCCCAGAACTTGCTGTGGCCTGCTAGTGGCCAGCAGAGCTGGCAGCAGATTCGGACAGTGAGGAGGTTGGGGAGGAACATGGGCCAGTCCTGGAGTCTGGAGAAGGCTCTGGGGAGGGCTCTGTGTCGGAGGCAGAGAGGGGGCTAGAGCCATATATCAGTTATCAGCTGCCTTCAAAATCAGACATCAGTGAGGCAGAAGAACAGTTGGAGCCTGTTCCCAGTGTGAGCATGCGCAGAGTTGCCAGACGAAGGGAACAGCTAAAGAGAAGGGGTCGACTTGGGAGTGAGACCACAGGTGGATGATGAATGGCCGCTCCCAGAGGGAATAAAAGAGGGCTGAAAGGGGAGTGGAGTTTGCAGGAGACAATTAGTTCGCTTAATTGGTTCATGATTCTCCGAGACTCCTTGCCAAGTTCTGCAGATATCAACCTGGCAGCTCTCCAAGCCAGATAAGGTCTGTGACTGTAAATCTTCCCTTGAAAGACTTTGCTGGATGTGAATGAGCAGAATTCACAGTCAATTAATAAAAGAGTTTTTTGTCGGGACCAGGAGTTTGCTTCATGCTCTCGGGAAGCCTCAGTGAGAACAGAACCCAGCAGAACTTATAGTAGGAGGATATGTACGCAGTTAAAAAGGCAGATGTTTTTTGCTAATTTAGCACTTCCTGATTCCCATTCTAGGTAAGGCCTGGTTGACTGGAGAATTTTCAAGTTTTTTTTTTAATTTTCTTTCAAAGGTGGGGAAAAAGCCCTAGGGATAAGAGGAGAAGATGGAGAAGATCGACCAGGCTTCCTCTGTTTGGATGTGGGTGGAGTCACTCTTTCCTGAGCCAAAGGAGAATCTGCCTTCATGACCTTCTCCTTGTTCAGTAAAGCAATGGAGTAGGTGGAAGGGCTTGAAATCACAGCAAAGATTTAGACATGGAATGGAATGTCCCAAAGCTGCTTTTTCAAGAGGGAAATGGGCTTTCTGGTTTTTCTTTGAAGACCTTCCGTTTCTCATCCAAGAAGCTTCAGCAAAACATCTCCAAAGAAAAAACCAGAAAGTCCAGCTACCTCTTGACAAAGCACCTTTGGGACAACTATGACCTGGATGGCAGAGAATCTCCATAGGAACCATGGAATGTAAACTGCCTTTGGTTCTTTTTAAAAGAACCCTTTTAAAGGGGGCTCATGATTATCAGACCTAACTCCCGTGGCCAGAAACTAGGGCTGCTCAGCAGCTGATATCGTCTGTCTAGGACAGGGGTGTCCAAACTTGGGAACTTTAAGACGTGTGGACTTCAACTTCCAGAATTCCCCAGCCAGCAGAGCTGGCTGGGGAATTCTGGGAGTTGAAGTCCACACGTCTTAAAGTTCCCAAGTTTGGACACCCCTGGTCTAGGAGATCAAATGGTGATAAGGGAAGAAGCTAGCAGGGGCCTCAACAAGCTTTGTTTTGAAATTAACCAGCATTGACCCAAAGGTGCTTTTTCAAAAGGCAACTGGACCAGTGGTGGGATTCCAATTTTTTTACTACCGGTTCTGTGGGCGTGGCTTGGTGGGCGTGGCTTGGCTTGGCTTGGTGAGTGTGGGAGGAGAAGGAATACATAAAATCTCCATTCCCTTCCCACTCCAGGGGAAGGATACTGCAAAATCCCCATTCCCTCCCCACTCCAGGGCAAAGATACTGTAAAGTCCCCATTTTCTCTCCACTCCAGGGGAAGGATACTGCAAAATCCCCATTTCCTTCCTACTCCAAGGGAAGGATACTGTAAAATCTCCATTCCTTCCCCACTCCAGGGGAAGGATACTGTAAAATCTCCATTCCCTCCTCACTCTAGGGGAAGGATACTGCAAAATCTCCATTCCCTCCTCACTCTAGGGGAAGGATACTGTAAAATCTTCATTCCTTCCCCACTCCAGGGGAAGGATACTGTAAAATCTCCATTCCCTCCTCACTCTAGGGGAAGGATACTGCAAAATCTCCATTCCCTCCTCACTCTAGGGGAAGGATACTGTAAAATCTCCATTCCCTCCTCACTCTAGGGGAAGGATACTGCAAAATCTCCATTCCCTCCTCACTCTAGGGGAAGGATACTGTAAAATCTTCATTCCTTCCTCACGCTAGGGGAAGGATACTGCAAAATCTCCATTCCCTCCTCACTCTAGGGGAAGGATACTGCAAAATCTCCATTCCCTCCTCACTCTAGGGGAAGGCTACTGTAAAATCTCCATTCCCTCCTCACTCTAGGGGAAGGATACTGCAAAATCTCCATTCCCTCCTCACTCTAGGGGAAGGATACTGCAAAATCTCCATTCCCTCCTCACTCTAGGGGAAGGATACTGTAAAATCTCCATTCCCTCCTCACTCTAGGGGAAGGATACTGCAAAATCTCCATTCCCTCCTCACTCTAGGGGAAGGATACTGTAAAATCTTCATTCCTTCCTCACGCTAGGGGAAGGATACTGTAAAATCTCCATTCCCTCCTCACTCTAGGGGAAGGATACTGCAAAATCTCCATTCCCTCCTCACTCTAGGGGAAGGATACTGCAAAATCTCCATTCCCTCCTCACTCTAGGGGAAGGATACTGCAAAATCTCCATTCCCTCCTCACTCTAGGGGAAGGATACTGCAAAATCTCCATTCCCTCCTCACTCTAGGGGAAGGATACTGCAAAATCTCCATTCCCTCTTCACTCCAGGGGAAGGATACTGCAAAATCTCCATTCCCTCCTCACTCCAGGGGAAGGATACTGCAAAATCTCCATTCCCTCCTCACTCCAGGGGAAGGATACTGCAAAATCTCCATTCCCTCCTCACTCCAGGGGAAGGATACTGCAAAATCTCCATTCCCTCCTCACTCCAGGGGAAGGATACTGCAAAATCTCCATTCCCTCCTCACTCCAGGGGAAGGATACTGTAAAATCTCCATTCCCTCCCCACCCACTAACCTGCTTTCCAGATCTGTTTTCCTGTGCAGGGCAACAGAAGAAGACCCAGCCGATCAGCTGGGACTCAGGAGGCAGCGAATAGATGGGGGTAGGGCCAGCCAGAGGTGGTATTTGACGGTTCTCCAAACTACTCAAAATTTCTGCTACCGGTTCACCAGAACTGGTCAGAACTGGCTGAATACCACCTCTGAACTGGACTTTGTTTTTCCTTGAACACGTTTTGCTTCTTCTATTTTTCAACCAGCTTCTTCAGCTTCTTGGATGAGAAGTGAAACATCTTCAAGGAAAATTCAATTGCCTCTTGAAAAAGCCCCTTTGGGACAGCCTTGACCTGGATGACTGAGAATCTCCACAGACAAAATAAACCAGTATTCAGCTACTAACCTATCTCACATCTCAACATAAACAATGATGGTAGTGAGATGGTAGCAACACACTTTCCTCCCATCCAGAGAACCAGAAGAAATCACATTGGGGTCAGCACTGAAATATCCTGTATTTCACACTTTGGTAAAAAACAACATCTTATTTTCTTAGTTTTGTATGCGAACAGAGGAGAGGAGACTAACCATCCCCTTGTCAACAATGCGCAATTTGATGTCTCATGAGCTTGACAAAATGCATGTTCTCTGTTTTGGCAAAAAGAGAATAACACTTGTCTTGGCATTGCATCCCAAGTGCGTTTATTAATGGGGCAAACCTTTCCACTTTTCAAGAACCTTTTTGGAGAGAAATCTATCCTTTAAAAGTTTGTCTGGCTGGAGGCCATCTTAAAAATATGGTTTTATT
This sequence comes from Natrix helvetica, assembly GCF_964273705.1. Lineage (NCBI taxonomy): Eukaryota > Metazoa > Chordata > Lepidosauria > Squamata > Natricidae > Natrix > Natrix helvetica. The sequence goes on along the minus strand of NC_138558.1, from coordinate 65,056,356 downwards.
TTAGAATCAGAAAGGCAGATGGACTTTTCTTCACACTCTGCTAACGAGCCAGTTGGAATCAAGCATTCTGATGAGCAGCATTTGGAAAGGAAGAGTAGCAATTCATAGTTGATGTGGAGGGAAGGGAAAATCGACTGGTAGTAACTGTTTGTTTCCTTTTAAAAAATATGCCTTGGAGAAAATGAATGGAATTTTCCTCCAGGTTCACAACTATTCTGCCAAAGCCAGTTGTTAATCCTTCAATCAACAGTGCTACAGAAGAGGGCTTGTTTTGCTGTAGACCATAAGCCTCGCCATGAGCAGGAACTCATAAAGCAAAAAGTACAGATACTTGAAACATTCTGCTGGAATATTGTCATAACATTCCCAAGACAACAGCAGGCATGGTCACTGGGATCTTGGAAGCAAGCTTTTTAGTTGGGAAAACAACTAATCCTCTGACTGTTTTTCATTGTCTCTTGAATCCTACAATATAATGAGAAAATATCTGATTATAATAGCTCACATCTCTGGACATAAACTGTTTCAACTCCTTCACTCAAGATGCTGTTATAGAACATTGCATACCAAAACATGCAAAGTTTTTCATGCCATCACTTTGCTGAACACCTAATTTCAACAGCACTGTCTTATGTCTAAGGATATTTACCCATGTAGTAGGGCTGTATTATATTATCCTTCTCATCTTCCCTACTACCTTCTCCTATTGGTATCTTATGATTATATTACTTGGTTGTTTGTATGTACATTGATCTTATGCAACGGAAACACATTTCTTGTGTGCCCAATCACACTTGGCCAATAAAGAATATTCTACTCTATTCTACTCTACTCTACTCCATTCCATTGTATTCTACTCTACTACTCTACTCTAGTATTCTACTCTACTCTACTCTACTACTCTACTCTGCTCTGCTCTGCTCTGCTCTGCTCTGCTCTGCTCTGCTCTGCTCTACTCTGCTCTACTCAATTCCATTCCATTGTATTCTATCTACTCTACTTTACCTTACTTTCTTTCCTCTCCTCTCCTCCCCACCCCCTCCCCTTCTCTATCCTATCCTATCCTATCCTATTCTTGCCAGTTACAACCGAATGATATCTATGCTGCCTCAAATAACCTTCCGAGAAAGCAATTTGTTTGAATCTGAGTAAACCTGAAGCCTGAAACTGATTAACCAGCACTATGCCCAACACAGAGGACTATGCAAAGCTGATGACATTGAACAGGGGTAAGATATGGGATAAAGCGACCTTACACTAATGTGTTCCTGATGGTTAAACTATTAACTCCTGTCATGCTCCCCCCTTGGGCACAGTGAAGTGGATGGACCCAGCATATGCCGGAAACACAAGACTGGGAAATGCTGTCATAAGTAAATGGACTTGTTGCCCCCTTCCATAAACTTACATTGCTGTTCAACAAGCCATCCTAAGCATCTGTGTATGCCATGATGGCTGGGTGTTTATATTAGTTGCACAGGTAGTCCTCGCCTTACAACAGTTTATTTAGTGACTATTCAAAGTTACAACAACACAACATCTGGAGGTATTTGCATCACGTAAAAAATTTTTTAAAGGCCAGTGCCCGGACAGACGAGCACACTTCAAAGCGTATTGACGATGTCTCCTTGGATGGTGACAAAATGTTTGCAACCAAATTGCCAAGCTCAGAGCTCAAACCAGCAGCCCAAGAACTCTCTCTTTCCATTTTTTTTTTTGCTGCAACAGCACAATGCTGTGTGATAGGAAGGAGCTAACACCTAGTACGTTTTCAGCATGGATTTGCAATGGCGTTTCCCTACTCCGACTCTGGTTCCTTTACTGCAAACTCATCCTAGGTCTCCTTTAACTCGGACCTGAATCCTCATTTCCTGTTGAGGCACATTGAAAACGATTGGAGATCAAATTAAGATTCCTTTAATGTGTTATTGTGTCTTCTACCTAAACTTCTATCGCTCTCAAAATGCACCAGACACATTTGCCACCACTTTATATTCCACAATAATTATTTCTGCATCTATATTTTACAGCCCAGTTAGTAACTAGAAAATCTCTTACAAATAGATTAAGTCAGGGGTGTCCAAACTTGGGAACTTTAAGACTTGTGGACTTCAACTCCCAGAATTCCCCAGCCAGCTGGCTGGGGAATTCTGGGAGTTGAAGTCCACAAGTCTTAAAGTTCCCAAGTTTGGACACCCCTGGATTAAGTGATTTGGCGTACTGTTATCCCTAGGCTCCCAGCCTCTCATTTAGTATAACCCTGCAAAACATAATTGCATCTTGTCAAGAGGATGGCTGACAGCCTAACACAAATCAACTCTATATGTTGACAACTGTAAAGGAATTTATATAATAATGGAAGATGCGCCATTATTTGAGGTGGGGATTTGTGGATTAAGATTATTTCCTTAATCCAGTGTTTATAGTCATTGGGTTAGGAGGCATACACCCAGGCAGAAGTATTCATTTTAGTCTGAGTTGCTCTATGTCCCCAAAGGAAGTAATAGATACTGAATTTTACACCCAAGGGAGGAGCAAAAGAAACTGGACTATTTTCACATCAACACCCATTCGATATGGAAGAGGATCTGCATGATTTGAATCTGGGTAGGATATGGCAGAACATGGTGACAAATACAATGCATCCCGGATAGATTCAACCAAGAAAGAAGGAGGAATTTTCTGACAGTGAGAACAATCAACCAATGGAACAGAAGTTGCCTTCGGAAGTTGTGGGAGCTTCATCCCGGGAAGCTTTCAAGAAGAGACTGGACTGCCATCTGTCAGAAATGGTGTAGGGCAGCGATGGCTAAACTTTTTGTCATCACGTGCCCACACCCATAATGCAATGCACACAAATCACACACCCTGGGTGCCCTGCCCCCCTGTGCATATGTGTGCGACCCCCCCGCGCTCCCACCATGCACGCCCGCGCGACTCTCCTGCGCTCCATTTTGGGCCTAGCAGGCCTCCTTGAAGCCTCCTTGAAGCAAAAATGGGCCGCGGGGGGAGAGGGCTTTGCACCCCCCCACACGCTCCTCCACCCCCACGCTTCCCCATCCCCGCACATGCACACATGCCCCCCAGCTCCCACGCATGTGCACGCATCTCCTGCATGCGTCCAGGCCACCGCGCATGTGCGGCAGAGACCTGAAAATTAACTGGCCAATGGGAGGCGCAAGCACATGCACGGTGGAGCTGAGCTGGGGTGACGGTTTGCGTGCTCGCAGAGAGGGCTCCACCTGCCCCCCCCCACGGCACGTGTGCCATAGTTTCATCATCACAGGTGTAGGGTTTGCTTGGGCAGGGGGCTGGACTAGATGACCTTCATGGTTCCTTCCAACTCTGTTAGTTGTTAATCTGTATCAGATGACATAGGTTAGGGCAGGGGTCAGCAAACTGCAGCTCTGGAGCCACATGTGGCTCTTTCCTCCCTCTGCTGCGGCTCCGTCACCGGTCGGCGCCACAATTTTGAGAGGAGCTTCCGGTGGGGGAGGGGAGAGAAGCACAGTGCACCAGGAGAAGACTCTATGGCAAGGGGAGGGTTTTCCAGTTGTCTCCACAATTGATAGGGCTTTCGGTTATGACAGGTAGAGGAAAAAGTACGCCGCGCTAGGAGGAGACTCTATGGTGGGGGGAACTGAACTTCCGGTCAGCTCCAGGATTGAACAGGGGGCTTCCGGTTAGGAACTTTGTGGCTCCCGGTGTTTTCTGTGGGAAACGGGTCCAAATGTCTCTTTGAGTGTTTAAGTTTGCCGCCCCCTGGGCTAGGGGGAGCCAGCAAGGCCAACTAGCAAGGATTCGACACAACATTGTAAATAATGAAAAGGCACAAACATCCCATAATGTAGTTTTGGAGAAATTCAGCATTTTGACTTTCGGGAACCAGTTTTCCAGCACCGCCTTCCCAACTCAGCTGGGACAAAGCCAAGCCATCATGTTCAGGCAAGCTGCAAAGGAGCGATCATACATAAAGGCATCTTATATACATGCACAGATAAGGAGGGAAGGATTCATAGATTCACCTTTACAGCTAGTCCTCGACTTATAGCAGTTTGTTTAGTGACAGTTCAAAATTGCAACAGCATGGTCACGTGATTCAGAATTCAGACGCTTGGCACGTGACTCGTATTTATGACGGTCGCAGTGTCCCGGGGTCATGTGATCCCCTTTTGCGACCATCTGACAAACAGAGTTGGTGGGGAATCAGATTCAGTTAACAATCTTGTTTCTAACTTACCAACTGCAGTCATTCACTTAACGACTGTGGCCAGAAAGGTCATAAAACGGAGCCAGATGCACTTAAAAATGCCTCACTTAGGGTTAGGGTTTGGGGCTCAGTTGTGGTTGTAAGTTGAGGACTGCCTGTACTCAGTTATGAGCTCTCAATACAGATTATTTAAGAGCCACTGAATGAATGAATGAATGAATGAATAATGAATTAGCATGATTGCGAATTCTTATAAGACTTTCTTGACCTGTCTGTTCTTCCCTCCCTCTTTTTCTCTCTCCCTCCCTCCTTCTCTCTCTCTCTCTTTCTTCTTCCCTAATATATAATAATATATACAGTATATAGGTAAAGGCTCCCCTCACACATATGTGCCAGTCGTTCCCGACTCTAGGGGGCGGTGCTCATCTCCGTTTCAAAGCCCGAAAAACCAGTGCTGTCTGAAGACGTCTCTGTGGTCATGTGGCCGGCATGACTAAATGCCAAAGGCACACAGAACGCTGTTACCTTCCCACTGAAGGTGGTTCCTATTTTTCTACTTGCATTTTTTACATGTTTTTGAACTGCTAGGTTGGCAGAAGCTGGGACAAGTAACGGGAGCTCACTCCATTATGCAGTGCTAGGGATTTGAACTGCCAAAGTGCCGACCTTTCTGATCGACAAGCTCACCGTCTTAGCCACTGAGCCACTGATAGACAGACAGACAGACATTAGAGGGAGTGACACACACACAAATAAACACTCGCACATACATAGCATATATGTACTATGTGTATATATGTGTGTGAGTGTAGTTTTATATTTAGTTTTATATTTATTTATTTTATAGCCACCATCCTATTGAGGAGTATAAGTCAACACCCTCAGTTATCCTCGCAACAAAAACTTTGTGAGACAACCTGGGGTGAGCGAATGTGGAATGTGGCCCTTGTCATCCCCTGGGTTCTGTGGTTATGTAAGAAGTGACATCCGAAGCCCACTCCTTACCATCTAGCCATTCTACTCCTGTTAGATCTTGTATGCCCAAATCTCTGTACAGCCTCACACAAAACCCTTAACTCCACCCCAATCTGCCAACACTACAATAGTTTGCCAGGTCACACTATTTCAGAACCCCCTTAAAAAAAAACACAGCGCAGTGTAGTGATTGGGTTGGATGGAGCCCAAGGCGACTCCGAATTAAGAGTCAAATTCAGATTCAAATCTATTCTCTGACTTTCACAGAACTGTTTGGAGGAAAGTGGAGACGATATTAAGCACCATCCATTTTGATTCGTTGGAATAAAGAAGGAGGGTATAAATCTAACACACAAACAAACAAACATACCAGAAATCTGTTGTTGTCTCCACGGATGATAACAGAAATTGACTCCCTGTTTATATCACTTAGTTTAGCTTTGGCACTTATGAAAACCTAAGAAAGGAAGGTAAGCTAAAATCTCTGGTAGAACAGAACAGAATAAAATAGAACAGAATAGAATTCTTTTTTGGGCAAGTGTGACTGGACACACAAGGAATTTGTCTTTGGTGCATATGCTCTCAGTGTACATAAAAGAAAAGTTACATTCATCACGAATCATAAGGTATAACACTTAATGATAGTCATAGGGTACAAGTAAGCTATCAAATCATACTAGGAAACAATCAATATAAATCATAAGGATACAAACAACGAAGTTACAGTCCTACAGTCATAAGTGGGAGGAGATGGGTGATAGGAACGGTGAGAAGATTAATAGTAATAATAATGCATAGAGTAAGGATGGTAAGGATAGAGTTAACTGCTGCCTTCTCAGAAACAAAATACCAACGAAATGACTAAAGCATAAAGCATACCTGGCTACTCTGGTTAAGTTGATTTCAGTCCTGGACATCTCCTGCAGTTCTTAATGTAAATGTGGGCCCAGAAGAACCATCTTCCACAGCAGAGAAAAGAAAGCACAAATCGGTGACCTCTTTCCCAGCAAAGAAAGTCAATCAGATATCCAGGAAACCGAAGAGCTGGCCATTAAGAAGAACTCATTCAGGGAGTTCCAAGTGAAACTTTGCAACCGTAAGGAGTCTTAACAAAGCAAGAGAGAGAGAGAGTTGAAGGTAGAAGGATTGTGTGCACTCACTCTATTGTTATCTCTGGCCAAACAGGTTTGGCAAGGTCACACCAAGATTAGAATAACAGAAATTAGCTTGCAGGCGAAGGGCAGCCAGGGCTGCCTTATCATATAATTACGTTTGGGTTAAAAAAAAAACGGCTGCCCATTGCTGGGAACACAGCAGAAAAACATCAGGACGAAGCTGCACGGAAATCAGAGTTTGCATAAACTGAACTGAAGCATTATTTTATCTAACCGAAGATGGAGGATGCAGAGAGGATGCTCTGAGTTGACAGGCAGAATTAAGGAACCTGGAATTGAGGAGAACAATTAAGAAGACAGAACAATTAACCAGTGGAACAGAAGTTGCCTTCAGAAGTTGTGGGTGCTCCCTCACTGGGAGGCTTTTAAGAAGAGTCACTTGTCTGGAATGGTAGAGGGTCTCCCGTTTGAGCAAGGGGTTGGACTAGAAGACCTCCAAGGTCCCTTCCATCTCTATTCCATTCAAATATGGCAGCTGCAACAATACGAAGTTATAAAGGATGAACTAATAACATTTAAATTAAAAACAAATGTTATTAATTTTTCATTTCTAAGGTTTGTTTGTCCCAAAGGTGTTTTTATTTTTCAGGAAGCAACTGGACTTTCTTGTTTTTCCTTTTGAAGACGTTTCCCTTCTCATCCAAGAAGCTTCTTCAGCTCTGACAGGATAGTGGGGAATGGGAAGAATTATATTCCTTGCAGACAGCTGATCATTTGCATCCTTTTAGAGGATCTTTGAAGCACTTGGAGATTTATCTCAGGGTTATGCCCCCGCTATCACTTTGCCAAACATTAGGGCAGTGGTGAAATTCAATTTTTTTTTACTACCGCTTCTATGGGTGTGGCTTGGTGGGCGTGGCAGGGGAAGGATACTGCAAAATCCCCATTCCCTCCCCACTCCTGGGAGAAGGATATTGCAAAATCTCCATTCCCTCCCCACCCCACTAACCTGCTTTCCAGCTCCGTTCTCCTGTTCAAGGCAACAAAAGAAGATCAGATATGACTTGGGAGGCAGAGAATAGATGGGAGCGGGGCCAGTCAGAGGTGATGTTTGCCGAAGTAGTTTCTCTGAACTACTCAAAATTTCCGCTACCAGTTCTCCAGAACTTTTCAACACCTACTGAATTTCACCCCTGCATTAGGGGTTCTCAAAAGGTGTGACAGGGGTTGGGAATTGTGAAGACATTTTGGTTACTTTAACATGATGTAGATGTGCTTGGTAAGTAACTACATAAATATCATAATGTTTTAACATTTTGTTCGTTTCAGGGCCCGTGCCCTTGAGAGCTAGCGGTGACACTGGAGGTATCCTAATTCCTTCTTTGATAGAAAGAACCTGTGCATCAGAATGTGTAAATTTAATCACAAAATCTTTGATTTCGGACTTTAATGGTTCTTGGAGCTATTTATTTCTCCACCTGTATTTTATTTTGTTCATCCCTGCCATATCGACACATACGACATCTTCTGTGTGCATGTAACACTTCAGGAAAGTAAGACCTCGAGGAATAGAATCCAACAACCTAATACCAACCTGCTTCAGGTCTGGAAGAGGTGGCTCAGTGGCTAAGATGCTGAACTTGTCCATCAGAATGTTGGCAGTTCAGCAGTTTGAATCCCTAGCATAATGGAGTGAGCTCCCGTTACTTGTCCCAGCTTCTGCCAACCTAGCAGTTCGAAAGCATGTAAAAAATGCAAGTAGAAAAATAGGAACCACCTTTGGTGGGAAGGTAACAGAGTTCTGTGCACCTTTGGCATTTAGTCATACCGGCCACATGACCACGGAGATGTCTTCGGACAGCACTGGCTCTTCGGCTTTGAAACAGAGATGAGCATCGCCCCCTAGAGTTGGGAATGAGTAGCACATATGTGTGAGGGGAACCTTTACCTTTACCTCAGATCATAATTTTGTTTGAGCATCAGGCAGCTTGAGTTTTTCTACCTGAATTTTATCCATGACTCCGTGCCTCCTGGTTGGAGAACAAAATCCACAGGAGTGTGTTCTTTTTTTTTTTAAGTTAATGACTCCAACTTTGTAAGAATAAGAAGCTGAGAAATTGTGGCTTGCTAAAGGCCCTTCATTAACAAAAGGTGCCTTCGGTGGCTCACAAAATGATAACAAAAAAATTGAAAACAACCCCAACCTCACAAAATGCTGCTAAAAGCACATCGTAAATTGGAACACCCACCACAAGATTTTAGAGACAGGAGGAAGCAGAGATGAGGGAATAGAAACGGCAATGCAAGAAATTGTGCTAAAAGCCGTAGCGTGTTTTCAAAAGCCTGGGAAAATAAAAGAAAGGTATTGTGGAGAACTGGCTCTGTTTTCAGATGCCGAGAAAACACCAATTGCCAGACAGTTTTCTCTACAAAGATCATTTCATACTAAATTTATAGCCCAGAGGGAATAAATAAAGTCTTTCTTTTGATTCCATGACAACACCTTTCATTGTAAGTTTTTGATTATCAACTGTCCCAACCCTTTTCTTTTATTCCAGGACTTTATAACTTTCCTTCCTTCCTTCCTTCCTTCCTTCCTTCCTTCCTTCCTTCCTTCCTTCCTTCCTTTCTTTCTTTTTTTTTCTTTCTTTCTTGTTCTGGGAAACAGATTGTTAGATTGGGTAATGGATAGGCACACACAGGCTTAATGGTAACAACAGCTCTTTATTAAGTACAAGTATGAACAATCCAGCAAAGGTTGAGTTTTATATGGAACTGTCAGACCCTTCGACCAATAGGATTAAACCTCTGTTCCCACTGGAACAGAGGACCTTGGTGGAAACCACTGTAGTTAGACCAAATATTTAACACAGATGATGTCGATTGAATATATCTGAGTCACCTAACATAGGTGGAAATAGTTGTAAAAGAGCAGATGGGCTCATAGTGAATCAGTTAAAGAACTGAGTCTATTAGTCATAAATTGCTACCACAAAGGCCTGAAAATGTTTGTGCTTGGACAAATCAGAAACATGTACAAATAATAGCTCCTTGCTTGTTTGCTTTCTTTTATTTTTGCAATGGAACATGCCATTTCAGTGTCTCATATTGTCATCTGTATTCAGCAAGTTGCAACTTGACTGAGTCATTGTCAGGAATGTCGTAGTGGATTTGCATGCAGGCCACATATTGTTGGGCTAATTAGAAGCAAAGGAAGAGGGTGAACTTGCTAGTAATGGAGAAACAAGGCTGAAATTTCCTAACCAAGGTGGCTTTGGACAGTGCTGAAATCTAGCCACAGTAGCAATAGCACTTAGACTTATATACCGCTTCACGGTGCTTTACAGCCCTCTCTAAGTGGTTTACAGAGTCAGCCTCTTGCCCCCAACAATCTGGGTCCTCATTTTACCCACCGCGGAAGGAGGGAAGGCTGAGTCAACCTTGAAATAGTGAGAATCGAACTGCTAACAGTCGGCAGAATTAGCCTGCAATGCTGCATTCTAACCACCGTGCTAACACGGCTCTTACATCCATGAGGAGGAAAAAGGTGGGACAGTGTCTGCATAATGTCTCCTGAGTGCTAGCATCAACTTATTTTCCAAAGCACCTGAAGGCAGGACAAGAAACAATGGATGGAAACGAACCAAGGAGAGAAGCAACCTGGAATGGAGGAGAAACTTCCTAATAGTGAGAACAATTAACCAGTGCAATGGCTTGCCTTCAGAAATTGTGTGTGTGCTCCATCACTGGAGGTTTTTAAGAAGAGACTGGACAGTTTGTCTGAAATGGTATAGGGTCACCTGTTTGAGCAGGGGGTTGGACTAGAAGACCTCTACGGTACCTTCCAACTCCATTATTCTGTTATTTTGTTGTTGTCTTTTGAGTGTGAAAGCATTTCACACCTGTCGGATCGGTCGCAGTTCGTGTTGACTGGAGGGCAGAGATCGACCCCCAGGCGCGTCACTTGTGGGGTGCCCCAGGGGTCGGTTCTCTCACCCCTCCTGTTCAACATATATATGAAACCGCTGGGCGAGATCATCCGTGGTTTTGGGGTACGGTATCATCAATATGCTGATGATACCCAACTTTTCATCTCTACCTCAAACCACCCAAACGATGCCCTTGACGTGATGTCCCGATGCCTGGAGGCTGTGTGGATCTGGATGGGGAGGAACAGGCTCAAGCTCAATCCCTCCAAGACTGAGTGGCTGTGGTTTCCGTCATCCCGATTTGTACATCTTGTTCCATCTTTGACAATAGGGGGAGAAATTTTAGCCCCCTCAGAGAAGGCTCGCAACCTGGGAGTCCTCCTGGATACGCGGCTTAGTTTAGAAGAACACCTGATGGCCGTGACCAGGGGGGCCTTTTACCAGGTTCGCCTGGTACGTCAGTTGTGCCCCTTCCTGGATCGGGATGCTCTGTGCACAGTCACTCATGTCCTTTCTCGCCTGGACTACTGCAATGCTCTCTAGATGGGGCTGCCCTTGAAGAGCACCCGGAGGCTTCAGCTGTCCAGAATGCGGCTGCGCGGGTTGTCATGGGGGTACCTAGGTACTCCCATGTTACACCCCTTTTAGGCGGCCTGCACTGGTTACCGGTTGTCTTCCGGGTGCGATTCAAGGTATTAATTATGACCTTTAAAGCGCTCCATGGCTTAGGCCCAGGGTACCTGCGAGACCACCTACTGCCACCCGTAGCCTCCCACCATCCAGTACGATCCCACAGAGTTGGCCTCCTCAGGGTGCCGTCGGCCAAGCAGTGTCGGCTGGTGACTCCCAGGGGGAGAGCCTTCTCTGTGGGAGCGTCTTCCCTCTGGAATGAGCTGCCCCCGGAGCTTCACATAATCCCTGACCTCTGGTCCTTCCGACGCGCCCTAAAAAGTTGGCTTTTCCAGCAAGCCAGCCTGGCCTGTTAATGTTAATTTTAAATGTATTGTCTTTTAAATTTGGTTTGGTTTTTTGGATATGGATTTTTTTTTAAACTTTTGGGATGTATGTTTTTTAATGTTGTACGCCGCCCTGAGTCCTTTTGGAGAAGGGCGGCATATAAATCCAAATAAACAAACAAACAAACATTTCAAAACATTAAATGCTCTATTGTTTCTATAGTTCCATTATGCTTCAAACATGCCAATGCACATCTTTGTATTTTACAGACACATAAATACACACATTCATTCTCAAAAGCTTGTATATGAAAAGCAACTGCAATGAACCAGGCAGTATATTTTCAAAAGAGGATTGGGAGGTTAATTAAGGGTTAATTGCCGCCAGATATTGAGCCTCTAACACCCAGGAAAAGTGAGCTAAGCACTTAATTTTGCTAATAAAAAAAAAAACTCCTGGTCTGTTGCCATATAACATTCTAGAAACGGAGGTCTGTGTTTGTGATGGTTCCAGTTCATTGTGCTGATTCCACAATTTTCATTACAAAATGCAGTAATATCTCAATCCATTTTAATAAAGTATTTGTACTTACGGCATTACGGAAGCATCAGAAGTAGTAGTAGTACATAGTAGTAGTAGTTGTAGTAGTAGTAGTAGTAGAAGAAAAAGAAGAAGAAGAAGAAGAAGAAGAAGAAGAAGAAGAAGAAGAAGAAGAAGAAGAAGAAGAAGAAGAAGAAGAAGAAGAAGACACAACACTATTGATTGCTCAAAATACAAATGAGAGATCTAATTTTATCTCTCAACTATTTGTTGCTTGCTAAATGCTAGCCTGACTTTATTAATATAGCCATAAAAGTAGAGTCCAAAGTATACCTTTATTGAATGTCTTTCCTCTGGAAATTTATGCGCTTATACAAATGTTTCCAGCTGCAGAATCTACACTTTACTCATAAGAATAAATATCACATTAAAATGCAAGACAAAACCTGTATTATATTCATGGACTTTCATGGCATTTTCTAAATGTCTCAAAAATTGAAAATAAAACATTTGCCTCATAAGTTCTTCAAAAGCTGGAACACCTGGAGCTAACTTCAGTAGTCCATTCAGGAAATGAGTGGATTCTTGGAAGATGTTAGAAGTAGCCACTTACTGCCACACCATTCCAGACTGGAGACAATAATGGGAATTTTCGAAATACTTTATCCAAGCATCTCCTTTTAAGGCTGAAAACCTTGCATTAACATGCATATCAAACGATTTTCTGCAATAAGGATATTCTAAGACAATACAACATATTGATGTTTGTGCCTAGTTTCTGATGTCTGTCCCAGATTTCAAGATGCTCTGACATTTAATGTCTGTGGAGGTTTTCAACTTTCCAACTCATAGTTGTCTCAAACAGGCACTTTTTCCAAAAGGCAACTGGACTGGTTTTATTTTCCCTTGAGGAAAGAAGAAGACGTTTCACTTCTCATCCAAAAAGCTTCATTCATTCTAGCAGGATGGTGAGGGCTGACCTCATCCTCTCTCAACAGAAGGAGAGGAATAAGACCCCACCTGTCTCCTGTCTACAACAACGACAGGATTCAGCAGTTGCAAGAAGATCCCAGCCCCATTTGAACTCTGATTTAGGTGACCCCAGGGGTGGGATTGAAAATTTTTAGCAACCAGTTCTCTGCCTGGTTGCTGGGTGGTTGTGGCCACGGTGGGCGTCGCCTACTTGGCCTCCTGCACCATTGCGGGGGTGGGGTGGGGCATTTTTGCCCTGTTTTACCGGGGCATACCAATCGTATCCCACCACTGGACTGCACCTCATTCCTATGCTGATGAATTCTATACTGATGAATTTTGCTTTCTAGCCATAGTTCTCTCACTTGCAAGCTGAAGAAATCAGCTTTGGAATGTAGCATTCTGGGTACTGTTTTTCCTGCTTATTCTTTTCCTCTAATTAAATGGAGGAGGAGGAGGAGAAGTAGTAGTAGTAGTAGTAAAAGTAGAAGAAGAAGAAGAAGAAGAAGAAGAAGAAGAAGAAGAAGAAGAAGAAGAAGAAGAAGAAGAAGAAGAAGAAGAAGAAGAAGAAGAAGTTGTACGAATATTGTAAATGCAAGATAAATAAACCAACCCTATTCGCTCATAGCCAAAGACAAGAAATTCTGAGCCTTTTCCAAATGGGTTCCAGGCTTTACAACACCCATCATCCTCAGCCAATGTGATCATTGACCATGCCAGTTTAAGGGTGGTGTCTGTTATAATCCAGTAGATTAGAGAGAATAGGTTTCAGGAAGTCGCCATGACTAATGCCAAGCTGTAGCAAGCACAACCTGTATTACTTAGCACAGGTGTAAATTATTCACGTTGATGCCTCTTCTCTCCCCTAGAGTCAGATTCTCATGTCATATTTGTGTTTCACCACCCATCTGAATTAATCACACATATTTTATGCACGTCATGGCCCTGTAATGGGCCAGAACTGACAAAATCTTAACTTTCAGATCTCTTTATGCATATTCCTTGGCCATTAGGAGGTTTAAACACTTTAACTGAGATCATTTTACTTTCACGTGAGAGTGGTATGGAAATATAGAACCGATTAGCATTTAGGCATATGACTTTGGTGGCTGGCCTGGCGGTTCACATTATGCAATGATTCTGAAGGTTACTTTCTCCGAACTTCTAGATCACCTTCAGAAGAAACCATGAAAAAAATCAGAATAATTACCTTACTGAATAAAAAAGCGTATTAAAGACCAATCTAATTGACTAAAGTAAGGTTCTCCATTTAGGCAAGAAAAACAAAATGTACAGGTACAGTGTATGTGGTAACTTGCTCAATAGTAGCAACTGTGAGAGGGATCTTGGAGTCCTAGTGGACAACCATTTAAATAGGAGCCAGCCGTGTGCAGCAGCTGCCAAAAAAGCCAACACAGTTCTAGGCTGCATTAACAGAGGGATAGAATCAAGATCACATGAAGTGTTAATACCACTTTATAATGCCTTGGTAAGGCCACACTTGGAATACTGCATTCAGTTTTGGTCACCACGATGTAGAAAAGATGTGGAGACTCTAGAAAGAGTGCAGAGAAGAGCAACAAAGATGATTAGGGGACTGGAGGCTAAAACATATGAATGGTTGCAGGAACTGAATATATCTAGTTTAATGAAAAAAAAGGACCAGGGGAGGCATGATAGCAGTGTTCCAATATCTCAGGGGTTGCCACAAAGAAGAGGGAGTCAAACTATTCTCCAAAGCACCTGAGGGCAGGACAAGAAGCAATGGGTGGAAACTAATCAAGGAGAGAAACAATTTAGAACTGAAGAGAAATTTCCTGACAGTGAGAACAATCAATCAATGGGACAACTTGCCTCCAGAAGTTGTGAATGCTCCAACACTGGATGTTTTTAAGATGTTGGCTATCCATTTGTCTGAAGTGGTGTAGGGTTTCCTGCCTAAGCAGGGGGTTGGACTAGAAGACCTTCAAGGTCCCTTCCAACTCTATAATTCTATATTCTAATGCAAGGTTTTTTTTTCAAAAAATGGCCAGCCTGTATAGTATCCACATAGTATAATCACAGATCAATAATAAGTGCTCTAAAGAAATAAGAACTAACACCACACAACTTGTGGGTGCCTTACTCTCGTAAAGGAAACTCCTTCTGATCCATACATTTGATTAGTATAGACATGGTTGAAACCTCAGTAGAAGATAGTTCTTGGCTTACAACTGTTGGGTTTAACAATGGCTTTAAGTTATGAGGTCTCAGAAAAATACTTCACAACCTATACTCACAATAATGACCATCACAACACACACAAAGACACATACACACACTAGGGGTCAGGTGATTACAATTTAGGTGCTTGGCACAACTCAGCCAAACAGTAGCAGCATCACTGGAGGATTTTAAGAAGAGATTGGACAACTACTAGTCTGAAATGGTACAGGGTTTCCTGATTGAGCAGGGGGTTGGACTAGAAGACCTCCGAGGTCCCTTCCAACTCTGTTATTCTGTTGTTCTGTTATCTCAGCATCCTGAGGTCACGTGATTGTGATTTGTTACTTTTTTAACCAGTTTTGGGCAAAAAAAGTTTACTTTGGAAGCTGGATTTGCTGAATGAGCAGAGTGATTCACTGTATGACTATTGTAACAATCATTGCAAAATAAGGTCTGCTCACATGATGACTCAAACTACGATCACACTAAATTACAGCTCAAATTCCAGTCCTAAATGTGGTTGTAAGTTAAGGACCACAGCATTCAAGAGTAAAGGGAATATATTCAATATTTTTAAATTAATCAAAATTGAAATTATCCAGATACATCAAATTATTTAACACTGAAATGCCTTCTCAGGGAGAAGTTAAGATATTCAATTAATGGTTGGCACTCACTTATTTTTTCACATAACACTAAACAAATGATACATTTTTCTCCCATAAAGGTAAACGTAAAGGTTCCCCTCACACATATGTGTTAGTTGTTCCCGACTCTAGGGGGCGGTGCTCATCTCCGTTTCAAAGCTGAAGAGCCAGCGATGTCCGAAGACCTCACCATGGTCATATGGCCGGCATGACTAAACACCGAAAGCGCACAAAATGCTGCTACCTTCCTACTATAGGTGGTTCCTATTTTTCTACTTGCATTTTTACATGCTTTCCAACTGCTAGGTTGGCAGAAGCTGGGACAAGTAACGGGAGCTCACTCCGTTATGCAGCGCCAGGGATTCGAACTACCAAACTGCCAACCTTTCTGATGGACAAGCTCAGCATCTTAGCCACTAAGCCACCCTATATTTTTCCCATAAGGCCTCATATAATTTTGTTTGGAATTTTTTTTGGTTAGATCTTGTGGCTAACTGTCTTGTTTTGTACATGTGTGGAAGCCAACAAGAGGAGAAAGGAAATTAATGCTGCCTTGTTCATACGATTGTGAAATAATGTAATGACAATAATGAAAGAAGGACAGAAGGATAATCCGTCTCTATCAGTTATAAAGCTGTCTGAGAAATTATCTCTTTTTCCATGTTTGAACAAGCTTTCTCTCACTGGAAGTCTGCACTGGAGAACTGTTGAGGAATCTGATCCACTTAAATACTTTTTTATGCTTAATTTTCCATTTATTTCCTGCCAGGGAAACTGGCTTAAATTTAAACAAATAAATATATGCTATATTATGAACATATGTGTAAGACTAATTTTGTAGGCTAAAAATGGGGTTTGTCTGTGTAAACTCATCCTTTATTTATTGTTCTTTATTCTTCCTCGACCAAGTAATAAACTCAAGCACAATATACAAAAATATATTAGGTTTCAATTATTTTATTTCTGCAATAACTATGATTTATTTATTGTACAACAAATAGTGTAGCTTGATTGCTGGTAAAAGGTTAGATATATATAAAAAGATAGCAACTTGCTGAAATCATTTGTCTACATAAGCCTATAAATTTTTGGACGTAAAAATACAGTATATGGATTCGGATTGTCTCCACCTAACCGCTAACAAATCAGTACTTGGAAAATAGTTCAGAATAGAGAAATCAAGATTAAATGTACAGAGATACTTACTTGGTGTATCAAAAGCTCCTTTGAGCATAACAGAATAAAAGAGTTGGAAGGGACCTTGGAGGTCTTCTAGTCCATTTCTGTGCTCAGGCAGGAAACCCTACACCATTTCAGAGAAACTGGTGTCCAATCTCTTCTTTAAACCTTCCAGTGTTGGAGCATTCACAACTTCTGAAGGCAAGTTGCTCCACTGACTAATTATCAGGAAATTTCTTCTTAGTTCTAGCTTGCGTCTCTGCTTGAATAGTTTCCATCCATTGCCTTCAGGTACTTTGGAGAATAGTTTGACTCCCTCTTCTTTGTAGAAACCCCTGAGATATTGTAAATCTGTTATCATGTCACCCCCAATCCTTCTTTTCATTAAACTAGACATACCCAGTTCCTGCAACCGTTCTTTATATGTTTTTAGCCTTCAGTCCCCTAATCATCTTTGTTGCTCTTCTCTGCACCCTTTCTAGAGTCTCAAAACCGTTTTTTACAATGTGGTGACCATGCCAGAAGCCTCTTATTGGATCAACCTAACTTAACCTAACCTAACTTTACCTTAACGTTATAGTTATACATTTACACTCCTTTGTGGCCATTGAGTTCCTCAGAATGTAGAACAGTACAATGCCATCTGCTAAAGGTAGACATTTCAGTGTATTATGATCCTTGGTCAGAAATGCTCTTCTGAAGTTCAGGAGGAAACTATTATAGCATCTTTTTAAAAAGGTAAATGTTAGATCGGGTAATGGAAAGGCAAACAAGGCTAAAAGGCGACAACAGCTCTTTATTAAAGTACAACAAGTATGAACAATCCAGCGAAGGTTGAGTCTGACAGCAGCCCTTTTATCGGGACCTGTCAGACCCTTCGACCAATGAGATTAAACCTCTGTTCCCGCCGGAACAGAGGACCTTGGTGGAAACCACTGTAGTTGAAGCAAGTATCTAACAGTAAAGGTTCCCCTCGCGCATATGTGCTAGTCGTTCCTGACTCTAGGGGGGCGGTGCTCATCTCTGTTTCAAAGCCGAAGAGCCAGCGCTGTTCGAAGACGTCTCCGTGGTCATGTAGCCAGCATGACTAAAAGCCGAAGGTGCACAGAACACTGTTACCTTCCCAGAAAAGATGGCCCCTATTTTTTCTACTTGCATTTTTATATGCTTTCGAACTGCTAGGTTGGTAGAAGCTGGGACAAGTAATGGGAGCTCACTCCGTTGCACAGCGCTAGGGATTCGAACCGCCAAACTGCTGACCTTTCCAGAGATGGGTTCCTACAGGTTCGGATGGTTCGGATGAATCGGTAGTGGTTTGCTGACCTGGGTCACCGGAACCAGCAGCGACCCAGGCTGCCATGCCTCCGCATTGGTTCCCCAGTTGGTGCAGCATGTTTCCCCCCCCCCATTTTTAAATGTTCTGCGCATGTGTATGCGCAGACCTATTTATGGGCAACGGTGCATGCATGCGGAGTGTGCACCAAACCAGCAGTAATGCCAACAGCAACCCACCCCTGGACCTTTCTGATCGACAAGCTCAGCATCTTAGCCACTGAGCCGCCTTATTAGCATCTTTTAGGTCCTGTTAAAAACTGAATAAGTTCTCCCTACTGTACTCTGCACGTTGAATGAAAGATTTCCCCCTCTCCATATTTTTCTTTAATAGACTTTATGGAATGTTGAATGCTATGCCCCCTGTACGGCTTAACAGCTGCCATACTACTAAGTTAGACGCCAGACTCAATGACACCATGAGGATTATAAGCAGATGTAATAAAACTGATGTGACTTGCGGGCTTCCGGTTCTGAGCCAGATAGTACCGCCAGCTTTACGGAAACAAGATGCACTAGTGAGAGAATACAGAAAAACTATGAACAATTCACTCCTAACGGTGCATGCCGACCGTCCTCATTTATCAGCAGGAAGACTCAAATCCAAGCAAGACCTCGCTGGCACTCACACACCATCTGCCCAACAACTTTAACCTTGATTCCCAATGGGAAGCCAAATGGATCACTGAACACCCAGTTATAGGAAGATATATCAACAGTGGTGGATTTCCTTTTTTTTTAAAACTACCGGTTTGCTGATGCACGCAATCGCGCACTCACGATGCTTCTGTGCATGCGCTGAAGCATCTGGGCAGGTGGGCGGAACCTCCCACTGCCGCCACTACAGGTTTGCCCTATCTGGGCTGCATCGGAAGCAACCCCCCTCTGCATATCAATGACACCCCCACACACAAAAAAAGTTGCCAGGTTTTGAGCTACCATGCCAGCAATAGACAATCCTGAATATCTATGAAGATTCTCAATCATCCAGGTCATGGTTGTCCCAAATGTGCTTTTTTCAAGAGGCAACTGGACTTTCTGGTTTTTTTTTTCTTTGAAGACATTTCGCTTCTCATTCAAGAAGCTTCTTCAGCTCTGATTGGATGTTGGGAATGGAAGGATTTATACTCCTTGCAGAAAGCTGGTCATTTGCATCCTTTTAGCGAGTTGTTAAGGTCACCTGGTGGTTTATCTTGGTCCTCGGAGTCACCTGAGTGGTGCAAATTAGTGTGGAGCCTTCTTGCAACTACTGAAAGGACTGTATTGTAGATTGGAGATAGATGGAGGAATTGGTTAGATGACCTAGACCCATGATGCCGAGCCAATGGCACGCATGCCACAGGTGGCATGCAGAGCTCTCTCTGCAGCCACGCGAGCTGTTGCCACAGCTCAGCTGCACCATGAATGAGCGTGTGCCTCCCGCCAGTCAGCTGGTTTTCGGTTTTCTACCGCACATGTGCAGGGGTGTGGAGGGTCATGTGCGCATGTACAAAGGGTGGGGCATACACATGGGGGCCATGCACACATGCATGAGGGTCATGTGCACATGCGTGGGGTTGCATTATGGATGCATGCACGCTTTCGGCATGCCACGATAAAAAGGTTGGCCACCACAGGCTCAGACATTGGTATTTGAACATAGATCTTTTTAACATTTATATTTTATTATGTTTTACTGAGCTAGGTGAAACGTTCATATGGACTTGCTAGTCCATGTATGCCATACGCTACATAAATAATAATAGGGAATGTTGACTTATTTTCTTATAATGTATTAGTCCTCTTCAAAGAATAACAGCAACCCAACAACCCTCCTGTCCATTGGATTCCAGAGTCCTTGCCAAGTAGAGCAAAGGAGATGCTGAACTTCCTATCAGTGGAATCAGACAATTCAAGTAGGATTTCCCATAATGCCGTGGTACTGACACAATATGAGTGGGTGAGATTCACAAAATTCGGTAGAGGTTGCAATGGACGACAGATGCGTTGCATCAAACATTCTTCTGGAGAGGCCTCCTTTCACAACAACAGACTTATCTGCGTAACCTACTTGTGTTGTATGTAATTTATAGTCACAACTTCCTTCCAAGAATCACTGGACTTATAGCTTGAGTTCATATGGCTGCCAAGAATTCCCACCAAGAGATCCCTCCTTATCCCCCGGAAACACAGAAATACAGTCCCCCAGGGAGAGAGCTTGCCCTTTCAACCATCTACAATACTGATAAGGCTGTCACTGAATAAAGTTGCTGTGTTTCACTCTTGCCTGTGAAATAGATGAATTAAATAAGGACACATATTCCTCCTACACTTTATGGTGCTCCTTTTTATGACAAATAGTTCACAGGCCTTTATGGTCCACCACCTCAGTTAGAACTACCGGATCTGGAGTTCAAAAATCCAAACACACGCTCTGGAGAAACAGAAGAGCTTCAAATGCTCTAAATCACTCATCTGAAATTTTACTGTCCAGATACAAAAAAGGCTTACAAAACTTTTTTCTTCTTGTTGTTGTTAGTTGCGAAGTCGTGTCCGACCCATCACAACCACATGGACAACGTTCCTCCAGGCCATCCTGTCCTCTGCCATACTCTGGAGTCCGTTTAGGCTCATGCCTACTGCAGGGATGGGTTGCTGCCAGTTTTAATACCAGCACTGTGCACATGTGTGCTGTTCAATGTAAATTGTTGTTCGCCCATGCGCAGAAGAATTTACAGTGACCTGCGCACACTCAGTTACTAAAATCCAAAATGGCAGCAGCCCAGTGGTGGCGAGGGAACCGGTTCAGGGGTGTGGCAGGCCTGGGTCGCTGCCAGTTCTGCGACCCAGGCCTGAATTCCACTACCGGTTTGACCGAACAGGGAGCAACCCACCTCTGCCCTACTGCTTCGTTGATTCAATCCAGCCACCTGATTCTCTGTCGTTGCCTTCTTTTTTGCCCTCCGTCGTTCCAGCATTAGGCTCTTCTCCAGTGAGTCCTTCCTTCTCATTAGGTGGCCAAAGTATTTGAGTTTCCTCTTCAGAATCTGGCCTTCTAAAGAGCAGTCAGGGTTGATCTCATCTAGGACTGACCGGTTGGATCACCTTGCAGTCCAAGGGACTCGCAGGAGTCTTCTCCAGCACCAGAGTTCGAAGGCCTCAATTCTTTGGCGCTCAGCCTTTCTTATGGTCCAACTTTCACAGCCATATATGGCAACTGGGATTATACCAGGGGTGGGTTCCTGCCAGTTCTAACCTCTTCTATAGAAGAGGTTCCACAAATCTACCGTGCCATGTAGAACCGGTTCCAGCTCCCTCCCCCCACCCGTTCGGACATCATCAAGATGAAGAGCGAGAGGAGGAATTCTGGGAGTTGAAGTCCACAAGTCTTAAAGCTGTCAACTTTGAACACTCCTGGGGTTTTTTGAGTTTCACCATATTTTACAAGTTGCCTACGCCCACCCAGTCACAAGACTGGCAAGCCACTCCCACCTGGTCACATGACTGGTAAGCCACTCCCACTCGGTCACATGACTGGCAAGCCACTCCCACAAGGCAGGCCACACCTACAAAAGAGGTTCTAAAATTTTTTGAAACCCACCACTGGATTATACATACATAAAAACATACAAAAGCATATTAAGCCATACCTTGCATTGCTTTAAATAAAGGGAAAAAGAAGAAAACAGATAAGGAAGAAACAAATAAGCAAAAAGAGAGAAAATTCATCCATGCATGTATGCACGATATATATTGCACACAGAGAGATATAAAATGGAACAGCTTTTAAACAAAGCACTAAACTTGTATCACACAGTTATGCTGATCATTTTTTCCTCTCCTGTCAATTAAGGCTTTGTTCATAAGAGAGGACAGTCACATGTCATTAGTTTTTTTCCCCACAATAAAAGAGTTCTCTTTTTTGTTCTCTCTGGGTTGACAAACCCATAATTTGATATGTTTGAAAAGTTGCTATGTACATTCAGTTATATTCAGGCTATTAAACTGCATACCTCTTCCTCAAACTATATTAGCAAACCTATGGATATTAAACTCAAATTGAATTATACAAATTCAAATGTATGATTTTTCCCATCATCATTTTACACTTTCAGCATAAGGGATAATATAAAATCAAGTACTAATTTCAATCATGGGCTAGCATAAAATATAATCAGGGAAAAGTACAGCCATCATAATGGGCTTTGTTGGAAGAAATGTCCTTCTGGGTTCAGTTCCAAGTGGGGAAAAAGACACTGGATTCATGGAAGTTGCTTGGAAAGAAAGTCTATTTATGAACAGGATTCACATGGCTTGAGATCCTGGGCAAAAAAAGGGAAGAGATGCTGAGAATGCCCTGGATTTTATGCCCTCTCTGGGCTTTTGAATTTGACCTTGTATTCTGATTGGTTGTCAGACTCCCATGGGGCCATGCAGGGGCAATTCTGTAGGCTGTCCTGAGTCCCAGGCTTGGTTGAGCCTTTGCTGGGTGATGATGTAATGAAAGGGCTTTGGGATTCCTATTATGGCTCTGCCTGAAGAAGGTAGATCTTTGTTATGTAGAATAGACGAGAGAATAGAATATTCTGCCCTTTTAATATTTCCTAAAATATCTCATTTTCCTAGGAGAGGGGTGTGTGCTAACTTCCTACAGCTTTTTAAAGATACCCCAATAAACAAGGGGAAAAAAAGAATTGTTGGATTAATCTCATTTTAAATTCAAGAGAGACATGCCTAAATTAATATCCATTAATCCTACATTTGTTAATCTGGGGATTCTAAATCTTGATTGCACACTTTGAAAAGAATTGACGTTGACTTTAAAATAATCTGTCTCTGAAAAAACTACAGATTTAAAAACATTTCAATGTTAATAGGTTTAAACTGGTCCGGTGTAAAATCACTACCTATTTTATCCAAAGGCACTGCTATTCTGAACGTTTAGACCAGGGGTGTCCAAACTTGGGAACTTTAAGACTTGTGGACTTCAATTCCTAGAATTCCCCAGCCAGCTCTGCTGGCTGGGGAATTCTGGGAGTTGAAGTCCACAAGTCTTAAAGTTCCCAAGTTTGGACACCCCTGGTTTAGACAAACTTAATTTTTTCTTAAAACAACCCTGATAGTTTTAAAAACTGATTGGTGTTAGGATGATTTAAAAAATTAAAATACCTATTTGTCCATTACTTTAAAAAAAAACACCTTTCTTTTCAAACTGGGATTATCCCAAAGTGCAACTTTGTCAGATGAATAAGAATTAAAACTGGAGTTCCATTCTAACATCTTTTAAATGTGCCTCAAAGCTTTTAATGATGAATTAATTTTTTTTACAGAATAATAGCTGAAAGGGAGCCAAACAAGAGGTCTAATTGCACCGTTATAATTTTCACTTCATCCCTTGAATTCCACAGAGAAGTACGAGTCAAAACAGATGTCCAGTGATAAGCTAAAAATCATGAATATTAAAATCACCCTGACCATATAACTGTCAATTAGACTTTTTCCTATAAAATATCTTATCAATATGTTTGAAACACCTTAAAAGTATTACTGCTAGAATTTCTCTAGGCGCGTATAACAATCATGTAATATTCCTTTTTATAACCCTTCCTTTTTCCCATTAACTTGTTGGGATTTTTAAACCATTCACTTAGAACAAGTTTACTCTGAGGTAAACAGTGAAATATTTGCACCTAGACATTTTGCTTAGGAATTTTATTCCTAGGCATTTTTTTAAAAAATAAAACATCAAGAGAAACAATTGTTTTTACAGATTTCCATAAAGCTTAAAGAAAGTTCTTGAGACTTACTCCGATTGAGTTGTTATTATTGATTATTACTATTTTACCAGTTATAAATAAATTCTGAAGGAGAAAGTTTTTAAATTCTTAATAATAAATAATATATCCTCAGCATACAGTAGCACTTATCTTCAGGTCCAATTCCTTTTAAGCTCAGAACGTCCTACAGTTGCCTAGAAAGACAAACAGATGTTTCTACCATCAAATTAAATATAATTCCATTTATAGTGCATTTGTAATACAATTAATAGAAAAGGAAGTCCATATTAAGCTAAGATTCCAATGCTCCCTTGTAATGAAGGCTTTGTCTACATCCTACAAAACCTTTGTAACTAATTCCAGGTTTTGAAATGTAAATCTGGTGTACTAATTAACAATCCAATACTTAGCATTTAATGAAGAATTAAGACTAAAGTTTTCACAATAGCAGCCTTATTCAAAAAAGTCTGCAAATATTTAACAAAATGAGAGAGAGGGGGAGGCAGGGAAGTAGGGTGAGAGAGAGAGAGGAAGGAAGGAAGATTTGCCACTCATTAGCAATTTCTACTCATTTGCTAGGTGCAAGAGAGTACTGTACAGTTACCTGAAAAGATGAAACTGAAGTTAATTTTTTTTTAAATGGTCCTTAATAATAGAAATGAGGCGAAACTGCTGTGCCTGTTGAAAGGCCAATAATTTATTATATATACTAATAATTTCCATTTTATGAGTCTTGATTAACATTGTATATCAGATGCATAACAGGACGTAGGTTCCAAGTTAGCAGGTCAAATCTTGATATAATAACAGTATTTTTTTCTTTTACGTGCACTCAAAGATCTTCAGCCTCATTTTCAAAACTTTATTGCTTAATTTCCATGAAGCTTACACAATAATGCAGCTGTGAACATGTCTTAAAAATATTCCAAGCATCCATTAGACTGTCTGGGGGAAAAAGTATGTTGTTTTTCTCTTTTATTAAAGTGGATCCTTTCAAGATGCATCTAAATACCATTTTGGGGGAGAAATACAGTGATTATTTATTCATTTATTTAATTTGATGTCATTAAGTTCCAAACAACTTTGGCTGGCGAACAAAACACCAAAACAATATAAAAAAACCAAAACAAAACACAACAAACTCAGACATAGGCAACCAGATGAGACCAAAAGAGTGAACCCAGCAAACTTCAAAACATCTCTCCAAGGCAGTGGTGGGTTGCAGGCGGTATGCCCCAGTATAGGTGTACCGGTCCCTGCCGGGAGCACTGAGTACCAAGATGCTCCGGAGGGACCGCCCGCCCAAACTCCTTACCTGTATTTGAGCTCTTCAGAGCTTCCGCACACGTGCAAGGAGCATACGGCGCCTGCGTGACACTCCGCCAAGCAGCTGGAGCGTCGTGGAGGCGTTGCAGAGATAAGGATGCATGTGGGAGATGCCGGGCCCCGTTGCACCATACCAGTTGCAACGGGATCCTGAACCCACCACTGCTCCATGGGCAGGAACCATCAAGACAGGGGTGGGTTCCAGCAGCTGCTACTGCTGGTTCGCTCAGGGGCGCACCGCCCACCCACCCTTGTTGTGCACTGCACGCATATGCGCAGTATAACAAAAATTGCTCTGCACATGCGCAGAAGCAAAAAACAAGATGGCGGAGAACCAGTTTGGGGGCGTGGCAGGCCTGGGTCGCTACCGGTTCCAGCAACCCAGGCCGCCAAGTTATTACCATTTTGGCCGAACCGGTCCGAACCAGTAGGAACCCACCACTGATCCAAGGTATCTCCTCTGACATTCATCTCTTGGAGCTCCCTAGTGAACCAATATATCTCCTGGATCAGCACATTGGGATTCACTCCAGGCATTGACTAAGGCTTGGATTAAACCATACATCATATCTTCAGGAACCTCATAGGTCCATCAAACACACCCTATCTCTCTACAGGGAAGATTGCAGAGGTGGTATTCAGCCAGTTCTGACAGGTTCTGGAGAACCGGTAGCGGAAATTTTGAGAGTGGGGAGGAAATGGGGATTTTGCCATGCTCACAAAGCCACGCCCACAGAACTGGTAGTAATTTTTATTTTTTATTTTCCACCACGGGAAGATTGACACCAGTTATCCAGAGAGTGATCTCTCTATGACAGGGGTGTCCAAACTTGACAACTTTAAGATTTGTGGACTTCAATTCCCAGAATTCAAGTCCACAAGTCTTAAAGTTGCCAAGTTTGGACACCCCTGCTCTATGACAATGGACTGACGTCAACATTCTCCACTATCAAAAGCACATTGCAACTACTTCAAGACAAAACTCAGATTCTGTATGTGTTCTGTATGTGTTGGGCCATTACAACTTGGGACAGATTGGAATAGGCTGTGAGAATAAACTGGGGGAACAGGAAGAAGACAATGAGGGGTCCTTGGTACTTTCTGAGCTTGCTTGTTTCCTTGCAGACGTTTCATTACCCAACTAAGTAACGCCATCAGTGCTAGTAAGGAGTGCTTTTTGCTGCCACTTTATGTTCTAGTGGGTTGCCTTTCAGTGTTGGCAAGGGTGGTTTTAGAGCAGGGGTCGGCAACCTTAAACACTCAAAGAGCCATTTGGACCCGTTTCCCACAGAAAAGAAAACATCGGAAGCCACGAAAACTGGGTGGGTGTGGCCAACTTCACGTCACTCCCTCCCACCCAATTATATGACATCTATCCAGGTTTTGTGGCTCCCGGTGTTTTCTGTGAGAAACAGCTCTCTGTCTCTCTCATTCTTTCTCTCTCTCATCTCTCTCTCCCCCTCTCCCTCTCTCTGTCTCTCTCATTCTTTCTCTCTCATCTCTCCCCCTCTCCCTCTCCCTCTCTCTGTCTCTCTGTCTCTCTCGTTCTTTCTCTCTCTCATCTCTCTCCCCCTCTCCCTCTCTCTGTCTCTGTCTCTCTCATTCTTTCTCTCTCTAATCTCTCCCCCTCTCCCTCTTTCTGTCTCTGTCTCTCTCTGTCTCTCTCATTCTTTCTCTCTCTCATCTCTCCCCCTCTCCCTCTTTCTGTCTCTGTCTCTCTCTGTCTCTGTCTCTCTCATTCTTTCTCTCTCTCATCTCTCCCCCTCTCCCTCTTTCTGTCTCTGTCTCTGTCTCTCTCATTCTTTCTCTCTCTCATCTCTCCCCCTCTTCCTCTCTCTGTCTCTCTGTCTCTGTCTGTCTCTGTCTCTGTCTCTCTCTGTCTCTGTCTCTCATTCTTTCTCTCTCATCTCTCCCCCTCTCCCTCTTTCTGTCTCTGTCTCTCTCTGTCTCTCTCATTCTTTCTCTCTCTCATCTCTCCCCCTCTCCCTCTTTCTGTCTCTGTCTCTCTCTGTCTCTGTCTCTCTCATTCTTTCTCTCTCTCATCTCTCCCCCTCTCCCTCTTTCTGTCTCTGTCTCTGTCTCTCTCATTCTTTCTCTCTCTCATCTCTCCCCCTCTTCCTCTCTCTGTCTCTCTGTCTCTGTCTCTCTCTGTCTCTGTCTCTCTCTGTCTCTGTCTCTCTCATTCTTTCTCTCTCTCTCTCTGTCTCTGTTGCTTTCTCGCTCTTGTGTGTGTGTGTGTGTTGTTCCCTCTCGAATCATTTCCAACCTTTACCTTATTAATTATAGCATTTGCTAGCAACTGTGGTAATAGACTACATGTATACATTCTATTAACTGATATACTAAACACAGGAACAAATCTGGCAAATATACTTGAAATAATAGTTCTAACTTCAATGCCCCTCCAGGTGCACCACTCCTAAAGATCCATGGGAAGTGTATAATTAGCCCAATTAACTGGATGACAACAAAGACACAAGACAACTCCAAAATAAGCTTTTCCTTCCTCTGAAACTATGAATCATTTTTTGACACAAACAATGCCACTAGTTTTTCTTCTCAACAGACGCTCCCATCAAACATGCACTCATTGCAAAGTTCAAAGGAGTTGGCTTTGAAGAAGTGTGTCCAGGTCATTAGACTTCAGCCAAGCTTATATTTGTGTGTGTATGTGTGAGAGATGTATAATTTGTTCCATTTCTTACTCCATTTCTACTCTGAAAGCAAAACCAGCATAGATGAGATTGTCCTCTAATGTCAACTTCTTGATAACTTCGTGAAGTAGACTGAGAGAAAGAGACCCTGGGAGCTTTGTGGCCAAAGCTAGATCTTTGCAACCATGATTCCAACACTGTGGAGACAACATCAATTACACCTTTGAATTCCTGTGTACATCAATCATGGCGTTTGAGCAGACATTATGACATCAAAATATAGACTACCACCACAACACGACTGTTGGATGGGTTCAGATGCCCCATTAAATCATAACGTTCCCTCGGCTTAGTTCAACAGATATAAGGATCCATAAACTAGGTCTCAAGGACATATTTTTCTAGTTTATAAACTGTAATTTATGACTTAGCATGTTATGGAAGTCTAGCTACAGCTAGGTGTTATTCAGCAAAGCACAATTGAAGGAACCATGGATAAGCATGAAGAGAAGAGTTGGAAGGGACCATGGAGGTCTTCTAGTCCAACCCCCTGCTCAGGCAGGAAACCCTATACCATTTCAGACAAATGGTTGTCCAATCTCTTCTTAAAAACTTCCAGTGTTGGAGCATTCACAAGTTGTTCCACTGATTAATTGTCCTCACTGTCAGGAAATTTCTCCTTAGTTCTAAGTTGCTTCTCTCCTTGATTAATTTCCACCCATTGCTTCTTGTCCTGCCCCCATGTGCTTTGACTCCCTCCTCTTTGTGGCAGCCCCTGAGATATTGGAAGACTGCTATCATGTCTCCCCTAGTCCTTCTTTCTCTTAAACTAAACATACCCAGTTCCTGCAACCGTTCTTCATATGTTTTAGTCTCCAGTCCCCTAATCATCTTTGTTGCTCTTCTCTGCACTCTTTCTAGAGTCTCCACATCTTTTCTACACCGTGGCGACCAAAACTAAATGCAGTATTCCAAATGTGGCCTTACCAAGGCATTATAAAGTGGTATTAGCACTCCACCTGATCTTGATTCTGTCCCTCTGTTAATCAGTGACGTGCAGTGAGGTTCATGGCTGGTGAGGCTGGTGATGTCATCAGGAAGGTGGAGAATGGGACCACGCTCCACAGTCCTCGAAAGCGACTGGGGAACGACGAGAACCTTCCCCCAGTCACTTTTGTGGCTTCATCATCCGGGAGCGCTGACATTTCTGCCTCCGCAGCTCGCGGGCACGGACGGACGGAGGTAGCCAGAGTGGCGCCGAGGTAGTCTGGCGAGCGAGCGACCGAGGATCAGGCTGCCTGATCTTCCATCACTCGCTCGCTCGCTCTTTTGTCCGCCCGGACCACCTCGGCGTCGCTCTGGCTACATCCGTCCGGCCACGCCCGGGAGCTGCGGAGGCAGAAATGTTGTCGGCGCTCCTGGATGACAAAGCCACGAAAGCGACTGGGGGAAGGTCGTTCTTTTATATTTTATAATATTATATACTATTATTTCATGAAGAGAGGTGAGGCTCTGCTTCCCCTGACCGCACGTCCCTGCTGTTAATGCAGCCTAGAACTGTGTTGGCTTTTTTGGCAGCTGCAGCACATTTAGGTTCCCACTAGTCCCATTCAGGTCATCCGAGGAAGGACAGATCTCTTTCTCAAAGCTATCAAGCAGAATAGATCCTGAGCTTTACAAGACTTTGGGGAAAGGGGGAAATGCACAAAGCAGCCATGCTAAGCCATGTAGCAGACCCAGAAAGGGAGGATGCATCACCCTGAGTAATCTCGTTCACAGGAAGCATGCTTTCTTTCATTGTGGTTTATTGCACTTACCACGTAGCTGAGTTTGCACATTGTTTGCACTCAATCATAAATGATGGAGGCTACTCTCGTGAAGTTCTTCTGTTATAATAAAATCCTCAAGAAGGCAGCAAATCATTTTACAGAAAAGAAAACCACTGTTGTGGCCCACCAGCAGCCATTGGAGCTGGCAGCGGATTCGGACAGCGAGAAGGTTGGGGGGGAACATGTGCAAGTCCTGGAGTCTGGGGAAGGCTCTGATGAAGGCTCTGTGTCCAGAGGCAGAGATGGAGCCAGAGCCCTATGCCAGTTATCAGCTGCCTTCAGAGTCAGGCATCAGCGAGGCAGACAAACAGCTGGAGCCTGTTCCCAATGTGCGCATGCGCAGAGTGGCCAGATGAAGGGAACTGCTAAAGAACAGGGATCGACATGGGAGTAAGGCCACAGGTGGACAATGAATGACCCCTCCCAGAGGAAATAAAAGAGGAGCGAAAGGGGAGTGGAGTTTGCAGGAGACAATTAGTTCGCTTAATTGGTTTGTGACTCTCCGAGCCAGATAAGGTCAGTGACTGTAAATCCTCCAAGCCAGATAAGGTCTGTGACTGTAAATCCTCCCCTGAAAGACTTTGCTGGATATGAATGAGCAGAATTCACAGCAAATCAATAAAAGGGGGTTGCTTCATGCTCTTGGAAAGCCTCGGTCAGAACAGCCACTCCCACACTTCAACCTTCTCACAGAAAGGTAACAGTTAACAATTCCTACCAACTGCTTTGCAAAAACGGTCTTGGAATTCTCTCCTTTACTTACCCCAAAAATTCAGAAAATTTTCAGCAAGTGATTATGCCAATCAAAGTTGGTGCCGACTTGTAGAGACCACGTAGTCCATAAATCACCTTCCTCAGGATGATCTCTCCTCAGTCTTGCCTTTCAGATTTGAAAGTGGACCCATCCCTTCAGCAAGGACCTACATTTTCCTGGGTATGCAGAAAATATTCTGCCTTGAATTTTGATGAGAGTTTTGAAAATTCTTTCAGGATGAATTTTCTTGGAAGAAGTTAAAACCCTGTTTCCCTGAAAATAAGAACCCCCTCCCCAGATAATAAGCCCAATCGGGCTTTTGAGCATAAGCCCTTCCCCGAAAATATTGCAACACAGCAGCAGCCATGAGGTGACCACGCTCGCCGCCTCCTGCATCTCAAAAATAATAAGAACTCCTTGAAAATAAGGCCAAATGCTTATTTTGGGGATCAAAACGGGGAAACATGGAACTTGGTATCATGTGATATGAAGCTTCTGAAACACTGGAAGTTTTTAAGAAGAGATTGGACAACCATTTGTCTGAAATGGTATAGGTTTTCCTGCCTGAGCAGTGGTTTGGACTAGAAGACCTCCAAGGTCCCTTCCAAGTCTTCTCTTCTTCTCTTCTCTTCTCTTCTCTTCTCTTCTCTTCTCTTCTCTTCTCTTCTCTCCTCTCCTCTCCTCTCCTCTCCTCTCCTCTCCTCCTCTCCTCTCCTATCCTCTCCTATCCTGTCCTGTCCTAAAGACTGGACTAGATTTGAGCATTGCTAGCTGTCTTTCAGGGACACGGTGGCTCAGAGGCTAAGACACTGAGCTTGTCGATCAGAAAGGTTGGCAGTTTGGCGGTTCAAATCCATGTAATGGAGTGAGCTCCCGTTACTTGTCCCAGCTTCTGCCAACCTAGCAGTTCGAAAGCATGTAAAAATGCAAGTAGAAAAATGAGGACCACCTTTGGTGGGAAGGTAACAGCGTTCCGTGCGCCTTCAGAGTTTATGCTGGGGATGTCTTTGGGCAGCGCTGGCTCTTCAGCTTTGAAACGGAGACGAGCACTCCCCCCCTAGAGTCAGGAATGACTAGCACATATGTGCGAGGGGAACCTTTACCTTTAACTGTCTTTCAGTACACAAGGACCCATCATAAAAAAGAGGGGGGTTAGCAGCCCAGGTAACACAGATTTCTAGATCTAGAACCAGACAGTACCTCAAGTATCTGTGCAGCTTTAAACAAAGCTCCATCCAGAGTTGGGGTGTGCATTTTTCAAACCAGGCAAGATGGCAGATCCTTGTAGATCCCACAGCTTCCAAATGTTTTTTACGAGGCTCTTAAAAATTAGCTGATCTACTCTGCTTTTAAGTGAGGGGAACATCCATTTCATTTTATCTTAATCCTTGCAGTTCTTCAGACTATTTTTTCTGGTTGGCTTGATCAGATGTCTCAAAAGGAAGGCAACAGGAAAAATATTTGGAACACATAAATAATAAAATTAAAATGTAGCAATTTCTCTAGCAACATAATGTAGACCTTTTAACGCAATTTGTTCCCTGTGTCATCAACAAAATGTGGAAACACTTAAGCGTTCAGGAAGAGTTATTTGAGGATTTGGAAACTTGGAATTCCCACTTAATAAGCAAAAGTTTTCTTTGTTATTAAGTGAGGAATAAACAGAATACATTGCCTGATGAAACATAAAACCATTCAGACAAACCAATAATTGGTAAAGCATCGATAGGATCAATCCTCCCTGCTATACCAGCTTTCCTAATCGGACACTGTCCAGATAATTTAGATTTACGATCCCCTCCACTCCCAAGTAGATGTGCTGTTGGAGTTCAGTGCTGGTATTCAGCCGGTTCGGACGAGTTCAGGCAAACCAGTAGATGCCCCAGCTCTATGTCGTCCTATATAGCCATGTTTTCTAAGCCGCACGCATGCATGTGTTGGAAGAAAATATCCTTCTGTGTTCAGCTCCCAAGTGGGGAAAAAGACACTGGAGACATGGAGGCTGCTTGGAAAGATGGTTTTAATGGTGGACAGGACCACTTGCCTTGGAGTTCTTGGGGGAAAAGGTGATCAAATGCTTCCAGATGTTGGTTGTAGAAGAAAAAAGGGCAGAGATGCTGAGAGTGCCCTGAACTTGAGCTTGCATTCTGATTGGTTGTCAGTCTCCCATGAGGTCATGCAGGGGCAACTCTGTAAGCTGTGTTTAGAATCCAAGTTTGGTTGAGCATTGCTTCTTCCCAAGTGTCACGTGGTGAGTTTCTATTGGTAGAATGGGTCCTATTATGTCTTTTATATTGCAGATGAACTGGCTCAGGCCTTAATGGTCAATTGACAAAGGTGGGGACTATTAAGAGTGAGTCTGTTTCCTGCCTAAAAAATATGTTTCTCTGGTTTTTACTTCTCTTTTAAGGGAAATATTCTGCCTATATATATCCTAAAATATATCCTAACATTTTTCATTTTTCTAGGAGAGGGGTGGGTTTCAACTTCCAACACATGCAAGCTGTGTGCTCACAGTTTCGGTGCGCAGCGAACCGGTGGTAGAATTATGTGAAAGCCACCTCTGTTGGAGTTGATGGGTACTGAAGATTAAAATATATTTGGATTAAACTGAACCTAGAAAGGGAGAACAAGGAAACTTCCCTCTTGAAAACTGAGCTCCTTTCTGGGAGACCTCTTGGCTTTATCTGCCGTTTTAGAAAGAATCAAGAATTTGTGTCATGGAGATTAGAAAATTCTTACTGAAAGATTCTCTCCTGAGGGTTCCCCTGTGCTCCAGAAAAAAATAGCTATCAAGCCAGAGAAAATTCTAGAGGTTTGCATCAGAGGTGGGTTCCTACCAGTTTGGACTGGTTCGGCCCAGTAGGTAAGTAACTCAGCCACCCACACACCCGAACTGGTTCTATTGTCGGTGGCGCCATCTTGATTTTTAGTTCTGCGCATGAGTAGCACAATCTCCATTGCAGAAATGTAATAATAATAATACTTTATTTACAGTCACAGACCAAAACACGACCACTACAAAAGAGACACAACAGCCAGTCACCAAAAGCCCAACTAAGGGAGGTTACAGCTCTCTCCTCTAATGGTCACAGCTCTCAAGAAAAACCTGGAAACCTGAGAGGTGATGTACGAGGAGACATCCCCAAGGCAATGCACAAACAAATCACAGCCATCAGGACCAGAAGGGACGATTTCAGGAAGAGACAGTAACCTAGATCTGTCCGCGCTATACATGGGGCAAAATAGAAGGACATGCTCCGCTGTCTCAACCTCGGCTCTGTCACAAGGGCACAGCCGCTTGTTAATCGGGAGCCTCTTGTAACGACCATCGAGAAGTGCTGAGGGCAGGACATTGAAGCGAGCCAGGGAAAAAGCTCTTCTATACTTGGGAATGGTTAGG
Source organism: Natrix helvetica (assembly GCF_964273705.1). Lineage (NCBI taxonomy): Eukaryota > Metazoa > Chordata > Lepidosauria > Squamata > Natricidae > Natrix > Natrix helvetica. The sequence goes on along the minus strand of NC_138558.1, from coordinate 65,022,573 downwards.
GTATAAAAATAGGAAGCCATCCTCAATCCATAGTTATTAACTTGGTTGAGAGTCAGGGGGGAGCAAGTTTTATTGGCTCTGGCTCGTAGATATTGTAAATCAATGTCCACAAGCCGTTGGACTATCCTAAATTGGGCATCCTTGAGGTCGTAGTTTCCCAAGGCATCCTCCGTGAAACCTAGCAGATGAAGTTTCTTCAGCAGCTCTTTCTCCCAGCGAGAAATATGGGAGTCCGTGAACACCAGGGAGAGGTAGCTGCCAGGAACTGCCAGAAAGAGCACCCGAAACCACCATTTAAAGGTGTTTATCCAGGCCATACATTCCACCGAAATGCAGAAATGTAATTTTCCCCTTTTCTAATATTTTGCGCATGCAAGGACCTTTTTAGCTGTAAATGTGAGTGAAGCGAGCGCGTGTGTGCAAATGGTTTTTTTGCACCGAACTGGCAGTAATGCCGGTAACAACCCACCCCTGGTTTGCATGCATTGATTTTGAACTTGCTCCGTGCTGCAAATCATAAACAATAATAGCACTTCCCAGTAAGATCTCACTGGGTTCCAACGGATCTCTGTGAACATCCCTGGTGGAGATCAGAAAGTCAAAACGGTGGTTGTACTTCTCCCCTTAGCTTAGATCTCCCCTCAGCAAGATTGATTTACAGTTCCTGCCCTGATAGGTGTTTTGATGTGGTCCCAAAATTGAATGTCTGTACCATATTTGACCTTCAGTTTAATCTCCTGGAGGGCTGAGATAGAAAATTGGGGAAAGCAAAGCAGTGATACACCACACTTCAACACAAAACCAAAACAATTGTCATCAGCATATCTTGGAATCTGTCATGATCCAGAGGTGGTATTCAGCAGGTTATGACCAGTTCTGGAGAACTGGTAGCAAAACTTTTGAGTAGTTCAGAGAACCGGTAAATACCACCTCTGACTGGCCCCGTCCCCATCTATTCTCCGCCTCCCAAGTCCCAGGTGATTGGGAGGGAATGGGGATTTTGCAGTATCCTTCCTCTGCCACGCCCACCAAGCCACACCCACCAAGCCACACCCACCAAGCCACGCCTACAGAACTGGTAGTAAAAAAAATTGTATCCCATCACTGGTCATGATGATTATGCTTATAAATAAAAATATATGATAGTGAGGTCTATTTTTAAAAAGGGCCAAATCAGTTACAATTCTGAAGTTGTTCAGAATTTAATATTTAACCCCAATTGAAGGCTTCTTTGCTAACTCTACGAACATTTCAGAGCACTATCTTGTGTGTGTCATCTTAATTAAGTTTTGTGTGGGTGGAATTTGCATCTTTTATGGAACATGAGGTGCTGGAAAATCTCAGACTACCACATGATTAGCACATGCCTGGAAGGTTGAAGGAAATAACTTTTTCCAGCAAAATTACAACTAAGCGTTCAAACATTCATGATTATTTTCTCCTACTCAGGGGCATACTTCCACTGAAGTTGCTATTTGCAAATTAAAGTCATAAATTTTCTCAGGACCACATCTTGTTAGCGGTCATAGGCAACAGATAAAGGAAGGCTAGAAAATCACTTAATTAAGGGAATAATTAAATAATAATTGTTTTTTAAAAATTGATGCCCCACGGATCAATGGATTGTAATATAAAATGTAGTAGCCTTTCTAATAATAGACATAGGAGACATGATCAATAATATACTTTAAACTTTGTTCCAAGGATTTGATCCATAGACAAACAGGCATGACACATAATAAACATAATAAGACTTTTTTTCAATGTAAAAACTTGAATGTAAAAAACTTTATAATACAGGAAATTCACACTCAACCCGGTGTGTGTGTGTGTGTGTGTGTGTATCTTCTTCATCTTTCACATACAATTTTATTTTATTTTTAAGAAGAGAGTCTTTCAGTGAAAAGTTTCTATCCAACTATTTCATAGGAGAAATTTAATTTATAGGGTTTCAGAAACAGAAAAATACAGTTGATGCTAAATTACAATCAGGTTGGAAAGCCATAGATTCTCTGTAGTGTATCCATAAAAAGCACACGGTAATTTAATGTCTATTCGTTTCATCATGATGAAGAGATATTTTTTAGATAGCCCACCATGGAATCCTATGATTCTGAACATGAAGAACTGGCATAGCTTGCTTGTGACTTTTTGGATGGCCATTAGATGGCAGCAAAGAATGGAATGCAATTCCATTCCTTTGCTGCCATCTACTGGTCACCAGTATCCTGCAGCTAAGATCTACTAACTTTTGCAGTTTGGCTCTAAAATCATAGAACCATTGGGCTAGAAGGGACCTTGGAGTCTCTTCTAGTCCAACCCCTAACTCTAGGTAGGAGACCTTGCACCATCCTGGTCCAATCCTCCAATGTTGAAGCACCTACAATTCTGGAAGGCAACCTCAAAAACACGCTATAGGGTCATGCACACCAGCACAACTAGACACAGGACAGTTTTTTTCCTGAATGCCATCCCTCTGCTTAACAACTAATTCCCACAACACTGTCAAATAATTTACTAAGACTGTATTACTATTCTTCTTCTCATCCTTCCTAGTATCTATCTCTCCCCACTTATGACTATAACCACGTTGCTTGTACCTTTCAATTTATGTTGTTTTTATTTGTTTCCTAGTACGATTTGATAGCTTATTAGTAACCTCGACTATCACTAAGTGTTGTATCTTTTGATTCTTGATGAATGTATTTTCATTCTCCTTATGTACCCTGAGAGCATATGCACCAAAGACAAATTCCTTGTGTGTCCAATCACACTTGGCCAATAAAGAATCCAATTCAATTCTATTCCACTGATTGATTGTTCTCAGTGTCAGGAAATTTTTTCCTTAGTTGCAGGTTGGATCTCTCTTCAACCAGCTTCCACCCATTACATCTTGTTGTCCTTGACTCAAGTATTTTGGAGAACAGTCAATTCCCTATTTTTTGTGACAGCTCTTCATGTACTGAAAAACAGCTATCAATGCTAAACCTTTCTTTCATATGTTGGAAGAAATGTCCTTCTGGGTTCAGCTCCAAGTGGGGAAAAAGACATTGGAAACATGGAGGGTCCTTGGAAAGATGTTTCAATGGTGGACAGGATCACATGGCTTGAGCTCCTGAACAGAAAAGGGGGATCACATGCTTCCAGATGTTGGGTGAAGAAGAAAAGAGAGAAAAGAAGGGGCTTGCTTGGTTTTTTATACTCTCTGTTCGGCTCCATCTCTCTATTTCCTGTTCCTGTGTAAGAAATGTATTCTGATTGGTTGCCAGACTCCCATGGGGTCATGCAGGAGCAACTCTCTAGGCTGCTTTGAGTGCAGGTTTGGTTGAGCATTGCTTCTTCCCGGGTGCCCTGTGGTGAGATGGGAAAAGGGCTAATACTATCATGCCTCAATCTGTGTTATGTAAAATAGACCGGATCATTCTTTTTTTAATGGCCCATTAAAGGGGGGGGCTATTAAGAGTGAGTCTGCTTCCTGCTAAAAACGTGTTTCTCCATTTCTGATCCAGGGAAATATAATATTCTGCCTTTTCAATATTTCCCAGGATATTTCATTTTGCTGGGGGGAGGGGGAGTTAACTTCCTACACTTCCTTCCTTCCTTCCTTCCTTCCTTCCTTCCTTCCTTCCTTCCTTCCTTCCTTCCTTCCTTCTTTCTTACAATACAATACAATAGTAGAGTTGGAAGGGACCTTGGAGGTCTTCTAGTCCAACCCCCTGCCTAGGCAGGAAACCCTATACCGTTTCAGGCAGATGGCTATCCAACATCTTCTTAAAGACTTCCAGTGTTGGGGCATTCACAACTTCTGGAGGCAAGCTGTTCCACTGATTAATTGTTCTGTCAAGAAGTTTCTCCTCAGTTCTAAGTTGCTTCTCTCCTTGATTAGTTTCCACCCATTGCTTCTTGTTCTGTCCTCAGGTCCCTTGGAGAATAGTTTGACTCCCTCTTCTTTGTGGCAACCCCTGAGATATTGGAACACTGCTATCATGTCTCCCCTAGTCCTTCTTTCTCTTAAGCTAGACATACCTAGTTCCTGCAACCGTTCTTCATATGATTTTTCTTCCATTCTTCCTTTCTTCCTTCCTTCCTTCCTTCCTTTCTTCCTTTCTTCTTTCTTTCTTTCTTTCTTTCTTTCTTTCTTTCTTTCTTTCTTTCTTTCTTTCTTTCTTTCTTTCTTTCTTTCTTTCTTCCTGTCTCGTTGAGCAATATCTCGTATGTGATTTCCCTGAAATTCGTAGGACTTCTTCACGTCTGTTACAAGACAGTGTGAAAAAGTCGAATGGAATTTTATTCTTCATTGTCGGAACTGCAGCAGTGATGCCTGGCAGGAAACACGACTGGAATAAACATTGAGAAACTCTTGGCAATGGGAAGGGTTTGCATTTTCAACTTAAGGGAATTAGACAAACTGAGTACATTTCTAAAAGGTTACCGTTAGAGAAAATATTATTTTATCCACCCACTTGTTTGTTGGGCCTCCTGGCCAACCACCAGATGATCCACCCAAATTTGAACTCTGTTTCATTACTCTGTCTTGCAGCTATAATAGATGGCTATCTGGGTTATATGAAACGTGTTGGTAAAATTATCCACAAAGGACCACTTTCTTTATCTATCGTACTTAATGAGCAGCTGCGTACCACTTATTTATCAATGGTGGGAAGAAGCTGTCTGGAAGCTCAAAAGATCTTCATAGGTCAAGGCAAACACTCTATGACAGGGGTGTCCAAACTTGGCAACTTTAAGACTTGTGGACTTCAACTCCCAGAATTCCCCAGCCAGCTATGCTGGCTGGGGAATTCTGGGAGTTGAAGTCCACAAGTCTTAAAGTTGCCAAGTTTGGACACCCCTGCTCTATGAGGACTGTAAAAGAATGGTGCCATCACCAGTTCCTCTGGAGGGCAGATTTGGTGCTTTTATTTTACCCCAAAAGAATTCCATGTGTTGGAAGAAATGTCCTTCTGGGTTCAGTTCCAACTGGGTAAGAAGACACTGGATTCATGGAGACTGCTTGGAAAGATGGTTTAATGGTAGACAGGATCACATGCCTTGGAGCTCCTGGGGAGAGATGCTGAGAGTCCCTGGGTTTTATGCCGTCTCTGGGCTTTGAGCTTCCTGGGGCACAGGAAGAGTATCCTGATTGGTTGCTGTCAGAGGTCATAGCTAGCTTTCTAGGTGGTCTGTGTGCTACGTTTGGTTGCAACTTGGTGGGTGGTGCAATGAAGGGCAATGAAATGGCTCTGCCTGAAGGGGGTGGATCTTTGTTATGCAGAATAGACAGGCCTTAACGCCCCATTGACAAAGGTGGGGGGAGGCTATTAAGAGTGAGTCTGTTTCCAAGTTGCTTAGAAAAAAGGTTTTAATGGACAGGGCCACATGGTTTGAGGTCCTGGGGAAAAGGGGGATCACATGCCCCAAAGACGTTGAAGAGAAAGAAAAGGCCAATATGCTGAGAGTCCCTGGATTTTATGCCCTCTCTCGGCTCCACCTTATGAGCTTCCTGTTCCCATGTAAGAAATGTATTCTGATTGGCTGTCAGACTCCCAGGGGGCGGGGGTCTTGGCTAACTTTGTAGGCTGTCTGTATTCCAGGCTTGGTTGAGCTTTGCTGGCTGAATCTTCCCGGATGCCATGTGGCGAGATGGGTAAAAGGCTAATCCTACCTTTGTTGGGTGAGGGCATTTGCCTATGAATAGACCTAGCTAGCTCTTTATCTCTTAAGTCCAGACATCTGCTGTGGCCTATTGAAGAGTGAATCTCCTTTCTGTCTAAAAAAAACCATGTTTCTCCACTTCTCATCTAGGGAAATCTAACACTCTGCCTTTTCAGTATTTCCTAGGATATTTCATTTTTTAAAGAGAGGGGTAGGTGCTAACGTCTTTCACATGCTAGGCCAAATCCTTGTCCCTGTGAAGCCTGGAGAAATGACAGGAATCCTCTTGCATCTGAATAGAACTGGAAGGGACCTTAGAGGTCTTTTAGTCAAACCCCTTGCTCAAGCAGGAGACCCTAAACTATTTCACACAAATGGTTGCCCAGTCTCTTCTTGAAAGCCTCCAGTGATGACTTCTGAAAGCAAGCTGTTTCACTGGTTAATTTTTCTCGCTGCTGGGAAGTTTTTCCTTAATTCCAGGTTGCTTCTCCCTTGATGAGTTTCCATCCCTTGTTTCTTGTCTTGCCTTCTGGCGCTTTGGAAAATAGGTTGACCCCTCTCTTCTTTTGTGGCAGCCCCTCAAATATTGGAATACTCTTGCTTTGAGGTTCTCTCATTTCAATAGTTAGTTCTGCTCCAGCATCCATCTACCACCACCCCACCCGATATCCTGTTGTCTTCTCCAGCGCTTCCTAAAACAATCATAGAAGAAAGGAAAAGTTGCTTCTGCAATACTTTTTTAAAGGAATTTAGAATAACTGGAAGGCATCATTTAGCCATCTTCTGCTTCTAATTGCAGTCCCCAATCTGCCACTGTTTCATGTAACATTTTTTTTTTTAAAAAGTTAGGGATTATGCAAGAGTAATTTAGCTAGATTGAAACTTGTCCTGTCAAAATGGAAAGACAAATAATAGCCTTTTTGGGAAGATCTGTACATCTTCATCCTGGGGTGTTGTGGAAAAAAACAGTTCTTGGACACTCAAAGTATCAAAGCGGTTAAATCAACTATACTTGCTGCATTTCCCACTATGTGAAGCCAAAACTTTCCCTTTGTTGCCAGGAATTTTTTTTTATCACTTTTAGTCTCAGGATCTCAACTTAAGGCTAGTATTCTGTTGAAATCTCCTTGGCACAGGGGATAGCACAGTGCAAAATGAAATCATGTTTTTAAAAAACAAAAAACCGGATTCATGTTTATAAAATAGGCCCCATTACAGAATAGAATTTGGACATAACTTAAACATTTTGATGTTTAGAAAACATTTTTCATTTTGATTCCTTTAAAAAAAAATTGTGTTTTACGGCTTTATTGTGCCGTAGTACTTGTCACTTTAAAAAGGAGACACCTGTTGATTCATTTGGATAGTTTTCAATTCACCTAACAAGGCAGGGGTGTCAAGCTCACGGCATCACGGCAACATCACATGACATATCGGGACTTTCCCCCTCTTCACTAAACCGGGCATGGGCAGCGCCGGATGCATTTGGCCCATGGGCCGGAAGTTTCACAGCCCTGACCTAAGGGAATCTTGGAACCATTTAGACCAGGGGTCATTAACCTTTTGGACCTCAGGGACCACTAAATTCATAATTTTAAATCCCGCAGACCACTAAAATGATTTGCTTAATGACTGGCTGGGTGGGTGTGGCAAGGAAGTCATGTGACTGGGTGGGCATGGCCAACTGGATGTCACTCATGTCGTGGGGCACCTTGCCAGACTCTACTTGCCTCCCGCCTGGACTCCTTAGGGTCCCAACGGGACGCAGTTGTTGGCCTGAAGGCCCAGAGGACTGAAATGGTCAGTCAGTTCCAGGCCATGATGCAGTCCCACTGGAACAGGGTCCTCCGGCTCTTCCCCACCAGTGGCGCTTCCCTCCAGCCTTCACCCAAAGCCCCTCAGGGGGCTGAAGCAGACCCCAAGTCGGAATTTCTGCCCCCCTCCGACCCAATTAATTAATTAACCAACTGCCATAAATCAGAATTTGGAAAAGCAGGAGGCGAAGAGAAACATACCCGAGTCTGGCTGTTCGCAAGTTTATTCCAATTAATATATTTTGAGCAGCTATAACCAACTGGAGGTGGAAGGTAGCAAGTGAAAAAATAGTAACAAAATCAAGAACTGGGAAACTACAAAGTTTTTCTTCTCTTTTTTTCTGCAAAAGATCAAGATGGCTCCAGCTTCTTTTCCATTTTTATATTAATTGAATTAGCCAAATTTAAGGTGGACCAGAACCTCGAAATAAGATCTGTATATCTAACTGTAATTTTGGAACTGGACATTAAGGAAGAACAAAAGACCAAGATGGCTCCGGTCACTCTTCCCCACAGCAGCTGAAGTAGATAAATGAAAGATAGACCAGAACTCTGAAAGAAGAACTGTATAACTAACTGTAACTTTGGAACTGGACATCATGGAAAGCTGGGAATTTGAAGAACTACGTGAAATTATTAAAAAATATTCATAAATCATTAAAATCATTAAAATCAAGCCTAAATAGAATTCCTAAATCCAGAGAAACAGGTATTTAAATAAGAAGGGAAAGAAGAATGGAGAAAAGATAGTGAAGGGGTAGAAACGGTGGGAAATAAAAAGAAGACAAAATACTCCACTGGGCTTGGCAGTGGTATAGGGAAAATGGTAAAGGGGGAATGTGCCCCAACAAAAGGGAATAAAAAGCAGACAAAAGAGGTTTCAGAGGTTGACAGTGGCATAAGGAAAATTGAAGTAGGAGGTTATGCCCCAACAAAGAGAAATATAAAAGATCCTTTTGACGGTGGAGTGGGGAAAATTGAAGAGGGTGGACGTGTCAAAACAAAGAAAAAGGAAAAGGCAGGAACAGAGAAATGGGACAAAAGACTTACTAGGAAAAAATCAGACAACTAGAAATTGTTATATGGGAAAATATAATAATAATAATAATAATAATAATAATAATAATAATAATAATAATAATAATAATAATAATAATATATTTATTTCTTAGCCGCACCCTCTCCCGAAGGATATAAAGCTAAGATAAAGGGTTTATTCCTAAATATGACAATAAAATGGAGTTGCTAACTGATTAAATATGATAGTCTAAAGATAATTAAATAAAGGTTAAAATATATGGAACATGGACAAATATGAAACTGATATGAGGAGATTGTAAAGCAGAGGTTTGTGATTCACTTTTTTACATGATAATTAAACTGAATTGCTAATTGATTGAATACGACAATAGAAGGACAATTAAGCATGGGTTAAAATATATGAAACATGGACATATATAGAACCTTTAAGATGATGAACAAAGTGAGATGTGTACCACTTGTTATTCTATATAGTAGATTAAGGGAATTGTAATGAACATTGAACAGTAAGGATTGCCATTTATAGACAATTAAGGATAATCTAATCCAAGATATGGAAAAATGGAGAGGGAACATGAAATACACTTACAATGGGAAACAATTGAGATTTAAAGACAGAATAACAAATTGGGGGCATGTAAGGATGTATAATTATATAAATATAATGATGAGAATAGCTGGGAATTGTAACCAGGTCTATATCTCGGCCAAAAATGTCACTATGTTTATTTGGTTTGCCAGCTGTACCTGCATTCTGAGTTATACAGTAGAATGAACTGTTTCATCTGATCCACACCTCGTTAATTCAGGGTGGAATTCACACCCTGACAAAAAATAGGCTGGGGGGAGAGTTTAAAAGCATAATGACTATATATGTATACTTTTGTGTTCTCTTTTTTTTAAAAAAATAGGAAGATACATGTTAAAATTAAATATGCATATTGAAAAGGAATTATAAATACCATCAACATAAAATGGAGCTCGCTCAGAAGCTGAAATACACCAAGTAAATGAGATGAAGAGTATGAAGTGGAGGAGAGAGGAAAGGGAAGAAGAGAGGGCTAGAAGAGAGGGTAGGGGGGAAGAGGAGGAGAGAAAGGAGGAGTGGAAAGGGGAGAGAGGAGAAGGAGAGAGGAAGGGGAAGTAGAGAAGAGAAGGATGACAGAGGGAAGAAAGGAGGTAGGGAGGGGGAGGAGAGAGGGAAAAGAAAGTGATGGATAAGGTACAAATATGGTGTATGGAGAGCAGAAGAGCCAATAATTGTTTTGGGGAGTTGATGCTAAAGTGAATTGATCTAAACATTTAATAATACAATATGATGTTGGCTATGTAATAGTATACATCTGATTATATGTTATGAAAATGGAAAAATATATTTTTTTAAAAGACCCCAAAGGGGGAGACTCTCTGCAGCAACACAAACATTCATTGCACGTATCTGGCTCAGGGGCCGTAGTTTGAGGACCCCTGATTTAGTGCAATATAAAAAATGCAAATAATTTTTCTGCGAACCACCAAAATTTTCTCATAGACCACCAGTGGTCCACAGACCACCAGATGGTGACCGCTAATTTAGACTACAATAGTAGTCTGGCTGAGGAATTCTGGAAGTTGAAGTCCACCCTTCTTCAAGGGGTCAAAGTTGAGAAACACTGGACTACAATAAAGTCATATTGACATGAGTGACGTTCTTAAGACAACTTCGGTTCCATTGGTTAATTGTTCTCACTGTCAGGAAGTTCCTCCTTATTTCCAGGTTGAATTTCTCCTTGATCAGTTTCCATCCATTATTCCTTGCCTGGCCTTCAGGTGCCTTGGAAAATAGCTTGACCCCCTTCCTCTTTGTGGCAGCCTTTCAAATATCGGAAGACTGCTATCATGTCTCTCCTGGTCCTTCTCTTCACTAGACTAGCCATGCGCAGTTCCTGCAACCGCTTGCCCTATGTTTTAGCCTCCAGTTCCCCTAATCATCTTGGCTGCTCTTCTCTGCACTAGCTGCGTCTACTAATGAAGAGTAGGACTAGGGGTGACGGGATAGCATTCTTCCAGTACTTGAAGTGCTCTCACAAAGAAGAGTGGGTTAACCTATTCTCCAAAGGACCTGAAGACAGGATAAGAAGCAACTGATGGAAACTAATTCAGAATCAACTTGGGAGAAATTTCTTAATAGTGAGAACAATTACTCAGTGGAATGGCTTGCCTCCACAAGTTGTAGGTGCTCCATCACTGGAAGTATTCAAGGAGAGACTGGATGCCCATTTGTCTGGAATGGTATTAAGGCTCCTGCTCAAGCAGAAGGTTGAACTAGAACAGGGGTCCCCAACTTTTCGGACCTCAGGGACCACCAAATTCATAATTTTAAATCCCGCAAACCACTAATATGATCTGCCTAATGACTGGCAGGGGGGTATGGCAAGGTGGTCATGTGACTGGGTATGCGTGGCCAACTTGATGTCACTCACGTCGAGGGGCGCCTTGCCAGCCTCTACTCGCCACTCCTCGCCTGCCTATCAGGGCTCCTTAGGGCCCCAACAGGAAGCAGTTGTTGGAGCTAAGCAGCCATCATGAGAAAGATTTGGCAAAACAGCTGGCTCAGTTCAAATTGGATCTGACCAAGAAGGAGGCTCAGCAGAAGCACCTCACTGAGGACTACAAGCATAGGCTTTCCAAGCAGAGGGAAGACCTGCGGGAGTGCAAGGCCAGGTACCGGCTCATGGAGGCTCAGCGGGCTGAGATGGTCAGGCAGTTCCAGGCCATGATGCAGTCCCACTGGAGTGAGGCTCTCCAGCTCTTTGCCACCAGCGGTGCTTCCCTCCAGCCTTCGGCCAAAGCCCCCCACTAGGAGGCTGAAGCAGACCCCAAGTCAGAATTTCTGCCCCCCTCTGACCCACACAAAAAGACCCCAAAGGGGGAGACTCTCTGCAGCAACACAAGCGTTCACTGCACATATCCATCCCAGGAATAGTAGTTTGAGGACCCCTGATTTAGTGCAATATAAAAAATGCAAATAATTTTTCTGCGATAATAATTTCACTAACATAATCTCACCAAAATTTTCTCATGGATCACCAATGGTCCACGGACTACCAGTTGGTGTCCGCTAGACTAGAAGGCCTCCAAGGCCCCTTTCAAGCCTGTTATTCTATGTTCTATGTTATTTTCTTCCCTAAATCTCCTTCCCAAAAGCTTCACTGAGATTGAGGAGCCTTGATTCTAGAGTCCCAAGAGGGACAAACACTCCCCGTTGACTTCTGCCAGACTCTTTGCTCCCTATCTCCCATCAGAGTATATACCCGTATTTTTCAGAGTATAAGATGCATCTTTTTCCCTCAAAAAAGAGGCTGAAAATCTGAATACAGCATTTTTTGCCTCCCTTCACCAAAATGGCCATCCATAGCCTTTAGGAGGTTTCCAGAGTGCTCCTGGGGGCTGGGGAGGGCAGAAATGAGCGAAACATGGGCCATTTGTTGCTCAATTTTGCCCCCCTCCCAGCCCCCAGGAGCACTCTATAAGTCTCCTAAAGGCTATGCATGCTCTTTTTCTGACAAAAAACAGGCCGTTTTCATGAAAAATGGGCCGTTTTTTGTTTGTTTTGGCCGCCCTCCTCCAGGAGCACTCTACAAGCCTCCTAAAGTCTATGCATGCCCTTTTTTTTTGGAAAATGCGAAAAACGGGTCATTTTTGGGAGGTCTGCAGACTGCAAAAACTTTTTTTTTTAATTTGCCTCTTCAAAATCTTGATATGCCTTATATTCCAGTGCGTCTTATACTCCGAAAAGTAATCATCCACCAAAGTTCTTTATTTTTTTTACTTCCAAGAGAAATCCAAGAGACAATATGGGATGAGTTTGAGCCTGTGACCCCCTAAGGCATGGACAGGATTATGGGGAGACTCAGTGCTGCCACTTGTGTGCTGGACCCATGTCCCTCTTGGTTAGTTTCGGCTTCCCGGGAGTGACACGAGGCTGGCTCCAGGCGATTACCAACCCTTCATTGAGAGAGGGGTTCTTTCCTACCGCCTTGAAGGAGGCGGTGGTGAGGCCCCTCCTTAAGAAGCCTTCCCTGGACCCAGCTTCTTTAGCCAACTATCGTCCGGTCTCCAACCTTGGCTTTGTAGCAAAGGTTGTCGAGAGTGTGGTAGCACGTCAGCTTCCCCAGTACCTGGATGAAGTTGTCTACCTGGATCTGTTTCAGTCGGGTTTCAGGCCCGGGTACAGCATGGAAACGGCATTGGTCGCGTTGGTCGATGATCTCTGGCGTGCCCGGGACAGGGGCTGCTCTTCTGTCCTGGTCCTATTAGACCTCTCGGCGGCTTTCGATACCATCGACCATGGTATCCTACTGCGACAACTCGGGGGGTTGGGAGTGGGGGGCACCGTTTTACGGTGGTTCTCCTCCTACCTGTCGGATCGGTCGCAGTTTGTGTTGACTGGAGGGCAGAGATCGACTCCCAGGCGCGTCACTTGTGGGGTGCCCCAGGGGTCGGTTCTCTCACCCCTCCTGTTCAACATATACATGAAACCGCTGGGCGAGATCATCCGTGGTTTTCGGGTACGGTATCATCAATATGCTGATGATACCCAACTTTTCATCTCTACCCCAAACCACCCAAATGATGCCCTCGACGTGATGTCCCGATGCCTGGAGGCTATGCGGATCTGGATGGGGAGGAACAGGCTCAAGCTCAATCCCTCCAAGACTGAGTGGCTGTGGTTTCCGTCATCCCGATTTGTGCATCTTGTTCCATCTTCGATGATAGGGGGAGAAATTTTAGCCCACTCAGAGAAGGCCCGCAATCTGGGAGTCCTCCTGGATACGTGGCTTAGTTTAGAAGAACACCTGACGGCCGTGACCAGGGGGGCCTTTTACCAGGTTCGCCTGGTATGTCTGTTGCGCCCCTTCCTGGATCGGGATGCTCTGTGCACAGTCACTCATGCCCTTGTCCTTTCTCACCTGGACTACTGCAACGCTCTCTACATGGGGCTGCCCTTGAAGAGCACCCGGAGGCTTCAGATGGTCCAGAATGCGGCCGCGCGGGTTGTCATGGGGGTACCTAGGTGCTCCCATGTTACACCCCTTTTAGGCGGCCTGCACTGGTTGCCGGTTGTTTTCCGGGTGCGATTCAAGGTATTAATTATGACCTTTAAAGCGCTCCATGGCTTAGGCCCAGGGTACCTGCGATACCACCTACTGCCACCAGTAGCCTCCCACTGTCCAGTACGATCCCACATAGTTGGCCTCCTCAGGGTGCCGTCGGCCAGACAGTGTCGGCTGGTGACCCCCAGGGGGAGAGCCTTCTCTGTGGGAGCACCTTCCCTCTGGAATGAGCTGCCCCCAGAGCTTTGCATAATCCCTGACCTCCAGTCCTTCCGACGCGCCCTAAAAAGTTGGCTTTTCCAGCAAGCCGGCATGGCCTGTTAATTTTATCTCATTTTTAAAATGTTATTGTCCTATTAATTGGGTTTGTTTTTTGGATATGTATCTAATTTCTTTTTAACTTTCGTGATATGTGTTTTTTAATGTTGTACGCCGCCCTGAGTCCTTTGGGAGAAGGGCGGCATATAAATCCAATAAAACAAACAAAACAAACAAATAACCCAACCAGCAATGCTGTACAGAGAACAGATTTACCAAGAAAGAGATTCTTCTTCTAAAGCCACAGATACTCCAGTATACATGAATAGAAAAAAGAAATTCAAATACCATTAATATAATACAAGCCCCCCTGCAGCGGAAAAGCTTTTGACCTATGAGAAATGTTTGGCTAACTTTTAGAAAAGTGGAGTGCACTGATTTTTTTTTTTTTTTTTGCTGGGAAAGCAGAGATAAGGGTTAGGTTCACTGAATACAACCAGGCTTTCTTCAAGGATGATTCACTGAATAAATGCAAATGGAACTGGGTGTGCACAACAGGCTAAGTCATAAATCGTGGTTTTAAAAGCACAATGGTGGGTTAACATGATATGTATGCTAAGACACAACAAAACAAAGTACATTTTGGGTCAGCAGATTGTATAAACCAGGTCAATAGCTCTGTGCAAATAAGATTCATGTAGGAAGAAGAGTATGGCATCTCGCCCTCTCAATTCCTGGCAAATGGATGGGGAAGAAATGGAGGTAGTGACAAATTTTATTTTCCTGGTCTCCAAGATTACTCCAGAGGGGGACTGCAGCCAAGAAATTAAAAGACGCTTGCTCCTGGGGAGGAAAGCTATGGCAAATCTAGACAGCAGACTAAAAAGCAGAGACATCACCCTGCCAACAAAAGTGCTTATAGTCAAGGGTATGGTTTTCCCAGTTGCAATGTATGGCTATGAAAGTTGGGCCATAAGAAAGGCTGAGCGCCAAAGAATTGAGGCCTTTGAACTATGATGCTGGAGAAGACTCTTGCGAGTCCCTTGGACTGCAAGGCGATCAAACCGGTAAGTCCTAGAGGAGATCAACCCTGACTGCTCTTTAGAAGGCCAGATCCTGAAGAGGAAACTCAAATACTTTGGCCACCTAATGAGAAGGAAGGACTCACTGGAGAAGAGCCTAATGCTGGTGTAGGAAGTTATCACCTAGCCCTCTCCCAGAAAAATGAAATATCCTAGGAAATATTGATAAGGCAGAATATTATATTTTCCTGGATGTGAAAAAGGGAGAAACACATTTTAAAAACTAAATTCCTGCAGCTTCCTGCCCATCCCCACTTTGTCAATGGGCCATTAAGAAGGCCAAGCTAGTCCACTTTACATAATAAAGAGTTCTCCTCTTCAGCTGTGATGGGATTAAGGCAGGATAATATTGCCTTTTACTCAACTGACCACATGGCATCTAAACTCAATCAAACCTGAATTCAAAACTCACCCTAGAGGGTTGCCCTTGCATGGGCCCATGGGAGTCTGGCAACCAATCAGAATACATTTCTTACACAGGAACAGGAAACAGATAGGTGGGACGGAACAGATTATAAAAATCCCTGCAAGCCCTTCTTCAGCCCCTTTTTTCCCCCTTCTCTTCCCTTCTCTTCTTCTCCACCAACATTGAAGCATGTGATCACCTTTTCTGTTCAGGACTCAAGCCATGTGGTCCTGTCCACCATTAAACCATCTTTCCAAGCAGCCTCCATGTTTCCAGTGTCTTTTTCCCCACTTGGAGCCGAACCCAGAAGGACATTTCTTCCAACACTGGGAAAGACTGAGGGCAAAAGATGAAGGGGACTACAGAGAATGAGGTGGCTGGATGGAGTCACCGAAGCAGTCGGCCTGAGTTTCAATGGACTCCAGAGAATGGTAGAGGACAGGAAGGCCTGGAGGAACGTTGTCCATGGGGTCGCAATGGGTTGGACACGACTTCGCAACTAACAACAACAACGTATAGATCTAAGTGGAAGCAGTATGCTCCATCCCATAATTAGGTGGATCAGATTGCCCTGATTGATCAGTCTCACTGGAAAAAACATTGCTAACAAATATCTCCCCCCCTTCAGCTCCAGGGGGATTAAGCTCCAGGATTAAGGCATGATAGTATTAGCCTGATACCCATCTCACCACAGGGCACCTGGGAAGAAGCAAAGCTCAACCAGATTTGGACTCAAGACAGCCTAGAGAGTTGCCCCTGCATGGCCTCATGGGAGTCTCACAACCAATCGAAGAATACAAAATCAAGATGAAAGGCCAGAGAGGGCATAAAACCAGGAACTTTCAGCATCTCACTTTTTTCTTCTTTTTCACCCAATATCTGGAAGCCTGTAATCCCCCTTTCCTGTTCAGGAGCTCAAGCCACGGGGTCCTGTCCACCATTAAACCATCTTTCCAAGCAGCCTCCATGTTTCCAGTGTCTTTTTTTCCACTTGGAACTGAATCCAGAAGGACATTTCTTCCAACACTACAAAGGTTGTAACTGTGAAAAATGGTCGTGTCACTTTTTTCAGCCCCATTGTAACTTTATTTTTGTATATATTTTTTATTTTTTCATTTTTTTCACTTTCATAACATATAACCACATGTATGCTATTACATAGCCAACATCGTATTGTATTATTAAATGTTTACATCAATTCATCTTACCATCAACTCCCAAAAACAATGATTGGCTCTTCTACTCTCCATACACCATATTTGTACCTTATCTATCACTTTCTTCTCCCCTTCTCTTCCCCCTCCCTACCTCCTTTCTTCCCTCTGTCATCCTTCTCTTCTCTACTTCCCCTTCCTCTCTCCTTCTCCTCTCTCTTTCTCCTCTTTCCACTCCTCATTTCTCTCCTCCTCTTCCCTGCCCCTTGCCCTCTCTCCTATCCCTCTCTTCTTCCCTTACCTCTCTCCTCTACTTCATACTCTTCATCTCATTTACTTGGTGCATTTCAGCTTCTGAGCGAGCTCCATTTTATGTAGATGTTATTTATAATTCCTTTTCAATATACACATTTAATTTTGAGATATACCTTCCTCCTTTAAAAAAAAAGTATACATATATAGTCATTGTGCTTCTAAACCCCACCCACCCAACCTAATGTAGACCTGGTTACAATTCCCAGCTATTCTCATCATTATATTTATATAATTATACATCCTTACACGCCCCCAATTTGTGATTCTGTCTTTAAATCTCAAGTTTCTCATTGTAAGTATATTTGTAACTTTGACTGGCCACTAAAATGAAGGACTACCTGTATTAGAAGATCAGAATTAGCTCCGTCACTGCTCCCCTTGGCTCTTCCTCTATCCCTCATTCCAAGTTGCTCTGTAATTTTTCGACCAAACGTTTGCCCTGCTTTGGGGTCCACAGTGGGATTTCCAGATGGCTACGGTTGACTTTGGGCCAAACCTATTTCACCCATAATAATGGTAGAGAGTCATGAAAACAATCCTCTTGATCGTAATTCATCAGAAAATGTGTTTCCTCTCAAGTTGCAATCCCCAATCCAGCTTCACGACATTACCAAAGTACTTTGTATTTGAGTGGAAAAATACATAATCTATTCTAGCATTATTGAGGACTGCAAGTGAGAACAGCCATACGCAGTATGGTTTTGAGCAGAAGAACATCTGGTAACAGCTTCAGGTAGCAAGCCATGCCAAGTTTCTTCTTCCCTTCTCCCTGGTCTCATCCTCTTACAGAGAGTGTAATCGGAAACATCTGTCTTCTCTTTCATTCAGAAATAAATGACCCAACTAGCAAAACAGCAGAGGTAACAGAGCAACAGAGAGGCATAGGTTGAAGCAGCTCACAGGTCGAGGAATGGGGGGGGGGGGGTTGCTTCAAACTATTTGTCAGGCAATAAATCATGTAGATGGTTTACTAGCAACAAGTATAAATGTTTTGCTTTATTAAAAAGTAATCTCTCCATAGGAGCCCCAGCTTGCTGTATTGCTCCTAGGAACCTGTGTTAAATTTGGATAGAGGTTCAGTTCCCATCAGAGTACAAAGCTCGCAAAACTGAGGATTTGACTTCATTACAAAATTCATTACATGGAATGGAACAGAACAGAATACAACATAATAGAAAAAAGAATGGCATGAGAATAGAATAGAATAGAATGGAATGGAATGGAATGGAATAGAATAGAATAGAGAAAAAGAATGACATGGGAATAGAATAGAATGGAATGGAATGGAATGGAATAGACTAGAGAAAAAATGGCATGGGAATAGAATAGAATGGAATGGAATGGAATAGACTAGAATGGAATGGAATGGAATAGAATAGAGAAAAAGAATGGCATGGGAATAGAATAGAATGGAATGGAATGGAATAGACTAGAATGGAATGGAATAGACAAGAACGGAATGGAATGGATTGGAATAGAATAGAGAAAAAGAATGACATGGAAATAGAATAGAATAGAATGGAATGGAACGGAACGAAACAGAACAGAACAGAACAGAAAGAAAGAATGGTATGAGAATAGAATGGAATGGAATAGAATAGAATAGAAGAAAGAATGGAATAGAACAGAGCAGAATTCCTTATTGGCCAAATGTAATTGGACACAAGAGGAATTTGTCTCCAGTACATAAGTTCATACAAGCAACAAAGTGATAAGTCATAGATCATAAATCACAAGACACAATCATGAATCATAAGAAACAAACAGCAATTGATAAATCATAATATACCATTTGGAGAAGGTGGTAGGAAAGATAAGAAGATGAGGAAGATGAGTAGGATAATAGCAATACAGCTTACTACATGGGTAAATATCTTTAGACATAAGACAATGCTGTGGGAGTTAGGCATTTAGCCTAACTCTCGTATTGGGGAGTATGAATGGGGATAGACAGACAGGAGTAAGTACCCATTTTACGGTTGTGGTTTAAAATTCAAGTCACAAGTCAGCAAATGGCTGCTACTTTTCCACACATACAATCCAATCCACCCTTGCTCCATTTGACTGTATCTCTGCACATATGATCCGGTGAGAAAATGAATGGCTCAGCCAAATAACAAGAGCAAGATAACGTACGGATCACCTCCATTGTATCGGTGATGCTCTGGAAAAATATCTGGGTAATCTGATGCAATGAAAATAGTAGAATCACCTGCTTTTTTAAGAGCTGAAGCTACTGTAGATGGCATCGTGATTGGTTGTGATTATTATTGATTTTTATTGGCTAAATGGCTGAAGTCTATATTATTCTGTAGAAAGTTAGCACCCACCCCTTTCCTAGAAGAATGAAATATCCTAGGAAATATTAAAAAGGCAGAATATTATATTTCCCTGAATGAGAAAAGGGAGAAACATGTTTTTAAAGACAAAATACTCCCCTGAAGGTTCCTGCCCACCCCCTTTTGTCAATGGGCCATTAAGGCCTGGGCCAGTCTATCCTACATAACAAATGTAGGATTAGTCTTCCACCCATTTCACCACATGGCACCTGGGAAGATTACATCAGCCAGCAGGACAAACAGGCTTGGCTCTCAGCACAGCCTACAGAGTTGTAGGCCTGCACCGACCCCTGGGAGTCTGACCACCAATCACAATGCATTTCTTACCAGTGACGTGCGGTGAGGTTTACGCCTGGTGAGGCTGGTGACGTCATCAGGAAGGCGGGGAATGGGACCATGTGTGCTGGAGGCTGAGGCTGCCTCAGTCTCCAGCACACGTGATCCCATTCCCCACCTTCCTGAGCGCGCTCCGCCGGCTTGCGCTCCCCAACCGCAGCTGCTTTTTAGTGCTTTTCTGTGCGTCTGGCGTTTAGGACATCTGACTATCTACCTAAACGCCAGACGCACAGAAAAGCAGCTGCTGTTGGGGATCGCGGAGCGCGAGCCGGCGGAGCCCCTCAGGAAGGCGGGAAATGGATCAGCACACGTGATCCCATTCCCCGCCTTCCTGAGCGCGCTCCACCGGCTCGCGCTCCCCAACAGCAGCTGCTTTTTAGTGCTTTTCTGTGCGTCTGGCGTTTAGGACATCCGGCTATCTACCTAAATGCCAGACGCACAAAAAAGCACTGAAAAGCACTTCGCCTCCAAGCCACTTTGTCTTGATGACGTCGCCGACGTCGCTGCTGGGCACGGACGGACGGAGGTAACCAGAGTGGTGCCGAGGGGTCCGGGCAGACGAAAGAGCGAGCGAGCAAGCGATGGAGGATCAGGCAGCCTGATCTTCGGTCGCTCGTCCGCCGGACTGCCTTGGCGCCACTCTGGCTACCTCCGTCCATCCGCGCATGGCAGCTGCGGCAATGTCATCAAGCCCTTGCCACTTCTGGACGTCAATTGCAGTCGCAAGGAGCGCGCAAAGTACAGCGAAGGCAGGAAGGTTATTGGCGCTTCCGAGAACCCTCCTGCCTCCGCCGGTTGCCCAGCTGGCACCACCCCGCACGGGCTCCTCCTCCTCCCTCCTCTTCCTCTTATATATATGAAACTCCCTCGTGGATATTATTATTTTATATATTATTATTTCATGATGAGAGGTGAGGCTCTGCCTCCCCTGCCTCCAATGACCGCACGTCCCTGTTTCTTACACAGGAACAGGAAGCTCTGGGGTGGGGCCCAACAGAGGACATAAAACCAGGGCACTCTCAGCATCTCGGCCCTTTTTCTTCTTCACCCAACGTCTTGAAGCATGTGATCCCCCTTTTTTGTTCAGGAGTTGAAGCCATGTGGTCCTGTCCACCATTAAACCATCTTTCCAAGCAGCCTCCATGTTTCCAATGCCTTTTTCCCCACTTGGAACTGAACCCAGAATTTCTTCCAACAATTCTAATATTCCAGCTCTTATCCTTTCATGTGAGGTGCCATTGCTCGCTCATTCATTCATTCATTCATTCATTCATCCATCCATCCATTCATTCGAAGAGAATCTATCTAGCTCACGGTTGGATTAGAATCCTTGATGGTCTCTTGCTTATTTTCATGTAGATGTTTCACTACCCAACCACGTAACATCATCAGCGCTACACTGATGTTAAGTAGCTCAGAGATCACCAAGGACTCCACTATTCATCCATTCATTCACTTACTAGCCGTGGTGGCACAGTGGTTAGAATGCAGTACTGCAGGCTACTTCTGCTGACTGCCAGCTATCGGCAATTCGATTCCCACCGGCTCAAGGTTGACTCAGCCTTCCGTCCTTCCCAGGTGGGTAAAATGAGCACCCAGATTGTTGGGGGCAAGAGGCTGACTCTGTAAACTGCTTAGAGAGGTCTATAAAGCGCTGTGAAGCGGTATATAAGTCTATGTGCTATTGCCATTAAGGCCCAGCCCTTCTTCCAAGACAAAAAGATAAGGGGAGGCTTTTTAAATATTTTCCTCACAACAGCAACCCTATGAGGTAAGATGTTGACCTTAGGAATAGTGACTAATTCAAAATCTTTCGGTGAGCTTCTGGCTGAAGATTTGAAGCTAGATCAACCAGGTGTTGGTTGAGGTTCTTGAGTTCGTTGTACCTCCTAAAGATGGAGTAAAGGATGAGTTCCTTCCAGTGAAATCACTGGGTCACCTATCAATCACTGAAGGCCAAAAGATGTTTATTATTATACACACACACACACACACACACACACACACACACACACAAGGCTCCTAGGGTGGAGCTGAAAGGCAAAAGGGAAGCAGTATGCTCCCTCCCATATTTGGGCATACTGGGTGCTTTGACATAACACTTAATTATTTCCTCGGCTCAGCTGATAAGGGAGAAGAGCTTGTGGCTTAGAGGCTAATACAACTGCCTAAAATGTAAATACAGCCCAGGTTGGAATCCCAGTAAGGGTATGGCTAACTGATGAGAGCTAAATAGCTTGAAACAGATCTATACTAGTCTCACTTTATTTATTTATCAGCACAAATACAACATACAAACACACAAATATCAATGTGTATGTGTGCATGTTCCAGCATAACTCTGGAACGCTTCGAACAATTTCAACCAAACTTGGTATACAGATGACTTACTCTCTGGAAACAAATACTGTGAGGGTAAGACGCTTTGGTATGTGTGTTCTGTTATGATACAGTCTGTTGTGCCTTAAAATGGCTTCTACTGTATTGCTGTAAAATTGCTTCTACTGTACAGCACAGTGGAGTTGCCATGGTAACAGCTTCACAATACACTACAAGGGAGCTCCCATAGGTAAGGGGGGAAATCCAACATTAGAAATTACGTTTGGTCCAGACATTTTCCTCCCTATAAATAAAAACCCGAACAACGCTGGGTTATCAGCACCAGTAGAAAATAAATCCTCCAGATTTTTTTTTTAAAGTCTGCTTAAAGAGAATACAGTATGAAATCCAGGCGGGACTTACAACCACAATTAGGCCCAAAATTTACTTTGCTAAGCAAGACATTTTGACCCTTTCTTGCCCCGGCTGTTAAGTGAATTACAGCAGTTGTTAAGTCTTAAGACACAGTTGTTGAGTGAATTTGGCTTCCCTATTGTCATGTAGGAAGTTAGCACCCACCTCCACATGAATGTGCATACCATGTGCTCACACATGCGCATGTGTCTTACCATCCAGCAACGTCTCCGTGACGCTCCAGCTGTTCGGCGGAGCATTGTACAGGCACTGTATATGCCATGCGTGTGTATGGAAGCACCAAAGAGTTTAAAGACAGGTAAGGAGCGCAGGCGGGTGGGCGGCCCTCCAGAGCACCGTACCAGAATGGTATCCGGTGTTCCGGGCAGGCTCCCGTACGCCCATACCAGCGTGTACCGCCTGCAATCCACCACTGCCTGTGATGCTCCAGCTGCTTGGCAGAGCATCGCGCAGGTGCCGTACGCTCCATGCATATACACGGAAGCCCCAATCGGCTCATATACAGGTAAGGACAGCAGGCGGGTGGGCAGGCCCTCCGGAGCACCATACTGGAACAGTACCTGGCGCTCCCAGCAGGCACCAGTACGCCCATAACGGGGCGTACTGGCAGTATCCCACCACTGCTTCAGGCAGACCCATCTGCAACAGAAACTCACCACATGGCATCTGGGAACTCAACTAGGCTTGGGACTCAAATAATACACAATCTATAAAGTTAGATTAAACCGTTGGGAGTCTGACAACCAATCAGAATACATTTCTTACACAGGAACAGGAAACAGAGAGATGGGGCCGAACAGAGAGTATTAAAAACTCAGGAACACTAGCAAGCTCCTTTCCCCCCTTTTTTCTTCTTCACCCAACATCTGGAAGCATGTGATTCCCCCTTTTCTGTTCAGGAGCTCCAAGCCATGTGGTCCCGTCCACCATTAAACCATCTTTCCAAGCAGCCTCCATGTTTTCAGTGACTATTCCCCCACTTGGAACTGAACCCAGAAGGACATTTCTTCCAGCAGTCAGAAAGTTGCAAGGGTCGCATGACCCCAGGACACTGCAACCGTCATAAATGTGAGTCAGTTGTCAAGCAGATGATGGATTTCGATCACGGCACCTTGAGGATGCTGCAATGGTGGTAAGTGTGAAAAACGGTCATAAGTCATTTTCTTCAGTGCTGTTATAACTTCCAACAGTCACTAAAGGAACTGAGGAGTACTTGTATTTAATTTGGGCTGCCAAACTATGGGGAGACATATACTGTATGGAAATATACTGTAGTAGGACTGATCCCAATAAATATTCATACAGCTGCTGTCTGCTACCTTCAAGAATCTTTTTCTTTCTTTCATTCTTTGTTATTCATAAACAGGGGAAACTGATTATCAAGTGAAAGAAACCCATTATGACTGTTGGCTAAACACACAATATAAACCAGCTGAACAGAGATTTATTAAAATCTTCTACCTTGCTCCTCTTAAAAACGACTGCAATTTGGAGTATTATTTGTGGCAATCCAGAGTTATGCGGCCCTTTGCTCTTTGGCTTTCTACAATCATTTGCAGACAGATGTGAGTCCATTTTCAATCCGCCAAGTCAACTCTGTTTACGCCAGAACTCTTGGAAATCAAGCTCTGAGGAGTAAAAGCTGGTATCGTTTTCAGTTTTAAAAGCTTTCGAACTTTGGCTTGAAAATTAGGTGCTTCAGAATGGCGAAAGGCTTGCCAGCTGTTGGACAAAATGCCCATCTAGGTTCCGTTTCAAGTGGGGGAAAAGACGCTGGAAACATGGAGGCTGCTTGGAAAGACGGTTTAATGGTGGACAGGACCCCATGCCTTGGAGCTCCTGGGTGAAAAGGGCTGAGATGCTGAGAGTCCCTGGGTTTTATGCCCTCTCTGGGCTTTGAGCTTCCTGGGGCACAGGAAGAGTATCCTGATTGGTTGCTGTCAGAGGTCATAGCTAGCTTTGTAGGTGGTCTGTGTGCTAAGTTTGGTTGCAACTTGGTGGGTGGTGCAATGAAGGGCAATGAAATGGCTCTGCCTGAAGGGGGTGGATCTTTGTTATACCACTTCTGCACTGTGTCATCGTTGGAAATGGCCAATGGACAGGAACAGTGAGGAGAGGGCAGGAGTGATTCCTGCCCAGTTCACAGGTTCCAATTGGAGTGGAGAACTTACATGTGAAGCACTAAGGCAGGGGTGTCCAAACTTGGGAACTTTAAGACTTGTGGACTTCAACTCCCAGAATTCCCCAGCCAGCATAGCTGGCTGGGGAATTCTGGGAGTTGAAGTCCACAAGTCTTAAAGTTCCCAAGTTTGGACACCCCTGCACTAAGGCAAAGCAGACAGCACATGTCAGAAAAGGCGGATTTCAGCACACAATAGCAATAGCACTTAGACTTATATACCGCTTCACAGTGCTTTACAGCCCTCTCTAAGCGGTTTACAGAGTCAGCATATTTCCCCCCAACAATCTGGGTCCTCATTTTACCCACCGCGGAAGGATGGAAGACCTGAGTCAACCTTGAGCCTGGTGAGAAAGATGGAAAGGGCTAGGTCAGGGGTCGGCAACCTTAAACTCTCAAAGAGCCACAAAGGTCCTAACTGGAAGCCCCCCCAGTCAATTCTGGAGCCGACTGGAAGTTGAGTTCCCCCACCATAGAGTCTCCTCCTAGCGCCGCATCCTTTTTCCTCTACCGGTTGTAACCAAAAGCTCTATCAATTGTGCCGACGACCGACAACAGGGAGCCGCAGCAGAGGGATGAAAGAGCCACATGCAGCTCCAGAGCCGCAGGTTGCTAATCCCTGGGCTAGGTGCTCATAGAGGATGGGTTCCTACCTTAAGTGGTCACGATTCTACTCTCTTGTTGGAGCAAGCTACAGATCAGCCCTTCACTGCATTTAACATAGGAACACGGAAATTAGTAGGCCTTGAATTACAGATAGTCCTCGACTTATGACCACAGTTGAGCCCAAAACTGATGTTACTAAACAAGACATTTGTTAAGTGAGCGTTGCCCCATGTTACGACCTTTCTTGCTCAAGTTGTTAAGTGAATCACTGCTGGTTTGTTAAATTAACAACACGCTTGTTAAATGAATCTGGCTTTTGGACTTTGCTTGTCAGAAGGGCGCAAAATGGGATCACGTGATCCTGGGACACTGCAACCATCATAAGTATGAGTCAGTGGCCAAGGACCTGAATTTTGATCATGTGACCGTGGGGATGTTGCAATGGTTGTAAGCGTGAAAAATGGTCGTTGGTTGCTATTTCAGTGTCATTATAACTTCAAATGGTCACAAAATGAACTTGTAAATCAAGAACTACCTGTAGACTACTTAATGCAGGGGTGTCCAAACTTGGGAACTTTAAGACTTATGGACTTCAACTCCCAGAATTCTGGGAATTCTGGGAGTTGAAGTCCACAAGTCTTAAAGTTCCCAAGTTTGGACACCCCTGACTTAATGAGCTAAACTTTGATCCAGTGAGCCCGAAATATCAAGGGGCTCTACGAAGCATCTTTGGCTGCAATACTACAGTATATTTATATCTAGATATCAGTGGTGGGATGCAGGCGGTACGCCCTAGTATGGGCATACCGGTGCTGCTGGGAGCACCAGGTACTGTTCCGGTACAGTGCTCCGGAGGGCCCACCTGCCCACCCGCCCTTCTTCCCTGTATTTGAGCTCTTCAGCGCTTCTCCGCAGGGGCAAGGAGCGTACGGTCCCTGTGCAATCCTCCGCCGAGCAGCTGGAGCGTCGTGGAGGTGTCACAGAGCGTTGCAGGAGGTAAGGACGCATGCGCACACTGCACATCTTCATGTGGTGGACACCGGGCCTCGTTGCACCGTACTGGTTGCAATGGGATCCAGAACCTACCACTGCTATATATCTATCTGTATCTCTATCTATCTATATCATCTAGATATCTACATCTACCTCTATCTCTATCTATATCATCTATATCTATGTCTCTCTCTCTCTCTCTCACCCGAAGACAACATTGGCTAAGATGCTGAGTTTGTCAGTCAGAAAGGTTGGCAGTTCAGCAGTTTGAATCCCTAGCAGCATGTAACGGAGTGAGCTCCTGTTACTTTTCTCAGCTTCTGCCAACCTAGCAGTTCGATAGCACGTAAAAATGCAAGTAGAAAAATAGGAACCACCTTTGGTGGGAAGGGAACAGCGTTCCATGCGCTTTCGGCATTTAGTCATACCAGTCACATGACCATGGAGACGTCTTCAGACAGCGCTGGCTCTTCGGCTTTGAAACGGAGATGAGCACCGCCCCCCTAGAGTCGGGAACAACTAGCACCCATGTGCGAGGGGAACCTTTATCTTTATAGTATATTAGATTTTTGCCATAATTTCCTTCCCTGAGATAGGCCATCCATTTTAGGCCATCCATTTTCCGGGCTTCAAATAACTCTGAGAAGGGATGAGAATCTACCAGTTTGAAGGCAACAATTATTATTTGAAAAGCAACATTCAAATATAGCAACTCACTGATGGGCAGCTAATTGTCAGGTCATCCAGGGAGAGAATGATCATCTCTGCAGCTTGACTGAGATGAAAGCCTGACTGTATTTGTTCGTCCAGATCTCTATCCTACACGTGGGCTGGAGGCCGTATTGTAGCCAAAAAGAACAGATGCAGCCATGGAAATTGGCCAAATTAACAATAGAAACGAATACTTGTTTAACCAAAGTTTCTTCTCTGCGGTGCCTTGTCCATAGGGGAGAAGTTACACTATATACAAAGAGTTGGGGCATGACACCAGTAACATCCCCATTGAGTAAACAGTTCTAACAAGACCATTTGTCTGGAGCATTTGCCAAAAGGAAAAAGAAAAAGAAAGAAAGAAGAAACCTCAGCACCTGGAAAGCTGGCAATGCACAAACTGTGGAAGAAGGATCTAAGGGAAGCAGCCATAAATGTTTAACCCACTGGGCAGCAGAGAAGGCTTCTTACGTTATCCCATTTAAGAAAAATGAAACATTTTGGCTGCCTCTCCAGGGGAAAATGCTGTTCCCCAGATTGCTTTTGCAATATGAGATTCAGGAAACCATCAATCAAGGTGGATAAGGAATGGTGTGTAGATGATTCTATCCAGATTAGAAGCTGGGAAGGAAGGAAGGAGGGAAGGAAGGAAGGAGGGAAGGAAGGAAGGAAGAAAAAGAAGGAGGAAGGAGGGAGGGAGGGAAGGAAGGAAGGAAGGGAAGAAGGAGGGAGGGAAGGAAGGAAATGGAGGAGGGAGGGAGGAAGGAAAAAGGGAGAGAAGGAAGGGAAGGAGGGAGGGAAGAAGAAAGGAGAGGAGGATGGAGGGAGGGAGGAAGGAAAAAGGGAGAGAAAGAAGGAAGGGAAGGAGGGAGGGAAGAAGGAGGGAGAGGAGGGAAGGAGGAAAAAGGGAGAGAAGGAAGGAAGGGAAGAAGGAGGGAGAGAAGGTAGGAAGGGAAGGCCGGAGGGAAGAAGGAGGGAGAGAAGGCAGGAAGTGGAGGAGGGAGGAAGGAAGGAGGGAGAGAAGGAAGGGAGAGAGGGAGGGAGGGAGGAGGAGAGAAGAAAGAAAGGGTCGGAGGGAGGGAGGAAGGAGGGAGGGAGAGAAGGGTCGGAGGGAGGGAGGGAGGGAGGAAGAAAGGATGGATATAAGACGAATGAACACAACACATGAGATCCCAGTTTTAACAGGGGAAGTTCCATTCTTGGTGCAAATTGCTTTGAATCACCATTTGTCTTGACCCCAACAGTCTCTTAGGCCAGAGAAGACAAGATGTAGCTTAACAAAAACTCAGATCTCTCTGCTAAAATCTACACTGGGTGATGTACAAAATCTTAGGCTAAGTGGTGGATGTGTGTTGTGGAAATGCATGGCTACTGACATGGTAATATGTGGCTGCACACCTTGCACGAACTCGGACAATTCAGGCTTATTCCGTAAGCCGTGGTCCAGTTAACCATGGATTAACACCTGCAAACACACAAGGAGGGTCCATTGAAGTCACTAAATAGCAATAGTACTTATATACCGCTTCACAATGTTTTTACAGCCCCCCCCCCAAGCGGTTTATAGAGTCAGCATATTGCCTGGGTCCTCATTGTACCAACCTTGGAAGGATGGAGGGATGATAGTTCCTAAAGGGAATCCCCCAATCAGAGAATGTACCGTATTTTTTGGAGTATAAGATGCACCAAGATTTTGAAGAGGCAAATTAAAAACATTTTTTTGCACTCTGAAGACCTACCAAAAACGGCCCGTTTTTTGCAAAAATGGGTCCAGTTTTTTTGTCCAAAAAAAGAGCATGCATAGCCTTTAGGAGGCTTATACAGTGCTCCTGGGGGCTGGGGGGCAAAATTGATCAAAGAACGGTCCATTTTTTGCTCATTTTTGCCCTCCCCAGCCCCCAGGAGCACTCTACAAGTCTTCTAAAGCCTATGCATGGCCATTTTTGCAAAGGGGGAGGGGTTTCAGGAGGCCAAAATGCTGTATTCAGTGTATAAGACACACCCAGATTTTCACCCTTTTGGGGGGGGAGGTGAGTCTTATACTCTGAAAAATCTGATCTGGGCCTTTGCATTTCTGGGTTTGGTTTGGTTTACTATTAAAATGTGATTCCACCCATTCACTCAGCAATGAAATCTTCAGAAATACACTGGCTGTGCCAGATATGTTTAGCAGAACATAGAGTCCTGTTGGCTCAGGCTGAGGGCCTTGTCTAATCCAGGATCCTGTTTCTAACAGTGGCCAGCCAGAGACTCCAGGAAGTTTGCAAACAGGGCATGGAAGCAGTCACTGTCTCATATTTGACGAGAACATCTGGTTTTCATTCCCCCCTTATCCTTTCTTAGTCTTTGTGAACAAAGCACTCCCATTTCTCTGTTCCCTTCCCTTCCGTGTGCAGATGCCGGACCAATATTTGCGACATCTAGTGGTGGATGCTTTAAAGGGCTAACAAAACAAAGGCCGGGGAGGGGGGAAGCAGGGAAAAAACAATGGTGTTGCAAAAAAAGAGAATTCTACCCTGTTTTCCCGAAAATAAGACAGGGTCTTATTTTCTTTTGACCCCTGAAATAAGCGCTCTGTCTTATTTTCAGGGAGGTCTTATTATTTTTGAGGTGCAGGAGACGGCGAGTGTGGTCATGTCATGGCCGCTGCTGTTGCGCTACTACGGCAGTGAGGCACAATGCTGGGCCTGCTTCTCTTTTTGTGGCGGCCATTAGCATGACAGAAGGGGCGCGGTGGCTAATTGTGGGAGCGGCTGTTAGGTAAGGGCGTGTTGGGTGCGTGGGGCATGTTCCCCCTCCCTTCCCCCACTCCAGCCTCACCTCCTTACCTCGTGTTGTTTGCACGGCAAGCAACCAGAGGAAATGGCGGGGACCGGCTGCACTTGTGTTTAAATATTTTTGGAGAGGGCTTAATTAGGGGGGAGGGCTTATTTCAGGGCATGCATTCAAAAGCCCGATTGGGCTTATTACCTAGGGAGGTCTTATTTTCAGGGAAACAGGGTAGTTGCCAAGGAAAAATGATCCAAAATTGTGAAGATTATTTAGACAATACGAGAATATATTGCTTGAACCTTCAACATGATTGCACAGGACAACCCACTGCTGACAGGAGAGCCTGGGGAGGAGAGCAGGGTGGGAAAAAGTTATGAGGATAGCCATGGCCACCATTTTGTTTTGGTTTTGCTTAATCATCGCCTCAGCTGCTGCTTTTCCCTCAGGATTCCTATTCCCGCAGTTGTCGTTCGTTTTTTTGTGGGGCAAGCCTGACTTTCATTGTCCCTATTGGTATTAGAAGTGTGATATGAATTTTTAAACTTATTTATATTCATAGAAGGGACTGTCACTGCGTTAATTGTTTGCTAGCTGAACTGAGATATACTGTGCAGGTCATAGGCCTTATCAGCAAAGATTTACTGCGCATGCTTCTTAACACATTTCATATACATCACACATTCCAGAGACTTCTTTACTTTTGATCTTCTGTTCGTCTGCCAAGAAGGTGGGCGACAATTGCTCTTGCCAAAATGTAACAATTAGATAGATTTGTTTTAGTTTCATTTTCATATTAAATTTTGTTTTTTTAATTAGAACTTGTTATCGGGTCTGATTTTAGCTTTTTCTGAAGATATGCTGTTTGGAAAAGCCGATGGTCTACACCTCATTAGCTCAGGGTGAAATTTCCCCTGACAGGGACGTGGTGGCTCAGTGGCTAAGACGCTGAGCTTGTTGATCAGAAAGGTTGGCAGTTCAGTGGTTCAAATCCCTAGCGCCACGTAATGGAGTGCATGATCAAAAACTCAGGGGCTTGGCAACTGATTTATGACGGTTGCCATGTCCCGGGGCCACGTGATCTCCTTTTGCGACCGTCTGACAAGCAAAGTCAATGGGGAAGTCAGATCCACTTAACAACAGGGTTACTAACTTAACAACTACAATGGCAAGAAAAGTCGTAAAATGGGGCAAAACTCACTTAACAAATGTTTCACTTAACAACGCAAATTCTATGCTCAATTGTGGCCATAAGTCAGGGACTACCAGTGTGACCCAAGGAGAACCAAAAGAAGAGGGAAAGAGTAAAGATTGGAAAGGCCCCCAATTCAGAGTTGACACATGTTTATACTTCTGTCGTAATTCAGAAACAAGGAATTTGGAGGGAGGGGAGACATAGTCCTGACAGTATCCAATTAGGAACTTCTTTCCTTTCCTTTTTCTTTTTCTAAACATAAATGATGATATAGTGATTTTAACATTGAGCCCAAAAATGTAACTTCTATTTTATATCGTGAAAACAACTTAATGACTTTTGCATGCGTTGGTTTATCTGTATGTTACTAAAACTGTCACCTGTGTGGCCTTTACTTTTCAACTTTTACTGTATTTTTCAGAATATAAGATGCTCTGAAATATAAGACGCACCTAGATTTTGGGGAGGAAAACAAGGGGAAAATACCTGCCTCTGCCTCTCAGCAAGTTGCTTCCTTGCAACAAACTGTACAGACAATATACACTGTTCGTAGTGTTATATTTCAGACCATACTTGTACAGATGCTGTTAAAATTGATGTGCTTCCTGGAGGTATAGTTATTCTCTGCTATTTAAAAGAATAGCACTTTTTAAAACAACAGCATGGGGCCTCTTCAGATCAAGCACTTATTTTAAAAAGCTTCTTCATTTTGTTAAGTTGTCTAAAATAATAATAAAGCAGCCTTTAAAAAATAAGTCTAATAATTTGAACATTCTATAGGCATTTATAGTTGTTGACTTACCTCCTTGCAGCAAACAGCCTGATTAGCACAAGAAAAAAAAAATCTGCCTCCCAGCAATTTGCCAGTGGAGCAAACATCAACTTTCACTTTCAATTTCTCCCGATCATCAGCTGTTAGAGGCTGCAGGGATTGCTATATAGTTTATTGAAGCCTCCGCAAGCCCCCGTTTGCTTCAAAGAGGTAAATTGGAGGCAGAGGCAAAGGGCTGGGGCCGGTGGGTGGGTGGGGCTACATTCAGTGTATAAGGCGTAGCCAAGTTTTCTTTTAGGGGGGAAAAAGGTGCGTCTTATACTCCGAAAAATATGGTAGTGAAAAAGTGTCCAATATTTAAACTAAGCAACAATATTTGAACTAAGGTTCCTCAAATGGGTTAACATACAGAATGTATCAGAGGTGGGTTTCTAGTCTTTTCACTACCGGTTCGGGCACGCTCACACATGCGTGCAACGCTTCTGCACCAGTGGTGGGTTGCTACTGGTTCAGACCGGTTCAGACAAACCGGTAGTGGTTTGGTGGCCTGGGTTGCTGGAACCGGCAGCGACCCAGGCCGGCCACGCCCCCGAACCGGTTCTCCACTGGCACCGCTCTTGATTTTAGGTTCTGTGCACAGAACAATTTTCATTAATAATAATTTACTTTTTTTTCATTTTTTAATGTTTTTGCACATGCGCAGATATATTTATGTGCAAATGTGCACATAAAGCACCAAACTGGCAGTAATGCTGGCAGAAACCCACCCCTGTTCTGGGCATCCGAGCCAAACTGGCAGGAACCCATCTCTGGAATGTATCCAAAACGCTGGACCTATGGCTTGCATGGGTTTGAAATTTGGCAAATTTGTGGCTGTTTCAGTGGTTCACAATTAGCCCTCCAGGGGTTTAAGTAGCCCAGTCTCTCCTTTGGCTGCTGGAGATCAACTAAACCAGTCCTGCCCTACCCTCCAGAGGCAGGTAGATCCACCTTCAGAACGGTCAGCCATAGTTAAGCCTGTAGAAAGTTGGACATCCCTCCCACTGCTTTTCGCCCTTGGCCATTCTGTTTCTCTCTTTAGGTAATGAAATGCTCTCTGAACAGTGCTCTCAGTGGGTCATGGGTTGTCTGGTGTTTACTAATAGTATTTTGAGCATTACTTGTATGACTTGGTTTATTACTTGTCTATCTTCGGAAAATAAAGGTAAAATAAAAGGTAAAGGAGTCCCTGCAGATTTTACTCTGCTAGTCATCCCAAAGGTGCTTTTTCAAGAGGCAACTGGACTTTCTGGGGGTTTTTTTCTTCGAAGATGTTTCACTTCTCATCCATGAAGCTTCTTCAGTTCTGAAGAAGTACAAAGCTGAAGAAGCTTCTTGGATGAGAAGCAAAACGTCTTCAAAGAAAAAAAACCCAGAAAGTCCAGTTGCCTCTTGAAAAAACACCTTTGGGACAACCGTGACCTGGATGACTGAGAATCTCCATAGATCCATCGGTCCTCTCGCCGCTCCTGTTCAACACATATATGAAGCCGCTGGGTGAGATCATTCGTGGTTTTGGGGTGGGATATCATCTGTACGCTGATGATACACAGCTGTACATTTCCACCCCGAACCACCCCAACGAGGCCGTCGAAGTGATGTCCCGGTGCTTGGAAGCCGTACGGATCTGGATGGATGACAACCGACTCAAGCTCAACCCCTCCAAGACGGAGTGGCTGTGGGTTCCGGCCCCCTGGTTCAACCAGTTACTTCCATCTCTGGCCATTGGGGGCAACCAACTGGCCCCCATGGAGCAGGCGCGCAATTTGGGCGTCCTCCTGGATGCCCGGCTGTCCATGGATGACCATGTGACAGCCGTGGCAAGGGGGGTGTTCCATCAGGTTCGCCTGATGCGCCAATTGCGCCCCTTATTGGACCGGGATGCCTTACGCACAGTCACTCATGCGCTGGTGACGTCTTGCCTCGACTACTGCAATGCTCTCTACATGGGGCTTCCCTTGAGATGCACTCGGAGACTCCAGTTGGTCCAGAATGCGGCCGTGCGGGTGATTATGGGGAGTACGAGGTACTCCCATGTGACACCTCTCCTGCGCGAGCTGCACTGGCTTCCTGTGGTCTATCGGGTGCGTTTCAAGGTTTTGATAACGATCTTCAAAGCGCTCCATGGCTCAGGACCTAGTTACTTGCGGGATTGTATCTTGCCCCATACATCCCTGCGACCAATTCGCTCGCACAGAGAGGGACTTCTCCAGGTGCCATCCACCAGACAATGTCGGGGGGCGACGCCTAGGAGCAGAGCCTTCTCTGTGACGGGCCCAGCCCTGTGGAACGACCTCCCCCCTGATATTAGGACCACTTCTGACCTCCGCTCCTTCCGTGTAAAGCTAAAGACCCACCTCTTCCAAATAGCTGGCCTGGCTCAACCATAGTTTTATCATATCGCTCCTGAAGGGGTTTTTAATTGTGTATTTTGTATCGTAATTGCAGGGAACTTTTAAATTGAATTTTAATTCTATTTTATTCATTGTTTACCTCCTCCATGCATATGTATATTTTATGTACTGTTTATATTTGTATATTGTATGTGTTTTTAATTGTACGCCGCCCCGAGTCCTTCTGGAGAGGGTGCGGCTAATCAAATAAAATTTGATTTGATTTGATTTGATACACTGCTAGTCATTTCCAACCATAGGAGGCAATGCTCATCTCCATTTCAAGGCCATTTAAAGACATTTCCACAGTCATGTGGTCAGCATGACATCATGGAGCACTATTACCTCCCCACCATAGTGGTACCTATTTATCTACTCGCATTTGCCTGCTAGTTTGTCAGGAGCTAATGTGATGGCTGAGGACGTTGCTCAGATTTCAAACCTGGGCTGCTGGTTTTCCAGTCAACAAGCCCAGCATCTTATCCACTGAGCCACTGTGCTGTCCTATTATTTGAAATTACATTGAAAGAGAGAGGGGAGGAGAAGGAGAAGGAGAAGGAGAAGGAGAAGGAGAAGGAGAAGGAAGGAAGGAAGGAAGGAAGGAAGGAAGGAAGGAAGGAAGGAAGGAAGGAAGGAAATGAGGGAGGGAGAGAGGGAGGAAGGAAAGAAAGAAGGGATGGAGGAAGAGAGAGAGAGGGAGAGAGAGAGAGAGAAAGAAAGAAAGAAAGAAAGAAAGAGAAAGAAAGAAAGAAAGAGAAAAGCAGTTTAAATATTAACAGTTTGCTGCTAATTGTAACTTTCATAAGATGCTTGCATTGCTTCTCATGGTTATCTTGATTCTGCCCACAACAGGACAGGCTGATTTAGAAAAGAGACTGAGCATGTGTGTATCTTCAGAATACAAACTCAACGACACTTAGCTTTAGAGCACAGCCAACAATCCATTATATAAATGCACTTACACACACACACACAGACAGATAGACAGACACGTATACAGATTTATCTCTCTGTCCAGATGTGAGACTCCAGCCCATGAGAAATAGCTTTGATTCCTTATATTTAGGCAGATGAAGAGCTTTTTAAACAACCTTGAATTTCAAATTTATTTTCAGACAATTGATAATAAAGATGGAAGATTTTTGGAGGACATATACTCCTATCTCTTTTTGGGGGGGGAACAGCTATACTGCCCTCCCTTTTAACATGCGTACCCTGCCATTAACCTCCAGGCTTAACTATAGGCATGAAAAATATAATGCAAATGACAGTTATATCAGTATATACTCCTTTTTTTCAGTCGAGGTAGCCTTGCGAATAATCATTGAGCCTCTTTCATTCTGACTAGCTTTGTCTCAGGCAGAACCCAAAGATATCTCCCAGGACAGAGCTACATTTAACTTGGAACCCTCTGCTGTAAATCCCCCCCAACCCTTATTCCCGCAATGCTTGCTGTAATCAAATAAGTTCTAGGAATGGGTGAGAGTCGCGTAGCGTGGGTGCTTAGCCATTGTCTTTGTTTGCAACATTTGGAGAGAACACCCAGGAACTGCATTCAGTCTTGGTCGCCACAATGTAGAAAAGATGTGGAGACTCTAGAAAGAGGGCAGAGAAGAGCAACAAAGATGATGAGGGGACCGGAGGCTAAAACATATGAAGAACGATTGCAGGAACTGGGCATGTCTAGTTGAATGAAAAGAAGGACATGGGGAGACATGATAGCAGTTTAAAGGGCTGCCACAAAGAAGAGGGAGTCAAACAGTGGTGGGTTTCAAAAGATTTTTAGAACCTATTCTGTAGGTGTGGCCTGTTTTGTGGGAGTGGCTCGGTGATCATGTGACTGTGTGGGAGTGGTCTGGCGGTCGTGTGACTGAGTGGGCATGGCCAACTTGGAAAATGTGGTGAAACTCACTCAACAATGCTCTTGCTTAGCAATCAAAATTTTGGGCTCAAATGTGGTCATAATTTCTCTTTCTCTTTCTCTTTCTCTTTCTCTTTCTCTTTCTCTTTCTCTTTCTCTTTCTCTTTCTTTCTTTCTTTCTTTCTTTCCTTCCTTCCTTCCTTTTGTCTCTCTCTCCCACTTTCTTTTTCTTTCTTTTTTCTTTCTTTTTTCTTTCTTTCTCTCTCCTTCTTTCTCTTTCTCTTTCTATCTTTCTCTTTCTATCTTTGTCCCTCTCTTTTTTCTCTTTCTCCCTCCATTCCTTCCTTCCTTCCTTTCTTATGTGCACCTCTCCCACTTCCTTCCTTCCTTTCTTTCTTTTTCTCTTACTTTCTCTCTTTCTCTCTCTCTCTCCCACCCTCTCCCTCTTACGCACACACGTCCCTTCCCATTATTTTCATAGATATATTCTATAAACTAAAACTGGTGCCCAATAAATCTTATGATCAGGCATTCTGTGTCCTACAAGCCAATTCTCAGAGCTTCATCTGTGAATGGAGAGTTACATCCCTAAGACTCCCAATTCAGCCTCTTACCGCTCAGGGGGTTAACTGAATATGGTTAGTCGTCCTGTTATCTCTTAGCCTTGGTTCCTGCCTTTTTAGCAGAGCGGCAGAGAGGGCTAATTTCAAATGGCTTTTTTTGCTTTTGCTGAAGCCAGATTTCTCTGCTGCTCGGTGGGTGACCTGGTGGGTGTCCGAAGGTGTTGGGCATGCCACGGAAGGCACACACATCACACACACAGCGCTTGCCGCAATGCAAGTCTCATGTGTAAGGGGAGCTGAATCAGCTGGGAGGCTGGCAAAAAAGAAGCCTCTGTTTCTTCACTGCCGTGGCTTGCAGACAAAAGAGGCAGGGATGATGGCTGGCAATCACCCCCTCGCCGCTTTCCCGGCCAGCCACCCAGCGAAGCAGGGCAGGCAGGGCTGCAGCCGGCAGGCCGCAGTGGCGGCGGTGGTGAGTGGTAAGTGAAGAGAGCACCGGCCAGCATCGCTGCCTCCTTCCTCTGCGAGCTTGATTTCTCCCTGCCCACACTCGTGGAGGAAGGAGGCAGCGATGCTGGCCGGCACTCTCTTCACTTACCGCTCGCCACCGCTGCCACTGCGGCCTACCGGCTGCAGCCCTGCCTGCCCTGCTTCGCTGGGTGGCTGGCCGGGAAAGCAGAGAGGGGGGCGAGCGCTGGCCATCATCCTTGCCTCTTTTTTCTGCGAGCCGCGGCAGCGGAGAAACAGAGGCTTCTTTTTTGCCAGCCTCCCAGCTGATCCAGTCCCTGTTACACATGCAGTGTGTGTGTGTGTGACAGCTGCCTGGTTTCCAATGGGGGGGGGGAGAAATCCATGCAAAGGGAGGAAAAATGCATGGATTTCTCCCCCACCCATTGGAAACCAGGTGGCTGTCAAAGAGAAGGGAGCATGCGCCACGTGGGCTTCTCCCAATTCTCCTCTCTGGCAAAGGAAGTGAGTGGGTACGGACAGGTGGGGCGAGCAAGTGGAGACTGGGCGGGTGGGAGGAGCGAGCAGGGGAGCAGGCCAGGGGAGGGAGCGTTCCGGTACAGGGCCTCTGGAAGCTCAGGTATGGGAAGGCACATTAAATTTCATGATCGAGTACGCACGTACCGGTGCATACCTGCTGAAACCCACCCCTGGAGTCAAACGATTCTCCAAAGCACCTGAGGGCAGGACAAGAAGCAATGGGTGGAAACTAATGAAGGAGAGAAGCAACCTAGAACTAGGGAGAAATTTCCTGACAGAACAATTAACCAGTGGAACAACCTGCCTCCAGAAGTTGTGAATGCTCAAACACTGGAGGTTTTTAAGGAGAGATTGGACAACCATTTGTCTGTAGGGTTTCCTGCCTAAGCAGGGGGTTGGACTAGAAGACCTCCCAGGTACCTTCCAACTCTGTTATTCTATTCTATTCAAAGCTGTATAGAAAACAGCCATTTTCTGCTGTTGGCTCAATGTTGGGCCTCCAAGACCCCCAAGTATTTATGCTCACCCTTCAAGCGGCCTTCTGGTTCCTACGGGGGACATCTGGCAATGGATATTTTAAAAGTAATAAATAATCTTCTTAAAAACAGGCAAGGTTGGGTTGATTTTGTAAAGGCACTGCAAATATTTATGCAAGGTGCTAAAAAGCAGGATTCCTCTTACTTAGAAGTATCAGGAGAAAGAAAGTCCATTTCTTTCCTTTGTGTAAACAATATAGCAGCATTCTAAACAGATTTATTAGAGGTATCTCTATAAGCCAAATATTTATGGGAGCTACTCTAGATACTCCAAAGAACATTTTAACTACTGTGGGGGTTTTTTTAAGGTTAGGTGCTGGCTGTCTGACTCCCACCTTTTTGTTTATAATAAATGAAACGTGAACTCAAAACTGTTATTTCCTCTTAGCTGTGATTTATGTCTCAGGGAATTTTTGAAAGATCTTCTCTATCCTGCACAGACCAAATTCACAATTATTTTTTCAGAAGGCACTTTAAGAGGGAGAATTGACACTGGGGACACAGGCTGCTTTGTAGAACAAAACCCACAGAATAGGATTGCAAGGGATTTTGATGGTCTTCTAGTCCAGGGGTCATCAACCTTTCGGACCTCAGGGACCACTAAGTTCATAATTTTAAATCCCGAGGACTACTAATATGAATTAGTGACAGGATGGGGTCCTTCAGGCACTTAGCTTGGCCACCTGTTAGCGGAGAGAAGTGCCTGGGGTCAATCCTAGATTTGCTGTCCATTGCAGCTAGGAATCTCAAATACGGCCAAGAATGAATGTTTGTCTTGTAGCCAGCCCAGGCACTAGATCAACCCCTTGCAAACGTTGTCTTTCGAGAGCGTGGCCAAAGTTTTGTGCACTGCTCACTCCAGCACCTGGACTCCCAGGGAGGGAGGGAGGGAAGGGCTGGAGCTACTAAACAGGCAACCAAGTTAGGTGCCTGAAAGACCCCATCCCATCAGCAAACAGAAGTAATTGCTTCGATGGGCCGTATGCGGCACAGGGACCATAGTTTGAGGAACCCTGATTTAGTGCAATATAAAAAATGCAAAAATGCAAAGATTTTTCTGTGGACCACCAGTGGTCCATGGACCACTAGTTGGTGACCTCTGTTCTAGTCCAAACCCTCTGTGAAGGTTCCCCCTTCTCAAGTTGATAGTAGTCATGGAAACGCCTTAGGCATTGACACCCTCTGCTCAAGCAGAAGACCTTATGCCATTCTATCCCTTCTTAAAAACCTCCAGGGAACTCCACAGGCAAGCCCTTCCACTGGATAATTGTTCTCACTGTAGGAAATGTCTCCTTACTTCTAGGTTGGATCTCTCCTTAACTAGTTTCCACCCATTGCTTCTTGTCCTGCCTTCAGGTGCTTTGGAGAATAGGTTGACCAGGCCCTCTTCTTTCTTTCTCAAATATTGGAAGACTGCTATCATGTCACCCCAGAATCTATCTTCATTTGAGTAGACATACCTAATCAATCATGTCTAATTAATATCATTTCTCCTCCTAAATCTGTTTTCCTCTTCCAAGATAACCGGGGGCGGAGGGGACAGGATGGAGACCTTACTTGGATAGTTGGTTTTCAAGGCTGGCTCACCCATGGGTGAATGTAAGCCATCAAGTGCCAGCAGTGGAGTAAGAGAAGAAGAATGGAATTGAAGATTCCCCAGGTCAAAAGTCAAAGTTGCATCCACAGGACAGATGAGAAAAGGAGTAAGATGTCTTAAGGGCCATCAGCCTTTTTCTAATTGGCTAATTTCAGCCACCCGACCTCTTCCAGGGATAGCTAAAGGCAGGAGTGGTCTTGCTACAGGTTCTCCCAGGTTTGGGAGAACCTGTAGCTAACATTATGGCTGGTCCCGAGAACCTCCAAATCTCCCCCCTGGCTGGCCTTTATTAAAAATGGGCTGTTATTTTCTGTATTGTCCCCTTCTGGAGGAGGGGAAATGAAAAATGGAGCACACAGGTGCCCCAGGAGGCCAAAAACAGGCCCGTTTTTCACTTCCGCTGCCTCCAGAAGATAGATAGAGAAAGAGAGAGAGAGATAGACAGAAATAGAGAGGGAGAGAGAAAGAGAGTCAGAGACAGAAAGAGAGACAGACAGAGAGAGAGAGAGAGAGGGAGAGAGAGACTTGTCGATCGTAAGCTCCTTGGGCTAAGAAGAATTGCTGCAAAATTGAGTTTCCTGAAGTGGACCACTAAACTCCTAAACAACTGAAAAAGCAATATATTAAAAAGAAAAGGCAGCCAAAAGAGCAACATGAGAACAAAAGCAAATCAAACACCCCCAGGAGCAAAACAAACGAAAGTTTAATTTGTGTGCATTGTTTGATGGACTGTTAAATTGGCCACGCCCACCTAGTCACATGACCTATCCATGCCCACCCAGTCACATGTCCACCTAGCCATACCCTCCCAGCCAGTCTGCCCCCTCCAACCGTCTGAAGGATTGTGAATTGGCCCCCTGTTTAAAAAGTTTGAGGACCCCTGATCTAACTTAATGGCAGAATAACTGTGACGTGTGCGAGCCTAACAATGAAAATTTCCATCGATGCTCATGGAAGATGCTACCCATAAAATAAAATAAAAACCGTCCTCCTACAAACACCTCTGGATTCTAATCTTGTAAGCCAGGGGTGTCAAAGTCAATTTCATTGAGGGCCGCATCAGGGTTGGATTTGACCTCCGGGGAGTCTAGGCTGGGCATGGCCAGCTCAATGTCACTTGTGGCCGGGGCGCCTGTGGTGGCCCGAGCATTCTGCCAGTGAAAATGGGCTCCTGAGCTCTGTTTTCGGCTGCTATGGCCTCCTGCAACCCTCTGCCAGCAAAAATGGACCTTGGGAGGGCAGAGACATCACGGGCTGGTCCTTCGCTGTTTCCAGGGTGGCCCCTGGGCCAGACCTAAGCACCCCGCGGGCCAGATTTGCCCCGCAGGCCTTGAGTTTGACACCCCTGTTGTAAACGTTTGATCTACCATCTTGCTCTGATTAAATGTCAGTGCATTTTGCCTACCCAAAATAATTCTTCAAAAAATGTGTACTGAATAGGAGTAACTGCAGTCCCTAAACAAGGCTGCCATTAGTTGTTCCAGATAGCCTTAATGCTTAGTGCTGTTGCTAATACATCAGCCGCCGTCTAAATGCCAGACCGAGTGACCTCAACTCTTGTGGTTATCTTGTTATCACTCACTGGACCATGGAGGCCTCATACAAGCTTTTTCAAAACAATCTGCGCCCTAACCAGGCAGGAATTTCAACTGAATCCAGCTGCAAAGGTTCAAGGAACTGTGCAACTTGGACTGTGGCCTGTTTTATACTGACTCATATTTCATCTTTATTTTCTGTTGGGTTATAAGTGGAAGGCAAGTCTTAGTATACTAGAAAGCCCAAGGAGATCCGGTGCATTCTTGCCTGAGGATATGGCTTAGTTAAAGACACTGTTACATCAGTTTGATTAGGTAGCTCTACATTCTACAAAATTAAGATGCAGTAGTGTCCTTCTGAGGTAGATTTGAGATGTGGGAAGAGCAACTTTAATCCTTCCTTCCTTCCTTCCTTCCTTCCTTCCTTCCTTCCTTCCTTCCTTCCTTCCTTCCTTCCTTCCTTCCTTCCTTCCTTCCTTCCTAGCACCAAGTTCATGTGACATGTTTGTGCCGCTTTAGAAAGTCTTGGTAAGACCACCCTTGGAATCCTGCACCCAGTTTTGGTCACCACAATATAAAAAGAATGTTGAGTCTCTGGAAAAAGTGCAGAGAAGAGCAACA
This sequence comes from Natrix helvetica, assembly GCF_964273705.1. Taxonomy (NCBI): domain Eukaryota; kingdom Metazoa; phylum Chordata; class Lepidosauria; order Squamata; family Natricidae; genus Natrix; species Natrix helvetica. The sequence goes on along the minus strand of NC_138558.1, from coordinate 64,980,969 downwards.
AGAATGATTAGGAGTCTGGAGGCGAAAACATTTGTGGGAATTGGGCATGTCTAGTCTAGTAAAAAGGACTAGAGGTGAGACGATAGCAGTGCAGTGGTGGGTTCTTGATCCCGGTGCAACCGGGCCGCGCGTCCACCACATGCATGCACGCAGCATGCACATGTGTACTTACCGCCTGCAATGCTCCAGCTGCTTGGCAGAGTGGGTTTCTGCCAGTTCTAACCTCTTTTACAGAAGAGGTTCCACAAATCTACAGTGCCGTTTAGAACCGGTTCCATTTCCCTCCCCCCGCCCGTCCGCACATCCTCAATATGAAGAGCGAGAGGAGGAATTCTGGGAGTTGAAGTCCACAAGTCTTAAAGCTGTCAAGTTTGAACATCCTAGGGTTTTTTTCCTAAAGGGTTAGGGGTGCAAGGGTCTTGTAACTTGACAGCTTTAAGACTTGCACACTTCAATGCCAGAGTTCCTGAGCCAACATTTTGGTTGCTAAGCAAGAGCGTTGTTAAGTGAGTCTCACCACATTTTACAAGTTGACCATGCCCACTCAGTCACATGGCTGGCAAGCCACTCCCACCCGGTCACAAGGCTGGCAAGCCACTCCCACAAAGCAGGCCATACCTACAGAAGAGGTTCTAAAAATTTTTGAAACCCACCACTGTCGGAAGCCTAGTTTCTGTGTTCACATCGTCTTATAATTGGTCATTGTTGCAGGACAACAGATTCTTTAGATTCTTTTTGCAGAATTGCATTATTATTTACGTACAGGCAGTCCTCAACTTACAACTGTTCGTTCGGTAACTGTTCAGTTACAACAGCACTGAAAAAAGTGACTTATGACCGCTTTTCATCACTGCAGCACCCCCCATGGTCACATGATCAAGATTCAGATGCTTTGCAACTGACTCACATTTATGACGGTTGCAGTGTCTCAGGGTCATGTGACCACCTTTTGCGACCTTCTGACAAGCAAAGTCAATGGGGAAGCCAGATTCACTTAACAATGTTAAATGGTGTAAACTTAACAACGGCAATGATTCACTTAACAACTGTGGCAAGCAAGGTCGTAAAATGGGACAAAGCTCACTTAACAAGTGTCTCATTTTGCAACCTAAATTTTGGGCTCAATTGTGGTCACAAGTGGAGGATTAGCTATATAACATTTATCAACCCTTTACATTCTAAATTCCAAAGCCCAGATACAGCAAATTAAAACAATTTTCAATAAAACCAAGTGATAATTTGAAAAAACTGTTTTAAGAAACTGTGCATCTTAAAAACATAAACCAGCCAAAATCCTTAACCTAGGATGAAACATAAAGAATAAAAAAAGCAAGTTAGAAATTACTTTAGAAATTACAGCTTTTTCAGTGTGAATTATCATTTTCTTTGCTGTCATTTATTTTTCTTTTCTTTTCTTTTTTAAAAAAAGAGCTATAGAAAGAACTCAAAACTGATACTTACATTTGAAGACAAAAACATACAAAACATTTCATGGGTTTATAGTCATTGGCTCTGTACAATATCCTTCTGCTTTTTCTTTTTTCTTTTTTTAATAAAAGTTCAGCCCCTCTTGGCAATTAATTAAAAGGCTTAATATGTTGTGGCATTTCCTCCTCCATTAATATTTATTTATTTTTGCACCCAATCTTTTGGACTGTCAAGGATCCCAGTCTTTCTGAACACAGTCAAAAAAATGTGGTAGGGGGTTGTAGGCTTAACCTTTGTTTCTATGTAAAATATACATTGCACAGATCTTCAAGGAAATGCTTCTCCAGCAGAAGGTCAGAGACAAGATACCTCTTCCCGCATGTTATGAGTGTTGATCCAATCCAAAGGATCTTAAATTTCAATAAAGGTTGTGTCCCAAGCTATATTGCAATATCTTGAAAGGGTGCTTGCTATAAGTTTGCCTTGAAAAGCCTAATGTTTTTTGTTCTCCTTGGCCAAAAAGAAATAAACAGAAACTAATGGAGGTGGGGCTGGGGGGTTGGAAAGCAGGCCAGCTTTGAATTTTTAAAAACTGGACTGACCCACACATTAATATTGCTTGATTTCTCAGCATTTGATGTGTGGCTCAGCTGAATTCATAAACTACATGAGAAAAATGACATTTATGTAAGAGCATAGAATATTCTGATATTTCTTTAAAAACTGGTTTTCTGAATAATGCAAAATACTCAAAATATGTTTATCGCTGATGTAATTGCCACAGTATGAAAGGAATGGTGGTGGGACAGGATTCATTGACAGGGCTGACCTAAAATAAGAATACTCCCGGCAAAGAGATAACTGGTTAAGCCCAATCACAGCATCTCATGAATTGAGTGAACATGGGACTTGAGAGAGATATCTACTGACTTATTACTAAAAGTCTCATTGCATTTATCCAGTGGTGGGATTCAAATGATGTAATAACCAGTCCACTGAGGGTCAGGTTGGCTGTTGTGGGAGAACCAGATGTAAAATTACCACACACACACACACACACACACACACTATCAAAGTGAATCCTGGGTGCTGCGCTGCAATGGAGAAATGGGCAACGGTGTGGCCGGCATGAGGGAAGGAGGAGGAGCAGGGAGAAGAAAGAGTGAAAGCTGCTTTCTCCTTGCCTTGTGTCAGCTGCTCCGTTGCACATTTCCCCATTGCAGCTCAGTGCCCAGGATAGGGGGGGTTGGCAGCAGTGGGATACGACCGGCACACCCCGTTACGGGTATATCGGTGCCTGCTGGGAGCATCAGGTACCGTTCCGGTACAGTGCTCCGGAGGGCCCACCCACCTGCCTGCCCACCCTCCTTACCTGTATTTGAGCTGATCGGGCCTTATGTGCACGGAGTGTACGGCGCCTACACAATGCTCCACCGAGCAGCTGGAGCGTTGCGGAGCTGTCGCGGAGCCAATGCAGAGCCATCGCGGAGCCGTCAGAGGCGGTAAGTATGCTTGCATGTGGTGGACACCCGACCCCGTTGCACTGTATCTGTTGCAACAGGATCCAGAACCCACCACTGGTGTGTTGTGTGTGTGTGTAATTTAACAACCAGTTCACCTGAACTGGTGCGAACCGGCTGAATTCCACCATCTGTTTGTCTATTTGCACTCTCAAGTTAGCTAAACAGTCCACAACAAGTTTTGATTCAGCATTCTTAAAATCATAGAGAATGTGTTTTACAAAAAACCTGGAACCCATGATTCCAGTGGCAATGAAATTTTCAGAGTTCAGGCCTATTTTATTCACAAAGTTGTTGCCATTGCAGCATCTCTGCAGTCGCGTGTTTGTGACTTCTGGTACTCCCTGTCACCTTCCCACAAGTCAAGTCAATGGGGAAGCTGGCAGGAAGTCAGAAGTCATTCTAACTCCCATTGCTTTCCTGCCTTTCTTTGGCCATTCAGCTTCTGTGTAAGGAAATACTGACTGCCTCACAATTATTTTTCTAATTATAATATAGAGGTGGTCTTTGATTTAACAACCACAATTGAGCCCAAAAATGCATGTTGCTAAGTGAAACATTTGTTAAATAAGTTTTGCCCCCTTTTATGACCTTTCTTGTCATTGTTGTTAAGTGAATCATTGCAGTTGTTAAGTAAATACCATTGTTGTCAAGTAAATCTGGCTTCCCCATTGACTTGGCTTTTCAGAAGATGACACATGACCCTTGGACATTGAAATTTGTCATAAACACGAACCAATTGCTAAGTGTCCGAATTTTGATCACATGGTCATGGGATCATGTGCAACGGTTGTTAAGTGTGAAAAACAGTCAAAAGTCACTTTTTACAGTGCTGTTGTAACTTTGAATGGTCACTAAATGAACTGTTTGTAAGTCGAGGAGTACCTGTATATACTTCTATGGTGGGATCATTCTGCATCAGAATAAAAAATATATATGGTCAGCCTAAAATATAATGTTCCTTCTGGAACATTATATGAACATTATATTTCAGTCTATTTCACATAAGACTGAACTACCTTTCTCTCAAAAGATGATTCAGTGGATCACAAAGCTGCCCGGTTTACATTTAAAATTCAGCCCATTGACACAAGAATCACAACTCACTGAGCAGCCATTATGGATCTATCTCACTTAGTGATTTAGTTTATGGAAAAGCGACATGAGTTCATGCCGTATATTTGCTGCAGCTCCTGATATCTGCTACATTTCATTCAGAAAGAAGCACCATTCCACACAAACATTTTTAAAAACAACAACAAGCCTTTTTCATCCTATATCAGAGGTGGATTCCTATCGGTTCGGGCCAACTGGCCCGAACCGATAGGAATCCACCTCTGATATAGGATGAAAAAGGCTTGTTGTTGTTTTTAAAAATGTTTGTGTGGATTGGTGCTTCTTGTATTCTTGTGTGGAATGGTGCTTCTTTGTTCAGCCCGGTTGCTACCGGTTCGGGCGAACCGGTGGTGGTATGGTGGCCTGGGCTGTAGGAACCCATGCCTGCCAAGCCCCCGAACCAGTTCCCCAGTCACTGCCGTCACCACCACCATCTTGTTTTGGGATTCTGCGCATGGACAGAAGAATTTTAATTGAACTGCACATGCACGTACAATGTGCATCCAGTGCGCACACAAGCGAAGCATGCACAGAAGCGAACCGGCAGTAAAGCTGCCTGGAGCCCACTCCTGTCCTATACCTGTCTGAAATTTGACATGAGGGCTACTATCCTTACAAATGGCACCACATTCTGAGGTAAAAATTTGTGATTTTTTTTCCTGAAACAACCAAAAAAAGGGAAGGAAAAAGAAATATATACAATTATGAAAGAAGGAGAAAGCAGAAACGAAAAAGAAACAAAACATACCAGACATACGGCATATTTATCAACACCAATAAACTGATGCCAAGACCCATTACAACAGAAGAGAATATTTGTAGCTTAAGGTGGACCTATGGAGTCCTTGGTGCTCTCTGAGCTTGCTTGCAGACATTGCATTACCCAATGAAGGAATATTTGCAGATGTTCCCTAGTAGGTAATGAAACATCTGTAAGAAAACTACCAAACTCAGAATGCCCCAAGGGCTCCACATGATTCATTAAAATCTTCCATAGTTGATCTACAGCACATATTCATCAATTCTGCAAACCACTGAATAATTGGAACCATCTGGAGCTTTTATGGCTCTTAAAATGTCTGAGTTGTTAAAGGCTCATGGCTAAGAAAAGTGTACTAATGGAGAATGGAGAATCCTGGATTGCGGTCTTGAATGAGATCATGCTATCCATCCCTGGAAAGATCCACTTTGGATCTTCCTGTTTCTCGAATTCCAGAACGATGTCCTTCAACCAGATTTGATTGTCTCCACACACCTCTATTAAGTGCTTTGAATTGAAACAGAACATTTATTGCTCTTTAAGGCCGAATGATTATCAGCAAAGAAAAAGGATCTTTTAATCCATGTGGAATCCCTTGTGTGAGCTGCTCTTGCCAAATCTTCCTTTCAAGCACAGCATCTTATGTTTATCCAGTTCCCTCAAACGTTCATCAGCTCTTCTGTTCCCCAATACACATGGCCAAATTTCCACACTTTTCAGAAGATAAAAAGTTTAGCATTTTTTTTAAAAGGAAGGTATCTGCTGTCTCAGATTTACAAAGAGCATTTTAGGAGTTAAATTTAATCTATTTAAATAGTATAGATGAGTTCCCATTTTGGCTAGCTTCCAGCATAGCTTGTACTGGAAAATGTGTATTCCACATCACTTAACACTAATGCAGTTTATAGGAAAGCTGAGAGGGAAACATTCCATGCTAGTTTGGTTATGTAGACAATAGGACAATGTCAGGTAAACAGATTGAGGAGCACAGTAATGTATAAAATATGAAGTCTGCCTTGTTAAATCTTACTTTGACTAGAGATAAGTTCTTATTGTAGCTCCTAGTGGGATGAAGTTTCAGCCTGGCTAAGAAAGCCGTGTTAATTCAATGCATTTCAGCAAAGAACAGAGATCAAATATCTTGCATAGTCTGTCTGTCTGTCTGTGTCTGTCTGTCTACCTATTCTCTCTCTCTCTCTCTCTCTCTCTCTCTCTCTCTCTCTCTCTCTCTCTCTCTCTCTGTGTGTGTGTGTGTGTGTGTGTTTGTGTGTGTGTGTGTGTGTGTTCCAGCATAACTCTGGAACACCTGGAGCAATTACAACCAAACTTGGTACACAGATGACTTACATCCCTAACACTCCCTGGTGTGTGTGTTTTGTTAAGATACAGCCTGTTGTGCCTTAAAATGGCTTATACTGTACAGCACAGTGGAGTTGCCATGGTGACAGCTTCACAGTACTCCACAAGGGGGCTCCCTCTGGTTAAGGGGGGGAAATCCAACATTAGAAATTATGTTTGGTCCGGACATTCCCCCCCCCCTATAAATAAATACCCAGGCAACACCAGGTTATCGTCTAGACTAAAATTTGGAGAGGAGAGGGGGAGATTTTCACTTTCATCATTTTGAAGGTGAATGCTTTGAAAACTCCTTTTTTTTAAGCCAAACTCACAGTTATCATCATTTTTCTAGTAGTAGACTGCACTAGGTACATAATGTCTACTTCTGCATTCAGAACGCACTGTTTATTGTACTCAATAATTCCCAAATTCTAACAGAAAGTGGGTGGCTCATTCTTCATGTTCTTTGAATAGGCTGGACTTATATAGTCAGAGGGTTGAAAGAACCACTGCATTAAACCCCCTTACCTATGTAGTGCTATAATCCAAATTAAAGCATTCAGGACAAAGATGTAGCTATAGCCTCTACTTTGCACATCCAGTGAAGGGGAGGCTTCCACCTCCCCATATTTATTGCACTCTTAAACTGCCCCTATTGCTAAGAAATGAGGGATCTTTTCCCGAATTAAATTGGAATCTCCTTTCTTCTAACCCAGAGTGGACAACTATCCCCCTTGATGTGAACTTCAACTCCCAGAATTCCTGAGCCAGCTATGGTCAGAGTTCACTGGCCTTAAAAGGGTTGTCCACCCCTCTTCTAACCTCTGTTGGAAGGAATGTCCATCTGGGTTCAGTTCCAAGTGGGGAGAAGGACACTGGAAACATGGAGGCTGCTTGGGAAGATGGTTTTAATGGTGGACAGGATCCCATGCCTTGAAGATGTTGGATGAAGAAAAAAGGGAAGAGATCAGAGATGGTACTCAGCAGGTTCTGACCACTTCTAGAGAATCGGTAGCGGAAATTTTGAGTAGTTCAAAGAATCGGCAAATACCACCTCTGGCTGGCCCTGCCCCCATCTATTCTCTGTCTCCCGAGTCCCAGCTGATGGGGAGGGAATGGAGATTTTGCAGTAACCTTCCCCTGCCACGCCCACCAAGCAATGCCCACCAAGCCATGCCACACCCACCAGGCCATGCCTACAGGACCGGTAGTAAAAACAATTGAATCCCACTACTGGAAGAGAGGCTGAGAGTTCCTGGGTTTTATGCCCTCTCTGGGCTTTTGAATTTGAGCTCGTACTCTGATTGGTTGTCAGACTCCCATGGGGCCAACTCTCTAGGCCCGTGATGGCACAGCGCATATGTGTGTTGCGGCCAGCTGATTTTCGGCCTTCTGGAGGATCGAGAGAGGCTACCCAGGCTTTAGGAAGACCTCTGGAACCTGGGGAGGGCGAAAAACAGGCCCAACTGGAAGTTCATAAGCAATCTGTTTCTGGCTTCTGGTAGGCCTATTGGGCCCATGTTTTGCTCTCCCCAGGCTCCGGAGGCATTCCTGAAACTTGGGGAGAGTGAAAACGGCCTCCCCCACACCCGCAAGGGAAATACCAAGGTCAGCATGGAGGCGAGCAGTGTGGTGCGCGTGGGGAGGAGCATGGTGTGTGTGTATGCACGCATGCACATGTGGGGGCATGCTTTGCATTATGGCTGCCGGCACACATGCACTATCGCGTACGCACACACTCACATTTTTGGTGCCCAACAACAGAAAGGTTAGCCATCACTGGTCTAGGCCAGGGGTCGGCAACCTTAAACACTCAAAGAGCCATTTGGATCCGTTTCCCACTGAAAAGAAAACACCGGGAGCCACAAAACCCTTCCCGTGCCTGACCGTTTACTGAGCAGCCACAAAACTAACACATGTAGTTGAATTAAACGTTCTGTTTTCTTCTGAAGCTTTTCTTTTCTTGGATTTATCCATGAATTGACCTTCTGGGGTCAAAGAGCTCAATAAAATGCATTCCAGCGCACATCGGCAGTTATGACGCATATTTTGAGCGACAGGGAACTGCAGCAGAGGGATGAAAGAGCCACATGCGGCTCCAGAGCCGCAGTTTGCTCACCTCTGCTCTAGATTGTCAAAAGTCCAAGGCTTAGTTGAGCCTTGCTGGGTGATGTAATCTTCCCAGGTGCCATGTGGTGAGATGGTTAGAGGGCTAATCCTATTTCTCTATTTCTTATCCAGGGAAACATAATGTTCTGCCTTTTTAATATTTCCTAGAATATTTCATTTTTATAGGAAAGGGGTGGGTGCTAACTTCCTACACCTCAATTCTGCCTCCCGGACTTTAGGACAATGGAGAACAGGATTTTATCTTCCTCTGTGTGTGACATCCTTCTGGGTATCTGAATTAGGTTGAGAATTCTTAGCCGCTCCTATTATGAAATAATTTTAGGAAAACTAGAAATGAAACAAGCTACTCCCTCTTAGCCAGATCATCAACTCCACCCTCAGGAAAATATTGTTGGGCCAAAGGTTCGTAATGCAAAACATACAGCTTTGAAACGGAATTGCAGGAACTGCAATGACCCAGCTGGAAGAACTAATCACAGTCCTACCACCTCCAGCCAGGAAAGGGAGGGCCAGTCATAAGTCAGCCCAACTATTTGGAAGAGAGTAAAGCCATTTTAGAAAAGAACCAGCTGTTTCAAATTAAACTTGTTGTTGCTCAACCTACCAGGATTCAATTCTAACTGAGTAAATGGCTCAATGAATGAATGAATGAATTTTTGAAAGAAAATAGAAAGTGCACAGAGAGGGCTTCCAACTGGACTGGGCCTATTATATATTTTAAAAAGTAAAATAGTGCCTTTTTCTACAGAGGACTTGTTGAGTCTGTCATCTGCACCTCCATAACTGTCTGCTTTGGCTCTGCAACCCAACAAGACATAGACAGACTTCAGATGATAATTAGAACTGCAGAAAAAACAATTGCTACCAACCTGCCTTCCATTGAGGACCTGCATACTGCACGAGTCCAAAAGAGAGCTGTGAAAATATCTACAGATCCCTCACATCTTGGACATAAATTGTTTCAATTCCTACCCTCAAAAGGACGCTATAGGGCACTTCATACTCGAACAACTAGACACAAGGACAGTTTTTTCCTGAACACCATCACTCTGCTAAACAAATAATTCCCACAACACTATCAAATAATTTACTGAGACTGTGTTACTATTATTCTTCTCTTCCTTGTAGTATCTATCTCTTATGACTATAATCATGTTGCTTGTATCTTTCAATTTATATTTTTTTATTTGTTTCCTAGTATGATTTGATAGCTTATTAGTAACCTTGACTATCACTAAGTGTGTTGTATCTTTTTATTCTTGATGAACGTATTTTATTCTCCTTATGTACACTGAAAGCATCTGCACCAAAGACAAATTCCTTGTGTGTCCAATCAAACTTGGCCAATAAAGAATTCTGTTCTATTTTTATGGGGACCCTGGAACTTGCTCAATAGCAATAGCAAAATTAAGGGACTGAGATTAAGTTAAGTAGCTATCAAGTTAGCAGGAAGAGCCATGAATAATAGAACATCACTTGACTTTTTATATATATAAATGTTTATATATGTTTGTGTTACAACCCCTGGTATGCCCAAATATGGGAGGGAGCTCATTCCTCCCTCTTTCTGTCCTTCGGCTCATCACAGAAAACCATCCAGGCAGAAACCCATATTTTTATTTTTAATGTTGCCTTTTTGTATTTGTGTTGTATTTGTGCTGATAAAATAAAGGGAGACTAGTATAGATCCATTTTGAGCTATGCTGATGAGAGCTAAATAGCTCGAAATGGATCTATACTAGTCTCCCTTTATTTTATCAGCACAAATACAACACACACACACACACACACACACACACACATATATATATATGTATGTATGTATGTATGTATGTATGTATGTATTGTGTCATACATACATATATACATACATATCTGCATACATACATACATACATACATACATACATACATATGGATGATTCTCAGGGTATGGAGTGGGAATGATAATAATCAGAAGACCAATGGCTGCAAGTTATTCAGAGCTTCCTCTGACTACTAATTGATAAAGTGAATTGACACTTTAATCTTTTGCCTTTTGAGATGTCAATTACTAAAGAAGTTCTAATCGTAATTCTAAAATAGGAAAACAAAATCTTTATCCTCCACTGAAAAAAAAAGAGGAAAATCTGGTTCTATCCACGTCCAAAAGGCTTTGCAATCTTTGCCTTGGTCACTCACAACTGTTCTTGCCTCAAAATATTTCACATTAGTCTTGACCATTGGAGGTAGGCACATCTATTCTACTAACAGCAAGAATCATGTGAACTTGCTCAAGGAACAGAAATTCATGAGGAGGCCCTTAAAGCAGGAGATGGGGGGGAGCAGATACAAAGTGTTGGAGACAATAGAACAGAACAGAATAACAGAGTTGGAGGGCTTCTAGTCCAACCCCCTGCTTAGGCAGAAAACCCTATACAACTTCAGAAAAATTGTTGTCCAATCTCTTTTTAAAAACATCCAGTGTTGGAGCATTCACAACTTCTGGAGGCAGGTTGTTCCACTGGTTACTTGTCCTAACTGTCAGGAAATTTCTCCTTAGTTCTAAGTTGCTTCTCTCCTTGATTTATTTCCACCCATTGCTTCTTGTCCTGCCCTCTGGTGCTTTGGAGAATGGAGAGTAGAATTGACATTGTTTTAGGAGAACAACAAGATATTGGCCCCAAATTTATCCAAAGTTCCAGAAGACTCTTAAGAAAATTTTGGTCTTATATGCCAACTGTAGACTCCAGCCATCCAAAGAAATGCATTGGGCCCATCCCTCAAAAGGTTATCTAAAGTTCAGCAAAAACTGAACTGTAGTTTTCAAGTGACATGCACAGTGATTGTCTTCTGGGTTCACAGCCATTCGAGGAACAACAACTGCCAGCTAGCAATTATTTTTAAAGTTTCTGCACTACAAGTTGATTCAGGAAATAACATTTTGGCCGCAGTTCAGAAATCACGTGGCTCAACCCAGAAGAAAGAATGAGACGAGGACTCCAACTAGAACATCAGGAAGATGGGAATCAAGCTAAAACCAACAGGTATTATTTCATCATTAGTCATAAACTTACTCAAGTATCAAATCTACAGCATAAAGAAATACCGCCCTGGAGAACATCCATCAGATAAGGAATTCTGGATCCAAGTCATGTGCTTCAACAGTGCTGGAACTACTCCTGACATATCCACTGTTCCCCTTGACACGTAATAGAAACCAGATGTTAGAGTCACTCTCAGCCAAGAATGCAAGCAAGAAGTTGTTTTCAAGGATAGACAATAGTAAAAGCATGGACCTTTAGAGTTTTTCTCCCTCATGGTTTCTGGTGATCAGTTCAGGGCAATCATTCTCAATAATTGGACCAATAGTCTGAAGATCCTCTGTAGATCTGGCACCACTGCAGTGCCCATTTCTCAAGTCATAACATCAGCACCTCATGTTCTGCCAAAGATGCAATAAATGCTTTCAGAGAGAATGATGCCTTGCCTTGCACCATATATCTGTTTACTACTTGGTGCAGTGATGGATAAGTGACCTGGTTGGTAGCTTTCCTTGCATTATGGTCCATGGAGAAGAGAGTGTCAGCCTTATCAACTCATCCTTCTCTTGCTGATCTTCTCCTGTGAGCTGATAAGACTGACGGAGGGCCTTTTAGCATGGTCTACATCAAAGGCTGGCAAAGACTTCTGACAGACTGGATGTCAGGGCTGTAAATAAACCATTAATCACCCTGTTGTTCCCTGGGATAAACTCTTCCCAAAGGCCATGAACCTTCTTACAGGTCACTAATATAAACCACATCTCCCTTAGTCCAGGAGTGAATTAGTGGGGTGGCTGTAATGTCACAGCTTTCATGGTGGGCTTTTGCTCCTTGTCATGATGACATGCCATTACTTTCATTTTAATGCCAGGTCAGTGTTACGCTTCCCAAGATTACCCACAGCCCATGAGCCTAGAGGAGGTTTCAGTGGGTTAAATAAATTAAGATCAATTTCACAGAAATTTCACAAAAGTGATTTTTTTTCATGGCATATTTTACATGTGTGTACATCACCTGTTTGATTGAAGAAAAAGATATATCTGAGATTATTGCCAAGAAAATAGTCTTTGCTGGCAGAATCTCTTGGAATTTTTTTTAAAAAAGCAAATAAAGCATTCATTTTTAAAAGAAATGCTTGCTTAATTTTTGTCAAGTTCAGGGGTGGGTTCCTGCCAGTTTTAGCCACTTCTATAGAAGAGGTTCCACAAATCTACAGTGTCGTTTAGAACCGGTTCCAGCTCCCTCCCCCCACCCGTCCGCACATCATCAAGATGAAGAGCAAGAGGAGGAATTCTGGGAGTTGAAGTCCACAAGTCTTCAAGCTGTCAACTTTGAACACCCCTGGGTTTTTTTTCCTAAAGGGTAAGGGGTGCAAGGATCTTGTAACTTGACACCTTTAAGACTTGCACACTTCAATGCCAGAGTTCCTGAGCCAACATGACTGGAGGAGGAATTCTGGGAGTTGAAGTCCACAAGTCTTCAAGCTGTCAACTTTGAACACCCCTGGGTTTTTTTCCTAAAGGGTAAGGGGTGCAAGGATCTTGTAACTTGACACCTTTAAGACTTGCACACTTCAATGCCAGAGTTCCTGAGCCAACATGACTGGAGGAGGAATTCTGGGAGTTGAAGTCCACAAGTCTTAAAGCTGCCAAGTTTGAACATCCTAGAGTTTTTTCCCTAAAGGGTTAGGAGTGCAAAGGTCTTGTAACTTGACAGCTTTAAGACTTGCGTGCTTCAAATGCCAGAGTTTCTGAGCCAACATTTTGGTTGCTAAGCAAGAGCATTGTTAAGTGAGTTTCACCACATTTTACAAGTTGGCCATGCCCACCCAGTCACATGGCCGGCAAGCCACTCCCACCCAGTCACATGGCCGGCAAGCCATTCCCACCCGATCACATGGCCAGCAAGCCACTCCCACAAAGCAGGCCACACCTACAGAAGAGGTTCTAAAAAAAATTGAAACCCACCACTGGTCAAGTTGTATGTATTGTTTATACCGGGGTATCCAATCTTGGCAACTTTAAGCCGTGGGGACTTCAACTCCCAAAATTCCCCATCAGCCATTCTGAGAGTTGAAATTCACTTGTTTAAAGTTGCCAAGGTTGAACACTTCTGGTTTATACAAAGCAAAGTACAATCATTGTAGAGATAAACATCGTAATGCCTAAGGTGATTTTCTAATCAGTTTTCATGCATTAATATCATCAGCCAATAATGAAATAGGTTTTAGTCCACAAGAACATCCATCAGCTTTGTTCCCATTCCATATTTAACATAGACAGCTACAACTATAAAAGTAAAGGTTCCCCTTACTAGTCGTTCCAGATTCTAGGGGGAGGTGCTCATCTCCGTTTCTAAGCTGAAGAGCCAGCGCTGTCCGAAGAGGTCTCTGTGGTCATGTGGGCGGCATGACTAAATGCCGATGGTGCACAGAACACTGTTACCTTCCCACTAAAGGTGGATCATATGTTTCTACTTGCATTTTTACCTGCTTTCAAACTGCTAGGTTAGCAGAAGCTGGGACAAGTAATGGGAGCTTACTCAGTTATGCAACTGAGGGATTCGAACCACTGAACTGCCGATCTTTCTGATCAACAAGTTCAGTGTCTTAGCCACTGAGCCACCGCATCCTATAAGTCATGTATGTATGTATATATGTATGTATGTATGTATCAGTGGTGGGTTTCAAAATTTTTTAGAACCTCTTCTGTATGCGTGGCCTGCTTTGTGGGAGTGGCTTGCCAGCCATGTGACTGGGTGGGAGTGGCTTGCCAGCCATATGACTGGGTGGGCATGACCAACTTGTAAAATGTGGTGAAACTCACTTAACAACGCTCTTGCTTAGCAACCAAAATGTTGGCTCAGAACTCTGGCATTTGAAGCACGCAAGTCTTAAAGCTGTCAAGTTACAAGACCCTTACTCTCCTAACCCTTTAGGAAAAAAAACAGGGGTGTTCAAACCTGACAGCTTTAAGACTTGTGGACTTCAATTCCCAGAATTCGTCCTCTTGCTCTTCATCTTGATGATGTGCGGATGGGCAGGGGGAGGGAGCTGGAACCGGTTCTAAATGGCACTGTAGATTTGTGGAACCTCTTCTATAGAAGAGGTTAGAACTGGCAGGAACCCACCCCTGGTATGTATGTATGTATGCATGTATGTATGTATGTATGTATGCAAATGCAAATGCAAATGCAAATGCAAATGCATATGCATATGTATCAGGGGTGAAATTCAGCAGGTTCTGACAGGTTCTGGAGAACCAGTAGCGGAAATTTTGAGTAGTTCAGAGAAAGAGTGTTGGTCCTTACCTGAACGCTTCTTTTATGTGGCAAAGGCAGGAGGGGCTACCACAGGGTTTGTTACAGCCTGATTGGTCCAGAGACTGAGAGATTTTTCTTAAGTATCCTCCTTTCCCTCTTGGCTCCCAGTTTCTGAGGTCGAATGGAAAAAGCTGATAGCGGTATGTAAGGAAATTGCACCACTTCCATAGCAATAAATGAAACACCAACCACCCCCGACCCCCCTTTTGAGAAACCAAGGGAAGGAAAGTAGCCCCTCCTGCCTTCGCCACATAAAAGAAGCATTCAGGTAAGGACCAATGCTCTTTTTTCTGTGGCTCCGGCAGGAGGGTCTACAACAGGGACATACCCAAGCTAAGTCCCAGGGTGGGTCAAGTGTTCTGGGGGAGGGGGTGCCACCACCTGTTGGAGTACCCTACGGCCGAAAGCCGCATCCGCCAAAGGGAAGATATCCAGACGGTAATGTCAGATAATGTCCTCCAGGGGGGCTCTGGTAACTCATGCAGCCGTGGTAGCTGCACTCCTAGTAGAGTGGGCTGTGATTCCCTGTGGTGGGACCTGGTGAACTGCTTGATAGGCCTCTGCAGTGGCCTGTCGCACCCACCTTCCTATCATGGTGGAAGATACCCTAGCCCCAAGGGACCTAGGAAGGAAGGACAGGAATAGTGCCACTGACTGCCTAAAGGGGGCTGTGCATCTGAGATAGATGCAGCGAGCGCAGAGGACATCCAGGCGGTGCCAAATGACCTCCTTCTCATGGATAGGAGAGGGACAGAAGTTGGGAAGGATGACCTCCTGCGACCTATGAAATATGGAGTTGACCTTAGGTAAGAAGGTCAGGTCTAGCCGCAGAACGACCTTATCTTGGTGGAACTGACACAAATCCTCCTTTGATGACAGGGTGCTCAGCTCGGAAATGCATCTGGCCAAGGTGATGGCCACAGGAAAACCACTTTCAAGGTAAGAAATCTAAGGTGAACGGTTCTCAGAGGTTCGAAGGGGGCCCCTGTTAGGGCCTTGAGAACCAGGGACAGATCCCCCATGGGAAACTTGTGTACTGGGGGAGGGCACAGGTTTGCTGCGCCCTTAAGGAAGCGTTTCACCAATGGTGACTGAGTTAACGACCAGTGACCCTCCCCTGCTAAAAGCAAGGAAAGGGCAGCTGTCTGCCTCCGCAAAGTATTATGGGACAGGCTGCGGTCCAGTCCATGTTGTAGGAATTCGAGGACCTGGGTGACTGAGGCAGAAGCCGGGGTTATCTGGAACTTCCCACACCAGGAAGCGAAGGCGGACCACGTCGAATTATAAATGCGAGTGGTCGAGGTGCGCCTAGACGCCTCAATAGTGGAGATAACCTTGGCGGACAGGTTTGCATCCCTCAGGAGGTGCTGCTCAAGTGCCAGGCGGTCAGCTAGAGCCACTGGGGCTCCGGGTGTCTCAGGTCCCCCTGGCACAGAGCTATCTCCTCCTGGGGAATCCTCCAGTGTGGGGACATGGAGAGCTGGACAAGATCCGCGAACCAAGGACACCTCGGCCAAAATAGGGCCACCAGGATGACATGGGCCCCCTCTAACACTATTTTCCTCAGGGTGCCCTGGATGAGGGGAAGGGAAGGAAAGGCATAAAGAAGGCCGGGGTGGCACGGGCTTCTGAGAGCATCCATGCCCTCTGCGTTGTGTGCAGGAAAACGGGAGAAGAATTGGGGAAGCTTGGCATTGCTCGGGCTGGCAAACAAGTCCACCAGTGGATTGCCGAATTTGAGGCAGATTCTGTGAAATATCTCTGGGTCCAGCTGCCACTCACCGTGATCCACTGTTGCCTGGCTCAGCCAGTCTGCCTGGTGATTTACAACACCCGAGATGTGCTCCGATAGGATCGATGCCAAATTCTTCTCCGCCCACTGACCTAACTTCCGAGCCTCCTGTCACAGGCTCATGGAGTGGGTCCCCCCTTGACGATTTATGTGTGCTTTTGTTGCAATATTGTCCGTCAAGAGGAGGACATGCCGATTGAGTATTGAGTCCCGAAAGTGAAGAAGGGCGAGGCGGGCCGCCTTCAGCTCCAGCCAATTGATGTTGTGGCACAGGTCGGACTTGGACCATCGTCCCTGAGCCAGGCTGGACTCCATCACAGCTCCCCAGCCTAGAGGCTGGCGTCCGTCGTGATGGCTATGCGGTCTGGTTCCCAGAATTCGGCCCTGCAGTTCAAGGATGGAGGCAACCACCACCTCAGGGACCACCAGAGGTGGTCCTCATCTTGACCACCTCTGGACCACCAGAGGTAGCATCCTCATCTTCAGAGAAGCCTAAGTCTGGGTGAGTGGCCTCTCCCAAAATGGAACCCTCACTAACCACTGAGGGGGAAGGAGGCCTGGGAATATTGTGACCTCTGGAGGAAGAGGGGGACCTTCATCTGGCAGCCCCCAGTGGTCTAGACCTCCCCTGGGAGGAACCCTCCCTCTGGGCTAAGCCTGAGGAAATACCCCTGTATATAGGTGTGGAGATGAGTCTCCTAATGCTGTCTGGCAATTGGTCTAAGTCTTCTAAATCTTCCTTGGATGGGCCTTGAGAAGGCCCTCGTGGGGCGAGTTGGGCTGGTGGTAAATAGTCCCTGGAGCCCCCTTCACCCGGATCCTTCACTCTTTCCCTATATGTTCTGGGAGAAATGGAGGGAGAAGGAGAGGCCACCTCCCTTCTGGGCCTTGCAGGAGATATAGAAGGAGAGGAAGGGCTGAAACCCCTGGGGGGTGAGCCTGATGCCTGAGAATGAGCCTCAAGTGGAGACCTGGATCTACTGGGGGATTCAGGCCTAGATGCTTGTGCCAGATTTTCTGCTCTGGCCACCTGTTTTTCCAGGGCTTTTGTCTTCTGGATTCATCCCTAGCAGCAGCTCTGGAAGGGCATTGGTCTGCTGTAGGCTGAAGGCCACTGCCCTGGGCCTAAGCCTGCCCTGGGTCTCCTCCCCTCCTCTCCTTGGGCCTGCGGATCCGTAACTGTTGAGGCCATGTCTCACTCATGTGTCTTGCTGGATGTGCCTGCTGGTCTCAATCCACGGCCTCACTGCAGCTGCTTCGCGAGACTTGGTGCGCCTCTCTCCTGCAGCCTCCTATTAGCCTGCTCTAGCCGCTTCTGGCAACAAGGCAAAAGGCCGCCACCCACGAGGTCACACCAAAATGGCCGCCACGCCTCATGGGTGAAGATTTAATTGAATGGCTCTGAGGGGTTAGTCTCATGACAAGCCGAGCCAGAGGCTCCTACTGCGCTCAGCTGCTCCTCCAACAAGTGCCTCCTGACTGGTGATTCGATCGGCGCTCCTTGTGAAGATTCGGGCTGCCGCAGGTCTTTAAAGCTGCGGCAAGGCATCTCGTCCCTTTCAGGATTAGCTGGCAGCAGTTGCACTATTTCACGCTAAAGGAGGCCTCCGCAGTGTTCCGGAGAAGTCTGAAAGCTCTCAGGGGGCTCAAGGGAGCCCGAAGGCAAAGCCCTTTGCCCCTTTTAGTGAGACAAGTAGTCTCCTGCTATTGAGTTATTTTGTAATACTTTAGAATTTCCAATTTATCCAAATTAACCAAATTGTTCAATATTAATTAATAAGCTATCTCACAGGAGCCACAGCTAGTGCTTGGACCAAAGACTGGGGAAACTGGGAACCAAGAGGGAAAGGATACTTAAGAAAAATCCCCCAGTCTCTGGACCAATCAGGCTGTAACAAACCCTGTTGTAGCCCCTCCCGCCGGAGCCACAGGAAAACCAGCAAATACCATCTCTAACTGGCTCCAGAGTGGGTGGGAATGGGGATTTTGCAGTATCCTTTTTTTGCCACACCCACCAAACTACACTCTCAGGGCTGCAGTAGACAACTATAGTCCTGCCTATCTGGCAATGTTATAACGAAGAGTTATGGAGTTATAATGATGGAAAGAGTTGAACAAAGAGTTATAATGAGGCCTTGCTAATCCTCCCTTATACACACTTGGCACTTCCTAGATAACCAGTGGAACAGCTGGCCTTCTGAAGTTATGGGTGCTTCATCATTGGAGGTTTTTAAGAAGAGACTGGACAGTCACTTATCTGAAATGAAATATAGGGTCTCCTGCTTGAGCAGGGGGTTGGACTAGAAGACCTCCAAAGTCCTTTCCAGCTCTATACTGATTGAAATTTTAAAGAATCCAATGGGGCTGACATGTAGTAGAACCTACATAAGTAGAACCATGCTCAGATGTTTAAGATCCAAACCGATTAGTAAAGCATATTATGGAGATCACATGCAGTCCTGGTGGAGGTGAGGAAAAGGAGGCTGCAAAGTGGGGGAGGGCAGAGGATATCAGTCATTTCTTTGAAGAAAACAAAGCAAAAGGAACAAAGCATGAATCTCCTCTTCATTACATTTAATGTTAATGCTGTTAGTGATCTACATAATAAGCACTGCAAAGGGATGATGCTTCCAAAGCTGCCTTGTCAGTACATTTCGTGTATAAATATGCAGTAAATATTCTTGTCATGTAATCCACAGATTGTTTCTTAAAAATAATGAATTGCAGATATCTAGAGGCCCAGAAATGGGAAATCAGCCTGGAAGATTTGTAAAATGTTCTCTTAAACTAGGACATTGTCTGGCCATGTTTGCCTTTTCTGAAATCAACAATGATTTCTCTTTAGATTTTCCTTGTTGTAAACATAGGAAAAGCTAGAGAGATCATTGCCGATCTCAGAAAAGGCAGGCACACCACACACCTCTGTATATTAATGATTCACCTGTGGAGATGGTTAGCAGCAACAAGTTTCTGGGTGTGCAGCTAACAAATAGGCAAGGTTGCTCAGTCAACAATGAGACACTAATGAAGTGGGCACAGCAGCACCTGCATTTTCTGCATCGCATGAGAAAAATACATCTTCCTTCCACTCTCCTTATCACTTTCTATGAAGGAAAGGTCAAGAGCATCCTATTGTATTACATTACTGTCTGGTTTGGACAGGAAAGCAGTACAGAGAGTGGTGAGGACAGCAGAAAATATTATTGGATATACTCCCTTCTATCCAGGACATGGCACCTAAGTGTTGCTTGAGCAGGGTCCGTAGGATTGTCTGGGATGCTACACGTCCTCTTCACAATCTGTTTTCCTTGTTGCCTTCTGGGAAGAGGCTTTGTGGTATCCGAAGCAGAACATCCAGATTCAACCACAATTTTCTTCCATATAGAATCAGCCTTGTGAACTCTCAAGCTTCCTCTTTCTGCTATGTGTTCAAAATGGGCAGTAATTAACATTTATATGCATATTTACGTGTGTGTGTGTACGTGTAGATGATAGATAGATAGATAGATAGATAGATAGATAGATAGATAGAGATAGATAGATATAGATATAGATAGCTACAGAGAAAGAGAGGGAGAGATGATAGATAGATAGATAGATAGATAGATAGATAGATAGAAGATAGATAGATAGATAGATAGATAGATAGATAGATAGATAGATATTGATAGATATAGATAGATATCTACAAAGAGAGAGATGATAGATAGATGATAGATAGATAGATAGATAGATAGATAGATAGATATATCGACAGAGAGAGAGAGAGATCAACATAGATAGATAGATAGATAGATAGATAGATAGATAGATAGATAGAGATAGATAGATAGATAGATAGATAGATAGATAGATAGATAGATAGAGGTTGATAGATATAGATAGATATCTACAGAGAAAGAGAGAGAGAGATGATAGATAGATAGATAGATAAATAGATAGATAGATAGATAGATAGATAGATAGATAGATAGATAGATAGATGATAGATAGATAGATAGAGATATATAGATCAACATAGATAGATGATGATAGATAGATAGATAGATAGATAGATAGATAGATAGATAGATAGAGGTTGATAGATATAGATAGATATCTACAGAGAAAGAGAGAGAGATGATAGATAGATAGATAGATAGATAGATAGATAGATAGATAGATAGATAGATAGATCAACAGATAGACTGACAGATAGACAGACAGACACATAGGTATATACAGTATATCATGTGTCTATGTGTGTATGGGTATGGGTAGTTATATACTTTCTTTTGAGAGCAGGCAACAGAGTTTCATTTGTAATGTGGGCAGTGGGCTCATATTAAAGTACAAAAATGGTAATAAAGGTTTTCTTATCTTATTTGCTTTAGCTACATCTAAACCATGCTGGCTGGGGAATTCTGGGAGTTGAAGTTGACTCATCTTAATAATTGCCAAGATTGAAAAAAAAAACATTGATCAAACGTCTTAAGTATTGCTTGATGGTACATCCATGGGTTGAAAGCAACTTTTGTGGGGGTTTTTCCTTCTGACAATATGACCCCACCCAAATAGCCAATTCATTCCTGGCAGCAAGGCTGATATGCCAACACTCTTCTTGCCATCACACAGATTGTGTTGATCTTTAAGCTAAAGACAAAAAAAAATGTGATTTGGGGAGCCAAATGTTATTCCCCTTGTCCTCCATATGCTCCCAAGTGCTTCTCCAGGGTATGGCTGCTTTAGTGATATTTGTTCAAAGGGAGAATGATGGGGATGTGGGGCTAAGAATAATCACTTTAAAGTTGAAAAAGGCAGCAAGCAAGCAAGCATCAATTAAATCCTGATCAAGAAAGGACAGTTAAACAGATCTTAGTATGTTACATACACAACTGGAGAAGAAGAGAGTAAAAATGTTGATCTAAGGCAATTGATGGCCCCTTGGGGGGGAATGTTGCTGTCTGTCTTAACAGAATTCCCACCACCACGGCAGGCCTTAATCAATTTAACTGGTTGGGTCTGTTTTTAGACTTAGAAATGAAACACAATACCACACAGTACGAGGATTTTACATCAGCCCATTCTATTAAGCACTAAAGTAACCCCAGAAAACCTGATCTATATAAAATTAGAGCTGTCAGCTCATTAAAGATAATTCAATTGCTTTCAGCTGAAAGCCAAATAAATTCCACTCGGTTTTGGCCTTGCCAATAACCCAGCATAGAACCTTTAAAAAAAAAAATACTGAAAGAAATATGATATTTCTCTTGAGGAATACACACACACAAACACACACACCACCTAATTACCTTTCCCACCAATTTGCAAATGTGAGTGCACGGGCCCCATCTGCACATACGCGGTCCTCATGCATTGCACTGGGGCGGCTGGGCGGAGCCTCCTGCAGCCACTGCTACTAGTTCACCCGAATCACAGAGAATTGGCTGAATACCACCACCACCAGCAGCACAGACACAAATCTTTTTTTTTTTAAATCAAGATCTATGCATGAGGGATGTGGTGGCTCAGTGGCTAAGACGCTGAGCTGGTCAATCAGAAAGGTCGGCAGTTCGGTGGTTCGAATCCCTAGTGCCGTGTAATGGAGTGAGCTCCCGTTACTTGTCCCAGCTTCTGCCAATTTAGCAGTTCAAAGCCACGTTAAAAAATGCAAGTAGAAAAATAGGAACCACCTTTGGTGGGAAAGTAACAGCATTCTGTGAGCCTTCAGCGTTTAGTCATGCCGGTCACATGACCATGGAGACGTCTTCGGACAGCACTGACTCTTTGGCTTTGAAACAGAGATGAGCACCGCCCCCTAGAGTCAGGAATGACTAGCACATATGTGCGAGGGGAACCTTTACTTTTACCTCTGCGTGTACCCTGGAGAATGAAAGCTTCCTTTCTCAGTATGGCAGTATTCATGCAGGGGATATTCTCCAAAGCGCCTGAGGGCAGGATGGTAGTAACTGATAGAAGTTTATTAAAGAGCGATCCAACATAGAATTAAGGAGGAATTTCTTGACAGCGAGAACTGATTAGTGGAACAGCTTGCCTCCAGAGTTTGTGGTTTTTTGAGATTGAACAACCATTTGTTTGAAATGGTACAGGGTCTGCTGCTTAAAGAGGGGGTTAGACTGGAAGACATCCAAAGTCCCTTCCAACCCTATTATTCTATGACTTCTATGATCTGCTTGCCGTCAGCTTATGAGCTGGGAGATTTCAAATGCTTGTAGTTTTTAAGTTCTGTGGTAATAACGGCACAGCAACAGCAACGGTCAACTCTTTATTAACTTTGTATAACAGAACAGATAACTAGCCGGCTGACAGCTATTTATACCAACAGCTGTCAGACCGGCAACCAATGGAAACTCTAGTCTTGTCCCACGGCGGAGATTGCTTGAATAGTCCAATCAGGGGTGAGCTGTAAGATGAGTTACCCAGCGCCACCTGCTGGTGGACGCTCCCAGGACATAACACCCCTTCCCCCTTGTTCGCGCAAGCGTACTCGCTCAAATACGCCGGTCGTCTGCGCGTGCGCTGAGATCTTCTCAATGGAGGTGTGGCCGCTGTTACAGGAGGAGCGTTCCCGGAGAGTGTCCTAGCAGGCCGCAGTCCAAGAGTCCCTCCAAAACTTGCAGGTACGGAGTCCGGCGGGAGCGGTACGGTTGAAACGGCGCCGGAATTAGTTGGGCTGCTCTGGTCGGGCCGGTAGGCGTTGTCTCCTGGGCCTGGAATATTCTGAGCTGGGATATGCGGCTCGGCCGGTGCTTTACTCTGGACGCGCCGCCTTAACTGGTCTACATGCCTCCTCCATTCTCGTCCATCGTCAAGGAGGACCCTGTAGGAACAGGGTCCTGTTAACTCAGAAATAACCCCCGGCACCCACTTCGGGTCCCCTGCAAAGTTTCTTGCGTACACTCCCTCCCCCACTAGAAAGGTCCTAGGGGGTGGGGAAGAAGGAAAAGAGGGAATAGAATAAGAAGGGTGCAGCCGGTCTAAAGTTGTACGGAGTTTGCGCCCCATAAGTAGTTCGGAAGGAGCTTTTCCTGTAATTGGACATGGGGTGGTGTGTTGACAGCGTAGAAAGGTGGCCACGCGGCGATGCATAGGCAACGCCGACATGCGGGACAGAGATTCTTTGGCAGAGCGCACAGCGCGTTCTGCCAAACCATTTGCCGCCGGGTGGAATGGAGCTGTAGGGGCGTGACGGATGCCCAGGCTGGCCAAATAATGTTGGAACTCTTGGGAGGTAAATTGTGGTCCATTGTCCGACACTAAAACGTCGGGCAATCCGTGTGTTGTAAATAATTTGTCCAGAATGTGTATTGTTGCGGATGCGGTGGTTGAGTGCATGGGGAAAATTTCAACCCATTTTGACCATGCGTCTATAACTAAAAAGAAAGTGGTGCCGTCTATGGGACCCAAGAAATCCACATGGAGGCGACTCCATGGGGCCCTGGGTTGTTCCCATTCCCTGGATGGAGCGGCGGAAGGCGCCGCACGGACTTGTTGGCATGGGGTGCAACGCTGCACCCACGCGGTGATGTCCGCATCCATGGAGGGCCACCAGACGTAACTTCGGCCCAGGCATTTCATACGGACAATGCCTGGGTGGCCCTCATGGAGGCGGGTCAGCACCGCATGGTGCAAAGCGGCAGGAATGATTACCCTATGGCCCCATAGCAAACATCCTTGAATAGTAGATAATTCGGTGCGGCGCCGATAGAAGGGTAGAAGTGGTTGATCTGCAAGAGTGGAGGGCCATCCACTTCTTACAAAAGGTATGACCCTAGATAAGATAGGATCGGATTTGGATGACAATGCTATGTCCGAAGCGGACACCGGGAGGTGGAGCTCGTCCAGGAGGCAGATCGCTTCAGTTGGTGCTGGATCAGAGACAGGCAATGGCAAAGGGCAGCGGCTTAAAGCGTCTGCATGCCCCATGTGGATGCCTGGTTTGTGAATAAGCGTGTAATTATAGGCTGAGAGGAATTCAGCCCAACGTGACATGCGGGGCGAAATGATTGGAGGTGTGGGGCGATCTCCTGAGAGAATGCCTAATAAAGGCTTGTGGTCCGTGAGGATGGTGAATGGGCGGCCGTAGAGGTAATGGTGATAGCGTTTTACTCCCGCAACGGCGGCCAGCGCCTCCTTGTCCAGCTGGCTGTAATTACGCTCAGGCTTGGACAAGGTGCGGGAGTAGAAGGCTATAGGGGCTTCCGAGCCATCTGGGTAAAGGTGACTTAATACTGCGCCAATTCCAAAGGGAGAGGCGTCACAGGCTAGGAGCAAAGGCAGACGCTCGTCGTACTGAGTTAGGACGGGGGGTGATGTCAAAGCCCTTTTGACAGCCGCGAGGGCATGCGCTTCGCGGCTAGTCCAGGTCCATGGTGCTGAAGCGTCTAATAGACGGTGAAGTGGTTCTGCTAGGGATGCCTTGTGAGGGATAAAGGAGGAGTAGAAGTTGAGGAGACCTAAAAAGGCCTGCAACTCAACTTTGTTCGTGGGGGTAGGTGCTGAAAGGATGGCGTCGACTTTAGTAGGAGAGGGATGAATTCCCCTATGGTCAATAAGGAAACCAAGGAATTCCACGGCAGGAACCCCTAGTTTGCATTTAGAAGCTTTCAGGTGCAGGCCTGTGGAGCGGAATTTTAGGAGGACAGCTCTGAGGGTCTTTAGTAGTGTGTGTGCGTCCTTAGCTGCAATTAGTACATCGTCAAAATAAGGGGTAACCCCAGGAATTCCATGGAGCAGTCGCTCCATGAGCCCTTGGAAAATTCCTGGAGCTACACTAACTCCAAACTGGAGGCGCCGGCATTTAAATGCCCCGCGGTGTGTGACTATGGTCTGGGCAAGCGCCGTAGCTTCATCGACAGGAAGCTGTTGATAAGCTTGAGCCAGATCTAATTTTGCGAAAATTTTTCCGCGTCCTAAAGTGTGCAGGACGTGCTGGACAACTGGCACTGGGTGGGGGTGGGCTTGTAAGGCCTTGTTCAGTGTGGTCTTAAAATCTGCGCAGATCCTTATTGATCCATCTGATTTTAAGGGAACGACTATTGGTGTTTCCCAAGGGGAGTAATCTACAGGTTCTAGGACCCCTTGAGCTATTAATTTGTCTAGCTCCGCGTCCACTTTCGCCTTTAAGGCAAAAGGCAACCTTCTGGCCTTTAGGCGAATAGGCGCTATTTTGGGGTCTAAATTTAGGGAAATAGGTGAACCCTTATAACAACCCAGAGAGGGGGAAAAAACGTCCTGAAATTCATAGAGAAGGGATGAGAAGGTATCAGGATTTAGAGTAGCATATTGAGTGGAGTGAATACCCGCTATGGTTAGCCCCAGAGCCCTGAACCAATCAAGCCCTAGTAAAGAGGCTAGGGGGTCGCGTACAACTAGAAGAGGTAAGCGGCCAGAAAACGAGCCGTAAGTCACATTAAAGGTAGCGCAGCCTAAAAGCTTAATTGGATTGCCCTGATAATCTCGTAAGCGGCAATTTGCAGGGCTGAGTTGCTTAAGGCGGAATTGTGGCAAAAGCGTAGATAGTGTTTGCCATGAGATTATGGAACGGGCTGAGCCGGTGTCCAGTTCCATGGAGCACTGACGTCCCTCGATGCAGATGGAGAGGTGTAGCTTACCACGGCCTTCCGTGGTAGCAGAAGCTGAGTCAACGACCCATTCTGGAGAGTATTCTTCTATGTCTCCTAAAGACAGGTAGTTGAGGCGACGGTTTGGTGGTGCCTGGGCTTGAGAGCGAGCGGCAGGGCTTTGAGGCGCATGCTGGTTGTCATGGACATTGGAGCGGCATACTGATGCCAAATGGCCCTTTTTTCCACACTTGCGGCAGACTGCTGCACGGAAACGGCAGTTGGAACGTGAATGCTTGCCGCCGCAACTGAGGCAGGCACGGCCATCCTTGTAGTTCAGCGACTGCATACGGTCGATAGCATAGTCAATTTGTGATTGAATTGATGGATTAGCTTGTTGGTAATTCACCTGAGGTGTTGGCGTTGGCAATCCTGAGGGCAGGGGACGAGGTAAGCGGCGACAGTCCGGAATGGATTGAGCGGCCATCTCTGAAGCGCGAGCTTCATCAACGGCTATTTTTAAGGTTAAGTCTGACCGAGAAAGAATTCGGCGGTGCAGGTTTACATCTTTGAGCCCATAAATGAATTGTTCTAAGAGGGCTTCATCTAAGTCAGCAAATTCGCAAGGAATAGCTGCTGCACGGAGCGCAGCCACGTAGTGGCTGATGGACTGTCCTTCTTGCTGTATGCAATGGCGAAAATCTTGTCGCCTAGCAAAGCGAGATGGAGCAGGCTCGTAATGTGTCTTAAGCTTTGCCATCAGGGTGTCCCACGGCACTGTGTGGACGGGAGTTGGAGCCGAGAGAGCGTGAGCAGTCGCAAACATTTCCGGCCCACAGTAGTTTAGGAATATGCCTCTTTTCCTTTCTTGTGAGAGGCTCGTTAGGTCGTGGGCAAGCAAGAAGCACTCAAATCGCTCGACAAATGCCTCCCAGGTTTCTGCTTCCACACGGAAAGGTGAAAACATTGAAGAAGTTGTCATTTCGGCTAGATGGATGGTTGTGAGTTAGTTTCGCCAACCGTCGTCGCCAGTTTTAAGTTCTGTGGTAATAACGGCACAGCAACAGCAACGGTCAACTCTTTATTAACTTTGTATAACAGAACAGATAACTAGCCGGCTGACAGCTATTTATACCAACAGCTGTCAGACCGGCAACCAATGGAAACTCTAGTCTTGTCCCGCGGCGGAGATTGCTTGAATAGTCCAATCAGGGGTGAGCTGTAAGATGAGTTACCCAGCGCCACCTGCTGGTGGACGCTCCCAGGACATAACAGTAGTCAAGGATGCTTATAGTGAAAGAAGTAGATCAATCCAGAGTGCCTCAGAATCAACCTTCCTATTTTATGAAGGAAACTATCCAGGGGTGAAATTCAGCAGGTTCTGACAGGTTCTGGAGAACCGGTAGCGGAAATTTTGAGTAGGTTGGAGAACCGGCAAATACCACCTCTGGCTGGCCCCAGAGTGAGGTGGGAATGGGGATTCTTCAGTATCCTTCCCCTGCCATGCCCACCAAGCTACGCCCACAGAATCGGTAGTTTAAAAAAATTGAATTTCACCATTGGAACTATCAATGCCTTAATAACAGCACATGAAATGGATCAAGTGCCTGAACTTTATTTTGTGATCCAATGCTTAAAAAGGGGGAGATACAGTCATTGCATGAATATGTAAGCAATTAATCAGAGATTCCGGAACATGGTATCTCCCTGTCTGGTAGGTAGCAGCCCGGGGATGATCTCAGTACTAGCTGTAATATACTATTAAGTCTTGTTCTGTCTTATTTCATTTTATTTTAATGTTTTAATTTTTAATTCTAGTCCATGACTGAAATAAAAGATCTACTGATAACCAGAAGTTTACCATATCACTGGCTAGTTTAAATGTCTTCTGATATTAGTAGTTTCTCAACTAACACCCCATTTAAAAGGATAAATCATAAAAGCCAACACTGAAGTAACCGAGTTAAGAAAACTCCCCCCCGCAATTTTTCAAATGTTTTAGGGTGGTGGCATTGAGAGGATTTTGGAAATGGTGCAAAAGAAATACTTATTTTTTTCCTTTTTGAAATATTTTTATTGTTTTATATCATACATTTCCTTCCTATGTTGAGCAGAGTGCTCTCTGGGTATCCAAACATCATCATCTTCATTGTAATCATATATATATATACATACATACATACACCAGGGAAATAGCAAGAAAAGGGAAGCAGTATGCTCCCTCCCATATTTGGGCATACCAGTGGTTGTGAGTGTGTGTGTGTGTGTGTGTGTGTGTGTGTGTGTGTGAGAGAGAGAGAGAGAGAGAGAGAGAGAGAGTGGAAACTGGGACTGGGTCACCAAACCTGTAGGGACGGCAGGCTGGCCACATCCCCAAACTGGTTCCCCGGTCACTGCCATTGCCGGCATGTTTTTTTAGTCCTTTTTGAATGTACTGCACATGTGCAGAATAATTTGCAAGCAACTATGCATGTGTGCGCAGGGAACCGGCAGTAACGCTGGTGGCAACCCACCCCTGCATGAAATAGCCGGAATCTTCTTTTCCTTTAATTTTTAGGGTTAACCTATCCATCTCTGCACACTCCAGAATTTTTTTGATTATAATATCATCCGCAGGGATTTCTGAGTTTTTCCAGCATTGTGCATAATACTTCTTATTGTCAACAGACTGAAATCACTTTGAGAATTAGACATGTTTATCTTTAAGCTCTTTTTCTTTTTTCTTTTAACAAAAAAAAATGGTAGAAAGTTTGTTGTCATTATATCAGGTGTGGAAGGCAGCAACAAATCAAAGATGTTATGATGGTATGTGGGGCTTAAAACTGTTTGTGTGGCCAACCCGGGCGAGCCTATGCCCAGCCCCAGCAGATGTCATTGTGTCAACCCCCACAAAAGAAAAAAAAGGGGAAAAAAAACACCTGAGCCCTTTCTCCCTGAACCAAATTGAACTTTAACAACTTTTCAAGTGTGTTGGATTGTCTGGGGTCATGGATTCAACTAGAGTAAACACAACGCTCTGAGGTGGGTCTACACAAGAGGTTAAGCTGTTGCCCAGGCTTCCTTCATGCAGTTCCTTTTTTGGCTAGTTTTGAAATGTCCTTTCTTTTCCGAAGGAAAGTTTGCCTCTCCTTTGCAGCTGTGTCACCAAAGTTTTGAGTCTATAGCCAGGATTCTCACAACGCAACGGGGGGGGGGGGGTGTTTCACAGGGAATCACGACGTCCCAGAGAGGAATCCGAAATTACATTAAAGGAACTCTCGCCCTAAAAGCTGCATGTGTGTTGGGAACAACTGGGAGCCACCTGTAAGTTGTTTGGAGTGCTTTGGAAACTGGGTTGAGAATAAAGGAATGTATAATGTCAAAATGCACATCTGCTACCAGGCCTGGTAGCCAGGGAGACTAGCCTGATGTGTAGTGCAAAAGTAATATGTCTGGTTTGTGTATGTGCGATATAAAAAAAGATGTGGAGACTTTAGAAAGTGTGCAGAGAAGAGCAACAAAGATGATTAGGGGACTGGATGCTAAAACATATGAAGAAGAGTTGCATTAATTAGGTATGTCTAGTTTGATGATAAGAAGGACTAGGAGTGACATGATAGCAATCTTCCAATATCTCAGGGGTTGCCACAAAGAAGAGAGAGTGTAGCTATTCTCCAAAGCATCTGAAGGCAGGACAAGAAGCAATGGGTGGCAAATAATCGAAGAGAGAAACAACCTAGAACCAAAGAGGTCATAAATCACTTTTTTTCAGTGTCGTTGTAACTTTGAATGGTCACTAAACAAACGGTGCTGAACTACCTGTACTCTGATTAAGGATGGGATGACTCCACCATTTCCCTCTCAATATAATTGATAATTGATTGGTGGGACGCGGTGGCTCAGTGGCTAAGACGCTGAGCTGGTCGATCAGAAAGGTCGGCAGTTTGGCGGTTCCAATCCCTAGCGCCGCATAATGGGGTGAGCCCCTGTTACTTGTCCCAGCTTCTGCCAACCTAGCAGTTCGAAAGCATGTAAAAAATGCAAGTAGAAAAATAGGAACCACCTTTGGTGGGAAGGTAACAGCGTTCCGTGCGCCTTTGGCGTTTAGTCATGCCAGCCACATGACTACGGAGATGTCTTCGGACAGCACTGGCTCTTCGGCTTTGAAACAGAGATGAGCATCACCCCCTAGAGTCAGGAACAATTAGCACATATGTGTGAGGGGAACCTTTACCTTTACCTTATAATTGAAAATCATCTAGACAAGCTATGATGTTGAATTATGCAGTTAGTTTGATTTTCACAGCAGTTACTGACATTTGGCCGTGGGGATTCCTCAATTGCTTTAAAAAAAAGCCTACAAGAAATGTTTTTCTGTATACACAAATTCTGTTTGCTGCTGCTAACACCCTTTGCAAAACAAGATGAATCCACCATATGTTTCAGAGTGCAAATCTGTATTTTGAAAACATGGTGTTTTGCTGATCGGTTTAACCCTGCCAAGATTGTTCTAAAAAGCACTATTAACATAATCTGGTATATTAAAATCAGAGAATTCCTTTCATTGCAACAGCTGATGATTCAAATCCATAATATGAAGTATTTAGTGAAACATCTTATCAGGATGTGGTCAACAAAAATCATAAAAAGCAACATACCAATGAGCTTTTTTAAAAAAAAAACCACAAAGGCTATAGTTGCTTAATTTTCCCGTTTACTTTAAGAAATAACACGGATATGCTATCACGTGTACAGTATAAAATCAGCACAACATAGTGAAAAAACAAGTCACCACAGTGAAATAGTTGCAACGTTTCCTAAGTAGAGCTGCAAAGCTTAATCAGTTTTAAAATGCACATTAATCAATTGTTCTTGAGCCAGGTTTCAATCTGTACCTATACTTTTGGTTTTCCTTGCCTAAGACTATTTTCCTCCACATTGAATTTCATTTTTGAAAAAAGACTTCTGAGCTATTATGAAAATGTTCATTATTCCAATTGGTTTCTGGGTGATTTTTACCCTGCTGCCAGAGTGCAATTCTATTTAAAGTCCAGCTAGGATAACCCAGGTACTGAAATGTTGGCAGTAGGGAAAATCAACTACAGCAGGTGTTCTGAAAAATAAAATGCTACTTTGCCATAAAAATAGTTTAAAACCATTATAAATGTAAGGTAAAGGTTCCCCTCGCACATACTATATGTGCTAGTCATTCCCGACTCTAGGGGGCAGTGCTCATCTCCATTTCAAAGCCGAAGAGCCAGTGCTGTCCAAAGATGTCTCCGTGGCCGGCATGACTAAATGCCGAAGGCATATGGAATGCTGTTACCTTCCCACCAAAGGTAGTTCCTTTTTTTCTACTTTCATTTTTACATGCTTTCGAACTGCTCGATCAACAAGCTCAGCATCTTAGCCACTGAGCCACTGTGTCCCTCTTAAAACCATTATGGATGGAACAAATTGACTGGTTATTTTTCATTACCGGTACATAATATTAGCATTTTCATTTTCTCTCTGTCTCTCTCTCTCTCTGTCTCTCTCTCTCTCTCTGTGTGTCTCTGTCTCTGTCTCTCTCTCTCTCTGTGTTTCTTTCTCTCTCTCTGTCTCTCTCTTGCTAACACAAATGAAATCCAGCCATGCTATCTGAGATGAGTTTTAAAATATGATTTTTATTTCCATCATGCAGACATGGTTTAGTCTAAATGTTTTGGAGAGCTTCTCACATGCTAGAATTTGCATGTTTTATTTCTTTTTTTTCAAGGACTCTAGTTAGTTCGCTATGGTAGACTTTTGGCCCTTGGCAAACTTGGTATGTATGTATAGGCTCTCCTAACTATTTATATCATGCAAAGGATATGCCATGTTAAACTCTTTATTTTTAACTAGCTGATAACCTGGCGTTGCCCAGATACTTATTTACCCTAATCCTGTATTAGACTGGAAAAGCCTTGATTTTGTTGAAAATGTCCAGACCAAACATAATTTCTAATGTTGGATTTTCCCACTTACCAGAGGGAGCCCCCTTGTAGAGTACCGTGAAACCATGGCAACTTCACTGCGCTATACAGTAGAAGCCATTTTACAGCAGCACGGTAAAAGCCATTTTAAGGCACAACAGACTGTATCTTAACAGAACACATACCCCAAGGGGTGTTAGGGATGTCTTACTCCCACAGTATTTGTTTCCAGAGAGTAAGTCATCTGTATATCAAGTTTGGTTGAAATTGCTTGAGGCGTTCCAGGGTTGTGGTGGAACATACACACACACAGCCGATAGATAGATAGATAGATAGATAGATAGATAGATAGATAGATAGATAGATAGATAGATAGATAGATAGATAGACAGACAGATAGACAGACAGATAGATAGAATTAATACATCAGAAATGATGACATAGTCTGCAGTAATGTATAAAGGAGGCCTCATAATGTTCCACATCATATAATCCCAAACTACAGGCATCTTATTTTCCAGAACATATAATACCTTTGGAGGAATGGCAAAAAATAAACAAGAAGAATGGAGTTTTTTCAGAGTGACAAAATGGAATCCCCCCCCCCCCCCATTTCCTTCCTGCAGAAGGACAAATTCTGAAAGTGGACTATCCCAAAGGGATGAATTCAGAATACTTAGAAGGATAAGAAGCCCAGAATACAGGTAGTCCTCGCTTAACAACAGTTCATTTGGTGACCAAGATAACAATGGCACTGGAATAAGAGACTTATGACTGTTTTTCATCAAAATTCAGACATTTGCCAATTGACTCATATTTATGACGGTTGTAATGTCCCAAGTTCACCTTTTGCGACCTTCTGACAAGCAAAGTCAATGGGAAAGTCAGATTCTCTTAACAACCGTGTTGTGAACTTAACAACTGCAGTGATTCACTTAATAACTGTGGCAAGAAAGGTTGTGAAATGGGGGGGGATTTACTTAACAAATGTCTTGCTTAGCGACAGAAATGTTGGGCTCAATTGACATTGTAAGTTGAGGACTATCTATATACCATATTTTTTGGAGTATAAGGTGCACCCCTTTCCCCCCTAAAAGAGGGTGAAAATTTGAGTGTGTTTTATTCACTGAATGTAGCCTCACCGACCTACCGGCCCCAACCTTTTGGCCTCTGCCTCCCAGCAATTTACCACCTTGCAGCAAATGGGGAAAATGAAGCTTGCATAGGCTGCAATAAGCTATAGCAATCCCTGCAGCCTGAAACAGCTAATGATTGGGAGGCCCATGCCAAAATTGAAAGTGAAACTTTCTGTTTGCTCCACGAAGCAAATTGAAGAGGCCCAGTGCTATTGCATCTTCTTTTAAATAGCAGAGAATAACTATACTTCCAGAAAGCACATCAATTTTAAAAGCATCTGTACAAGTATAGTCTGAAATGTAACATTACCGTGTTTTCCCAAAAATACGACATGTCCTCATAATACAGCCATGCCACATTTTTCTGATGGGCAAAAATATAAGCCTCCCCCCACACATATAAGCCCCCTGGACAACCCCCTACATCCAGCCAGACAGAGCGCTGCTCACCAACATAGCAGTATCCCGATGGTGCCAAGCCACGGGAACTTGGGGGGAGGCAAAGGTGATCGTGTTGCTTGGCGCCTTCGGGATACCATTAGGTTGGTGAGCAGTGCTGTGCCCAACTGAAGAGGGGGGTTGCCGGGCGGCTGCTCTCTTGCGAGCGGGCTCCCAAAGAGCCGGGCACAGCCTCATGGGTGAATGGCTGTGTTGCACTGTTGCAGCAGTGCAACACAACAGCCATGAAGTGACCACGCTCACAAGTAGCCACCCAGCAAACCCCCTTTGCAGCCGGGCACAGCGCCATTCACTGACTTAGGGGTATCACCAAGCCCCGTGAGCACTTGTTCACTGCCGCCTTGCTGCCGTGGCTTGCACCTTCCAAATGCCAGTGAATGGCGCTCTGCATGGCTGGAGAGGGGGGTTGCGCAAGTGCTGTTCCACTCTCACTCACCCACCTCCTAGCCTCATGATGCATGGCCCAGCTCTCATTATGGAGCCAGGGCACCACCGCCACCTCCGCCATCCCAGCCTGGCTTTTTCTGCAGCTTCCAATCTTTCGGCAGTGGCCGCTCTGGACACACGCTCTATGGTTGTACGCTCTGCAGGCAGCTGGCCCACAACCATAGAGTGTGCACCCAGAGCGGCCACTGCCGAAAGACTCGGGTTGGAAGCCGCGGAAAAAGCCAGGCTGGGATGGCGGCAGCAGCGGAGGTGCCCTGGCTCCATAATGAGAGCGCCATTCATTGGCATTTAGAATGCACCAAGCCGCAGGAGCCGGGCGGCGGCGAACAGGCGCTCACACTGCTTGGTGATACCCCTAGGTCAGTGAATGGTGCTGTGCCCGGCTGCAAAGGGGGTTTGTCGTGAGTGTAGTCGCTTCATGGCTGTTGTGTTGCGCTGCTGCGCTGTCGCTGCTGCAACAGAGCAACACAGCCATTCTCCCATGAGGCCCTTCCCGGCTCTTTGGGAGCCCACTCGCAAGACAGCAGCCTCCCAGCAATCCCAAAACAATAAACCCTCCCCCCATAATAAAGCCCAAGTCATATTTTGTAGATAAAAAGAAAATAAGACCCTGTCGTATTTTCAGGGAAACATGGTACAATCAGTGCATATCATCTGTATTGTTTGCTGCTTGTTGCAAGGAGGCAAATTGCTGGGAGGCAGAGGAAGATTTTTTCCCCCTTGTTTTCCTCCCCAAAAGCTAAGTGCGTCTTATACTTCGGAGTATCTTATACTCCGAAAAATACGATATTTCTTTGACTCTGTGATTCCTTAATCTTGAATAGGATTGCTAGAAACTGGCATCCTAGCTTTTGCAGAGGGGAATTCAAAGATCTAACGTGATACAATGATGAGCTCTATCACCGACACTGTCTCTGAGATTGGACAGTGCCAATCAAATGTTTAGAGAAATAGGGAAGGGCTAAACCTAGACTCACAATTGTCTCACAATTTGGTTACTGGTGCTAACTTCATTCAATCTCTATTTCTTATATCCTGTAGGATCATCTGTGCATTTGCAGATATAGATATGTCTGTAGATCTATGGAATAGAAGTCTATAAGTGTTTTATTTTCCCCCTAAATTTTATAAATTGTAGTAATTAAGGGACTGAAAAGAGAGATAAAGGAGATAAAATTCTTTATATTTCTTGAAACTTCTATTCATTCATTTATTTATTTTTACTAGTGATGGGCACTGGAAGTTGGCCAGGGGAACACAAGGCTAAAGAACCTAACCATGATTTATGACTAACACTAAGTTGAACAGTTGGGTTAGAAGATAGGGAGGTTATTTAGACTGGAGAAAAATAAGAATTTCCAGTCAATCAGGCAGCAGATGAATCATCACAGGCACAAAATAAACATGAATTTTCAGGGAGAAAACAAACACTAGAAGCTTAGGGGGGGAATCTAATTATAGTTTTAAATGCACATAATATGTGGGCTTTGTTTTACAGGAAAATCATATTCACGTGGCACAAAATAGACCTTCCTATTCTACCCCCAGTGGGTTGATGCACAGAAAAAGGATATCTCAAATGTTTTTCCCCTCTGCACAGAGTATCTGCTATGGGAAGGTGTTTTTCAACATACAGCAGGCCGTAACGTTTAAATCAGTCAGCAGGGGGCCCAGTCACTTTTTTTTTAAATTTTGCAATATGACCTGATATCCAAGTCTCAGGCCAAATGAAACTCTAAGTTCAAAAACCATTTTGAACAGCATTGCCTGAGGGCTTAGTTGCTTAGGGTTAAGGTTCGGTTTTCAATACCTTCCACTGAAAACTCAAATCATACTTCTCTTCTGGACGCAAATATAAGTAACATATTGGTAACAGAGGTGGATATTCAGCAGGTTCTGACCAGCTCTGGAGAACCTTTAGCGGAAATTTTGAGTAGTTCAGAGAACCAGTAAATACCACCCCTGACTGTCCCCACCCCCATCTATTCTCTGCCTCCAAAGTCCCAGCTGATTGAAAGGAAATGGGGATTTTGGAGTATCCTTCCCCTGCCACACCCACCAAGCCACACCCACAGAACCAGTAGTAAGAATGTTTGAATCCCACCACTGATCGGTATGACCAGCTCTGTCACTTATAACTGCAGATTGGAAGGCTTGGGACATCATACACTGTCAATCCTTCAACACAACCCAGGCAAGACGCACAACCAGAAACATCTGCGCTATCTTGATTGTAAGCTTACATTAAACAGACTCCTGCAAGAGTGAAGCTATGTCCCCCTTCCTCTTCTTTTGGTCTCTGGAAAAATAGGGAAGAAGGGCTTCCTATGCTTCCCCCACCCCCAACATCTGCAGGATGAGCGGCCTCCTACCAGACCACTGCTTAGACTGCAGGTTTTCGTGAAGGCAAGAGAGGTGAGGGCCAGACCAAAGATTTTACCAGGTTTTCTGAAGTTTGGAAGGACAACACCCAAGCAATACAGCAGCCGTATCAACATACTTTGGCCAAGAAAGCTTTGACAAATCTGGATTTAAGGGCCATTGATTACTCCAGTCATTCCATCCTAGGTGGGAGCTGCCCTTCATTGAGTGATGCTTTTGTCTGATGTGGGATATGTTTATGTACCAGGCATGGGGTCTGCTCTTCAAAGGACCTCGTTTTTTTTAATCCTGAAAACTATTGTACTCTGTATAGCTTATACTGCTTCAACAATCTCCACACAGCATCAACCACAGTTCCTGCAATATATTTAGGGTTTCTTTGGGGAGGGCTGTGTGTATGTGTGTCTATTTGTGAGTTTGCAGATGAAGTGAGTTCCTGCAATATATTTAGGGTTTTGGAATGCAGTCGCTCAGTGGCTAAGACGCTGAGCTTGTCGATCAGAAAGGTCAGTAGTTCGGCAGTTCGAATCCCTAGCACCACGTAACGGAGTGAGCTCCTGTTACTTGTCCCAGCTTCTGTCAACCTAGCAGTTTGAAAGCATGTAAAAAATGCAAGTAGAAAAATAGGGACCACCTTTAGTGGGAAGGTAACAGCGTTCCGTGCATCTTCAGCGTTTAGTCATGCCGGCCATATGACCACGGAGACGTCTTCGGACAGCCCTGGCTCTTTGGCTTAGAAACAGGGATGTGTTATCTGTGTGTCTGTCTGTGTGCTTGCAGATGAAGTGGTTGTGAGCAGAGGAAAGGCAACTAAACACCGGACATATAAATCTGAGTGATACAAAGTTTTGAAGAACATTTAGGGCAGGGGTGTCCAAACTTGGGAACTTTAAGACTTGTGGACTTCAACTCCTAGAATTCTCCAGCCAGGCTGGGGAGTCCACAAGTCTTAAAGTTCCCAAGTTTGGACACCCCTGGTTTAGGGAATCTGGAATGTTCCCTGTTGCTAAAGCTGCCCACCCAGACTCTTTGGGAGGAGCAGGCAGCTCAAATAAATAAATAAGTAAATGGTGACCATTGAAGTGCAGAGCCCAAAAATGCCCATCAACCTCTGAGCAGCTAGGTAGGCCTCACCTTCGGAGCCCATATTCCCACACTCCCATCTGCTCTTGGCCATTAAGTTCACAGTCAGGGTACAAAATCTGTTTAGTCAGATGGGACCGCTTGCTGTTAAAGCTTCTCTCAGGGTCTGATGACTCATCACCACGCTTGGCCAAATTTAACGTTTTGCTCTTTCACAGATGCTACTTTATACACGTATCGTTATTCTTGTGGCAAAGCACAGACCGAAAGGCAAAGAATAGCCAAATGTTTTGGCAAAGGGTTATTGAAAGTGAAAAGCTACTACAGAGGACAAGTTCACTTAAAGAAATTTGTATTTATTGGACGTGCATTTCTGTTATTATTTTGGGCTTCACAGCTCCAAAGTTACTAAACCATAAAGAAAATAGTTATCGATCAATCAGAATAGAGCTGGAAGGGACCTTGGAGGTCTTCTAGTCCAACCCTTTATTCAAGCAGGAGGCCCTATACTATTTCAGATAGCTGGTTATCTTTTCTATTATTATTGCATCAACAGAATTGTATCACAGCGGCCAGTTGTTTCGCTGGATTTGGCATTAATTACTAGTCGGGCCCCACCCAGGGGCCTAGGACGTTGTAACGTATTTTCGTAATATGTGTGCGGATCCAAGCAGTGCGGCCTTTTGCATTTGACTGATGGTGATTTTGTCAATTTTTAACTGTTTTAAATGTAATTCCAGTGCTTTTGGAATAGCACCCAGTGTGCCGAATACCACTGGAATTACCACTGCTGGTTTGTGCCATAATCGTTGGATTTCGATTTTTAAGTCCTGGTATTTCACGATTTTTTCATATTCCTTCTCGGCGACCCTGCTATCACCTGGTATTACGATGTCTATGATTGTAACCTTATTTTTCTCAACCAGTGTGATGTCTGGTGTATTATGCGCCAGTATTTTATCCGTTTGTATGTGAAAATCCCACAAGATCTTGACCATCTGACTCTCGACGACTTTTTCAGGCTTATGTTCCCACCAGTTTGTTGCTGTTTTAATATTATAATTTTTGCACAAATTCCAGTGGATTATTATTATTATTATTATTATTATTAAACATTTTGAATACAGTGTATTGTCAGGGTACATCATTTACAAAAGAAAAATAAAGAGAAAACAAAATGAAATATTAACACATATACTAGTAACAATAGTAATAATATAACAGAATAGTTTTGGCTCAATTTCTTCTTTAGATTAGCTTATTCATAATTCTGTTAATTACATTAACATATTTATAGTGATAAACTATCTTTATATTTAATTCATACATAGCACTAATCTTTCTTCATCTAATTTCTACCTCTTATCTCTAACCACTCGTAAAGTCTATTCCATATCTATTCCATATTCTGGGTCTTTTTTATCTTTTATTTTTAAAGTCAATCTGTCCTTCTCTGCACAGTCTAATATTTTCCGAATTACATCCTCATCTGATGGGAGTGTTCCCATTTTTCCAATATTGTACAAATACAATCCTTGGTGCTGTCAGTACATGCAGAACTAAATATATAGTCCCTTTATCATAACCCTCCGGCATTATACCCAACAAAAATATTTCTGGTTTCAGATCTATATGTTGCTTACTCATCTTTTCCAACCAAGTATGCATTTTCTTTCAATATTTTCTTGCTTTCATACAAGTCCACCACATATGATAATAAGTACCTGGGGGTCTGATTAGTCTTTTCTTAAAAACCTCCAGTGATGAAGAAACCACAACTTCTGGTGGCAAGCCGTTCCACTGGTTAATTGTCCTCACTGTTAAGAAGTTTCTCCTTGATTCCAAGTTGTTTCTCTCCTGGATTAGTTTCCATCCATTGTTTCTTGTCTTTCCTTCTGGTGCTTTGGAAAATAAGTTGATCCTCCCCTTTCTTTGTGGCAACCTCTCAAATCCTGGAATACTGGATCTGGGTCCCAACCACAAGACCACCATCCAGGAAGAAAACCGTTTCTGCTGTGCTGGCCACCCTCTGAAACACACACCTCCTTTTGGGTGTTTGTGAAAGTTACTCATTTTGATGTGCCCTGTTCACCTGAAAGCGTATGCATTTCTGTCACACCTATCCCCTCCAAAAATCCATAGAAAATTGAACTTTCACAACTTGGTGGCTTTCGCTGAATTTGAGTGGCACAATCTCTGCAGTCTACAGTTTATGCTGTGGGTTAATTACAAGTTGTTTCTTAACCCCTTTTTTGTGCTTTTTTTTTAATATGCAGGAAGAAACCGCCCGCTTCTATTGAGGTATTTAAACCAGGGTAAAGAATGCAGTGCTAAGTGAAGTAACCAACTTTTGGAAGAAATGTCCATCTGGGTTCAGTTCCAGGAATTATAAAAGGAAATTATTGAAAAAATATTAGATACTTAATTCTACACATAATCACGGCAGCGAGAATTACATTCGCACAAAACTGGAAAAATAATTATACACCAATAGAGGAAAACATAATAAAAAAAAATATTGGAATGTGCAGAGATGGATAGGCTCACGAAAGAATTAAAAGAGAAGGAAGAATCTGAATATTACTCCATATGGCAGGGGTGTCCAAATTTGGGAACTTTAAGACTTGTGGACTTCAACTCCCAGAATTCCCCAGCCAGCCATGCTGGATTTCAGCATGGCTGGCTGGGGAATTCTGGGAGTTGAAGTCCACAAGTCTTAAAGTTCCCAAGTTTGGACACCCCTGCCATATGGGATTTATGTACAATTGGCTAGAGAAAAGGGGGGGGGGGAAACCAGGAAAGCAAAAAAGAAAGGACAAAAGATCAACAAATTAAAAAACAACTACAAAACCGGAAAATGATGAAAAGATAGAAATACAAAATAGACTGTAGCAAATAAATAATAGGCAATGGATGCAAAACTATTCAAATGTAATAAAGGTTGTTATACATAGAATATATAGAATGTTATATATAGAATGAAGAAGAAAGATATATGAAATAATATAAATGCACACATAAAGTTATAGCTATACAAGACATATGTACAGATAAAAGAATCACAACAGATATGTAAAAGAAGTTTTATGTGTTGCAAAGATGCGAAGTTTGCATAAACAAAATAAAAAGTTTTTTTTTTAAAAAAGAGCCTTCTGGATTTCAAGCTTAGCTAGTTTATCAGTTTAGAATTAGAAGCATTTCCTTTAGCCTCATCTCCCTGGGCAGAAGAGATCCTTTATAATAAGATTAGTAGGAACAAAATAAATAGTTCATGTACACAAAGTCATTCCTTATGACTGCTTTACAGCTGGAATTAAGCACCAGAACATTTCAAGGCTACGTCTTGCCAGTTTCACATTTGCCCTAGTATATAAATATTGTTTTTCCTCCTTCATCCAAGAAAGGAAGAGTGGTCAAACCAAAATTCAAGCAAAGTTGCAAGATCAAAGTTGCAGATGAGAGTGGGGCTATTAATCTTTAAGCAGCAGATTAAGTATCAGTCAATTAAACATATATGAGTTATGACAGACATCCCCTATCTGGGACTCTCCAGATTTTTGGCTGAAACTTTTGGCGGTTATGCCTCTACAACATTTCAAGGACGCCAGGCGGGAGAAAACTGAGTATGACTTTAACAACTCTGCCCATATATTACTTGGTTTCACTCAGCTTGCAAGCTGTCCACCATCACTTATATATTGCAATGATTTGTGTTCTCACACTATAGGATCACAAACAAAGCAAACTTTGACTTATTGGGTGAACTATGACTTCCACATCTGGCAGCAAAAATACGGACAGCAACTAGGTGGCAGCAGTTAGCTAATGATTTTGCAGCTCAGATAAGGGCAGCTTAGTATAAACTAGTGTATTGGTTCTATGGTAGTGTATATTGGTTTTCTATAGGGTATATATTTAGCTTGTCCCTCCATTCTCTGCATTGAAGGGAAGATGCTAAGCTACTCCTTGAATGACAACATCTGTTTGAGTAGAGGTGATAGCTTAGTTGACCTGCAAGACTTCAATCTGTATTCTTTGTTTGACAACTGCAAAGCAATCTGTTTCCAGTCAACATTACTACTCAATGTTTGTTCACTACAGCTTAGATCTTAAATTCAGCCATTGTACTGCCATTATTCGTTATCTGTCTGGTTGTAAAAGATGAGTAGCAAACAATGAAACTAATCCAATTACACGAATTGGATAATTTTTAACAAAGCTCACACTTTTGCTCCAAACTGCCTCACATGGGAATTGGGAACCACATAAAATTAAGCTGAGGCAGAGTTTAAAATATACATTTTACAGCCAAGTCTTTAAGGCTGTGTTTTTATACAAGGTTCTGAAACAGGGCCCTTTATTATTCCAAATGTAGACTCAAATTTCTTTTGTGTTTAAATAGAACAAATACCAATAGGATGACTGGGGGGAAAAAAAGAAAAATACCAAGTGTGATTTGCTATGTAGAATGCATTCACAAATTCTTCAGACCACAGTTTCTTTTAAAGATAGCTTGTTCAAGCCATATTGAACATTACATATAATGCTAAAACTTAGTTCATAAAATACAATACACACACTTAGCCAACATATTTGATCTGTGTCACACTACATCCCCCCTTTCCAAAGCACTTCAGTAAATCATCATTTACAATTATAGTTGAAGCAGAAAACAGTGGTTAAAAAGCTTTGAACTAGTCAAGTTATCAAACCAGCTTCAAGCAATTTTTAAAGATTTTTTGCTAGTTCCAAAGCAATTGGTTTGTTTCAGATTTCTCTCTCTGCTCATAAGAAGCCATAGTTTATTGTGGGGTTCCCTCGGCTAGCTGGATTGTACCAAAAAAAGAAAAAGGGGTAGTGTTTGTGTGTATTCAAACAAGTCTGTTTAAGACTAGTTTATTGCAACAACTACATTTCTATGATTCTCATTCCCTGATCAAATTTTAGTGCCTGACTAGCAATTAAGTTACTGATTTGAACATCTATGCAGCTACCAACATAACATCCTAACACCATTAACATCTCCTAGCCATTCTGATTAAAAATAATTTTAAATATATAATTAGCGTGGCAACAACGTTGAACAGCAGCATGACATTGGACACAAACCAGAGCTGTGCACACAGCATCCCTTCCCATTTCTCATTCTGAAGTAAGCCCAGTTCTGTGAAATATCTTTGACATCCAGCTTTTTATTTTTTATTTTTTTTTGCCGAGGACGCCAAAGAAATTGTGTGGACAAAAGAGGGCGCTCTTTGGCTTCTTGGAGAGAGAAGCTGGCTTGGAGCAAGCAAGGCGTAAATAATAAAAAAAGCAAATTACAAAGCTGTACAGCTTCCAGCTTTTCGTAAAGCAGGAAGTGGGCTTGCGATTAGATATTTAGTGCTACGTTCACCAAATGTGAGTCAAAAATCCCACTGCTTATGCTACAACCCATTTCTAGACAAAACAAGGATTTCTGGTTTGGGTTAAAAGTTTTGCACACGATAGGTGATTTGACTCAAATGTGTTTTTACGATCCTGCACTGGAGAGATTGCAGTGCAGGATAATGAGAAAGAAAAAAGCCTCCAGAGTTATATATTTTTGGCTCCACAACAATCTTGAACTAAATACACCCAAAACTGTAGAAATGGTGGTGGATTTTAGGAGGTTTCTAGGTTCTATCATATCTCAAGACTTAAAATGGACACCTAACATCAAAAACGTCATCAAAAAAGCACAGCAAAGAATGTTCTTTCTGCGCCAATTCAGGAAGCTCAAACTGCCCAAGGAGCTGCTGATTCTGTTCTACAGAGGAATTATTGAGTCTGTCATCTGCACCTCCATAACTGTCTGCTTTGGCTCTGCAACCCAACAAGAGAGACACAGACTTCCGAGGATAATTAGAACTGCAGAAAAAACAATTGCTACCAACCTGCCTTCCATTGAGGACCTGTATACCACACGAGTCAAAAAGTGGGTTGTGAAAATATCTACACACCCCTCACATCCTGGACGTAAATTGCTTCAACTTCTACCCTCAAAATGACGCTACAGGGCACTGCACAATAAAACAACTAGACACAAGGACAGTTTTTTCCTGAATACCATCACTCTGCTAAACAACTAATTCCCACAACACTGTCAAATTATTTACTAAGACTGCATTACTATTATTCTTCTCATTCTTCCTAGTACCTATCTTTTCCCACTGATGACTATAACCATGTTGTTTGTATCTTTACAATTTATATTGATTTATTGTATCTTATGATTCTTCATGAATAGTATTTTATTCTTCTTTATGTACACTGAGAGCATAGGCACCAAAGACAAATTCCTTGTGTGTCCAGTCACACTTGGTCAATAAAGAATTCTATTCTATTCTATTCTATTCTACTCTACTCTACTCTACTCTACTCTACTCTACTCTACTCTACTCTACTTTAAAAAATCAGCCAAACTCTGTGAGCCTGTTTTCCCCATTGTATGGATATTCTCCCATACTAGAGAGCGGATAGTAT
Organism: Natrix helvetica; assembly: GCF_964273705.1. Classification (NCBI taxonomy): domain Eukaryota; kingdom Metazoa; phylum Chordata; class Lepidosauria; order Squamata; family Natricidae; genus Natrix; species Natrix helvetica. Next base: position 64,937,035 of record NC_138558.1, on the reverse strand, counting down.
AAAGTTGTTGAACCAACTGCTTGCACAGGAACATGGGTTCCATAGTCATGGACTGGCTTCTTTTTAGGATTGCCTGGTTGCCCCAAGCCGCCTTCTACACCCATGTCATGCTGGACCTACCTAGGAGATGTCATCAGTGAATAAACAGTAGATTCAGATTGCCAGGTCAATCAGCCTTCCCCAAGTTGTGTGATGGGATCCAGTCTCCAGAATCTCAAGGCAGTCTATGGGAAGTCAGCATGGAAATCCAGTTCGTTCTGGAAGGCACCAACCTGAACAATACAGGTCTAGGAAACTGGCTTTCAACAAAGCAAAGTGCTTAGCAAGTTTTAGTCCAGGGGTGTCCAAACTTGGGAACTTTAAGACTTGTGGACTTCAACTCCCAGAATTCCCCAGCCAGCCATGCTGGCTGGGGAATTCTGGGAGTTGAAGCCCACAAGTCTTAAAGTTCCCAAGTTTGGACACCCCTGTTTTAGTCTACCCCTACTTTAGTGCCTCCTTTATCTCCAGTGCTCCAGAATATAACTACATCATGAAAAGAAGGACTAGGGGTGACTTGATAGCAATGTTTCAATATTTTAGGGGTTTCCACAAAGACGAGAGGGTCAATTTATTCTCCAAAGCATCTGAAAGCAGGACAAAAAGCAGCGGATGGAAACTGGTCAAAGAAAGAAGCAATCTAAAACTGAGAAATTTCCTGAGAGAACAGTTAACCAGTGGAACAACTTGCCTCCAGAAGTTGTGGTGCTCCATCACCGGAAGCTTTTAAGAAGAGATTGGGCAGCCTATTGTCCAGGGGTGAGATTCAGTCAGTTCGGACCGGTTCAGGCAAACCGGATGTTAATTTTACATCAGAGGTGGGTTGCTACTGGCATTACTGCCAGTTCAGTGCCAAAACTTTTTTGTGCGCATGGTCGTTTACGCCAAAAAAAAGGTCTGTGCATTCACAGAACGTCAGAAAAGGGGGGGGGGATTACATTTCTGCAATGGAGATTGTTTTGCGCATGCACAGAATCAAAAGTCAAGATGGCACCGCCAAGAATAGACCCGGTTTGGGTGCATGGTTGGCCGTGTTATTACCTACTTGGCCAAACTGGTCTGAACTGGTAGGAACCCACCTCTGTTTTACATCCAGTTCACTGAACTGGAAGAACTGGTTGGCCCCACCCAGGAGTCTCCACGTCACCCATTCATCATGCCAAGTAAGTGCAGGGCCCCCACGGAGGCTCTGGGAGGGCGAAAAACTAGCCTCCTGGAAGTTCTGGAAGTCTGGAAACGGGCTTGTTTCTGGGCTCCGGAGGATCTCCAGAGACCAGGGAGGTCGTTTTTGCCCTCCCGGAGGCTTGAGGAAAGCCTCCAGAACCTGTGGAGGGCAAAAACACTCTACCTCCTTGATGCAGGAGGTTGAGTAGGCCACGACCACCCAGCAACCGGGCAGAGAACCCCTTGCTAAAATGTTTCAATCCCACCCCTGCTTATATCTAAAACGGTATGGGGTCTCCTGCTTGCATAGGCGTCAGGGTTCCAAATAGCATCCAAAAGTAAACCAGAGTCCAAGGCAAAGTATTGCTCAGGGTTCCAATTTATTAAGAGAGCCACATTGGCACATCTGGGAAAACCCAAATCTGAAAGCTTCCCGTTTTTTCCCCACCTAGTTGTAAGTTCAAGATCTTTCCCCCAAACTCACAAGTCCATCACATGGTCCAATCTCCCACTGCCATGCTGGCAGTTTCACCCATCCAGTTCTGGTCAGGTGCAGAGGTTGAGGATGATCTTGGCTTTCTAGAAAGAATTTTGTTATGGCTACATGTCATCTAACTCTGTACAATCCCCCCTCCCATTTTCCCACAATAGAAAATGCATAGCAGAATAATAGAAAGTGTGGCAGGCCAAAGGTCCAAAAGAAAAGATGGCTGCAGGCCTGGCAGTAGGAGGTTGGACTAGAAGATTTCCGAAGTACCTTCCAATTCTGTTATTCTGATAATTCTGAAATACTGGTTGCCCTTGGCTACCATTGCACATTTTGAGAATTTAGGAGATCGATGACTCATAGCAAACCTATACTTGTATCCGATGTTTTCAGCATAGTGTGGCTTATGGGGCATACCTAATAGCTCATCTCCTGATCATGTTTTTGCAGCTTCAGTCAGTCTTTGAACAAGAAGATAAAATATACAGTATTCCTCCCCATTCTTGATGTATGTTACACCTATCAAGACCAAGGTTCTGATTTTTGATTTAAGCCAAGAAGGGAATTTCTTCATTCAAATGCAAGCATATTTTTCATTCAATTACTGGATTGCAAAGTGAAGTCCCTTGTGAACATAAATTGAGATACTTTCTTTCTTTCTTTCTAAGCATTTGGCAGCATTCTCTTGATAAAAGTCACATGGTTTCATTTTACAGTAACTTGGGGGCCAGGGAGATGGAGGATTAATAGGAAATTTGGAAGTGCAAGAGGCAACACCCATTGTAATTGGCTGCCTCAACATTGTGAAGTCATTCATTTCCTCCGAGGCCTGGCCAGGCAATGGGAAATCGGGAGAACACTGCACAGGAAACAAGCCAGGTATCGTAAGTCTTTGGGCGACCTCTGATTTCACCTGGGCACTTCACCAGAACAGGAAAAAGGAAACAAAAAACATGTAGCCACCCCACTCCCAGCCAATTACACAAAATGAAACTGAAGAGGGCTACGGATATACAAAGAGATGGTTGTCAAAGGATTATGCTGCCACAGAGGAGAGGGGGTCAACTTTTTTTCCCCAAAGCACCCGAATGCAAGGCAAGAAACAATGGATGGAAACTAATCAAGGAAAGAAACAACTCGGAATTAAAGAGAAACTTCCCAATAGTGAGGAGAATTAACCAGTGGAACAGAAGTTGCCTTCAGAAGTTATAGGTGCTTCATCACTGGAGGTTTTCAAACTTAGATTGGACAACCAGCAGGGGTCTCCAACAGTGGTAGGATTCTTTTTTTTTTTTACTACCGGTTCTGTGGGCATGGCATGGCTTGGTGGGTGTGGCTTGGCATAGCAGGGAAAAGATACTGCAAAATCCCCATTCCCAACCCCATTCCTGGGGGATGGATACTGTAAAATCTCCATTCCCTTCCCACCCCACTCCAGGGCAAGGTTATTGCAAAATCCCCATTCCCTCCCCACCCCACTAACCTGCTTTCCAGCTCTGTTTCCCTGTTAAGAGCAACAGAAGAAGACCCAGCTGATCAGCTGATACTTGGGAGGCAGAGAATAGATGGGGGCGAGGCCAGCCAGACGGTATTTACCGGTTTTCCAAACTACTGAAAATTTCCACTACCAGTTCACTAGAACCGACTATAACTGGCTGAATACTACCTCTCTCCAACCTTGGGAACTTTAAGACTTGTTGACTTCAACTCCCAGAATTCCTCAGCCAGCTTTGAGGTCCCTCCCAGCTCTATGATTCCATGTTTTATGAATGAAAGATAATCACTGAAAGGTAGTTATTTTTTAATTCAAACCAAGAAAGCAACACATTAATTGCCCAGTTTCGGATTCTCAGCATAGTTTAGAAATTGTTTCCAGGTGATCATCACTGCTCTCCTTTTTTTAAAAAAATGAAAGAAAAGTTTGGCCTGTCTTCCAAAGAGGTGAGAAGTTTTTCCCCTCTTCCTAGACCTTGCCAAGTATGACTGAGGAATGGTGAAGGATTCTGCGCGTTGTAATTCAGCCATCAGTGGAGGACTAGATTTTCCCCCCCTACGATTCTAGAACTCCTTTAATTCAGAGCAATCCAATATTCATTCATGCCTGTATTCATTTTAGTTATATATAGCTTACTTCCCATGAAAAATGTATGAACTCTGGGCAGTTTGCGTAAAATTACAATAAGATTAAAAAGACATGTTTTAGAGAAAGGAGTTATCCCAAGCCCAAATACTTGGTGGAAAAGCATACTCATCAACCCTGAGAGCTGTGGAGCCAGTCGTGCTCACTCAGGAATTCTAGGACATTAAATCCACAGGTTGTAAAGAGGCCATAGTTACCACCCGAGATACATGAATAGGTTACAAAACATAGTTCAATAGTATACAGTATGTCTAGCGAACAAGACTTCTCAAAACCTAAAGATCTTCATTTTTATGCCTGAACAAATTCCTTTTTTAATATATATTTTTTGTTAAGATGTTTAGCATTCTTCATCATATAAAATGTATTTTTAAAATTATGTATAACTTGGTTCATGTTTAACTTGGTACTCTGTGTGTTTGTTTGGCTGGCAAGTTCTCCCTTGGTGTTAGGTTAGCCATGGGGAGAAACAGCAAGTTGGATCTGGTCTAATTCAACAAATTTCCTCTCATGTCTTGTGCCTCAAAATTATTTGCTGGACTCTGAAGCATCAGCTCTCACTGATGGATGTCTCCCCCCTGAAAAGCAAACTGGAGCACATCCAAAGAGGGGGGAAATGTGATATTGATGAGAAAAGCAGATGTTATCCTCCCATATTACTTATAGCAGGGGTGTCCAAACTTGGGAACTTTAAGACTTGTGTTCTTCAACTCCCAGAATTCTGGGTGTTGAAGTTCACAAGTCTTAAAGTTCCCAAGTTTGGACACCCCTGACTTATAGGAACAGCATTCTTTAGGGCAGGTGTGGGCTACAATGGCCCCTTTACAACCTGTGGACTTCAACTCCCAGAATTCCTGAGCCACTAGTGCTGTGGACTTTACAACTTGTGGACTTCAACTCCCAGAATCCCTGAGCCACTAGTGCTGGCTGAGGAATTCTGGGAGTTGAAGTCCATAGATCGTGAAGGGGCCATAGTTGTCCACCCTTGCTTTACAGAAGGCATGGACTCCCTGCCCCCTTTATGTTCAGAAAACTGGGGCAGTTCAGTGGCATTGCTACCATACATACACGCAACAGAAAATAGCCAACAAGCAAAATGCTAGAACAGGGTTAAAGTGTTTCGATCTCAGGTCAGCAAGGAAGGAACAAAAGCACAGTCCACATTAATGATATGCTTTAGTCTGAACTCCCACACAAATGTCAATCATATGATTTAGCCTTTTCTCTGCTCCAGGAAATGGCTCCTATGGCTAGAGCAGGGGTGTCCAAACTTGGGAACTTTAAGACTTGTGGACTTCAACTCCCAGAATTCCCCAGCCAGCTCCAAGGACAGGGCACAACCTCTCAGCTGGCTGGGGATTCTGGGAGTTGAAGTCCACAAGTCTTAAAGTTCCCAAGTTTGGACACCCCTGGGCTAGAGGGAGCTGTTTAAACAATTACTGCCCGACGATTATCATACATTGGGGTGCCAGATACCTACTGTACCTAGCTCTAAATGTATAGATACTGACAGCACTTGTAGGTTTCGTCACGTTACCTGATCCTAGTAGGCCTGGGCCCCTGCCTCTTTCAATATGAATCATAGAAGTATTTGTGCCACGGTTAATTGTGAGGGAGCTGTGTCAGTTTTATGATGGCAAACATATAGAGTCCAGTAGCATCTTTTCTGGCTAACAAATTGGATTAAAAGGCATAGGTCTTCATGAGCTGCAACTCACCTCATCAAATGCAGAATGATGTAGGACTATGATGGCGAACCTGTGGCACTTGTAGCCATTTCTGAGGGCACGCGAGGCAACTCATTTCGGCCATTATTTTCGGTCGTTTTTCACCCTCCGGAGGCTTTAGGGAAGCCTCCTGAAGCCTGTGGAGGGCAAAAAGCAGCCCAACGCACAAACTGGAAGTTGGAAAACAGGAAAGCGGGCCGTTTCCGGCCTCTGGGGGGCCTCCAGGGGGGTGAGGGAGGCCATTTTCGTCCTCCCCAGGCTCCTAGACATCCTCTGGAGCCTGGGGAGGGCGAAAAACAGGTCCACTGTGCCATCGCACGCCAAAAGCGGGGGGAGGGCAGGAGGTTGCGCGTGCATGCATGGGGAGTTGCATTTGCATGCACAGGGGTTGCATGTGTATGGGCATAAGCCGCATGCGCTGGGTTGCACATGTATGTGCAGGGTCACATGCGCATGCATGGAGGAAAGCACATAGAATTATGGGTGTGGGCACACGTGCGCACAACCCACTGCACTCCTTCCACTTGGCACGCGATGGCAAAAAGTTTAGCCATTCCTGATGTAGGATATCAACTGGAATTAAGTGGGAAGGGGATGTGGATGGGGGAGGGAGGAAAGGGAGACTCATTGGTTACGCAGTTGCACACTGTAGTGTGATTTTGATTACAAGTGCCTTATCAATTAACAGTTGTGAGGTGTAAGCAGCTCAACGTATTTGTTGAGATCTCCGGAGGTAGCGCGAAATGCCTTTATGTCAAACGTTTCTCCCTGGGTGGAATTGTTAAAGTTTTCTAAACCAGCCACTTCGAGGTTTATTGTGGAGGTTCCTGAGAGATTTGCCTTCTGTTTTATTTCTTTGCCCTTGTTTTGAGTCTTAATGTGGATCTTGGGTCCATCAATTCCATCAAACCAGTAGTGCTTTGGTAGCCTGGGTCGTTGGAACCAGCAGCGACCCAGGCCTGCCATGCCCCCAAACCAGTTCTCCTACGGTGGCACCATCTTGATTTTGGGTTCTGCGCATGCGCAGAACAATTTTCATTACAAAAGTTTAATTTATTTTCCCTTTTAACATTTTGTGCATGTGCAGTCCTACGTATGTGCAAATGCGCAAATGCGCCGAACCGGCAGAAATGTGCGCAGCAACCCATCCCTGGTGCAAAGAGTTTCCTGTTTCTACTATGTAGAATCCAGAGGGAAATTGCTGGCTTGATGAGTGCACTGGAGAAAAAAGTTTGTGAAGAGAGGATCAAAGGTATGAGCTTTCCTCTCTGATAAAAATGAGTTTTGAAATTAGGAGGTTAGGGACACTGGATGATAACTTATGGCAATTCTATGGGCTTCCAGGTCTTCTGATCTTGCACTACTTTGAGTTGTTCTATACTCAGGCCGATGTCAGCTTTGATGGTGTGGGACACCAAAAGGATCACATAAATATTTGGTAGCATTTGTTGCCATGGGTTTTGTGCATCCGAAGGAAAAAGAAGGAAACTTGTTCTTCCTCAGTTTATTGCTGTTGACGTATATATAATACTATGCAAAAGTGTTCGGCAGTTATGCAAACATTGCTGTAAATCCCCATTCCCTCCCCACCCCACTAACCCGCTTTCCAGCTCTGTTCTCTTGTGCAGGGCAACAAAAGAAGACCCAGCCGATCAGCTGGGACTCAGGAGGCAGTGAATAGATGGGGCGGGGCCAGCCAGAGATGATATTTGCCAGTTTTCCACTACCAGTTCACCAGAACCTGCTGAAGACCACCTCTGCTTGATAAGCGGTGGGGGGGATCAGCACCCCTGTTGATTGACAAGGGGCCTGTTTCTCAGGCTCCAATCACTTCCCTGGTTGTTTTTGTGCCTGCTCGTCCAACAATCTTAGTAGTTGCAAAATTGAATATATATCCTTATTTATTGCAATGTGAGGCTATCAATGAGTCTGGGTTTTCTCGTCTTAGGCCTGTTCTCTATCATTTCTCCATTCTTCTATTACTCCGTGTCTTTGCTCCCTTAGGTATCTGCCTTGTTGAAGTAATAATGGACTGGCATTTCCCAAACAGAGGTTGATGGCAAAATGGAGAGGAAGGCTGTTTGATTTATAGCCACTCGTAGATATGGAGTGTACACAGTCTCTCACTCTTTCTAAAATCTAGGTTTGGAGATTAAGCAATTTTTTAAAAAGGATTTAACAGAGAGCATGAAGTCCATGCTGTATTAGGGTGAATCATATCCAAAGGCTTGTGTTGTTTATTGAACCCAGCAATGCAAGATGTTTGGAAGTGTGTGAGAAATTCCCCAGAGGAAATTGGTCAGATTTGCCTCCTAACAAAACTGTTGTGTTGCATTCTTTCCCTGCTGTTTAATAATATTTTAAAAAGGAGTCCTTTATGAAGATGAATAGTACTATAATTTCGCAGCTGAGGAATTGGTAGAGGGTCAAACAAAACAGAGTCCAGTTTGCTATCAACAACACTGCATTTTGCATTATTTGTCATGGCTTCTATAATGGACTTGCTATTAAACCAAAATTGATTGACCATTAGGGAATATGTATTATTAATAAATGGCAATCCTTGATTTCTCCCCCCTCCCATTCCAATGCATCAGATTATTGGAGATTGGACAAGTTTGTACAGTTTTCTTGGCAAGGTGTTTTAGAAATAGTTTCCCATTGCCTCCTATATGTGCGCTATAATTCTATAAAGTATCTGACTCAACGTCATCCCGCGGGTTTGGTGTTTAAGATAGGGCTAGAACTCACGGTCTCCTAAGTTCTACCATGTTTTCCCCAAAATAAGACTGGGTCTTATACTAATTTTTGCAGGGGTGGGGAGCACTAGGGCTTATTTTCTGGTTGGGTCTTATTTTCTGGGACACACGATACTAAATGCATCCATCTGGCTGACAATCTTAACTGGGGCTTATTTTGGGGGTAGGGCTTATATTACAAGCATCCTGAAAAATCATGCTAGGACTTATTTTCTGGTTATTTTCAGGGAGACAAGGTAGTCTGATGCCTCAGCACTACTATACACTAAATTGGCTGTCTTTATGATGTTAGTCACAGGCATTTTCAATGAACCTGTGAACAGATATCACGACAAACCTATTACTGTATGATAACTAGCAAAAAGGGTAATTGGGTCATGTAAAATCCAGCGTAAAATAAAGCCAAATTGTCAACAAATGCTACAATATGATCTAAATACAAATTATGCAAAGCTGCAATGTAATTAGCCATTATGAAAGAATTCAGTGATGTGTTCTAATCCATCCTTCAGCAATTACCGCAATGGCCATAACAACAGAAGCATATTGTTGGTAACGTATGTGGTCCCCACACTTAGTGGAATCAGAAGTGGAGTGCCTCAAGTACAGACGTAAACCATGGTTGGAAGTAAAATCTGGTCCGATCCCAAACCGGGAGAAAGATACAGGAGAAATGAAGTTGGGGGCAAGCTGCAGCTGGAAAGGAGGTCTCCATTTATTTAGGAATCAGAAGCAATGTGACACAGCAATCAGTTCTGGGATAGGTGACAAAACAGTCTGGGGAGTAGATGAGTTTTATGTGGCTCTAGGGCTTTGTGATTTACCGTATTTTTCAGAGTATAAGATGCACCTTTTTTCCTCAGAAAAGAGGCTGAAAATCTGGATGCGTCTTGTACACTGAATACAGCATTTTTTGCCTCCCGAAACCCCACCATGCATCGCTTGTAGGAAGCTTTTAGAGAGCTCTTGGGGGCTGGGGAGGGCAGAAATGAGCAAAGAATGGCCTCTTTTTTGCTCAATTTTACTCTCCAACCCCCAGGAGCACTCTATAAACTTCTTAAAGGCTATCTATGCCCTTTTTTAAAAATGAAAAATAGGCCCATTTTCGCAAAAAACGGGCAGTTTTTTGCTTGGTTTTGGCCCCCCACGCCCAGGAGCACTCTGCAAGCCCCCTAAAGGCTATTCATGCCTTTTCAGGGGGGGGTGGAACAGGCCATTTTTGGGAGGTTTGCAGAGTGCAGAAACTTTTTTTAAATTTGCCTCTTCAAAACCTTGGTGAGTCTTATACTCCGGAAAATACAGTAGATGCCCAGTTTCTTTGTGAAATATACGTTAATCTGTGCCTGAGGGTGCACTTTTAATATTCTAATTGCTGTTCTTTGACTCCAATTGTGGCTGAGAGGTTGTGCCCTGTCCTTGGAGCTGGGTGGGGAAATCTAGATTTTTAGGTGTCTTTTGTCTCGCTGTTTTTTAATCTAATCAACCTTCTGTGGAGGTTGTAACTGAAGGCATTTTATTTACCAATGGAAGGGTTTGTGAACCTCAATATCCATTGACAGGGGCCTGATGTCTGAGTGATTTTACTTCAGAGAAGCCTTTTTTCTTCGAGGGGGGGCATTGCTTTTCTTATATAGCAGTTTTGGTGAAACACTGAGTGCCGAAATGGGAGCACGTGGGAGGGAGCACCAAAAACCGGAAGAGCAGCTCCCCGGCACGCATGTACACACTTAGAAGCTGAGTTTCCAGTTTCTGACACATAGGCGTGCATGAAAACCAGCTGACTAGCACGCATGCACACACTGGAAACTGGAAGCTCAGCTTTCCGGCATGTGCATGCTTGCCAGGCAGCTGCTCTTCCATTTCCAGTGGTCCCGGACACACGAAGACCAGCTGGCCTGCGTGCCAGAACACAGAAGATCAATGGGCGACAGCTGGCATGTCCGGAGAGATGGCTCTGTGTGCCACTTCCAGCACGCATGCCATAGGTTCACCATCACGGTTATATAGTGTCCTTCTTATATTAAAAGGGGGGGGGGATTCTCCCTACATATGCAATAGAGAGTTTTAGTTCTGCTGGAATAAGCTTTTTTTTTTTTAAAAAAAAATTAATTTTCAAAACAGACACAACACAAAGAATCCTCCTTTACATACTGTAGAAAGTGTATCAGTTGGTTACAAAAGACTTTCCTGCATCTCTTCCACAGTCATCAACCATAATTCATATTAACTCAAATATTTTAACTCAGATATATTTATACATATTACCATCATCATACCTCCATTTTCATTTGACTATAATTGTTTAAATGTCCTTCATCATAAAATATATCAAGATTTAAAACATAACCACATACTGGCATTTCATTTGCTATTTCTAATATCCTCCAATAACACTGAATCCTTATGGCCTATTCTGGCTAAACATCCATAATATTTAGTAACAAAAATTTCTAATCCTCCTTTCCAAATCACTGTTTACAATTTACATCTACTTTCCTTATGTTGTACCCATGCATATACCATATTTTTCGCCCTATAAGACGCTCCGGAATATAAGACGCACCCAATTTTAAAGGAGGAAAATCTAGAAAAAAAAGATTCTGAACCAAATACTGTAGTAAAATATTTTATATCAACTGTATAAAGTTAACAGAAGTTTAAGAACAATTTTATGTCAACCATGTAACATATTAAGAACTATCTTTACTCTCATTAACAGTCAGTAAAGTCAGTAAACAGTGAAAGTAACAAAAATAAGGCTGTAATGTTTTTATTCGAACCCCAAGAATTCCTCTTCTTCTCTGCTATCAGAAATGAGGAAGGACAGATCCACGCAGTCATTGTCATCGCTTTCTTCCTCACTGGTGTTTGCCTGCCCCATTTTTAGATGACCCAGCTGGCTACATTCGGCGTATAAGACGCACCCAGATTTTCACCCTCTTTTTGGGAGTAAAAAAGTGAGTCTTATAGGGCAAAAAATACAGTATATACATTGTTACCATTATCCCTCCTTTATTTAACTGTGTCCTTTATCATGACATTTCCCCCCTAATAAACAAAACTTAACTAAATTTAACTTAGTTCTTTTTTATTAACCGTTATATATAACCAAAAAAAAAATCTAATCGTCCTTTCATAGGTACCATTCAATATTCATATCCAATTGAGAGATCACTTCTGGTCACTGAAGGCGATGGACGTTGTTGTCCACTGTTCGTCTCTCTCGTGGGCTCCTTTTAGGAGCACAGGGGGCCTCGGAGGGGCCACCTGCAGCAGGGCGGCTTGCTGGAACCCCCCTGGATTCGGCGGCAGCTGGTAGGAGTGTTTTCCAGCCTCGCCTCAGGAGCCAGGTCCGTGAGGAAGGAGTTAATTTAGGAGGAGCAGCTGGAATGCTCGTGGGGGGAGATCCGTCCTAATCTCCTTAATCATCATTAATGGATAAGCAGCAGACTATTGTAAATTCGTGTTCAATCTATTTGAAGCTGGAAGATTAGAGGGGGGGGGTTCTTTCTCTCTACCCCCTCGGATAAAGTGGCATTTGAATTATCTCTCTCTACATTGGAATGGAGAGAGAATAAAGGCTGACTTGTCACCTGTATTAACTATGTGAGAAAGATTCATATCACAACTGCAAGAGGTGATTGCTGAGCTGTTTTCTTAAAGGGGAAAAAAAACTTTATGGAAACCTTTGTCCTTCTCCCTGTGAAAGGAGGAGCCAAGATGGCTCCCCTCCATCTTCATCTTTGTACTTACAAATGAAGTCTGCCTTTTGAAACTACCGTTGAAAAAATTGCTGGCATTGTATTATTACCCCCCCCCCTGAAGGACCCCTTGACCTCTCCTGTTACATGGTCTTCCTCGATATTGACTATTTGATTTTCCCCTTTCTGGTGTGCCTCCGTGCCTTGGAACTGTGATGCAGAACTAACTTTTCACTTTCGGATTTGCCTGCCTCCTTGGATCGGCACAGCTGCGCACTCCACTGACGCCATTTCTTTTGTAAAAGATTTATACCATCTCTGAACTCAGAAAAATGGGCCCCCAAAAAACACCAACGGGCAAGTCATTCTCGGCTCCCACATCTGCCACCTCCAGCCCAAGTATGCATCAGATGAAAATTACTTCATTGTTACAACAAGAAGGGGCTGGAGAGAGCTCAAAAGACTTATCCATTACACAAATGTTTCAGGAAATTATGAGGGGTCAAAATGAAAAAGGAGGTGTCAGATCTCAAAGAAGAACTCAGAGGTGTACAACACCATATATCAGAAAACAAACAAAAGAATTAGGGTGTTGGAGAAGGGGGCTGAGCTGGGGGAGGAGGTTAAGGCAGTCCAGAAGGGGAATTTAGAATTGGAAAATCTTATGGCAAAAATAGAACTTGAAAGAATGTCCTTTTTTCTCAGATTCCAGAACCTACTAGAGACAGAAAATGAAGACCTTAAGGAAATTATGACAACAATTTTAGCAGAATATATTAAGAGAGACAAAGAACAGTTGTGGTGGGATATGGATCTGGTTTACAGGATTAATTCAGCATATGCCAGAATACATAATGTTCCTAGGGAGGTACATGTTAAATTTCTTAGGAGGACCACGAGGGATGAGGTGCTAGGGGTTCAAAGGGGGGGAACCACTAAAATATAAAGACAAAGAAATTATCATTCTTAAGCAAATTCTGAAAAAAATTAGAGAGAAAAGGAGGAAGTACTCCTCCTTATCAAAGAAATTATATAATAAAGGAATTTGGTTCAGATGGTTATTGCCAGAGGGAATGCTGATCTTTTGGGAGGGAAACAGAGTTAGAATTAATACAGTGGGGGAGGCAGAAGCCTTCATTAAAAAACAGTTCTCTCCTAGAGGACAAAAATATGGGAGGTAGTGAAAAAGGTAGTAATGTACAAGATATGAAGGAGGGAGGGGATGTGGCTCCATCTGGGGACAGGGAGGAGGGAGCAATATCGAAAAGGCTCAGGTCACAAAAATAAATGCATTTGAAATATTATTGTAATTGTTGATATACTAGAAAGTGACAAAAAAGAGATGATTGAACACATGGTTGATATAATGTAGAACAAGATTCTGGTTTTGCTTATCTTTTATACGTTGTTTTTAACATTGTAAAAATTGTGAGATTTGGAGGGATTTCTACCACTAGCACGGGAGCTGCCAAAATTTTCTATGTACCCCTTTACCTTTCCCGATAAATGTTTAAAAACCAATAAAATTCTTCAAAAAAATATTCATATCCAATTATTATCATAGCAATACACATGTATATATTATTATTATTATCATTATCAATTATTTATTTATATCTATTGTCACTAAATTTCACTAGTTTTAGATTATACCCTTTCATCTATCAACCTGTATCTTTCCAGTAGCAAAACAATCTCATGTCTTCTGCCATTTGTGGTATCAGTCCTCTAATCATCTCCTTAATCAAATTTGTATGGACTCCTCTTTGCAACTCTTTGCTTATTAAGTCTCTCATGTAATTTCTATGCCCTTCTGTTTCCTTAATCAGCTTATCTTTAATTGTCAGTGGTGTTTTCAACGATGTTGCTAACAAAATTTCTCTCTTTAAATCCATAAATTCTTTTATTTTTTCTTCTGTATCTTGCCATCTGGGGGAGAGTTCCCCTCCATTTAATTCCTCTTTCCATATTCCACTCTTTCCATTTCCAGACACAAACCAATCACCATAGATATCAGCGGATTTAATTTCTTTGTACTCATTTTTATCTTCGGTTTTTAGGATTGTAACCTCCACTTTTTCCACTTGATAAACATCTCCAACTTCTTCATCATATTTTACTGTTAGATGCTCTAGATTTTCCAACTTCTTCTCCATCCTCTCAAATGTGTTTGATAATTTCTAACAATATCTTTTGCAAACTTAAAGTTTCTTTCTGCTGTTGAGATTGTGCCATTATCTCCAGCTGACAAACACTGCTGCTTTGGCTTGGAAGGTTTTTACAAGGTTAAGCATAAATTCACAATAAGGCCTTATTTTCACTTTTCTCTGATTAAAGATATACTTCAAAGGAACATCTGTATGCTTTTCTTCTTATCACTCTCTATAGACAAAACAGTGAGACCTTGAAGTGCCAAGCCAGAATAATCAGTGAGGAAAGTAAAAGTGTTTTGTTTCCAATACACGAACTTCCAGTCTCCGAGTAGCAGTGTCATCCTTCCCTTTGTTGTTACAATTGTCTTTGTTGCTTTTTATATCTTTTTTTATTCCAAGTTAAAAAAAAGTCAAATTCTTGAATGAAATAGAGAAGAAAAAGGGAAAAACACACTCAGTAATGAAGAAGGAGAATTTTAGTCCATAGGTTGCAAAAAATAATAATGAAAAAAGAAGAAGAAAACTTAATCCCTTTGATTTAAAAGGCTTGCATAAATTCCATCCATGAAAATAACATTTAAAAAGTAAGATAACCCACTGTCCAAAACCATTCAAAGCTGAATTTCGCCGCTTATTTCTTCTATTCTCAAATTTAAATTAACTTTTAAGTTTTTTATAGGCATTCTCTTTTAAAATGGTAAAAATTCCTCACCAGCTTGAAACACTTTCTCTTTCCATATCCTTCCATTTTGGAGCTGCCCCAACTTGATCAGCCTGATGGCTGGACTTTTTGTCACCAGCTTGAATCTTGGATCGATCAGGGACTTTGCGATGTCCCTGAGATCAGCAAGACGTATTCTTCCCGTTCACCGTCTCTGTGGGACAGTTTAGGTCCGATTGGACCACCCAGAGGCAAAAGTATCGGCTGAGGTCTCAGAGCATTGAGACTGCATATCCGCATCATCGCAACATTGGCTCCTCTTCAGTTCTGCTGGAATAAGCTTAACACCGTATTTTTCGGAGTATAAGACACTCCTTTTTCCCTCAAAAAAGAGGGTGAAAATCTGGATCTTATACATTGAATAAAGCATTTTTGGCCTCCCGAAACCATGCCCCCTTTGCAAAAATGGTCGTGTATAGCCTTTAGGAGGCTTCCAGAGTGTTCCTGGGGCTGGAGAGGGCAAAATGAGCAAACAACAGACTGTTTTTTTTTGTCATTTTTGCCCCCACCCCAGTCCCCAGGAGCACTTTACAAGCCTCCTAAAGGCTATTCATGCCCTTTTTTGACAAAAAAACAGGCCTGTTTTTGTGAAAAACGGGCCGTTTTTGGGAGGTCTGCAAAGTGTAAAACCCTTTTCTTTAATTTGCTCTTCAAAATCTTAGTGTGTCTTATACTGCAGTGCGTTTTATACTCCAAAAAATACGGTTCTTGGCAAGTGATGCAGCAAGATCTCAAGCTCACAGATGTAAGGCAGTCAGCAGAAATGATGATCCAGCTCACCTCTTGGGACTTGTGTGCGGATGAAATCAGAGAGGGCAACCTTGTAGGCATCCTATAGAAGTTGCAATGATGCTACCGAAGCCATGATATCACAAGAATAACACAAAGTATGTAATTATCATCATTGTGTAATAACGCCAGATTGCACACTTTGTCCCTTAGACTCTTCCCTCCACCTCCCCAGATTCCCACGGATGTTTGAACATCCCGAGGAAAATAAACAAATACAATGAGTGAAAAAAAGCCAACCTCCATTTCCAAACCTAAGTTCATTAAAACATGCATAGGAAGCCAAGATCTGGTCAATTGCCATCCATGAAAACTCTATCAAGAGCTATATTAGTTGAGGCAATAAAGGTCCCGAATAGAGTTATGAGAGCTGTGTGAATAGGAAGCTGTTGTATCTGGAGATTTACTATATCTTGACTGCAAATAGAAACCCATATGGTAGAAAGGAATTCCTGTGTCTCTATATAAATGGATCAAACAAATCAACATATTAAATCCAGAGGACATTATATTATTGTGTTTGACTAGTATAGATCTATTTCAAGTTATTTACCTCTCATCAGCTAGCCATATCTTTGCTGGGATTCGAATTTGGGCTGTTTTTACATATTAGGCAGTTATATTAATCTCTAAGCCACAAGCTCTCCTCCCTTATCAGCTGAACCAGGGGAATGATTAAGTGTTTTTTTCTTTTGTAAAGCACCTGGTATGCCCAAATATGGGAGGGAGAATACTGCTTCCCTTTATATATATATATATAAAATGGCTGTGCACGTGTATATTCCAGCATAACTCTGGAATGCCTTGAGCAATTTCAACCAAACTTGGTACACAAATGACTTACTCTCTGGAAATACTCTGGGGGTAAGACACCCCTAACACCCCATCTGTGTGTGTGTGTGTGTGTGTCCGTCCGTGTGTGTGTGTGTGTGTCTGTGTGTCCATGTGTGTGTGTTCCAGCATAACTCTGGAATGCCTGGGCCACTGAAATGAAAAGGACTGAATTATATCTATAGTGTCAAGTCATCGTACTTTTGACAATGATAGTGTGCATTTTGGATTCACGTTCTGTTAAGATACAACCTGTTCTGCCTTAAAATGGATTCTACTGTACAGCACAGTAGAGTTGCCATAGTGATGGCTTCACAGTACTCCATAAGGAGGCTCCCTCTAATACAGGATTGGGATAAATACATACCCGGGCTATGCCGGATTATCAGCTACTTTAGAATAATAATGGGGGAAGATTCTACCTTTACTAAAAAAGGGGGGGTTGACCCACAAACAGCAAAGGCATGGTCTTAAGTGGACATGGAGGAGTCTAACTGAGTTCCAGCCTTTCAACTATGGTTATATGGAAATCCCAGTAGACGAGAACCTAATGACCTTAAGTAGGCTCTAAGTGAGGGTCAAACCTGATCTTGGATGAAAAATCCTGGCCTGAGGGATCCCTCATGACAAGTGTTGGAAGAAATGTCCACCTGGGTTCAATTCCAAGTGGGGAGAGAGACACTGGAAGCATGGAGACTGCTTGGAAAGATGGTTTAATGGAGCAGAACCCTTAAGCACGTGGTCCTGGTGCAACTGAACACATGGAGTGGAGAGAGAGAGATATTTATACCCTCTCTTGGGCCTTGCAAGAAATATATCCTATTGGTTGTCAGACTCCTGGGGGGAGGGGGCTATGAGGAAGTCCAGCTAACTTGTAGCCCTGTCTGTGTCCCAGGCTTGGTTGAATCGTGCTGGGTGATGATGTAATGAGGAGGGTTGTGTTCTAAAAGGGTGTTGGGCAATTCCTACTGTGTTTCTCCGAAAATAAGACAGGGTTTTATTTTCTTCTGACCCCCAAAATAAGCGCTTGGCCTTATTTTCGGGGAGGTCTTATTATTTTTGAGGTGCAGGTGGCGGTGAGCATCGTCACCTCATGGCTACTGCTGGGTTGCAATATTTTCGGGGAGGGCTTACTTTAGCACGTGAGCTCAAAAGCCCGGTTGGGCTTATTATCCAGGGAGGCCTTATTTACGGGGAAACAGGGTATTATGGCTTAATGGTTTTCTCCTGGTTTGGATCTTGAGTGAGGGCTAATCTTATTACCTTGGAGCTGAAGGCCTCTTGTCTTGTAGATAGGATGGCCCAGTCTTTCTGGAGCTATTAACAAGGGTGGGGGCTGCTTTCCAAGATCATGTTTCTCCTTTTCTCATCCAGGGAGGTATAATATTCTGCCTTTTTAATGTTTCCTAGAATATTTCATTCTTCTAGGAGAGGGCTGGGTGGGTTTCTGCCAGTTCTAATCCCACAAATCTACCGAACCAGTTAGAAGAGGTTCCTCACGAAGTGCCTGCCCCGCCCCCCTTGCTTCCCCCACTGGTTCCGTCGCCGCTCATGGGCGGTAGCTTGTGCGGCGCTGCCTGCCTCCTAGGACCTACCTGAACTTGACTAGGAGGCGTGGCCACCAGCAAAGTACGGGGGCATTCCAGGGCATCCCCCCCCGGACTGGTTCCCCACCTCCCTTCCTGGTGAAGTTTTCCAAGGTGTGATTTCAAAAGCAGCCTCCCATCCCTTGTGCCCGGCTCCCACTGAGCTCCGGGAAGGAGGAGAAGAGCCTTTGGGGAGTTAGGAGGAAGAGGAGGGAGGAGGAGGAGCGCAAGCGGGGCCATGGCAGCTGGGCAACCGGCACTAAGAAACTGCTTCACAGCTTTTGAAGGGAGGGGCGAAGGAAAGGGAGAATATGGAGTCACCTTTCAGGGACGACAAAGTGGCGGGAAACCAGCACCGCCGCAAGAGTCTAAAGCTTTTGGCGGCTCCAGACAGGTGAGGTGGGGAGCGGAGACCTAGGCGGTTTCCTTCACTCCCCTTGCAAGGGAGTAATAGGCGTCATTTTTGCAATCCTGCCTCCACTGGACTTCGTGCTCTTTTCTGCGCGCTCCTTGAGACTGCAATAGACGTCCAGAAGCTGCGGGGGCTGTCAGGCTGGAAGCCCAGGCCCCATTAGCCCCAAAAGCAGCTTCTGGATGTCTATTGCAGTTGCGAGGAGCGCACGGAGAAGAGCACGAAGTCCAGCGGAGGCAGGAAGGCTGGACTTCGCGCTCTTCTCCGCACCTCCCAGTGAGTGAGGATCAGGCTCTTTCGCCTGCCCGGACCGCTTCGGCGCCACTCTGGGTACCTCTGTCTGTCCACGCCCGCCAGCTGCAGCGACATCATAAAGATGAAGAGAGAGAGGGAAGAGCCCAGCCGGAAGAGGAACCCGCCGCTGCTTAGGCAGGCCTCCGAGGCCCCTTCGCTTCCAAGCCACTTTGTCTTGACGACGACGACGCAGCTGCTGGGCAAGGACAGATGTAGGCAGCCAGAGTGGCTCCTAGGCGATTTGAGCGGGCGAAACAGCGAGCGAACGATGGAGGATCAGGCAGCCTTTGAATTGTTGTTCTCTCTCTAAATATTCAATTTAACTGTACCTTTCACTTCCACTTTTGACTTAGAAGAATCACTTTGAGGTTTTGCACACATATTCCGCAGGATCAGTTTTAGTAACTGCTTGGATCTCTAAGAGAGCTGTTCCATTTGCCAACCTGAAGCTGCATTTATCAGAGGATCTAAGCCAGCATTCGCTGGCTGAGGAATTCTGAGAGTTGAAGTCCGGACATCTTCAAGTTGCCAAGGTTGAGAAACACCAATCTAAGCTCTCTCCCAGCTTTGAGCCACTGGATCTTAATGGGCTGTGATCCAACTACATGGCAAGCAAGTTGCAGGATCTTGCCTTCATCTATTGTCGCTGGTTTAAGAAGTCGATCAAATACCGGAGCTTTTTTAGGTTCTGAAATGTGATAACATTAAGAAAGCAAGAGGAGAAAACTAGTTAGATGATCATTCATCTTAAAAAAAAATTTAAGTACATATCAAGGTAAGAACAATATGATGCAATGAATTAATTCCATTTTCTCAGTACAATTTTTTTTTTATTGGAAAAAGAATTTTCTGTTTGGTATCATATGGAATTCCGATATTTAGTGAGCTTGTTTTAAGGTGATATGCAAAATGTTTCATATGCAATATCCACTACCTATCTTTTATGCTAAATGTCACATGAATATTGTCAAGATGAAGGTCATTTTAAATGTGGAAAAAAATCGTAGATGGATGAATACTTCTAGCTGGATCATAGATGGGAGACAGGGAAATGAATGTACATTTTATTGGCATACTTTTATCTATAGATGCAGATGCTAGTGAGTCATAAAATTGTATATATATGTGTGTGTGTGTGTGTGTGTGTGTGTGTGTTGTATTTGTGCTGATAAATAAAGGGGGAGTAGTGAGCTCCCTCCCATATTTAGGCATACCAGGGGTTGTAACACAAATACATGTATGTATGTATGTATGTATGTATGTATGTATGTA
Source organism: Natrix helvetica (assembly GCF_964273705.1). Taxonomy (NCBI): domain Eukaryota; kingdom Metazoa; phylum Chordata; class Lepidosauria; order Squamata; family Natricidae; genus Natrix; species Natrix helvetica. The sequence goes on along the minus strand of NC_138558.1, from coordinate 64,916,960 downwards.
TGTATGTATGTAGGAATTCTGGGAGTTGAAGTCCACAAGTCTTAAAGCTGTCAAGTTTGAACACCCCTGGGTTTTTTTTTCTAAAGGGTTAGGGGTGCAAGAATCTTGTAACTTGACAGCTTTAAGACTTGCGTGCTTCAAATGCCAGAGCTTTTGAGCCAACATTTTGGTTGCTAAGCAAGAGCGTTGTTAAGTGAGTTTCACCACATTTTGCAAGTTGGCAACACCCACCCAATTACATGACTGCCAAGCCACTCCCACCCAGTCACATGACTGCTAAGACACTCCCACCCAGTCACATGACCGCCAAGCTACTTCCACAAAACAGGCCACACCTACAGAAGAGGTTCTTAAAAATTTTTAAACCCACCACTGGCTGGGTGCTAACTTTCTACACAATTCAAAATGTGTTGTCCGAAAGGCAGCCGGCCAGGAGGAAGAGCTTTGCACAATTCTCTCTCTTGTGGGACCGCTGAAGCCTTTTCCTAGATCGTGACCTCGTCAAAAGAGGGTTTCCTCTATTATTACAACATATCATTCTGTAGGCTGAGAGGCTTTGCCTTCCCTGGCACTGAATGGAAACTCATAAATCTGTCCCTCTGACAGACGGGGGATTTCCTAGGGGGAAGACTCCAAGTTTCCATAAATCTGCCCTTCCGTCCACAGCTCCCAACTCCTTCTCTCCCTCATTTCCCAATTTCTCAGGAATGTAAACTGGGAAGAGGCCGTCTGCATTACCCACTTGTGGATTTAATTTTCAAGTGCCTTGTGGATTCATTGGCCATTGCTCTGGACTTAATTAGGACAGTTCTGAGTCTTTGGTGGAGTTGCGGGGGAATATTAATCATCGTCTTCTTTAAACGACCCCATAATCCCTTGCGGGGTGGAGTCTAGGCAACTGGAGCTAGCGGAGTGTTTACTGGCCAGATGCCCTTCCTGTTGCCAATGCGGGGTTTTGTTCAGTAGATTTAGTATGCCCAGAGAGAGAAATATCTGCGTCTACCTAGGATCAAACTCATAGCCTTCTGATTTTGAGGCGAGGAATCCACCTTTAGGTCACTGCACCACTCCACTTGTGGGGGAATATTAACAAACCCACTAAACTAGTTACGTGTGTGTAGGAGAGAGGGAAGGAGAGAGGGGGAAAGAGAGAGAGGGAGGGAGAGGGAAAGAGAGAAAAGGAGGGGGGGAAAGAAAGAGGGAGTGAGGGAGAGAGGGAAAAAGAGAGAAAGAGAGGGTGGAAAGAGGGAGGGAGGGGGAGAGAGGGGGGAAAGAGAGAAAGACAGAGAGGGTGGTGAGGGGGAGGGAGGGAGTGAGAGGGGGAAAGAGAAAGAGAGAAGGAGAGAGAAGTGGGAGAGAGATGGAGGGAGAGAGAGAAGGAGAGACAGAGGGAAAGAGAGGGGGAAAGAGAGAAAAAGAGAGGTAGCGAGAGAGAGAGAAGGAGAGAGGGAGGGAAAGAGAGAAGGTGTAAAGAGAGAGAAAGAGAGGGAGGGAGAGAGAGGGAAAGAGAGAGAGAGGAGAGAGGGAAAGAGAGAAGGAGGAGATGGAAAGAGAGAGGGAGGGAGGGAGAGGAAAAGAAAGACAGAGGGTGGAAAGAGAGGGGGAGGGAGGGGGAGAGAGGGAAAGAGAGAAAGGGAGGGAGAGGGGGGAAAGAGAGAAGGAGAGAGAGGGAAAGAGAGAAAGGGAGGGAGAGGGGGGAAAGAGAGAAGGAGAGAGAGGGAAAGAGAGGGAGGGAGAGGGAGAGGGAAAGAGAGAGAGAAGGAGAGAGAAGGAAAGAGAGGGGGGACAGCACATTGATGTCAACATATTTTTCTATTTGGAGGGGGGTTTCCTTGTCTACAGGCAACCCTTATAGAAAGAATAGGCAACTAAGCCACAGAAGCCCACTAGAAGATGACAAACTGGGATGGAAATGCCCTGGTCCTTTACAACCAACCAACCAACCAAGGTAGTTGAAAAATGTCACAGTAAAATCTGTGGAAAAATGTCACAGTAAAATCTTCCTCCTAGCTTGGGAAATTCATAAATTTCACAATAATAGCAGATCATCTCAGTGGTGGGATTCAACATTTTTTACTACCGGTTCTGTGGGCGTGGTATGGCTTGGTGGGCGTGGCAGGGGAAGGATACTTCAAAATCCCCATTCCCTCCCCAGCAGCTGGGACTTAGGAGGCAGAGAATAGATGGGGGTGGGGCCAGTCAGAGGTGGTATTTGCCGATTCTTTGAACTACTCAAAATTTCCGCTACCGGTTCTCCAGAACTGGTCAGAACCTGCTGAATATCCACCTCTGGATCATCTACTCTATTCACCTTGGCAGATGAATGAATATATATATTCATATTCGTTACCTACATGGACTTCTAAGAGTTTGTCAGATCCGTGTGTGTGTGTAAGAGAGAGGGAGGGAGGGAGGTATGTATGTATGTATGTATGTATGTATGTATGTATGTATGTATGTATATATATATATATATGCTGGTTTTGTTGTATTCAGGTCTTTTCCCGTGTAAGGTTTCCCATGTAAACCTTACACGGGAAACCTTACACGGGTAACCTTACACGGGTAACCTTACACGGGAAAAGACCCGAATACAACAAAACCAGCATACCTACACCCGTGAAAATCTACGAAAACAAATATATATATATATATTTATTTATTTATCAGTACAAATACAACACACACACACACACACACACACACACACACACATATATATATATATATTTTCGTAGATTTTCACGGGTGTAGGTATGCTGGTTTTGTTGTATTCGGGTCTTTTCCCGTGTAAAGTTGAGATTGTCTTTGCAACGTTTCGGCAGGATCGCACCTGCCATCTTCAAGCGTAGGCTCAAAAAGGGTAGGCTTTGAGCCTACGCTTGAAGATGGCAGGTGCGATCCTGCCGAAACGTTGCAAAGACAATCTCAACTTTACACGGGAAAAGACCCGAATACAACAAAACCAGCATATATATATATATATATATATATATATATATATATATATATATATATATATATATATATATATATATATATATATATATATATATATATATATATATATATATATATATATATATATATATATATATATATATATATATATATATATATATATATATATATATATATATATATATATCCCTCCCTCCCTCCCTCCCTCCCTCCCTCCCTCCCTCCCTCCCTCCCTCTTACACACACACACGGATCTGACAAACTCTTAGAAGTCCATGTAGGTAACAACAATATATAAATATCAATGCATATATAAATAAAATCAAGCTATATCTTTCAATGAAGTAGTTCTATTTGTTAAAATTAGCGACATAAGGATATTCTTCATGTTTTAAGTGGGTTTTGGGGAGAAACGATGAGTCACAATGGAAACATGTAACTACGGGTAGTCCTCGACCTACGACCCAAAATTGAGCCCAAAATGTATGTTGCTAAGTGAGACATTTCAGTGAATTTTGCCCCACTTTGAGACCTTTCTTGCCCCAGGTGTTAAGTGAATCACTGCAGTTGTTAAATTAACTTAAACGGTTGTTTTAGTGCAGGGGTGTCCAAACTTGGGAAGCTTAAGACTTGTGGACTTCAACTCCCAGAAGCTTCCCAAGTCTGGACACCCCTGTATTTAGTGAATCTGGATTCCCCATTGAATGTATTGGTCAGAAGGTCACAAGAGGGGATCCCGTGACTCTGGGACACTGTAACCGTCGTAAATGTGAGTCAGTAGCCGAGCATCTGACTTTTGATCGCATGCCCATGGGGGATGCTGCAATGGCCGTTAAGTGTGAAAAACGGTCCTAAAGTCACTTCTTTTCAGTGCCCTCGTAACTTGAACAGTCGCTACATGAATTGTTTTAAGTCAGGGATTACCTGTATAGGTACTTGATACTTCTGGTGTTTATAGCAGAATAGTTTAATTACTGTTTGCATCCTTGTTAATCAAAGATTGGCAAGAGTGCTCTCTGTGTGTTTGTGTGTGTGTGGTGTGTGTTGTGTGTGTGTGTTGTGTGTGTGTGTATTCCCAGTTACAAAAAACAAACTTATTCTTATATTCTCTAAAGAGCAGAGAGCTGGTCCAATCCTCCCAAACCGATCACATTTATCACGGCCCTTTTGAGGCCCATCTGCTTTCACTTGGGAGACGACACACATGTTTTCTTAATCAAAGCAGTTGCTGTGTTGTGCTTGGGGAAGATCATTATTTTCAACTTTGGACCTCCTCGATCCCAGGAGGGAAGACGTTAACCACAAGTTTGGCTTCCATGCCACGTGACACGCCAGTGGCCACCAGTTTCAAGCGTGTCTCTAGAGATGACTCGGCGGGCCACCTGCCCAGAGCTGCGGGGGGGGGGGGGGAAATGCCTCAGACATGAAGACTAACAAGCCTCCGGAGATGTCAGAGAGGCTTGCTACTCGGCCAATCACACGAAGCAACTGCACACATTTGGCATGGTTCTCTTTTCTGCACCTTTTAGGTTCTTGGTGGGAAATCCCAGGAAGAAAGCCGAAGGGAAATGGAACCGAATGGGTCAGTCACGATATTGTCCGCCTCTCCCAAAAGACACAAACATTGCTCACTTCCGAGTTGCTCGTAGGGCCGGTTTTAGCCCTCCAGAGCATTCAGGGGCCTTCCGGAGGCTTCCCTGAAGTCTCCGGAGGGCAAAAAAGGACCCTACGAGCAAACCAAAATTCACATCCGGTTTGCTCGTACAGTCGTTTTTTGCTCTCCAGAGCCTTCAGGGAAGCCTCCGGAAGGCCCCTGAATGTTCCAGAGGGCTAAAACCGGCCCTATGAGCAACCCGGAAGTGACCTTTCATTTGCCTGTAGGGTCGTTTTTTGCCCTCCCAACTCCTGAGGGCTAAAATCAGCTGTATGAGCATACCGAAGTCTGTTCCTGAACTTCCGGTTTGCCCATAGGGGCGGTTTTTCACACTCTGGAGGCTTCAGGGAAGCTCTTGAAGCCCCTGGAGGGCATCGGGGGGGGAGGCTGCTTTCACCCTCCCCAGGCTCCTATAAAGCCTCTGGAGCCTGGGGAGGGTGAAAAAAGCACGCCAAAAATGGGGAGAGCGATGGTCTTGTGCGCATGCGCACTGGGGTTGTGTGAATAGCATTACGGGTGTGGCATGCCTGTGGATGACCCCCCCCCTGTGCTCCCCCCACTTTTGGCACACCAGCCAAAAAAGGTTCACTATCACTGCTATAAAATCTCCATTCCCTCCCGACTCCAGGGGAAGGATACTGCAAAATCCCCATTCCCTCCCGATCAGCTGGGACTCAGGAGGCAGAGAATAGATGGAGACAGAGCCAGTCAGAGTATTTACTGGTTCTCTGAATTACTCAAAATTTCCACTACCGGTTCTCCAGAACTGGTCAGAACCTGCTGAATATCCACCTCTAGTTTTCTCCCTCATTAACAAAGACCTTAGTACAGGAACCATTAGCACAGGAACCAAGTGATCCTGAGGACATAGATAAACCTCCAAGTGCTTCAATGACCCTCTAAAACAGTGTTTCTCAAACTTGGCGACTTTAAGTCCTGTGAACTTCAACTCCCAGAATTCCCCAGCCAGCTATAGCTGGCTGGGGAATTCTGGGAGTTGAAGTTCACAGGACTTAAAGTCACCAAGTTTGAGAAACACTGCTCTAAAAGGATGCAAATGATCAGCTGTCTGCAAGGAATATAATAAATCCTTCCATTCCCCAATATCCTGTGAGAGCTGAAGAAGCTTCTTGAATGAAAAGTGAAACATCTTCAAAAGAAAAACCAAGAAAGTCCAGTTGCCTTCTGAAAAAAAGCACCTTTGGGACAACCATGACCTGGATGACCGAGAATCTCTACGGACTTCCCTGGGGGGGGGGGAGAGCTCTAATGCTGGGAAAAGTGGAAGGTCAGAGGACAGCAAACAGCAAGTTGGCTGGACTCAATCACAGTGGCCATGGGTGAACTATTGGAAGACCTGAAAGACCAGGATAGGGACAGACCGTCAGAGAGAACATCTATGTGCTCACCATCACCGATTTAATGGCACTTCATCAACCAAAATGGGGGCACAGATATATCAGTTATCCCCCCCCCCCCAATGGAGACTTCAAAATTACATAGTGGACCAGATAGTGGCAGTGCCTCAGATAGAAAGTCCATACAGAGAGTGGTAAGGACAGCCGAGAAGATTATAGGAAGCTCACTTCCCATTACTCAGCATTCTGTTTATAAGTGCTATGTACTTAGCGCTCAAAACATTGTTAGAGACCCCACACACCCACTTTACGGTCTGTTTCTGTTGATCCCCTCTGGGAGGGGCTTTCAAAGTATTTCTAGCAGGATTACTTGATCCTGTAACAGCTTTGTTCCTTGTGCCATCCGTCCTGTAAATTTGCAGGATTCTCCCCCCCCCCCTGCAATTTATATGTATACGTCCGAACTGGACTGTGTGGTTTCTCTGGGTCATATATGTGTATGTGTATGTGGGTATATGCATAATTTTTGTCATTTTTATGTAGTATATATTGGGTGTGGTTACCCTTTGAGAACTGCATGCAACAAAATCTCATTTTAAAGTATGCTGATTAATGTACCTTTAAAGTGGCAATAAAGTTATTCTATCCCATTTCATTCCATTCTAGAGATTTTTCATTTTTCCTTTGAAAAAGTAGGTTGGGAAAAAGAGCTTGATACCCAGAACGTGGAGCTGTACCTTTCTATATCGGAACAGGTGATTACAAATATGAGAAGGGCAATTCTCTACATTACAACTCTGGCAGAGTCTGTTCAAAAGTCATATTTTATTGGAGTCATGCCCGATCTGGCATCTCAAGTCCATTCATTCCAAACAAGAGGATATGTACAATAATCATGCAAAGATGGAATATTCAGTGTCAAAAATAACAAGGAATGAAACTGCTAATAAAAAGGATGAGGAAACATATTTGGCTGTGTACAGGCTAACTTTTAAAATGTCACTTTCATCCTGAGCAAAAAAAAAAAAAGGATTTTCATTTTCTTCTTCTTTCTGGTTGAGAATAGTGACATCTATCTATTGTGAAGGAACCAGAGTGGTATCGATTCATCCTTGTTTAGCTAAGTTCCAGCCTATTTGAAATGTATTTAAGCATTCTCCCCTGTTCTGGGGGATTTGTCATAAATCTTTGATAAATATACTTAGTGCAAGTTCCAAAGGATGAAGTTTTGAATTCTCAGAGGGCTCAGACCTCTAAGCTTTTAAAACCTTCTCCTGTTTAAAAGAGAGATAAAGGAAAAGACCCGATTTGTCAAAACAAACATTTGGAGGTGGGGTGAAGAGACAAGAATACCAGAGATTATCTCTTTGGGAAGTGATTTTTGACAGCGTTCTTTATCTAACTGAGCAGCAAGTCTTCCCTTAGGACAGTGTTTCTCAAACTTGGCGACTTTAAGTCCTGTGGACTTCAACTCCCAGAATTCTGGGAGTTGAAGTCCACAGGACTTAAAGTCGCCAAGTTTGAGAAACACTGCCTTAGGAACTGGGTGGAAGCATCACTAAAAAAACTCAGAATCTTCCTTTCTCCTGTCTCTCTCGTGGCCATTTGAAGTTGCCTTCAAAGGACTTCATCCTACTGCTGGTTGCCAGGGGTGCTTGCACATTTGGACATATATTTTTTAAAAGCAACGTCTTAGTTAAATGTTGGAGACAGCTAAACATTCAGATTAAATGAGGGGAAAAGGAGATGCTGCTAAAAGAAAAGGCACTTAAGGCCCAGTTTGAGATACTCCGAGCTTTTTCACTTGTCTACATTAATTCCCCAAAATTGGTGTGGTCTTCTTCTACCAATTGACAATACACCTTTCAGGTAGTTTCTCTGGATTCCATGACTTACATTTGTTGTTAGTTGCAAAGTCGTGCCCGACCTATTGCGACCCCATGGAGAAGGTTCCTCCAAGCCTTCCTGTCCTCTACCATCCTCTGGAGTCCATTTAAGCTCATGCCTTCTGCTTCAGTGACTCCATCCAGCCACCTCATTCTCTGTTGTCCCCTTCTTCTTTTGCCCTCCACCTTTCCCATCATTAGGCTCTTCTCGAGGGAGTCCTTCCTTCTGATTAGGTGGCCAAAGTATTGAGTTTCCTCTTCAGGATCTGGCCTTCTAAAGAGCAGTCAGGATTGATCTCCTCTAGGACTGACTGGTTTGATCACCTTGCAGTCCAAGGGACTCACAGGTCTTGAAAAATATGGCGGGAGGTTGCAAAACTATCACAAACAATGAGGGGTCCTTGGTGCTCTCTGAACTTACTTGGTTCCCCCCCCCCATTTCATTACCCTAGCCTGAGTGGCTGGGGGCGCTCTTGGGGAGCCTTTGCTTGGGCTGTTTACTGATGGATCTTGGGCAGTTTCTTGACTGGGGTATTACTTGATTGTTGGTCTGAAGTTAACCTTGGAGTTAATCTATGTTGATCTGGGTGCTGATGACTGGTGGAGAGGTGCTGGGGTGTTCTTTGTTCTCTTTTTGGCTGGTTGATTGTCTCTTTGCATTGTCTATAGATGTTGTTAATGTCTATGTGTCTATTGATGGCTGTGTTCTGACCTAGGCTTCCCAAAAGCAGGAAGCCTGACTCCGACTCCTCCTACTGATAAAACCTCTTTTATTTAGGTTAAAGTGAATTCCTCTCCAGCAAAGTCCCGGCCAAGCGTCTTTCATGAGATTTCACAACTTCAGACCTTGATCAGGCTTGGAGAGCTGCCAGGCCAGTATCTTCCAAATGCCACTCTGTAGCAGACAACACTTGGCAAGAAGTCAGGAACAGATCTTCACTTTAATGAATTGAACTAATTGTCTCCTGCAAACTTCCCTCCCCTCTTATTCCCTATGGGAGGGGCCATTCACAGTTCACCTGTACCTTTACTCTCGAGGCGATCCTTGTTCCTTAGCTGGTCCCATCTCCTTGGAGGCTGGTAGAGTGCTCCTGTGCGCTGTTGGGTTGGGGGCAAAAATGAGTAAAAAACAGCCCATTTTTTGCACACACAAAAAAGGCATGCAGAGGCTTTGGGAGGCTGGTAGAATGCTCATGGAGGCTGGGGGGGGGGGGGAAGGAAACGGTCCATTTTTGCTCGTTTTTGCCCACCCCAGCCCCCAGGAGCACTTTGCAAGCCTCCCAAACCCTCTGCACATACATTTTTGCAAAAGGGGCAGCATTTCAGTAGGCCAAAATTGCTGTATTCAGTGTATAAGATGCACCCAGATTTTCATCCTTTTTTGGGGGGGAATGTGTGTCTTATACTCCAAAACATATGGTACTTTGGTCACCAAATGAGAAGGAAGGAGTCACTGGAGAAGAGCCTAATGCTGGGAAAGATGGAGGGCAAAATAAGAAGGGGACGACAGAGAATGAGGTGGCTGGATGGAGTCACTGAAGCAGTAGGCGTGAGCTTAAATGGACTCCAGAGGATGGCAGAGGACAGGAAGGCCTGGAGGAACCTTGTCCATGGGATCACGATGGGTTGGACACAACTTCGCAACTAACAACAACAAAAAATGTCTTGCAATAGTTGGGAGTTTTTAAATGGCAATTGCTGGTTTAAAAAAAACCACTGAGATCTCTTGCAAGCCATGTTGTGGGTTGCAGGATCAGAGCTTTTCTAGAGAGAGAGAGGAGAACAGTTTATTTATATTATCAAAGTGCACCAGACTTTGTTTCATGTGCTTTGAAAGCCATTCAGAAAGATTATCTCTGCATATGGAAGGTCCTTAATTAAAGCAATCAACATGCTAATGGAAAGGGGGAAATAAAGGCAGAGAATAAAAGCTAATGGTAAAATTATGTTGGCAGTGGTTTTTAATGGAACATTTACCTCCTTGCCTTTTGTTCAAATCAGGTGAGTCATTTAAAATGACTACTTTCAGAAATTTATATATAGATAGATAGTGCGATCTGTTGGCATTAAAGACTCACCTCCGAATTCTAGAAAGTCCAGATGTTACATTTCTTAACTAGAGCGTGGAAACTTCAGTGTGACACACACTAGAAAAGAAAGATTGCAACAGAACAAGAGAAGAGAGAAGTTTGAAAAACTTTGCAGAGATTGTAGAGACAAATTTAGATACTACCAGATTATTAAGAAAATATATGTGTGACATTATAAGTGTTCCCTATGTATTATATCATGCACTGAATTCTCCATACAATACAACCTTTTTCAAATATCTGGCCTGGCTCAACCATAACTTCGTTACGCTCCTGAGGGGTTTTTAATTTAGCAATTTTATTTAAGGGGATTTTAAACTGTGTTTTAATTGTGTTTTTAGCTGTGTTTATTGTCCTTCACTTACAAGTCTACTCTCCTTCATGCACAAATGTAATTGTCCTTGTTTTTTTTCGTATGTATGTGTGTCCTATGTGTATTTTATCCTTTTGATTGTACGCCGCCCCGAGTCCTTCGGGAGAGGGTTGCGGCTAATCAAATAAAATTTATTATTATTATTATTATTATTAATATTGTGTCCAGAATGCTTTTCTGTCATACTGTTAATGGTATTGTCTGAATTGCAAGAAATTTCAGTAAATTAGACAGCTCAGGTTTCCCCTACTGAAAAATAAATCCAGTTCCTCAATCTTCTTTCAGGAAATATTTTTATAGACAAGGAAGAAAAAAGCAGTCATTACATTATTTCACTTTTGGAGAAAGGCCACAGGTGTGCTAGTTAGAAATACATCCATAAAAATCCTTTTTTTAAAAAAAACATAAGTCGCGGAAGTTTTCAATGCTTAAAATCTTACTTTCCCTGACAAATTAAGGTCTCTCTTCAACACCTGTTTCTTGGCTGGAGCCCCAAAGAGTAATTACTGCAAAATACAACCTGATTAACTTGAATGTGTTTAGGAAGATCCTAGTTATAGAATTCAATCCCTTTTCTTCAATGCTTGTTTGGATTTTCATACATACATACATACATGCATACATATATTGCCTGTTAGACTCATTTTCACTTCTTCTAATAACTCATCTAGTTTCTGGTAGACCCAAAGGTGCCTTTTCAAGAGGCAATTGGACTTTCTTGCTTTTCTTTGAAGATGTTCAAAGAAAAAGATGTGAAGATGTTTCGCTTCTCATCCAAAAAGCTTCTTCAGCTCTGACTGGATGGTGAGGAATGGAAGGATTTGTCTTCCTTGCAGACAGGTGGTCATTTGCATCCTTTTAGAGAGCTGTTGAGGCCACTTAGAAGTTTATCCGTGTCCTCAGGGTCACCTGAACGATGCAAATGGCTGCGGAGCTTTCTTGGACCCGCCGAAAGGACCGTGTTGTAGACTGGAGATAGATGATCTCTCCCCCTCTGTTGAGAGAGGGCAGTTCAATTTTGACATAGGAGGCCTCTTTGACCCAGTGGTCCTCTGTCCAAAATGTGGACTTTGCTGTCTTCAAAAGACTGGCCTTTTGTCTATTAAATGCAGATGCTCTGCTAAATTTTGTCCTGGTGGGTTTGTTCTCCTATGTTGTGCCATGTGTTTATGAAGTGGATGTTTTGTTTCCCCAATGCACAGATCTGCACGTCTCACTGCATTGTACTGCATATACCTTGAAAAAGTACCTTTGGGACAGCCATGACCTGGATATCTGAGAATCTCCATAGACATCTGGTTTCTGGTAGTTTCAACCCACTGGTACCTCCTCACCTTTTAGATAGGTGAAGATGACAATCATAATTCCTCTCAATCCTCCTTTCTGAAAGCCAAACACAACCAATTCTTTCATCATTGTTTATAGCACCCAATTCCTAGTCCTTCACTATTGAGGTAGTCCTACCCTATTTAAGGGATCAGTTTGAGATACTTTCAACCCTCCTATCACTAATAACCTTTCTACATTAGCTAGTCTGGGACATGTTTCTCCCCAAATTTTTAGTATGCCAACTGAAATACTCTAAAATAGCTTTAATGTGGTGTTAAATCCAACTTCATACACATCAAGCCTCTACAAGGCACATGCTGTGTAAATCCTTCCTTCTTTACACCATATTAAGTATATTACAAATAGTAAATTTGCATGATCCTCTTTCCCCATTTGTTCTGTTTTTAGAAAAGATGTATGTTTCTTATGTATGTTCTGGCACAAATTACGTTTCCTCTGTCCTGGGTAGATTCTTGAAAGTTAGAACTGAGCTGTAACTTTCATGCATAACAGGTACTCATTAACAATACAGGTAGTACTCGACTTTGGATGACAATTGAGCCCTACATTTCTCTTGCTAAGTGAGACAGTTGTTAAGTGAGTTTTGCCCTATCACCACCTTTCTTGCCACCATTGTTAAGTGAATGAATGCAGCTGCGAAGACGGTATACGCGGTTATTAAGGGAAACTGGCTTCCCACACTAACTTTGCATATCAGAAAGTCGCAACCTGTGATCATATGACAATGGGAAACCTCAATTGTCATAAATCAGGGGTGTCCAAACTTGGGAACTTTAAGACTTGTGGACTTCAACTCCCAGAATTCCCCAGCCAGCTATGCTGGCTGGGGAATTCTGGGAGTTGAAGTCCACAAGTCTTAAAGTTCCCAAGTTTGGACACCCCTGTCATAAATGTACACCAGTTGCCAAGCGTCCAAAATGTGACGACGTGATTCTGCAATAGTCATGTGAAAAAAAAAGGTCTTGTCACTTTTTTTCAGTGCTATTGTAACTTCAGTCACTAAACGAACGATTGTAAGCCAAGATCTACTTGTACAAACTTCTCTTCCAGGTTGCAGACAGACTCACAATCTTCACAACCACAATGTTACCTAGTTAGGGTAATGAAATGTGTGGAAGGAAAACAAGCTAGGTCTGAGAGCACCAAGGACTCCTCATTTCAATTCTGAGCTGCAAATATTCTCCATTATTAGAATCACAATCATTTACCCATCTACCAAATGAAGGCAATAATTTACAAGTAAGCATTCTCCAAAACTAGCTGGGGTTTTTTTTTTCCATTTTGAAAGAAGAGGAGGGTTGAAGTCAACACGTTCCATATTCCCCTACCATCTTTACTACAGGTAGTCCTCGACTTACAACTGCAATTGACCCCAAAATTCCTGTCACTAAGCGCACTTTGACCCATTTTACGACTGTTCTTGCTCCATTTCTTAAGTGAATCACTGCAACTGTTAAATTAGTTAGGTGAATCTGGCTTCCCCATTGACTTTGCTTGTCACAAAAAGAGATCATGTGACCCCAGGACACTGCAATATTCAGTTGCAGATGCCAAGCATCTGGATTTCAATCACGAGACGATGCTGCTCCAAAGTTATAACTGCAAAAAAAAGTCCCCTTTTTCAGGGATGCTGTTGACCAGTCACCAAACCGTTGTTCTGACCGAGGCTTCTCAAGAGCATGAAACAAACTCCTGGTCCTGATAAAAAACCCTTTTATTAATTGACTGTGAATTCTGCTCATTCAAATCCAGCAAAGTCTTTTAAGGGAGGATGTACAGTCAGAGACCTTATCTGGCTTGGAGAGCTGACAGGCCGATATCTGCAAAACTTGTCAAGGAGTCTCGAAGTCACAAACCAATAAAGCGAACTAATTGTCTCCTGCAAACTCCACTCCCCTTTCGCTCCTTTTTTATTTCCTCTGGGAGGGGCCATTCATCGTCCACCTGTGGCCTCACTCCCAAGTTGACCCCTGTTCTTTAGCTGTTCCCTTCGTCTAGCAGCTCTGTGCATGCACACACTGGGAACAGGCTCCAGCTGTTAGTCTGCCTCATTGATGTCTGAGTCTGAAGGCAGCTGATAACTGGCATACGGCTCTGGCCCCCTCTCTGCCTCCGACACAGAGCCCTCATCAGAGCCTTTCCCAGACTCCAGGACTGGCCCATCTTCCTCCCCAACCTCCTCACTGTCCAAATCTGTTGCCAGCTCTGCTGGCAGGCAACAATAACTGTTGTTAAGTCTAGCACTGCCCATATTCCACACTTCTCAAGGATGGGCCTTGAGGGCTGAGCTGCAAAGTTCAACAGTCTTCCTTGGGATGGAGGAAGAGAAGGTGGAAGGCAATGGATCGCCTCTGCTCTTTCCCAAGGCCGTTTGCTTTGCGAGTGTTTGTCTTAAAACCAGTGAGGTAATCCAAGGGAAAGCTGGGGCTTTGAGAAGTGGGTGGTCTCTGCAGATTGGAGGCGCTCTCTCTCTCTCGTCGCCCGGTGCATCTGCATCTCTCGCCCAAGCTCAAGCCAGATCCTGCAGCTGGAGCAAAGGCAGGCCAGACTGTCCCCGGCACATTGCTTCATTTCTCACTTGAGTGGCCTTCTTTGGTCCGCTTTTCAACTGGCCACTTTCTATCGGCTTCATTACACCACCGCTCCATTTTGTCATGTAAATTGGGAAACTTGGGGGTGGGTGGTTGGGGGGGGGAGTTTTTCTTTTGCCCTTGTCTACGGAAGAATGCCGAGAGGTATTCAAAACGTATTAACACAAATCAATGGCACCAATAAAAGCAAGATCTCCTTAGCAACATAATCTTGATTGCAAAGAGAGAACTGAGAGCATTTAGCAGAACAGTGGTCCACACGGAATACGCATTTGTCTGGAAGAATGTGGCACAAAGCCTAAAAAAAGAGATGCTGGAGAAGAAGGGGAGGAAACACCCCCCTCCCCAAAATTAACTCACACGGAACAGTTACCTTTTTTTTAAAAAAAAAAAGAAGGGCACAATTGGCTACATTAAATCTATCTTGGGCCTTTCTGCTCAGCAACATTGTATCATACTGCTTTGCAAACTGAAAATTACAACACCCTGAGTAGCTCCGGGTTTTGTTTTTTTAAAAATTATACATCTAAAGAGATTGTTAGCTGGCTTTTCTTGCCAGTTGCTTTTTTTTTTTTTTTTTTTTTACAGACAACATCTAAAGACCCTCCAAAAATAGGAAGATGCACACGAAAAAGTTTAATGGTAGACTTTGGAAATGCTGAAGATAACTTCATTTCAGAGGCTCTTGGACTTCTGCTAAGAGGACATCCCAGAGTTTAAAGATATACAAAGGTCTAAAGTTTTAGATAGTAACTTGGCGGTAAAGCTTTTGCTGAGGCTTGATTACATACTTATTCGTCTTTTCTAGCTTGGAAGACAGAATTTGGCAAACTCTCACCTACAAATTAATTTCCCCTTTCTTCTAAAAAAAATTTTCCAACACAATTTTCCTGGATATTATATCATGGCTTTTCAGTTAAATTTTTTTAAATCCTTTAAAAAGTTAAAACTTTTAAAATGATGTTAATGCCTCCCTGCTTCCCATCAATTGTATTATAAAAGTCTGCAGAGCCATTCCATTCATATTAAGAGATCCTTCATTGTCAAAACTCCCTTCCATTTCTCCAAAGAGGTTGGGGGCAACATATGGCGAAACTTACGCTTAAAAAAAAAAAACCCACACACAGGAAACTAAATGGTACTTAGGAAAATGAAGATGCTTTCTTTAAAAAAAAAAACCTTTACTCAGCAATGCTATCCAATCAGAACATCCTTGTTTGAATTTTTAACATACGCCCGTAACACTTTTTTCAAAATTTAAGATACACCCACAGCCTTGCAGTATTAGTGAAATTTAGTTCCATACCATTATGTAGAGCTAACTATGAGATGAGGGAATTCTCTGTATATCTACTGAAAATAATCACCATTGAAATCCAGCAAGGCTCAGCCTGAGCAAAGCCTGCCATTCAAGTCGGTGAGATATCTTTCTACTAGGAAAGGACCACAGCACGGTGGCAGAGTCTCTAATTTAATTTTTGGCATCTCATTAAGGTTGGGAAGCCATGCAGAGCTCCAGCCAGACTATACTGAATTATCTGGACTAAAGGCTTAGCTGAGTAGAAGGAAGCTTCCTATGTTCTGAAGAATAAAACTGTCGATTAAAAGCATTCTGGTGAAATCATGCAAAGTTCATTCAGTTAAGAAAGGAAAACAAGCCTTTGTAAGATAGCTTCACAATTTTATTCCTTTGTAACACATCGTTTTTCTCTTAGAGAGATTTCGGACTGGAATACATTATTTAAGGCTGGGTCGGGTCAGGAAAAGATATTTGATAAAGAGACAAAGTTATGAAATGTTGGTGAGTGGATAAACTTAAAATCACCATATCTGATTGGTTTTAAAGTGCATTTTGTGCATTTTAAAAACCCTCCCTATTAATTGTTCTTTCCATGTCTTTGAATATACACACATTATCAGATACATGTTTTAAAGTACTTTAACAGCATTTTTTCCCAAGAGAGATTAACCAATGCTCTTATTTTATTAAGACATCCAATTTTATCAGACCTCTGTATAATATAAACTGTAAATAAAAATGTATTTCACTAACATTGATTCCTCTCTTTTATACGAAACTTTTTATTGGCAAGGGATAGGTGTATTCCATAGTAATGTTCTAAAATATATTAGAATATTAAGATTAATTCCAGTTTGAAATGATTTTCCACAAATAGTCAAATGTGCCCTGTTTATTTAGAAAAACCAACAGTGACATACAAGGATGACAATCCAGAAAGGCCACAAGTGGAGCACCCATTAGCTAGGTAAGAAAAGGCTAAACAGCATGGCTGAGATCCAGAAATAAAACCCACCACCACACACAAACATATGCCCGAGGGCATTCATATGCCCTCTTTTAAAAAGTCCTCTTTGAATAGCAGACCACCATACTAGATGAGAGATGGTTTTTGAAATTCTAATTCAAAAGTGTTTGCCATTTTGCACGAGATGGGAGGCTACTCTTAAAATGACAAGTTGGATTCTTTGAGAGTTCTTATAATAAGACTACCTTTCCTACATGAAGAAATCTGAAAATAAAATAACAAAGGAGTTTCTGAATTGCATTAAAATCCAACTTTCATTGGCCTTAATAGTCTATTCTGTATTGGTTTATTCAGAAATAAGTCCTGCAGTGAATTGCTCTTCTACTGAAAGTACTTTAAAAGGGTTTGGGAGGCCTATAGCGTGCTGCTGGGGGCTTGGGAGGGCAAAAACAGGCCAGTTTTCACTCATTTTTGCCCTCCCCAGCCCCCAGGAGCACTTTGCAGGCCTCCCAAACCCTCTGTGCGTCCATTTTTGTGAAAAACTGGATGCGTGGGGTGGGGTTTCAGGCGGCCAAAAATGCTGTATTCAGTGTATAAGACGCACCCAGTTTATCACCGTCTTTTGGGGGGGGGGGAAGGTGCATATTATATTCCGAAAAATACGATATATTTTCATGGTATATTTGACTGTTAATACCCCTACCTTCAGGAATTATGCAACAATATTCCACTGCAACAAAGATCTTAAATAGAAAGCCCTTTCTTAATTTATCCTTGTTACCAAGGTTTTCCTGCTTCTGTTCCCTTATTTCTATTCCAAGAACTACCCAAGTTCTTAACTTGCCACTTTTTGCCTACATTTAGTTGGCAACTTACCCGGTTTCTTTGTCACAGAAATGCCCCCCGAGAGTGCTAAGTGGCAGTTTTACCGGTGATAGGCAGAATTCAATTCTGCTTTCATGTGGAAGTACGGAGGGGAAAAAGAGCTGAAGGCTAAGGGTAATCGACCCGACAGTGGGGTGGAAAATTTAATCATGTAACAGCTGTATATTCCCAACCTGAAGTCTTCCACAGAGGTTACAATACCCAGGGCTACTGGGAAGGCTATCTTGCCCTTTTGATTCTTTTCCAAGAGGTAATGGGAAACAGCTTCTAGCATAATTTCTCATTCAACTGCTACAGGAACTGACATATCTAAGGCTCAAACGATTTGGTTCCAGTTTACCTTTAAGGTGGGGGTTGAAAGGTGGGGGTGAGAGAAAATACAACATGGTAGTTCCAACTCATATAGCATTTGCAATACAACCCGAGTCCCAAAGGTGCTTTTTCAAGAGGCAACTGAACTTTCTTGTTTTTCTTTGCAGACGCTTTACTTCTCATCCAAGAAGATTCTTCAGCTCTGACTGGATGGTGGGGAATGAAAACTATGACCTGGATGACTGAGAATCTCCAAATACAATTAAGAGACAGACATTTCAACGTGGGAATGCTGACCTCAGCCATGAGTATAGGGTCAAGCCCAGGCCGTCCACAGCATTTTCCCATCCCAATAAGCCCACTTAAAGTGATCCCGTGACATTTCAGCATTTTCCTTTATTTGGCCAGAATTGGGGTGTGCCTTCAGAATCTAGCAGTGCCAAACCAAAACTTCCTGGTCTAGATAACCTTGTATAAAATAGTTTCATGACAACCTTCGGACAGGAAGATCTACAATGACCAGGAATGAAGTTATAATGTGGCAAGACCTGAGACTGTATGCTAAGAATCGGTTTTCAGCTTTACTGCAACTTTTCTTTTTGGCCAAAAGTCATATAATTCATCAAAGGATGCCGGTGAAACTTCTGATATACAATCTTCTCAAAATGGTTTAAGAACTATGGTCCCCCAAAGCTTGATGTCAAGCCAAAAGCCACATTGTGAAAAAATGTCTCTTATAGACACATACACTTTTAACAGGCTAGGAATGTATCTTAGTATCATTTTAACCACGTAACAATTGAGGAATTAATCAAGCAGTATACAATACAATTCCAGAGACATCTTCAAAGGACATTCTGTCAGTGTATTTGACAAAAGTATTAAGGCTGTATCTTTGTTTAAAGGTACATTTGAAATATGAGGTTAAATTCAAAATAAGCCAATGCAGATACCCAGAAATGAAGAATTATTTCAAGTTTTTAAAAAACGTTATTCACTACCTCCTTTATATAGACAAGGCAATTTTATTCAAAACTTAACATTTTTTAAGCAGAACATTCTCATAGATTTCCTATCTAAGAGGAGCAATCTGGACAGCATTTAAAATTACTCTGGAAAGATGGACAGGTTACATTTAAAAAACAAAAACAAACCAAAAGCAGATCATGTGCATAATGTAAAAGCTTGTTCATCTATTTGTTCATGTAGCATTTGATCAACCTTTTGTTTGTAGGTCTGTATATCATAGATTTCATGGTGCAGAATGGCATTCAGTCTCTGGACCAAATCAGCAGTTAGTGGACAAGAAACTTAAGGAAATACACATTTACACATGCACACGCACAGACACAAATGCTTGATTAGGCAGAGTTATGTTTTCTTAATCCTTGTAAGAGGTTTTGATTTTCTTTATTAGCTGTCCAAATGGTTAGGGTTACATTACAGTCTTATGCAACATGTTCAAGGCTGCATACTCTTCAGTAAAGATTAGCCTTGGGTACGTACAGCCTTAAAACTTTTTTGGGGATGATTTCATAAAGAACATATATTTCTAAAGGCAGACCTGCATAATTATAGAAAAGCTTCATTTTAAGGATCAAATTTTAAGGATGAATGTATCAGTTCCGTACAGTCGCCCATCAAGGGACCAGTGAAACATTTTTTTCCTTACTTGCCTTATACCGCAAAACAAGGGGACTGACAAGCACTTCGTGGTTAGTACCTTGAGGTACATCAGGTTCAGAGGAAAATTACATACAAGCAGGGAGGAGCATCAATTAATTTGCATATTGAAAGGCATGTAACCATAGGATTATTTTAAATGAGCAATGTAAATGCAACTTAATATTGTGAGGACCAACTGTAATTCTGTTACACTCGTAAGGGATTAAATGTGAACTCTCTCTGAAAACTCCCTCTGTGGATGCAAGGTTTAAACAATAATATTATACTTTTCTGGCCTCGTTAGTCTTCATACTTCCAACATTTTTATTATCAGCTTTAATATGCATATTGCTACTGCCATGTGAGATGTAAATCTGTTCTCTAATACATAGACATGCATGAATAAACCAGCAATTTCTTAAGTTTTGTGCTTGTGACTCAAGTAAATCCAACCCAACCCCCAACCCCAATATTTCCTTAAAAATCCAGTACATACCGGAAAGAGAAAAGACATGGTGGCAAATATATATAAAGCAACTCAAATCAAAGGAGTGGACATGCTTTAAAAAAAATTTTTTTTTTTTTGCCAAATTAACACCGTTGTATAAACAATTATGAGTCTAGCAAAAGTGTATCCATGGTTTTAGAAGGTGACCAGCCACCTCAGTTGCCAAGTTCAGGGAAATCATTATTATGGAGAAGATCTACTCATTAGGGCAGTTTTAAAAAGCAAGAATTTTCATGGGGTCACTTTGCCCTTCCATTTAAATTTAAATTGTACATCATCCTAGTGACTCTAAACATCTGCAAAGTGAGCTTCAGCTCATAAGAACTTATGCTGCTTAGCAAAACTTGTTAGTTGGACCAGATTTATTGGGGTTGCATCATCATTCAACAGATTACCTGAGCTAGCTCAGACGTATTATTTAACTAAGAGAGAAATATAATATTGGAGCAGTCCTTATTTCATTAGTGTCCTTTGTAGTTGCAAAACTATCCATGGAAAGTTCCGACTGACAAAAACTTTTCAGGAAGAAAATATTTATAAGCCAAGTTTTTTTCTAATGTAACAAATCAAACATTCAACCTACTCAGCAGTTATAGCGATATACAGGAGCTCTAGCATGCAGGCCAAGCTTCTTGCACATGCAAGAAATTGCCAATTTCTTTCCCCAGGAAAACTAAATAATGCAAAACGGATCCTTGGAAAGAGGTCCTAGCTTCACAGAAGTAAAGAGAGAGAAGCTCAGGGTGAATAGCAATTTTCTCTCCACTTTAGGGACAGAGGTGAATTTTACCCCTTGTGTACTTAAGACTCCACGACGACAACATAGAATAGAAGGGCAATAGAAGGGCAATAAGCCCATTCAAATCAATAAGCACAATGTGTTGGAAAACAGTCCAGGTCTTCATTATTAATATTGATGTTCTAAGACACTATGGAAATTTCAAAGAAGAGGAGAAAATGCTTGGCATGGTTTCTTTTGTTAGGGAAAAAAGCAGATCCTGAAGGATAGGAAATAGTTTTGGACAGTGGTGGGATCCTACCGGTTTAACAACTGGTTCAGTGATTGTGCATTTCGCAGGTTGCGTGCAGGGTTTGGAGAAAATTTACCTTCCGCATTACTGCTGGGGAGGAAAACATCTGAGGCACGGCAATCCCTACTGCCACGCAACTCAGTTGAGAAGATAAAGGTAAGTAAACCGCCGGGGTGGGCGGGGGGGGGCACTTGATTGTTGGAGCAAACTGGTTTGCTCCCAGCTGATCATCGGAGCTACCGGTTTACTTGAACTGGTCCGAACCGGTAGAATCCCACCCCTGGTTTTGGAATACCTGAATAAAACTACCTATGTATTTTAAAGTTCTTTCATAGGCTGCTTTCATGTGTTATAATCAACCATGGAATAATCTTAGTGCCATTTTTTAAAATCAAGCTAGAATCAGTTTTGCAGATGGGCAAAGTAATTTTAGGTTTGGGCAAATTTATTTCCCCCCCCCCTTCTTTTTGGTTACCCTTCTTTCTGAGGCCCAGTTAATGTGGTCCTTGGTAGGGTACAGAATCAAACCAAAAGCGAACCAGGAAAGAATCCAACCCCTATGTATCTGTTCATTTCCCACAATAGCTCAATCAAGGTTGCAGTCAGCAAGCCAACAACAAACCATGGTTTCAAACCTTAGTTTAATGCCCTAAAATAAACCATGATTTCATTCACGCAACATGCTCAGCCTCAAACAAGCAAACTGTATCATGGTTTAAAATGATAAGGAAGCTACCCATTTTAAATAGAGTCCAGGGGTACATATTTCGAGCAAAGTACAATGCATGCCATCTAATCAAAGCCAGTTGTATTGTTTTCAGTAACAGAAGGGCCTATGCAAATGCTCCGTTTGTCTCCCATTGAGATTCTGAGATTCAGAAATGCCACTCTGAATGAACAACAAGAAGATTAGCCAATGAAAGTATATTGGAGTCACTATATGGTGTGATATGCAAGCAGAGCTTTAAATTGTCACAAAATATATTCAAAATAATTAGCAATCTGCTGTGAGTAGCGAACATTGGCAAATACACAATATCTGTATATGACAACGTATCTGTATATGACAATAAAGCAAAACACATATTTAAATGAAAAGAACTGATATTGTTGTAATAGTGGGATAAACATTTCATTAATACAAATATTATGCAAACTGTATTCGTTGGCTATTCACATTATTGCTCTGCTACATGAAGAACAGGCCCTTAAAATATGTTACATTTCATCTACATTAAAATCCAGAAACAAATGTTTCAGAAGTAACTGCATACAACAGGCATTGAACTTAATACATGAAGATATGCACAGCCAAGAAACTAAAAACTGGCCTGACCAAAGCATAATATTACATACTCATATTTTTTAAATGTTTCCTTGTGCAAACAATAAAATAAAACAGAAAGCTAACCATGTAAACATAAAATTTAAAAGTTAGAATGCAGTATTTACTCCAGACATTCAGTAAACTATTAATTCAAATAACCATTTTTTAAAATTCATCCACCTGAAATACAGATGTAAAAATCAAGACATTAACGACACATCTAGCATCTGGTACAAATGCTGTTAATGTTTTACACACAAAGGCCCCAACCCAAGGGAAAGCTTCAAAATAAAGAAAGGAGAAGATTAGTCGCACGTAAGTCCTAATGAAATAAATAGAACTTGAGAACATTAGAAACCAATAAACGTAGGCCCAGTGGTTTTAATGGGATTTAAATACAGCTTCCTATGGGTTGGAGCCAAACACTGTAACATTCAATAACTCAAAAAAACCGACTGAAATATTAACAAATAGATTTCTGCCCATCTTGCATCCTCGTGTACTATTCAATCGGGTAAACAATAAGAAAGCTGATACATGGCATGAACCACAATGCTCGCTGGCTTGCACGCCGACAGACATATTCACTCACTCATTCACTCTCCCCTCTCTCCCAAGCACCCACACAAATACATATGGAGTTGGTATAAACAAAATATCACTTTAATTATTTATTTTTCACCATGATTAAGAGATTAGGAGTAGAACCCTGGGTTCTCTTTAGTCACTTCTTAATCTCTTAGCCACAGGAAGATTACCTAACTGTTGTCCATGCAGCAGCCCTCTTAGGGAAATACTAGTCAATTTTACAGTCCTGAGCAGGATTAGCCATTAGACACCTGCAAATCTGCGACGTACATCTTCTCGTGGAGAAATAGCAATCTATGTCCAAGTTTCTGGAGGAGGAACATCTTCTGAGCAGACGGGAGTTTTTTCAAGATGCAAGAAAAGGAATGGATGCTAAGGGCTATGTAGGAATACTGCTTGTTGGCTCAGAAGAGATTGGTTTTATATCCCAGTGAAAAGGGGGGGGGATCTGATACAAACAGATATTGTCATCAGCCAAATATGGTGAGATGTAGATTTAGAGATGCAAGTGCATGGGTTAAAAATGATTGCCAATTTTCATGTCTTATCTTGGGGGGTTAGAATACTTATAGCTATTTTCATTTGTATATAATAGCTATGCATATATACACATAGAAACACACACATGTATGTGTGTGTGTGCGTATTCAAACACATACCCACACATATTAACCATACCTCAACACCAGGGTTCATTAACAGAAAGAGGGGAAGGTAATAATTTAAATCACACAGAATGCTATGTGCCAAATTTGACAAAATGAACTTTGAACATGTTGTTCAAAAAAAAAAAAAAACCCGGAAAGGAAAAGAACGAAGACGACCACAAGATCCTGTAGAACCAACTCTGTATCATTACAAGGAGAGCACCAAGCAAGGCACCATTGGAAATGAAACATACTCAGGAAGTCTCTAGGTAAAGCAAATGCTAATCTGGTTGGAAAATTGGTGTCTTTGGTAAAAATTCTATAAGAATGACCTATTAAAAAAGAAAGAGAAAGAGAAAATTAATTATTGGACAGCATTGTTATTTTCAAAGTTTCTTAGCAGATGTTTTCAGCATGACAAGGGAATAACCCATAGCCAGGATCCAAATTACTATAGGCTTGTGATGGCGAGCCTATGGCACCCCAGCTCAGCTTCCTCCCGCTGGCCAGCTGGTTTTCGGGTCTCTGCTGCCCATGTGTGGGGTCCATGTGGGAGACGCACATGCATGGGGTGGGGTGAATGTGCGGGGTCACACATGCATGCACTGGGGCAGGGGGAGTGCGGGGGTCCTGCATTCATGCGGGGGGGGGGGTGCACGCAGGGGGCGGGGCATGTGGGGGGCATTGCATTATGGGTGCATACGCTTTCAGCACGCAACAACAAAAAGGTTAGCCATCACTGCTATAGGCAAAGCCAAGAGAGCTTTCAATTTTGCTTTTATGCTGCTCCCTTATTGTACATAAACGATTATTTTTGAATTTCCTCCCAGTTTAAAAATATTTTTGCAACTGACGCATATGTGGTCGGGAAAAAGGAAATTACTTTTTCAAAAGTGAATCTATTTTGTTTAACTAAGTAGTTTGCCCTTGCATTTTCTTCCTAGGGCTGAGAGTGATTAGCCCAAGATCAGCCAGCTGGCTTCGTGCCTCGTGGCTTCTAGCCTGATGCCTAAACCACTACCCCAAATTGGGTCTCTATCTGTTTTAACTACCTGGGCATGTTTTCAGCTGGACAGCATCTCTACGAGACCAATGGAAGGTATCTTAGATCGATTCTAGTGTGATCATTTTAACTGGAAACAGGAAGAAGGAACCTGAAACTCATGCATATAAAACACAACAGGTTCACCATCACTGAGATAGGGTCTACTTAGAAAATGCAGGCTGTGTGAACATGCCCATTTTACCATGCCTAAAGTCTCTTGGTCAAAGTACTACTAGCCATTTCAGAGCAATTAATTCTGAAGGTTAACCAAGAGGAAGAAAAATGGCTCCAGTATAAGCCCATTACCAAGTGATAGATGATGAAAGCAGCTTTCATTAATATTTTCATATTTTCAAGGGAAAGCTAAACTGGCACTTTGAACCAGATAGCAGCCCTCTCATGCTACCTACCAGCAATTGCTTAAAGCAGCTGCATCTTTTCTCAGAATTGTGTGGCTGCCTCCACCACTGCAGCATGATCCTGTGAAAACTGGTATGTGGTTTATGAGGGCTGCCACCAGCTGTTGCCTGCACACTCATGTGCCCTTCTTCGAATCTGAAATTCTGCACAGCTGCTTTCTAAACTGACCTGGATTTTGTTGTGTGCATTATAATACTATTAAAATAGGCTCAAAGGCTAGGATATTAACTTATTACCCTCTGAACATCTTATTGGAAAAGCGGTAATTGTAATCAGAGTATCTCTATATGAGCAGGCAAAAAGTCTATTATTTTTTATTATGGTCTTATAAAGGCCAGAAGCTTGAAGTAATTGTTAAAATAAAGTGCTGAATTCTTTACATAGCCAATCTTAAAAACCAGTGCCAAAAATTCTTTTCTTGCCTTCAATTATTGCAAAGTTATCATGTGTCTGCTATCATAAATTAACATGTTCGCTATAATAGATGATCATAAATTAACATGTTAAGTATAATAGATGTTAAAAAGAAACAGTTTGTTGAATAGAGCTACTCTGTAAAAAGGGCATTTTAGGCAGTCTTTTATGTTTTAGGCTAGATATAGGCCTTAGTATTTCCTCTTTTTCAGTGCTAACAGAAAAGATGATTTTAAGATAATTTGTAACTATTTAAGCACTGTTTTAAATCAATCTTCTAACATACTGTCTATAATGCGTGCATTGTGTTAAATAATAGACAAGATATATAATTAAAAGGCATGGATGTTAGAAATAGCTAAAGCAAGATACTTTTGCAGGTTAGTCTTAATTTGTTAACCCCTGCTTATATCTTAAATTTTCACAATGCTGGTATATTTTGCAATAGTATATTTGTTAGAGAGGGCTGGTTTTATTGCAGTCAATTCCCTTGTGCGCCCCAGAAAAATACAAAGAACAATAAAGCAGAGCGATTTCAATTGCAAAGACTGCGAAAGGAAGAACTTTTGCATCTTCAAAAGTCTTTATAACAATATGCAAAGTTCTGCTTCAGAAGCAGGAAGACGACCTAAACTTCCTTTCTTACAATCGAGGCTTTTAAAACGTTAGAGTTGACGGCTGCACTTTCAGGGCTGCTGAGATATGGGAGCAGTTAAAATCTACAAAGTCTTTATAGAGGTTCCTAAGCTCCAACTGCTCAGTTGAAAGGTCTTTTCCATACGCCAAGACTTGATTAGCATTATATAAAACAGCCCACGTCTAATTCACTGCGTAACCAAAGTTGCAGTTATTCTTTTTATACGGCATTTGAAAATTTCACACCCCATCAGCACATGTGCAAGCCATTTTATCTTGGCAATTAATTTATTATTATTTTTTCCTCCAAGGACACAGTGAAGCCTTGTTTTCAAGTCATTCATAACTTTTATAAATCAGCCCTGCGCATGAAGCCATGCATCTGTGAACCGTAGAAAATCTATGCCACTCAGGCGATTAAGCCTGCTGACACCTTTGCTGATTAATAATCGTGGAAAGAATAAGATCAGAAGCAAAATAAATGATCATTTAATAGAGAAACGCACAAAACAGCCCTTTAACTTACATATTCCATCATGTTACTCGATTCACATTTCCTTTTGCTTAGCCTCCAATGCAAGCACAACTAGACAACGGAGAGAAAGGGGAAGAAGAAAAATGAGCAATGTTTTATTGCCGGCATTGAGACACCCCCGTTTGTTCACTTTTCATATTTGGCCTTCAACAAAAGCATCTGTTTCCATACTGAGCCACTCTAGCCCCAGCAGTACGAAGCTGCTCCCTGCAGTACTCACCTTGTGGTATAATCTATTGTTTTCCCATTCTAATAACTTCTCAATCGATCTTCGTGTCTAGAAGGCAAGTAAAAAGAATTTTTATTCTCAAGTTGCTTTGTGGGGAGGGGGGAGTTTGTTTTGCAACTGGCTGTATGTGAAAATGTGTAGGCAGAAAAGAGAACTTAGTAAAGGGTAGTTTGTTGTACTGTATATTTACTTGTTGGGGTCGTAGTAATAAAAGGTTATGCATGCTTATAGAGAGTAAAATGGAAGCAAAGCAACTTTTAAGAAATACCCAAATAGTTGGAAAACTTATGAAGCTATGCATTAACAAAGGTTTTTTTTTAGGAACAGAGTCATTAATTCACAATCCACTGAATCTAATCTAATGGGATGCATTTTTCAAGCAACCTACACAAGAACAATAGGGATTTTCATATAAAACAGATACGAGTTGTAAATCTATGCTCTCTCACTTAACACATCGTGTAAAATTATGCAAAAGCATTTGATCCTTAAATCTCCTGCACTTCAATACTCAGTTCTAAACACAGGAATTAAATCTTCCTGCAAAACCACGCAACTTTAAACACTCAAGTAAGCGTTCTGATTGAGTTGTATCAGAAATACATCCTACTGTTTATAGTCATTTGACGGCCGTGCCATCAACCACACAACAATAAGACGGGGTTTGTAGTCTTTATGCATAAGGGAGGATAAATCATGACACCAGGTGTTGAGATGAGACTAGTGTTGCAGGTGCAAAGGCATGGATCACTGAGCCTTGTGGCAAATTCAACTTTGTACAGCTGCAGTTTCCTTATAAGGCAAAGAGAAGGGGGGGCATTGAGGGAGAGAGAGGGGGGGTGGAAAAGCATCTTGCACTTCAACTGAAGCTAAACAAGAGGTGTTATAAACTGCATCCCTGGTCCAGCAAGATTTTTTTTTTTAAAAAAATAAAATTTAAACTTACTCTCCAAATTTACTGAGTATCGACAAAAAAAAAAAGCAAGAAAACAGTATGTGAATTGTTCTATAGGGAAACATATTTGTGAGTGAACATGTATACATGCAAGTATTTATGGGCTAAAATAAAGGGGGGGGAGAGATTCTTTGCGTTTCCAACCAATGCAAATGCACAAATCTCAGTTGTGCCTACATGAAAGAATCCAACTATTACGGATGAATTGTAAGGTTCTGTGCCATCTTTTTTCCCTAAAAAGAAGGGATTCCAGTCAGCTTTTAAATAGTGAAGACTAAATTACCGCATTGTAGTTTTTGAAGTTCTGTTACTTTTGGCTAATACTTTTTATTTTATTTTATGAAAGACGAGGCCTGCCCTTTAACAATGATCAGCAGACCTCTCTTGTTTCTTTGTAAAGATAGCCTTTTAGAGCCTGCTCTCCTTTTAAATGAAAATAGGGCAGCAGTTATGGTCACACTTTTGTTAATTTAGTTGCCAGTCAGCTCCAAATCAAAAGAAAATAAGGCTGCAGAGTGTAATTAACATTCAGTTCAGTCGTTTTGTCCCTTGTCTAGCCCCCTAAGCTTTGTTAAAATTGCCATCTGAATGCTGAAGGCTGTAGGGAAATCGATTTGATTCTAATCGCACCATGAAAAGAACATGATCTAACTGCTTTCAGCCCTCAGTAAATCTGTACTAGGTCTTTAGCACAATGCAACTTCCAATTTAAAAAGCACTGAATGTCTCGTCAATGACTTTGTGAAGGAAAAAAAGAACAAGGAGCAGACATAAAAATTCCAATAGTTGTTTAAGCATTAAAGCTCATTTGCATCACAGCAAACCTGAAAAGGGCTGACCTCTCAAACCGCCTCTCAGGTCTATGAAGTTGTAGCCTTGACAAGCTCACATTGACAGAGCTCATTGACTCTGAAAGGCTACTCTATCAATGGTGAAAAATGGCAATAGGGCATCTGCCTGTGCCCACCCGCTGTTAAACCAATGGCAAAACCCGATTCAAAAAATGTGAAGCTACCTTGTAATCTTTCTTGCCAGAGCCTTTTAAATAATAGATTACGGCTGCTGTACAATTTAAATTTCATTGCTTGCATGGAGGGGATGGAGAAAGGGTGGCAAAGAAACCAGCTTCCCAAATACTAGCACAATTAAACACTTTACATTATAAATAGGAAACTGAACACAGGAAGGTTCAATGCAACCCTCCGAAGGAGCCTTCTGCAGATTAAAAAAAAAATTAACATTTAATGACTGTTACTCTTCAATTGGAGGAAATCTTAAGCACAAATTGAACGGCATCCTGATTTAAGGTGACATAAAAACCAATTAAAAAAAAAACAATATTAAACATGTGGAAATCAAGCTTTTAAAAAATACTTTCATGTCAATTTGTCCCGTCCTAAGTTTTAATGTAGATGCCACTGATGTTTCCCTCTATAAAAATATCCCAGTTTTGTCAATCATTTCATCGTTACTTAAATGTTGCCAAGTATTTAAATCTGCTCAACCCCTGGCCACTAAATAAAATGGGAATGAACATTTAAATGAAACATTCGCAAGTACCTCGAAAGCCGAGGAAGAAAAGGTGACTTTAAAGAGCATCACTCAATTCTTAGATCAAGCTTCCTTTCCCCTCTATTTGCCAGGTGGAAAAAAGAGAGAGACTGGCATGTGCAGCTTAATTAATCATGATACTTGACAGCTCAGTGATTTACAGTGAGGAGCAGGTGAGGACATTCACAGCCCAAGAGGGGCTCTTGATCTAGAGAGCAAGACTGGAGATTTTCAATCACAGCCATAGAGAAAACTTTCTAAGAACATTTGATAACACAAAACAAAACTAAAAGGGGAAAAGACATTAGGAAGATTTTGAACACTAACCATCAGATGTGTTTTTTCTTTAAAACCAGATTAATACTTCTTATCTGGGAACAAGGTACGATTACTTATGGAAACCACTTCAACCTAATCTTAAATAAATAAAAGGGCCACAGTGGGTCATGTGGATTTACTGAGGAGTCATGGACATGACTCCCCTTTGTGTACGATGGACCATTAAAAAAATCTATTACTTAGAGAAACTTAATGAAGTAGTTCTAAAATTATACAATAAAAAATTTAACTACTGGTTTTAATGTAATTCTATCATGAAGATGATCCTTAAATAAAAGATAATTTTTAAGTTGTCAATTCAAGGCATCTTTAATGGTCTACAACACATTATTCAAACAAAAGATCTGGGTCTGAAAAACCAAGGGAAAGTATGGCCATGTGGGGATAAACACAATCCATAAAACTGCACAACAGTTTTACTAACAATAGGAATAACTATATATACTGCAATTTTATTTTAAGCATACGGATTATATCTCCATCAGAAAATCCTGAACATAGAAAGCCCTCATTTTGCTACTCTGAAAACAGTTGTAACTAACTGTTTTGGGGGGAGAGGATTGGGGGAGAGGATTTCTTGTAAATTTAAAAGTAGTATCACGCTAGGAAGACTTTTTGACTATTTTTTTTAATTCATTGTATAAATTAAACACAGCACCCTTTTGGAAATGTTTGATGCAACAATTCCTGCTGTGCCTTTTCAATTGGAGTCAAATTATTCCTCAGAATGGAGATCATGGTACTCTTTCCACAGGCTCTATTAAAGGAAGGGCGGGGGGAGGGAGATTTTCTCCTTTCTAATATTTTAGAAAATAAATTTGATTTTTTTTAAAAAAGCCCATGGACCATCAGATATTACTTTAGCTTAATTACAAAATGGAACTTAGTCTGAAAATGTTGTATTTCTAACTGGTTGAACAAGTTATGAACAAGGCAAAATTAGCTCACTCATCAATAATGCTATCAATTACAGAAATAAACACAATACCTCATTTACTACATTGTATAATAATTAAATGTTCTGCGTTAATTTAGTCAATTTTCTTTATATACCTTCAGTATATGAAGTACTAGGGGATCCTAGAAAATAGAGGCGGTGGGTGGGCAGAGAGGAAGACTGAGGAATGTCTACTAATCCACTGGAGGTATATTCAGGCATTATGTTCCCAACTTCATTTGACATTTTTGTAATCAACAGTAAAACAAGAGCCCCAACTTCATTCTGAACATTAAACCTGACATTATGGTAAAATGAGACAAGGAACCATGAAACACTAAGGAAGCGTAATTTGAGAAAGTACTGTGTTTCCCTGAAAATAAGACCCAATTGGAAAATAAACCCTAGCATGATTTTTCCGGATGCTCATAATACAAGCCTTACCCCCCCCCCAAAAAAAAATAAGTCCCAGTTAAGATTGTCAGCCAGAGGAATGCATTTAGTACCCTATTTGCCCGAAAATAAGACATCACCTGAAAATAAGCGCTAATGTATCTTTTGGAGCAAAAATTAATCTAAAGCCCGGTCTTATTTTTGGGGAAACACGGGTATAACTTTAGGACATTGTGCTGCAATTTTTAGGTAACATATTTTGCACATTGTACATGAATTACTTTTACAATAACGAGTGATAAGAAGAACTATATTTTATGCTATTTAAAAGATGGTCTTACAGCTCTTACAACAGGATGGTAAATATTACAAAAGGATGATCTGACAATCATCATTCTTATTGCTAAGGACGGAGAGCGTAAGCTGGATAGCAGAAGCCAGCCAAAGGAAGGGGATCACCAAAACGGGCAGAACGTCTAGGGCATGTTACTCAAAAATTGTCTTGCCAATAATTGCACAGTACAACAACTTTAGTGCTATGTGAGAAAAGTGTGTGTGTCTAGCTGTATGTAATGGAAAGTACCTATGTGTGTATCTGTTCATAAAAATCTTCACATACGGATGAAGGAGTTGCCACATATCTGAATATTTATGTGTGCATCTCTATGTGCACAAGGAAGTGAGACTGGAAGTGCATGAAGTATTCTTAGATGTACCACTGAAGGCACAAAACTTTACCTTTGCCCGTTTGCGATAATTTATTCCTGGAAACTGGCTTTGCTAGGTCTGTGCCTATGTGGAATTATTAGTAAAGTTCTACTCTTGGTAGAATAATGTCCCAGGAGTTTCTTCTGCTGCATTTACCAATGGGATGGCTGACAACTATGCTGTATTGTTAATTCTGATCATTGTTCCTGTTTACCTTAAGAACAGTGCTTTCTGTGTGGCTGGAAAAATTTGGTAAATAGGAAATGGTGTCAGGAAAATTTTACTGGATCCTCAGTAAAATTGCTGGGATTAATTTAATATTAGACTGCAACCCAGGTATATGGTGTACATGACAATGTTTTTACACTTCACCGAAAAAGAGAAGGCAAGGTTCAGACCAAACTAGATATTGCATGTTACAAAAACATACTGTAAGTCTGAAGTGCAGTACTCTTTAGAAGGGGGATTTAAAAGTATAGTTCTCTTTTGTTACTGCTTCAAGTAGTCCTCGACTTACAACCGTTCATTTCGTGACCATTCAAAGCTATAATGGAATTGAAAAATGTGACTTAGGACAGTTTTTTACACTAATGACTGTTGTAGCATCCCCATAGTAATGTCATCAAAATTCAGATGCTTGGCGATTGACTCATATTTATGACGGTTGCAGTGTCCTGGGATCATGTGAACCCCTTTTGTGACCTTCTGACAAGCAAAGTCAATGGGGAAGCTGCATTCACTTAACAACCATGTTACTAACCTAACAACTTCAGTGACTCACTTAACAACCCCGCCAAGAAAAATCGTAAAATGAGGCAAAACTCACTTAACAAAAGTTTCAGTTGACAACTGAAATGTTGGGCTCAGTTGTGGTGATAAGTTGAGGACTACTTGTATTGTAGATCCCAGCTTCAGAAATATTAACCATGTACAGTATTAAGTAAATAACAATTATTCTATTTTTATTTAGAAATTTTCCTTGCAGGGGAAGGATGCAGAAGATACTAGTAATAAAATTCAACTCCTTAGGATAAGGGTTCTCAAACTGCACCCTCCTAAAATGATATTAGATGAACCCTTCCCCAAGAAAATTAAACATTTCATGGCAGGGTTAGTCAAGAAGTAAATATACTATTTATTTTAATGATTACCGTATTTTTCGGAGTATAAACACAAGGCACGGAGGAGGCGATGGTCTATGGCAATCCCTGCAGCCTGGAACAGCTGATCCACCCGCCAATCAGCTGCTGATGCTGAATCAGGCTGCAATAATGTGCTGAAGCTGACTGGCTGTTTGCTATTTGCTGCAAGGATGTGTCAGAGTTTGCAGCAGCCATCACATTCAGAAAGCACACACAAGTAACTGATTGAGCAGGATTCAATAACTTCTCTTTATATATAATATAACACATTAAGTAAATATACAATACCAAAAGCAGGTTTTCCAATGTGGTAGTTCAGCAGAGGAGAGGAGTTTCACTTTCCGTTTTAGTTTCAGATATCAGCACAGCATGCAGCTTTAGTACAGAATAAGCCACGCCCAGGCTCCTTGCTGTCTCCTTCCTTGTTGCTCACACAGCAAATACTGTTTGTTTCCAAACAGCCCTCAACTCTCTCACACACTGACAGGACGCTAGCCAGATGAATACCATGGATGCTGGTAGGCAGAGGCAGAATTGTTTTTTCTTATTTTCCTCCCCAAAGACAAAAGTGCGTCTTATGCTCCGGTGCTTCTTATAGTCCAAAAAATACGGTAGATTTTAAATTATATCAAATGTACAGGTACTTCAATGCTCCTTGGATTGCAGACAGGCAGGGCCTGCAGCAAAGCCAGAAACACATTTTTGTAATGCTCACACTCTGCCTATGCAAGGTTGATTGGGATTTAAATAACCAACAACCACCGCGCACGGGGACACACACACACACAGAGTTGCTGATGTCCTCCCAGGCATTAAAAGCAATCACATGGTCTAGAGCATTTATGATAATAAGTGGTATCTAACTTACTCTTTTACTGAGGCAAATCACAGGCCACATACTACAGCCTAAGGTACAACAGCAGCAAAGGCAGCCGCAGAGTAACCATCGGACATTAACTGGAAGATTCTTCTTAAGACAGCTGTTCACTCGGCTGATGCTGGCTTTGAACTCTTCAGGTGCGACCTTCAAGAATGAACCCAGAAAGCAGGATGGTAAATATATATATTTCTAAGGCTTGATATGCATTAAGAAACCATTTTCCTGCTCTAGCAGCAGCATCAAATGCAACGTGTAGTAATGTGTTAGGAGTTTTATTAACTTTACTTTCTTTCAAGATACTTACTTTTCCTGTCAATGAGGAAGGGAACTCTGCTTCAAATTTGTTGCTCAGCCCAAACCTACAAACAAAATAAAGACATTTTTTCACTCAACGTATTAGGACAAAGAGATTCTTAATATTTTGTTAGCATAAAGACATTTATGGCAATGCCCAAGACATGTTCAGAAAACATTTGCTAAAGAACTACATTCTATAAACTGCTGCCCATACATGAGGCCAAGGGAAGGCATTTGCCTTCTCTCACATTTGACATATCTTAGTGCAGCAAGTGCAATTATTAAACACAACTCATGCATAAAATTGTGTAGCAATTCTAAATGGAATGTCTCCTCAAGAATCCATTTGAAAAGCACACTTCCAGCTGTTTTAAAAATTTCAGTATCTTGTATGGCTTCAACAAAACTAAAATACACACAGACACACACAGACACAACCTAAGGGTTTTTGCTAAATTTCAGGGTGCCATTAGGTATTTTTTTAAAACATGAGATTGGTATTTTCTCTCTCTTAAAATACAGAATAGTTTCTTAACTGAATGGTTTAGCTATTAAAGGGCCACTTTTTCTCATGTGGATTACTCTGTCCTTTAAGATCAGTGGTTGGATTCCTCTGGCATGTAATGCTGCCCTTGCAGAGCTATTCCAGTAGATCAGTGCCTCATTTTATGCTGGTTCCCATCAGTTTTTGAAGAATTATCCTTCAGCAACCAGATTTTTATTTACAGATCATTAGACCATTAGTTTTCATTGTATGTATAGGAAAATAGCATCATACATGTCAATATATACCATGTGCACACATATGGAGAGGGGGGGGCTGAATGAAACGTAATGCTTCCATCGTCACATTTAGTGTAAATAAAAGTATTTCAATAAATTGAAATGAGAACTTAGGCCACCTGCATTTCTTTCTACCCATGATCACCATTGGCCACACAATTTTGCCAATGATGGACAGGGTTCTTAAGAGGCATCATGAAACTTCATATTTTTGTCCCTTCGACCAGGTCCTACAATCTCCTTTTCACCTCTTCATTTTAGTCAAACAGATGCCCTTGAAGGCGTTCTTCCAATACTGGAAAAGGATGGAAGATCCATGTGGCTAAGCCTAGACTCGTGTGGTAAGAGGATGAGATTCAACCTGGTTCATGAGGTGTGAGGCCTAGGATTACCACATTGCAGCAAAGTTTTCTTCTTGTGCCTCAAAAGTATCCTTAGTCATTGTTTCAAAGTTTTGAGTGCTGCAGTATGGTGCTCTTGAGCTGCCAGGTTCAAGAGCATTCAAGTTTTGAATCTTTTTCTACAGGGGTAACTTTGTGATGATATTCCAAGGGCAAGCCCTTAGTTTCTGGATTGTAATGATTCCCCATCTTTGTTCTCATAAATTGAAAACTGTTGGCAAATTCCAGCTCCTGAGGGTTTCGTTTCTGCCGTCGGTATGTGAGGAGCCCATCTTGCCCAAGCCTTCTGATGACGAAGATCAATAATGTTACCCATACATTCTTCTGAAATGCCAAACTTGACAACAATGACCCTTTGCTGAATTGCACTTAGCCTGTACCTCAATCTTTCTTATGTGCAACTTGTTGGCTGCTGCCACTTTGTTCTTGATCATATCAATCAGCTCTTCCCAGTTCTCATGTTTACATCTAGACTCTCGTCAACACAGTCATTACCATAAAACAATCTGTACATGGCAGTGAATTCTAATTCAGCAGTCAAAAATTACATCACAGTGTGATGCTTAAAGCAGAATAATGAGTACTCATAGCAGGATTCCATTTCATGAACAATAGTCGCATCACCATTTCTCACAGCAACTTCTCACTTACTGAAGTGAAGGAATACATACGAAATAACATGACAGATCCTCTGTAGAGCTTCAGGATGTCCATCTGTTGGAAACATTACTTTTCACCCAACCCTCATCCTCGCAGGGATAGTATAGTATAGCTTTTATTGTCATTGTACAAAATAAATACAATGAAATTGGTTTTAGCCCACTGCTGCAATCCACGACAACAAATACAAACAACATAAATAGTATAAAGAATAATCCCAATGCAAGTAAGTAGGGGAAAAGAAAAAAGAAAGCTAAAGAAAAACTAGTCATGTGTTTCTGTGTGTGCATGGAGTGATTGTGGTTGTGTTTAAGAGTCTGACAGCCCAAGGATAGAAGCTATTTTTAAACCTATTTGTTCGACTGGCTATGCTTTGGTGTCTTCTGCCCGATGGTAGAAATGCGAAAGGACACTGACCAGGGTGTGAATCATCTCTGAGTATCTTATTATGATGTTGTTATATGTCCCTTTACTCATAAATAATTTTCCATATTTTACCAAATTATGTGGCGATTTGAAATCTTATCCAATCAGTTACATTTCTAATTATTAAGTTTGCCTGAGTTTGCTGCACCTGTCTCAACAGGTGGATGCACCTAGCCAATCTTGCAGAGGTTTGGCAACTAAGCAGTTTTTGGTCTGGTTAGTCTGTGGATGGGAGATCAAAACAAGAGTAACAGGCCTGTAGGAAGGTGAGGAATGGGACAACTTGGCACAGCTAACTCGCTGTGACCAACTCATCATGTCCAAATTGCCACAGCCAACCCACCGCAGGACAGGTCGTTGTGGGACAATTCAGCAATTCAATTTAAGTATTTAAAATTATTTAAACATTATTTTAATTTTTATCATTCAGAGTTTTTTGTCCCTCCTTTTGCATCCTTTAATGATTCTATTCCACCATTTCTTGATATTAGCATAACTCTTGTCCTGTGGTGAGTTGGCCATGGCGATTCCTACTCCCACACCATTCAAACGGTGTTCATCCCAAATTGTATAGCTAAAGGTCTGTAGGAATGGATCTCCAGAGAAAAAACTGTAGACTACAGGAAACAGGAGCATCACTCAGGTGACCCTGAGGACACAGATAAACTTCCAAGTGCTTCAACAACCCTCTAAAAGGATGCAAATGTCTGCAAGGAGTATAAATCCTTCCATTCCCCACTATCTGGTAACAGCCGAAGAAGCTTCTTGGATGAGAAGCAAAACCTCTTCAGAGAAAAAACAAGAAAGTCCAGTTGCCTCCTGAAAAAGCATCTTGGGACATCCAGAGTGAAGCTCAAATTGAAAATACTTTTTATCTCACCACCTCAACAGGCATATTGAAAGACATACTGATTGAAGAAGCTGAGCCTTGAGCAATAGTCTCAAGCAAAGCAGCAACCAGCAGGATGGAGGAGGCATCTATATGATGACTATGTTTTTCTGGTAGCATCTATTCTATAGAACAGCCTTCTACCAAAAATCTGGGTGGTACCAACATTGCTCGCCTCTAGGAAAGCAATAGAAACAATAATTCAAGCAGGTCCTTTTGTTAAGATCTGGCTATTAAGGATGCCTAACAGCCAGGAATCAACAATGGTTTAAATTAATGGCTTTACTGGCTTTAATATAGTTGCATTTGCTCGATGATGTTTTGATGCTATGCTAGAATGTTATACATCTACCAATATACACTGCTTCACTTCACAAGCACTTCTACAAATATATAGAGTGCCTTTGATTTATTTACTTTTGTAGTTCTGCATTCTACGACAATGCACCAAAGAAGAAAGCAGAAATAAATGATTTAAGCCATTCTATAAAAGGAACATTGGATGAGAAATTTTGCTTTACTAAGCATGTGATCAACACCTGCTAACTAAGTACAATTTCCCAACATGTACCTAGCATACTTGTGTTGACAAAACAGGCTTCTCCACCGAGAAGGAAACCAGGAGTACTTGCAACCTCAGTTAATTTTCTATCCAATTTTCATTAGCTTGAAGTCCCGCTCAGAATACAGTTCTATCTCCTTTATAACTTTCGGAAGTCTGGGATTATTGTATTTATAAGATTAGCTCACCCAAGAAATTCCCATACTTGCCTCTAAATACTGCTAGTCCTCGACTTCCAACAGTTCATTTAGTGACCATTACAACAGC
This sequence comes from Natrix helvetica, assembly GCF_964273705.1. NCBI lineage: Eukaryota > Metazoa > Chordata > Lepidosauria > Squamata > Natricidae > Natrix > Natrix helvetica. Next base: position 64,878,998 of record NC_138558.1, on the reverse strand, counting down.
ACTTAAAAAATGTGTGGGAACACTGTTTTCATTGCCCACCCACCCCCACAGGTGTCCTTCACCTTTATAATTTTGGGGGGTAGATATAGACAAGGAAGAGTCTTAAAAATGTAAAAATGAAAAGTGTTACAATTGGAACTGTACAGTTGATATTCCTTTCAAAGCTCCATAAAGTAAACACACTTTTAAATAATATCCATTCTCTCAGGCAGAGGAGGAGGAAGAGGAGGAGGAGAAGTTTTCTCAGGAGAGTTTCTGGAAGTAATCATGTCATCCTTAACCAAAAGTGACTCAGCGAGGTCAAGCAACTTCATTCCAAGTATCTTAAGCTTTTGGGGCATGTGTTATTCTCTCATCTTGACCTCCCTTTTTCTAGGAGGCAAAAAAAGGCTGACCTTTTGCTCCCATGAACACAATTAACTGTGGAGAAGAGATTATACCATAATAAAAGATTCATAATGAACCATGATGGCCTGATAATTAGCCACTAATAAGTCCCGTGCTGAGAATAAGAACATAGGAATAAGTACTTTACAAAATCCAAAAATATGAGCACAAGGCCACAGGAACTGGGGCTGCATTTACCGTGTCATTATTTTTATTACCATTTTTGTGTATAACTACTGCTTTTAAGGATGATAAGCAATTTCATGCTGTAAGAACTGAGGCTCGGAGGCCTTCAAAGTTTTGAATATATGTTGCAACTCATGTGTCACTAACGAAGTATTAAAAGCTTCTACAGTAACAGCCTAATATACATCAATCAGTTAAAAAACTCTATTTTTCATCTTAAAAATATGTACATGTTTAAAAGGCTAATTGGTCTTAAAATCAACTTTAATGCAATGCTAAATGTGTGTGTGTGTGTGTGTGTGTGTGTGTGTGTATGTATGTATTCTATTTCTTAACCACCGATCTCCCTCCAAGATCTATTCAACATTGTTGAATATTCTATCTTTTTTTAAATTCAATCTACAAATTTGACATGAATAATTTATGGTATATTCCCTAATTTTCACACAGATGCAACCTGGATGATGAGATTGAATGTTATATTTTCTACTCCCTATGATTGAGTTTATTTGATTCCAGGGTTATCCATCCAGTGATGTGTAAGACCTGTACGTATGATGCTCACAGCACTGGTAAAAAAAGATCTTACTAACCTTATTTCCTGCATTAAACTTATATGAAAGAGAACCTGAGGGAATATGGAATAGATAACAGTTCTGCATGGAAAAACTCAGAAGCAGAAGATGAGATCACTGCTAGTAATGCAAAGGAGAAGAGATTCAAATGCTTTCAAAGCAAACTGTCATGATACCCAGAGGAAGGGAGAGGACAGCAGCCTGTGGCAATAAGGAGCATGTATGATGACTCAACCCAAAGTTCCATAATCACATAGGAAAAGATTGTAAAAAAATATTTCAGTCCGGAATGTTAGCAAATAATACAAAAAAGAAAATAAGATCTATTTTTAATCCGAAATTAGAACTTCCAAACAAGCTAGAAATAATTAAAAGTAACGATGAGTTGGATATGATAGAAACAAATGGGACTAAAGAAAAAGGAATCAGAAACTGAAGAGAGGTGGAAAATAATACACAGATTATTAAAGAATTGCATTGATTCCTCTCTTACAGGAAGTTTTGTTGAAGACTTTACAGCCGTGATGGTGAACCTATGGCACGCATGCCACAGGTGGCACACACAGCTCTCTCTGCAGGCACGCCGGCCATTGACCCAGCCCAGCGTGTCTCCTGCCAGCCAACTGGTCTTCTGGTCTCTGCCGTTCATGTGTGAGGTGCGGGATGCATATGGGGGACACGTGTGCGCATGTGCGGGGAGGGCACTTATATTGCATTTTGGGGGTTTACGCGCATGCAGAGCGACCACCCCCATGGCTCGTTTTGGGCCTGGAAAGCCTTCTGCACCAACCTGAAAGCCAAAAATGGGTGAGGGGGTCGGGGCGCATGCACAGGGGTGTTCACATCGCATTTTGGGGATTCACGCAGGCACACTTTGAGTACTTGGCAGCAAAAACGTTAGCCATCACTGCCTTACAGGGTCTTTTGTAAGGTCTTTTGTTGAAGACTTTACAAAGAACTGAACAGCCAGGTTTCAGAATAAGTACACAGAGCTACACACAACTTTTCAGGCACAACCATAAACTTTCAGAAAGAGGCTCTAGCTACTGTGGTCACTCCTTCATAAAAACATCCACATAGACCGCTTGTTTTCACTGTCCTATAGAGCATGAAAGAAGAGCAGCCAAGAGCACACGAGTTCAGATTGCCAAGCTGAATGCAGAGCTGTGTAGCATCCTTCAGAAAGGTATTATAATTATGCTTTGCTGCTGGTTTTCAAGGCTCTTGCAAACACCTGTCTATCTCACATTTCTCTTGCTTTTTTAAAATTCATTTGGTCTGAATAAATTCAACGAAACAGGGGGGGGGGGGGTTGAGGGAAAAAAGAAAGGAGAAAAGTCAAAAAAACTGCATTCTTTGAAACATTTGACCAAGATCTACTTCAGAAATAATTTGTGCTTGAGGGAGAAGAATGAATGAGGCATGTGAATGAGAGAAATGAAGTTCTCAGGATCTTATTACTGCCGCTCCATCCATTGTCCCCTCACAAATTGTTCTAACCCCCATCTACTTTTTCCCACTGCAGCCAACAATAGAATAAGCTGCAGAGTTTGATTGAAAAGAATTATCCTCCGGTAAAATGAAACTGTTTGCATGAATTCCCAATCACTAATTTCATAGTTGCTTTACTTTAACAAAGCATTTAGAGCTGTATACTAACAAAAGATTTTGATTTATTTGCTTTCATCCCACCTTTACTATTTTTATAAATAACTCAAGTCAAGTACACTTTATATTCCTTCTTATTTTCCTCCCAACAACTCTGTGAGGTGGGTCGAGCTGAGAGGGACTGAGCCAAAATCACCCATCTGGCTTTCATACCTAAGGGACTAGAACTCAGTCTCCCAGTTTTTAACCTGATGCCTTAACCACTAATCCATATTGGCTAGGGGGGCTACATTTGCACAGCAATATTTTACTTGTTCAGTAAATGTATATTATAATTTACCACAATAAATCTTATTTCAATCATTATATAAAATATATGCTTGTGTACGTTGTTCCTGGTTTTATCTAATCCCTGTTTTAAGACGGCCTGGCCTGTTAATTTTATCTAATTTTTTAAATGTTATTGTCATATTAATTGGGTTTGTTTTTTTGTGGATATTTATCTAATTTCCTTTTAACTTTTGTGATATGTGTTTTTTAATGTTGTACGCCGCCCTGAGTCCTTTGGGAGAAGGCCAGCATATAAATCCAATAAAACAAAACAAAACAAACAAAACAATGTTCTTTAATGTTTTCATATTTGGGCATTTATTATATTGTAAGCCATCCAGATTCGCTTTGGACAATGGGATGGATGGATGGATAGATCTTTTCATAAAACAAAGCACTGTCCCTAAGCCAATCAAATAGCGATTACAAATTCTAAGGATAGATGATGGGACACAGTGAAGTGATAGACAAATTAAGATTGATTCTTGTCTTCACGTCCATACCACTTGGACGCTATGAACAACTATTTATTTTATTACAAAGTTCACTGAATCCAATATTGCCATACAGCAAAGCTAACAAGCACTAAATGATCATGTTTGAAGTTTCTTTTTCTCACTTATCAGGGGCACATCATGCTGCATTTCTATATAATACATTAAGTTTTCAAATAACTTATTATCAAAAGCTTAAGATTGACAACTCTATTACCGTCCACTGAGTTAACAATCACTCCAAACTGTGCCATTTTGTTTTTGGTTTGTGCTGAATAATTGTACACTCTTATTTCCTACATCGCAAACACTATTAACTCCATGTTATAAGCGTACAATATTATTGTTCTGCTTATGTTTCATGCCATAAGGTTTTTTTAAAAATTCTAAAAAGCAATTGCATCTAAAGGAAGGCTACATATGCTTTAATGAACTCAGCATGACTTACTTCTCAATTAACATCTATAAGATTGTACAGCATCTTAATCATATTTATCCAATTCACATCTTCATAAAAAGTTTGCCATGATTTATTCAACTGCAGCCTGGCCTAACATATCAACTTTCCAATCTATGAATCTAGTCTATAAAGGGATCCTCCCCCATTCTAGCTACAAACACAAACACACACACACACACACACACAGTCATAAAAGCCTAGGTCACTGTCCACAGAATAAAGCAAAATGTACACCACATCCAGATTTACTGTTTCTAAACATTAACCTAAATTCTTAATCTCCAACCAAATATCTGAAGTTTGAAGCTCCTTTTTAATAAGACTTCCAACCTGCTATGGAGGAAATCTCCAAAAGGGTAAAGACAAAAGAGGTTGTGATAACCAAGTGGGACAAAGAGAGGGAGACTATAGAAATGAAATGAAATAAATTTAAAATTACATTTCTTAACATTGTTTGGATTAGCAGCATAGAGCACCCTACAAGCCTCCCAAACCCTCTGCATTTTTGCGAAGGGGGCGGGGTTTCGGGAGACCAAAAATGCTGTATTCAATAAGATGCACACAGATTTTCACCCTCTTTTTGGAGGGAAAAAGGTGTGTCTTAAACTCCAAAAAATATTTTTCTTTTATTAATTAAAAAGGGCGTTGGTCCTGAGACGCCTCTTCTCATAGGGTGGAGGTAGGATCCAGGCTGGGTTAACCTTCATCCACTCATTGCGAAGATTGAACCTGACAGTTAATTGAAACCAAGCTCCTGTCACTAGGCAAAGCCCAGCTCCGACGAAGGAAGTCAGACTCGATGCATCATCGCTTCCCGAGATCCAGTCCGTCAAATGTCAATCGTCTGATGCAAGTAAGTACTATATTGAATTGTAAAGCAACAGTCAGCCACAAAAGAAAAGTACATAAAAACCAACTGCAATGAGATAAAAAACTATAACAAGGAAAAGTTAAACAAAGGATGCTCAGGATGCTCCGCTCAAGCGCCAGGCAGTCAACTGGAACCACTGAGGATCTGGGTGTTCCAGCGACCCCTGGCTGAGGGAGATTCGGTCCCGAGGGATCCTCCAGGGCCTGTCCACCGAAAGAGTCCATAGGTCTGCAAACCAATGCCTGTGCGGCCAGTGGGGGGTGACCAGGATCATCTCCACCTTCTCTCCCATGATTTTCTGATGACACGAGGCAGGAGAGGAAGCGGGGGAAAGGCATAGAGGAGGCCCGGAGGCCACCTGCATCTCAGGGCATCCACCCCTTCCAACCGTGCCGGGAACCGAGAGTAGAACCGGGTGCTGGGTGCTCTGGGAGGGTGGCGAAGAGATTGATCACCGGCATGCCAAAACGGTGCACAATGTCCCGGAAAATCGATGGGTGCAGGCGCCATTCGGCACTGTCCACAACCTCGTGGCTGAGCCACCCCTGAAATATGCTCCTCAGTGAGACAGAGCAGGTTCCTCTCGGCCCAAAGACCCAACTGCATGGCTTCATCCATCAGGGAACGTGATCTGGTCCCCCCGATGGTTTATATGCGCCTTGGCCAACATATTGTTCGTCAATACCAAGACGTGCCTGCCCGCCACTGTGTCTTTGAAGTGCGGAGAGCCAGGTGGACTGCTTGTAGTTCCAGACAGTTTATACTGTGAGTCTGGTCCACCTGGTCCCACTGCCCTTGGGCCAACTGGCATCTGTGGTGAGAGTCGGTGAGTTGTGGTCCTTGAACAGATGGCCCATGGTGATGGCCTGAGACATCCACCAAAGGAGGGAACGGGAAGCCTCCGCTGGGATACACACCTTGGCCAGGGAACAGATTGAGTCTCCTCTGAAAAGGCAAGAGAAACCATTGGATCTTGCAGGAATGCAGGCATGCCCAAGGAACTATCCCAATGGCGGACACCATGGTGCCCAGCAATTTAGAAAATGTGGCTAAGGAATCCCTGTGTCCCCTGGCCACTTGGCCTGCCAATGACTTAAGGGATTCCTGACATTCCTGTGACAAGAAAACTCTACACTCAATTGTGTCAATTAAGGCACCAAGGTGCACTAACCTGGTGGTCGGATGGAGATGACTCTTGGGTATGTTAATTGAAAACCCACGAACCTGAAGGGCTTGCGTCATGGTCACAAGGTCCCTTTGCGCCTGGCTAGGTGATGAAGATTGTATGAGAATGTCATCTAAATATGTCTGCAATCTGACAGGTACCTTCCGCAGTGCAGCGACCAGGGCCGCAAGCACCTTGGTGAGGACTCAAGGAGTGGAGGACAGCCCAAAGGGCAACGCCGTATATTCAAAATGGTGGCCAAGGTAGGAAAAACGTAAGAATTGCCTATGCTGAGGTAAGATGGGAATGTGGAGGTATGCCTCTGTTAAATCAATTGATGTTAGAAAATCTGTGTCTAACGCTACTCAAAATAGTCTGCAAGGAATGCATCTTGAAACATTTATAACGAATAAACTTGTTTAATTTTTTAAGATCAAGGATGGCTCTCCAGTCCCACCAGGCCTTGGGGACGACACAAAGTATAGAATAGAATCCTTGGCCGTGTTGGTCCGCCGGCACCAGCTGGACTGCCCGTATGTCCAAAAGATGTTGAATCGCCTCTTGCATAAGGCGTCGTCGAGCCGGGTTGTTAGATAACAGGGAGGCCCTAAAGAGCCCAGGGGTGTTGGAGATAAACTCAAGGGCGAGCCCTGAACGAACAGTAGACCTAACCCAAACATCAGAGGTGGTTTTATTCCATTGATCAGCGAAAAAAGCCAATCTGCCTCCAATGGGATAACTAGATACCGGTAAATTAGGTCTGGCGGTAAAAACATCTCCCGCCCCGCGAAAGGGGCATTTGGAGACCTTACCCCTCTGGTAGTAGTCTGACTGCCCCCTCTGCCTAGAGAAATATCCTCCCTGCTGCCTATACCCCTGGTTGCCGTAGTCTGCCCCCCGAAAGGACAAACCATAATCTTGGTTCCGAAAGGACGACCCCCCCATCTTGGCCCCGAAAGGAAGACCGCTTGGGATAGGGAGGGGACTGGAGAACCCTTTCTTGGGCGCCGTACAGAGAACCTTTCTCTTTTCCTTGTTCTCGGTGAGAAAAGGATCCAATGCATCCCCAAAGAGAGATTTGCCCTTGAAAGGGGCTGAGGCCAAACACCATTTGTGGCGCACGTCTGCCTGCCATTGGTGAAGCCATAACAGTCTGCGAGATGCCACAGAAGATGCCATGGTTCGGGAGCCGAATCTGATGGATGAGAGGGTAGCAGCAGATGTAAACTGAACCACCACCACCAGTTTGGCGATATCCTGATGGGCACGGAGGTCTGCGATGAGGATACACTGTTGCACGTCCTGCAGCCAGAGAAGACAGGAATGGGTGAAAAATGAGGCAGTGGTTGAGTCCCGGACTGCCCATGCTGCTGCCTGCTGGCCACGCTGCAGAGTAAGATCTGCTTTTTTGTCCTCTGATTTAAGGACATCTTCTGGAGGGGCCGGCATATTGGCTGAAGTATAGAGGGCAGTTACCAGGGCGTCGATAGCTGGGATCGACAGGAACTGAGCCAATTCGTTGGCCACATTGAAGAATTTCTTGTCAGAAGCCGATGGAGTCGGACCTGAGGTAGGAGCTTCCCATTGACGCTGCACCAGGTCAACGAAGATCTTTGGGGTAGGTATCGTTTCTGATGGGGGAGCCTGCTTGGAAAAGAGAGTGTCTGCGGACACAGTCGCCGGGCAGGGTTGTGGTGGTTGCTGGCTGTGTGCCGAACTTTGAAACCATTTTGGCCTTGTACAGTAATGAAGGGAACAGGGTTGGTGGAAAAAGGTTCCCTGCCCTCATTCTCGGACATTTTGACCTCTTTAATTTCCTCTTCCTCGGATTCAGAAAAGTGGTCTGATTCCTCCTCATCTGGGCCAAACGTTCTACTGTTGCCAAGGGTGGAGGCACCGCAGGTCTATCAGCTGACTGCGTTTGGGCTGGCTGTTTGTTGGATTGAGCATCCCTTTGCTGCAAACCAGCTGCAATGCCCTGTGAAATGGCAGTTGCAATGATGTCTTGGAAATTGACCATGCTGAGGGGATTAGGCTGGCCAATGCCTGCTGAAGTAGATGGAATACTGTCTACCCTCTGCAAAGTGGGAGGTGCAAGTGATGCTGCAGGAGTCACAGCTGGATTTATCTCCTGCGTTGGCCCCCAGATGCCTGACACATCAATGGAAAAAAGAGGGTTAGGGGAAGCCTCCCTGCCCTGTCTATCCCCAGGAGAAAGCTGTAAAGTCAATTGCATCTGGGCAAGCTGAGGCGAATCAGTAGGTTTAGAGGAGGGGAGCTTCTTGGAAGCAGCTTTCCTGTAAATGCGTTCTAACGCCTTCTCCTTCTGCTTCTCATAACAAGAAGTAGGTTTAGAGGATTTCTTAGACTTGCCGGCTTTTGCTGAGATCTTTAAGGGCTTCTTGCGGTGGTGCCAGAGGAGGCAGAGGTGGAGGCAATGGGGGGGGAGTTCCCACTTGTTCCTCCACCACCTGGGGAATGCTAGCCTCGGCAGTAGTCTCCTTGCTAATGTCCGTTGCTTCAGATGCTATGACGGCTGTCATTTTGACAGAAGAATAGGGCACGGAAATATGAAAATGGCGCTTCATGCCTTTTTTCCAATGGTCCCGGTCACTGAAGCAAGTTGTTTCTCTTAACTGTGTGCCACTCCGCAAGCTGAATTCCCCGCTTTTGAAGGCTCGGGTCGCTCCACGGTAGCTGAAAGACGCTCAAGTGACTACCAATCAATCAAAGCTACCACGGTTCACCATTCTACTGCAAGCAGGAGCGGCGGAGCGTTTCCTGGCGTGATAGAATTTCCAGAACTCACAGGGGAAGCTGACAGGTCCAGAGCGCAAGCGGAGAAGGACAGGCGGCGAAGGCAGGGGTCCACGGCAGCAGCGGGCTTGAAAGATGCGAACCTGGCAGGCAATATAGCAATTCAAGTCACTCTCGCTTTCTCAAGCCACAAAAGAGCACTTAAACCGCCTTCGCCTGATAACGGCGTCACGCCCTGAAGGGGCTCAAAGACACCGACCAGGGTCACTCCTGTACGATGGAATCAAATCAAGACGATCTCCGTACTCACAAAGGCAATCCCACAACTATTCCTCTCAGCCTAGGAACAAGGCGATGATTCATCCATCCTCAAGGACTGAGTTGGAACTGGGCTTTGCCAAGTGACAGGGGCGTGGTTTCAATTAACTGTCAGGCTCAGTCCTCGCAATGAGTGGATGAAGGTCAACCCAGCCTGGATGCTACCTCCACCACTATGGAGAAAGCAATAAGCATGAAATAAAAAATAATATTTTGAAGTAAATTATCAGAAGTAATTCTGATACTTACCGAGTACAATTTTAACCTGATATACACTTAACATATTCAGCTGTATTTCTTACTTCTATGATTCTTTGAACTGTTCAGTTATCTGTTAACAAACTGATATTCTGCAAAAGGATCGCCACTGAAATGGGGGGGGGGGGGGGTAAAGCCTTTCTCTTGCCATACATATTAAAATAACATCAGACAGCTAGAAAAATGTAATGTGGCCAAGTTCTACTATTGTATGTGCTTGTTGCACTTATTTTATACACATTTGAGCTTCGCAAAACTGTCTTGCAGTCTAAACAGCATGGCTCAAAGGCATGAAATAGGAAACATTCCATAGCTTCTCTTGTGTGTCTGTAAACTTTTGCCAAATGAAAAAAAAAAACCCTCTATTTTCATGAGGTGGGTTGTAATCCTCAAAAGTTACAGCAATTTGCAATCTTTTTATACGTTGCAAGATACATGTATGTATGCTTTACTTCCAATAAGCCTTTCCCGTTATTTTTCTAGAATCTGCTAAAATGGTACAAGGACTAAGCCATAACAGGAGACACTGAGAATGTGAGTAAGTCCTTGCTCTTAGAAAATTACAGCAGCACTGTGGTGCAGAATGCTAAGCAATCAAAGAGGTCAAGCAGACTCAGTGATAAAACCTTTCAGCTGCTAATCTACGAGGCTGCAATAAGGGAAACTGTGCCAGCGTATACCAGTCTTTTGGAGCAGCCAGCTTCTCTACAGCAACAGTCTCCTGGCAGCCGCCACGTCATAAAGCTTTACCAGAGGGAGGATAGGGAAGCAGGAGGACTGCCTGCATTGTGAGGCCAGAGCCAGGCCGTTTAAGCTGTTTGCTACAAGAGCTTGGTGACTAAAAACACTGCCGCCTTCTCTTCCTTCTTGGTTGTAAGGTTGAGGGAAAAGATGTCATCGTTATAGGTCATTCTGGAGAAACTTCTTCAATCGAAAGTTGTTAAAGAAATAAATAAACCCCAAAGGATATCTCAACAGTTTATAAGGAACCATTTAGATTATAAATGACTTTTAAAATATATTCTAAGGACAAATCCCTCTGAAGACAAATGTTATATTTTATATCAACAAGCAACGTACACAACAAGTGTACTGTTTACAGTTCAAACCTATTCTCAGCCAACACTGAAACTCAATTCTAGGAATCACCTGGGTCCAATGATCTTATAATTTCAAAATTTCCTCACCCACTAAGAACAACTACCATGATCAATTATACAGCAATAGTAATAGAAAGTTTTATATGAAAATATATATGTATTCTGTTTCCCCCAAAATAAGACTTCCCCAGATAATAAGCCCAATCGGGCTTCTGAACGCATGCACTAAAATAAGCCCTCTCTGAAAATAAACCCTCCCCAAAAATATTGCAACACAGCAGCAGCCCTGAGGTGATCATGCTCACTCCCTCCTGCACCTCAAAAATAATAAAACCTCCCCAAAAATAAGGCCAAGTGCTTATTTCGGGGGTCAAAAGAAATAAGATCCTGTCTTATTTTCGGGGAAACACAGTATCTATACTTTAAAAAATTGAAGTAGGGCTTCAATTTAAAATGTATTTCTTTTACTTATATTTCTTCAATATATTTTCCCTTATGTCAACTTCAAAGAATCAAGACATACATTTGTCAGAGAAAAAAAATAAGAAAATATTTATATACCCAAGTAGTGTTGGACAGAACAGTACAAATCCATAACATGGATACAGTACAAAACCTTTATATTGTTTATATTCACATTCTCTTTATATTTCCTTTTTACTGGAAGAATTTGTGGCAAGCTTTTGACCAAATGTCCGGAAAATAACCATGCTATAGAACGGTATCAGAGAATTTCTGTGGTATATGTTTGCATCCCATGGAGAGATAAGAATAGTAAATGTCACAGAAACAAACAGTTGTGCTCCAAGACAATAAAGCAGCAATAGGATAGTAAAAGAAAGGGGTCATTATGTCAAATATAGTAAATACAACTTTAAAAAAATATCCTGGTTTGTAATATCAGGGTAGATAAAAAGAGCAAGTACTATAGTAATAGATATTTAGGATATTTAAGCATTTCCACCCCTAAAAAGTTGGACAACTACTGGACTACAATATAATCAAGGATTTTATTCATCTCAAAATATTCATCTCAACAGTTTATCCAAAATGATAAAAACTGTCCACTTCAAATGTGAAACAGCAGGGCTTCAAACCCATAATGATTATAAGTCAACTAGTGATATGGACAGCATATAAATTGAATAAATACATAAATAAATTCTAACTTACAGGTGAAACTCAAAAAATTAGAATATCGTGCAAAAGTTCATTTACTTCAGTAATGCAACTTAGAAGGTGAAACTAATGTGATAGACTCATTACATGCAAAGCAAGATAGTTCAAGCCGTGATTTGTCATAATTGTGATGATTATGGCTTACAGCTCATGAAAACCCAAATCCACAATCTCAGAAAATTAGAATATTGTGAAAAGGGGCAATATTCTAGGCTCAAAGTGTCCCACTCTAATCAGCTAATTAAGCCATAACACCCACAAAGGGTTTCTGAGCCTTTCAATGGTCTCAGTCTGGTTCAGTAGGAATCACAATCCTGGGAAAGACTGCTGACCTGACAGTTGTGCAGAAAACCATCATTGACACCCTCCATAAGGAGGGAAAGCCTCAAACGGTAATTGCAAAAGAAGTTGGACGTTCCCAAAGTGCTGTATCAAAGCACATTAATAGAAAGTTATGTGGAAGGGAAAAGTGGAAGAAAAAGGTGCACAAGCAGCAGGGATGACCGCAGCCTGGAGAGGATTATCAGGAAAAGGCCATTCAAAAGTGTTGGGACTTTGAGGCTGGAGTCAATGCATCAAGAGCCACCACACACAGTCCGATCCTGGACATGGGCTTCAAATGTCGTATTCCTCTTGTCAAGCCACTCCTGATCAACAAACAACGTCAGAAGCGTCTTACCTGGGCTAAAGAAAAAGAGACCTGGTCTGTTGCTCAGTGGTCCAAAGTCCTCTTTTCTGATGAGAGCAACTTTTGCATCTCATTTGGAAACCAAGGACACAGAATATGGAGGAAGAATGGAGAGGCACACACTGCAAGATGCTTGAAGTCCAGTGTGAAGTTTCCACAGTCTTTGCTGATTTGGGGAGCCATGTCATCTGCTGGTGTTGGTCCACTGTGCTTCATTAAGTGCAGGGTCAACGCAGCCATCTACCAGGAGATTTTGGAGCACTTCATGCTTCCACAGATGAGCTTTATGGGGATGCAGACTTCATTTTCCAGCAGGACTTGGCACCTGCCCACACTGCCAAAAGCACCAACACCTGGTTCAATGACCGTGGGATAACGGTGCTTGATTGGCCAGCAAACTCGCCTGACCTGAACCCCATAGAGAATCTATGGGGCATTGCCAAGAGAAAGATGAGAGATATGAGATCGAACAATGCAGAAGAGCTGAAGGCTGCTATTGAAGCATCCTAGTCTTCCATAACACCTCAGCAGTGCCACAGGCTGATAGCTTCCATGCCACGCCGCATTGAGGCAGTAATTGCTGCAAATGGGGCCCAAAACAAGTACTGAGTACACATGCATGCTTATACTTTTCAGATGTCCGATATTGTTCTATGTACAATCCTTGCTTTATTGATTGCATGTAATATTCTAATTTTCTTTCTAATTTGGGGTTTTCATGAGCTGTAAGCCATAAACATCACAATTATGACAAATCACGACTTGAACTATCTTGCTTTGCATGTATTAAGTCTATCTCATATATTAGTTTCACCTTTTAAGTTGCATTACTGAAATAAATGAACTTTTGCACGATATTCTAATTTTTTGAGTTTCACCTGTATAAATATCTGGTTGAACAGCCTGAACAAGACAATTACTGCTAAAGAATTTCATCAAGAACTAGTAGTATATTCTTCTCATTTTTCACAAGCTACCAAGTCTATCCAGGATTTATTTATTTATTTATTTATTTATTTTACTGTGCTTCTAGACCGCCCCCTCTCCCAAAAGGGACTCGGGGCGGTGTACAGTCCATGCAAAGAGTACATCAAAATACAATAAATAGAAAAATTAAATTAAATATGTACAGTTAAATATGGAGGAGGTTAAAATAGAGTTAAAAAGAACTGTACAGTTAGCCAGTATATATAAATATAATTTTAAAACCCCTGAGAAACACACAAATTAAATTAAAAACAATACCCCTAAAATAACCAGTTAATAATACGTCTACCAGGAGGTAACAGTTGTAATTATGCCAGGCCCGCTAATCGGAACAGGTGAGTCTTCAATTTTTGCCGGAAGGAGCGGAGGTCAGTGGTGGTTCTGATGTCGGGGGGGAGGTCATTCCAGAGGGTTGGGCCCATCACAGAGAAGGCCCTACTCCTTGGTGTCGCCCGCTGGCATTGCCTAGTGGACGGCACCAGGAGAAGCCCCTCCCTGTGTGAGCGAATTGGCCGCAGGGATGTGTGTGGGAGGATGCGATCCCGCAAGTAACTAGGTCCTGTGCCATGGAGCGCTTTAAAGATGGTAATCAGGACCTTGAAACGCACCCGAAAAACCACAGGTAGCCAGTGTAGCTCGCGCAGGAGAGGTGTTACGTGGGAGTACCTAGTACTCCCCATCACAGCCCGCGGGGCTGCGTTCTGAACTAACTGCAGTCTCCGGGCGCGTTCCAAGGGCAGCCCCATGTAGAGAGCATTGCAGTAGTCCAGGCGGGACGTCACCAGCGCATGAGTGACCGTGCGCAGGGCATCCCGGTCCAGTAGGGGGCGCAATTGGCGCACCAGGCAAACCTGGTGGAACGCCCCCCTTGCCACGGCTGCCACATGGTCATCCATTGACAGCCGGGCATCAAGGAGGACGCCCAAATTGCGCGCCCGTTCCACAGGGGGCAATTGTTCGCCCCCTATGGCCAGCGATGGAATCAGCTGGCTGAACCGAGGTGCCGGTAGCCACAGCCACTCAGTCTTGGAGGGGTTGAGTTTGAGTCTGTTGTCCCCCATCCAGACCCCGACGGCTTCCAAACACCGGGACATCACTTTGACAGCCTCGTTGGGGTGGTTTGGGGTTGAAATGTACAGCTGAGTATCATCAGCGTACAGATGGTACTCAACCCCAAAACCACGGATGATCTCACCCAGCGGCTTCACATATGTGTTGAACAGGAGAGGCGAGAGGACCGACCCCTGTGGCACCCCACAAGTGAGTGGCCTCAGGGCCAACCTCTGCCCCCGTCAACACACATTGCTTCCGGTCGGAGAGGTAGGAGCCGAACCACCGCAGAACGGTACCTCCGACTCCTATCCCCTCCAACCGGCGCAATAGGATACCATGGTCGATGGTATCAAAAGCCGCCGATAGGTCTAATAGGACCAGGATAGAGGAACAACCTCTATCTCTGGCCCTCCAGAGATCATCGACCAACGCGACCAAGGCTGTCTCCGTGCTGTGCCCGGGTCGGAAGCCGGACTGGCGTGAGTCTAGATAATCGGATTCGTCAAGGTGTCGTGGAAACTGCTGCGCCACCACATTCTCGACAACCTTCGCTAGAAAGGGAAGGTTGGAGACTGGACGATAATTAGCTAGCTCCGTTGGGTCGAGTGAAGGCCTCTTAAGTAAGGGCCTCACCACCGCCTCCTTCAAGGCGGTTGGTAAGGATCCCTCACCCAATGAGGCATTCACCAGGCCCAGAAGCCAGCCTCAAGTCACCTCCCAAGATGCCATTACCAACCAGGAGGGACACGGGTCCATTAAACATGTGGTGGGTCGCAGCCGTCCACGCAACCTGTCCAAATCCTCGGGGGCAACAGAATCAAACTCCTCCCAGAATGGTCTCACAAGACTCACTGTTGACGGCCCGTCCGGTCCACTGAAGGGGGCCCATCCACTCCGGATCTGAGCGACTTTGTCCTGCAGATATTCCCCAAACTCCTCTGCTCTGCCCTGCAAGGGCGCCCCCCGCGTCCTCTGCGATAAGAGGGAGCGGGTCACCCTAAACAGGGTGGCAGGGCGGTTATCAGCGGACGCAATAAGAGCGGCACAATATCTGAATAATTTCTGAGATCAAGAAAAGATGCTGTAGATTTGGCTAATAGACCAAACTTTTTTTGTGGAAATTGAATCAGAGAACAGTATTTCAGACTTTTTAAATTGGGGTAGCATTCCCTTTGAAAACACACTTGCAATAAGTTAATTTCTTGTTACTAAATTTCAGGTGTTAAGGTATTTCAAATGTATTCATTCTTCAAAAGGCTGACACGGCTAAGTGACATGAACCTCAGTTCTCTCAAGGTCAGACTACTATCGTGAACACTTTTTTGGCGTGCAAAACACTGCAACAAAAATTCCTATGACTGGGTCTCTGGCAAAGTGAGTTCTTTCCTAACTACAAATAAATGCATTTTGGGGTTTATGTTAGAAACCCAAAATGACACCTGGAAGATTTACTTTAAATGTGTTTCTATTTGTAATTCTCGTCAGTGGCCATAATAAAAAAAATATTCTAGAGAGACAACTTCCGGTCCCCGAAGGCCCGCTGCTCGTCTCTTTGGTGGGCTCCTTTTAGGAGCACAGAGGGCCTTGGAGGGGCTCCCTGCTGTAGGGCGGCTCGTTGGGACCCCCTGGATCGGCGGCGGCCACAGGGGGGTTTCCAACCTCGCCCCAGGAGCCGGGGAGCATGGGGGTGCATGGCGGCGCTGCGCGCTGTCACTGTGCACCTTTGCCGAACGGAGCCTGGAAGGAAACAATCAATCAGATGTTACAGCTGAAGTGCGGTGAGGTGGGAAGCTTCCCTCAATCTCTTTTAAATCTATCTAATTGATGAGCAGCAGCCTTTCTAAATTGTGGATTCAATCCTTTGAAGTGTTAAGATTGGAGGGGGGGATTTTCCACCACCACCCCCGGAAAAGCGGCACTCGGAATATCTCTCTCTCTCAGAGGAGGAGAGAGAGAGAGTTAAAAGTTAACTTTCACTTCCACTAAGCAATGGGAGAATGACTTTTGCAACAATTGCAAGAGATGACTACTGAGTTGATTCTTTTAAACTACCTTTTGGAAACTTTAGATACGTTGCTTTCTGATCCCCTGTGAAGGCGGAGCCAAGATGGCCAACTTCCTCCTTCTTCTTTGCTTTTACGAATGAAGTTTCCCCTTTGAAAGGATTTCTGGCTTTATATTACTCTACACCCCAGAGATCTCCTGGAGCATCTCTTCTTATGTGGTCCCCTTGGATTTGGAACATTTGATTCTTATCTTTTGGCTTGGAGCTGTACAGGAAGACTAACTTTCACTTCTGGGCTTGTTTGCCTCACGATCTCTCCCAGCTGTGCATTCCACAGATGCTGTTTCTTCTGTATAAGACTTACAGCTATCTCTGAACTTAACATGGGTCTTAAAAAGCCATCGCCTGGTAAGGCATCCTCGGCCCCGACATCTTCTACGTCTAGCCCGATTACTCAACAGACACAAATGGCCTCATTTCTACAACCTAAAACAACTGAAGAGAGTTCAAAGGACTTATCTGTTGTCCAAATGTTTCAAACTATTATGAAGGGACAAGACAAACTGAAAAAACAACTGGCAGACTTAAATGATCAGCTCAGAGAAACGCAACAACAAGCAACACAAAATAAACAGAGAATAGGTGTGCTGGAGGAAGACACGACTGGGCTGAGGGAGGAGGTTAAGATTGTCCAGAAGGGGAATAGAGAATTTGAAAATCATATGATAAAAATGGAATTTGAAAGAATGTTTTTTTTTTAGATTTCAAAACTTACCAGAGACAGAAAATGAAGACCTTAAGGAAATCATGACCACAATTTTAGCAGAATATATTAAAAGAGATAAACAACAGCTATGGTGGGATATTGATTTGATTTATAGGATCAATTCAGCATACACTAGAAAATACAATGTTCCAAGGGAAATACATGTTAAATTTCTTAGAAAGACTACAAGAGATGAGGTCTTAGGAGCTCAAAGGGTGGGACCATTAAAATATAAAGGCAAAGAAATAACCATCCTTAAACAAATTCCGAAGAAAGTAAGAGATAAGAGGAAGAAATATTCCTCTTTATCAAAGAAATTATATAATAAAGGAGTTTGGTTCAGATGGTTATTGCCAAAAGGAATGGTGATTTTCTGGGAGGGCACTAGAATTAGAATTAATACAGTTGTGGAGGCAGAGACTTTCATTGAAAAATACAGTGCCTTTCTGGATGGAACAGAGGACAGAACACAAGATATGAGGGGGGGAGGGGCCATGGCTCTGCCAGAAGACAGGGGGGAAGCAATAGTGAAAAGACTCAGGTCACAAAAATGAGTCTGAAACATTATTGCAATTGTTGTTATAATGTAATTGTTGGAAGTGATATAAAAGATGATTGAATATATTGTTGATATAATGTAAAACAAAAAGCTGCCAATGTTTATTTCTTAATTTTTGATCCTTTTTTTTCTGTAAAAGTTGTGAGATTCGGGGGGGATTTCTACCTTTCGCACGATGTAGCTGTCAAAATTTTCTTGTACCTATTTACCCTTTCCTATAAATATTTGTAAAAACCAATAAAATTCTTTAAAAAAATAAAAAAAAATATTCTATTCACTTGGAAGTCTTGTCTTTGCATGACTTTGAAATCAATAAAAAAAGCTGCTGGGATGCAGGGGAGGCTTCTTGGCCAGTTGCATCCAAGCAATATACTTTTAACCTTGAACTTCCTTCACATATTTTTGTGACTCTATTAAAAAAATTTTTTTTATTCCAGCGAGCATTCCGGCAAACTATTTTATTATTCCTGGATATTCTTTCTTCTTCATTAAAAAAATGATTTCCCCATTTTCACCATTAGCCTCCTTGTACATTTTGAAAAACTGAAATTATATAGTTCATATTCTCTTTGCCCACTGCTTCCAGTTTGAAGTTAGCAGCAGATAACTTAGTTTTTGAATATATTACTCACATTTTTATTACCGTTTTCAGTGTTATCATTCCCTAAGAACTGAACTCTCACACAAAATATCATATTGCATATAAATCATGAATTTTTCCAGACTTAATAAATGATCTAGATAAGGATATATGTTACTAATCACTGAATATATAACCAGCAAAACAGAAAATAATTTTAAGGTAATCCCTCAAACTCACTTCCACAAATATTTTACACAATACAACAGGTACGGTAAATGGGCTACTTACAATATTTTACTATGTTCCTAGATATTAAGAGCATATTCAGTTGCAAGATATTGTACTTTATTTGTAATAGCTGTCAAGTACTGGAAATATGATTTAAGCCAACAACTTAAATTAGTCATTTTCTAGAATAATTTCAAACAATCCACATTAAATCTATAATTTTGCACTATTTCTTACACTGATTAGTATCCTGAAAATGCTCCAGCTAAGGATCATGAGAAAATACTAATAAAGCTACAAGAAATGGGCCCAGGTTCGTAAGAAAAAAACAGAGCAAGTTATACATTATATTCCATGTAATGAGGGCAATAATGTTGAAATAACCAAGCATGTCCTATTTACAAACTATATATTAAAGCAGCTTCTTCATGCCTTAGAAAAAAGGTCAAACTTGTTATTACATGAGTAGGTCAAGGCTGTGATTAAAAGAAGCATTAAGTTTTTACGTTTAGCTACAATATTGCTGTTGCTATATATTCCAAGCATTCTTCTACCTGACAAGTCATCATGTTGTTTGAATTCTTTATATGCTGCCTTAGTCATAATTAGCTGAATTTCCTTACTGACCCAGACATTGTGGTTTCTTGTTTGTTTGTTTTCTTTATATCCTGCTTTTATTATTTTTACAAATAAGTCCAGGCAAATAACATATACAACATACCAAAACCCCAAAAAGGAATTCAACATACAAGCATAGTAGTAGTGCATAATCTAATATTCCCTTGGTCTGAACTAAACTATCAGACAAATCATACAGTCACTCTTAAGGCTTTGCACAGAGAGTACAATTTGAATGCAAGTGTATATGGGTATATGTAATATATACTCTGAATCTTAAACAAAATGACTCAAATCATTTTGTTTAAGTTTAGTTTCCTTCAAGACAAATTCAACATGGACAGATTCAGCAATACAGAAGACATTTACTTCTGCATTGCCTTCTTTCACATTATCTACAATTCTGAAATTCATAATGGTCTCTATCCAAGCCCCTCTACTAGCCCAGTTTGACCCTACTGAGCTTTTTCAGTATCACCCCAGGTAAGTTAGATCCTGTAATCTACTACATGAGTCTTCACTAGCTACATGAAATAATGTTTTGTATACAATACCAACATTGTATACACTTATCTGCAATTCCTTAAACCTAACACATTTTTCCCAGGATTTCAATATAACACATAACAAAGGATCCTTCGCCTTCAGGTTGTGTGACTAAAGGCACAATTTAATATACTGCTGAAGAGTACAGTTAGCATGTGACTTATGAGGGTAATGGAGCCTGGAATTTTCATCATATATCATGACTGTCATAGGTCAAGACACCTATGTGACTGACATGATTTTACATTTTTTGTGGCAATTTTTAAGCCAATGCAGCCGTTGTTAAGCAAACCCATTGCCTTTAATAGCCTTTTTTTTTGCCAAAACTAGAAATAAATATCAATTTCCAGCAAAAAACATGCAGGGCACACAGTCATAAATGTGGACTGGTTGTTGAGTTCTCCGAATGTGGTTGCATTACTGTAGGGAGGGAGAGCATTGGAACTTCGAATCTAGGTTGTAAGTAACTTTTGGGGGCAGGGGTGGCTGTGTTATAAGTTTGAATGGGTGTTAAGTGACTGGTTTTAAGTCGAGGACTATCTGTACTTCAAAACGGAGTCTCCTACAGGAAATATGAAAAATGTAAGCCCTATGCAACCTAACAATTCTCTAGCATTTGTGCATCATAATGCACTTGAATAAATTGCCAATTGAATGTGGAGCAAATACAATATTCAATATTTTGATCTAATCTGATTTACCTGCTCTAAAACCAAAGGAGAGGAAAAGTGGAGGACAGGAACAGATAAAGATTCAGCAAATTCTAATTACAAATTTTATGTTTGATTTCAGTAATTCAAAAGAAGAGATGGAGAAAAACGAGCAAACATGAAGTTTGAGGAAAAAAACTTGAAACATAATATAATAATACTTTTCAGAGCTATCCTCTGATTTGCCCATTAAAGTTTGGGTAAGACAAGACTTTTTTTTTAATTAGAAGTTTTAACAAATTTCACAAATATTACTCCTTCCCCTTCCCACCCTCCGACCCTCCCTCCCCCCAACCTCCCAGAGCAAAATACAGGGTATAAACATTTAACAATCATACACTAACATAAGCTAACTGATTTTAACATCCTACCTCCTCTTGAGCTTTAATTCCCCTTTTGTTAAGCTAACTTTAGATAAATTGTAACATTCTTTGTGCCTTCACTCATAAGCTAATTGAAATTTTTTAGTCCGATATTTATTTTGAATATAGTCAATCCATCTTCTCCATTCCAACTTATATTTCTCATCCGAATGGTCCTTCAAATATGCTGTAATTTTGGCCATCTCTGCTAGATTTACTACTTTTAGCGTCCATTCTTGAATAGTAGGCAATTCTTCCCTCTTCCAGTACTGCGCCACCAACAATCTTGCTGCCGTCGTTAAGTTCAAAATCAAATTAGTCTCTATAACTGTACAGTCTGTAATTATACCTAACAAAAACAACTGGGGAGTGAACTTTATCCTCTTTTTAACTATATTTTGAATAACCCACCATATTTTTATCCAAAATGCTTTGACTTTTTTGCAAGTCCACCATATATGATAATACGTAGCATCAACACAATCACATCTCCAACATTTAGGTTGTAAATTCGGATACATACAAGATAACTTTTTGGGATCTAAATGCCATCTATACATCTTATAAAAATTCTCTCTCATATTCTGAGCTTGCGTAAATTTTACATTTCTTACCCAAATCTTTTCCCATGTTTCCATCATTATTGGCTCTTTGAAATTTTGTGCCCATTTTATCATACAGTCTTTAACTAACTCTGTTTCAGAATCTATTTCTATCAGTATATTATACAACCTTTTTATATGCATTTGACTCTGGTCCCTAATTTGTTTTACCAAACTATCCTCATTTTGCGTGATACCAATTGTCTGATCTTTTTTCCATCTAGCTTGTAACTGTCCATACTGGAACCAGGTTTGAATTACCCTTTCCTCTCTTAATACGTTCAAAGGCTTTAACTGTAGTACACCTCTCTCTATATTAAGAAGTTCTCTATATGTAATTACATCCTGTTTTTGTTCTATACTTATATTCTCTATCGTGTGTCTGGGTACTACCCACATAGGTATGTTATCATTTAACCTATATTGGAAGACAAGACTTTTAAACTATACTTTTTAAGACCTGCCTTCCTTCAAACATGGATCTACAATGCAATCTTTCACCACATTTTTTTCATCTCTATTCCTCATCTTCTACAGTACTGTAAAAAAAATACATATAATCAAATATGCTTTACTTCCCATCAATAGAATAGAATTCTTTACTGGCCAAATGCGATCACACACAAGGAATGTGTCTCCGGTGCACAAGCTCAGAGTATACATATAAACAGTAAGTAATAGGTCATAAATAATTAATCATGTTACAAATGATTGATAAATCATAAGAAAGCAATAGAAGATGGTAGGAAAGATGAGAGGCTTAAAAATGAGACGGTGCTGGGGGAATTAAGTGTTCAGCAGAGTGACGGCAGGTGAAAAATAACTATCATTATGTTAATCAATACCAGAAGAAAGACTATGCAAATTACTATATATTTTATCTGCTCTCACGAGACCTATGTTTAAAAAATGATTCAATCACACACCCACTATGGCATCTCGGTTTTACCAGATCTTACAAAACACCAGATATAGGTAGTCCTCGACTTACAAGTGTTTGCTTAGTGACCGTTCAAAATTACAATGGCATTGAAAAAAGTGACATGACCATTTTTCACACTTATGACCGTTGCAGCATCCCCATGGTCATGTGATTTACATTCAGATGCTTAACAACTGACTCATATTTATGACGGTTGAAATGTCCCGGGGTCAGGCAATCCTCTTTTGCAACCTTCTGACAAGCGAAGTCAATGGGGGAAGCCACTTAACAACAGTGTTACTAACTTAACAACTCCAGTGATTCACTCAATAAACGTGGCAAGATAAACAAGATCACCTTTATTGTCATTTTCTTTCCTGTGGGCTCTCTGGCACCCCTTGAAAATGAAATTCTGTCGCCTGCTCTCAAAAGTGTAGACACATAGCATACATGTAGATACGATATATACATACACATATGTCTACCTACACCCTAACATATAAAGAAAAGTCATAAAATGGGGGGAAACTCCTTTAGCCAATGTCTCATCAACATAAACGTTGGGCTCAACTGTGGTCATACGTTGAGGACTACCTGGTACTGACCTAACATAACAACTAGGGAGAAGATAAAAGGCATCTCTCATTCCATTCTGGCTTTGGGTAGGTTTTTATTTGGAGCATGAAGACCAAAGCACCAGTCGAGTCCCCATTTTAACCCCTCTAACGTACAGGTAGTCCTCGACTTACAACAGTTTGCTTAGTGACTGTTCAAAATTACAATGGCACCCAACAAAGTGACTTATGACCATTTTTCACACCTACAAGCGTTGCAGCATCCCCAGGGTCAAGTCATTTACATTCAGATGCTTGGCAACTGTCTCAGATTTATGACAGTTGCAGTGTCCCAGGATCATGCGATCCCCTTCTGTAACCTTGTAGCAAGCAAAGTCAATGAGGAAGCTGGATTTACTTAACAACCATATTACTAGCTTAACGACTGCAATGATCCACTTAACAAGCCTGTCAAGATAAGATAACCATTATTGTCATTTTTTCCCCGTGGGCACTCTGGCACCCATTGAAAAGAAAATCCTATCTCCTGCTCTCAAAAGTGGACACATACAAACAAGCTACATGCATACATACACGTATCTACCTAAACCCTAACATATAAAGAAAAAATGTAAAACGGGGGGAAACTCTCTTAACCAATGTCTCACTTAGCAACCTAAACTCTGTGCTCCACTGAGGTTATGTCGAGAGCTACCTGTAAAAGGAACCAGAATAACAGCCCAAGAATCGCTTCCTGGGGGGATCGTTAAAAGGGGTGGAGCCAAAAGGGGGAAGGGGGGGGACACCCGCTTAGCAAAAAGGCATCCTTCACTTAATCCTCCAGGGAAAGATTGAAGGCAAACAAGGTCCAGGCAGAAGAAGAACATCATAGCTTCAAAACCTAAGGGACTGACTGGTTTGGACAAAACTCAGCAGCACTTTTTCATGTGGCTGCTGACAAAAATAGGATTGCCAACATGATGACCAATGTCCGATGATGGAGATGGAGGAGGAGGAAGGGAGGAGAAAAAAGAAAGAAGGGAGGAGGAGGAGGAAGACAAGTAGAGGAAGAGGAAGGGAGGAGAAGAAAGAAGGGAATAAGAGGAAGAGAGATAAGAAGGGAAGAGGAGAAAGAAGAAAGAAGGGGGAGGAGGAGAATGAAGAGAGGAAGAGGAAGAGGAAAAGGAAGAAAAGAGGAAGAGGAGGAGAGGAGGAAGAAGAAGGGAGGAGGGAGGAGAGGAGGAAGAGGGATAAGAAGGAGGAGGAGAAAGAAGAAAGAAGGGAGGAGAAAGGAGCAGGAGGGGAGGAAGAAGAAAGGAGGAACAGGAGGAGAGGAGGAAGAGGGATAGGAAGAAGGGAGGAGGAGAAAGAAGAAATGGAAGAAGAGGAGGAAGAGGAAGAAGAAGAAAGGAGGGAGGAGAGGAGGAAAAGGGATAAGAAGAAGGGAGGAGGAGAAAGAAGGGAGGAAGAGAAGTAGAGGAAGAGGAAGAAGCAGCAGCAGCTTGGGGGAAATTCCCAAATGCAGCGTTTGGTAACCTAAAGGGAGCGTTTTTAGCGATTGTCCTTCGCTACGGATCGCCTTGTGTGGAAAGGAGAGGCCGGATTAAAAGAAGCCGCGTGAAAGGTCGGGTGGGGACGAGGGATGAGGAGGAGGAGGCGGCGGTGGCGGCGGCGGAAGAGCAACAGCCCCGGAAAGGCTGCCTGCCCGGCCTTCTAATACCCGCCGCCCTCTTCGCCCTTCCTCGCGGCCCTTGCTTACACGGTCACATGGCCCGAGCCGCGCACCGCCACCGGGTCCGGCGAGTGCTTCAGCAGCTGCTCTTCCAAAGCCCGCTCCTCGTCTTCCTCTTCCTCATAAATCTCGTCGAAGTCCGCCATGACCGAGGCCGGGCCACGATGACTCTCCCGAGGACCCTTCGAGGAGGGAGAGACTCGAGAGCCGGGAAGCGAAGCGAGGGAAACGGTCAGCCCAAGCGGCCACCGCCCGGGCCAAAAAAAAAATTTCCCCCCCTCAGAACCGCCGGGAAGGAAGAGCCCGTCGAGCTCCCCCGGAAGGGGAGGGACAGGAACAGTCACAATCACAACATCCGGTCGTCGGAAGCCTCGGCAGCTACTGGCTAGAGGAGCCCGAGTGGGCCCGCGAAGCCCCGCCTCTCTTCCCGGCCTGCGCGAGAGAGCCCCTAAACGCATGCGCCGGTTGTCGCGTCCGTTGGGCTGAACGTCTATAGAGTTCTCAGTCATTCTGGTTGACCCAGAGGGGCGCTTTTTTTAAATCTTTTTTTTCTTATTCCAAAACTTCAACTGGGCTTTCTTGGAAGGCGTTTCGCTTCTCACCCAAGAAGCTTCTCCCGTTCGCTTCTCCTCCGAGAACGGAAGAAGCTTCTTAGATGAAAAGCGAAACTTTTTCCAGGAAAAAGCAAGAAAGTCCAGTTGCCTTTTGGGAAAATAAACAAAGAAAGAAACAAATAAACGAGTAAATAAATAAATAAATACGCAAATGCCCCTTGGGTAATCGGTTGGGTTGGGGCTGCAGGGCAGCGATGACTGGAGAGCTGGAGGGGGGAGGACAGCGGCCCCTCTTGAGATGAGGGATGAGGCATTGAGCTTAAACTGACTTTGTGCACTTGACTACAGAATTGTAATTTGCCTTTGTGCATCTTCTAGAGCAATGGTTTTCAAACTTGGCTACTTTTAAGATTAATGAATTCTCCAGCCAAATGTCAGACCTCAAAGCCATCTTTTGCATTTGGGCTTTCACACCTCCCACATTTTCTACAGCAAGGGTGTCCAAACTTGCCAACTTTAAGACTTGTGGACTTCAACTCCCAGAATTCCCCAGCAGCTGGCTGGGGAATTCTGGGAGTTGAAGTCCACAAGTCTTAAAAGTTCCCAAGTTTGGACACCCCTGTTCTACAGTGTGAAAATGGGAGGGGGGGCTATAGAGAGAGTGGGTGATATATAGTCAAAATAACATTCCTTTCTCAGAAAGTCACGGCCACCTTGCCCTGCAGCTGCAATGAGGTGACTGGGAGGCTTCCCATTTTGGATGATGCCTGATTGGACCATGTGATGGACTTATTGGTGCTGGGCAGGGACTTGAACTTTGGTTTGGGTGGGGAAAAACCTGGAAACTTTCAGATTCGGGTTTTCCCAGATGTGCCAATATGCCATCTCTAATAAAATGGAACTTTGAGGAAACTCAAGCCTCGGAGTCTTCTTTCGTTGGGGGTGTTACTTGGAACCCTGACATTAACCCGAATCTGAAACCAAACATGTTTGAGAAAGTCTGTTTTAGAGGTATTTCCAATGAATAATTTGTTCCTATGACGTCCATCTCACAAGATTTGTTTTTCTTGCCATGTACGTGTATACATCCAAATGAGACTGTGTTGTTTCTCTGTGTCATATCATATATGTGGGTATATACATAATTTTGAATTTATCTTGTCATGTTTATGTAGTGTGTATTGGAGGTGGTTAGAGCCTTTGAGAGCTGTATGCAACGAAATTTCATTTTAATGTATACCAATTAGTGTACATTCAAAGTGACAACGTTATTCTAAGTGTAAAGGAGAATATTTGTAGCTCAAGGTTGAAATGAGACGTCCTTGGTGCTCTCTGAGCTTGCTTGTTTTCTTGTGGATGTTTCATTACCCAGCTAGGTAACATCATCAGTGCTAGTAAGGAGTTTTGTTGGCTGTCAGTTTCATTCTGGTGTCTTATCTGTCTGTGTGGGTGGGGATCATCTTAGAGATTCTTTGGTTGGACTATTTACCCATGGCTCTTTGGCAGTTTTTTTATTGGGGTATTGTTTACTTGACACATAGACATTAACAGCATCTATAGACAATGCAAAAGAGACAATCAACCAGCCCAAAAGAGAAAAAGACTCCAGCACCTCTCCACCAGTTATCAGCGCTCAGATCAGCATAGATTAATTTCAAGGTCAACTTCAGACCAGCAATCAAGTAAATAATACCCTAATGAAGAAACTTCTAAAGAGCCATCAGTAAACAGCCCAACCAAAGAATCTCTAAGGCCGCCCCCACCCACACAGACAGGAAAATCACCAGACTATAAACTGACAGCAAACACTACTCCTTACTAGCACTGATGGTGTTACCTAACTGGGTAATGGAACGTCTGCGAGAAAACAAGCAAACTCAGAGAGTACCAAGGATCCCTCAGAGGTCTTTCCAATTTCCACAGCTATTTACAGCTCTGGTTTCCTCCGGTTCTCTTAGAAGTGGCTAATAAATTGATTAAAAATTAATTTGCATAAAGGTGATATTAGCATTTTAGCAATGGCATCCATGCCTCCTTTTAAAATTTAGGAAAGCATGTTTTTCCTTGGAGCCAAAACATTGCCTTTGATATGCAAAAACTAATCTTTGTAGCAAACAAGCTCTTCTGGACATACTCATAAGCTTCTTAGAATTATTATTAATAATTCTATTATTAGCATCAAGAGTGATTTATCCTGATTTAACTGAACAAAATACCAACTTTATATTGAAGAATTAAGGGTTGGGGGAAAATTGTGACATATATACCCTACCCTTTTATTTATTTACAATAATGCTTAAAATATTGAGGGAATCAATTAGTGAAAACCTATTTTAGAAACTTATGGCAATATACTTCTTGACATACAAATACATTGTAATTACAGGATAGGAATGAAATAAGAAGAATAGTCTTCAGGGGTGGGATTCAGCCGGTTTGGGCGAACGAGATGCTAATTTTACATCTGGTTCGCCGAACCAATAGTTGCAAGGACTGGCTGGCCCTGCCCACCCCACCCTGCTTCTCCCAGGAGTATCCATGCAGCCAATTTTGGATGCCAGGTAAGTGCAGGGCCCCGCACAAAGGTTCTGGGAGGGTGAAAAATGGGCTTCCCGGAAGTTCTGGAAGTCCATAAATGGGCGCATTTCCCCCCTCCTGGAGGCTCAAGGAAACCTTCCAGAGCCTGGGAGGGCGAAAAACGGGCGTCCCGGAAGTCTGAAAAACGAGCTTGCTTCCAGCCTCCAGAGGGGCTCCAGAGCCTGGGGGAGGCCGTCTTCACCCTCCCGGAGGCTCAAACAAACCTTCCGGAGCCTGGGGAGGTTGAAAACAGGCCTTCCAGAAGTCCAGAAACGGGCCAGTTTCCAGCCTCCAGAGGGCCTCCGCAGCCCGGGGAGGTCGCTTTCAACCTCTCGGAGGTTCGAGGAAAGCCTTCGAAGCCTGGGGAGGTTGAACACACGCCTCCTCCACCTACCATGGTGCAGTAGGCCGAGTAGGCCACGTCCACCATGGCCACGCCAACCCAGCAACTGGGCCGAGATTTTTCTTTTTTTATATATAAAAAAGTTTTTATTTTTAGACAATCATAAAACAAACAGACATAAACACCCACAAAATAAAAACCCTTCTCCAATTACTTACAGTGTGTCGATTGGTTACAAAACTTTTGTGCTTTCTCACAATAGTCTTCACTTGCAATTTACATAAAGACTCATATCATCATTCTAATATATATGTATATAATTGTTATGGTTATTAAACATTCATTTGACAATAGCTATTATTACATCCTTTTTATGTAAAATATTCTAAATTTAAAATAAATTTATATTATGGCATTTCATTACATCATCCTGAAATCATCCAATAGTATTACATCTTTATATTCTATTCTATATAGAATCATTTATCTTTTATAACAAAGCTTTTCAACATCCTCTCCATAATCAATACAATACAATACAATAGTAGAGTTGGAAGAGACCTTAGAGGTCTTCTAGTCCAACCCCCTGCCTAGGCAGGAAACCCTATACCGTTTCAGACAAATAGCTATCCAACATCTTCTTAAAGACTTCCAGTGTTGGGGCATTCACAACTTCTGGAGGCAAGCTGTTCCACTGATTAATTGTTCTAATTGTCAGGAAATTTCTCCTCAGTTCTAAGTTGCTTCTCTCCTCGATTAGTTTCCACCCATTGCTTCTTGTTCTACCCCGAGGTGCCTTGGAAAATAGTTTGGCTCCCTCTTCTTTGCGGCAACCCCTGAGATATTGGAACACTGCTATCATGTCTCCCCTAGTCCTTCTTTCTATTAAACTAGACATACCCAGTTCCTGTATACCGTTCTTCATATGTTTTAGTCTCCAGTCCCCTAATCATCTTTGTTGCTCTTCTCTGCACTCTTTCTAGAATCTCCACATCTTTTTTACATCGTGGCAACCAGAACTGAATGCAGTATTCCAAGTGTGGCCTTACCAAGGCATTATAAAGTGGTATTAACACTTCACGTGATCTTGATTCTATCCCTCTGTTGATGCAGCCTTGAACTGTGTTGGCTTTTTGGGCAGCTGCTGCACACTGCTGGCTCATATTTAAATGGTTGTCCACTAGGACTCCAAGATCCCTTTCACAGTTACTACTACTGAGCAAGGTACCACCTATACTGTACCTGTGCATTCCATTTTTGTTGCCTAAATGTAGAACCTTACTCTTTTCACCATTGAATTTCATTTTATTAGATAGTGCCCAATGTTCAAGTTTGTCAAGATCCTTCTGTATCTTAAGCCTATCTTCTGGAGTGTTGGCTATTCCTGCCAGCTTGGTGTCATCTGCAAATTTGGTGAGTTCCCCATTTATTCCCTCATCCAAATCATTGATGAAGATGTTGAAGAGTACTGGGCCTAAAACAGAACCATAATCCTCACTTACAATTTATATAAATTTTCATATTATCAATCTAGTTTATATATATGCATTATTATCATTACTAATCATTTATTTATAACTATTATTACTTTATTTTATACATAATACTCTAAATTTAACTAAGTTTAACGTAATTTTTATTCTAACATTTCATTTCATCATCCTGTATCCTTCCAGCAGTAGTGCAGTCCTATATCTCTTTGCCGTTTGTGATATTTGTATTCTAATTATTTTCTTGATACGTCTTATGTGGACTTCTCTTGGCACCTTGTTGTTCATTGTGTATCTTGTAAAAACTCGAAACCTCTATCTGTTCCACCAGTTATCACCGGTGCTTCTGCCAGAATTTCTCTCATTGTTTCTGCCAAATTTTCTCCCTTTTCTTCTTCCATGTTTTGAGGTTTGAGATAGGGTTCCAGTTCGTTAAGATTTTTCAATCCCACCCCTGATAATCTTTAACCTATAACCACAACTGAGACCAAAATAACTTTTTCCCCATTTTACAGTTTTTCTTGCCATAGTCGTTAAATGAATCACTACAGCTGTTAAGTTGGTTGTTAAGTGAATGTAGCTTCTCCATTGACTTTGCTTCTCAGGCGGTCATAAAGTGGAATCACATGACCCTGGGGCCCTGCAATGGTCATAAATATGAATCAATTGCCAAGCTTCTGAATTTTGATCATGGGACCATGGGAATGCCTCAATGATCGTAAGTGTGAAAAACAGTCATACGTCAGTTTTTTTCAGTGCTGTTATAACTTCAAATTGTCGCCAAATGGAACTGTTGTAAGTCAAGGACTATATATTGAGTTAAGAAGTATTCATATTAAATGTTAGAATTATAATATTATCCGGACTTCGGCCATCTCATAAATATAGTCAGATGCCCAGTGACTTAAGAGAGAAATCTGTAATTTGTGAGCCAAAGTAGCAATTGAATGTGGGCATGGGAACCACTTTTAATAGAAAATTCTCACCATGGCCTGAGATACTGAATTCATTAACAACATTCATGATGTTGAGGCTCTAGAAAGAGTGCAGAGAAGAGCAACCAAAATGATTAGAGGACTGGAGACTAAAACGCATGACAAATGGTTGCAGGAACTGGGCATGGCTGGCCTAATGAAGAGAAGGTCAAAGGGAGACATGATAGTGATGTTCCAATATTTGAGGGGCTGCCACAGAGAGGAAGGGAATCAAGCTATTTTCCTAAGCATCTAAAGCCCAGACAAGGAATAATGTATGGAAACTTCACAAGGAAAGATTCAACCTAGAAATAAGGAGAAATTTTCTGACAGTGACAAACATCTACCAATGGACAGAAGTTGCCGTCAGAAGTTGTGGGAGCTTCATCACTGGAAACTTTCAAGAAAAGACTAGACTGCCATTTGTCAGAAATGGTATAGGGTCTGCTGCTTGGGTGGTGGGTTGGACTAGATGACCTACAAGGTCCCTTCCAACTCTGTCAATCTGTTAAATCTGCTAAGGGCTGGGATAATTTCTGCCCAAGAAATTACAACTCTGGGCAGTGCAGAACAAAAATAAAGAAAACTAAAACAAATTCTAATTTCTAATCCTAAAACAATCAACAGAACTTAACAGGCAACTAAGGATCTCTCTTCCTCTTTTTCTCTAGATGGGAAGTCCAGTTTTGTTTCTTATTATTGACATATTTTTCAGTAAAGACAAATCATTCTAGAGCAGGGGGTGTCAAACTCAAGGCCCGGGGGTCAAACCCGGCCCGCAGGGCGCTTAGATCTGGCTCGTGGGGCCACCCTGGAAACAGCAAAGGACCGGCCCATGGTGCCTCTGCTAGCAAAAACGGAGGTCCATTTTCTCTGGCAGAGGGCTGCAGGAGGCTGTCACAGCCGAAAACAGAGCTCGGGAGCCCGTTTTCGCTGGTAAAGCACTCAGACCACAACATGTGCCCCCGACATGAATGATGTGAAGCTGGCCACATCCACCCTGACCACGCCTACCACCACCACCCCCGAGGTGAAACACAATCCTGATGTGGCCCTCAATGAAATCGAGTTTGACACCCCTGTTCTAGAGTGACTTTATAAAAATGTTGTGACGATTGTCCTATATCATATTTTAAACAATACCCTTATAATCACCAGGTTGCAATTATGTGGAAGGTATTCTTAATTCTTTGTTATGAAGCCTATTCTTGATGGTTGTGCTTATGTTTATTTATTAGTTTATAATATATAATTCAAAAATATGAAAGAAAATAGAAGGAAAATAAGGGAGGAAAAAGGGAAGGGAATAGTGTGGGCAAAGTGAAAAAAGAAAGAAACGGTGTTGACTTCCGTCTCTGGTGCAATAGAATAAAACAAACTTCAAGCCTCAACTTTTTCCTTTTGCATAATAATATGAACTAGCCATTTCTATAACAACAAACCTATTAATCGGTAAAAACCCAAAATCGAAGTTTCATTTTTTTCCTCCACCTGAAGCACAAAGTCCAGGGCAGTTTCCAAACTAATTGTATTTTTTTCCTTTTGTCAAAACAGTCCATTTGGCCATCTCTGCTAATTCCACCAACTTTTGCAACCATTTAATCCATTGTAGGAATCAAAGTGTCCTTCCATTGCAACCTATTCTGAAAGAGATATTTGACAGTTATTTTAAAGCAGCACTGGGCTATTTATTCTAAAAATAAATAATTATTGAGTCTGTCATCTGCACCTCCATAAGTGTCTGCAACCAAACTAGACAAACATAGACTTCAATGGACAATTAAAACTGCAGAAAAAACAATTGCTACCAATCTTCCTTCCACTGAGGACCTGTATATTGCACGAGTCAAAAAGGGGGCTGTGAAAGTACAGTATCTACAGACCTGGACATAAATTGTTTCAACTTCTATCCTCAAAACGATGCTATAGAGCACTGCACAGTAGAACAACTAGACCCAAGGACAGTTTTCCCCCAAATGCCATCACTCTGCTAAACAACTAATCCCCACAACACTGTCAATAATTTAGTAAGAGTCTATTACTATTACTCTTCTCATCCTTCCTAGTACCTATCTCTTCCCACTTATGACTATAACCATGTTGCTTGTATCTTTAAATTTTATATTGTTTTATTGTTTTGTAGTATAATTTGATTGCTTATTTGTACCCTAGGACTATCATTAAGTGTTGTACCTTATGATTCGTGACAAATGTATCTTTTCTTTTATGTACACTGAGCGCATAGGGACACAAAATTCCTTGCGTGTCCAATCACACTTGGCCAATAAAGAATTATATTAAAACCTATCATCTGACTGTAGCTTATAGGGTTGCCGAACTGCAAGGAAGTTTCACAAGCACTTGTCAATGACCTAAATGAATTTTAGTGGTCACATTTACAGTTCAATTTCATTGCTTCCATTTGTACTGTGATGATTTGGCAAAATTCTTTTAAACTTCTGGAGAGCTGGGAAAACCTGGCTCTTCCTCCAAGCATTGAACTTGGATGGAGTTGATTTCAGAGGATGATTAGACTGGCACGGGTGGGGTGGAGGGGTGGAAGCGAGAGTATTTTTGTTACTAACGATGTTTTTCATGGATTGTTGTTAGTTGACCAGAGTTGTTATGTAACAGTGATGGTTAACCTTTTCAGCAGCGAGTGCCGAAACTGGAGCGTGCGCATGTACTGGAGCACCAGAACCTGGAAGAGAGCAGCTGGCTGGTGCGAATGCGCATAGTGGCCAGCTGCACTTCCAGGTTCCAGTGCACACATGCACACAATAGAGCTGGTCTTCGCATGAAGACTAGCTGGCTGGCACACATGCACATGATGGAATCCAGAAGAGAACAGTCGGCTGCCACGTGCATGAACGCCAGACCAGTTGGCTGATGCGCATGGGCGCAACAGAACTCTTAAGAGCAACACAGTGCACCTGCCCACAGAGAGGGCTCTGCGTGCTGCCTCTGCAGTGATGGGTTTCAATTTTTTTTAGAACCTCTTCTGTAGGTTTGGCCTGCTTTGTGGGAGTGGCTTTCTGCCATGTGACTGGGTGGGAGTGGCTTGCCAGCCATGTGACTGGGTGGGAGTGGCTTGCCAGCCATGTGACTGGGTGGGAGTGGCTTGCCTGCAATGTGATGGTGGGAATGGCTTTCCGGCCATGTGACTGGGTGGGAATGGCTTGCCTGCCATGTGACAGGGTGGAGGTGACTTGCCAGCAATGTGACAGGGTGGGAGTGGCTTGCCGGCCATGTGATTGGATGGGAGTCGCTTGCCCACCATGTGACTGAATGGGAGTGGCTTGCCTGCCATGTGACTGGGTGGGCGTGGCCAATTGTAAAATGTGGTGAAACTCACTTAACAACGCTCTTGCTTAGCAACCAAAATGTTGGCTCAGAAACTCTGGCATTTGAAGCACGCAAGTCTTAAAGCTGTCAAGTTACAAGACCCTTGCACCCCTAACCCTTTAGAAAAAAAACCCAGGGGTGTTCAAACTTGAGAGCTTTGTGGACTTCAACTACCAGAATTCCTCCTCCAGTCATGTTGGCTTAGAAACTCTGGCATTGAAGTGTGCAAGTCTTAAAGCTGTCAAGTTACAAGACCCTTGCACCCCTAACCCTTTAGGGAAAAAAAACCCAGGGGTGTTCAAACTTGAGAGCTTTAAGACTTGTGGACTTCAACTCCCAGAATTCCTCCTCTCGCTCTTCATCTTGATGATGTGCGGAAGGGTGGGGGGAGGGAGCTGGAACCTGTTCTAAACGGCACGGTAGATTTGTGGAACCTCTTCTGTAGAAGAGGCTAGAACTGGCAGGAACCTACCCCTGCTCTTCTGGCATGCATCATGGTTATATGAGATAGATGGACATATCAGTCTTGTTAATAAATCTACCTACTTACCATTGAAGGCTTCCATTTAATCTTCTCAAGTTTCCAATAGCGAAGATCATCAAAACTCCCATGAAGGACAAAAACTCAATCGTTTCCCATTTCACAAATGGTTTTGTAGGAAGTGAGCACCCACCCCCCTCCTAGAAGAATGAAATATTCTAGGACCATGATGGCGAACCAATGGCATGCATGCCACAGGTGGCAGATGGCGCCATTTATTAAGGCACGCAAGGCATTGCCCTGTCAGATCCAACGTGTATGCGGGCACTGGCCAACTGACTTCAGCCTTCATTTTTGTCTGTTTTTCGCCCTCCATAGGCTTTCCTGAAACCTCCGAAGGGTGAAAAACAACCCAATGCGCAACCCGGAAGTTCAGGAATGGACTTCTGGGTTGACCGTAGGGCCGTTTTGCGCCCTCCGGAGGCTTCAAGGAAGTCTCCTGAAGCCTCTGGAGGGCCTCCGGGAGAGCGGTGGGGGGGGGGTGTTTTCGTCCTACCCAGGCTCCTAGAAAGCCTCCAGAGCCTGGGGATGGTGAAAAACGGATCTATCACGTACGCGGGGGTATGGGTGTGTGTCGTGCGCATAGAATTGACCTCCCTGCACTCCCTAGGCTTTTGGCACGCAATGGGGAAAAGGTTAGCCATCACTGTTCTAGGAAATATTAAAAAGGCAGAATATTATACCTCCCTGGATGAGAAAAGGAGAAACAGGCTCTTGGAAAGCAGCCCCCACCTTTGCTAATAGCCCCAGAAAACTGGGCCAGCTTATCTACAACACAAAAGACATGGCCCTCCGTATTCTCACCTAGGCTTCCCAAGAGCATGAAGCAAACTCCTGGTCCCAACAAAACCCCATTTTATTAATTGACTGTGAATTCTGCTCATTCACATCCAGCAAAGTCTTTCAAGGGAGGATTTACAGTCACAGACCTTATCTGGCTTGGAGAGCTGCCAGGCCGATATCTGCAGAACTTGGCAAGGAGTCTCAGAGAGACTAATTAAGCAAACTAATTGTCTCCTGCAAACTCCCCTCCCCTTTCACTCCTCTTTTATTTCCTCTGGGAGGGGTCATTCATCGTCCATCTGTGACCTTACTCCCAAGTCAACCCCTATCCTTTAGCTGTTCCCTTTGTCTGGCAACTCTGCTCATACACACACCGGGAACAGGCTCCAGCTGTTCGTCTGCTTCACTGATGCCTGACTCTGAAGGCAGCTGATAACTGGCATATGGCTCTAGCCCCCTCTCTGCCTCCGACACAGAGCCCTCATCAGAGCCTTCCCCAGACTCCAGGACTGGCCTATCTTCCTCCTCAACCTCCTCAGTGTCCAAAGCCGCTGCCAGCTCCACTGGCCACTGGCGGGCCACAATACTCAGGATGTGATAGGATTAGCCGTCTACCCATCTAGCAACAGAACTCACCACATGGCACCTGGGGAGATTACATCACCCAGCAAGATTCAACCAAGCTTGGGACTCAAGACACTGCAAAGTTACCCCTGCACGGTCCCATGGGAGTCTGACAACCAATCAGAATACATTTCTTACACAGGAACAAGAAGCTCCAAGGCAGGGCCCAATCTATCTCCCTCTCTCACCCATGCACTCTCCCCCCCCCCCAGGACCTCAAAATCATATGATCCTGTCCACCATTAAACCATCTTTCCAAGCTGTCTCCATGTTTCCAGTGTCCTTTTCCCCACATGGAACTGAACCCAGATGGACATTTCTTCCAACAGTAGGAATTGGACTTTTGTAAGAGTCAAAAGATTGGATTCAGTTTTCTAAGTTGAGCAAGGCTTGCTTGTCAGTTGTCACTGTCCTTAAAAGATCAGGACACTCACACGGGTAAAGTTGAGAAGAAAGTTTAAATTCGCTCCTAATTCCCATGAAATATTGATGCTATGAGATAATCCCAATTGAAAATTTGTAACAGAATGTGGGATTGACTTTCGAGAAAGAGGGGTGTTCTGATACAGGCTTCCTTAAAAAGCAAGAAGCAGATTCTTGGTCCCGGCAAACGCCCCTTTATTTATGTGACTGTGAATTCCTGTCATTCACAGTCTGCAAGGCTTAGCAAACAGTCTTTCAGAGGAATGTTTATCAACACGAACCTTATCTCGCTTGGCGAGCTGCCTGATAACTTGTTTCCAAACGCAGGGCAAGGCAAAACTTGACACAGAGTCTCTTATAGTCACACACAGAACTTTCTACTCTTGAACTGACCGAAGGAACGAATTGTTTCCTGCAAAAGCCCACTCCCCACTCGCTCCTCTTTTGTTTCCTATAGGAGGGGCCAATCACCTTCAAGGTGTGGCTTTACTCCTAAGTCGACCCTGCTTTCTTAGTTGTTCTTGTCTTCTGGCAGCTGTGTGCATGTGCACACTGAGAATTGCCTCCCCTGGGGTCCGGAGGGTCTCCGGAGGCTGGAAATGGGCTCGTTTTCAAAGTTCCAGAACTTCCAGTAAGCCCATTTTCCCCCTCCCTGAATCTCGCATGGTTCCTGCATTTACCTCGCATCCAAAATGGGCCACATGGAGACTCCTGTGAGGGGAGGGGTGGAGTGGGCAGTGTGGGGTGGGCGGGGCCAGCCAGGATAGGATTTGGAGGCTCTCTGAACCTTCCATAACTTTAGCTACAGGTTCTCCCAAACCCGGGTGAATCTACAGCAGCCCATCCCTGTACTTAGCCCTTCCTCAATGACAAATTTTGATCTTGAGAAAAATCACAAAAGATGACTGAGTTCAAAAGTGTCAAAATGATCACATTTGTTCTTTGTTGTAGGCTTCATTTTGCAATGTGGAAAAATAACCATATTTGTACGCTTTACCATTTTTAACCTCTAATTAAACAATATTTTCTGAAATGGTTGACAAAATTGTCCCAAACAGACAAATTGGCATTTTCTTGCTTTATCAAAAAAGAAAAGAAAAAAAGTTTGAATTGTTTCTGAATATATAGGACTTCAATAGTGAATTAATTGTAGTATTTTTGAGTTACCTGAAGCCCTGTAACTGTGTGTTCTCCAGTCTTCCTTAAAATAAGAAGAAGACTCATTGCCAAATATTGTAGGACAATCTCCCATCACCATTCTGTAATCGTACAAACTCACAATCCCTCTTGATAGCCCATCCTATATGGGTGATATCAAATGTTGCAAAGAAAAGAAGAATGATCAGGGCTGAACTTTGTTCTAACATGTACCATATTTTTCGGAGTATAAGACGCAGCAAGGTTTTGAAGAGGATTTTTTTTAAAAAAAAAAGTTTTTGCACTCTGCAAACCTCCCCAAAACACCCGTTTTTCACGGAAATGGGCCTGTTTTTTTCCAAAAAAAGGGCATGAATAGCCCTTAGGTCAGGGGTGTCCAAACTTGGGAACTTTAAGACTTGTGGACTTCAACTCCCAGAATTCCCCAGCCAGTGCTGGATGGGGAATTCTGGGAGTTGAAGTCCACAAGTCTTAAAGTTCCCAAGTTTGGACACCCCTGCCTTAGGTGACTTGTAGAGTGCTCCTGGGGGGTGGGGGAGCAAAAACGAGCAAGAAATGGCTCATTTTTCACCAAAATGGGCTCGTTTTTTGTCAAAAAAAAAAAAGGACGTGGATAGCCTTTAGAAAGCTTATAGATTGCTGCTGGGGGGGGGCAAAAAATGGGCCATTTTTCACTCATTTTTGCCCTCCCCAGCCCCCAGGAGCTCTCTGGAAGCCTCCTAAAGGCAATGCGCGGCCATTTTAGTGAAGGGGCAGAGTTTCAGGAGGCAAAAAAATGCTGTATTCAGTGTATAAGACGCACCCAGATTTTCAGCCTCTTTTTTGAGGGAAAAAAGTTCATCTTATACTCCGAAAAATACAGTATGTTATTACCTGGTCAGAGACAAATTAAACTAAGAAATCTTAAACCTAAGAAATCTTGCCTCAGCACAGAATGCTAAGTTGAGGCAGCTTCTCCTTGATTCGAGCCAAAAATTAAAAAATACAGCAGCCATAGTGCATCTGGTCATATAGCAGCGGTGGGTTGCAGGCTGTACGCCCCGGAGCACCGGATACCGTTCTGGTACGGTGCTCCAGAGTGCCCATCTGCCCGCCCGAGCTCCTTACCAGTCTTTTAAGTCTTCTGCGCTTCTGCGCACGAGCATGGCACTTACAGCGCCTGCGCAATGCTCTGCTGAGCAGCTGGAGCGTCACGGAGGCTCACGGAGGTGCTAAGACGCATGCGCCATACTGGTTGGAACGGGATCCGGAACCCACCACTGTCATATAGTATCCTGTTTTCCCCAAAATAAGACCTCCCTAGATAATAAGCCCAATCGGGCTTTTGAGTGCATGTGCTAAAATAAGAGCTTCCCAAAAATATTTAAACATGTCCGCAGACGATCCCTCTGCTTGGTTGCCATCCAAACAACACGAGGTGAGGTGAGGCTGGAGGTGGGGGAAAGGGATGGGGAACATGCCCCATGCAACCTACACGCCCTTCTCTAACTACCTAGCCACCATGCTACTTCTGTCACACTAATGGCCGCTGCAAAAAGAGCAGCAGGTCCAGCGACGTGCAACACAGCAGCAGCCATGAGGTGACCACGCTCGCCTGCCTCCGGCACCTCAAAAATAATAAGACCTCCCCGAAAATAAGGCCAAGCATTTATTTCGGACTTATTTTCTGGGAAACATGGTGTACATATTTCACTTCTGCAAAAGCAACTGCACAGCTCAGCCAAGTTCACAATACACAATACACAATATTCTTTATTGGCCAAGTGTAATTGGACACACAAGGAATTTGTCTCTGGTGCGTCAACTCTCAGTGTACATATAAACAACAAAGTAATATAATTGTAAGAGACCAATAGGAGAAGGTAATAGGAAAGATGAGAAGGATAATAGCAATGCAGTCCTACTGCACGGGTTAACATCCTCAGACAGTGCTGTGGGAATTAGGTGTTCAGCAGAGTCCCTGTGTCTAGTTGTTTTGGCTTGCGATGCTCTGTAGTGGCATCCTGAGGGGAGGAGTTGAAACAGTTTACATCTGGGGTGTGGGGGGGCGTCTGGAGATATTTTTTTTAGCCCTCTTTCTGGCTCGTGCAGTATGCAGATTCTCAATGGAAGGTAGGCTGGTTGCAGCTGTTTTTTCTTGAAGTTTGTACCTGTCCTGTTTGGGACAGGTACCAAACCAGATAGTTAAAGAGGAATAAACCAGAGCAGAGCTGGAAAGGACCTTGGAGATCTTCTAGTCCAGCCCCCTGCTCAAGCAGGAGACCCTATACCCATGATGGCGAACCTATGACACGAGGGTCACAGGTGGCACGCGGAGCCATTTCTCAGGGCACACGAGGCATTGCCCTGTCAGCTGGCCAGCACGTATGCTTCAGCCTTCTTTTGATGCCATTTTTCACGAAAAA
Organism: Natrix helvetica; assembly: GCF_964273705.1. Taxonomy (NCBI): domain Eukaryota; kingdom Metazoa; phylum Chordata; class Lepidosauria; order Squamata; family Natricidae; genus Natrix; species Natrix helvetica. Next base: position 64,839,178 of record NC_138558.1, on the reverse strand, counting down.
CTGACCCTACGGGCAAACCAGAGAGGTTCAGGAATGAACTTCCGGGTTGCTCGTAGGGTCGGTTTTAGCCTTCCAGAGCCTTCAGGGACCTTCAGGAGGTCTGCCCTATACCCTTTCAGACAAGTGACTGTCCAGTCTTTTCTTAAAAGCCTCCAGTGATGAAGCACCCACAACCTCTGAGGGCAAGGTGTTCCACTGGTTGATTAGCCTCACTGTTGGGAAGTTTCTCCTTAATTTCAGGTTGCTTCCCTCCTTGGTTAGTTTCCATCCATTGTTTCTTGTCCTGCCCTCTGAGGCTTTGGAAAATAAATTGACCCCCTCCTCTTCGTGGCTTCTCAAATACTGGATTGCTGCTATCGTGCCCCCCCTCCCAGTCCTTCTTTTCTCTAGACTAAAGATAAAAGGTAAAGGTTCCCCTCGCACATGCATGCTAGTCATTCCCGACTCTAGGGGGCGGTGCTCATCTCCGTTTCAAAGCCGAGGAGCCAGCACTGTCTGAAGACGTCTCCGTGGTCATGTGGCCGGCATGACTACACGCCGAAGGTGCACGGAATGTTGTTACCTCCCCACCAGAGGTGGTCCCTACTTTTTTCTACTTGCATTTTTTACGTGCTTTCAAACTGCTAGGCTGGCAGAAGCTGGGACAAGTAAGGGGAGCTCACTCCATTACGCGGCACTAGGGATTCGAACCGCCAAACTGCCATCCTTTCTGATCGACAAGCTCAGCATCTTAGCCACTGAGCCACTGCATACTGCAGGGGTGTCCAAACTTGGGAACTTTAAGGCTTGTGGATTTCAATTCTGGGAGTTGAAGTCCACAAGTCTTAAAGTTCCCAAGTTTGGACACCCCTGGCGTACTGTATAGACTAGCCAAGCCCAACTGCTGCAACCGTTCTTCATATGTTTTGGTCTCCAGGCCTTTAATCGTGCTGGTTACCCTTCTTTTCACTTTTTCCAAAGCTTCAACATCTTTTTTTTGCAATGCAGGGACCAAGACAGGCTGCAGTATTCCAGGTGTGGCCTTACTCAGACTTTATAAAGTGGTACTAATGTTTCACGTGACTTTGATTCTGTGACAGACTCAATAATTCCTCCGTAGAATTGTATCAGCAGTCTTGAGTTGTATGAGCTGATGCAGGAAGTACATTCTTTTTAAAGGTCTTGCTGGTGGTTTATAAACACACCATTTGAGGTCAGGATACCTAACATCACCTTTGCCATTACAGTACATTACATTGATGGAGGAGGTCCAATCAGTGTCCAAAGATTGGCAGAACATGGTCTTGTGGTTATCTTAAGGTGAGTCATCTCCATGGTATTGCATGTTCTCAGAAACACTCTTTCCGTCAGGATCTCCTGAGTAATAATAATAATAATAATAATAATAATAATAATAATAATAATAATAATAATAATTTATTAAATTTCTAGACCGCCCTCTCTCCCCGGAGGGACTCGGGGTGGTGTACAGGAATAAATTTAAAAACATACAAACAATCATATACATAGCTAAAAATCAAATTAAACAACCCCTGTACAAATTTATAAAAATTAAAAACATTAAAAACAGACCCTAAAACCAATCCTAAAAATTTAGAAATAAAACTGAGGTGGGAAAGATGGAATTAGGCCAAGCCGGCTAGCTGGAATAGGTGGGTTTTAAGTTTCTGACGGAAGGAGCGGAGATCCGTAGTCATTCTAATGTCGGGGGGAAGGTCATTCCAGAGGGTTGGGCCCATCACAGAGAAGGCCCTTCCCCTAGGCGTCGCCCGCTGGCACAGCCTAGTGGACGGCACCCGGAGGAGTCCCTCTCTGTGTGAGCGAATCGGCCGAAGGGATGTATGGGAGTAGTGAGTAGTAGTAGACCCTGAGGACACAGATAAATCTCCAAGGGCTTCTAAAAGGAGGCAAATAACCAGCGGTCTGCAATGAATATAAATCCTTCCATTCTCCACCATCCTGTCAGAACTGAAGAAGCTTCTTGGATGAGAAGCGAAAACTCTTCAGAAAGAAAAACAAGAAAGTCCAGTTGCCTCCTGAAAACGCACCTTTGGGACAACCATCACCTGGATGACTGAGAATCTCTACAGGCTAATGGATCGGTTTGATCCAAACTAAATCTCTCTCTTTTTTTTTTTAAGAGAGAGAGAGAAAAAAGAATTGTGATTAACATTGTCACTCTGATTCCCTCCCCAAAACCTTAAAACTGCCAACTATTTCTTCAGTGTGCAGTTTTCCGCTCCTGAATCGGTGGCTTCTCTGAGTACGAAGCCAAAAATCTATGATGATTCAAATGTCGGGAGGGCTGTGGGGAGGGGGAAGACAACACTTTGAAAAGCAAGGAAGAAAGCGAGAAAATTAATATTGCAGCTGTTCTTCTGATTAATGAGAGATAATTGCTCTTGAAAAGTCACCCCTGTGGCATTTTGTTGTCTCCTGGATCTTTGTTCTTTTCCCTACTATTATTGAGGACTTTCTGGAAGACGAAGCGGTTCTTTTCAATTTTGGGGTATTCAGAAAGTGTTGCCTGGTTACGGGGGGGGGGGAGAGAAACGGAGCAATCGGGGGGGGGGGGGATAGATTGGGAAGAGGTGCAACAGCAGCCATCTCACAATGCCACGCTTAACAGAAAAAGGATGGCTACAAGTCAACGAAGAGCTTTCAATAAAACATTCCAGGGCTTCTTCACGCTTCGGGAATGGCCTCATGAAAGGGAGGTGGAGAAAGCTGATGCACACACACACACACACACAGTCACACACACAATGCACACATTTTCTGGGGGGGGGGAATAAAAATAAAACCTCCACCGCCACCACTCCTTCCCCCTGCCACCCCCAAGGAATGCGGGTAGTCCTCGACTTACAACCACAGTTGTCCGTCAGCAGACGTAGCCTGCACTCTAACCACTGTGCCACTGAGGCTGAAGCAAAAGTCACTGCTGGTATGAAGGAGTGCGATTCTAACCTCACAGTTGGCTGAATCTGGACCCAACCCATGGATGTCTATGGTGCAGTGGTGAAATTCATTTTTTTAAACTAGTGGTTCTGTGGGCGTGGCTTGCTGGGTGTGGTTTGGTGGGCGTGGCAGGGGAAGGATACTGCAAAATCGCCATTCCCACCCCACTCTGATTTTGAACTATTCAAAATTTCTCAAACCAGTTCTCCGAAGTACTCAAAATTTCCATTACTGGTTCTCCAGAACCTGTCAGAACCTGCTGGATTCGACCCCTGCTATGGTGACATCTTTTTTTTTTTTTGTAGTAGTAGTACGGTGACCAATATTTTAGGATATTTTAGGTTACAATATTCCAGAATATTCCAGGATTGTGGACTTCAACTCCCAGAATTTCCTGTGAAATTCTGGGAGTAGACGCCCATACATCTTAAAGTTGCCAAGGTTGTGAAACTTGGGGGTTACACTGAGATGGGAAAAAGCCCTCAAAAGAGTATCCTAGTAGTGAGTTCAAAAGAATGAATCCCTTCCATACATGCCTGTTGGCTTATGCTTGCTTTCTTTTCTAGGGGGGCAAAAACATGATTTGTGTGAATGAGGCAATGCAGGAATTGCTGATGTTCCTTTTAAAAGCTCTGGATCTTTTCTCCCCCCCCCTTTTCTTTTCCTTTCTCCTTTTAGTGATTAAAAGAGAGAGAGAGAGAGAGAGAGAGAGAGAGAGAGAGAGAGAGAGAGAGAGAGAGAGAGAGAGGGGGGGGGGGGAGCGGTTTTGTTACATTCTCATTTGTTACACCGTCTTGAACTGAAAGCAGACAAAGCTATATTCTGTCACCCCAAGCAGGATGAAGGGGAATCAAAGGATTTTCCCTTAAAAGGACTAATTTTCTCCTTGAATTATGAAAGTAATGGTGAGGTAACAACCCGTGCTATGTACCCAACTGCCTTAATACCTTCTAAATCCTTCCACGTGGCTCAACTAGCCGTAGCAATTAGAGCTCATTATAGGCTCGTTTCAGGGATTACTTAATGGACAATGAAATTTTATCGGACAGAATTCTCAAAAAATAAAATAAAAAATGCCAGGAAGGCCAGTGTGATGTGGGCACATGCCTTGCATCATTCCACCTGGGTTGGAAATACCTTGGGCTGGTTCCTATTTTCTATTTTGCTCCTTTCCATTTGATTTGTCAAAACAATTACCTGTTTAAAGGCCGATGATCCAAATTTCTTACTGCCTTTGAGAAGTCTTTAATGGAAAGGATACCCTCTCTGATGATCTGCCTGAATTCAGTTTATACAGATACATTTCCTGTACCATAAGTTAAATATAGAGATGGTATTCAGCAGATTCTGACCAGTTCTGGAGAACCGGTAGCGGAAATTCTGAGTAGATCGGAAAACCGGTAAATACCGCCTCTGGCTGGCCCCGTCCCCATCTATTCTCTGCCTCCCGAGTCCCAGCTGATGGGGAGGGAATGGAGATTTTGCAGTATCCTTCCCCTGCCACGCCCACAAACCCATGCCATGCCCACCAAGCCACACCCACAGAATCAGTAGTAAATGGGGGTATATGTGGGTATATACATAATTTTGTGTTTATTTATTTATCTTGTCATGTAAAATTGGAGGTAGTGACTCTTTAAGGGTTGTATGCAACGAAATCTCATTCTTAATGTATGCCAATTAGTGTACATTCAGAGTGACAAACTTATTCTATTCTATTCTATTCTAGTCGCATCCCATTCTTTTTCTCTATTCTAAATTCTAATTCTATTCTATTTCTATTTCTATTTTATTTCTAATTCTATTCTGTATTAATTCTCATTCTAATTCCAATTCTATTCTATTCTACTGTACTCTACTCTGTTCTACTCTATTCCCTTCCTATTCTTTTTCTCTATTCTAATTCTAATTCCATTCTGTTCTGTTCTGTTCTTATTCAAATTCACATTCTATTCTATTCTACTCTATTCCCATCCTATTCTTTTTCTCTATTCTAATTCTAATTCTATTCTATTCTATCCTATTCTACTCTATTCCCATCCTATTCTTTTTCTCTATTCTAATTCTAATTCTGTTCTGTTCTATTTATTTCTCTTCTGTTCTTATTCAAATTCAAATAATTCAAATTCTATTCTATTCTATTCATTTCCTCTCTCCCCAGGTATTATGCCTAGCAGAATATATACTCAGATAAACCAAATGAAAAAACATCACATTACAAAAACTGAAAATGCTTATTTAAATCAGAAGGCCTGAAAGCAGCCTTGTGGAATTGGCTAATGTTTGTTTTCATTTTTATTGTATAAAGAATTCAGTAGATGAGTCTAGGATAGGGAACCGAAATAGAATGCAGCAGCTGCTGGGATCTTTTTTCACCAAATGCCCTGAACCATTTACTCGGCCCAAACCCAATGGGTCTGAGGAAAGGTGTTTAGAATAGAACAGAACAACAGAGTTGGAAGGGACCTTGGAGGTCTTCTAGTCCAACCCCCTGCTCAGGCAGGAAATCCTATACCATTTCAGACAAACGGTTATCCAATCTTTTCTTTAAAATTTCCAATGTTGGAGCATTCACAAATTCTAGAGGCAAGTTGTTCCACTGATTAATTGTTCTGGCAGGAAATCTCTCCTTAGTTCTAGATTGATTCTCTCCTTGATTAGTTTCCACCCATTGCTTCTTGGCCTACCCTCTGATACTTTGGAGAATAGTTTGACTCCCTCTTTGTGGCAACCCCTGAGATATTGGAACACTGCTATCATGTCTCCCCTAGTCCTTCTTTCTATTAAACTAGACATACCCAGGTCCTGCAACCATTCTTCATATGTTTTAGCCTCCAGTCCCCTAATCATCTTTGTTGCTCTTTTCTGTACTCTTTTTCGAGTCTCCACATCTTTTCTACATCGTGGTGACCAAAACTGGATGCAGTATTCCAAGTGTGGCCTTACCAAGGCATTATAAAGTGGTATTAACACTCCACGTGATCTTGATTCTATCCCTCTGTTGATGCAGCCTAGAACTGTGTTGGCTTTTTTGGCAGCTGCTGCACACGGCTGGCTCATATTTAAATGGTTGTCCACTAGGACTCCAAGATCCCCAAGATGTTTAGTTTTGGAAGATCCAAAGGAAGCAGGACTGCAGAAAAGGAATGTTTGAATCTGTATTCCAAAGAGTCGGGATTCAGAGGGAGACCTTTTCCAGTTGGGCCCTGAGATTTCAAGAAGTTGTACACTTGTCTGAACCTGCAAGGATCAAATCAGTCTAATAAAATGAATATCAATGGGGCTGACCCACTCATCGAAACCTGGGTGCTATATGGCTTTCTTTACCCCAGGAAGGAGCCTAAATGGGGACAGAAAACCTCCTTCTGCTGCTGCTCTGCCTCACATGGGCTTTGCCAGCCATCCCTGGGCTCTCCCCAGCTGATCCATGCTGCTGGGCCGGCCTGATGGTTGTCATAAGACCTGGGATTAGCGCATTTCTGAAATAGCTGCCTGTTTACCCTCCCGGGACCCCTCCATCCAGGAAACTTTTTCTAATTGAATCCTAATCACCTTCAAATAGCGGTCTGGCATCCAGCTTTGATTGCCACCCATAAATCGTTCAGTGACCCAGCTCTCCTTTTCTTTAGTGCGAGCAAGTGAAGTGATTGCCCAGGTGCGGGACGGCCGAGAGTTTAAAGAACAGTTTTGAAACAGGCTGCGTGTCGTAACAGGGCCTAAGAGGTTGGGAGTAAGATCCCAGTAACCCAGGATCTGGGATCACTTATTCCTATGATGCTGAACAACTCACTGATAAATGTTTGGAGAATGCAGTCAGGAATGGATTGGTTTTCAACTGGGCCTACTTTAGGTAGATCATCCCAAGGATAAGGACGATCATTGCATTTATCTTCAGTCTTTCTTTTTTTATCGGGGCTCATGGAAGGCTGAGCTCCTTAACTTTTAAGATGGAGTGTTCAATCTACCAGCCTCCCCAGAAACCTTTTCTGCCTGTTGTGGCCCACCAGCAGAGCTGGCAGCAGAGTCAGGCAGTGAGGAGGTTGGGGAGGAGCATGCGCCAGTCCTGGAGGCTAGGGAAGGCTTGGACAAGGGCTCTGCAGAGATGGGACCAAGGCCTTCTGGCAGTTCTCGGCTGCCTTCTGAGCTAGACAGAAATGAGGCAGAAGAACAGCTGGAGCCTGTTCCCAGTGTGCGCATGTGCAGAGCTGCCAGAAGAACAGAACAGCTAAGAAATCAGGGTCAACGTGGGAGTAAAGTCACAGATAGATGGTGAATGGCCTCTCTGATAAAGGAATGAAAGGCGAGTAGGCTTTTTTGGGAAACAATTCGTTCGTTTGTTCATTCATTTCAGGAGTGTGAAGATCTGTCCGCGAATCTCAGAGATTCTGCGCCAAATCTTTCCTTGGCATTTGGAAAATATTTACATGGCAGCTTTCCAAGCTAGATAAGTTCTGTGGTCATAACTCCACCTTTGAAAGACTTTTTTCCAGGCCTTTGCTGAATGTGAATGAGAGGAATTCACATTCGTTTAATAAAAGGGGTTTTGCCTGGACCAGGAATCTGCTTGGTGCTTTTTGGGTAAGCCTAGGTCTGAACACTGCCCTTCCCAACAGTTTCCATAATGAAGTGAACTCCTTGGAAGTCAGAGAGGAAAAAGTAATATGCAACATTGACCTCATTCCTTCTACAAATGCCACTTGGCTCTGTTTCATTTACACATGGGCTTCTCCTTCAGATATGAATGACAAATTGACCACACACACAGACACACACACACACAACTTCTGTTCCTATTATCTACTTATCCATGGATAGATGAAGCACCTTTTGCTCCCTTAACCTAATTTTCAGAATAAACTACTGTAATTTCATTGGCTGGGTATGCACCAATCCAGTAAGCTAAAATCTATTTAGCCTATTAAGTGATGAAGTTTCTCACATGGATCCAGCCTCCATTCTCATTCTTAGATAGAATGGTATGACCCAGTGACTTAAATAGCACTTACTCTCAGAATTGTCATATACGTAAGATAGCAGCGGTTTGAATTTTATTCTATCCCTATGTCCCAAAGGTGCTTTTCCCAAGAGGCTCTTGGACTGTCTGGTTTTTTGCTTTGAAGATGTTTTGCTTCTCATCCGAGAAGCTTCTTCACTTTCTGACTTCACTGGAAGTCAGAGCGGAGCCTTTGGGTCTCTGTTGTGCATGCGTGGGGGGCGGGGTGCATATGGGGGACCTGTGCCCGCATGCTTTGGAGGGCAGGGCACATGTGCGGTGGGCACTAGCATTGCATTTTGGAGGTCTATGTACATGCACGCACGCACACACACCATACCCCATTTTGGGCCTGGAAGGCCTCCTGCACCAACCTGGAAGCAAAAAATAGGCGAGGGGGGTGGGGCGCATGCACAGAGAATGTGTATGCATGTGCTTGGGGATGCATGTGCATGTGTAGGGATGCACGTGCCTCAGGGGTGAGTTCCTGCCAATTCTAACCTCTTCTATAGAAGAGGTTCCACAAATCTACAGTGCCGTTTAAAACCGGTTCCAGCTCCCTCCCCCCGCCTGTCTATGCATCATCAAGATGAAGAGCGAGAGGAGGAATTCTGGGAGTTGAAGTCCACAAGTCTTAAAGCTTGCAACTTTGAACACCCCTGGGGTTTTTTCCCCTAAAGGGTTAGGAATGCAAGGGTCTTGTAACTTGACAGCTTTAAGACTTGCACACTTCAATGCCAGCGTTCCTGAGCCAACATGACTGGAGGAGCAATTCTGGAAGTTGAAGTCCACAAGTCTTAAAGCTGTCAAGTTTGAACATCCATGGGGTTTTTTTTCCTAAAGGGTTAGGGGTGCAAGGGTCTTGTAACTTGACAGTTTTAAGACTTGCACACTTCAAACGCCAGAGTTCCTTAGCCAACATTTTGGTTGCTAAGCAAGAGCGTTGTTAAGTGAGTTTCACCACATTTTACAAGTTGGCCACGCCCACCCAGTAACATGACTGCAAGCCACTCCCACTCAGTCAAATGGCTGGCAAGCCACTCCCACAAAGCAGGCCACACCTACAGAAGAGGTTCTAAAAATTTTTGAAAGCCACCACTGGCGTGCCTGCAGGGGGCACTCGCATTGCATTTTGGGGGTACACACGCGCAGGCTTTGAGCACTGAGCACCAAAAAGGGTAGCCATCACTGACTTATACTATTTCAGATTAGTGGCTGTCTAGTTTCTTCCTAAAAACCTGCAGTGATGGAGCATCAACAATTTCTGAAGTCAAACTATTCCACAGGTTAATTGTCCTCACTGTTAGGAAGTTTCTCCTTAATTCCAAGTTGCTTCTCTCTTTGGTTAGTTTCCAACCATTATTTCTTGTCCTGCCCTCCAGTGCTTTGGAGAATAATTTGACCCCCCCCCCTTATTTGTGGCAGCCCCTATAACGCTGAAATACTATCATGTCATCCCTCATTCTCCTTTTCTTTAGACTAGCCAAAGCCAAATCCTGCAGCCATTCTTCATTGGTTTAGCACAGGGGTGTCCAAACTTGGGAACTTTAAGACTTGTGGACTTCAACTCCCAGAATTCCCCAGCCAGCCATGCTGGCTGGGGAATTCTGGGAGTTGAAGTCCACAAGTCTTAAAGTTCCCAAGTTTGGGCACCCCTGGTTTAGCACGTCACTTGAAACAACTATCACAATATCATAACACAATCAATTTGTTTTGTGGTTGCATGTTATACAAGTACAGCAAATATGTTAATACTAGTTTGGGATTTACCGTGTTGTATACATTCAAACTGTATTTTGCCAACCCAAATACAATACAATACAATACAATAGCAGAGTTGGAAGGGACCTTGGAGGTCTTCTAGTCCAACCCCCTGCCTAGGCAGGAAACCCTATACCGTTCCAGACAAATGGCTATCCAACATCTTCTTAAAGACTTCCAGTGTTGGGGCGTTCACAACTTCAACACGATTCATTGATGTGTCAGCCCATCCTGCAACTAGGATAATTCAGTAAATCGCAGTTCCGTTAGCTTGGGTAACAAATCGTGACGACTTCGAAGTGATGACATGTGAATATGACATAATGAGGAAAGGATGCAACTTTTTACTTGTGACACATCACAATGATGCATATTACTTGCATCAGAAGGTCATGGCACACATGTTGCTGATCTGTGTTGGGTGGACACAATCAGTGCAATGTACTTCTGAAGTAAGTTTTGACTTTAGATTTAAAGAGGATCCAACCTTTAGACAGTCTTTTATAAGTACTGTATTTTTCGGAGTATAAGAAGCACCTTTTTCCCTCAAAAAAAGAGGGTGAAAATCTGGGTGTGTCTTATACACCGAAGACAGCATTTTTGGCCTCCCGAAACCCTGCCCACTTCACCAAAATGTCCGTACAGAGCCTTTAGGAGGCTTCCAGAGTGCTCCTGGGGGCTGGGGAGGGCAGAAAGGGGCAAAAAATGGGCTGTTTTTTGCTCAATTATGCCCCCCCCCCGAGCACTCTATAAGCCTCCTAAAGGCTTTTGACAAAGAATGGACCCGTTTTTGCTTGTTTCTGTGCACCACCCTCCAGCCGCACTCTACAAGCCTCCTAAAGGCTATGCATGCCCTCCCTTTTTTTTTTGCAAAAAACAGACCATTTTTGGGAGGTCTGCAGAGTGCAAAAACTTCTTTTTTAATTTGTCTCTTCAAAATCTTGGTGCATCTTATACTCCAGTGTGTCTTATACTCTGAAAAATACGGTAACCTTTCAACAGCCAGAATATACAATTAGTCCTCAACTTACAACAGTTCATTTAGTGACCATTCAAAGTTACAACAGCACTGAAAAAAGCGATTTAAGGCCATTTTTCATACCTATGACCGCTGCATCATCCCCATGGTCATGTGATTTACATGTGGATGCTTGACAACTGACTCATATTTAAGACGGTTGCAACGTCTCGAGGTCATGTCATCCATCCCCTTTGGGGACCTTCTGACAAGCCAAGTCAATGGGGGAAACCACAATTCACTCAACAATCATGTTACTAACTTAACAATTGCAGTGACTCATTTAACAGATGTGGCAGGAAAGTCATAAAATGGAGTAAAACTCACTTAACAAATTTCTTACTCTAACAACATGCACTTTGGGCTCAATTGGGGTCATTCAGTTGAGGTTTATCTGTATGGGGCTTGGTTGAAACAAAGAATAAGATAATTAAACATTTACATTCAATTGATCAAACGGATATGAAGCTGGATTATTTGATGTAGCCCCATAACTCTAGTTCTGAGGTCATTTGCTCCTCAGAGGACCCCTTGAACTGAACTTAAAGGTCCAGCGGTTGGATAAATCACCAGTTGCCCAGAAGACTGTGACTACCACTGAGTGTTGTATCTGTGATTTATGATTATTGTATTTTATTATTATGATTATCATTTATTGCTTTTATGTACACTAAGAGCTTATGCACCAGAGACAAATTCCTTCTGTGTGCTTATTTGGCCAATAAAGAATTCAATTCAATTCAATTCTATACAATTCGATTCTACTCTACTCTACTCTATTCCTACTACTCCTACTCTACTCTAATTCTTCTCTACTCTATCCTACTACTCCTACTCGACTCTAATTCTACTCTAATTCTATACTTTAATTATACTCTTTTTTGCTCTACTCTAATTCTACTCTTTCCTACTCAACTCTACTCTAACTCTACTCTAACTCTAGTCTACTCTAATTCTACTCTTCTCTAGTCTACTCTACTCCTACTCCTACTACTCGACTAATTCTACTCTAATTCTATACTTTAATTCTACTCTTTTTTGCTCTACTCTTAATTCTACTCTTTCCTACTCTACTTTAATTCTATTCTACTCTAACTCTACTCTTCTCTTCTCTTCTCTACTCCTACTAATACTCCTACTCGACTCTAATTCTACTCTAATTCTATACTTTACTTTAATTCTACTCTTTTTTGCTCTAATCTAATTCTACTCTTTCTTACTCTACTCTACTCTAATTCTACTCTACTCTAATTCTACTCTTCTCTCTCTACTCTACTCTAGTCCTACTACTCCTACTCCTACTCAACTCTAATTCTACTCTAATTCTATACTTTAATTCTACTCTTTTTTGCTCTACTCTTAATTCTACTCTTTCCTACTCTATTCTAATTCTACTCTATTCTAATTCTACTCTTCTCTACTCCTACTCCTCGTATTCCTACTCAACTCTAATTCTAATCTAATTCTATACTTTACTCTAGATCTACTGTTTTTGCTCTACTCTAATTCTACTCTTTCCTACTCTATCTAATTCTACTCGACTCTAATTCTACTCTTCTCTACTCTACTCCTACTCCTCCTACTCCTACTTGACTCTAATTCTACTCTAATTCTAGATTTTACTCTAATTCTACTCTTTCCTACTCTACTCTAGTCTAATTCTACTCTTTCCTACTCTACTCTAGTCTAATTCTACTCTACTCTAACTCTACTCTTCTCTACTCTAGTCTACTCTACTCTACTACTACTCATACTCCTACTCGACTCTAATTCTACTCTTACTCTACAATCCCAGGCTAGTTTTCCTGGGAATAATTTTAAAGTAAGCAAAAGGCAAGGGAGGGACTCATTTCGAAACGGTTGGTTAGGCTTAGACTACATTAGCAATAAGCTTCTTCCTCTCCTGGGGTGGGGGAAGTGGGGAACACGTGGAGAGGATTGTTCCCGCCTTCTGCCCTCGGTTGGGACTGGTAAACCCCCTCTGTCATCAGCAGTGAAGGGACCCCCAGGGCAGACAACATCCTGCAGAAAGCACAGCTCCCAACTTCTTAATGACTCAGGTGACACAAACCGGGGGGGGGGGGGGGACGACGACGACACACAGATAAAACCTCCAAGTAGACTCTCTAAAAGGATGCAAATGACCAGGAGTATTAAATCCTTCCATTCTCCACCATTCAGTCAGAGCTGAAGAAGCAGTTTGGATGAGAAGCGAAAAGTCTTCAAAGAAAACCAAGAAAAGTCCTGTCGCTTCCCTTAACTCAATGCGCTTCTCTGCCCTTTGGCCAACCAGCTTGTGGATCACGCGGGGAATCTCCAAGGAATCTCTGGAGTTTGAAAGGGGTGGGTTTTTTTTGGTGTAGTCCTTTTCTGCTCATGCGGGCTTTCCTCTTCTCCAGCTAGCTCTAACCAGTGGAACAACTTGCCTCCAGAAGCTGTGAATGCCCCAACACTGGAAGTCTTTAAGAAGATGTTGGATAACCATTTGTCTGAAGCTGTGTAGGGTTTCCTGCCTAAGCAGGGGGTTGGACTAGAAGACCTCCAAGACCCCTGTTATTTTATTCTGTTCTAAACAATATAAATGATATACATATAGATATTATAGAAAGGTATGAAGAAGAAAAACATTGATTAGGATCTATCATTATAATGAATATAATTGGAAAGGCACATACAGCCCTTTATTAGATTAGGACTAAATTATCTCAGCGACCCTCAGCATTTCTCAGCCTTGGAAACTCGAAGACTTTATGGACCTGGATTCCCAGAATTCCCCAGCACAGCATGCTGGCTGGAGAATCCTGGGAGTTGAAGTCCACAAGTCTTAACATTGTCGAGTTTGAAGACCTCTGTCTTAGAGGAAAGACAGAACTGCAAGCCGGATCCATCTTTTCCTCAAAGGATCGCTTTGCAACGCCAAGTGGCAAAACGCGCCCCTCTTGGAACCGTGCAAGCAAAATCACGCTAAAAGAGACGCGTATTTTAAGCCTCTTCCATCAGCTTTGCTCGCTTGTTCGGGATTTGGAGACTTTCAATGAGAATGGAAGCCAACCTTACTTTCCCCCATCCTCCCCCGCCCTCCCCCACTTCAACAGCTCGCACTCCCTCCCCAGTCGAGTCTGGACTTTGAAGCTAAGCAAGGCTGCCACTCTCACGTTTACAGAATAACAGAGCTGGAAGCCTTCCGCTCTAGATTTGCACGCGGTCTCCCATCCTGAGAGTGGCAGCCTCTTGCCCACGGCTGACACGCAAACGATCGGATTGCATCCAAGTACTCCGTGGAAATCGAGAGGCTGCCAAGCCTGCTGATTTCCCTCAACTCCACTTCTACCCGTTGAAGTCAATTGTCCACTAAACGTCCCAAAGGTGCTTTTTTTTCAAGAGGCGCCTGGACTTTCTCTGGTTTTTCTTGGAAGACGTTTCGCTTCTCATCCAAGAAGCTCAGAGCTGAAGAAGCTTCTTGGATGAGAAACGAAACGTCTCCAGAGTAAAAACCAGAGAAAGTCCAGGCGCCTCTTTGAGACAACCTCGACCTGGATGGCTGAGAATCTCCCATAGACATTTCCAGTAAATGGGAGGTGAGACATCCCATAGACAGTCTTCACTTCAATCCTTGGGGTTATACAGGTGAAACTCGAAAAATTAGAATATGTGCAAAAGTTCATTTATTTCAGTAATGCAACTTAAAAGGTGAAACTAATATATGAGATAGACTCAGTACATGCAAAGCAAGATGTTTCAAACCGTGATTTGTCATAATTGTGATGATTATGACTTACAGCTCATGAAAACCCCAAATCCACAATCTCAGAAAATTAGAATATTACATGCAATCAATAAAACAAGGATTGTACATAGAACAATATCGGACATCTGCAAAGTATAAGCATGCATATGTACCCAGTACTTGGTTTGGGCCCCTTTTGCAGCAATTACTGCCTCAATGCGGCGTGGCATGGAAGCTATCAGCCTGTGGCATTGCTGAGGTGTTATGGAAGACCAGGATGCTTCAATAGCAGCCTTCAGCTCTTCTGCATTGTTCGGTCTCATGTCTCTCATCTTTCTCTTGGCAATGCCCTATATATTCTCTATGGGGTTCAGGCCAGGCGAGTTTGCTGGCCAATCAAGCACCGTAATCCCACAGTCATTGAACCAGATTTTGGTGCTTTTGGCAGTGTGGGCAGGTGCCACGTCCTGCTGGAAAATACATGAGAGCGAACTGCGACATGAAAGAAAAATCTGTGAGTAATTAGAAAAGGGAGAAAGGCGATCTTTGGCGCCTACGTCGCTGATGAGCACGTGTCTCTGGGTGTGAACGCGTGTCAAGACGAGCAAAGGAGCTTCGGGATTACCTGAAGGGGAAAAAAACCGTGTTCCTTTTTATCGTCAGAATTAGAGCGGCATAAGATCTCAAAGATCACCGCTACTTTTGCATTCCTATTCTGCTCCACCCGTGGAAATGTCCAGACTTGAAACCACGAAGCCTATCCTGTTTACTCGGATGTAGCTCCTGTTGAAGGGGACGCGGTGTCTCAGGGGCTAAGAAGCTGAGCTTGTCGATAAGAAAGGTCGGCAGTTCAACAGTTCGCATCCCTAGCGCCATGTAACGGTGTGAGCTCCCGTTACTTGTCCCAGCTTCTGCCAACCTAGTAGTTCGAAAGCAGGTAAAAATGCTTTAGCTGGCCACATGACCACGGAGACGTCCTGGCTCTTCGGCTTTGAAACGGAGATGAGCACCGCCACCGCACATATGTGCGGGAGGAACCTTTACCTTTACCTTTAACTCCCATTGAAATAAAAAGGACCTTTGTTCCAAATGGAGGTGGATATGGAATCTATATCTGGGGTGTCATTAATCAAGCCGCTGATTGAGAGAGGCCTTTTGTCCAGAGGGATGGGGCACCCCAATAATTACATCGCGGCGGGCAGGACAGAAGAATCCGAGCAGGGGGGTGGACTTTTCCGAACTGCTTTCCCTCAATCTGGTGCCCAAATAAACTGAAGGACATTTCACCTTCAACCCGGGCCCTCGTCAGAAAAGTCTGTCCTAAAAACTCAACCTGACTCCCCCACCCCCAATACGGCACCCCCTTAAGAGGTCAGAGAGGCGAGCCATAGGATTGGGTTGGACAGCCAAGCGATTTTCCGCCGGATCACCTAGAATCAGACAGTACCCCTGAATTTCTCCCTCGTTATAGTCCACCTGTGTAGTATACACAGCGGTGAAAAGACGCTTCCGTGGCGCGGTTCCTATCACGGCCGCCACACATCACGGGGCGGTTAAAAGAGAAGGGTGGCCTGTATTTGGACCACCGGGAGAAGTTTGGTTAGTTTGTCACTCAGGATTTATTTTGGGGTGGGGGGGGAGAGGGGTGATTTAGTGTACTGTGTACCCAGTTCCTTTCTGTGCGGGGCGGGGCGTGGTGGAAAGGCAGACGTCGGGCAAATTCAGTAGCTAAGGTGAGCGCAGCCTGGGCATCGCAAGTCTACAAGTGGACAAGCAAAGCAGGGAGAAGCGTTGGGATGGGGAAAAGCCCATTGGCCTTGAATCTAACCGGGACTGGCGGCGTTCCCGCGAGCAGCGGTGAAGTTGTAACTTGCCGCCTCCCGGGCGCTCTTGCAAAGGGAGCAAAGGAGCGCGGAGGGGCCGCCCCTCGCGAACCCCCAATGAATTAACAAAACACACAGCCGCCTCTCGCTAAGCTTCCCACCCACCCCCATCCGCTTTGTTTCGGGGAGGGAGGAGGGGATGCACTGAAAAGGCTCCCAACAAGCGGCTTTTTGGAGGCGCGCCGTTTGCCAGGCATCACGTGCGTGAAATAGTTACTATAAATCGCTGCACCGGGAGTAGGCGGTGGGGCGGGGGGGGGGAGAGGGAGATCCAGGGGAGGTCTAGCGAGAAGAAGAAGAAGGAAAACGGGGGGTCGCTTTTAAGACCAGCCCTCTCGTGAGCCCCCCTTTGTTCGCCTCCCAGCCATAAGCACCTTCCGAGTTCGCCCCAGGGACTTGGCGGAGGCGAGCGGCCCCAGAGAGGAGCCCCGAGCCCCTGTCCGCTATGTCGCGCTCCTTCTATGTGGATTCGCTCATCGTCAAGGACGCGGCGGTGGCGGCGAGGCCGGTGGTGCCTGCCCTGCCGGAGCCGCCCCCGCCGCCCCCAGGCCAGGACTTCCTCATTCCGCTGGGCGTGCCGGCCCCGCTGGTCATGTCCGTGGCCGGCGGGCCCGCCTGCCCGTCGCGCAACAGCGGCGGCTCCTTCTGCGTCTGCCCGCTCTGTGTCACCTCGCACCTGCACGCCACGGCGCGGGCGGGCGCGGCGGGCGGAGGCGCCGCCGCCGCTGCCGCTTCCCTCCCGCTGCTCAAGGGCCACTTCGCTCCCGGAGGAGCCGGGCAGGGCGGCGAGGGCCAGTTCTGCCCCCGGATGAGCCACGTCCAGCAGCAGACGGCCCCGCAGCAGCAGCAGCCACCCCTCGGCTCGGTGGCATCCGCGGCGGCGGCGGCGGCTCAAGCCTTAGCCCACCCACCTGTTTGCGCAGCGGCAGCCTACGGCATGAGCGACCCCCGGCGTTTCCACTGCCTCGGCCTGGGTAGGTCTTGCTGCCCCGGGCCCTGGGAGGGAGGGAGGCTGGGTGGGCAATCTGCGCTGCTTCAGCTTCTTCGGGACTCTCTCGGAAGGGTCGCGCCTCCCTCAGACGCCCTCCCGAATTCCATTTCTACGCTTCCCACCCAGCTTAATTTCCCCAGGGATCTAAGGAA
Source organism: Natrix helvetica (assembly GCF_964273705.1). Lineage (NCBI taxonomy): Eukaryota > Metazoa > Chordata > Lepidosauria > Squamata > Natricidae > Natrix > Natrix helvetica. The sequence goes on along the minus strand of NC_138558.1, from coordinate 64,821,695 downwards.
AAGCTCTTGGTTCCGGCGGGGTCCTTTTGGGATCCCATATGGAGATCTGGGAACTTTCGGACCAAGATAACCGGGCTAGGAGGGCGCTCTTCTCAGGTGAGAAGCCGCTCCTGGGGGAGCAGGCAACCTGACGAAGTGAAGGGCTGCGCAGGAGCCGCTCGGGACTCCTGCCTTTCTCTTCCTCCTGAGCCGAATTATCCATTAGCACCAAGAACCAAGAACAGGGGCACCACTTATCCGGCAGGAGGGTCTTCTGGACCAAGGAAAACCGAACAATCCAGGATCCAGATCGTTTGGATTTCAAAGCCCATGCGTCCCAGTCACCCTAGGACCTATACACTTCCAGCATTATCCTGGAAGGGCGCCCTGCCAGAAGAACGAAGCATGCCTGATTGCTCCCATCGAATAACTCCAAACTTCTAGTTTAGGAGACAGGAGGCGGTGGGTCTTAAGGTGGGAATCTCTCTTCTTGGGTCAAGGAAAGGAATCCGCGTAATCTCCATATGAGAGGGGAAAAAGCAGCTAAGAGATGGGTGAAACACACACACCCCTTTCCCCTCCCGGTGCGCCATAGCAAAAGTCGCACCCTCCATAGGGAAGCCGCGGGTGGGAGATGCGGGCGAAAGTCTTCATTCAGCCCCGGGGCAACTAACCCTTAACTTCCACGGCTGAGGCGGCGGCTTTAGCCAAATCGATCGCAGGGTTTTCAATTCATCAAAAGGATTGTGGGAATCCTCCATGTTCAAAGGCATTCATTCTCCCTCTAATTGACAGGAGTTGGGAAGCAACAACGGAAGACTTGGGAATGTGTGTTGTGTGTGTGTATTGGGGGGAAGAATTGGTGGGAGGGATACGTCCCTGTCTTGCTACCGGGTCCTGTTGCTCCAGGTGGGCGGAAGTTGAAGGGGAACGTAAAGGGGTTTGGGTTCCAGGATGCCAGGAATAACAGGTGGACGACAGAAGGCTGGAGTTAAGATTCGCTTAGGCTTTTTTGTTGTTGTTAGTTGCGAAGTGGTGTCCGACCCACCGCGACCCCATGGACAACGTTCCTCCAGGCCTCCCTGTCCTCCATCATCCTATGAAGTTCATTTAAGTTCATGCTGACTGCTTCAGTGACTCCATCCAGCCATCTCATTCTCTGTCGTCCCCTTCTTCTTTTGCCCTCCATCTTTCCCAGCATGCGGCTCTTCTCCAGGGAGTCCTTCCTTCTCATTAGGTGGCCAAAGTATTTGAGTTTCCTCTTCAGGATCTGGCCTTCTAAAGAGCAGTCAGGATTGATCTCCTCTAGGACTGACCGGTTGGATCGTCTTGCAGTCCAAGGGACTCACAGGAGTCTTCTCCAGCATCATAGTTCAAAGGCCTCCATTCTTTGGCGCTCAGCCTTTGGGCTTTTCTTCTTCTTCTTTTTTTGTAAAAATACTTCTTTTTTTCTTTCCACGTGCATTCACAAACATGCATTCTCATAGGTAGCTTCTGGGCTTTTTAACCGGGCTTTTTTTCTGGGTCCCCCCTGCAGGAGGTTCGGACGGCGCCGGCCCGCTGCAGAACGGCAAGCGGATGCGCACGGCCTTCACCAGCACGCAACTGCTGGAGCTGGAGCGGGAGTTCTCGGCCAACATGTACCTGTCCCGGCTGCGGCGGATCGAGATCGCCACTTACCTCAACCTGTCGGAGAAGCAGGTGAAGATCTGGTTCCAGAACCGGAGGGTGAAGCACAAGAAGGAAGGCAAGGGCGCCCAGCGGAACACCCACGGCGGTTGCAACTGCGCCGGCAACCCGGGTCGCTTTCCCAGATCCGAGGACGAAGAGTCGCTGTCTCCGGCCTCGGCGAACGAAGACAAGGAGGTCTCCCCGTTGTGATGGGGATCCCCCTCCGGACTGTAGCGCTCCGCGGATCAATCGCCGTGGCCATAGCCCCCAGCCGGACACTGCCGGATTCGAAAAAGACGAAAACGATGCAGATTTTTCCCCCTTGGTTGTTTTGATCGGGCCCCGAACTCCGGGTGTTTGCCTACCCCAAACAGTTGCTCCCCCGAACGGGGGAGACCCAGATCCCGAGCCCACCTGCCGTGCCCACGTCAACGGCGGAGGAAAGCGCTGGCAGCCTCATTCACACACACACCAAATTAGGAGAGAAGTTTTAGGGGAATCAAAGAGTAGAAGAGAAGGAAGCTCGACTAAAACCTGTTTTGTACCGATCTTTACCTGAAATGGGAAGGGGAGTGGGAAGGTTCTTCTGGAGAGTCGCTTGAACGCTCTGGTTTGTAGGGAAATAGTTTTATATCAAATGTATATTTATATTTATTTAAATAAATGAGGTCGGACCAGAAGTGGTGGAGGGTGGAATCTGCTTTTTTTAAAAAAAGAAAAAATAAATAAAGAAGGTGCAACAAAAGTATCCTAAACCAGCAACTTTGTCAAACAACAAGCTTTGTAAAACAAAAGGAAATATTGGCCTTTGTAGAGAACTCTGTAAAAACTTTGCAGATTTCTCCCTTTTCGGTTACCCCTGGAAGGCTTTTCCAATGTTAGCCAGATTCATGGAGCGCATCTCCTTCCATCCTACAAAGGCCTTGCTTTCATCTGTTCAGGTGAATTATACTCAAAGGTCTTATAGTCAGCCTTTTCTGAAACTGCTTAAAGACAGATCAGACACTACTTAAAAATGGGGCAAAATTGCTTGATTCGGTGGTGTCTGCAGGAGATGTGTAAGCACCCTGGTCTGATCAAATTTTTTAAAAAGAAATCAAGATGGTAGGGACCCTGGTCCGATTAAAACTTTTTTTTAAGCATGCAACATCTGATAAAGAGTAAGTGGTCACTACCAGGAGTTTTTGGAATCTATCTCCCTTCTCCATTTTTGATTCAAAGTACAAGTGAAGTTACTGTACTGTCTCCATTTCCTAGGCCATGTGGGGTGCCCACTTTCAAAAGAAGTAGAACTGACCCTTCAGAAGTAGAGGGTGCCCACGGAACCTCTCCCCTTATAAAGCTACTCCCATCTTGGGATATCTAACATAATGGGAAGGAGAAATTACTACATTCATGAAAATGTTTAATCACATTCTATAATCCAACTCGGTGTTAGATTGCTTTTTCCTAAATCTGGAGGTCAGAAAAGGCTGGTTTAGTCCATTGCTGTAGCTTCCTCATCTTTAATCTTCCTATGCTTTTCTTTGCCATCATTCCTCTAAAACCAATTAGTGCAGAATTAACTGTCTAGAGTCACTGAGAAGAGCAACAGATCCTTTCTTTAAAACTTTAATTCGGGTTGAACATTCCAGACCTTGTTGGATTTGAGCCCTTCACATATCCAACCACTATGGTGAACAGAGATGAGAATTTAATTCAGCATCAACAAGGCCCCTTTTTGGACAGTGGTTGGACAACTCCCATATGGCCAGTATGAGAAAGGATAGTGGTCCAACCTCTGGATCTACACTACAGCTTCAACAAGGGTTACCAGCAAGTTATGAGGAGACAGCTGTGCTCTGTGTCTCTCCCCAGTAGAAAGCCAATTTAGATGCCCCTGGGCACACATCCAAACATTTTTTTGTCTCGTGGCCCACAAATTGTGAACTTATTTTCTGGCTGCCAAAACTCTTTTCTAAATAATAATCATGTTCCCACTCTGGCAAGAGGTTGTCAGTAGACAACTAATTATCAATTATACTTAATTACATTAAGTTGAGCCATGCTTCATATATAAGAAAAGCTTTCACAAAATTTAATTCAGCCCATGACTTGAGGCTATTCTTTCAGCAGGCATTTCTCTTCAAGGAAGATCCATTCTCGGTGATTTGAATTACTTTTCTCTAATAATTTGTAATATTATTTACAAAATGTAACAAAGTCAATGGGGTTTACTTGCAAATAACTTTCAATTGGTAAGTATCTGCTTTTTAATCTATGGTTTGCCGAACCATAATACAACTATTCAGATTATAATTGACACCAATTAGTCATTATCGAACACTTTCAGTGCCTTTTGCTTCAGTTGGAGATTGTTCAAAAGATTTACTCCTTTTTTTATAGCAATAATCATGACAGGGAGTGTCGCTTGAATGAGCTATTGAAACAGTTGTCCATTTATATTCCTCATTGCATATAAAGAAACTTTGATAGAATACAGTTATGAAACTGAATGCTGGATTTAATTACTATAATTGCAGGCTGCTTGGTCAAAAATAGGAATCAGGTTTTGCATGTACTACTTAGTCAGTTGCTGTAAGCATTCCTAAACGTGTTTGAAAGGAAGATCTTCCTGAGAAAGCAGATTTCAACTTTACTGGTAGTGCAACTGTGCTAAAAGACCAACCTCATTAACAATGTAGAGTCTTAACAAGGCAGATTTTATGTTTTCCCTCCACAGAAGAAATAAGCTTCCTCCAAATGTGCTTTTGAAACAGTTTGAAAGGAGACCTGGTACTGATCAGAAATGGCTTGATTAACTGAGATCTCTCTACGGATCCCTACTGGTGGTCCAAAGGAACCAGTGAAAATCGAGATGACTCCCAAGTATCTTTACAGTATTTGTAAATAAGGTTTCCGTAATCAGTGAGTTTAAGAATGCAACCATGTAAGCCATCATTGAAATTCGGATTTTCATGAGCTAGTCAGACTGAGAACCACTTGATAAATGAGGAAATGACTGTATTAAAATAAATCATTCTAGTTTCTACAGAGCCATTGAAAATGATCTCATCTTTAAAATCAAGTATCTCCCAAGGAGATTCATCTGGTGATTTCATGTTGGTGCCAATATGAAAGTGCTTTACCCTTGCTTTTTTTCTGGGATACATGCACACAGCTCTCACATCCAGTGTAGCTTGGAGACAGCAATTCCCTAGGCCATCTCCCATCCGAGTTCTAACCAGAGCTGACCCTGCTTAGTTTCCAAGGGCAGTCACTTGTGATCTCCTGTATTAGCTGCATTAATTTTTAAAAAAATCTTCCATCGGTGTTGCAAAACCTACCTATTCAGAGAGAAACTTCTATTCAGCACATGCATTTTCAACTTGTGGAAAAGAAGTCACTCTGGATTTATGAAGGGGTGACAAATTCAATCTGCTGGGGAGCTAAAGTTGGCACTGCCGGAGGCTTTGCTTTTTAATGTCTGCTTTCTCCCTGACTAGCAGACCAAGATAGATAGAAGGACCCTGAAAGGCAGGAGGCGTAGTTCAAACAGGCCAATAAAGAAGGCCTGTCACTTTAAGACAAGAAGCAGAGGAGCACTTTGATGACTTTGTATTGAGCATCCCAGCTCTGAGTAAGTGACTCCTGCCTGGCTCCCTTGAGGCCTGGAGCTCAAAAGCAATTCAAGGGGATGACACTTCAGGCAAAGCTCCCTTAACCAGGGCACTCCAGGAGGAAAATCCGCTTAGGGAAAGAATGGACTTGGATGGGGGAACTTGACCTGCCAGTTGCATTGGGTTGTGCTTCCCAAAGTCAAACAAAGTGAGGGATTCTGAATTGTACAATAAAGTGGGATGCAGACCCTTACATCAATCACCTGTAAAGGATGGCTTTGGACAAGGCGGAAATTGAATGCAGCCTTTAAGCAGATAGTGTTGCGTTTGTTTGGGAAAGAAGGAATACAAATACCTTGGTTTTAACTAGTTTGGGGATATCAGATGTCCTCTAATGAAACTCCCAAAATTGCCTCTAAAAGTGCTTTTGGAAGTTTGGCCTTAAGAAGGGAGAGCTGAAACACATAGGGATTTTTTCCCCTCACTTCTCCTTTCTTGTTCATGAGGGCCTTTTAACTTTAAATTTGGAAAGGGCCATTTTTCTTTCCTTTCTTCCTCTTCTCTTCTCCCTCCTCAGCTAAAGAAGTTCAGATGTGTTGCAGTTCTATTGCTCACCACCTCTCATTCCCAGGCAGGTGGATTGATTATATTCACCCTTTCCTCCCACTAATCAAGTTCAGATTCCAGGGCCCTGATTATTGGTCTAAGGGCAGCAGTTGTTCAATACTGGAGTGATATAAAGCCTGATTGTATCAGCATTGTTCATTCAGAAGATGCCAAGAATTGCTGGTGAGGAAATGCCCCAAGTATGCTTAGTGCAAGCTTGAGTCTGTGCACAATGCAGGTATGTGCATGCAAGGGAGGGGAGGATATGCCAAAAGTAGAAAGTGGGGAATCAATGAATTTATGCAGAAATGTGTGAAAGATCTAATTTATGAAAAAGGGATACATCAGGGATGATGAGAAAAGAGGAGATACCGCCACACAAGGGAGGGAATCAGGAACGTCAAAGACAAAAGAACGTTAGGATAAATTCCATTTTTCTGCAGTCAGTATGAGAGTCTCATCATTTAACTGCAGAAAGGATATTATGGAAGTAATTGTCTACCATATTTATCTTTAATAAACAACAAGAGAAGGAATGCAAGCTTTTCTGTGATCCAGGATAAAGATGAACAGACAGATTTGAGAAATGACAGCATTTCTCATAGATTGTTCTATAAATGATGTTCCAATTGTGGCTTGTTCAATGAGCTACAGAGGCAGAGTGCAATAATCATGCTATGCAATGGTTTAAGCGGTTTAAAAAGTAGGATGGCTGAGGGTGTGGAATGAACTTCCAGCCTTGTGGCAAAAACCAGCATGTCTGGAAGTGAAAAAAAGCAAGTTTAAAGGCATCCACGAGAGATGATGTTATGAACCAAGTGACAAAACCAGTATCAAGCAATGACGGATGTCACTGATGGCAATAAAAATGATGCAATTAAGAAAGAATATTAGTGAAGAAAGAACAGGAACATGCTATAGAATCACATTAGCTTCTTCTTTCTGAAACTAAATGACAAAATTGGAAGAAAAGTGAGTGCTGGTGGGAGAGAAAAGCATTGCATGTCTGGAGAGAAAGGTCTCCTTTTGTGAGTCTTGTGCAGGGGGTCCAAAGGGGGACACCCTCTAGCCGGGTCACTTCCCACCCTTGACAGTGCTTGCAGGGACCTTTTGGCAGGCAAAGGGTTAAGGAGCTGAGGTCCAAATGCACAAGGGAAAGGAAATTGGCAGTTAATTTGGCATCTTTTTAAACCAGGGAGGCAGGTGAGGCACAAGAGGTCCTTCAGAAAGACCAGGCAATGAAATACATATATCCATGGGATTATTAATGGGGAGAATTGTGGAAAAGTCTCTTTTCCCTGAGGACTTAGGTCATGAGGGCAGAATAGCAGTTAAACAAGCATTGAGGAGCTGCATCCAACACACCATCCTGACTCCAGGTGTCCACACAACCAGCAGAAATGGAGGAAGAGGAGCAGGTGGCAGCTAATTGTTATCCGCCAATGATGGTTAGTGGTGACTCCGCCACCCGAGCAGAGAGCCAGGAACCTATGAGGTGAACTGTGCTTATCTGAAGGGGCGCAAGTGAGCCAAACGTGTGTCTGATTTCCCGGAGGCGTGGTTGTGTACAGGTAGTCCTCAACTTATGACAATTGAGCCCAAAATTGTGACACATTTGTTAAGTAACTTTTGCCCCATTTTACGAGTATTCTTGCCATAGTTAAGTGAAAGAGCAACCCAGTTAAGTGAATCTGACTTCGCTTGTCAAAAGGTTGCAAAAATTGATCTCTGGACACTTCAACTGTCCAGAAATATGAATCAGTTGCCAAGCATCTGAATTTTGATCACATGACCAGAGAAATGTTGCAATGCTTATGTGAAAAATGGTCATGTCTCTTTTTTCAGTATCGTTAACTTGAACAGTCACTAAACAAACTGTTAAGTCAAGGACTACCTGTACTATTGTGCCCTCCACATCTGACAATGCTTACCAAGACATAATAGAAAATACTTGTAGCTTTTAGAGTTTGTTAGTGGTTTGCTCTCCAAGCTTGTTTCAATTTAGTTTCTGAACATTTCATTACCAGAACAGGTAACATCAGCAGCGGGAGTTTCTTCTCCTACAGGTAGTTGACATAATGGTTTATTTAATGACCTTTCAAAGTTATAAAGACACTGGAAAAAGTGACTTATAACCATTTTTCTCACTTATGACTATTGCAGCATCCCCATGGTTACCGGCTCATGGCTCACATTCATGACCGTTGCAGTGTCCTATGGTCACGTGACTCCCTTTTGCGACCTTCTGACTAGCAGTCAATGAGAAAACCAGATTCGCTTAACAACCATGCTATTAATTTAACAACTGCAATGTTTTGCTTGATAAATGTTCTCAAATTTCTTTGCAAGATAATTTTAGGTTCAGTTGTGGTCATAAGTTGAGGACCACTTACACGGTCAATTGGTACCAATAAAGGAGAATATTTGTAGCTCAGGATTGAAATGAGGGGTCCTTGGTGCTCTCTTGAGCTTGCTTGTTTTCTTGCAGGTGCTTCATTACCCAAACTAGGTAACATTATCAGTGCTATCCCAAAGGTGCTTTTTTTTTCAAGAGGCAACTGGATATTCTGGTTTTTGTTTTGAAGACATTTCGCTTCTCATCCAAGAAGCTTCTTGAGCTCTGACTGAATTCCCACCTTCCCCACCATCCAGTCAGAGTTCAAGGAGCTTCTTGGATGAGAAGAGAAACGTCTTCAAAACAAAAACCAGAAAGTCCAGTTGCCTCTTGTGAAAAAACCACCTTTGGGACAACCGTCACCAGGATGACTGAGGAGCTCCATAGATCATCAGTGCTAAAAGAAGGCTGCTTGCTGTCACCTGTAGCACAGATGATGTTACCTAGTTAGGGTAACGAAACGTCTGCAAGAAAACAAGAAAGCACCAAGCCCCCTTCCCCCAGTCGGTCCCGTGATTGGTGGTTCATTTGGAGCTATATTTAAATCCTGAGCAGCTGATTGGTTCTCTTGTCGATCGGTCGTTGGAATGGTCTAGTTTCTTATCAAGGTTTTTTTCCTTTCAATCTCAGATGAGGGGGGAGGGTCTCGCAGAGGAGCTTTCCGCGCTTTCCCTTTCAAGCGAGCTAATAAAATAAAAATTAAAAAAAACGGGACTTGGAACAAGGAGCGCTTCAAAATTCTCTCAAAACACGAGCAGCCGCGCGAAATGCGCTTCGGGAGCCCGAAAGGGTGCTGTCTCCGGGGAGGGACCGGGGTCTGGCAGGCGAAGACGCGAGGCGTGCAAATCAGCTGCAGCGAGCGAAAACTTCGCCTCAAAGCGGCTTCGGCCTTCCCGCCCTTTTGTCCCGCGGGGGTGGGGGGAAAAGAGAGAAAGACGGGCGGTGTTCTGCATGACAAAACCCAATTAAGCTCGCTATTCAGGAGCGTTGCAGCTGGTAACCCATTGGGAAAGTGTGAGGCGACACGAATATATTAGGGGGGGCGGGAGGCGGCAAAAAGTTTCCCCTCTTCCCCGAAAGAGGAGGAGGGGAAGGGAGAGGGAGAAGCCTCTCCCATAACAACTTTCGCCTCTTCCCACGTTGAAAAAAGGGCGCGCTCGTCACGGACCGAGGCGCCCGCGGGAGGAGCCGCCCGCCTCAGCCCTGGCAAAGTCCTTCCTTGAGGGAGGGGGGAAAAATCCGTCCGTTCTCCCGCTTGCCCCTCAGCGGCTTTAGAAGGGAGAGGGTGCCAAAAGCCCCTCAGGTCAGCGCCAGCCTAGCCAATTTCTCCCCTCAGGAATCCGGCAACCATGGGGGATGTGGGAAGAGGGGTACGTGCGCGCGCAAGGGCGGGAAGCGAGGCAGCTCCGCCCTGCACGTGGGCGGGCCTAAAGGAGTGGGCGGGATAGGGCGTGGTCAGGCAGGTGATGGACGGCCTGGATTGCTCAGCAAGGGTGCATCGGGTTGACGCATGCTCGGAGAGGGGCGGGGAGCTGGTCAGGCTGCTGGGTATATGTTAGATCTGGGCAACGAGAGACAGACTGCGGACACGAAGTGACTTAACAGCTGTTTATTAGTAGTAGTAGTGAACCAGCTTTCTCTGTGGTCGGAGGGTTCCCCTTTTATAGGGATCGGGTACGCCCCTCGACCAATCAGAACGATACCTGTTTCCCGCTGTAGCAGCGGACCAGAGGGGAGACTTACCACGATATATGCTAATATCTAACACCCCTCCCCTCCTAGACGGAACGTTGCGGTAGGTAACATAGTCTTTTAGGTATGTGGGGGGTTGCCTTACTCGGGAGGAACGTCGTGGTTCTGGTTGGTCAGAAATGGTTTCCGGATCGGATGCTTTTCCCGTTCCACGTTCGGGAGGTTTCGTGCCCTCGTTGCTAGGGCGTTCCGGAGTCTGCTCGGTTTCGTTGCCTGGGGTTTGCTCTGCTTCGTGCGTGTTTTCTTGTTCCAAGCTTGGTTCGCAGGTGTCGTAGTTTTCTATGATGGGGCTCTCGCGTGGCTGACTTTCTGTAGGCAGGAAAATCTCGTTTTCGTTTCGAAGGTCTGAGTGTGCTAGGCGACCCCGAAGTTGATCGATGTGCCTTTTCCAGTTCCGCCCATCTTCCAGCTCCAGCAGATACGATCGTGGACCCGTGATGCCAATGACCTTTGCCGGCATCCACAATGTTCCCCCTGCATAGTTGTGGGCGTATACTGAATCCCCTATGCTAAAAGACCGAATTTTGCTTGTGGAGTCTGGGGGAGCTGTGGCAGAGTAATTTGGGTGAAGACGGTCCAGGTGAGACCGTAGATGGCGGCCCATGAGTAGTTCAGCGGGGCTCCTACCCGTCGTTGCACTTGGGGTGATATGCTGAATTAAAAGGTAATGATCAATGCGTGTTTGCCAATCACCTGGACCCATCCTAGCGAGGGCCTCTTTTGCGAATCGTACCATTCTCTCCGCCTGTCCATTTGATGCCGGATGGAATGGCGCGACGAGGGCGTGCCGAATTCCCTGACCTGCTAGATATGTCTCAAATTGCATGGCCGTGAACTGGGGCCCGTTATCGGAGACCAGGAGGTCGGGCAGGCCATGGGTGGCGAAAAGTCGCCGTAGAACCTTAATGACTGCCTCTGCCGTGGTTGAAGTCATTAGGACTACATCTAGCCATTTTGAGTATGCATCCACAACTATAAGGAAAGTCTGACCTTGGAATGGCCCTGCGAAGTCGATGTGTATTCGCGACCAGGGTGCTTTAGGTTTCTCCCATTCTGTGGCGGGCGCTTCCGGGGGTGCTGGTCTCGATTCCTGGCATGGGTCGCAAGTGGCCACCCACTCCTCTATTTCTTTGTCCATGTTTGGCCACCAAACGTAACTTCTTGCTAACGCCTTCATTCTAACAATCCCCGGATGACCCACATGTAAAGCATCTAATACATTCCTACGTAAAACATACGGAATAACAACTCGATCCCCCCACAATAAACAACCTTGCAACACTGAGAGTTCGTCCCGTTTTGCCCAAAACACTTTGAATTCCGGGCCCACGTTTCCCTTCGGCCACCCCCTCCAAACCCAAGTTTGAACTTGCTTTATTAAATTGTCTTTAGAGGAGAACCTTGCAACGTCGTATGAAGAAACCGGTCCAGAGTCCAAACAGTCAATGAGCAATACCGGTACTTCTGGAGTGGGGTCTGGCAGAATGTCAGGTAATGGGCAACAGCTGAGTGCGTCTGCGTGTCCGAGAGTGGCGCCCGGTCGATGAATCAATTTGTATGAGTACGCAGCCAGGAAAACAGTCCACCTGGTCATGCGTGGAGAAAGGGAGACCGGAGTGGGGCGGTTTCCCGCCAAAAGTCCCAACAACGGTTTGTGATCTGTAATTAGTTCAAAATCGCGGCCGTAGAGGTATTCGTGGAAACGTTTTACTCCAGCTACAGCAGCCAGCGCTTCCCTGTCCATTTGGCTGTAATTCCTTTCGGCCGATGAAAGAGTTCTGGAGTAGAAGGCGATGGGTGCTTCTTTTCCGTCGGGCATCCTGTGGCTGAGGACTGCTCCAACTCCGAAAGGTGATGCGTCGCAGGTCAATACCAGCGGTAGGGTCTGGCTGTATTGGACAAGCAGTGAGTCAGTGGTGAGCAGGCGCTTTACCCCGGCGAAAGCTGCAGCTTCGGATCGTCCCCATTTCCATGGTGCGTTCCTCTGGAGTAGACGGTGTAGTGGCTCAGCAACGGTTGCCTTCTGCCTCAGAAAAACGCTGTAGAAGTTAAGTAGTCCGAGGAAGGCCTGCAACTCGGTCTGATTCCGTGGTGTGGGGGCGTCCTGGATCGCCTTAATTTTCTTTGAAGTGGGGTGTATTCCCTGACCATTGATTCTATAACCCAGGAATTCTACGCTAGGCACGTTAATTTGGCATTTTTCCTTTTTGAGGCGGAGACCCTTTTCTCTGATTCTGGCCAAAACAGTTCTGACTCTTTTATTTAATTGCTCCTCGTTTGCAGCGGACACCAAGATGTCGTCAAAATAGGGGACGACTCCCGGTATCCCTTGCAAAAGTCGTTCCATGACGCTCTGGAACAATCCTGGGGCAATACTCACACCGAATTGTAGCCGGTTGCATTTGAATGCTCCTCTATGCGTCACTATAGTTTGGGCCTCCGCTGTGGCGCTATCTACTGGCAGTTGCTGGTAAGCTTGTGCCATGTCTAATTTAGCAAATACCTTTCCAGGCCCCAACGAGTGCAATAAGTGCTGTACTACAGGCACAGGATATGCGCTCTGTTGTAGCGCGACATTAATTGTGCATTTATAGTCCGCGCAGATGCGGACTGATCCATCTGGTTTGACTGGGGTCACGATGGGTGTTTCCCAGCGCGCGTGATCCACCGGCTCAAGGATTCCTTGCTCCACTAACTTATCTATTTCCTTATCTATTTTTGGGCGGAGTGCAAAAGGCACTCGTCTCGGTTTAAGTCGGATTGGCGCCACTTTGGGGTCTAAATTGAATGATATTGGTTTACCCACATACTTACCAAGACCGGGGCTGAACACATCCTCGAACTCCTTAAAAATCTGTTCAGCGCTGCTGTTTCTCACGGCGTTGATTCCGGTGACTTCTAACCCCAGGGCTTCAAACCAATCAAGCCCCAGAAGGTTCTGTAATGGCGCGCTGGCGATGGTCACGGACAGCTGGGCTTCGATGTCCTTGAAACGGATTTGGAATGTGCCTTGGCCCACGATGGGGACTTGGTTCCCCTGGTAGTCTCGTAACAGGACGTCTGGAGCGCGTAGTTGGCTCTTTCTGAGGCTAGGGATAGCCTGTTTCATGGATGCCCATGAAATAATCGTCAGGGTCGATCCTGTGTCAACTTGTAGCTCGCAAGGTGAGCCCTCCAAGAGGACTGTGACTCTCAGCCTTTTTGGCCGCTTAGGGCGGACCTGATGTATTGTGGTGAGATACGTTCGCAACTCCTCTCTCTGGGTCAACTCTATCTCATCGTCTACATCCTGAAAATACTCTCGTTGAGCGTCTTGATAGAACGCTCTTTCAGCTCTTTGTGTGTATTCTCTCTGGGGATACGCTCGCTCAGTTCCTTGTGAGTAATCTCTCTGGGGATACGCTCGTTCAGCTCTTTGGAAATTTTCTCTCTGGGTAAACACTTGTGGATTTCTCTCTGGGCGCCCTTTTTGATTTCGCCAAGCCCCTGGGTTGGGCTTCTGTTGGCGGTACATGGGTGGCTGCCGTGAGGCAGGGACTCTGCTCCGGCACACTCGTGCGATGTGCCCAAGTTTGTTGCAGTGCGAACAAACAACGTTCCTGAACCTACAAGTAGACCTGGGGTGATTCCCTCCGCAGCTTGCGCAGGGCGGCAAACGGAATCCGGGTCTCCCCCCAGGCCTCAAGTGACTGCTCTGCATCAGGTGACTGTCCTCGAACTCGGGATTCTCGTAGTCGGGGCTTGTGTCTTCGTAGTGTACTCTGGTTTGCCTTGGTGCTGGCTGATTTCCGTTGGCCCCTCGTTGTATGGTCACCGATGATTTCTCTGCTGACTCTGACGCTCTTGCTTCGTTTAGCGCTATCTGTAGGGTTAAATTCGGGTTTGCCAACAGCTTCTTTTGTAGTGAAATGTCTCTTAACCCACAGATGAGCTGCGCTAAGATGTGCTCGTCCAGATCCCTGAACTCACAGTGAGTTGCTGCTTTTCGTAGGGCTGCAACATATTGATTTATGGATTCTCCCGCCTTCTGGTTCCTCGTGTTGAATTCCTTGCGGCAGACATGGCGGGAAGGTTTTGGCGCGTAATGAGTTTGCAGGGCCTGTTGCAACGCCGTCCACGATACTGCCTGTATTGGAGTAGGCGTGGTGAGGTCTCTGGCCGTATTGAAGACTTCCTTTCCGCAGTAGCCGAGGAAGATGTTTTTCTTCCTCGCGTCGGTGATCCCCGTGTATTCGTTCGCTTCGAGGAAACACTCCAAACGAATCATGAAGGCTTCCCATTCGTCGTTTGCTGGGTCGAAAGGAGCGGGGGGAGCATGCATCGCCATCTTCTCTGTTTGAATTTGCCGCGCTGTGGTGATCTGAGATGGCTGCCGGAATTTCTGCCGAATTCCTGGGCTGGATCAAATCCGGAGATTCTGAAGGTAGCGTTCTTCGTCCTATCTGTCTCTCAATCCCACCTTCGTCGCCAATGTTAGATCTGGGCAACGAGAGACAGACTGCGGACACGAAGTGACTTAACAGCTCTTTATTAGTAGTAGTAGTGATCCAGCTTGCTCTGTGGTCGGAGGGTTCCCCTTTTATAGGGATCGGGTACGCCCCTCGACCAATCAGAACGATACCTGTTTCCCGCTATAGCAGCGGACCAGAGGGGAGACTTACCACGATATATGCTAATATCTAACAGTATAGGTAGCACTCGGCTTACAATGGTTCATTTAGTGACCATGACAAGAGCCCAGAAAAAAGGAAAGAGGTCCATAAAGGGGGCGTGCATAAGCTCACCAGCCTGCCTACCGTCCCTTCCTACTGTCCCCATTTATTTGTATTCTTTCGTTCATATCCATGTTTATATTTATACCTGCTATCTTGTACGTGTTTGACAAACTGATAAATACAAATGACTGTTTTACACACTCGCATCCCCATAGTCACGTGATCAAAATTCAGATGCTTGGCAATGGGTTCGTCATGACCTCCAGATCATCTAATCCCCCGTGTTAGGGTTCTAAATACCATGCAGAAATAAATCATTGTCCAAGGCAAAACATCCTTTAAGGTCCAATTTATTCCGCAGGCAATTTAGCACGGCTATGGAAATTCCAACTCTGGAAGTACATGCTCTGGGTTCACCCAGTTAAAGTTCATGATCTCTCCCCACACCCACAAATCCATCACATGTTCCAATCATCATCTTCCACGCTGGCATGTACACCCATCTTCTTCCGGCCAGGTGTCGAGGTGCTGAGACAAAAGATGACCTTGGCTTCTACAAAAGAATGTCAACAATCCATTCTACAATCCTACTCCTTTCTATTCCCCCCTCCCAACTACTACACTATTGAAACAGCATAGAAAATTATAAGAAAGTGTGGCAGGCCAAACATCCTAAAAAGAATATAACTACAGGCCTGACAGGCAGCCTCTCCTCAAAAGAAAAATGTTTCCTGCAAAGAGAATAACATAAAAGTTAACATAACAAAATTAACCGCCTCTTCTCCACCCAGGGGAACCCTTTGACTTCTCGGGAAACTTCCCATTGAATTGCTTTACTAACTTCTCCACTTTTAGGTTCCCACTGTTCACCCAATTAGCTTCAGACCAAGGGTAACCCTTCCAATGCACTAAGTACTGTAAGCAACCCCTATTCAGCCTGAAATCTACAATTTTTTCCACCTCAGATTGTGTTTCCCCTTCTATCACTACAGGAGGAGTTTGAGCTTGGGTGGATGCTCTTCTGTTAGACCCAATTACTGGTTTCAACAAGCTACAATGAAATTCTGGGTCAATTTCCCCTAGACTCCTGGGTAGACTGAGTTGAACTGTAACTGGGTTAACTATCTTCACTATTGGGAATGGACCTAGAAATTTTGGACCCAATTCCTTGCTAAGCATTTCTAATCTTATGTATTTGGTAGATAAAAAAACATTGTCCCCCACACGGTAGGGGTTTTGGAGCGAGCGATGTTGATCATCTTGCTTCTGGTAGGCTTCTGCCGTAACTGCTAGAGCCTTCTTCGTATTCTCCCATCCTTTCTTTAGCATGTCCATCCATTCACTCAAAGACATGAAAGAAGGAGGTTCTCTAGGCAACTCAGGCATGGCAACAACTTCCATGTCACTGGTAATCTGGAAACCCGCTAATCCTCTGCTGCTGTGGACCGCATCGTTGTACGCCACTTCGGCGAAGGGTAGCAAGTCCGACCAGTTGTCGTGCTGATAGTCCACAAAACACCTGATGTATTGTTCCACCACCGCATTGGCTCCCTCTGCTGCGCCGTTCATACTGGGATGAACCTCTGAGCTCAGTTCTTGTGTGGACCCAATAGATCTCAGGACCTCTCTCCAGAACTTGGCTGTGAACTGGACTCTGCGGTCTGAAATGATCTTCTTGGGTACTCCATGCAGGCGATAAATGTGTTTCACAAACATTTTCGCTAATTCGTTTGCGGATGGCAATCCTGAGCAAGCAATGAAGTGTGCCTGCTTAGAAACCAAATCAATAACAGTCCAAATTACTTTATGCCCACTGCTGTCTGGGAGTTCCATGATGAAGTCCATTGCGAACTCTTCCCATTGCCATTTCGGGCTCTCTGCTGCAGGTGCTGTAGGTTCTGGGCTCTTGGATCCAATCATCCACGGCTGGCCTTGTTCCTCCTCCGAGGCCTCCCCCTTGGTAGGACTCTTCGTCACCTGAAGTTGGGGGTCCTCTTCCAGAGGTCGGTTGGGCATTTCCCCCTCCGAGGCCTCCCCCTTAGTTGGACTCTTTGTCACCTTCAGTTGGGGATCCTCCTCTGGAGATTGTTTGCCCCTTTCCTCTTCCGAGGCCTCCCCCTTGGTAGGACACTTTGTCACTTTAAGTTGGAGATCCTCTTCCAGAGGCTGTTGGCCCAGATGACTTTTCTGTGCGGGCATCTGGGGCCCTCTCTTAACCACCGTGGCAATTGGTACACACGTTTGTTCTTCGGCAATTCCCTCCTCCGAGACCTCCCCCTTGGTAGGACTCTTTGTCACCTTAAGCTGGGGATCCTCTTCCAGAGGTCGTTTGCCCAGATGACTTTTCTGTGCTGGCATCTGGGGCCCTCTCTTTACCACCATGGCGACTGGTACACACATTTGTTCTTCGGCAATTCCCTCCTCCGAGGCCTCCCCCTTGGTAGGACTCTTCGTCACCATAAGTTGGGGATCCTCTTCCAGAGGTCATTTAGGCTTTTCCCCCTCCGAGGCCTCCCCCTTAGTTGGACTCTTTGTCACCTTAAGTTGGGGATCCTCCTCCGGAGAATGTCTGCCCTTTTCTTCTTCCGAGGCCTCCCCCTTGGTAGGACACTTCCTCACCTTAAGTTGGGGATCCTCTTCCAGAGGTTGTTGGCCCAGATGACTGTTCTGTGGTGGCATCTGGGACCCTCTCTTTACCGCCGTGGTGGTTGGTGCGCACGTTTGTGGCATTGGGGCTGGAGCCAAGCACTCTGACGCTCTGTGGCCAAGTTGACAACAATGGTGGCATTTAATTGCCCCCCCCCCCGAGGAATGGACCCTAGTTACATCTCTAAACTCAGGAACCGTTTCATCACACTGCCTTGCTCTCCAACTTGCAGCTGCCCCCTTGGTAAACCCTTCTTCCATGGTGGAGATTGCTTCTCTGTAGGAAGGTGGAGTAAGAACCTTTTGGGGCATTGCAGATGCACCTTGTCCCGCTTCCCATCTTGCAGGCCTGGCTTTGGTAATCCCTTCTTCCATGTTGGTGATTGCTACTCTGTAGGAAGGTGGGATAAGAACCACTTGGGGCCTTGCAGGCGCACATTTTCCTGCCATCCACAAGGCAGGCCTCTGTTTGGTAATCCCTTCTTCCATGGAGATTTCTTCTCTGTAGGAAGGTCTGGTAAGAACCCTTTTTGGCCTTGCAGGGGAGACTGGAACCGGTGGGGAGGTCAATCCCTCGGTTGGCCACTGCCCAGCTTTCTGCCATGGTGCCATCTGCTGAGGGAGGGCAGGTGCCCGCTGGCATCCCTCCCATCCATGACCTGGGGTTAAGACCCATCCCGGGGTTGCCTGCTTCACAGGTTGCAGCTCAACCAATGATGGCTGGCTAGGGGGTTTTACGTGCCAAGGACCCTCCTGCTGGCTTGGAGGAGTTATGGGCCAAGTAGGTGCCCTTTGCTGGTTTGGATGAGTTATGGGCCAAGTAGGTGCCCTCTGCTGGCTTGGAGCATTTCCCCATGCTGATGGCAAAGGAGTTTGTAAGTAGCATCTCTTCCATCCAAGTCCTGGGAGGAAAGCCCAATTTACTGCCCAATTTGCTTCATTTACTGGTTGCAGCCCCATTTGTGGTGGCTTGCAAGTGACAGATGCTGGAAAAATCCCTTCTTCCTGCCTCCTTTGAAATTCCCATTTTGAAAGGGAATCTTTCTCCCAGCTAGTTGCAGGGTGTAAAGCCATTTCATTTATTGCCGTCTGGAAGGAGCCCAAACCTCTGTTCTAGGTGTTTTTTTTCCAAGCCTTGTTTCCAAGCTGGGGGGAAGGAGGGGGAGCATGCACTCACAATTTTCCTGAAGAAGTCCGTCTGCAACCTTCCTTCGTCTTGTCGTGTCTCCTCCTGCATTCCTCCTGATGCAATTAAACTGGAAGCAGCATTCCATTGCCTTTGAAGTTCCGCACTCAGCTTCTTATCACCAAAAGCTTCTCATTTATTCTTCGCTGATATTTACGCTGTCCCGGTCAGCATTGGGAATGCCGAGACCCCATCACCAGATCTTCCATCACCAGCCCTTCCCCCTTGATAGGGGGAGGGAGCTAGTGAATTATTTTAAAGGTGCAGAGTTGGAATAATGTTAGGGTTCTAAATACCATGCAGAAATAAATCATTGTCCAAGGCAAAACATCCTTTAAGGTCCAATTTATTCCGCAGGCAATTTAGCACGGCTATGGAAATTCCAACTCTGGAAGTACATGCTCTGGGTTCACCCAGTTAAAGTTCATGATCTCTCCCCACACCCACAAATCCATCACATGTTCCAATCATCATCTTCCATGCTGGCATGTACACCCATCTTCTTCCAGCCAGGTGTCGAGGTGCTGAGACAAAAAATGACCTTGGCTTCTACAAAAGAATGTCAACAATCCATTCTACAAACCTACTCCTTTCTATTCCCCCCTCCCAACTACTACACTATTGAAACAGCATAGAAAATTATAAGAAAGTGTGGCAGGCCAAAGATCCTAAAAAGAACATAACTACAGGCCTGACACCCCGTTTGTGACCTTCTGACAAGCAAAGTCAATGAGAAAGCCAGGTTCACTTAACAACCGTGTTGCTAATTTAAAAACTGCAGTGATGGAGACGACTTCCGGTCCCCGAAGGCGATGGACGTTTGCGTCTGCTGCTCGTCTCTCCGGTGGGCTCCTTTTAGGAGCACAGGGGGCCTTGGAGGGGGCCCCTGCCGTAGGGCGGCTTGTTGGAACCCCCGGGATCGGCGGCAGCCACGGGGGGGTTTCCAGCTTCGCCCCAGGAGTCAGGGAGCGTGGGGGGTGCATGACGTTGCTGTGTGCCTTCACTGAGCAGATTCCGGAAGGAAAGAATTAATCAGAAGCCACAGCTGAAGTGCGCAAGGTGAGAGGTTTGCCTCAATCTCTTCTAATTCTAACTAATTGATGAACAGCAGTTTCCTTTAAATTGTGGATTCAATCCTTTGAAGTTGTAAGATTGGAGGGGGGATTTTCCACCCCCCCTCGGATAAGGCGGCATTCGGAATATCTCTCTATCTCGGAGGGGAGAGAGTTAAAAGCTAACCGCTCACTTCTCCTAGCAATGGGAGAATGATTTTTATTACAATCGTAAGAGATGACTGCTGAGTTGCTCTTTTAAACAACCTCATGGAAACTTTGGATATTTTGCTCCCTGGTCCCCTGTGAAGGTGGAGCCAAGATGGCCAACTTCCTCCTTCTTCTTTGCTCTTATGAATGAAGTTTCCCCTTTGAAAGAATTTCTGGCTTATATTATTTTACACCCTGAAGATCTCCTGGAGCCTCTCTTGTTATGTGGTCCCTTTGGATTTGGAGTATTTGATTCCTATTCTTTGGCTTGGAACTGTGTATGAGGATTAACTTCTACTTCTGGGCTTGTTTGCCTCCACAATCTCTCCCAGCTGTGCATTCCACAGACGCCATTTCTTTTGTACAAGATTTATAGTTTTCTCTGAACTTAAAATGCGACCTAAAAAGCCACCGCCTGGGAAGGCATCTCCGGCCCCAGGATCTTCTACGTCTAGCCCGACTACGCAACAGACAAAAATTGCTTCATTTTTACAAACCAAAACAACTGAAGAGAGCTGAAAGGATTTATCTGTTGCTCAAATGTTTCAAACTATTATGAAGGGACAAGATGAACTGAAAAAACAACTGGCAGACTTAAATGAACAGCTCAGAGAAACGCAACAGCAAACAATAGAAAATAAACAGAGGATTAGTGTGTTGGAGGATGGCACGACTGGGTTGAGGGAGGAGGTCAAGATAGTCCAGACGGGGAATAGAGAACTTGAAAATTTTATGATAAAAATGGATCTTGAAAGAAAGTCTTTTTTTCTTAGATTTCAAAATTTACCAGAGACAGAAAATGAAGATATCAAGGATATTATGACTACAATTTTAGCAGAATATATTAAAAGAGATAAAGAACAGCTGTGGTGGGACATTGATTTGATTTATAGGATCAACTCAGCATATGCTAGAACACACAATGTTCCAAGGAAAGTACATGTTAAATTTCTTAGGAAGACTACAAGAGATGATGTTTTAGGAGCTCAAAGGGGGGGGGGACCATTAAAATATAAAGATAAAGAAATAACCATTCTTAAACAAATTCCGAAAAAAGTAAGAGATAAGAGGAAGAAATATTCCTCTTTATCAAAGAAATTATATAATAAAGGAGTTTGGTTTAGATGGTTATTGCCAGAAGGAATGTTGATTTTTCTGGGAGGGCAGCAGAATTAGAATTAACACAGTTGCGGAGGCGGAGGCCTTCATTAAAAAACACAGTGCTCTCCTAGATGGAACAGGGGACAGTACACAAGACATGAAGGAGGGAGGGGCCGCGACTCTGCCAGAAGACAGGGGGGAGGAAGCAATAGTGAAAAGACTCAGGTCACAGAAATAAGTATATTTGAAACATTATTGCAATTGTTGATATAATGTAATTGTTGGAAGTGACATGAGATGATTGAATATATGGTTGTTACAATGGAAAACAAAAAGCTGTTAATGTTTATCTTTTACTTTTTGGTTTTTTCTTTTGTAAAAGTTGTGAGATTTGGGGGGATTTCTACCTTTCGCACGATGTAGCTGTCAAAATTTTTTGTATACCTACTTATCCTTTCCTATAAATGTTTGTAAAAAAACTAATAAAATTCTTTTAAAAAACTGCAGTGATTTACTTAATGGCCATGGCAAGAAAGATCATAAAAGGAAGGGAGGAAAGCTCACTTAACAAATGTCTCAGGGAAATTTAAAAACAATCAAAGAATTGGCAGAACAAAACATGAAATTCGACTGGCTAACCTACTTGCAAATCAAAGCTAAACACAATAACGATACTAAATTATATGGCATCCAAATGGAGCCACACGAATTAGACAAAATAATTCAAAGCTCAGAAAAAAAATATGATAGGGAGAATATATACATTTCTTTTGAAGTATAAAATGGAAGAAGAAATTGTGAAAGAACAAATGGTAAAATGGTCACAGAACTTTGGCTACAATATTGAATTAGATAAATGGGAAAAATTTTGGGGGACAAATTTAAAAATGACACTATCGGTTGCATACAAGGAAAACCAGTACAAAATGTTTTACAGATGGCACCTAGCACCAGCAGGTTTAGCAAAAATCTCAGCAAATATTTCACCCAAATGTTGGAAATGTGAATTAACACACGGAACATATTATCACATATGGTGGACGTGTGAGGAAGCTAAAAAGTATTGGAAAAAGATTAAAAATTGGCTAGAATCAATAACAGGAGTCAAAATTGATTGGTTTCCAGAAGTATTTTTACTAGGAATAATGACAACAAAATATAAACAAGAAATCTAGAATTTAATTCTACACATAATTATGGCTGCGAGGATTGCCTTCGCTCAAAAATGAAAAATAAATTGATACCAAGCAAAGATGAAATAATAAGAAAGGTCATGGACTGTGCCGAAATGGACAAATTAACAAAAGAAATCCAGGGAAAAGAAGAAACACAATATTATCAGATATGGGAAAAATATCTGGAGGAAAGAAACAAGGATCAATGAAAGAAGCCAATAAAGCCCAAAAATAGAAGTTAAGGAGAATTAACATATATATATGCACTCAAGAGAGTTTAAATTTATTAGAGGTAATCAACCAATATAGCAGATAGATGAGTAAAATAAGAGAGTTAAAAATGGTGAAACTCTAATGAAATATATTAGAAGGGGAAATAACATATGGAGAATTGTATCGATTTGAAACTGCTATTAGAAGGAATAGGAAGTTCCAATGTATTGTGTAAATGTAGTGTACGTCTAAGTTCTGTGTGTGTGTGTATTTTGTATGTTTGTAAATAAAAAATTCAAAAAAACCCAAATGTCTCACTTAACACCAGAACGTTTGGGCTCGGTTGTGGTCGTAAGTCAAGAACTACCTGGAGCACGAGAGGTGCCAGTCAACAAGCTTTGGAAGCCTTTCAATGCTTGCGTCTGCCTTCTTTTGTTTGGCCGTTCAGTTGATAACTTGGCTTTCCTCCAAGAGTGCAAATTTATCCCCAACACAACAGCCCTGTGAAGTAGGCCAGGCTGAAGGATAATGACCAGCGGCAGACTTAGTGTCCTCTGAGGCTGAGTGAGAGTAAACAGCTTAACAAAATTTCATTTTAATGTATGCCAATTAGTATACATTTAAAGTGACAATTCTAAGTCTAAGTACAGCTTTTTCCAGATAAGCAAAAAAAAAAAAAAGGTTAAAAGAGGTCTACTTTACATTGAGTTATATAATGGAACAGAGACACGCGGTGGCTCAGTGGCCAAAATGCTGAGCATGTCGATCAGAAAGGTTGGCTGTTCGGTGGTTCAAATCCCTAGCGTCGCGTAACGGAATGAGCTCCCGTTACTTGTCTCAGCTTCTGCCAACCTAGCAGTTCGAAAACATGTAAAAATGCAAGTAGAAGAATAGGGACCACCTTTGGTGGGAAGGTAACAGTGTTCCGTGCGCCTTTGGCGTTTTGTCACATGACCACGGAGACGCCTTTGGACAGTGCTGGCTCTTCGGCTTTGAAACGGAGATGAGCACCGCCCCCAAGAGTCGGGAACGACTAGCACAGATGTGCGAGGGGAACCTTTACCTTATATAATGGGACATTTGCTGGATTTGCCTGTAAAGGAAGAGGTTGTGGTGTATTGAAATGCAGTATAGAATGAGCAATGCTACAGTGTATATTTACATATTTAATATATGTATGAATATATAAGAGGACCGAGATGGTTAAGATCAATAAGCTGACTCTAAACTGCTTCGAGAGGGCTGTAAATCACTCTGAACCAGTATAGAAATCTAAGAGCTGTTGCGATATTCAAGCTAAAAATGGACTACTATTAGAAATAAGTTATTCCATGTTCAGTATTATTCAGAAGATACCCTCATTTTAGTCAGAGCAGTAAAAGGATGGATAAAATGTCAGCCATAAAAAAGGGATGAATGTCAAAACACCACCAGTAAAAATGCCTTTAAATTAATGGGACTGGCTTTCAAACAGTATGGTTAGGGCATCAGGCTAGAGACCCGGAGACTGGGAATTGTAGTCCCACCTTATGCACGAAAGCCAGATGGGTGACTTTGGAGCCAGTCAGTCTTTCTCAGGGCAACTCCCCTCACAGGGTTGAAAATAGAAGGAGGAATAACAACAGTGGTGGGATACAACCGGTATGCCCCGGTACTGGCATACCGGTGCCTGCTGGGAGCACCAGGTACCGTTCCGGTACGGTGCCACGGAGGGCCCACCCGCCCTCCTTACCTGTATTTGAGCTGATCGGGGCTTACGCGATCGGAATGTACGGCGCCTGTGCAACGCTCCACTAAGCAGCTGGAGCATCACAGGCGGTAAATAGGCATGCACACGCATGCATGTGGTGGACGCCCACCCCTGTTCCACCGTACCGGTTGCAACGGGATCTGGAACCCACCACTGAATAACAAGTATTAGGTACGTTCTCTGCCTTGAGTCATACTGTATATAAAGTAATTAAGGCAGGATAATAAATATACAAACAAACAAACAAACCCTTCTCTAAATTAATAAGCCAACGCTTCTGCTTTCAAGATGAACACCAGTTTGTTTCGTAACAATGCTTGAAAATTCAGAGTAAAAATTAGGGCTGCAACACTTACAATGTGTGGATAAGGCCTTGTTTGAAACAGAAAGTCACATCTGGCCGCAGTTTCTTCTCCCAAAATTATAACATATTAAAATATGTTCTTCCAAAATAAGTATAACATTCTAGTGAGAACGCAATTAAAACATTGTTTTGAGGATTATGCTTTATTGTAAGTAAAAAGAAGAATAGATTTGAGTGTTTCATAGTATTTGAATCTGCAGTTTGCATATACAGTATTATTAAATCTTACTATTTGACAAATAATAAAATCAATATTATAACAGGTTGTGTTTATGAGAAACTGGTACTTTATTCAAATGTCTTTTTTTCTATTCCAAACCATTGAGCACTTTGAATGCCTATATTGTGGATTTCATTTGTTGCTTGTGTACAAGAACTGAACAAAGATGGAGAATTTTTGTCCTTTGTGCTATAACTTTTCACCATTCTTATAAAAGTTATCTTTTTACTCCTGATGTTTTCATAGAATTTGGAGAGTTTCATTCTTCCAACAGTATTAAAAATTGAATGCTAAAAGGAGGCACTATTCGTGTCATTTTAAATTCCTGGAGGAAAGCTGGAACTTCAATTTAACAAAGAAATAATTCAATATGATTGTGATTGCCGTAAAATTTATTGAGAAATGCTTAGTTATAAGATTAATAACTTGGCCAAGATTGTCTATGCTGTAATCCTTTAAGTGGATTATTTGATGACTTTCTAGAAATATCATGCATATGTTACTGTGAAAGTCCGAAATCTGGTGAATGTCGACATTCACCGGTGAATGTCGACATTCACATAGTCGCTTGGTGTATGTCCAAAATATTTGCTAAATACCCTTATCCTCTCGACACCCTTACCCTAATACCCTTACCCTAATACCTTGGCTCCTCGCTTCCTTTTAAGCGTCTTCTATTCACGGACTTTTTTTAAAAAAAAACTGCGATCCTGCGCGGTTAGAACGAGTAGTTTCCAGGACCGCGAATTGAAAAGCAAAAGGAAAGCGTTACGCTGAAATTTCGGACTTTCACAGTAACAATATGTCACCGTGAAAGACCGAAATTGGTATGTGTCGACATTCACCGGTGAATGTCGACATTCACCAACATTCACCGGTGAATGTCGACATTCACCAATTTCGGTCTTTCACGGTGACACATACACAATATAAATTGCTAACACAGAGAATACATTCTCACCAATCCCTGAATAATAATATTGGCTGCCAGTCCAGTTTGGGTACACAATTCAAAATGCTTGTGAAGCCTTAAAGATCTTAATCCTGTTTTGTCACAAGTATTAATATTATATAACCAGGGATGGACTTCAAAATTTTTAGCAAGGGGCTCTCTGCCCGGTTGCTGGGTGGGTGTGGCCTACATGGCCTCTTGCACCATGGTGGGGAGGTGTTTTTGCCCTCCTCAGGCTCTGGATGCCCTCCAGAGACCCTCCTACTGAAATTCTTTTCACCTCCCCGGGCCTCTGCATGCGCCCTGCACTTACCTACATCCAAAACGGTGTATGGTGACTCCTGGGAGGGGAGGGGAGGGGTGGGCAGGGCCAGCCAGGAGTGGGATTTTGGGGTTCTTCAAACTGCACAGAATCTTAGCTAGAGGTTCTCCCAGACCCCTGCGAACCCCCAGCAGCCCACCCCTGTTATAACCAAGTTCCTCACTTGAATCTTCCTGATACGAATGATTAAATAGCTCTGAGATAGAAGGTGCTGAAGAAAACACAACATTGGGCATCAAGCAGCAAAAGACTTAATTACGGTAAAAGTAACTTAAGAAATCGAAATTATCCACCTCCTACTTTCAGACTTTTCACAGAAGACTTCCAAGAATCTTCCCAAGTCCTCCTCAATCAGTATTGGCAAAAGGTTTGGAGCTCAGTTTTTACTTCTAAAGGTCATATGGATAATCACAACTGCATTCATGAAAAGTACTTAATAGTTAACTTATTGACCGGCTCAAACTCATGAAAAGTGTCACCGTATCTGAGATCAATGGAGCTCATGACTAGGCAAAAAAAGAGGATAATTTAATCAAATGGGGGGGGGGGAGAGAAAAAAGGAGATGCAAAGAGATGCTTTAAGCCAGGGGTGTCCAAACTTGGGAACTTTAAGACTTGTGGACTTCAACTCCCAGAATTCCCCAGCCAGCTTTAAGTCCACAAGTCTTAAAGTTCCCAAGTTTGGACACCCCTGCTTTAAGCATTTGTTAGACATATACAGATACTCCTTGACTTGCAATTGTGTCCAAAATTTATGCTGCTAGGTAAGACACTTGTTAAGTGAATTTTGGCCCCAACTTTATGACTTTTCTCGCCGCAGTTGTTAAGTGAGTCACTGCAGTTGTTGGGTTAGTGACCCGATTGTTAAGGGAATCCAGCTTCCCCACTGACTTTGCTTTTCAGAAGATTGCAAAATGGAATCACATAACCTTGGGACACAACAACTGTCATAAACATGAACCAGTTTCCAAGCATCTGAATTTTGATCACATGACCAAACGTCATACGTGTGAAAAACAATCATAAGTCACTTTTTTCAGTGCAGTTGTAATTTTGGTCACTGCATGAACTGTGGTAAGTCAAAGACTAGCTGTGTAATGTTTTCCCAGTTTTTTTATTCGAGTTACAATTTTAGCTTTATATTATGTTTAACTGTAGTATTATATCTTTAATATAACACTTGTTGGAGTATTACATATTTATATCTAGGATATTATTAGAAATGATGCTCTCTAGTGTGTCTTTCTTTTTATATTTGACTACTTCTGATATATGCTGGTCCTTGATTGAAACAAAGATTGATTGATTGAAAATAAAAATGGAAACTTTGCAGCAAAAGACTTTCTATATGTTTGTGAATAAAACTATATCTGAAACAAGAAACCAGTCAAATGCAGTTATTCTTTGGATGATTAAGGATGTTAAAGTTATGCTAAAGAAGGAAGGAAACAGCAGAAAAGCTAAATGTATAATATGCACTAAATAATAAACATTGGTTTTCATTGTTGAAAATCTAAAACAGATAACCATACCTTATCTGCTTCTTCAAGGCGAGCACTCTGAAGAATTATTTGGTGAAATTAAAATATAGCCCTTATTGAAGGAAATAAATAAATGAATATTAGTTCTAGGCAGATTCCATCTGAGCTCTTTTACCTAAATTTAAAATTGCTGGGTTTATAACAAATGAAAAACTTGTCATCCATTCCAAAGATTAGGAAGGGCCAAAATAACTCCCCCCCCTTTTAAAAAACAACAACTGAAGTGGGGGAATATGGTCTAATATTGTATCTAGAGTAAATTGGAAAACATATTAATAATCTTGTATATGTTCAGCATAGAAAATAGTAATACCTATTGAAGAAAAATATTACTCAGTGCATAGAGATGATCCAATGCTACATATTTGGATTTTTAAAAAGTATTTGATGAGTTTCCTCACTCAAATGCTTCCAAGGAAACTCAAGAGCCATGGGGTGGAATTCTGGGAGTTGAAGTCCAACTCAATTTAGAGTTGCTAAGGTTAAGAAGCACTGGTCTAATCTGTGATATCTGTAAAACAAACAAAAATGAATAATTAGAAAAAAAAATTTAAATGACTATAATAACACTCTTGTATAACTCTATAGTACTATTACACTTGGAATATTACATACTATGTAGAGTTATACAAGAACAACTAAAACATGCAATAGGACTGGAAAATAAGCTGAGAAGAATAATGGCAACTTTGTAGAAAGAAGATAAGTAAGAGGGAAGAAAGTTGTAGCATTGATGGAATAGTAACCATTTCTTCCTCACCATTCATAATATTAGAATCTCGGGTCATCCAATGAAAACTAAACACAGTGAAATTCCAGCATTATGAGAGGAAGAATCATAGAACACATTCTATAAAAGAATAGAATTTGCTGCTATTGGATTTCCTCATTTATTTATTAAGAAAATTTATATGGCTGCCAAATTCATTCAGAGTGACTCTGGGCACGTTACAGAAGTAAAACCCCATATCACTCTGCTAAACAACTAATTCCCACAACACTGTCAAACTACCTACTAGGGTTATGTTACTGTTATCCTTCTCATCTTTCCCATTACCTATTTCCTTATCTCCTTATGACTATAACTTTGTTGTTTGTATCTTGCCAATTTTTAAAATTGTTTTGCTTAGTCTCCTGGTATGATTTATGATGATTAGTTATTTAATGTCCTATGACAGGGGTGTCCAAACTTGGGAACTTTAAGACTTGTGGACTTCAACTCTCAGAATTCCCCAACCAGCTATGCTGGCTGGGGAATTCTGAGAGTTGAAGTCCACAAGTCTTAAAGTTCCCAAGTTTGGACACCCCTGTCCTATGATTATCACTGAGTGTTGTATCTTATGATTTATGATGAATGTATTCTATGATTACGATCATGATTTATCACTTGTATGTACACTGAGAGCTTATGCACTGGAGACAAATTCCTTGTGTGTCCAATCACACTTGGCCAATCATTCCATTCTATTCTATTTTTCCCATTAAACCCTCACCAACCTGACGATAACTAATCATAAGTCTGGTTGACTTCATGTTATCCTGGCCAGTCTGGAGTGGAATTTGGGGGTTCTCCAAAGTGCACAGAATCTTAGCTAGAGGTTCTCCTGCGAACTCCCAGAAGCCCACCTCTGCTACCTATTTTGGGCAAGGAAACATCTGCAAGAAAACAAGCAAGCTCAGAGAGCACCAAAAGGACCCCTCATTCTTTTATTCCTCTGATTGGTCTAATCATAGTGAATGATCATGCAGAAATCATGTACAGCACAGGATGCTCCCATGGCCACACATACTACGTCAGAACTTGTTGCCAATAAAATGCAGGACGAGTGAAAAAAAAATTCAAAAATGTTCTCTTCCCTTTGAATGGTTGAACTTTTCCAGCCCCTTAAAAACATCCCTGCATAATAGCCAAAGTTCATTTACACTAGCAGGATATTGAAAAGGACCCGGTACTTGGCTGAACCCACATTTTTTTTGGTTTAAAAAAGTTTCCCTTTTGTTTCAACTTTATTGCTGTGGCGCCATGTGGCGGGAAGGGTATAAAAAGAGGTGGATTTCCTTTCTAGACGTAAAGCCCTCTAGTGGACAGGGGGGGGGAAGCGCTCGGTTACACTTTATGCAATCTGCAAAAGGGTTCCACCCAAGCCATTGTCAAGAGAAGTAATATTAACATAATTAAAGGAAGTAGTTGGCTCTTTTTTAAAAAAAAATCATTTGGAGATATTGTGAACAGAAAAAGTGATTTTTTTAAAAAAAAAAAGGAGGGGGAAAAAACGAAAACAAAGAAGGAAAATTTCCCTCCCAAATGTGCATTTTGATCTTCTGACAATTTCACTATTTCAAGCTGCCAGGCCTTCATGAAAGAGTGTACAGGAGGAGCGATCAACCAATCACGGATTGTATGTGGGCTTAAATACTTCATTCTTAGTGCAACTAGAGCAGAAAATGGCACAACGTGAATCCATTCTAGTGGCACTGATTGTAATGAGAATGGGAATGGCACAAAGGTAACCCATTACAGCCTCAATGGAGTAATCTTTGTGTGGTCTTCCTTGGATGGCCTAATACCCTTCTGCTCTTTATGCTGTGCAACCTTTAGGTTTTCTTTGGCAGAACAACTGCAATGCAACACATCACGGGCCGAGCTGCATTTAGCAACCTCTTATTCATGTTTAAAGGCTATCACCTCCCATTTTAATCAAATGGACGTTGTCCAGTAAACTCCTTCAGCCACATTATCATAGGATCCTGAAAGTGATATCAGAGATAACAAGGAGGCTCTAATCAGAGTAGACTCATTTCTCGGCACTCAAGATTCTTTAAAATGTATGCTTGTTTGGGGGAAAAACAGTGACCTTTAGTCTTCATGCCCTTGGATTTGATACGGACATGGAGAACCTCTCAGTCCTAGTATAAGGAACTTGGATTTCCATGATCAAAATCTACGATTACCAAATTTCTTCTACTGCAATTTTAAAGTATAGATAGCTTAGTCTTTTGAGTACCAATTCTTCCCTAGCTTAAACCAGAGCAGTTAATCGATGAGTAAGGATGCAATCAACACCCAGAGTTAGAAGCAGGGGTGAGCTTCAAAACTTTTAGCAAGGGGTTCTCTGCCCAGTTGCTGGTTGGGCATGGCCATGGTGGGTGTGGCCTAGTTGGCCTTCTGCACCATGGGGGAGGGTGTTTTTGCCCTCCCTGGGCTCTGGAGGCTTTTCTTGAGCCTCTGGGAGGGCGAAAATGGACTTCCCAGGTTCCAGAGACCCTCTGGATGTCAGAAACGGGCCCATTTCCGGCCTTCTTGAACTTCTGGTAGGCTCATTTTTCACCCTCCCTGAGACTCCGTGCACACCCTGCACTTACCTGCATCTAAAACGGGCCGCATGGGACTCCTGGGAGGGGAGGGGAGGGGTGGGGTGAGCAAGGCGGAGCCAGCCAGAAGTAGGATTTGGGTGTTCTCTGAACTGCACAGAATCTTAGCTAGAAGTTCTCCAGAACCCCTGCGAACCCCAAGTAGCCCACTCCTGGTTAGAAGTAACTATTATACAATTAAAACTCAAAGCAAGTCCAAAGAAGAAGAGTTGAAATTGATATGCACCCTGACGCCATTAAAATAGGAGACTAGAGGAAAACCGTCTTTAATTTTTCCCCTTCTTGGCTAGCTTATTGTTTCTACTTGTTCTGACCTAGGCTTCCCAAAAGCAAACTCCTGGTCCCAACAAAAACCCCTTTTATTAATTGACTGTGAATTCTGCTCATTCATATCCAGCAAAGTCTTTCAAGGGAGGATTTACAGTCACAGACCTTATCTGGCTTGGAGAGCTGCCAGGCTGATATCTACAGAACTTGGCAAGGAGTCTCGGAGAGTCATGAACCAATAAAGCGAACTAATTGTCTCCTGCAAACTCCACTCCCCTTTCGCTCCTCTTTTATTTCCTCTGGGAGGGGCCATTCTTTGTCCACTTGTGGCCTTCATCCCAAGACCCCTGTTCTTTAGCTGTTCCCTTCGTCTGGCCACTCTGCACATGCGCACACTGGGAACAGGCTCCAGCTGTCCGTCTGCCTCACTGATGTCTGACTCTGAAGGCAGCTGATAACTGGCATACGGCCCTGGCCCCCTCTGCCTCTGACACAGAGTCCGCATCAGAGCCTTCCCCAGACTCCAGGACTGGCCCATGTTTGTTTGTTTGTTTGTTTGTTTGGATTTATATGCCGCCCTTCTCCAAAAGGACTCAGGGCGGCATACAACATTAAAAAACACACATCCCAAAAGTTTAAAAAAAAGATTAAATCCATATCCCAAAAAACAAACTGAATGTTCCTCTCAATCCACCGGCATTATGCCCCTAATTATCAGAGCTCAGATGCAGTGAGTGGAACATGTAATCAGAATGCCCGACTACCATATTCCTCACCAGGTGCCCTATGGACACAGGGAACAGACTGCGAACAGACCTCAAGGTTGTCCATGCAACAAAGACACTACAAAGGAAAGAAACCCTATTGTGGCATTTTTTATTTTAAAATCATATAATTTTATTAAATTATATTTTAATAAAATAAAAGGTTTATATTTTATTACATTACATTTTGCTTGGTTTGTTTGGTTAATTTGTTTTTGTGTGCCTCAGAGTCAATGTTAACTCTGACAACTGCTGGACAATTTTTTCTTCAGTTTACTTGGCAAGGTCTCGGTAATGATTTGCCATTGCCTGTATCTTTCTAGGGCTGAGAGAGAGTGACTGGCCCAAGGTCACCCAGTTACCTTCAAACCTAAGGCAGGGCTAGAACTCAAAAGTTTCCTGCTTTCTTGCTTGATGCCTTAATCACTACACCAAACTGGTTCTTATATTTTGCCCTTCGCCAGCCTTCAAATTTAAAAGACAATGAAGAAAAAGGGACACACGCAAACCCCAAAGTCCTTCCCTCACTAATATGGGAATGGCAGAAAAGATAAGCAGATCACACATTCTATACTGTTCACATGTGACAAGAGAACAAATTGTGGTTTGTTTTAGCTGGGTATTCTGTGATTCCAGTCAATATCATTTATAAGAAATAGTTTATGGCTTAGTTTGTTATGAAAACACCATCCATTGGGGTTTATTGGAGAAACCTTGGTTAAACAAATCTTGCCCAAACATAATATAATATAAACTCAATGTGATTGTTTTCATTTTGATTATAACCTACAATTTGTTGTAGAGAGCACAGGGGAAGCCTTGAAGACGGATATTTATGACATCTAGAATTATATAAGCCTAGTCATTATGGGTAATTGAAAAATTTAAGTTCAAAGCAAACCCACAACATACATACATACATACAAGTTTTTATTTTAGCTTAATACAAATAGTCCATTAAACAGCGTGTCGTCTGGGTACAAAATATTTTGTGCAATAACAGCTAAGTTTTACAATCATATACATTATTTATCTATTCCAACTTATGCCAAAATCTTACATGTTTGATATCATAACAACCCTCTTCTTAACTTGTTTAATTCTATTGGTTATGTTAATTCTAATTAGTACATTTTGACAGGACTAAATTTACTTCTAATTTTCTTTTTTTTTTTTGGCAAACCCACAACTTAATGCAATTTCGTTGGCATCACAAATACATATTTATTTATTTATCTATTTATTTCCTGGCGACCGACCCAAAATTGGATTCATGCTTCCCATTGTTATACAGATTCCTCACGCAGCATTTCCCCTTTTTCCCCCTATCATCTTTTTAAAAAATCGAGCGTGACGTTCATTACAAAGCAGTACTCTTATCTTCTATGCAGATAACATTATAGATCCTGTTACTCATTTTAGTAATCCTAAAGTCTGACTCACTTTTTTTTTCCTAACTCAGGAGGGGGGGGGGGAAGCTGCTTTCTTAAAGGGATAACTCCTTAATTGGATTTGATGTGAAAATGACTTTTGGTGCAATCAGGAGTTAATGAATATTATGTCCCTTTCTCTTTTAATGGGACAGAAATAATTGTTGCATTAAATTTATGTTGTCAAGGGAGCAGCCTTTAAGAACTGCTGATCTTGGGTAAATGTTACGTCAGTGTCCGATGCATCTGGTTAAAGGTTCTTATTTTTAAAAATAAGTAAATCATACAGCTATGTATAAATCAGTGGATGGAAGTCCTCTGGGCAATTTCAGGATTGAATAAAATGTGGATGGATATTGTAAATGGAATATGAGTACCACAGATGACTAGGCAAGCTGCAAGAAAATATTAAGAGCTCAACAATTACCTCAGAGGCAGTATCAATTTTCACTCTTCAGATCTTCTGTAAAAAGCCCACTGTGTGGTCTGGAATACAGTTGGCAAAGGAATTATTCTATCCTCCACCAATTCATATGCATACTGATTTTAAATAGTTTTTTTTTTCATCTTCCAAATTACTGGGAGGGGATATTGCTGGGTCAAAGCCTCATATGCCCATGTACCATTCCATACATATCTCCTTACAGTACAGTATTTCCCCCCAGCCAAATGCATATTGCTATTTTTCCTATTATGCTCAGAATTGGAAAATCAACATGATCTGCTGGTTGGTAACTCTAGATAGCTTGTTTTTTTAAAAAAAAAAATAGTAGCAGTTTCCACATCCTTCTTTCCATCCATCCATCAATCCATCCATCCATCTTTTCCTTATTTATTTAGTTAAGTATTAATCTATTTTCTAAATACCTGTTCATACAAGAATTTTGTAAATAATAATAAAAGATTATTGCGTTGGAAGGGACCGTGTAGGTCATCTAGTCCAACCCCCTCCCAAGCAGGAGACCATACACCATTTCTGACAGATGGCAGTCCAGTCTCCTCTTGAAAGCTTCCAGTGATGAAGCTCCCACAACATCTGAAGACAGCTTCTGTTCCATTGGTTGATTGTTCTCACTGTCAAAAAAAATCCTCCTTATTTCCAGGTTGAATCTCTCCTTTTTCAGTTTCCATCCATTAGTCCTTGTCTGGCCTTCAGGTGCCTTGGAAAATAGCTGAACCCCCTTCCTCTCCGTGGCAGCCCCTCAAATATTGGAACACTGCTATTATATCTCCCCTGGTCCTTCTCTTCACTAGACTAGCCATGCACAGTTCTTGCAATCGTTCATTATATGTTTTACCTCCAGTCCACTAATCATCTTGGTTACTCTTCTCTGCAGTCTTTCCAGAGTCTCAACATCTTTTTTATAGTGTGGTGACCAAAACTGGATGCAGTACTCTAGGTGGTGGTCTTACTAAGACTTTATAGAGTGGTATTAATGCCTCACTTGATCTTGATTGTTTCCCTCTGTTAATGCAATTTAGGATTGCATTGGCTTTTTTAGCTGCCGCTGCATACTGCTGGATCATATTTAATTGGTTGCTATTTTACTTTCACTTCTTTCATTGTTCTTTCATGTCCAGTTTGTTGTATCACTCACTCACTCACTTATTTAAAATATTTGTATACCCCAGTCTTATAACTAATTCTGCGCGGCTCCCAATCCAAAAGTAACTTGGCAGTTTCAAAAGACTCCTAATGGCAGCTGGCTTTGAAATCAATACTAAAGATGCAGATTTTTGAGAGAAATGTTGCATTTCACTTTTTGGAATCTGGGGCTGCGTAGTTTTCTGCTGTGGACATTCTTGAAATACAGCAAAATTAAATCATTTCTTCATGGCTTTCTCAAACATAAACATGTGTTTTTCAGTAAGATTATGAGCCTGAGGATTCCATAGTTAATTATTCTGTATACATGATTTTTCAAAATACTGTGTAATCTGAAACCACTGTTATTTTTCCCCCTCTTTTTTCCTATTGGCATCTTTGAAGAACTTCTAACAGTTGTTGCAATGCTAAAATGTTTGTCCCTAAAATGTTGATTAGAACTTCTAAATAAGTAGAATTAAACAGAACCAGCTCACCGGAGAGTAAAACCAAGTACATTTATTCACATTCTGAAACCCTGTTCTTTCTATTACGTTGAGCCAATTTAGTCATTTCATTATAGTACTTGCAAACCAATAGTTGCTGCTTCATTAGTATAATGGACTGAAAAAATACTAATTAATCTCACATATACATTCCTTGCCTATTTTATATTTGCTTCTGAACACGCTACATTTTAAAAAATATTCTTTGTCATTTCCATGAGAAATAGTTTCCTCTTCAAAATACATAGTTATCTAGCAAACTTCATCCTTTATTTCATTCATATTTTTTTCTGAAAATGAGAGTGTTCCGTCTCAGTCATGTTAGATATACATAAAAAGAGGGTAGTAGACCAAATTTTCTAAAAAGGCTTTTGTGCTGCTTGTGGTTGGAAACCTGGAAATATTAAAGTGGAAAATGTAGGAAAATAAAAGGAGAAGAGAGCAACTTACAATCCTTTGCCAATCCAATGATTATTTTGATGCTAACATAGTTTTCCAATAACCAGAATGATGTTGATAAACATAGGCGCATGGAAATCAAACTGATTGTGGAATGGATCATGAATTGCTTGCATGCAGGTTTTAAGTTAAGCTAAACCAAAGAAGAAGGTAACTTTCCATAATACCATATTGAATACAAACTCATGATTTTCAAGGAGAATATCAGGAATCACGTTCAAAGTGCTGAACTTAGCTCAGGCTCCCATTTGATAGAGTAGCCATGAAGGCCTTGGAAAAGATATTCAGGTGCCATAGGTTCTATCTAGATCCACAGAAATTGGAACTGTGCAGGTAATACTTTCGCCTAAAAGGTAAAGGTTCCCCTTGCGCAAATGTGATAGTTATTACTGACTCTAGGCGGCGATCTCATTTCCGTTTCAAAGCTGAAGAGCCAGCGCTGTCCAAAGATGTCTCCATGGTCATGTGGCTGGCATGACTAAAGGCCGAAGGTGCACGGAACGCTGTTACCTTCCCTCCCAAAGGTGGTCCCTATTTTTCTACTTGCATTTTTACATGCTTTCAAACTGCTAGAATGGCAGAAGCTGGGACAAGTAACGGGAGCTCACTCCGTTACGCGGCGCTAGGGATTTGAACCGCCGAACTGCCGATCTTTCTGATCGACCAACTTAGTGACTTAGCCACTGAGCCACCTTAATACTTTCCCCTATGATATACGAAATGAACTTTGATGAAGCTATATAGAAAGTGTATTTCTAAATGAATGTTGGGCTTGGAGAACAATATGGGTAGTGAAGAAAATAAATGAGCGTTGAACAAACAACCCAGCATTCTCATCCTTGCCTCAAGTGATCAGGCTCAAATTATCCTACTTTAGACACATTAGGCCAGGGGTGTCCAAACTTGGGAACTTTAAGACTTGTGGACTTCAACTCCCAGAATTCCCCAGCCAGTGCTGGCTGGGGAATTCTGGGAGTTGAAGTCCACAAGTCTTAAAGTTCCCAAGTTTGGACACCCCTGTCCTATGATTATCACTGAGTGTTGTATCTTATGATTTATGATGAATGTATTCTATGATTACATTTTTTTTTTAGCTTTGCGGAAGCACAGCACTGAAAGAAATCAAGGACTTTTGTCTATATTACATGATATAAGATTGCAGAAGGAAAGGAAGGGATGTGTATTTTAGACATTGCAATCTGGTTTCTATCTGATATATTTTTAGATGTTAATGCTAGTATATGCTCAATCAAAACTATGATTGCTACTTAACCAACATTGTGAAAAAGCACCGTATACATGCTCTGGCTAACTTGCAAAGCAGTGATTTGCACATAAGGTTAAGTCACAATTTAGAACAGGATTATCAACCTTTTAGAGCAGGGGTGTCCAAACTTGGGAACTTTAAGACTTGTGGACTTCAACTCCCAGAATTCCCCAGCCGGCTGGCTGGGGAATTCTGGGAGTTAAGTCCACAAGTCTTAAAGTTCCCAAGTTTGGACACCCCTGCATTAGGCTAACTCTTTGAGAAATCTATAACAGTGGGAACAGTGAA
Organism: Natrix helvetica; assembly: GCF_964273705.1. Lineage (NCBI taxonomy): Eukaryota > Metazoa > Chordata > Lepidosauria > Squamata > Natricidae > Natrix > Natrix helvetica. The sequence goes on along the minus strand of NC_138558.1, from coordinate 64,784,308 downwards.
AGGAAGGACAAGAAGAACAACAGCCATTAGCAAAGTGGATGGATCCATCCATCAGCCACAGTGGTCCCAACAGTCACGTAACTCAAGCACTGTCTGTATCCCCCTTCAAATATTGTGTGTCCGGTTTTGAATGTTGTAATTCAAGGATTCAAAGGAACCATGTCCTATGAAGCAAGCCTAAGGTTTTCTATTGGCCTAGACTAGAGCATGGGGAAATGGAATTTAAGCCACAGGAAACCAGTTTCTGATTGAAAGTAAGAATATATGAGGCTTAATCGTACATTTACCTCAAAGGGTCAAAGTGAGTAACACAGACATCCAAAATCACAATACTTACATTTGCTTAACAATCAAATATGACATTAAAACTCTGATATGTTCATACGTTCATAACTATTTCATACCTACTGGATTTAATTTAGAATCAGCACATTTAATCATTTAGGTTTCTAAAGCTGCAAATGAGATTAACTGAAGTCTGATTATACTCATGCAATTCTTTGTAGTTAATTCAACATGAACCTTTGGAAAATGCATCTGTTGACGCAGCACTTAGTGTGTTTGGTGGGCAGTTTTTATCTCAGAAGCACATGTTGAAGTGAAGTGAAACTTAACCACCTAGGTTGGTACAGGTTATTTTTTTAAATTAATAATCAACCAACAAAATAATGATAATAAAGAAACCAAAAAATGCAGTATTATATTCCTTGTTCAATGTTATTCATGCAACAATTTGAACCATATTAAGTTTAATAGTACAAATTGACTTCATGTATTGTTTATACTATTAACATTAATAGTATAATGGTGGACAAAGTCACTTGGATCTGTTCCCAACTTGAAGGTTCTCCTGGACTTGCAACTCATCAGTTGTGGACTTTCCTGGATCAGGACTCCCTGCACTCTGTCATTCAATCCCTTGTCATCTCACGGTTGGGCTATTGTAATGTGCTCTACATGGGGCTACCCTTGAAGAGCATTCGGAGGCTACTGCAGGTGCAGAGTGCAGCAACATTGGCAGTTTTGGGGGACTCCAAGAATGGACCCTTGGTAACACCATTGCTCTGTGAGCTGCCTTGGCTGCCACTCTGCTTCCAGGTGCAATTCACGGTATTGGTGATCACCTTTAAAGTCCTTCATGTCATGTGTCCAGATTAGTTCCCCCCCCCTTCATATTCCAAGTATCACTTAGCCGCTATTTTTAAGCTCTGGACAATTTTTTTAAGCTCTGAATTTACATTTCTTTACTCTTGGGTCGGCCAGTCTTTCTCCCAGTTCCAACACTCTGTCTAATCACTGCTCCTGCTGCAAACTTGGGCCGGTTGCCCCAGTTCCAGAGCAGTCATTGAAGATGGCCGCCACCCCCACTGCTGGTCTGGAGTGCTTGTTTCAGATCTGCCAGGGAGCTTGCTTTGCTCCTCACAGTCATTCACAAGGCATCTCCTTCTTCACCTTCCCTTCAGGATGGTTCTGGTCCAAAGACCTCCCAACGACAGTTTGCCGGCTGGTTTTTTCGCGAAGCTCCTCAGAGCTCACTATTTTCCCAGCCGTTCTTGCTGTGATGCTTCTGGTTTCCCCTCATGTGTCCAGATTACTTGAGGGACCATCTCACCCCACTGGGATTGGCCTGTACCACTCTGCTAGCAGAGGAGGCATGCTGTGGGTCCCATCAGCCCAAGAATTCTGGCTGTCAGGGTCCAGGAGGAGGGCCTTCTTTGCTGTGGCTCCTGCCCTCTGGAACATCTTGCCCCCCCCCAAAGTGAGGTTGGCCTGAACTGAGCCCTCCTATCTTTTCTAATTAAATGTTTCTTAAAATAACTTTGTGGGTTTTATTTTTGTCATCCCATATAAGTGCGTGCCATCCTAACTGTCAGCCGTGGCCTTCCAAAATCAGCATTCTTTTATTTTTTTTAACTCAATCCAATTTTTGATCCACGTAAGTGCCGCTGCCTGATAGTAAGTCTCCCAACCCGGGAGCCCGAATCCTCCTCTTTCTCTACTATCTTGCAATAGTTTTATTTTAATTCGAGCTCCCCCCCCGCCAAATGTATTTCATAGTTAGCTTATTTAACTCTTTAAAAAAGCTTTTACCTAATTTTATTGGTCCTACTTGAAAGGGGAAGAGTATTTTTGGTAAGATGATGGCAGCTAGCCTTCTTGTCTTTTAGTAAGGGCCTAAAGATGTGGTTCTGCCAGTTGTCTTGGGACCACAGTGGGGGAACAGCACAATGGAAGTGGTTGATTGAATAACAACACATCCCACTTCCCCTCATTCCGCTCCTGCCCTCTCTATTTTCCCTTGGTGTTAATCTTGGTTTTAATCTATTCTTGTTCTAATGTAGATGTGTATTTATGTCTGGAGGACCCCCAGTTACCTTATGGTAAGATGGAAGGCCAATATATGTTATAAATAAATCTATCCTGCTTTTTCTCTTACTTGTTTTATATATGTATGAATTTTATTTTTCATAGAGATTTATTCAGGATGCAAACTCTCCAATGGCTTTAAATCAATGACAGAATCCAGGATGAGAACCAATTTTAACCCATGGTGTATTATTTAACGGTCCTGATTTACTTTTCATTCAGGGAGTACATGTATTCTTAAATAGGTAAAGGTAAAGGTTCCCCTCGCACATATGTGCTAGTCATTCCCGACTCTAGGGGGCAGTGCTCATCTCCATTTCAAAGCCGAAGTGCCAGCGCTGTCCAAAGATGTCTCCGTGGTCATGTGGCTGGCATGACTAATGCCGAAGGCGCACGGAATATTGTTACCTTCCCACCAAAGTTGGTCCCTATTTTTCTACTTGCATTTTTACATGCTTTTGAACTGCTAGGTTGGCAGAAGCTGGGACAAATAACAGGAGCTCACTCCATTACAAGACGCTAGGGATTTGAACCGCCGAACTGCCAACCTTTCTGACCGACCAGCTCAGCGCCTTAGCCACTGAGCCACCACATCCCTTAATTTATTCTTAAGAGCTAATTTATTGAAAGAGTTCTGTCATGTACCCCAATTGAAGGTATTTTGTCTTTGCAATTTAAATCTGCTTTTCAGTTTTTAGATTTGCTCTTTGTACGACAGCATTTATGTCTTAGAGACCCTTTAATTTATTATTTTTTCTTAACTTGATGCTATCATTCCAATATCTCAAAGTCAAGTGAAGTGGGGAGTCTGCTAGATTTTGTGCCACACACAAAAAAGGAAATATTACTTTTAACTTTCGCTTTTCTTGGACAGGTTCAAACAGAAAAGGCCAATGCATGGAAGAGATCTTTGGAGGATTTTTAGAAGCTGTGACCACTTACGGCCAGTGCAATTAAGGGACCCCAAAAGGGGTGATCAAGCTGTGAGACATTTCTAATCTGTTTAACAATGCTAAACCCTTATAGTATTGCATATATCATTCTATTATTCTTAAAATATAAAAAATTCTTCAATATTTTCCATTACCATGATTTTTTATCTGACCATTGATAAAACAAATCCCAAACCTTATAAAATTCTTCATCTTCTTGTTGTATGCCTGAATTCAATATTTAGAATGTTCTATTTAAAATTAAGGAATAATAATTATAGTTGAAGAATTGATATATAACAATAAGGTACTGATGTTTATCTATTGAACAATTTGTGATTTGATATATAATTATAAGTGGTGACCATGGAAGGGACCCACAAAATTTTGTAACCAAACGACACGCTATATGAAATGGAAGAAGGTTGTATATGTTTATGTTTTTGTTTGTCTTTGTCTGTTTAAAAAATTAAAAAAACTTTTCCAAAAAAACCTGTGAGATGTAGCAGCTTTATTTGAACTTCAGTTTCAGAATTCTGGGAGTTGAAGTCCATACGATTGTTTTTTTTTATTTTTTGGAGTAAGTACCATGAAATTATATATCAATAGAAAAATAATTTAATCAAGAATGTAATGCAATAACTTTTATGAAAGATTTGCTACTAGAATAGCAGTTATAAAGAAGTAAGTGAAACACGTAGAAAAAACGAGATATATAAAAATTATCACCATGTCAGTTAATACTTAGTTGGGTAACCTTTAGGATGAATTACTGCCTTACGTGGTCTTCCCATGGAGTGAACCAAGTCTTTTAGTTCTGCAGCTAATATAATGTGAAACCAAGATTGAATGATTGCGTCTATTCACTGGGTTTTATTGCTGGCTGTATTTGGCTATAACCTTTCATAGAATACAGATAATTGAACAAAATTTGTTGCATTGCATTCTTGATTAAAGTATCTTTCCATTGATATATAATTTTATGGTACTACTACAAAAGAAAGTTATGTTATTAGCCATCAAACCTCAAAAATACACTTTCCCTAAAAGGTTTCCACAATTTTGGCCACTACTGTAAAGCAAAATTCTATTGCTCTTTCAGTATAATATGCCAGTCATTAAAAATGGCAGAATTTTATCTGCAGTTCCACTCAGGAATTGAAAGCAGACAATATGGCATATAACTGGGTTACAGCTCCTGAATCATATGTACATATTTATTAAATTAAATTAAGCACAAAAATGACATAATGACATCAATGCCAAAGTATAACTTTCCATGAGCAAGTCTATACCCTGGGTATTTTATTATCTTGCCCTCTACTCCTCTATTCTTTCTTCCTTCCACTAGCAACATTTGGTCTCTCAAGTCATAAGGCAAACTTCTTTTAAAATTTGCTCGATATGAATTAGCTGCTCTTGTTATCTACGCTTTATCTTTCATAAATTAAGAATAGAACAGAATAACAGCATTGGGAGGGACCTTGGAGGTCTGTTAGTCCAACCCCTTGCTCAAGCAGGAATGCTTATAACATTTCATACAAATGACTTACAATCTCTTCTTAAAATCCTCCAGTGTTGGAACAGGCATATTTTTGAAGACAAGCCATTTCACTGATTAATTGTTCTGTCAGGAAATTTCTCCTTAGTTCTAGGCTGCTTTCTCTCCTTTGATTTGTTTCCACCCATTGCTTCTTGTCCTGTCTTCAGTTGCTTTGGAGAATAGCTTGATCCTTTCTTCTTTCTGGGAGCCCCTCAAATATCGGAACTTTGCTATCATGTCACCCCTAGTCCTTCTTTTCACTAGACTAGATATACCCAATTCCTGCAATCGTTCTTCATATGTTTTGGTCTCCAGTCCCCTGATCACCTTTGTTGCTTTTCTCTGCACTCTTTCTATAGTCTCAACATCTTTTTTTATATTGTGGAGTCCAAAAGTGGATGCAATATTCCAAGTGTCGTCTTACCAAATCATTATAAAGTGATACTGAACTTTGTGTGATCTTAATTCTGTCCCTCTGTTAATGGAGCCTAGGATTGCATTGTCTTTTTTGATAGCTGCAGCACACTGCTGCCTCATATTTAAGCATTTTTGTCCACTAGGACTCTCACAGTTACTGCTGTTGAGCCAGATTGCACCTATTCTATATCTGTACATTTGTTTTTTTCTTGCCTAAATGTAAAACTTTACTTTCTCATCATTGAAGTTCATTTTGTTAGATAGGCCCAGTGTCTGTTCAGCTCTTTTTGGATCTTGAGCCTATTTTCTGTTGGCTACTCCTTCCAGCTTGGTGTTGTCTGCAAACTTGAGGATTTCTCCTTCTATTCCCTCAACCAAATCATTTCTGAAGATATTGAATAGTACTGGGCCTAAGACTGTCTCCACTTCCTTCCATGTAGATGTAGTTCCATTAAGGACTACACATGGAGTGTGGTTTGTCGGCCAATTAAGAAGCCATCTGGTAGTGATGCTGTCTATCCCACATTTTTTAACTTACTAAGAAATAGGTTGTGGTCTACTTTGTCAAATGCCTTATCGAAATCCAAGTATTCTATGTCCACAGCATTTCGCTGGTCCACTAATTTAGTCACTTTTTTCAAAGAACAAAATACGTTTTTTTGACATGTTCTGTTTTTGAGAAACCCTTGTTAGCTTCTGGCAGGGACGTGCGGTCAGGGGAGGCAGGGGAGGCAGAGCCTCACCGCTCTCATCATGAAAAGAAAAGAGAAAAGGGAAAAGGCACACGTGGTCCCATTCCCCGCCTTCCTGAGTCAATATGAAGGGGACCGCGGAGCGCAAGCGCTCCGCGATCCCCTTCATGTTGACTCAGGAAGGCGGGGAATGGGACCACGTGTGGAGGAGGCTGCGGCTGCCTCAGCCTCCTGCACACGTGGTCCCATTTCCTGCCTTCCTAATGACGTCACCAGCCTCACCAGCCATAAACCTCACCGCACGTCACTGGCTTCTGGTCATAACTACTTGTTTCTAGGTGTTTGCAGATCTGTAGCTTGATAAGCTTTTCTGGGATCTTCCCAGGTATTGATGTCAGGCTGATTGGGTGTGGCTTCCTGGATCCATATTTTCTGCTTTTTTGAAGATGGGAACCACATCAACTCCTTTCCAGTCCTGTGATAGCTCCCGGCGCTCCGGGATCTTTGAAATACTTGGTTTAGTAATTCCAAGATCACATCTGTCAGCTCCTTCAGAACTCTGGAATACAATCCATTTGGTCCAGATGACCTGAACTCATCTAGGGTGGACAGGTGCTTTCTGGCCATTTTCTTGGCTAAATCATTTTGTATTCCTGGTCTGTCTTTTATTGTTCTGTTTTTGGTAGGTTGTGCTGTTTCGCGCCCCCCACCCTTCACGTGAAAACAGATGCAAAGAATGAATTAAGCAGCTCTGTTTTTTCCCTCCTGCCTGTCACTTTCTTGACATCTTCTCCCATTAGTGGACCAATTGTTTCCTCCAGGGTTTTTTGACATTTGTTGCAAGTCTTGGTTTATTCGGAGCCTTAGCTTTCCGACTTCGTCTTTACAGATTTGGGTTATATGAGTATAAAGGAAAAAAAGGAAAAGGGAAAAAAAGGACAAGGCTGTAGATCATAGTACTTGAGAAAAATTGGCGCACATTTGGAAGCAATTGCATCTCGTTCTCCCCAGTGACTTTCTCCCGTCCCCCAATACTTAACATTGCAGAGGTTAACTAAAATCAACAGTGTTCCCTCTAACGGTAAATAGAAAATGTTCATAAAAACGAATTGGCAGGAGATGAGAGGCGTTTACCCTCAGTTTTAAGATTTGTGCAATAGATTTTTAAAAACAATAGAAGTTTAAAAAAAATTACATAAAGTTTACAAAAGCAACGCGGAGAGGCATTTACGCCGAACGAGTTGCGTGTTTCCTACAGAAGTGAAATGGGAATACTTTGGTTTCCAATTCAGCTGATTTTTCTTGGACTCCTGCCAAGCTGCCTTGAAATAATTTAGTTTTGCTTGCTTGAACTCGAGTGCCTCCTAGTGGCTTCGCTCCAGGGCATCAGAATTTGTTCTCTCCCCCCCCCCCAGTTGTTTCTTGTGAGTTTAAAACTTTCCATCTTTTATTCGTGCTTAAATTGCTTGCTAGGAAAGCCATCGGGTGTTGCTCTGTGACAGTACTGGGTGTGTGTGTGTGTGTATGTTTGTTTTTAATAAAACAATCCTTCTCTGAGTTGCGCACAGACAGCACCATAGCAAACCAAACTATTTCGACAACAACTAAACCCGGCCCACATTGTGCAATGCTAGAGCTAACAGCATAATCTGCAGAGGAAGTCTCTTTTCCCTTCCCCTTGCCCTCCATCACGAACAGATGTTTGTGTAGTGACATTTGGAAACCGTCAGAAGAATGCAAAAGGATATTAGTAATTCTTTAGCTGGCTGATAGATTTAGCAATCTGTCCCCAATGATTAGGACCCAAAGACCCATAGAATCAGGGAACTAGAACAGCCCTTTTCGTTTGATATGTTTATTGTCATCTTCACTTTTTAAAAAACCATTCCCTAGTACTTGGTTCGAGGAATGGGGTCGATCAGAAAGGTCGGCAGTTCGACGGTTTGAATCCCTAGTACCACATAACGGAGTGAGCTCCCGTTACTTGTCCCAGCTTCGGCCAACCTAGCAGTTTGAAAGCATGTAAAAATGCAAGTAGAAAAACAGGGACCACCTTTGGTGGGAAGGTAGTAGTGTTCTGTGCGCCTTTGGTGTTTAGTCATGCCAGCCACATGACCACGGAGACATCTTTGGACAGTGCTGGCTCTTCGGCTTTGAAATGGAGTCGGGAAGGACTAGCACATATGTGCGAGGGGAACCTTTACCTTTGCCTAGTTCTTGGTTGTGCACTTTCTCTTAATAGTAGAAGCTTGACAGTTGGCTGCTCACCTTTACACATGGTACTCTGGATGAACCAAAGAACAGAGCGATCTGCTAAACATATGCAGAAGGACTAGGCAGAAAGTCATATGTGAGTGTATGCCACAAGAAGTCTGTTTATATCAGTACAAAATATAGCACTTATATTTGGTGAAAATCATATGAAAGCAAGGCTCTGTGTGGGAAACAATGCAGCTTACTAAGGCAGCATTTTTTAAAAATTGTAGAAACTATCAGTAAATAGTCATGGTGTTTTTTTCCACCAGAGACTACTCAACAAATATATATTTGTGTTGTATTTGTGCTGATAAATAACACAAATACATACATACATAAATACATACATACATACATACATACATACATACATACACACACACACACACACACATACATACATACATTATTCTATTTCTTCTTTTATCCTTTTTCTAACGTGCCTGACTTTACACATGGTACTAATTGTAATGTGACTTATTTGTTGTAAGCTGTTGGCTTAAATGATGAAGTTGTGAATAAGACAACAAACCAGGGCTTAGCTTAATGTGTGAATACAAGGTCTGCTTTGCAAAGTAGCCATTTCCTTTACGCAGGCAATTAAGTGAAGTGTGTGTTTCGAGGAGACCACACGTTATACACCTCTGTTGTGCAACTGCACTGATTGTCAGTCTGCTTCTGGGTCCAATCCTAGGTGCTGGTTTTAAAGCCCTTCATTGTATGGGCCCGGATTATCTGAAGAATCTCTTTTCCCCAATTACATCTGTCTGCACCTTTAGACTTCCAGAGAAGTCATGCTGTTTTGCCATGGGTGCCATCTATTAGGGACTTACACTTGGCAGGTCATAGGGGGTAGAACTTCTCTGCCATGGCATCTGCCCTGTGGAACGTTTTCCTCCCCCCCCTCCACAAAATGACATTAGTTCTATCCTAACATTAGAAGTCTCTCAACATCTGGTTTTGTCATCAGTTCTGGGGGGTCCCAAAGAACTGGTAACATTCTGAGGTGGCTCCACCATTGTGGTTAATATTCTCTCCTGTGCAGTGAGGTTGGTATATTTCAATTTTTAATAAAGTTTTTTTTATAATGTGTACGTGTGTGTGTAATAGATAGATGATAGACAGACAGACAGATGATAAATAGATGATAGACAGACAGACAGAGATAGAATCAAATACCCAATAGAGATTGTGAAGAAAAAAGATAATCAAGCAACAGATGCACCCACAAACAAACAAAGTTATAACCATAAGCCTACATCGGTTTCTCAAAAACAGAACATGCCAAAGAAACCTTATTTCACTCTTTGATAAAGGAACTAAGCTGGTGGAGGAGTGAAATGCTGTGGACATAGCATATTTGGATTTGGGTAAGGCATTTGACAAAGTAAACCATAACCGACTTCTTAGTAAATTAGCAAAATGTGAGATAGACAGCATCACCACCAGATGGGTTTGTAACTTGTTGACAAATCACACCCAAGTCCTTAAAGGGACATGGAAAGAAATAAGCAGTGGGGTATCCCAAGGTTTTCTTTTAGGCCCAGCTTTCTTTAATATCTTCATAAATTATTTAGATGAGGGAATAGAAGGAAAAAAATATATCAAATGTGCTGATGACACTAAACTGAGATGAATAACTAAAACTCCGGAAGATAGCTCAAGATCCAGATGGATCTCGAAAAACACTGAGCCCTATCTAACAAAAATAAATTCAAAAAAGTGGTGGAAAAAAGTAACATTTTACAGTTAGGTAAGAAAAAAACAAATGTACAGGTACAGATTAGGTGAAACTTGACTCAATGGCAGAGACTGCAAGATCTTAGAGTCTTAATGGACAATCACTTAAATATGAGCCAACAGGGTCCTGCAGCCACCCAAAAAAGGCAATGCAGTCAGGGTTGGGTTCCTGCAAGCATTACTACCGAAAGATTTTGCATGCGCAAAATGTTTCTGTGTAGGAAACAAGAATGCTTGTAGAAGAGAAGAGAGTTAACCCAGGGTTGAACCTTGGAGTCCTTGGTGTTCTCTCAGTTTGGTTGTTGTCTTGCAAACATTTCACCTAGACCAGTGATGGCGAACTTATGGCACGCGTGCCACAAGTGGCACGCGGAGCCATTTGTCAGGGCACGCGAGGCGCTGCCCTGTCAGCTGGCCAGCGCGCATGTGCGCGCTGGCCAGCTGAGTTCACCTTTTTAAAATCTATTTTTCGCCTTCCCCAGGCTCCAGAGGCTTTATAGGAGCCTGGGGAGGGCAAAAAGAGTCTCCCCCGCCCCCCCGGAGGCTTCAGGGACCGTCCCTGAAGCCTTCGGAACGCTTAAAACCACCCTCCGAGCAAACCGGAAGTGACTTCCGGGTTGCTCGGAGGGTCGTTTTAAACGTTCCGAAGGCTTCAGGGACCGTCGGGAGGCTTCCCTGACGCCTTCGGAGCGCTTAAAACCATCCTCAGAGCAAACCTCACTTCCGGTTTGCTCGGTGGGTGGTTTTAAGCGCTCCAAAGGCTTCAGGGACCGTCTGAGGCTTCCCTGATGCCTTCGGAGCGCTTAAAACGACCCTCCGAGCAACCTGGAAGCACTTCTGGTTTGCTCGGAGGGTGGTTTTAAGCGCTCCGAAGGCTTCAGGGACCATCTGAGGCTTCCCTGATGCCTTCAGAGCGCTTAAAACGACCCTCCGAGCAACCCGGAAGCACTTCTGGTTTGCTCGGAGGGTGGTTTTAAGCGCTCCGAAGGCTTCAGGGACGGTCTCTGAAGCCTCCTATAAAGCCCCTGGAGCCTGGGGAGGGCGAAAAAAGCATGTAAAAATGGGGGGGTCGTGCGTTTTCGTGCATGCGCACTGGGGGTCGTGCGTTGCATTATGGGTGTGGCACGCCCGCACTCAACCCCCTGCGCTCCCCCCACTTGTGGCACGCGAGCCAAAAAAGGTTCCCCATCACTGACCTAGGCTCATCTGCAAGCAAACAACCACCGTATTTTTCAGAGTATAAGACACACTGGAGTATAAGACGCACCAAGGTTTTGAAGAGGCAAATTTTTTAAAAAAGTTTTTGCACTCTGCACACCTCCCAAAAACGGCCTGGTTTTTTTTTTTTTTTGGTGAAAAAATGAATAGCCCTTAGGAGGCTTGTTGAGTGCTCCTGGGGGGGGGGGGGAGATGAGCAAAATACAGTCCTTTTTTCCTGAAAATGGGCCCTTTTTTACCAAAAAAAAGAGCATTAGGAAGCTTATAGAGTGCTCCTGGGGGGGGGGGGAATTGAGCAAAAAACGCCCCATTTTTGCTCATTCCCAGGAACTCTCTGAAAGCCTCCTACAAGTTATGCATGACTATTTTGGTGAAGGGGGAGGGGTTTCAGGACGCAAAAATTTGCTGTATTCGGTATATAAGAAGCACCCAGATTTTCAGCCTCTTTTTGAGGGGAAAAAAGGTGCGTCTTATTCTCTGAAAAATACGGTAAGCCCAGAGAGCACTAAGGACTCCAGAAACAAGAATGCCTTTGCTCCTGTAACCTCTTGCTGAAATTGCTGACAGTTCTAAGGGTCCAACACAAACAACCCTATTAGGGCTTTCACTTTCTAGTTACTTTGTCCCTGGGAAGGTTAAGCAACAAAGAGAGTAGGGAGGTTCTTATTGAATCCACTTTTTTCCTGCTTTGACTTTTGTAAACACAACATACTAGAGCCGTGATGGTGAACCTATGGCACACATGGCGGAAGTGGCACACAGAGCCATCTCTCCAGGCACACCAGCCATTGCCCATTGCTCTTCCGGGTGCTGGCGTGCACATGCACGGTGGCCAGCTGGTCTTCACGTGCGCAGGAGAAACAGAAACCAGAAGACCAGGTGACCACCACACCTGCGCATGCCGGAAACCAGAAGCTCAGCTTCCCAACATGAGCACTGCTCTTCCAGTTTCCAGCACTCCCACACGTGCACGCCAGGGAGCTGCTCTTCTGGTTTCCGATGCTCCCCCACATGTGCACTCCCATTTCGGCAATTGGTGCCAAAAAGGTTTGCCAACATTGTACTAGAGCAGGGGTCAGCAAACTTATACACTCAAAGAGCCACAAAGGTCCTAACCGGAAGCCCCCTGTTCAATTCTGGAGCTGACCAGAAGTCTGGCTCCCCCACCATAGAGTCTCCTCCTAGTGTGGCATCCTTTTTCCTCTACCTGTCCTAACCGAAGGTCCTACCGATTGTGGAGCTGACCGGAAAACCCGCCCCTTGCCATAGAGTCTCCTTTTGGCACACCCTGCTTCCCCCTCCCCCAAACCGGAAGCTCCTCTCAAAATCGTGGTGCCGACTGGCAACAGGGAGCCGCAGCAGAGAGATGAAAGAGCCACATGCGGCTCCCGACTTGCAGTTTGCTGACCCCTGTACTAGAGTGTGCTTGTTTTCAGTATAATTTATCTGGATGCCCCACCAGGGTTAATATCCCGCTAGATCATAAATCATAATATACAAACCTAACAACTAAGATGACATGACACACTTAAGCCTTAAGCCTGGAAAACTGCATTATTGCTCAATGTAATGTGTGAACAAATCTGACGTTTGATGTGGTGTTTTTTTTTTTTTAATCCTAGGCTGCTGCTGGGTTTATAAAGTTTGGGACATATGGTTGACAATATGTTCATTTATTTCCCATTGTTTCAACCAAAACAAAAGGTGTTTTGAAAAAACACCCAAAGCCTGCTACACATATTTTCTTTTTGCTCACTAGGAAAGAGCGTCTCTACAGGTGTGGGAACTTCTTGTTGCTCAACAAACAGAATGTGTCAAGCCATCTCATAATTGCTCATAATTAAGGTAAAGGTAAAGGTTCCCCTCGCACATATATGCTAGTTGTTCCCAAATCTAGGGGGCGGTGCTCATCTCCATTTCAAAGATGAAGAGCCAGGGCTGTCCAAAGACGTTTCCATGGTCATGTGACCTGCATGACTAAACGCCGAAGGCACACGGAACGCTGTTACTTTCCCACCAAAGGTGGTCCTTATTTTTCTACTTGCATTTTTACATGCTTTCGAACTGCTAGGTTGGCAGAAGCTGGGACAAGTAACGGGAGCTCACTCCGTTACGCGGCGCTAGGGATTCGAGCCGCCGAATTGCCAACCTTTCTGATTGACAAGCTCAGCGTCTTAGCCACTGAGCCACCGCGTCCCTCATAATGGTAATTATTGCCACCTAAATAATATGATACTCATTGCCATTTGTGAATTACAGGAGGAAGCCGCACACACAAAACCTTCTTAGAAGGCTTTTGAGCAGATGGAGAGGCCACCAATAAGCAACCACAACATTCACATACATTTCTAGCCATAAATATGTGCGCACTCAGAACTCCAGCTGTAGCATAAAGCGTTTGGCGCTATGACTGCATTCCAAAAGGGAGCTGCTAGGTCAGCTGTAAGGGCCAGAGGTAGACCAGTTGCCAGAAGAATCAAAATCCAGAGCTCAACGGAACTGAATTTGTGTCCAGGAAAACAAACATGGCCATGTTTCGCTTTTTGGAAGGAGACGAAGGGATGAAAAGAAGGGAAGTTAAGGAGATGGGATGTGTGGGGCACAAGGGAAGCCACAATAGCATGGAAGGATCCCTCTTGAGGTTGCAAAAGCCGGCATAGTAAGACTTGCAAAGAGCACAATCAATTACGCTAAGCTAAACAGCAATGTTGGGAGTAAAACAAAGGGAAGGGGGAGGGAAGGGGTGGGAACAACTAACTTTTAACTTCTTTTGTCTCTTGTCGAGGCCTCCCTCCCCTCGCTGGAGCCTGGCTATTCAGAGCCAAATTATGTTGAGCAAACAGAATGAAGAGGCTGGTGCTGGAGAAGAAAACAAGGAGCGAAAGAGGTTGCCTTCATCCCGGCACGTCAGCAAAATTGCTGCCCAACCTCATCAAGCTTGGGCCGCTGATGGCTGCCACGGGGAGCCGGACCTACCTCCTCTCTCCATTGCTCTCCACAAAGGCTGGGGATTTCAGCGTCTCTGGGAAGGGCCCGTTTTGGAATTTCACAGTCCAGGCTTCGCCTTTTGTTTATCCTGTCAGAACAAACATCCCCGGGTTTTTGGCTTGGTCAAAATGGAGGGTCAAAGGAAAACAAGGAGATTAAGGCCTTCTCCCCACCCTCCTCCAGCCATCTCTGGGATGCTGAGGTCAGCTTTAGAGTAATACGTGTGCAAATTAAAATAAAGATAGGGCTCACTTATCCCCTTAAGGAACAATGTTGCCTTTGTTCTCAAGATGTTGAGACTTTGGAAAAAGTTCAGAGAAGAGCAACTCATATGAGGAAAGGCCTGGAGACTAAACCTTATGAAGAACGGCTGCAGATTTTGGGTCTGGCTAGTCTAAAGAAAAGAAGAATTAGGGGTGACATGATAGCACAATATTCCAGTATTTGAGGGGCTGCCACAAAGAACAAATTATTCTCCAAAGCACGGAGGGCAGGATAAGAAACAATGGATGGAAACTGATCAAAGAGAGAAGCAACCTGGGATTCAGGAGAAACTTCCTAACAGTGAGGACAATTAACCAGTGGAACAGCTTGCCACCAGAAATCGTGGGTGCTCCATCACTCGAGGCTTTTAAGAAGAGACTGGACAGACATTTGTCTAAGATGGTAAAGCCAGAAAGGTTGGGGACCCCGATCTACATGGCTGGGAGGCTGGAGATCTTGAGTCACCACCTCCCCCAAATGAGCTCAGAAGATCAGAAGGCCTGTTGACGGTTCCATCACCAAGAAAATTTGACCTCAGGGACCCATAATTTGGCCTCCCCACTGGTGTTCTCCCCGTGGTGGGACTTCTTGCCCTGCACATCCAAACTACTTCCTTGCCCCTTTTGAATTTTTGCATTAGGCAGAAAAATAATAATAAAATCATGGATTTGATGATGAGTACTATTTGTATATTATTTTAAAAATGAATGCTACGCTTTAAATATAGAGTAAGAGTTAAACGTAAATTTCACCTAGATTGGTTATAAAAGAAGTTTGAAGCCATTTTTTGAGTAACTTTGTTTTTTCTGTATTTTTATTTTATTTAATTGCGCTTCTTTCTGTAATGTCTCTTTCTTTCTATGCACACAGATACAAAGACACACAGACAGAGGTACAGAGAGTGAATGAGAAACAGAGAGAGAGAGAAAAAAGAGAAAGAGAGAGAGAAGAGAAAAACAGAGAGAGAAACAGAGAGAAAGAAAAAGAGAGAGAGAAAAAAACAGAGAGAGAAACAGAGAGAGAGAGAGAAAGAGAGACAGAGAAAGAGAAAGAGAGACAGAGAGAGAGAGAGAAAGGGAATGAGAGAAACAGAGAGAGAGAGAGAAAGAGAGAGAGCTTCTCCATTGACTTTGCTTGTCAGGAAGTCACAAAAAGGTGATTACGTCCCTGCAACCGTCATAAATATGAGTCAGTTGTCAAGTATCTGAATTTTGATCACTTGATGTTGTAAGTGTGAAAAACAGTCATAAGTCACCTTTTTCAGTGCGCTGTAACTTTGAACGGCCACTCAAACAAACAGTTGTAAGTCGAGAACTACCCATAGAGAAGACAAGATGTTTTTCTTATCGGTGGGGGAAGGGGGATGGGCTAAATCCCACAGTGTACGCATATGCGTGGTTGGGAAGTTGCAAGGTTTGCCTCTCAAGGGCAACGGACCAGGGCTTTGTTATCTATTTACATTTCCCATATGGAACATATATATTGTAATTTCAGGCAACGATCCAAACTATGAATCTACATGATATTATAAAAGGACCTGCAGCTGCTAGTTGGAGAGAGGAAGAAGAAAGTCCAGATTAGGGGTTTGCCTCTTACTTATCCACTAGGTAAAGGCAAAGGTTCTCCTCACACATATGTGCTAGTCGTTCCGGACTCTAGGGGGCGGTGCTCATCTCTGTTTCAAAGCCGAAGAGCCAGCGCTGTCTGAAGATGTCTCCGTGGTCATGTGACCGGCATAACTAACATGGAATGCGGTTACCTTCCCACCAAAGGTGGTCCCTATTTTTCTACTTGCATTTTTACGCGCTTTCGAACTGCTAGGTTGGCAGAAGCTGGGACAAGTAATGGGAGCTCACTCCGTTAAGCGTTAAGCGGCGCTAGGGATTCAAGCCGCAGAACAACTGACCTTTCTGATAAACAAGCTCAGCGTCTTAGTCACTGAGCCACCGGGTCCCTAGGTTATCTACTAAGGTCACCTTTGTACCTCTAGATAAATGAATAGAACTGCTCATGATGTTCTCACGTAAGTTCAAAGGGAATTAGGTAGAATCAGTTGCTGTTAAGGTTGGTTGGCTCCGATTACTACTAGGTAGGTATCAGGTAGGAAAGGCTTCCTGCGTTTCTCTTGGGGGGGGGGTTCCGCAGGAAATTGGGAAAACTTTCACACCTTCCTGAAGGACCTCAGGAAAAGAATGTAAACGGAAAGGGAGAAATGCTATCTTCCCTTTCCCCCTGTCCTAATCACGCAGTCACACGCAGAGTGTGTTGGGAGAGGGGTAGGAAAGAGGCAACTTACACGAAGAGGCTCCTCACGGGTTCTGCCCTAATCCTTTATTTATTTATTTGTCAGTCGTTTACAAGATAATAGGTATAAGAATAAACATGAGTATGAATGAAATGGATTATGAGTAAATGGAGAGAGTGGAACAGGGACGGTAGGCCCGCTGGAGGGGCTATGCATGCCCCCTTACAGACCTCTTAGGAATGGGGTGAGGTCAACAGTAGACAGTTTGAGGTTGAAGCTCTGACGGTTTGAAGCTGTAACAACAAAGTCAGGTAGTGCATTCCTGGCGTTGACCACTCTGTTGCTGAAGTCATATTTTCTGCAATCGAATTTGGAGCAGTTTACTTTGAGTTTGTATCTGTTGTGTGCTCTTGTATTATTGTGGTTGAAGATGAATTAGTCATTAGGCAGTGTAGTTCTAGGTTGTCCAAGCCCAACATTTCAAGCCTGGGGGTGTTGGGTATTCTGTTGTGAGCAGAGGAGTATAGTACTCTTCTCGTGAAATACCTCTGGACTTGCTCACTTGCATTAATGTCTTAAATTAATTAATTGTATTAATTAATTGTATTAATTGTCTGGGGGAAGGGGACAAGGTCTGAAAAATGGTTGATTTACCCCAGGGGTGAAGTCCAGCAGGTTCTGGAGAACTGGTAGTGGAAATTTTGAGTAGTTCAGAGAACTGGCAAATGCCACCTCTGGCTGGCCCCTGAGTGGGGAGGGAATGGGGATTTTGCAGTATCCTTCTCCTGCCCACCAAGCCATACCCCCAGAACCGGTAGTAAAAAATATTGGAATTTCATCACTGATTTACCCTTGAAAAGAGCGAGGCAGTTTAGGGAAGAGACTCCCCAGAACGTAGAGGAGAAACGTGGAGCAAGATTTGCAGAGAAACTTGAGTGTGCAAATCTGTTCGTTGCAAAAAAAAAAAAAAAAAAAAAACCACCAAAAAAACCCAACAACGCATAAACAGAGCCCACCATAATTGATGCCAGACCTTCCACCGAGCGAGACAAAAGACTCCAGCTCGCCTTGGGGACTTGTCTGCAGAGCAGGTCCTCCCTCCCTAACCCAACCGCCTGCCTTCACTTCCATCTCCGACACCCGCCCGTCCCTCTCTCCCTCCTCTGCAAATTAAGCAAGTCCATAAAAATTAATCAATGATGTCGAGAAGGGGAGGGGGAAAGGCGGACGGGGGGGGAGGGAGGGCAAGGGCTCTGGATTCAAGGCTAGCCCCTCCAAGTAAGAAAACACCTTCCTGGCTGCAGACTCCCGTCAAAACAGAAGAGAGTCCTAAATTAACAACGTGTTTAGAGGCAGGCTCAGATGGGCTTAGTTTCCCTTACTGGGATGGGAGGGAGGGAACATATCTCAATGTCAGAGAATAAAATCAGTTCCAGGAGGGGAGAGGGCTGGTCGAAGACCCACCACCCAATAAACGGCAGAAACTGTAATGAGCAGCCACACAAAAAAAGAAACGGCTGCAATCCGTCAGCTCCTTCGCGCCTCCCCGCATTTAGGCTGGGACTCTCACACTTCCACTCCTTCCTGTAAGGCAGGGGTGTCAAACTCAAGGCCCCGGGGGCTGGATCCGGCCCACAGGGTGCTTAAATCTGGATGCGCAAAACTGGCTAAGGTGACTGAAAGGGAACGGGAAGTAAAATGGCTGAGATTAAATGAGATTTGGATTTTGGATTTTGAGTTTAAACCCACTCCTGCTCCTTTTCTCTCCAGTCTCCATGTGGCTTGACACAGAGGCCTTCTGGCTCCTTCAAATGAAGTTGCAAATGGAGGCATCTTCTCCTGCCCCCCCCCCCCTTTTCGAAGTGCATGCCCATCAGATCACAGCCCACTAAGATTTATGCCTGTTCTTGCATTCCCTCTCCTCCAAAGATGACTTCCTATAAGGACCAGGGGTGACATGATAGTGGTCTTCCAATATTTGAAGGGCTGCCACAGAGAGGAAGGGGTCAAGCTATTTTCCAAGGCACCCAAAGGCCAGAGAAGGAATCATGGATGGAAAGTGATCAAGGAGAGATTCGACCTGGAAATAAGGAGGAATGTTCTGACAGTGAGAACAATCAACCAGTGGAACAGAAGTTGCCTTCAAAAGTTGTGGGAACTTCATCACTGGAAGCTTTCAAGAAGAGACTGGACTGCCATTTGTTAGAAATAGTGTATGGTCTCCTACATCATGTCTGACTGTAGGTAACCTACAAGTTCCCTTTGAAGTCTTCTATTCTATTCTATTCTATTCTATTCTACGCTACTCTAAACTACTCCACACCACTCTATTCTATCCTCTTTTATTGTATTCCACTCTACTCTACTTTACTCTACTCTACTTTCTATTCTATTCTATTCTATTCTATTCTATTCTATCCTATCCTCTTCTATTGCATTCTACTCTATTCTACTATTCTATTCTATCCTATCCTCTTCTATTGTACTCTACTCTACTCTATTCTGTCCTATTCTATTCTACTCTACTCTACCTCTATTCTATTCTATTCTATTCTACTCTACTCTACTTCTATTCTATTCTACTCTACTCTACTCTACTCTACTCTACTCTTTTCTTCTCTACTCTACTCTACTCTACTCTATTCTATGATGGTAATGGAGATAGACTTCATCTCGGTCCAATCATGCGGGGGGGGGGGGGGGCGGCGTTGCTGTAAATCCTCAGCGAGGCAGTTGGGTGAGGATCGGGTGGCTGAAGGAATGGCAGGGAACAGGAAGAAATTACAAGGGCATCTGGAAAGGATTCATTCCAATCTTCCTTTAATCCACCCCGGGTTTTTGAAACATTAACTGTTACCCCTGCCATCCCAACTCCGGCATCTCAAAGACTAGAGCATGTGTGTCCAACATGAATGTCTCATCATGAAGCGTCCCTCTGTAACTCTGTTACTGGGGCGCAACCTCAGTAACTTTTAAGACCTATGGACTTCAACACCCAGAATTCCTCAGCCACCCTGGCTGGCTGGGGGATTCTGGAAGTTGAAGTCCACAGGTCTTAAAGTTACTGAGGTTGGACACACACACACACACAGCCCTTGGACTATAAGCAGTGTTTCTCAAACTTGGCGACTTTAAGTCCTGTGGACTTCAACTCCCAGAATTCCCCAGCCAGGGATTCTGGGAGTTGAAGTCCGCAGGACTTAAAGTCGCCAAGTTTGAGAAACACTGGACTATAGGAATGATGTACATTCACATCCCATCTTTGGAAATTCCACCTGGCGCGTTTATTGCAGGGCTAAAATTGCTAGATCCGAGGATCCGAGATTTGATCCGATACAGCTTTTCTGAAGATGAAATTTGTCAGTTAAAGAGCTCAGGTTTAAAACCAGCTTCGTTCTTACCAAGGAAGGGATCCATTTCGAAGCTTAAAAACTGTTTACTGTCAAACCTCAACTCGCGCCATTTGGTAACCAGGTTGTGTGGGGGGGGGGGGGGGGAATACGCAAGCACCACGAATCTTATTAGACTGAAAACACTTTTTTGGGGAACGCTGGGAATTAGACCTCGTGGTCAGAAGGTTGATCCCAAGTAGTTTCAATTGCAAAATTCCAAACACTTCTTCATTCTAAAATTTAAAAAGGGATGTTACTTACATGTATTCGATTTGGGAATAGATCTATGCCAGTTCAATTATGAAATCAACAGTTTTATTAATCCTAATCATTGCCCAAGTAAGCCAAAAGTGATTTTTTGGGGGGAGGATTGGAAGGGTTCTTTCTCCTCAACAGCATTTTATAGGAATGTAGCTTTAAATAGTAATGAACCCAAAATAACTAAAGTCATTTTATTGGGGGGGGGGGGAATCAGTTTATTATATTTTCATGTAAAATACCTTTTTCAGAGATGCAGGAAAAGGGAATATCTCAATTTGCATTAGGATTCAGGAAGCAAACGGCTGTTTTGAAGAATATCAATACTGTACCCATACATATTTCTTCTCCGCTTCCCTCTCTTTCCCTCTCTCCTACTCCTCTCCTCTCGTCCATTTCCCCCCTCTCTTTCCTCTTCTCTACTTCCCTCTTCTTACTTCTCCTTCCTTCTGCTCTCCCCTGGACTTTAACCCTAACACTAACCCATACGCATTTCTCTACTACAATAGAGATTACATATCTTCCTCAAATTAGAGGCGTTGATTTGGAGGAGGATCCACATTTTACGGGGCGGGGGAGGGAACCAGGATTTTGGCGCGGGGGGGGGGGAATACCCAGACAACCAGCCAATGTCTGAAACCGTGTGAGGTTGTTTCCATAAACTGTTACGGCAGTTCACTTATCTGAACGGATCAAAATGTGCGAATAATGATCGCTCAAAGAATAGATGCGTATATCACCTTCATCGTGATGGTATCCTAACTCGAATGTTCAGACGTAGTTTGTCATTAAATCGACCCGACACCGAACGTATCAAGAATCGATAAAAGATCCGCTTTATTCTTGAGCGAGTTTGGAGAGTCGAGTGTGGCTTCTCGGTTAGAGAGTCATCAAGTTTGATATTATAGGATCGCGCGCATTTCTACAAAGGCTCTTCTGAGAGTCTGGGCTACTTTTAAACTCCGATCCATCTGCCCGGGTCCCCAGAAAAAAATGTTATTTGTTTCCTAGTATGATTTGATAGCTTATTAGTAACCTCAACTATCACTAAGTGCTGGAGTCACTAAGTGCTAAGTCTTTTTATTCGTGTTGAATGTATTTTATTCTCTTATGTATACTGAGAGTATATGCACCAAAGACAAATTCCTTGTATGTCCAATCAAACTTGGTCAATAAAGAATTCCTATTCTATTCTATTCTATTCTATTCTATTCTATTCTATTCTATTCTATTCTATCCCAATTCAAATTCCAATTCCAATTTCAATCCGCTCCATTCCGTTCCATTATGTTCCATTCCATTTCTTCCATTCCATTCCATTCTCCTCCATTCCATTCCATTCCATTCCATTCTATTCTATTCTATTCTATTCCAATTCCAATTCCAATTCCAATTCCAATTCCAATTTCAATCCGCTCCATTCCGTTCCATTTCATTCCATTCCAATTCCAATTCCGATTCTAATTCCAGGATGGAGAGGGAAGGGAAGGGAAAGGCTGCAAAAAAAAAAAAAGGGGGGGGGGATCCTTGAAAAACCTCGGCCTGCCTCCCCTTCTCCTGCCAGCCACGGGGGGGGGGCGTGGTTGCCCCATCCCCCAGTGGGTCCATTTGCCCTTCCCTGGAGTTTCTTGCATAGCTTTTTCCAGCCAGGATAAAATGGGCACCCAGCGGCGCCCGTGGGGAGAAGGGAGGGCAGGGATTTTGTTTAAGGTCCACCCGCTGGGGCGCCCCTCCCTCCAGCAAATGGCCAGGCGACGCTTGGATGCTGGGAAGAAGACGCGCAGGACTCTCCCGCCCCCCGGCACATCTGGTGCGAATATTCCCTGCTTTCTATCAACTTCCAGTTCCCCAGATAAGGGAGGAAAAATATACAGCCAGGCTGGCGAGGAGAAAGGGGAGAGAAGGCCATTCGCCTCTTGTTCCTCAGGTCCACAGACGGGTCTCCCTCCCTCCCCTCTCCCTCCCCCCTCCCCATCCCAGCTCATCTCCAATCTTCCAAACAGGATGCCTATGGAGATTCTCAAGTCATGCAGGTCAGGGTTGTTCTAAAGGTGCTTTTCCCCCCAAGAGGCATTGAAAATCTTTTGCTTCTCTCATCCTTTCTTCAGCAGAGCTTTGAAGAGGTTTTGCTTGAATAGAATAGGATAAAATAGAATGTAGAATATAGAATAGAATAGAACAGAATATAGAATAGAATTTAGAATTTGGAATTTGGAATTTAGAATATAGAACAGAACAGAAAAGAACAATATAGAATATAGAAGGGAAGAGAATATAGAATAGAAGAATAGAATAGAATAGAACAGAATATAGAATAGAATAGAATAGAATAGAATATAGAATATAGAACAGAACAGAACAGAAAAGAACAATATAGAATATGGAAGAGAATATAGAATAGAAGAATAGAATAGAGTCCCTTTTGGGAGAGGGGGCGGTCTATAAGCACAAATAAAAGTAAAGTAAAGTAAAGTAAAGTAAAGTAGAATAGAATAGAACAGAATAGAATAGAACAGAATATAGAATAGAATAGAATATAGAACAGAACAGAAAAGAACAATATAGAATATGGAAGAGAATATAGAATAGAAGAATAGAATAGAGTAGAATATAGAATATAGAAGAGAATATAGAATAGAATAGAATTCTTTATTGGCCCAGTGTGATTGGACACACAAGGAATTTGTCTTTGGTTCAGATGCTCTCCGTGTACATAAAGAAAAATAAAACAGAATACATTCATCAAGAATCATAAGATACAACACTTAGTTGAAGAGGTTTCTTCAGCTCTGCTGTGGAATGGATGAGAAGAACGTCTTCAAAGAAAAATCCCAGAAAGTCCAGGGGCCTCTTAAAAAACAAAAAAGCCCCTTTGGGACTTCCAAACAGGAGTCGGTGGGGGGCGTGGGCGTGTCTTGCGCTTCCCCGAAAAGCCCTGCACTTCCTTTTAAAAGCGGGGCGCAAGAAGACCCCACACCAACCATCTCCCCCAATTTATCTTTCACCCCGACAGCCGCAGAAAGGGGGCGTCCTCAAAGGGACGAACGACTCCTCCTGTCCTAATTCTGAGGACCCAGATGGTTGGGGGCACTAGGCTGACTCTGTAAACCGCTTAGCGAGGCCTGTATAAACACTGTGGAGTGGTATATAAGTCTAAGTGCCATTGCTAATTTTCCTAATTTCAGCATCAGGACCCCCACACATTTCCAAAGCGTCGGGTCCTGATTAGGAACCACCAAGAGACGCCAAACGGCTTTCCAATTTCCCCGCCTCCCCCCCCCCCCCCAAACCTCTTGATTCGGATTTATGGGGAACCGGGAAGCTAGTCTGGATCAGCTTGCGCTATTCTGCATCCCTTACACCAGGGGTGTCCAAACTTGAGAACTTTAAGACTTGTGGACTTCAATTCCCAGAATTCCCCAGCCAGCATGGCTGGCTGGGGAATTCTGGGAGTTGAAGTCCACAAGTCTTAAAGTTCCCAAGTTTGGACACCCCTGCCTTACACGCTCTTCTAATGGATCTGCACGGCGCTGATCTCGCTTGGTTGCCTTAGCTTAGTGGATCGCCGCCAAGGCGTTACTCCAATCCGAGGATCCAGTTGCAACCAGGAGATGCTTTTCTTTCCAGTTTTTCTGCCTCCCGTCCCGTTTTCCTCTCGCCTCCTTATCCTGCTTATCTTCCCCGCTCTGGTTTCCAGAGCAGGAGGGAATTTCCATCTGGCTCTGAGAAAGAGATCCGGGAACAAAACTCTTCTTTATCTCTCTCCCTCTCTCCCCTCTTTCCCCCCAAAGGCAGGGGGCTTAACCTGGGCCCGAGCTTAGTGCCAGGGATGGGCAGGTCGGAGGCACTCACTGATCTCGAGCGGGACCAAGAGGAGCTGCGCGCCGGGCGCTTTTCGGAGGAAGCCGAGGAGAAAACTCCAGAGTGGTTAGGGGTTAGCTCCCGAATGCTAATCCTGCCTGGGTCTCCCCAGGGGTAAGGAGCCTCGAGGCGGACTCTCCAGGGCGCCCGAAGGAGGAGGGCAAGGTTAATGCCCGAGGGGCTTTCTGACCGTGAACGCGATCCTCTGGTTGGCCAGCCACGTTTTTCCAACTTCGCCGCTAACAAGTCCTAGCGGGCTGGTCGAATTGGGTTGCAAGAGAACTAACCTCCCTTCCTTCCCTCCCTCCCTCCCTTCCCCAAGGTAAGCGGCCCGAGCCACACATAGCGTGATGGTTGAATCTACCTACCTACCTACCTACCTACCTACCTACCTACCTACCTACCTACCTACCTACCTACCTACCTTCCTTCCTTCCTTCCTTCCTTCCTTCCTTCCTTCCTTCCTTCCTTCCTTCCTTCCTTCCTTCCTTCCTTCCTTCCCCCCACCAAGGTAAGTGGGCTCAGCCACACAAGTCATAGCGGGATGGTCGAATCGAGATGCTACAATTCCTTCCTTCCTTCCTTCCTCCCTCCCCCAAAATAAGCGATCCGAGCCACACATAACGTGATGGTCGAATCTTCCTTCCTTCCTTCCTTCCTTCCTTCCTTCCTTCCTTCCTTCCTTCCTTCCTTCCTTCCTTCCTTCCTTCCTTCCTTCCTTCCTTCCTTCCTTCCTTCCTTCCCCCCACCAAGGTAAGTGGGCTCAGCCACACAAGTCATAGCGGGATGGTCGAATCGAGATGCTACAATTCCTTCCTTCCTTCCTTCCTCCCTCCCCCAAAATAAGCGATCCGAGCCACACATAACGTGATGGTCGAATCTTCCTTCCTTCCTTCCTTCCTTCCTTCCTTCCTTCCTTCCTTCCTTCCTTCCTTCCTTCCTTCCTTCCTTCCTTCCTTCCTTCCTTCCTTCCTTCCTTCCTCCCTCCCTCCCTCCCTCCCTTCCTTCCTTCCTTCCCAAAGGTAAGTGGGCTGAGCCACACAAGTCATAGCGGGATGGTCGAATCGAGATGCAACAGTTCCTTCCTTCCTCCCTCCCTCCCTCCCTCCCTCCCTTCGTCCTCCCTCCCTCCCTCCCTCCCTTCGTTCCTTCCTTTCCTTCCTTCCCCAAGGAAAGCGGCCCGAGCCCGCTTGCTTTCTTGCGGCGCTGCCTCGCAAGGCTGCGCTTTGCGTCTAAACTCTAAACCCTACGGTATCCTGTCCGCCGGTCAAACAAGGGGGCTGCTGTTCCCGAGCGCGCCCTCCTCCTCCTCCTGCAGAAACAGATGGAAGCAATAGAGAAGGCAGCGCTGAAGCTGCGGGAGGGGAAAGGGGGAGCCAAGGGCCGCGGGCAGTGGGAGTCCAGAAAGAAGTCGGGGGGGGGGGGGAAGGTGGAGATCTCTGCGGCTGGGCAGCGCCACAACCACGCGCGGGGTGTCCCCCTTTTACCCCCAACGTCAGGGATCCTGCATCCTGCACACTCTGGGGATGGGATGCCCGGCGGGTTTGGGGTAAGGATGCCCCGCGAGAGCATCCAGGATGGGGGGGGGGGGGATTTGCCAAAGACGCCGACAGGGCAGAAAGCTTCCCCGCGAAGGAACCTAAGCATCCCCCCCTCTTCCTCCACTGATACGGCGGGTGGGGAAAGGAAGGGAGGGGGGGCTGGGAATGGACCCGCGCTGCGGTCTTTCGGTTCTTCTCTCTCTCCTCTTGGGGTTTCAGCTGCGCCTCGGCTCTCTTTCCTGGAGCTCGAGTGCCCCCTTGGTCCCCAAAGCTGAACAGCTCCCAGGTGCAAGAAGTTGCGCGCGCTCCATGCCTCATTTCCTACAAACTAGACAGAAAATCAACAGCAGCTCCCCCCCGCACAGACACACATTGACTCCCGGGATCCCATCTAAATCGCCTTGACCCTCCCCCAATCCCCCCAATCCTCTCTTCCCTTCCCTTCCTTCCCTTTTCTGTTTTCTCTTCCCTTCCCTCTCCCCTTCCCTCCCTTCCCTTCCCTCTTCCCTCCCCTTTTCTCCCTCTTTTCTCTTTTCCCTTCCCTTCCCTCTTTTGTCTTCCCTTTCCCCTTCTCCCTTCCCTTCCCTTCCCTTCCCTTTTCTCTCCCTCTTCTCTTTTCCCTTCCCTCTTCTTCTTTCTCTTCCCTCTTCTCTCTTCGCTTCCCTTTCCTCTCCCCTTCCCTTCCCTCTCCCCTTCTCTCTTCTCTCTTCCCCCTTCTCTCCCTCTTCTCTTTTCCCTTCCCTTCCCTCTTCCTTTCCCTCTTCCCTCCCCTTCCCTTTTCTCTCCTTCTTCTCTTCTCTTTTCTCTTCCCTTCCCTCCCTCCCTTCCCTTCCCTCTTCTCTCTTCCCTTCCATTTCCTCTTCCCTTCCCTTCCCATTTCTCTTCCTCTTCTCTTTTCTCTTCCCTTCCCTCTTGCTTTCCTTCTTCCCTTCTCTTCCCTTCTCTTTCCTCGCCTCTGCAGCGCGACTTCCACACTCGCTTTGCGCCAGGACAAGAGCCAAAGCAGAGCCACCCACCCACCCACTGGGGACGCTTGTCTTCCGCGCCAATTCCTCTTCGGACGTTGGTCGGATGGCTGGTTACTACCGCAAAGCTGAAAAGAGGAACCCGAGTAAACAAGCCTTTCTCCTCCTTCCAGCCCCACCTGAGGCCAACGATGCCTCTCAGAGGTGAGGGTTGCAACTCCCAGAGTGCCCCGACCAGCAGAGCCAGGGGGAAACTGACAGTTGTAATGCAACAGTGGGCACCGGTGGCGGATTAAGGCTCGCTGGTGCCCTAAGGACTGACAAATCTTGGTGCCTCCTTCCTTTGTACATACTGTACAAATCTTCATTGGTTCTCCCCCCCTCTCCTTTATCTCTCAATTTTGTGGTGCCCCCTTTGGTCCCGGTGCCCTAAGCACGTGCTTAGTCTGCTTAATGGTTCATACACCACTGGTGGGCACCGATTTGGGGGAAGTCTCCTCTTTCGCTCTCCCCAGTTCTCCCGCCTAAGTCCCCCCCCCCAAGCCCAGGAACCACTGACAATATGGATCAAGCACCTCCAGAAATATCTCAAATCTGCGCAGGCGTGGCCCTCGCTTGGGGGGGGGGACATTGCTGAGATGGGGGTCAATTGCGGAAAAAAAGGGGGGAAGGGTCAGGAATCTGCTCACGCTTCAGCGCAAGGGACCCCTCCCCGTGCCCAGTGCGTGCCATATGGTCAACCTCTTCCCAGCATGAACACGAGTACCAACACACGCGCGCACGCCCCCCTCCCCACCCCCAGTTCGAAGACGGAGTTTGGAAAGTTTGGCCGACCCCCCTCCCCCACCCCCCCACCCCGCCAGTTTAAGAGCTGGGCGCGGGGAGCCTCGGGAGTCACATCAGCGCGAGAAGCTTTTATTCTGGAAGAGCGAGAGCTGGGCATGGGGCTTGAGAGAGAGGGGGGCAAGGACCATTTCCTGACAACTCTTTACTTGAAACCTGGGATTCGTTGGAGCAGGATGGAGCCTAGAATTGAAGCCGCTCCGGCCGTCGCTTTCTGAGGCCGTCGCAGAGAGGGGGAAAGCCGGAGAAAGGAGAAGCAGGGATTCCTTTCTTGGATTTTTAAAAATTATTTTACAAATTGCATCGATTTTGGCGGTTACGGATTATTAACCAAGATTCAGGAAGGTAATGCATTTGGGGGTGTTTTTTCCCCTTCCTTTCCCCCCTTCTTTTTTCTCTCTCCGTCGCGAATTCTTTTTTGAGTTGGAGTCCAGCAAAATATATATATACATACATACATACATATATAAATCTTTGGATGAGATCCTGGGGGAAAAATATTAAAAAGAGCACCCGGAATTCAGGCAGGGAGGTTTGGTGGCTTTCCATTCCGCCCCCCGACGTCCAGTTTTGACAATTCGAACTTTTGGGGGTAATCAGAAGGAAGCCTCCCCCCTGCTTCGATCTAGAGGGCTCTCTAGATCCCAGGAGAATCGACTTTCTACCAGGGAGATCCCCAGAGAGCCTGATCAGGAGGCGCCGCGAAACGAAAGGTGAAATAGCCAGAATCGTTCCTGCTGAGGGAGGAGGAGGAGGAGGGAAGGAATCGGGCCCCTCGTTGTCCCCCATCGCTCGGGGGTCGGGGGGTCGGGAAGATCGTGCGGGGCAGCCCCGAGGCTGCGATGGGAGCGACCGAGCGGGGCTACAAGGAGAGAGAGCGAGAGCCGCGGATCCGCCGCCGTGTTGCGCTTTTTCTGGCCCCGCTGCGCCTGTCTGTTGCCCGACGGCTCCTCCAGCGAAAGGGGCTCCGCTTGGAGTCGAGGGTCGCCCCGCAGGAGGCCCTGCGCCGGCTGGGGTCTGGAGGGAGGCTGAGGCGCTGGCGGAAAAGCCGTTGCCTGCTCGGGCTGCGCTAATGACAACCAGATTTGGCAGAGGGGCCGCGGCGCGGCATTCTTGCAGCTGGAGGCTGGGGAGGGGGGCGGCGGCGGGCGGGCCAGGGCGTGGGGGGGGAGGGCTGCAGTGCCTGCCCCAAACTGGAGGGAAGCCCCCCTCGGAGCGTCTCTCTCTCTCTCTCTTGCCAGAGGGCAACAGAGGGGAGGCAGATGAATCTCAAATGCGGGGAAGGCGCCGCGGGAGCTTGGCCGAGCGGTTTAGGCTCGTCGGTATCTAGGGAGGCCGTCGGGCTGAGCGGTCGGGATTCGGGAAGCAGCTCGCAGCTTTGAGGAAGGTAAGCAACGAAGGGAGGGGCTTTTCTCAAATCTTCCTTTCCTTCCTTCTTCCTTTCCTGCCCTCCCCGCCCATTTATTCCAACGTTCTTGTCCCCCCTTCAACCCCTCATCCTTGCCATTTCGAGCTTTGATCTTTCTCTCTTTCTCCCCCGTTCCTAACTCTTCAGAAGACGCCCCCAACCGCTCTCAGAGACCCGACCGACCTGGCCGAGGAAGAGGCAAGATACCCCCTCCCCCGTCTCCTCAACCCGGCCTTACGCCGAGGGTGAGGTTACAAGTCGGTGGACCAGAGAAACTGGCGGGACGCGGGGATGGGAAGCTGGAGGAGGAGGAGGCTGATTCTGAGAAAGGCAGAGGGGCGCCTCGGGGTGCAAACTCTTTGTCGACGCCGTCTGGCGGGAAGTCTTGGGGGGATCTAGTTGGGGATCCACGGTTGGCGTTGGAACGGGGTTACCCAGATTCAAAGGGCCTAATCCGGCGGCAGGAGCAGAGCTGCCTACTCTGGGTCGGCTCAGCGGGATCGGAAGAGGGCCGACGGCTGCCTCCAGCCGGCTTCCCACCCTCCACTTCGGTCCAGCAGAGGCGGGGCGGCGAGGATTGACCGGAGCACCGCCTGGGTTTCCAGCAGCCGAGTCGAGAAGCGGCTCCTCCGAACCGATCCTGCGGGAGAGGATCCCAAAACGCGGGGTAGGAGAGAAAAGTGACGCGGCTGGGATGCAGCCCCAAAAGTGAGATTGCGTCCTCGTAGGCAGCCTGGTCTCCGCACCAGCCTCCTCTCCGGGGCCCGTTGTGCCTACCTACCTACCTACCTACCTACCTACCTACCTACCTACCTACCTACCTACCTACCTACCTACCTACCTACCTACCTACCTACCTACCTACCTACCTACCTACCTATCTATCTATCTATCTATCTATCTATCTATCTATCTATCTATCTATCTATCTATCTATCATCATCTTGGAACTGACCACTGCCCGTCTTGGAAAGAGCTGCAACGCGTTTTCTTTGAATCCCCCAGGGGAGAGACGCTGCCCAAATCTCTCTTGGCATTTCTACCCCCTTCCCACCGCACAACAGAGGGCGCGGACCCCCGACGCCCCATTAGCCCCCGAATCCCGGCATCCTCTAGTCCACTCTTAGAGAAAACGTCCTGGAGGGGAATCTCGTTGCTCTTCTGGATCTCAGGAGCGGCGATTAAGACACCCCCCCTCCCCATTCCCCTGTGGGACACCCCACTCCTCTCCACGGGACTGAAAAGCGCCCCTTCCTCCAAAAAGGGCCAACAACCAGGGTGGGATCTTCGCCTCTTCACCCACGGTCCTGCTGGGGCAAAAGGAGTGTCTCCCCCTGGCCGAAAGGCTGAGCTGCAACGGCGAGGGGATGGAGGCTCGCAGCTCTTTCAGCCAGGCAAGCACCCGGGTGAGTTTGGCTGGGGTGGGTTGGGGGCGCATGTGAGCCCCGTCTATAGGGTGATGTGTCCTCGGTTGT
This sequence comes from Natrix helvetica, assembly GCF_964273705.1. NCBI lineage: Eukaryota > Metazoa > Chordata > Lepidosauria > Squamata > Natricidae > Natrix > Natrix helvetica. The sequence continues at coordinate 64,753,903 of NC_138558.1, read as the reverse complement.
GGCTGCATCTCGGCAGGGTGTGTGTGTGTGTGTTACGCTGTAGTCTGCAGCTGGGCGAAGCCAGAGTCGGTTTCTGTGCCGTGCGGGAAGGAGGGAAGGGAAGGGAGTGTCCCAGATGTTTTGATTTTGCAATCCTGGCCAGGTTTCCCAAAGGCACTTTGGGAATTATTTAAAGGGAAAGGGGAGAGGGAGAGATCGGAATAAGTCATTATTTGCTTTTTAAGAGTTCGTTTCTCGGTCCTTTTTTTTTACAACCCGCTCTGGGAGTGGAAAGAGACGCCTGGACTTATTGCAAAAATGGGTTTCAGAAGCCAAGTGTAGGAGCCCAATTGTAGAGGAGGACTAACGGAAACGACGATTTCAGAGCGGTGGGTGGTAGGAACCAACACGTAGGGCCGCGTCCTTGTTTTTGCTGGGGACGAGGCAAGGAAAGCCACGCCGGTGAGGTGTGGCCTGCCTCGACTCGCTCCCTCTGCCAGCCTGTCTTTCTCCAAATATTTGAAAACGGGAAAGCTGACTCTCAGAAATGAATCCCCTTCAAAACTCCGGTCCTGAATCCGGAGCCGACGCAGCACGAGCTTAACAAGTAACAGAGTTGGAAGGGACCTTGGAGGCTCACGGCAGGAGACCTATACCAGGGATTCGAACCGCCGACCTTTCTGATAGACAAGCTCAGCATCTTAGCCACGGAGCCCCCTAGGTGGTGGGAAGAGGCGGCGTTTTGATCCGGATTCATTCCCTTGGGAAAGGCAATGCCCCGTAACGATTTTCCAGCCTGCACCCAACACGGAGAATAATTGGACTCTTTTCAATCTCTTCGGATGGAGAACTGGGCCTCTTGGAAATCTTCGCTTGGGTTGGTCCTTCTCTCCAAGTTTGCTTTGCCTCCGGATCTTGGCGAGTCCCAGAGAGAAGTCAAACGGCGTCATCGAAACGTCTGAAGGGCTGGCCGAGGCTACCGCGGGTGGTTACCAATAGCTTGGCACCCATTCGTCATAGTTTCCCCTCGAATAGAACGCGTTGACGCGGCGGCAATTTTCTCTTCTCTTCTCTTCTCTTCTCTTCTCTTCTCTTCTCTTCTCTTCTCTTCTCTTCTCTTCTCTTCTCTTCTCTTCTCTTCTCTTCTCTTCTCCTCTCCTCTCCTCTCCTTTCCTCCCCTCCTCTCCTCTTCTCTCCTCTCTTCTGTTTCCTGTCTTCTATCCTCTTTCTTCTCATCTCTCCTCTCCTCTCTTCTTTCCTTTCCTCCTCTCCTCTCTCCCCCCCTCTTCTGTTCTCTTCTCTCTCCTCATCTCTCCTCCTCTCCTCTCTTCTGTTTCCTCTCTCCTTCTCTTCTCTAAGATGGAAAAGCGCCTGCAACGGGGCAGCAAAAGAGCCCGGTAGATTCCGTGGCAAAATAAAATGCCAAGGAAGATGAACAGCCACAGGGGCCGGGGGTGAGGCTGGGTGGGTAGAAGAAGGATTGGGGATTCCCCGCCCCTTAATGGGGTAGCACTGGGCGAGGGGGGGGAACATGGGTTGGTTCCCCAGCTGCCAGAAATGTAGGCGCGTTAAGAGGAAGGACCCGAGATTTCTGGAGGTTTTGCTGAGATGGTTGTGTGATGTGGCGGGGCGGATAATCTGGATCTTGCCAGAGACTTGGAGTAAATTAGAAGAGCTCGGTCAGGGCAGTTTTTCGCCTTTGCGGTCCTCTGCTGCCCTCAAGCGACGGTTGTTGGGAATGGCGGGTCCATTGCATCCTGACAGTGGAAGGAGAATCATATGGCTATCGGAATTCCTTAGCCAAATGGGTCTACATTTTGATTTCGGGTCTCCTTTGCTTTCTTAAAAAAAAAAAAACCGGTTCAGAATCTCAGGAGCTTTGTTTTACGAGGGTTAGATCGACCGACGTGTATTGTTTTAGAAATGAAAAATTAGGATTGTTAAGAGTATTTATTTGACCCTGCAGAAGTGTTTCTGGGACCACACTTTGAAAACTGCTGCAGTCGTGAATCTGCCTTGTTTAAGCACACTGGCTTACACACACTCACTGCTTGCTGGCTGGGGAATGCTGGGAGTTGAAGTCCACACATCTTTAAATTGCCACATTTGAAACCATGTTGTTAGTCGTGAAGTCGTGTCTGACCCATCCCGACCCCATGGACAATGTTCCTCCAGGCTTTCCTGTCCTCTACCAACCTCTGGAGTCCATTTAAGCTCATGCTGACTGCTTCAGTGACTCCATCCAGCCACATTATTTTCTGTCGTCCATTCTTCTTTTGCCCTCAATCTTTCCTAGCATGAGGCTCTTCTCCAGGGAGTCCTTCCTTCTTATTAGTTGGCCAAAGTATTTGAGTTTCCTCTTCAGGATCTCGCCTTCTAAAGAGCAGTCAGGATTGATCTCCTCTAGGACTGACCGGTTTGATCGCCTTGCAGTCCAAGGGACTCGCAGGAGTCTTCTCCAGCACCAGAGTTCAAAGGCCTCCATTCTTTGGTGCTCAGCCTTTCTTATGGTCCAAATTTCACAGCCATACATTGCAACTGGGAAAAACATAGCCTTCACTATACGCACTTTTGTTGGCAGGGTGATGTCTCTGCTTTTTAGTCTGCTGTCTAAATCACTACACAGGCAAAGAGTTCATATTTTTTTCCTCATAGCTCTTTGCTAGTGGTTGCATGCATTTCTGCAGGCCAGATATGGCAATAACAGGTACCGTATGCCTCGACTTGCAACAATCCCTTTAGTGACTGTTCAACATTACAACGGCACTGAAAAAGGGGACTTATGACCATTTCCCACACTCATGACCGTTGCAACATCCACATGATCTACATTTGAATGCTTGACAGCTTTTTGCGCCTTGTGGTTCTCTGGGTTTTGTAGTTCAGTTGCATTAATGACGGTTGCAGTGTCTTGGGGTCATGGGATTCCCCTTTGCGACCTTCTAATAAGCAAAGTCAATGGGAAAGCCAGATTCCCTGAACAACTGTGTTTACTGTTAACTACTGCAATGGTTCACTTAACGATAGCGGCAAGGAAAGTCGCAAAATGGGACAAAACTCGAATGTCTTGCTTAGCAACCAAAATTTTGGACTCAGTTGTGGTCGTAAGTCGACACAATGTCAATGTCAAAGTCAATGGGGAAGCCAAATTCACTTAACAACCGTGTTACTAACTTAACAATGGCAGTGATTCACTGGACAAATGTGGCAAGAAACGTCATAAAATGGGGAAAAATATAGTTTGTTTGCTACAAATGGTGGGAAAACTAGTTACCCCACTTGTATAGCTAAATGTCTGTAGAGATTCTCGGTCATCCAGGACATGATTGTCCCAAAGGTGCTTTTTTCAAGAGACAACTGGACTTTCTGTTTTTTTCTTTTGAAGACGTTTCGCTTCTCATCCAAGAAGCTTCTTCCGCTCTGACTGGATGGTGGCAAATGGAAGGATTTATACTTCTTGCAAACAGCTGGTCATTTGCATCCTTTTTTATTTCCCCCCCCCCTAAGGTTTTTTATTTTTTAATACAAATTATACATATTATAGCAGGGGTGTCCAAACTTGGGAACTTTAAGACTTGTGGACTTCAACTCTCAGAATTCCCCAGCCAGCATGGCTGGCTGGGGAATTCTGGGAGTTGAAGTCCACAAGTCTTAAAGTTCCCAAGTTTGGACACCCCTGTATTATAGGAACAAAGAGTTGTCCGAGTCTTTTCTTTTACCTCCTCTCAATTATATTACACTTTTTACACCATAGTTTTGTTTTCACTTTCAGCCAACTTATTCTCTTCCATTATTTTCCATCTTTATATTTATTTTTTCTTAATACATAGACAATATCTTCAATTGCTCTTCAAAGTTACACCACATTTTCATTTCTTATTTTCCCCATTGGTATATTTTGCTATAAACAGCATGCATCCTCTAATTCAATTTAAGCACAGAGAGCATTTCTTTCAATTTTTTTCTACCATTAACAATATACTATCATTTCTTTATTTCTTAATTAGTTATGTAACAATAACAATCTTACTACTATTCTCTTTAGTTTACTAATGTAACTCTTTTTCCCTTTCTTCCTCTTTTAACCATTTTCTCTTGGGCTCCCCAAAACCCCAGTTTTAATTCTTTTCCTACTTCTCCTCCTTTCCCCTAATTTCTTGTTTTTCTTTTCCCTATTTTTTTGGTTATTGTATCTTTTCTTTAGAGTGTTTACTTTTATTATTCTAGTATCTTTCCCCAGGTTTTGCATCCTTTTCGAAGGTCATTGAAGCACTTGGAGATTTATCTGTGTCCTTACGGTCACCTGAGGCATATTCCTGTAATCTGCATTTCCTCCCCCCCTCTGGAAATCCATTCCTATTCAAAGGGAGTTCATCCCAAATTGTATAGCTAAAATCTGTAGAGATTCTCAAAAAATTGCAGATTATAGGAACCAGGGGCAGTACTCAGGTGACCCCGAGGACACAGATAAACTTCCAAATGCTTCAACGATCCTCTAAAAGGATGCAAATGACCAGCTCTCTGCAAGGAATATAATAAATCCTTCCATTCCTCACCATCCAGTCAGAATTGAAGAAAGATGAGAAGTGAAAGAAAGTCCAGTTGCCTCCTGAAAAAGTACCTTTGGGATAGTTACCTCACTAAAAATGAAAAAAGTTTGTGTTTGTATTTATTAGTTTGTCAAACATATACAAGATACTGTAGTAGTTATAAATATAAACATGGATATGAATGAAAGAAATGAATACAAATAAATGGGGACAGTAGGACAGGGACGGTAGGCACGCTGGTGCGCTTATGCATGCCTCCTTTATGGTCCTCTTAGGAGTGGGGCGAGACAATTTAAGGTTGAAGCTGTGAGGGTTAGAGGATGTAACAACGGAGACGGGTAGAGCATTCCAGGCGTTGACCACTCTGTTGCTGAAGTCGTATTTTCTGCAATCGAGTTTGGAGCGGTTTACTTTGAGTTTGTATCGATTGTTTGCCTGTGTATTATTGTGGTTGAAGCCGAAGAAGTCGTTGACAGGTAGGATGTTGTAGCAGACAATTTTGTGTAATGTGCTTAGGTTGGACCGTAGGCAACACAGTTCCAGATTGACCAAGCCCAAAATGTCAAGCCTGGTGGCCTAAGTGATTCCGTTGTGAGCAGAGGAGTGGAGTGCTCTTCTTGTGAAATACCTCTGGACACACTCAATTATATTAACGTCTGATATACAGTGTGGATTCCAGGCAGATGAGCTGTATTAAGTTTCCTCTTAAGTTCCAGTTATACTAATGTTGTTCTACAGCTAAAGGATTGTGCCACCAAGAAATACGAATGACTTCCATTTTAAAGTTGCAGTTTTCTAGCACATATTGTGTAGATAATCTGGAACCACTTAAAAACCTACCGCTACTTCTAGACAAAACTTTCAGTTAGTAATTCCCTTCTTTTCTATGGCTCAACACTGCCATCTGTTGGAATAAATGCACGCACATCAAACTGGAGAAACTATGCATAACGGGTTCTTCTTAATAAAACTCCAGAGGGCGGATAGAAGGGTGATGTTATTGGGAAGGAGAAATATGTTTTATTCATTATTCATTGCAGTTTTTTATAAGCACCCATCATCCTCAATCTTAGTTTGTTCTTTTTTCCCCTTCCCAAGTCAATTTTTTGACCAATAACACATCACATTGATAATGTTACTGTTAGAAGACAGCAAATAGATCAGAGGTGGTTTTCAGCCAGTTCTTACTGGTTCAAGTGAATGGTAGTGGTGGCGGCTGGACGCTCCACCCACCTGCCCCAACATAATGCACGACCTTCTGCGCATGTGAGCGCTCTCACATTTCCAAACTGGTGACAAAGGTAAGTGAATCCCACCACTGGAATAGATATACAGGTAGTCTCGGTTTATGACAAGAATTGGGAGTGGAATTTCTGTTGTAAATCATTGCGGTTGTAAGTTGAGACAGACCCGGTTTTTATAACACGTTTTAGGCTGCGTTAAGTGAATCCAGCTTTCCCAACGTATTGGTTGTTGTTGCTTTTTGCTGTAAATTGGCAAAAAAAGGTTGCAAATGGTGATCAGGTGACTGTAGGATACTACAACAGGTTGTAAATATGACCTACTTGCAAAGCACCTGAATTGAGTGACCACAAGGGTAGTATAATGGTTGCAAGTGCAATTAGTAAGTTACATTTTCTCAGGCCGCCGTCACTTTAAACTGTCGTTAAACGAATGGTTGTATGTTGAGGACTGCTTGTAATGTACTAATGGATTAAAGAGATGGATCTCCTGGAAAAAAAAAACCCAACCATCAATGCTTTTGAGTGGCCAATTCTACGTTCCAATCCTGTTGAGTTTGATGGATTTCATTTCAAAAAAGGTTGCACAGAACGGCAGCTCACTTGTGAGTCAGTATTTCTTTGTGAATATAAGTGTGTAAGAAAAACGCAAGAGGGGTTATGGTTTCTATTCTAAGAAATTAAAGAATGGCTGCTGTGGATTTATTTATTTTTAATGTTAATATTTAGATGTCGACTTGTTCATTTTTAGCAAGACTGGGCATATAGTGAATGAAATCTATGCTTCGTGGACAACCCATAATGAATGCAACTAATAAGAAATATCACTTATACGTTATAGATGATATAGATATAGATACAGATACTGTACATTATAAATGTATCTATATAGAAGATTCAGTTTTGGTCGCCACAATGTAAAAAAGATGTGGAGACTCTAGAACGAGTGCAGAGAAGAGCAACAAAGATGATTAGGGGACTGGAGGGTAAAACATATGAAGAACGGTTGCAGGAACTGGGTATGTCTAGTTTAATGAAAAGAAGGACTAGGGGAGACATGATAGCAGTGTTTCAATATCTCAGGGGTTGCCACAAAGAAGAGGGAGCCAAGCTATTCTCCAAGGCACCTGAGGGTAGAACAAGAAGCAATGGGTGGAAACTAATCAAGGAGAGAAGAAAGTTGGAAGTTGGAACATTGGAAGTTTTTAAGAAGATGTTGGATATTCATTGGTCTGAAGTGGTGTGTAGGGTTTCCTAGAAGAGTCCAACCCTTCCAAGGCCCCTCCCAACTCAGTTATTTTATTCTGTTCTATACAATATAAATGATATACATATAGATATATGCATATCATTTATACATATAGATTTCTATTATAGAAAGGTATGAAGAAGAAAAACATTGATTAGGATCTATCATTATAATGAATATAATTGGAAAGGCACATACAGCCCTTTATTAGATTAGGACTAAATTATCTCAGTGACCTTAAGCCAGCATTTATCAACCTTGGAAACTTGAAGACTTTATGGACCTGGATTCCCAAAATTTCCCAACAAAGCATGCTGGGTGGGGAATTCTGGGAGTTGAAATCTACGCAATTTGAAGTTGCCAAGTTGAGAAATGCTGGCCTAAGCTATTGTATTTTTCAGAGTATAAGACATATCAAGGGTTTGAAGAGGCAAATTTTTTGCCTCTGCAAACCTCCCCAAAATGACCTGTTTTTTTTGCAAAAACAGGCCAGTTTTTTGTCAAAAAAAAAAGGGCATGGATAGCTTTTAGGAGGCTTAAGGAGTACTCCTGGGGGGGGGGGGAATTAGGCAAAAAAACAGCCCGTTTTTTGCTCATTTCTGCCCTCCCCAAACCCCCCCCCCGCCGGAGCACTCTGGAAGCCTCCTAAAGGCTCTGCACGGTCATTTTGGTGAAAGGGGCAGAGTTTCGGGAGGCAAAAATGCTGTATTCAGTGTATAAGATACACCCAGTTTTTCAGCCTCTTTTTTGAGGGAAAAAGGTGCGTCTTATACTCTGAAAAATACGGTGTTTGGTGCAAATATGATCTTAAAATGCAAAAAAGAGGACCAAAACAAAGTGAACCCCACTACAAGTAATCAAGTTCCAAAAAAAATTCTTTGAAAGCTTTTGTTATTTTCCTTCTCTCTAAAATAAAAGCCAATCTCTTTCCTGTATCATAAACATTCCTCTTTGGAGAAATTTGTAGATTCCCTTTCCCCAAAAATGTGGGATCTTGAATAAGGGATTCCAATAAAGAGGCATTACAAACCAATGGGACCCAGTCTGGGCTGCTCAAAATTTCAGCAATTTGCTCCAATATACTCTTGTTCTGAGGATTATTAAGTTAACTATTACCGTTAAGGGATGCGGTGGCTGAGTGGCTAAGACGCTAAGCTTGTCTATCAGAAAGGTTGGCAGTTCGGCGGTTTGAATCCCTAGCGCCGCATAATGGAGTGAGCTCCCGCTATTTGTCCCAGCTTCTGCCAACCTAGCAGGTCAAAAGCATGTAAAAATACAAGTAGAAAAATAGGGACCACCTTTGGTGGGAAGGTAACAGCGTTCCTTGCGCCTTCGGTGTTGAGTCATGCCAGCCACATGACCACGGAGACGTCTTCGGACAGCGCTGGCTCTTTGGCTTTGAAACAGAGATGAGCACCGCCCCCTAGAGTCAGGAACGACTAGCACATATGTGTGAGAAGAACCTTTACCTTTACTGTTGTTCTGCTTTTTTCCCTCTTTTTAAAATATGTATAAATGGTCAAGTTGTTGGTGAATTAGCCTTGAAAGTTCATAGTGGCGGATATGTTGCTGTCAGTATCTTTGTACTGATAGACTGAAGATCAGAAAGAGATTATACGATAAACACAGGTAGTCCTCGACTTACGACCAGAGTTGAGCCCAAAATTTCTATTGCTACGTGAGATATTTCTTAAGTGAGTTTTGCCCCATTTTACAATCTTTCTTCGCCACAGTTGTTAAGCGAATCACTGCGGTTGTTAACTTAGTAACACAGTTGTTAAGTGAATCTGGCTTCCCCTCTGAATACTTGCTGCATACTGCAACCGTCATAAATATGAGTCAGTTGCCAAGCATCAGAATTTGGATCACATTTATCAAGGGGGATACTTCAATGGTTGTAAGTGTGAAAAATGGTCATTAATCACTTGTTTCAGTGCTGCCGTAACTTTAAACGGTCACTAAATGAGCTGTTGTAAATCGAGGACTATCTATACTGTATTCTTTCTTGCTTTCTAGCACAAGGCCATTTCTTTCTTTTTAATCACTCAGACTGCTTTCCCCCTGTCATCCAAACGTTGCTTCTCTTGATTTCTACTTTTTAAAATTGACTTGGGGATTCTCAAGGTACTTACCTGGCTAGCTTCTTTCACTGAATTCTCCCTGTTAAGAAAACTTGAATGAATGAATGAGCTGGGAGAGACCTTGGGGGTCTTCTAGTCCAGCCTCCTGCTCAAGCAGGAGAACTTATACTATTTCAGATAAATGACTTTCTAGACTCTTCTTAAAAATATCCAATGATGGAGTTCCCACAATTTCTGGAGGCGAGCTTTTCCACTGGTTAATTTTCCTCACTGTTAGGAATAGAATGGAATAGAATGGAAAAGAAAGAATAGAATAAAATAGAATAGAATAACAGAGTTGGAAGGGATCTTGGAGGTCCTCTAGTCCAACCTCTTGCTCTAGTAGGAAACCCTATACCACTTCAGACAAATGGTTATCCAATCTCTTCTTAAAAAGAAGTCTTCCAGTGTTTTAAGAACTTCTGGAGGCAAGTTGTTCCACCGATGAATTGTTCTAACTGTCAGGAAATCTCTCCTTACTTCTAAGTTGCTTCTCTCCTTGATTAGTTTCCCCCCATTGCTTCTTGTTCTACCCTCAGGTGCTTTGGAAAATATTTTGACACCTTCTTCTTGGAGGCAGCCCCTGAGATATTGGAAGACTGCTATCATGTCTCCCCTAGTCCTTCTTTTCATTATACTAGACATACCCAGTTCCTGCAACCGTTCTTCATATGTTTTAGTCTCCAGTCCCCTAATCATCTTTGTTGCTCTTCTCTGCCCTCTTTCTAGAGTCTCCACATCTTTTCTACCTCGTGGCAACCAAAACTGGATGCAGTATTCCAAGTGTGACCTTACCAAGGCATTATAAAGCGGCATCAACACTCCACCTGATCTTGATTCTATCCCTCTGTTAATGCAGCCTAGGAAGTTTATCCTTTATTCTAGGTTGCTTCTCTCTTTGATTAGTTTCCAACTATTGTTTCTTTTCTTGCTCTCTGGTGCTTTGTAGACTAATTTGACCCCCCTTTTCTTTGTAGCAGCCCCTCAAATACTGGAACACTCCTATCACGTCATCCCTCGTTCTCCTTTTCTTTAGACCAGCCAGACTCAAATCCCGCAGCCGTTCGTCATAATGTTTTGATCTCCAGGCCTTTGGTCATCTTTAGCTGCTCATCTCTGAATCTGGAACCTAGCTTGCAATTATAGAGGGAACAGCAGCTAGAAGAAACAAATCCAAGATGAGCCCAGGAATTCCTCGGAAAGGCATACGCAGCAGCGAGGATTTCTTTATCTAGAAAAAATAAGGGGTAGAACTGTGATAAAAAAAAGTGGGGGTGAAGAAGGAGGCTGGAAGGGAAGATGACTTTGATGTGCAAGAGCCTGCTTATCAGTGGGGAGGCACTTTTACATAAACACAGGGCTATTATTGCTAATTGAAAAACCCAGGCAAATGACTTGTTTCTGGAAGAATGCCATCTGTTGAGGGTTGCTTTTTTTTTTTGCCAGTGCCTGTTTGCTGATCTTTTGTCAGGCAGGCCTGGTGGTGGATTGGAGGTCAGTGATTCATCCCCCCACTCCACTTGTTAAAAACCCAGCACCGCCGCCGTTGAGATCCTGCCAGCCCACCGGTCAGTAAATCACTCCTGATCTGGCGGTCGACCGATTGAAGACTCCAGATTGCTCTGCTTTTATAACTTTGCAAGACTCTGTGGCCCGCTTAGGATAGTCTTGTCCTTGCGGCTGCGGCTGCAGCTTCAGCCAAAGATGGTAACAGGGAAATACGTTAGTGCAGATTTCTCAATCCGGTTTGAATGAAAAATGCCAGCATTGCTAGTGCTTAAAAATATATGTTTGGTGGGCATCTCTATGAAAATGTAGGCAGCAATTCTCTGGAGATATATTTGGAGCGTGCAGGATTTCCTTTGTATGCGGTGTTATTGAAAAGTAGATTGACAATGGATTCTAAATGCAGGTACGACCACAGTTCATCCCAAACGTTATGTTGCTAAGTGAGAAAGTTGTTAAGTGAGGTTTTTCCCCATTGAACGATGTTTCTGGCCATCTTGGTTAACTGAATCACCGCAGAGGTTGAATTAGTAGTGAATTGGGATTCCCCACTGACTTTGCTTGTCAGAAGGTCGCAAAAGGGGATCACATGACTCCAGGACCGTCACAAATATGAGTCAGTTGCCAAGCATCTGAATATTACAATCTCCTCCTCCTCCTCCTCCTTTTCTACATTCTACAGCATGGAGAATTCTGGGAGTTGAAGTCCACAGGTCTTAAAGTTGTCAAGTTTGAAGACCCCTTCTTTAGAAAGTGTTAAATCATCCTCCCAGAGTCAGAGGAGCAGCTCAAAAGCCTTAGAAAGAAATGGTGTCAATTAAAAACAAACAAATATATACTTTCAGGACTGCCATGTTTCAGCCCAGTAGATTTAATTGTTACTTTAGCAGCTGCTATTTCAGTAAAATTAAAAATATGACTATATGTGTATATATTATAGAATACAATAGAATAGAATTCTTTATTGGCCAAGTGTGATTGGACACACAAGGAATTTGTCTTTGGTGCATATGTTCTCAGTGTACATAAAAGAAAAGATACATTCGTCACGAATCATAAGAGACAACACTTAATGATAGCCATAGGGTACAAGTAAGCAATCAAATCATACTAGGAAACTATCAATATAAATCGTAAGGATACAAGCAACAAAGTTGCAGGCATAAATGGGAGGAGATGGGTGATAGGAATGATGAGAAGACTAATAGTAATAGTAATGCAGACTTAGTAAATAGTTTGACAGTGTTGAGGGAATTATTTGTTTAGCATTCTTCGGCATTCAGGAAAAAAACTGTCCTTGCATATAGATGTTCTGGTGTGAAGTGCCCTATTGTGTCGTTTTGAGGGTAGAAGTTGAAACAATTTATGTCCAGGATGCGAGAGGTCTGTAGATATTTTCACAGCCCTCTTTTTGACTCGTGCAGTTTACAGGTCCTCCATGGAAGGCAGGGTTGTGGTAATTGTTTTTTTCTGCAGTTCTGATTATCCTCTGAATTCTGTGTCTGTCTTGTTGGGTTACAAAACCAAACCAGATAGTTATAGAGGTGCAGATGACAGACTCAATAATTCCTCTGTAGAACTATATCAGCAGCTAAAGAGTTTTAGACAAACTAAATACTTAGTTATGTTTGAAGTAGAACTTTAAGATTTGAAACACGTAGACTTGAGCCTTCTCTTTCACCATTAGCAGATCATGGAAAGTTGTGTGACAGAAGTTTGTCTTCTGCCAGCTTGAATTCTGCATTCCGTTTCTCTTTCTTTCAAGATTAATCTCGGCTTTCTGTGCAGAGGTTTAAGCAATGTTACATCTTTTGAACACTGAAGGTTGTTTCATCCTAGATTTTCACCTCTGAAGTAAGCTAGGTTAGATCAACGCAAGGGCGGTGTTTATTTTTTTTTAATCAATTTTTACAAGACATTCCTGTATCTCGAAGATGAGGTTTTCATTAGTAACCGAAGACATCTGGAGAAGAGGATCACCAAATGGCGTTGAGTTTGAGAGACGTTAATCTCGGAATCTCTCCCACTCTTTTTTAAAAAAAGATCTTTTCCTACTTGATGTAGGGATGAAGGCGCATGTTTCTAGAGCTGCATTTTCTCTTTCGTGAAGATGTTGATTCAGACACGGGAGTTTGGAATTTGAAAAGGCGTTTGCATCGTACTCTTCATGATGTTGACTCAATTGTCATGCTATCCTGATCTGATTGAGTGTCCATTGTTTTCTACAACTTAGAGCAGGTGTGTCCAGCAGCTGGCTGGGGAATTCTGGGAGTTGAAGTTCACAAGTCTTAAAGTTCCCAAGTTTGGACACCCCTGACTTAGAGAGTATTGGCAGCAGAAATCATTTTTATGTGTGATAAATTTATGTGGCATCCTGAAACATGGGGTCTTTATGCTAATGCAATATCCAGAATGATGATGTGGTTAAGTTGGTCTGAATCTTTGAGACACTCCCTGGGCCATAGCATGCCAGTTCCCTGTTCTCCAATGTCTCCTGGAGTTGGCCCAGGTACAGGTAGTCCTTGACCACAGTTGAGCCCCAAAATGTATGTTGCTAACCGAGACATTGGTTAAGTGAGCTTTACCCTGTTTTACGACTTTTCTTGCTCTGCTTTATTATTTATTTAGAAAATTTATCTTGCCGCCCAGAGGCAGCTTACAAGGATATAAAAACACCGTTAAAAAAAAAGAAATAAAAACAATAAGAAAAATAATCTATCTATATAAAAATGGCTCTGTGGGTCAGTCAGGGTGGATTGCTGCCAGTGTTACTGCCGGTCCATTTTGCGCTTTTAACAATGTCGAGGATAACTTGTAGATATTTTCAACATGCATTGCAGATGTGCCTTATCTGTTTATATATATATAATGATTATTTTTTTTTACTTTTGTATTCTGTTTTCAGTTGACCTCTGCTATGGGTCCTTCCGGAAAAGAATTATTGATCTTGGGCTACCTCCTGGCAGGTAAGAAGTTGCCTTCAATGGAATATTTTTGCCACCTTTAGCATTTGTCAGATAGCCTCTTTGGTTAAAATCCACCCTGCTTAAGCCTGGAACAAGCAGCCCGATTACCATATTTTTCAGAATATAAGACGCACCGGAGTATAAGACGCACCAGAGTATAAGACGCACCAAGATTTTGAAGAGGCAAATTTTTTAAAAAGGTTTTGCACTCTGCAGACCTCCCCAAAACAGCCCGTTTTTCATGAAAATGTATTTTTTTAAAGGGCATGAATAGCCTTTAGGAGGCTTGTAGAGTGCTCCTGGGGCTGGGGGGAGGGCAAAAGTGAGCAAAAAATGGCCCGTTTTTTGCTCATTTTTGCCCTCCTCAGCCCCCAGGAGCACTCTGAAAGCCTCCTAAAGGCTATGCATGGCCATTTTGATGAAGGAGGAGGGGTTTCGGGAGGGAAAAAATGCTGTATTCAGTGTATAAGACACACACAGATTTTCAGCCTCTTTTTTAGTTTAGTTTAGTTTATTTGGATTTATATGCCGCCCTTCTCCAAAGGACTCAGGGCGGCGTACAACATTAAAAACACACATCACAAAAGTTAAAAAAAAGATTAAACCCAATTCCAAAAAGACCAAACCATTTTTTTTAAAAAAAGAAACAGTACATTTAAAATAAATTAACATTAACATTAACATTAACATTAACATTAACATTAACAGGCCAGGCCGGCTTGCTGGAAAAGCCAACTTTTTAGGGCGCGTCGGAAGGACCGGAGGTCAGGGATTATGCGGAGCTCCGGGGGCAGCTCATTCCAGAGGGAAGGCGCTCCCACAGAGAAGGCTCTCCCCCTGGGGGTCACCATCCGACACTGCTTGGCCGACGGCACCCTGAGGAGGCCAACTCTGTGGGATCGTACTGGACGGTGGAGGCTACTGGTGGCAGTAGGTGGTCTCGCAGGTACCCTGGGCCTAAGCCATGGAGCGCTTTAAAGGTCATAATTAATACCTTGAATCGCACCCGGAAAACAACCGGCAACCAGTGCAGGCCGCCTAAAAGGGGTGTGACATGGGAGCACCTAGGTACCCCCATGACAACCCGCGCGGCCGCATTCTGGACCAGCTGAAGCCTCCGGGTGCTCTTCAAGGGCAGCCCCATGTAGAGAGCATTGCAGTAGTCCAGGCGAGAAAGGACGAGGGCATGAGTGACTGTGCACAGAGCATCCCGATCCAGGAAGGGGCGCAACTGGCGTACCAGGCGAACCTGGTGAAAGGCCCCCCTGGTCACGGCCGTCAGGTGTTCTTCTAAACTAAGCCGCGTATCCAGGAGGACTCCCAGATTGCGAGCCTTCTCTGAGGGGGCTAAAATTTCTCCCCCTGTCATCAAAGATGGAACAAGAGTTACAAATCGGGATGCCGGGAACCACAGCCACTCAGTCTTGGAGGGATTGAGCTTGAGCCTGTTCCTCCCCATCCAGATCCACACAGCCTCCAGGCATCGGGACATCACGTCGAGGGCATCGTTTGGGTGGTTTGGGGTAGAGATGAAAAGTTGGGTATCATCAGCATATTGATGATACCGTATCCCAAAACCACGGATGATCTCGCCCAGCGGTTTCATGTATATGTTGAACAGGAGGGGTGAGAGAACCGACCCCTGGGGCACCCCACAAGTGACGCGCCTGGGGGTCGATCTCTGCCCTCCAGTCAACACAAACTGTGACCGATCCGACAGGTAGGAGGAGAACCACCGTAAAACGGTGAGGGAAAAAGGTGCGTCTTATACTCCGAAAAATACGGTACTTTCTCCAGGTATTTTAGATCTCCTTTGCCAGCCTTTCCAGTCGATGGGGAGTTGCAAGAAGTGGCCTGCATTACAGAATTCTAGCCTGTTGCTTGAGCAAACACATTCAATTCACTTCACTCTCATTTTCATAGGCCAGTTCTGGTCCCAGAAACAGCATCAGAAATATATTTTATCTCCTGGCATTGCGTGGAGAGAGAAAAAAAGCTGCTTTGATTTCTCTCATCGTGCCTCATTTCTCTTCCCAGAAGGGAGATCATGGGTGCAAATTGTTAGATATTAGCATATATCGCAGCAAGTCTCCTCTCTGGTCCGCCGCTACGGCGGGAAACAGGTATCGCTCTGATTGGTCGAGAGGCGTACCCGATTCCTATAAAAGGGGAACCCTCCGTCCACAGGGCAAGCTGGATCACTACTACTACTAATAAAGAGCTGATAAGTCACTACGTGTCCGCAGTCTGTTCTCTCGTTGCCCGAATCTAACATTGGCGATGAAGGTGGGATCGAGAGACAGATAGGACGAAGAGAGCTACTTCAGAATCTCAGGATTCGATCCAGCCCAGGAATTCGGCAGAAATTCCGGCAGCCATCTCAGGTCACCGCAGCGCGGCAAATTCAAACGAAGAGAAGATGGCGATGCACACTCCACCCGCTCCATTCGACCCAACGAACGACGAATGGGAGGCTTTCATGATTCGTTTCGAGTGTTTTCTCGAAGCAAACGAATACACGGGGATAACAGATGCCCGAAAGAAAAACATTTTCCTCGGCTACTGTGGGCGAGAAGTCTTCAACACGGCCAGAGACCTCACCACGCCTACTCCAATACAAGCGGTATCATGGACGGCGTTGCAACAGACTCTACAGACTCATTACGCGCCAAAACCTTCCCGCCATGTTTGCCGCCAGGAATTCAACACGCGGAACCAGAAGGCGGGAGAGTCAATCAACCAATATGTTGCAGCCCTACGTAAAGCATCAACTAACTGCGAGTTCAGGGATCTGGACGAGCATATCCTGGCACAATTTGTTTGTGGGTTAAGAGACATTTCGCTACAAAAAAGGCTGTTGGCAAACCCAAATTTAACCCTACAAATAGCGCTAAACGAAGCAAGGGCATCCGAGTCAGCGGAAAGATCATCGGAAAGCATACAACACGGATTCAAAATAAGCCAGCCAGCACCCAGACAAACCAGAGTCCACTACGAGGACACCAACCCCGACTACGAGGATCCCGAGTTCGAGGACAGTCACCTGATGCGGAGCAGTCACATGAGGCCTGGGGGGAGACCCGGATTCCGCTTGCCGCCCAGCGCAAGCTGCGGAGGGAATCACCCCCGGTCTACCTGTCGGTTCAGGAACGTTGTTTGTTCACACTGCAACAAACTTGGGCACATCGCACGAGTGTGCCGGAGCGAAGTCCCTGCCTCACGGCAGCCGCCTGCGTACCGCCAACAGAAGCCCAACCCAGGGGCTTGGCGAAATCAAAAAGGGCGCCCAGAGAGGAATCCACAAGTGTTTACCCAGAGAGACAATTCCCATAGAGCTGAAAGGGCGTATTCCCAGAGAGATTATACACAAAGAGCTGAGAGAGCGTTCTACCAAGACGCTCAACGAGAGTATTTTCAGGATACAGATGCTGAGATAGAGCTGACCCAGAGAGAGGAATTGCGAACGTATCTCACATCAATAAGTCAGGTCCGCACCAAGCGGCCTAAAAAGCTGAAAGTCACAGTCCTCTTGGAGGGCTCTCCTTGCGAGCTGGAAGTTGACACAGGATCGTCCTTGACGATCATTTCATGGGCATCGATGAAACAGGCTAACCCTAGCCTCAAAAAGAGCCAACTACGCGCACCAGACATCCTGCTACGAGACTACCAGGGGAACCGAGTCCCCATCGTGGGCCAAGGCACGTTCCAAATTCGTTTCAAGGACATCGTAGCCCAGCTGCCCGTGACCATCACCAGCGCTCCGTTACAGAACCTTCTAGGACTAGATTGGTTTGAAGCCTTGGGGTTAGAAGTCACCGGGATCAACGCCGTGGAGAACAGCAGCGCTGAGCAGATTTTTAAGGAGTTCGAGGATGTGTTCAGCCCCGGTCTTGGTAAGTATGTGGGTAAACCAATCTCATTCAATTTAGACCCCAAAGTGGCGCCAATCCGACTTAAACCGAGACGAGTGCCTTTTGCACTCCGCCCAAAAATAGATAAAGAGATCGATAAGTTAGTGGAGCAAGGAATCCTTGAGCTGGTGGATCACGCGTGCTGGGAAACTCCCATTGTGACCCCAGTTAAACCAGACGGGTCAGTCCGCATCAGCGCGGACTATAAATGCACAATTAATGTCGCGCTACAACAAAGCGCATATCCTGTGCCAGTAGTACAACACTTATTGCACTCGTTGGGGCCAGGAAAGATATTTGCTAAATTAGACATGGCACAAGCTTACCAGCAGTTGCCCGTGGATAGCGCCACAGCGGAGGCCCAAACTATAGTGACGCATAGAGGAGCATTCAAATGCAACCGGCTACAATTCGGTGTGAGTATTGCTCCAGGTCTGTTCCAGAGCGTCATGGAACGGCTTTTGCAAGGGATACCGGGAGTCGTCCCCTATTTTGACGACATCTTGGTGTCCGCTGCAAACGAGGAGCAACTATTAAAAAGAGTCAGATCTGTTTTGGCCAGAATCAGAGAAAAGGGCCTCCGCCTCAAAAAGGAGAAATGCCAAATTAACGTGCCTAGCGTAGAATTCCTGGGATATAGAATTGATGGTCAGGGAATACACCCCACTTCAAAGAAAATTAAGGCGATCCAGGACGCCCCCACACCACGAAATCAGACCGAGTTGCAGGCCTTCCTCGGACTACTTAACTTCTACAGTGTTTTTCTGAGACAGAAGGCGACCGTTGCTGAGCCATTACATCGACTACTCCAGAGGAACGCAACATGGAGATGGGGACGATCCGAAGCAGCAGCTTTTGCCGCAGTAAAGCGTTTGCTCACCACTGACTCGCTACTAGTTCAATACAGCCAGACGCTACCACTGGTATTGACCTGCGATGCATCCCCATTCGGCGTCGGCGCAGTCCTCAGCCACAGAATGCCAAACGGGAACGAAGCACCCATCGCCTTCTACTCCAGGACTCTTTCATCGGCTGAGAGGAACTACAGCCAGATGGACAGGGAAGCGTTAGCCGCTGTCGCTGGAGTTAAACGTTTTCATGAATACCTCTATGGGCGCGACTTCGAACTGATTACGGATCACAAACCGCTGTTGGGATTCTTGGCGGGAAACCACCCCACACCAGTCTCCCTTTCTCCACGCATGACCAGGTGGACTGTTTTCCTGGCTGCATATTCATACAAGCTGATACATCGACCGGGCTCCACTATAGGACACGCAGACGCACTCAGCCGTTGCCCACTACCGGACCTTTTGCCAGACCCCACTCCCGAAGTACCGGTGCTGCTCATTGACTGTTTGGACTCAGGACCGGTTTCTTCCTGCGACGTTGCAAGGTTCTCTTCTAAGGACAATATAATAAAGCAAGTTCAAACTTGGGTTTGGAGGGGGTGGCTGAAGGGAAACGTGGGCCCGGAATTCAAAATGTTTTGGTCAAAACGGGATGAACTCTCAGTGTTACAAGGTTGTTTATTGTGGGGGGATCGAGTTGTTATTCCTTATGCATTACGTAGAAATGTGTTAGATGCATTACATGTTGGGCATCCGGGGATAGTTAGGATGAAGGCGTTAGCAAGAAGTTACGTGTGGTGGCCAAACATGGACAAAGAGATAGAGGAATGGGTGGCCACTTGCGATCCAGGCCAGGAATCGAGACCAGCACCCCCGGAAGCGCCCGCCACAGAATGGGAAAAGCCTAAAGCACCCTGGTCGCGAATACACATCGACTTCGCAGGGCCAGTCCAAGGTCAGACCTTCCTTATAGTTGTGGATGCATACTCCAAATGGCTAGAAGTAGTCCTAATGACTTCAACCATGGCAGAGGCAGTCATTAAGGTTCTACGGCGACTTTTCACCACTCATGGCCTGCCCGACCTCCTGCTCTCCGATAACGGGCCCCAGTTCACGGCCATGCAATTCGAAACGTACTTAGCAGGTCAGGGGATTCGGCACGCCCTCGTCGCGCCATTCCATCCGGCATCAAACGGACAGGCGGAGAGAATGGTGCGATCCGCAAAAGAGGCCCTCGCTAGGATGGGTCCAGGTGATTGGCAAACACGCATTGATCATTACCTATTAATTCAACATATTACCCCCAGCGCAACGACGGGTAGGAGCCCCGCTGAACTACTCATGGGCCGCCGTCTACGGTCTCACCTGGACCGTCTTCACCCAAATTACTCTGCCACAGCGCCCCCAGACTCGACGAGCAAAATTCGGAGTTTTAGCATAGGGGATTCAGTATACGCCCACAACTATGCAGGGGGAACATTGTGGATGCCGGCAAAGGTCATTGGCATCACGGGTCCACAATCGTATCTGTTAGAGCTTGAAGATGGACGGAATTGGAAAAGGCACATCGATCAACTACGGGGTCGCCTGGCACACTCAGACCTGAGGGCTGACGATGGAAACTACCTGCCAGCACAAAGTCAGCCACTCGAGATCCCCAACACAGAGAACCACGACACCTACGAGCCCAGGGTAGAACAAGAGGTCGAGAGAGAACCCGAACAACGCCAAAACAACGAAAGTCTGCAGACCCCCGAACGTGAAGCAGAGAAAGCAACCGATCCTGAAACTACTCCAGATCAACCAGAACTGCGACGTTCTACCCGTGTAAGGCAAACACCATCATATCTTAAGGACTATGTAACCAACCGTAATGCGCCGTCTAAGAGGGGAGGGGTGTTAGATATTAGCATATATCGCAGCAAGTCTCCTCTCTGGTCCGCCGCTACGGCGGGAAACAGGTATCGCTCTGATTGGTCGAGAGGCGTACCCGATTCCTATAAAAGGGGAACCCTCCGTCCACAGGGCAAGCTGGATCACTACTACTACTAATAAAGAGCTGATAAGTCACTACGTGTCCGCAGTCTGTTCTCTCGTTGCCCGAATCTAACACAAATCTTCAAGAATGTTAAGCATGGCATACTCAGACCCAAAAGCAACAAGGTCTGAATATCATGCATTTTCTGGGTCAGAGCTGGAAAAGCTCCACCAGGAATTTTAGAGAAAGGTGAAGTTAATAGCTAAGTTTGGCCCAGGGTAAAATATGTATTGATTTATTTGGCAGGCGCCCAATTTGTAGACAGGACATACTAAGTTTCTTGGGTTTTGAGGAGGATCTGACTGTCTTTTGAACAAGAAATATGCCTTGGTAAGGCCACACTTGGAATACTGCATTTATTTTCGGTTGCCACAGTGTAAGAAAGATGTTGAGACTCTAGAAAGGGTGCAGTGCAGAGCAACCAAGAGGATTAGGGGACTAGAGGCTAAAACATATGAAGAACGGTTGCAGGAACTGGGTATGTCTAGTTTAATGAAAAGAAGGACTGGGGAGACATGATAGCAGTCTTCCAATATCTCAGGGGTTGCCACAAAGAAGAGGGAGCCAAGCTATTCTTCAAAGCATCAGACTGTAGAACAAGAAGCAATGGATGGAAACTAATTAAGGAGAGAAGCAACTTAGAACTAAGGAGAAATGTCCTGACAATGAGAACAATTCAGCAGTGGAACAGCTTGCCTCCAGAAGTTGTGAATGCCCCAACACTGGAAGTCTTTAAGAAGATGTTGGATAGCTATTTGGCTGAAACGGTATAGGGTTTCCGGCCTAACCAGGGGGTTGGACTAGAAGACCTCCAAGATCCCTTCTATGTATCTACTCTATTGCATTCCATTCCTAACAGTGAGGGCAATTAACCAGTGGAACAGCTTGCCTCCAGAAACTCCAGAGCCATTTGTCAGGGTATGCAAGGCGTTGCCCTGTCAGCTGGCCAGCACGCGCATGCTAATTTCAGCCTTTTGAGGCCATTTTTCGCCCTCCGGAGGCTTACAGGCAAATTGGAAGTTCAGGAATGTACTTTCGGTTTGCTCGTAGGGCCGGTTTTAGCCCTCTGGAGCCTTTAGGAGGCTTCCCTGAAGGCTCCGGAGAGCAAAAAATGACCCCACGAGCAAACCGGAAGTGACTTCAGGTTTGATCATGGGGTCATTTTTTCGTGCTCCGGAGGCTTTAGGGAAGCTCCTGAAGCCTCTGGAGGGCCTCGGGTGGTGGGTGGTGTTGGGAGGCTGTTTTCACCCTCCTCAGGCTCCTATAAAGCCTCTGGAACCTGGGGAGGGCGATAAAAGCATGCCCAAAAAAGGGGGAGAGTGCTGGTCATGCGCACGACCCCCTGGGCTCCCCCCGCTTTTGGCACGCGAGCCAAAAAAGGTTCACCCTCATTGTTCTATGTTATTGGAAATATGCTACCGCCAGGTCCAGTTTGAAATTTGCAGTATAGAAAGTATAGTGCAACATAATGCTATTTTGGAAACACATATCGTTATTTGGGCTTGACTTCTACAAAAACTCTTGGGAACAATATAATAAAAACTAAGTATAAATGAACAGAAAAGCCAAGCTTTGCAAAATGTCTAACGTGCTCCCAAGCAAATGTATTTACTGTGCAGTTTGGGAATGCTTCACAACTACTTGTAATCACAATACAGGTAGTCTTCGACTTACAACAGTTCATTTAGTGACCGTTCAAAGTTGCAAGGGCACTGGAAAGAAAGAGACTTACGACTGCTTTTCACACCTACAACGTTGCAGCAGCCCGGTGGTCATGTGATCAAAATTCACACGCTTGGAGACTGGTTCATATTTATGACCGTCACTGTGTCCTGGGGGCTCGCACGATCCCCTTTTGCGACCTTCTGACAAGTAAAGTCAATCGGGAAACCAGATTCCCTGAACAACTGTGCTTACTATTAACAACTGCGATGGTTCACTTAACAATTGCGGCCAGGAAGGTCGTAAAATGGGACAAAACTTAAGTGTCTTGCTTAGCAACAAAAACTTTGGATTCAATTGTGGTCATAAGTCGAGGATTACCTGTAATCAAATATTGCAAACTGGTTTGAAAAGAAACAGATTCCAGAAACAGAATAACAGAATTAGAAGGGATCTTGCAAGTCATCAAGGATCGGCAATCTTAGTCACTCAAAGAGCCATTTGGACCCGTTTCCCACTGAAAAGAAAACAGAGGGAGTCCCAAAACTAGCATATGTAGTTGAATTAAACATTCTGTTTTCTTCTGAAACTTTCCTTTTCTTGGATTTAAACATGGTTGGCCTACCAGGGGTTGAAAAGCTCAATAAATCAGGTGCCAGCGGGTGTCGCACATTGGCGGTTGTGACACATATTTTGAGCAACAGGGAGCTGCAACAGAGGGATGAAAGAGCCACATGCAGCCCTAGAGCAGGGGTGTCCAAAGTTGGCAACTTTAAGACTTGTGGACTTCAACTCCCAGAATTCCCCAGCCAGCAGAGCAGAGCTGGCTGGGGAATTCTGGGAGTTGAAGTCCACAAGTCTTAAAGTTGCCAACTTTGGACACCCCTGCCATAGAGCCATGGGTTGCTGACCCCTGATCTAGTGCAATCCCCCACTCAAGCAGGAGACCTTACAGCACCATTTCTCTTGGAAGGACGTTTAACTCTCTCGGTTTTTGTCCTGTTGATTTTATTCCTGTTGACTTTTCCCCCCCAGAGAGGCACTGATGGAAATGGCCCGAAGGAGTTGATGGTCACTTCCTTGAGATTAAAACATGTTCCTCGTGGTAACACGGCGTGCTTTCTTTCCGTAGGGTTATGCATCATCTCCTGCCAGAGTTTGCTTCCCACTATTCTTCCAAACGAAGAGCAATTGGTGGTGCAGCTGAACGGCTCCTTCACCTTGAAATGTTTTGGAGACAGCGAAGTCAGCTGGCAGCATCCCATCCCAGAGGGCAACCATTCCATAACCATCAGAAACGAAGAGAACAACAGTGGCCTTTTTGTGACTGTCCTTGAAGTGGCAAACGTTTCAGCTTCTCTCACCGGATTATACATTTGTTATTATAATCACTCTCAAGAGGAAGATGGAGAGGTGGAGGGGAAAGAGATCTACATTTTTGTGCCAGGTGAGTTGATTTGAGCCACGGTGGCGCAGTGGCTAGAGTGCAGCACTGCAGGCTACTTCTGCTGCCTGCCGGCTGCCTGCAGTTTGTCGGTTTCATTGAGGGCTGCATCAGGGTTGTGTTTGACCTTGGGGGGGTGGCCAGGCATGCAGCCATCTTTTTGGGGGGATTTTTGGCCTGCCACACTTTCTATTATTCTACTATGCATTTTCTATTGTGGGAAAATGGGAGGGGGGATAGTATGGAGTTAGATGCTATGTAGCCATAACAAACTTCTTTTTAGAAAGCCAAGGTCATCCTTTGTCTTTGCACCTCTGCACCGGGCCGGAACTGGATGGGTGGAACTGCCAGAATGGCAGTGGAAGATTGGGCCATGTGATGGATTTGTGGGTATTTTAACTGGGTGGGGAAAACCGGGAAGCTTTCAGATTCGGGTTTTCCCAGGTGTGCCAACATGGCTCACTTAATAAATTGGAACTTTGAGGAATCTTTTGCCTTGGACTCTGATTTACTTTTGGATGCTATTTGGAAGCCTGACATTAACTCGAATCTGACATTGGGCATGGCCAGCTCAATGTCACTCATGTTGGAGTGCTCATGGTGGCCCAGGTGCACTGCCAGCAAAAATGGGCTCCCAAGTTGCCAGTGAAGGTCCGGCCTCCTGCAACCCTCTGCCAATGAAAACAGAGCTCAGGAGGGCTGCACATGTCCCTTCCTGGCTTTGTTTTCACTGGCAGAGGCACTGCTGGCCGGTGCTTTGCTGTTTCCCGGGTGGCCCCGTGGGCCAGATCTAAGTACCCTGTGGGCCAAATCTGGCCCATGGGCCTTGAATTTGACACCCTGGGCTAGAGAGACAAGTAGCTTCTACTGTATCTCTTTGACTTACAACAACTGAAACATTCAGTGGTTCTCAACCTATGCTTCACCACGGACCCTCTTTAAATAACTTTTGTGGCCATGGACCAGAGGTGGGTTCCTACCGGTTTGGACCGGTCCGGATGAGTAGGTAGTAACTCGGCTGGCCACGCCCCTCAACTGGTCCTATTGGCAGAGCCATAGGTGGCACCATCTTGTTTTTTGCTTCTGTGCATGCGCAGAAGCAACTTTTTTACTACTGTGCATTTGCGCATAGTGCGCCCGAAGTGCATTCCTGAGCAAACCAGCAGTAGAAGCCGGAACCCACCCCTGCCATGGCCCATGGCCAGGGGGCCCCTTCCAAGACTTAACTCAAGATTTAAAGCATGAACGATTTTGCCTTTATAATAACCCACGTGTCTACTAAGGGTCCCCACCTTCTGATTATGGCTGGAATATGGAAAGCGTCCCGGTGAGAACGGCTGGGGAAATAATGAGCTCTGTTGAGCTATGTGAAAACCCAGCTGGCAAGCCATCGTTGAGAGGTCCTTTGTGGATTGGAACCATCTTGAAGGGACGGGGCACAAGGAGAGGCATTTTGGACGCCTGTGAGGGGCGAGGCAAGCTCCCCAACAGGTCCGATTCAAAGCTCTCTGGGAATCGGCAGCGGGGGTGGCAGCCATCTTCATATGACTGCTCTGGAGACGGGGCATCTGGAACAAGATTTGTGCAGGTGCGGAGAAGCGGACGGAGTGTTTGATCCAGAGGAAGATTGGCCGATGTAAGAGTAAGAGAAACAAATTTTGGAGCTTAAAAATTTCCCGGAACTAAGCTAGTGGCTAATCATCACTTGGAATGCGGAGGACGGAGAGAAAGGAGGAGACAACTATCGGTGAGAGAGTACTGAGACCAAGAAGAACTTTGTTAATAAATTTGGAATTGGAAAAACCTAAAGCCAAAAATAAAAAATGGGAAGATTAGGAAAATTGGAATATGGACTTGGAAGTTTTGGTTCAACTACTGGAATAACTCATATTATTGTACAACGCATGGAATGAAGGCTCGAGATTGAACTATTAATGTATGTATTTATTCCTCCAACCCTATTGATGTTAAGTATCTGATTCTCAACAGATCCAGCTGTTCCCTTTGTCCCATCCTCCCCCGAAGATTTGTTCATTGTGGCCAGTGAGGAAGACAATTCTTCCATTATCCCCTGTCGCACGACCGATCCTAACACTCAAGTCACCCTGATGAACAGAGAAGGGAAAGTTCTGTATGCCTCTTACGACAACAGACTGGGCTTCATTGGAAACTTCTCTTTGGGCTCCTACATATGCAAGACAACTGTCAAAGCAGTCGAATTCCAGTCTGGCGAATTTTTCATCTATGTTTACAAAGGTACGTCTCTTTGTGCTTTTCAATCGAAATGGATAAATGACACGCTTGAGTCTCCTTAGATCAGTGTTTCTCAACCTTGGTAACTTTAAGTCCTGTGGACTTCAACTTCCAGAATTCCCCAGCCAGCTGGCTGGGGGATTCTGGGAATTGAAGTCCACAGGGCTTAAAGTCGCCAAGGTTGAGAAACACTGCCTTAGATGCTTTGTGAAAAGGTCCCAACTGCTTCTTGTTAAAGACACGGTCATCTTATAAGTGCAAGTAGTCCTCGACTTACAACCACAATTGAGTCCAACATTTCTGTTGTCAAGTGAGACATTTCTTAAGTGAATTTTACAATTGTTAAGAGAATCACTGCAATTGACGAGTTAGTAACATAGTTGTTAAGTGAGTCTGGCTTCCCCACTGACTTTGCTAGTCAGAAGGTTGCAAAAGGTGATCACATGACCCTGGGACACTGCAACGGTCGTATGTATGAGTCAATTACCAAGTATCTGAATTGTGATCACGTTCACCAGGGGCTGCTGCAACGGTGTTTAGTGCACAAAACGGTCATAATTCACTTTCTTCCATGCTGGGGGAACAGACACCAATGTGCCCTCTTCCACGTCTACAATAGATTCCTGCTTTTGAATCCCAAAGATTCAGTTCCACCCATGTAATGATTCAAACATGTTATTTATTTTATATGGCAAAGAATGCTGTTTGTTCTTTTAGCTCAAAAACCTCCCAAATGCCTTGAGTTGGCCCCACGAACAACAGTTTTTAAAAATACGGTGATTTAGTCAGTGCTGAAAACTAATTTTTTTCCCTACCCGTTCTGTGGGCGTGGCTTGGTGGGAGTGTCATGTGACTGGGTGGGCATGGTTGTGTAGTCATGTGACTGGGGGGATCAAAATACAGAAACTCACTTTAACAATATTCTGCTGGAGCAGGGGGTTGGACTAGATGACCTCCAGGTCCCTTCCAGCCCTGTGCTCTTTCAAGGTATCCTCTGAAGATGCGTCTAGTGCCAGGTTTGTGGTTCTTCCTCCCTCTCCTTTTTCCCTCCCTCCCTCTTTCTCTCTCTCTCTTTCTCTCTCTCTCTCTCTTTCGCCCCACCCCCATCCCCCATTTTTGGACTAGCAGGCCTTAGGAAAGCCTCCTGGGAGCAAAGACAGACCCCAAATGCTAAAAAAAAGTTCTAAAAAAAGTTTCCTACCATTGCATAGCACAGCTGATCGTCCAAACTTTTTTTTCTTTGTTAACTATTTTTTTTACTACAGAACCTGCCCAAACCGGTAGGATTTCACCCCTGGATTTAGTTTAATAAATTTCTCCCCACACATCTTTAATGTTGACGTTCTCCTTAATGTATGGTAGAGAAATAGGGTCTTCAAGAGAATGATGTTATATGCATATTATTTCCTTAAAATGTTTAATCTTCTTCCAGCTCCAACGTCCCTTCGTGTTGAAATTGAGTCCCCCAAGACCGTGTATAAAACCGGAGAAACCATTACCGTTACTTGTGTGGTCTTGGATAACGAAGTGGTAAACCTAGAGTGGAATTATCCAGGGAAAGCGGTAAATATCCCTTTTTGTTGTTGACTCAATGACCGGAGGAGGCCGTGGGTGGGTCTTTTAAGTCCTGATTTGATTTTGATTTTTTAAAAAGAAAATGCCTGTATAAAAACACTGGGAAGAAAGGCCAATTGTTAAATGCATTCGCTTGGTCAGCTGTCAAGACTTAACGGTTAGCAAGCATGCAGAACTTTGCCGAATGCTACGCAGAGATGAGTAACACATGAGTTTGACAGGAAGTGGGAGAGGAAGAGTAATAACAACCTGGAATATATATATATATATAATACGACAAAAATGGTTTTTGCATAGCTGCTCACATGTTACACTTGTGCTGATGAAAGAACATGATTATTTCCAAATGTCTTTAAGTCCTAATCCAAAGCGGCCTTCTCTAACATGGCCTAATCCATAAGGTTTGGATTCTCTGACCCGCATAATTAGACAGATTTGACAATTATGGAATCCAGAATGGGACTTCTTCTGAAAATTCTTGGGGACAAGGAGGCTGATGAGATTGCAGAATGATGGCTAACGTTTTTACTGCACCCATAATGCAGTGTGTGTGTGACACACTCTCCCGTGCTCCCCGGGCCTAGTAGGCCTCTCTGTAGCCTTCTCGGAGCAAAAATGGGCCGGGGGGGGGGGAAGCCCGCGGGGGGGCAAGCCACACCCCACGCACCCTCCTGCACCTCTCGCACTCCCCTGCACTTCCCCCCACTTTTCATGCATGCACGCGCGATCCCCCCCGCCTGCGCATGCGTCTCCCACATGCAGCCCGCTCCCCCTGCACATGTGCGGCAGAGACCTGAAAATCAGCTGGCCGGCAGGAGCCATGCGTGCATGTGCAGTTGAGTTGAGCTGGGGTGACAGCTCATGTGCCCGCAGAGAGGGCATTGCATGCCACCTGTTGCGTGTGTGCCATAGGTTCGCCATTATGGAAATAGCACAATGTTTTCTGAAGATATCTTATTTTAACAAGATTTCTGTCTTGACTACCTGTCCCGTTCCGTCTCTCCCATATGCAGAAGACTAAAGGAATAATCACCCTTGATGACATCAAAATCCCAACCCAGAAGCTGATTTATAATTTAACCATTCCAGATGCATCCGTGAAAGACAGTGGGGATTATGAGTGTGCCGTTCGACATGTGACCAAAGATTTTAAGAAAATGGAAAGGATAGCCATCTATGTTCACGGTAGAGTTTGTTTCTCTTTTTCACGCTATGAGTCATGGGAATGGCAACAGAGGTAGTCATGGAACTATTGTCTTCCTACAGATAAAGGGTTTGTTGACTTGGAACCTCTTTTCAAGCCCACGGAAGCCGTCAATCTACATGAAGTGAAAAACTTTGTAATTTATGTCGATGCATACCCAGAGCCGAAATTGTTCTGGCTAAAGGACAACGTCACTCTGATGGAGAATCTCACAGAGATTGTAACCAGTTCCAAGCAAATCAAAGAAACGAGGTAAAGGGACAAGTCCGTCATAGATTGATGGGTTTGTTCACCATTGAATTCTCCATTTGTGAAAGAAGGTGTCTTGTCAGAAATTGTTTACTCTCCCTGCTGAATAAGCTTCATTCTATGATACACCTCTCTGAACATTTTCTCTAGTTCTCAGTCTACGTCATACACTCCGTTTTTGACTGATGATTTTGTCGTTGTCCCCATAGCCTTAACCTCCAAGGTCCTCTCCAGCCCTATGATTCTAAGTATTGGTTGAACAGAGCATAAGAGTAATTCTGCTTTATTCCCCGTTGCTTTGTCAGTCAGTGCCAGATCGACACTACAAAAACCACACACCTTCTTGTATTTTCCTTCCTAAAATGTTATTAACCCTTCTCATTCCAAATCATTGAAAATATTGACTCTATACTCGCAACAGTGGGCCAGAACCCACTGTAACAGCATTGCCAAAAAGCCATTAAGAATTGTGAACCTAATCATGTGAAGCTTCTTCTCTGGTAATGTTGTACTGCTAACCAGAGCATACAAAACATTTGCTAGACCAATTCTCGAATACAGCTCATCTGTCTGGAACCCGCACTGCATATAATACAATTGAGGGAGTCCAGAGACATTTCACCAGAAGAGTCCTCCACTCCTCTGCTCACAACGGAATCCCTTATGCCACCAGGCTCGAAATTTTGGGCTAGGACAACTTAGAATTACGCCGCCTTCAGTCTGACCTAAGCATAGTACATAAAATTATCTACTACAATGTCCTACCAGGCAATGACTACTTCAGCTTCAACCACAACAACACCGGAGCACACAATAGATACAAACTTATGGTAAACCGCTCCAAACTCGATTGCAGAAAATACGACTCCAGCAACAGAGTGGTCGATGCCTGGAATGCTCTACCTGACTCAGTGGTTTCTTCCCCAAACCCCCAAAACTTTAACCTTAGACTGTCTACTGTGGACCTCACCCCATTCCTAAGATGTCTGTAAAGGGCGTGCATAAGCACACCAATGTGCCTACCGTCCCTGTTCTAATGTTCCCTTTTATTCGTATCCATTTCATGCATTCATAATCATATTTATATTTATATCTGTTATCTAATACATGCTTGATGAAATAAATAAATAAATAAATAAATAAATAAATAAATAAATAAATAAAATAAAATAAATAAACATGTCTGCAATCTGAACTTCCCTGTTTTCTTCCTCTTCCCCTGCTATATCTTTCACTGTAACAGCAATTGTACCAGCTTCTTAATTGCGAAGTTGCAATGCTGATTGTTGTGTGTAATCAGTCTGCTCCTTGTCTTTTGAGTCCGATTATAAGTCCCAGCACCCCCAGTTTGCTTTGGTTGAAGAGAAGTAAGGCCAGTGATCTTAACTCTGTCAGTGGAAAAAGAAATATAAATGCTATAAATTTGATTTAGGATGAGAGAGAAGAGGTACTCCAGAATGGTGACATTTTGGTCTAATGAATCTTATACTACTTATATCAGGGGTGAAATTCAGCAGGTTCTAACAGGTTCTGAAGAACCGGTAGTGAAAATTTTGAGTAGTTTGGAGAACTGGCAAATGCAACCTCTGGCTGGCCCCAGGAGTGGGGAGGGAATGGGGATTTTGCAGTATCCTTCCCCAGCCACGCCCACCAAGCTAAGCCCACAGAACGGGTAGTAAATTTTTAAATTTCACCAGACTTTTATACACATATTTTTGCTTCCATTAAAATAATTACTTTATTCCTACTGTGTTGCGCTATTTTTTTAATCATAGTTTTTTTTATCCCCCCCTCCTCACAGATATCAGAGTGTATTAAAATTAATTCGTGCCAAGGAAGAAGACAGTGGATATTATACACTAGTAGCCCAGAATGAGGATGAAATCCAAAGATACACTTTCTCTCTGCTCGTACGAGGTAAACTTGTAAAATGGGACAAGCCATTATCAATATCAATAAAGGAGAATATTTGTAGTTCAGTGTTGAAAAGAGGGGTCCTTGGTGGTCTCTGAGCTTGCTTATTTTCTTACAGACATTTCATTACCCAAATAGCTAACTTCATCAGTGATATTAGCAAGAAAACAAGCAAGCTCACACAAGCCAATTTTACAACACATCATTTGGAAAAAGCATGTGAGGTATAAATATAACATCAAGTCCAATGTGTAACTATATAATTATAAAAATGTGTGTATGTGTGTGTGTATGTTCCAGCATAACTCTGGAACGCCTTGAGCAATTTCAACCAAACTTGGTACACAGATGACTTACCCTCTGGAGAAAAATATTATGTGGTTAAGACACCACTAACACCCCTTGTGATGTGTGTTCTGTTAAGATACAGCCTGTTGTGCCTTAAAATGGCTTCTACTGTGCAGCGCAGTGGAGTTGCCATGGTAACAGCTTCACAGTACTCCATAAAGGGGCTCCCTCTGGTACAGGGGAAAATCCAACATTAAAAATTACTTTCGGTCCAGACATTTTCCCCCTACAAATAAATATCCGGGTAACGCCAGGTTATCAGCTATATAATATAATAATATCAAGGAACAGTTTAGAATGCCAGATCAACTATAAAGGCCAGTAGTAACACATCTCAAAATTCTTGTGATGATCAAACGAAGGAAAACCCACCTTTGTCCATCTTGGCAGCCTGGGTCACTGGAACCGGCAGCGACCTAGGCCTGCCACACACCCAAACCAGTTCTCTCGGCAGCGCCATAGGTGCCGCCATCTTGTTTTTGCCTTCTGTGCATGTGCAGAGCAATTTGCACTGTGCATGCGCGCGGGTTGGTGCGTGCGGGGCGCATCCCTGAGTGAACCGGCAGCAGCGGCAGCTGGAAACCATCCCTAAGTAAGAAGTTCAGGGGAAAAAAATATATTACAGTAGATGGGCAAAGATGAACTGGACCTTGTAAGAAAATAATAATAATAATAATGATAATAATAATGCAAAACCATTGGCCTTTATTTCCATCAAATTCATGAGTGATATAGATTGACTGCACCATTCCAGCAATAATACCTTCAATGGACTCCCCTGTTCACATCATGAAATGCTTCTGAAATTCAGTCAGTAACTTAGCAAATTATGTAGGAAAATTGTGCTTGCTTGTTGATACCAGTGGATGATAGTCTGGGGATTATTAATTCAGTCGACATACTGTACTTCAACATCTGGTGTGCTTGGCTGAAAGGCAGATGTGGTCCTATCCATGCGGTTTTAATTTGGAGAGAGGAAAGGGCACCTTAAAGGGATAAGGAATTACAGAACAAAATAAGCATTTAGTGGAGAACTTATGCCGATGACCAAGTTTAAAGAAGGAAATTTGGAAAGAGTTCATAGAGATCTGTTTTCATTCAATGCTATCAGATACTTTTCATTTACGTGTGTCCTTAAAAAGAGCCTCAATTAATTGGGTCGTAGATTATAAATGTTTTTATACAACTTGCAGATGGTAAATGGTGTTTTGGGAGAGCTTTGCTCTCTGACACAGAGAGGAGTGTGTGGTTTTTAACCACAGGATCTAACAATGCACAATGCTTTAACTAAAATCTGAATGTCTCTTCTGCTTCTGGACGATTGGATTTATATATTGGTAAAATTAACCAACAGGGACGTGGTGGCTCAGGGGCTAAGATGCTGAACTTGTCGATCAGAAAAGTCAAAAGTTCGGGGGTTCGAATCCCTAGCACTGCATAACGGAATGAGCTCCCGTTACTTGTCCCAGCTTCTGCCAACCTAGCAGTTCGAAAGCATGTAAAAATGCAAGTAGATAAATAGGGGCCACCTTTGATGGGAAAGTAACAGTGTTCCGTGTGCCTTCAGCGTTTAGTCATGATGGCCACATGACCACAGAGACGGTGCTGGCTCTTCGGCTTTGAAACAGAGATGAGCACCGCCCCCTAGAGTCGGGAACGACTAGCATACATGTGCGAGGGGAATCTTTACCTTTACCTTAAAATTAACTGATTGGCAAACTGACTGTTAATGGAAATCTTGTAACTTTTAAGTTGAAATAGTCAATTTAAGTCTTGATTTCTCACATTTTTTTCATAGAAATATAGTGGCAGAAAACTTTTTAAAAGCAATATCTTATCCAGTTGCTTATACTGTATTGTTGACAAAATGGTCCCAGATATTCTGTATCTAACAGCAGAATATTGCTAACTCAGAAGATGTAATTCCTCTTGGAGTCGGTATTTGGAGTGTTTGTTTAGTGACTGTTTGCAGTTACAGTGGTAATGAAAAAGTAACAAATCCTCACATTTATGACCTTTTCAGATCTATAAAGCAGAGGACAGCTGAAGTAAAATCATAAGCACAGTCTTAGTTTCACTTGGTGACTGCTTTGCTTGCTGACCAAGTTGTTTGTTCCAATTTTGCTCTGGTAAAAGAGGACTAGACATAAACTATCAGTTCCTACTGAAAACAAAGAAATAGCTTGGCCTCATACCACTTATCTTCATGGTACTGATTTCCATGGATTTCAGTTCTCATGATTTGCAAGCACCCTGTGGGTTGGGCCATATTGGCTGTGAATAAGGGAAGTTCAACAGATCCCAAACCCACCAGATTCAAGAAGGTTTCCTTACGCAGCTTGTGACTCCGTTTAGTTGGGGGTACCTCTGGGAAAATATCCAATGTATTGCCATCTAGCAATGCAATCTTCCTACTTAGAAGAAAGGTATGGTGAATTGCTCTCTGCTGTGGCCTGTCGGCTGTTGGCCCCTCCTGCAGCCGAATCAGATGAGGAGGAGGCGGAGTGGGAGTCAGACACAGCAGCAAGGCAACCCGAGAGCTCCGAGGGGGAAGAGGGAATGGAGCCCGCAGAAAGAAAGAGAAAGGGGTGGAGCCTGGGTCGTTCGTCAGCCCTCAGATGGAAAGTCAACAGCCCCCAGGTCTGGAGGTGGCTGATGAGGAAGAAGAGGAACAGCTGGGCCCAGTGCATGATGCGCGGATGCACAGAAGGCAGAGGAGAGGAGAGTAATGGAAATCTATGGGCCGGTCCTTGGGACAGAAGAGCCACAGCTGCTAGCAAAGCCCCATCCTAGCTCTGGGGATAAAAGGCAGGGGGTGGAGATGAATAGATGTGGCAGGCAGACTTGTTAGCCTGCGCTGAGAGAGAAGCTTTTTGCTGGGACTGCTGAAGCTCCTAATAAAGGAATCACTGAGTTCACTTCTGGTGGTTTGTCGTGTTTGAGTAGCTGGGTCAGAACACTCTCCCTTTCAGGCAAAGCAATCGCAGTACGGCCTGATACCGTCAAATCTTACGGGTGTTTGATTAAAGTTCATCTCATTGAGTTAAGAGAAAAGTATTTAAGGTAAATAGGCATAGATCAGTGCCGGCTAACCTTTTTGTCCTTGTGTGCTGAAATCGTGCATGTGCCTACACCCAAAATGCAATGCCCCCTGCCCCCTGCACATGTGACTCCCACCCCCGTGCGACTCCCCGTGCTCCCCTCGTGCATGCATGTGTCCCCCCCTCTCATGACCCGTTTTGGGCTAGCAGGCCTCCCTGAAGCCTCCTGGAACCAAAAGCTGGCTGCTTGTGTGTGTGTGTGTGTGTGTGTGTGTGTGTGTGTGTGTGTGTGACACCCAACCCTCTGCAATCCCTTGCTCCCGCGCAAGCTCCTGTGTCTCCCGTGTGCACGGCAGAGACCTGAAAATCAGCTGGCTGGTGGGAGGTGTATGCCCATGCGGGGTGGAGCTGAGCTGGGCAACGGCTTGCGTGCCCATAGAGATGGCACGCGTGCCATAGGTTGTCATCCCGGGCATAGATCATTTCTATAATGCAGGAGGTTGTCCTGTCTCAGAGAATACAAGCAAAAAAACCCTCCTGTGTCCATTTCTGAAGCTTCCTCAAGAAACAACGGTGCCTGCCAGGCAGATGTGGATTCAGAAATAGACTGTCTCTGAAGAAACCACCCCCAGCACACAGATCTCTTACATGCTCTTCCCAATTTTTCCTTTTCCAGTTCCAGCTTTAATTCGAGACCTGATAGATAATCACCATGGCTCTTCCGGGCAGACAGTCAAATGTTTGGCAGAAGGCACACCCCTCCCCAATGTGGAATGGCTGGTTTGCAAGGACATTAAGAAGTAAGGCCTTTGGTTTTTGGGCTGCCTCGGGTGGCTTTATCTGCCTGGTATAATCATACGTTTACTCTATACTTTTCATAATATACCGTATTTTTCGGACTATAAGACGCACCGGAGTATAAGATGCACCAAGATTTTGAAGAGGTAAATTTTTTTTTAAAGTTTTTGCCCTCCCCAGCACCCAGGAGCACTCTGCAGGCCTCCCGACCCCTCTGCACGCCTCGTTTTTTGTGAAAAAAGGGGCATGCAGAGAGTTTGAGAGGCCTGCAGAATGCTTCTGGGGCTGGGGAGGGCAAAAATGAACAGAAAATGGCCCATTGCTCATGAAAACGGGCCTGTTTTTCTGCAAAAAATGGCTTGTGACGAGTTTGGGAGGCCTGTAGAGTACTCCTGGGAGCTTGGGAGGGCAAAAACACTCCGGTTTTTGTGAAAAACAGCCCCATTTTTCGCTCATTTTTGCCCTCCCCAGCCACCAGGAATCGTTTGCAGGCCTCCCAAACTCTCTGCGTATCCGTTTTTGCAAAGGGAGCAGGGTTTGGGGGGACAAAAAATGCTGTATTCAGTGTATAAGACGCACCCAGATTTTCACCCTCTTTTGGGGGAAGAAAAGGTGCGTCTTATACTCCAAAAATATGTTATATGTTCTACAACAGGGTGCCTTCGAGTTTGTATTGCATTTTAACTCTCACAACTCCAAAATTGATAATCATTTATTAGCTAATAATAAATGGGCAGTAAGAATGGAAAATGGCTAAACGGTTATGGGAGTTGAAACCATTTGAAAATACGTTTAGGCATCACTGA
The DNA here is from genome assembly GCF_964273705.1 of Natrix helvetica. NCBI lineage: Eukaryota > Metazoa > Chordata > Lepidosauria > Squamata > Natricidae > Natrix > Natrix helvetica. Next base: position 64,718,198 of record NC_138558.1, on the reverse strand, counting down.
TGTAAAGATTTCAGATTTGAGAGTGGGAATATCATTTTATTGATTAAAATACCTCTTGAATTTTTAACTCTTGGTGCAATCGGTGTATTGTTAAATGTGTGAGCGTATATAATGCCTCTTTAAACAACCCAAGCCACAAGATTTCCTAATCAGAGTTGAAGAAACAGCAATGGTTAATCCTTTCTCATACATGGTGCCTTCTCCACAGCTATAATTTTCTTCCTAGTCTAGTTTGATGAAAAGAAGGACTAGGGGAGACATGATAGCAGTGTTCTGATATCTCAGGGGCTGCCACAAAAAAGAGGGAGTCAAGCTATTCTCCAAAGCAACTGAGGGTAGGACAAGATGCTATGGGTGGAAACTAATCAAGGAGAGAAGCAACTTAGAATTAAGGAGAAATTTCCTGACAGTGAGAACAATTAATCAGTGGAACTCCTTGCCTCGAGAAGTTGTGAATCTTCCAACACTGGAAGTTTTTAAGAAGATATTAAATAATGATTTGTATAGGGTTGCTTGTCTAAGCAGGGGTTGGACTAGAAGATCTCCAAGTTCCCTTCCAACTCTGTTATTCTATTCTGTTCCTTATAGAAACTGGTACCTCTTGAGTGTTGGAGTTATATATAATTTAAAGCCCAAGATTAATTGTTAATAATAAGCCAACCTTATAAACTGTGTCTAACAATATTTCCTAAGTTTAAATTTTGTGTGAAAAGCAGGCTATAAATCTATCAAATAAATACTTTGGATTTGAGATTTGAGAACTGAGATTTGTCCACATACCTGGTACCCTTCTTAATACTCCTGAAATGTTGCTTGTGGTATAAATCTGTAGTATCAGTGGCTGTTGTTCAAAGAAAATGTTGCTTTTGCTTGGGCAACGTGTTATTTAAAGATGCACGTAAAGGTATCTGTCCACTCAATAGTCTTCAGTAAAAGAAGAATCTTTTTTTGGCGGGATCAATGAAAAAGCGACTTCTTTCTAGATGCAACAATGACACCTCATGGACTCTCCTGACCAACAACATCTCTGATGTCACGGTGGAGACTCATCTCGACGAAAGGAACATGGTAGCCAGTCAGGTGACTTTTCAGAAGGTGGAAGAAATCATGGCTGTTCGTTGTATGGCAAAGAATGACCTTCGGACTGTTACAAGGGAGATAAAGCTTGTGGCTCCTAGTAAGTTAACTTGGATCAAAGTACTTCCTGGGCCCCCAAATCACCGCAACTTCAGATATATATTTTTTCCCCAGGAGATATAATTAAAAGGAGAAAAGATCCATTTGGTGTAGCAGCTAGAACTGAAAATAAATATACATTAAAAACAAAAACATGTAAATTTAGGCCAGCTTTTATAATATAACAGACTAAGCATATACTGCTACCGTGTTTCACCGAAAATAAGACAAGGTCTTATTTTCTTTTGACCCCCTGAAATAAGCGCTTGGCCTCATTTTCGGGGAGGTCTTATTATTTTTGGGGTGCAGGAGGTGGCGAGCGTGGTCACCTCATGGCTGCTGCTGTGTTGCAATATTTTGGGGGAGGGCTTATTATTTGGGAAGGGCTTATTTTCAGGGAAAGAAGGTAGTCCTCAATTTACCACCACAATTGTGCCCAGTATTTATGTTGCCCCACCTTACGATTGTTCTTGCTACATTTCTTAAGTGAGTCACTGCAATTGTAAAATTAGTAACACTTTTTAAAAAGTGGTTTTTTTTTTTGCTTTTATATCACAAATTCCATTTCTAAATTGAACAAGTGTGTTTTCTAGGTAACAAAAGTATTATTATTTAAACAGCCTCATAATCATTATGATCATATCAACACACAAACATATAGTAGATACTATCAATCATTGGTATAAAATATACTATCTTCTAGATTGTCATCAATCATCTAAGCATCAAAAGCATGTTTACTAATCAATTTTGCTTTCTCATGTAAACCATATTTTCACATAAATCCATCCACCTGATCTCTGTATCTATACCTAGTGAATCTGTCTTCCCCATTGACTTTGCTCGTATAAAGGTCGCAAAATTGGATCACCTGACCCGGAGACATGGCAACCGTCATAAATATGAACCAATTGTCAAGCATCTGAATGTAAATCATGTGATTCTAGAGATGCTGCAATGGTCATAAGTGTGAAAAGTGGTCATAAGTCACTTTTTTCAGTGCCGTTGTAGCTAAACGAACTGTTGTAAGTTGAGGACTACCCGTATAATTTTTTTATTTGCAATGTATCTGTCAAAGGAGCAGTAGCAATTTATAAACCTCTTAGACAAAAGGGAGTTTGTCTTCATTGTTATTGCATCTGGACTGTTCCCACACATTTCCTTTGTTTTGATTTGAACAAGGATGACAGAGGAAGGGAAGGGAACTATATAGTGAATTTTTAAATGGCTTAATTTGGAAAGATTGGGCTTTGGTTTTTTTGCTGGCATGAAATCTCCATTGTAGGATAATTACACAACCTTTTGTAATCATCAATTTTGCTTTCTCATGTAAACCATATTTTCACATAAATCCATCCACCTGATCTCTGTATCTATCGACTAACCATTTGTAAAAAAAAAAAGTTCCCATGTTTTAAAATATTCAGAATCTTCCTTTTCTTTCATTCTTAACGTTAACCTATCCATTTCTGCACATTCCATTATTATTTTTTTGATTATATGCTCATTTGTGGGGTTTACGTAACTCCTATAATATTAATATCAGTGTTACTGCACTGGACGTCGCAGTGAAAAGTTACTTTGCTTTAAAAAAAGCAAAGGAGAGAATTCTATGTGCTTCTCCTTACAGCGTTAAGATCGGAACTCACTGTGGCTGCTGCTGTCCTGGTCCTCCTCGTGATTGTAATAATCGCGCTGATTGTCTTGGTAATCATATGGAAACAGGTAAGGAGAAATCCATCCTTTAGACCAGAGTTCCCCAAACTTTCAGGGTTGATGGCTCGGAGAAGGGAGGGGGAGAAAGAGGGGATGATTTTGTGGGAGTAGCAAGCACATGTTGGTGTGTACGCACATGCAAACAAGCAAGTGCCCGCAATGTTTGTGGTGATGCTTGCGCGAGTGCCTGCAACGAGGCTTGTGCAAATGGGGCCGCGGCCGCCCATGATGATTCTCGTGCACATAGGGACGTGTACACACAGAGGTGCACGCACTGGCCAGCTACTCACACGGCCCAGTGGCAATTAGCCCACGACTTGGCAGTGGGCCCCGTGAGCCACAGGTTGGGGACTCCTGCTATAAACCACATTCTGCACCCCTGATTTACTGCAGGGGTGTCAAACTCAATTTCATTGAGGGCCGCATCAGGGCTGTGGTTGACCTCAGGGGGCCGGGGGGGGGGGGCTGGCCGACTGGGTGAGCATGGCCAGCTGGGTGGGCACGGCCAGCTTGACACCACTCCCCCAGACAGCTGGCATGTTTTCTCTTTGCATTGGGGAGACCGGCTAAAGCAAGGCCCTTACATTTTGGAGGACGGCCCTGTGGGCCAGATCTGACCACATCACGGCCCGGATGTGGCCTGTGGGCCTTAAGTTTGACACCCCTGATTTACTGCATTGGGAGGAAACTGATCTTCCATGTCTTCTTTTGCACAGAAACCCAGATATGAGATCCGATGGAGAGTCATTGAGTCTATCAGCCCGGATGGCCATGAGTACATCTATGTGGATCCAATGCAATTGCCCTACGATTCAAGATGGGAATTTCCTAGAGACGGACTAGTGCTGGGTAAGGATCACGCAAAGGCTTGTAAACAGAGTCTCTGATTTTCCACACAAGTCCTCAAGAGACCTTATTCCTATTAATTCTTTGCCAGAAATGGTCTTGACACCAAGGTGGCAGGAATAGCCAATGCAGAGAGTCCTCGAGTTATGACCCCATTTATGTTGCTCAGTGAAACATTTGCCAAGTGAGTTCCATCCCATCTTACGACCTTTTCTTGCCACGGTTGTTAAGTGAATCACTTCTGTTAGTAACCCGCTTGTTAAGCGACACTTTTTTCCAGTGTCATTGTAGCTTTGAATGGTCACTAAATGAGCTGTTGCAAGTTGAGGACTACCTGTGTCCCCATAAATTATATACCAGAAATGGTTTTGACACCAAGGTGGCAGGAATAGCCATAACCCTCCAGAAGATAAGGCTCAAGATACAGAAGGATCTCGACCGACGGAAACCCTGGGCCCTGTCTAAGGAAATGAAATGAAATTCAACGGTGAGAAAAGTAAGGTTCTACATTTAAGCAAGAAAAAACAAGTGTACAGCTGTAGAATAGGTGGTACCTGGCTCAATAGTAATAACTGAGGGATCTAGGTATCCTGACGGACAATGACTTAAATATGAGCCAGCAGTATGCCACAGCTGCCAAAAAAGCCAACACAGTCATAGGCTGCATCAATAGAAGGATAGAATCAAGTTCATGTGGAGTATTGATACCATTTTATAAGGCCTTGATAAGACATTTGGAATACTGCATCAAGTTTTGGTTGCCACAACATAAAAAAGATGTTGAGACTCTAGGAAGAGTGCAGAGAAGAGGAACCAAGATGATTAAGGAACCAGAGGATAAAACAAACGCAGAACAGGTGCAGGAATGTGGTATGTTTAGTTTAATGAAAAGAAGGTTTAGGGGTTACATGAGAGCATTGTTCCAATATCTCAGGGGTTGCCACAAAGAAGAGGGAGTCAAACTATTCTCCAAAGCACCTGAGGGCAGGACAAGAAACAATGGGTGGAAACTAATCAAGGAGAGAAACAACCTTGAACTGAGGAGAAATTTCCTGGTAGTCAGAACAATTAATCAGTGGAACAACTTGCCTCCAGAAATTGTGGGTGCTCCAACATTGGAGATTTTTAAGAAGAGATTGGAGGACCATTTGTCTGAAATGATATAAAGTTTCCTGCTTGAGCAGGGGGTTGGACTAGAAGCCCTCCAAGGTCCCATCCAACTCTTGTTATTCTGTTATTCTGATCCTCTCAGCAACCAGTCCTTCATCCCAAACAGCTCCAAAGGTTACAGGTGTGATTGCTATGACCTTTCGGTTCTTGGAAAAAAATGTTCTTACAGCGATGAAATGGAAAATATTTTTTTCTTCTTTTATGAGACTTCATGACAAATCCCAATAACCCTGCCGTAGTCCATGCTGTTTCTATTCCCTGGCCTGGACCTAATCAAATGTCCTACTGTTGATTGTGACATGATGAAAAGAAGAGAGCTTGGGCACTTCAGCTTCTGGTGGCCATCTTCTTTCCCAGCTGTTCCCACGTTTATTTACCCAAAACCAAGTAATAATTTGAGACGGTAGAATTATCAACTTTATCATTTCAGATGGTAGCTGGATGGGCATTCCGTGTAGAATTTCAATCATATTTTTCAATTCTTGCCTGATTAAAAACAGGGCTCAAGAAGGAGATATCGGTCGATTTTACTAGAAAGTTTTTTAGAGGTACCTAGGCTGCATTTTTAGAAAAAGTCTCGAAAGGCAAAATAACTCCAGATGATGGCTCCAGAGTTAATTCTCAGCAACTGTATTCTCTTGTCTATAGGTCGAATCCTTGGTTCTGGGGCTTTTGGGAAAGTAGTCGAAGGAACAGCCTATGGATTAAGCCGGTCGCAACCAGTGATGAAAGTAGCTGTGAAGATGTTGAAACGTAAGCATTTTTTTTCATTTACTGCTAATATACTGTCTCGTTCCCATTAATGCCATTGGAATGGTATGGTGGCCTAGAGGTGGAGCTCTCGCCTCACAATCAGGAGGCTGTGAGTTCAATCCTAGGTAGAGGCAGATATTTCTCTCTCTGGGTGCACTGAGAACATATCTGCTGAACAAAACTCCGCATTGGCGACAGGAAGGGCATCTGGCCAGGAAACACTCAGATCCATTCAGTTGTCAGACTCCACCCCTCAAGGGATAATGAGGTTGTTAAAATATGATGATTCTCATTAATGCCATCTCATTCGCATTGAGCTTGGAAAAAATTGATTGGTTCAACATATTTCCTACAAAATTAATATTTAAAGTGAGTGGTAATTTTTTTAAAAGAAGAGGATTGTATAAAGTCATCAGCTGATACTTCTGCTCATACTGGCGGAACAGAAAAAACATCTAATTATATGGGGAAAGTCCTTGACTAACAACCACAATTGGGAACCAGAATTTCCATTGCTAAGCATTGTTCAAGAAGTTATGCCCAATTTTATGACCTTTTTAGGCCACATTTGTTAAGTAATGTAGGGAACTGGAGGCTAAAACATACAAAGAACTGTTGCAGGAACTGGGCCTGGCTAGTCTAGTGAAGAACTAGAGACCAGGGGAGACATGAGAGCAGTCTTCCAATATTTGAGGGGCTGCCACAGAGATGAAGGGGGTCAAGCTATTTTCCAAAGCACCTGAAGGCCAGACAAGGAATAATGGATGGAAACTGATCAAGGAGAAATTCAACCTGGAAATAAGGAGGAACTTTCTGACAGTGAGATCCAATTAACCAATGGAATAGAAGTTGCCTTCAGAAGTTGTGGCTGGCCCATCGCTGAAGGCTTTCAAGAAGAGACTGGACTGTCATCTGTCAAAAATGGTGTAGGCCATGATGGCAAACCTATGGCAAATGATGGGATGAGACAATCCATTCTGGATCTAATACCAAAATGGTGCAAAATAATAATTTTGGAGTGCCTACAGTCTGATTCAGAAAGCAATCTATATTGGGAAGAATTCAGACATATGTCCACAATACCAAGATATTATTGCTTTATTTATTAAGCAAGTTAAGAAATCAGCACATAAAATGAAAATAATTTCCTTTCCCTAGCAGATCCTGTTCCTACTGTAGAGTGCAGTAATGTTGAACCTATGGCACACGTGCCAGAGGTGGCATGCAGAGTCCTCTCTGGGGGCATGTGTGCCCTTGTCAGCTTCTCTTCTAGTTTCCGACACGCCGGCCAGCTGGTCTTCGTGGGTGCCGGAGCGCTGGAAAATGGCCCAAAAGACTGCCAAAAACTGCCTGAAAAAAGGCCTGAAAATGCCCCAAAGCAGCCCATTTTCAGGCCATTTTTCGGGCCAAAAACTACCAAAAAATGCCCCCAAAACAGGCATGCACAAAGCAAGCCAGCTGGTCTTTGGGTTACCAGTGTTCTGGCAAATGCACATACAGACGTGTTCCGGTTTGGATACTCGGTGCCGAAAAGGTTCGCCATCACTAGTATAGTGCAATACTAATACTACCATTTAAATATGAGCCAGCAGTGTGCAGCAGCTGCCAAAAAAGCCAACACAATTCTAGGCTGCATCGACAGAGGAATAGAATCAAGATCACGTGAAGTTTATAATGCCTTGGTACGGCCACACTTGGAATACTGCATCCAGTTTTGGTCGCCATGATGTAAAAAAAAACATGTTGAGACTCTAGAAAGAATGGCAGAGAAGAACAACAAAGAGGATTAGGGGACTGGAGGCTAAAACGTATGAAGAACGGTATACAGGAACTGGGTATGTCTAATCTTATGAAAAGAAGGACTAGGGGAGACATGATAGCAGTCTTCCAATATCTCAGGGGCTGCCACAAAGAAGAGGGAGTCAAACTATTCTCCAAGGCACCTGAGGGTAGAACAAGAAGCAATGGGTGGAAACTAATCAAGGAGAGAAGCAACTTAGAACTGAGGAGAAATTTCCTGACAGTTAGAACAATTAATCAGTGGAACAGCTTGCCTCCAGAAGTTGTGAATGCCCCAACACTGGAAGTCTTTAAGAAGATGTTGGATAGCCATTTGTCTGAAACGGTATAGGGTTTCCTGCCTAGGCAGGGGGTTGGACTAGAAGACCTCCAAGGCCCCTTCCAACTCTGCTATTGTATTGTAATGCAATATTAGGGGGTTTCAATTCAATTGTATAGAATGTGAAGGATGTGTGTTTGTGTTTTATTTTTATAGTTATAATGTACACTGAAGATGGCATTTAATTTCGTTGCACGAGGTGCACTGACAATAAAGTAATCTTAAACTTAAACAGATCTTTTTTTGAAAACTATTTCCTCCCCCCCACCCCCCCTAAAGATTCCTGCTCATAAAGAAACAGTGACCGTGATTGCTTACTTCTGGAAAAACACATTCTAATTCTCTGTGTCCCATATTTTCCCACCAGCAACTGCAAGATCCAGCGAAAAGCAGGCGCTCATGTCTGAATTAAAGATAATGACTCATCTTGGCCCCCACTTGAACATCGTCAACCTCTTAGGAGCTTGCACAAAATCAGGTAAATTTCTCTAGCAGGCATCTTTGTCTCTTTCCATTGAAAAAAGAAATACCTTAGAACATCAGGCCCGGTTGCATTTATTGAGCTAGTATTTAGAAAAGTAGGCTGTAATTTAACAGATCAAACACCGGCCATTCTGCTCGATCCCTGTTGCAAATCTGTATTATCAGGATTGCATAATTTAAGACCTACCAAACCAAACACAGCCATTTTAGCCCCAGAGAAGAGCTGGAAGGGACTTCTGACTACAGAAAAGTTGCTGTGAAGATGGCTAGTAATCATTCATAGTTCCTGACCTTTAGGTTTCAGAACCTTTCTGACAACCTTTAAGCAGGGGTGGGATTGAAAAATATTAGCAACTGGTTCTCTCCCCGATTGCTGGGTGGGCGTGGCCTACTCGGCCTCCTGCACCATGGCAGGGGGGGGGGGGCGTTTTCACCCTCCCCAGGCTCTGGAGTCTTTCCTCGAGCCTCTGGGAGGGGGAAAACGGCTTTCCCTGGGCTCTGGAGGCTGTTCCTGAACTTCCGGGAGGCCCATTTTTCGCCCTCTCAAAGCCTCCGTGCGGGCCCTGTACTCACCTGTCATGATGAACGGGCCATGTGGAGACTCCTGGGAGGGGAGGGGAGGGTGGGCGGGGCCAGCTGGTCCTTGCAACAACCGGTTTGGCGAACTGGATGCAAAATGAACATCTGGTTTGCCCAAACCGGTGCGAACCGGCTGAATTCCACCCCTGCCTTTAAGGATGTGGTGTTTATGTGTATAAAACAGTGTAGAAAAGTCTCTGATTAGAATTAGAATTCTTTAGTGGCCAAGTGTGATTGGACACACAAGGAATTTGTCTTTGGTGCATATGCCCTCATTGTACATAAAGAAAAATAAAATAGAATTCGTTCATCAAGAATCATACGATACAACACTTAGTGATAGTCCTAGGTTACTAATAAGAAATCAAATCGTACTAGGCAACAAATAAATCAATATAAATTGTAAAGATACAAGCAACATGGTTATAGTCATCAGTGGGAAGAGATAGGGACTAGGAAGGATGATAAGAATAATAGTAATACAGTCGTAGTAGATAATTTGACAGTGTTGTGGGAATTAGTTGTTTAGCAGAGTGATGGCATTCAGGAAAAAACTGTCCTTGGGTCTAGTTGTTCTGGTGTGCAGTGCTCTATAGCCGTGATGGCGAACCTATGGCACGCGTGCCACAAGTGGCACGCGGAGCCATTTGTCAGGGCACGCGAGGCGCTGTCCTGTCAGCTGGCCAGCGCGCATGCGCGCGCTGGCCAGCTGAGTTCACCTTTTTAAAAGCTATTTTTCGCCTTCCCCAGGCTCCAGAGGCTTTAAAGGAGCCTGGGGAGGGCGAAAAGAGCCCCCCCGCCCCCCCGGAGGCTTCAGGGACCGTCCCTGAAGCCTTTGGAACGCTTAAAACCACCCTCCGAGCAAACCGGAAGTGACTTCTGGGTTGCTCAGAGGGTCGTTTTAAGCGTTCCGAAGGCTTTAGGGACCGTCCGAGGCTTCCCTGATGCCTTCGGAGCGCTTAAAACGACCCTCCGAGCAACCCGGAAGTCACTTCCGGTTTGCTCGGAGGGTGGTTTTAAGCGCTCCGAAGGCTTCAGGGAAGCCTCTGGACAGTCCCTGAAGCCTCCGGAGGGCCTCCGGGGGGTCGGGGAGGCTCTTTTCGCCCTCCCCAGGCTCCTATAAAGCCCCTGGAGCCTGGGGAGGGCAAAAAAAAAACCATGTAAAGAGTTCCGGTTCCGGCGGCGGCGGCGACGGGCAGCTCTTTGCCCGCTCCGGCTCCCCGGTGGGCTTCCCCACTCCTTGGGGGGCACAGGACACCCCGCAGAGGGGTCCTGCCGGAGGGGCGGCATCGCGGAGGTCTCCTGCAGCGGCGGCAGCCGGCGGGGGCTCTCTCGCGCGCCCAAGGCACCGGGGAGCAAGCTCGGAGGGCGCATCGCGTTTCCACGCCTCGCGCCTCGCTACAAGCTGACTGGAGAATGCTACAATTGAAGGAAGCAGCTGCGGTGCGGTGAGGTTGCCTCTCTCTTCATCCCTTACTTTGCATGAAGATTTGATTCAGCTTTTAAAACTTTAAAACAACTTTCGGAGCATTTTGGAGGTGCGGCTGGAGGGAGGGGGGTTTCCCCCCCCCCCCTTGGACAAGCGGCAAGAAACAATTTTGCTCTCAGCCCCCGGGGAAGGAGGAGGGGGGAGAGCCAACGAATGAAGCCTCACTTAGGCTGAGATGATTTTCTTTTCAATTTAATTTTACATATTACAATGATTTGAGGACTTTTGGAACTTTTTAAAACTTTGTTACGCCTCTGTGCCCAAAACTGGCAGGGCAAGATGGCACACTTCCGTTGTCTTTATGAACTCTGAAACCTGACTCCACCTTTAAAATTCAGGCTTCCGGTCTTTGTCTCCGTGTCTCCCAGAGGAACCTCTTGTGGATTGGTATTTTTTTAACCTTCTAGGGGAAATTTTCTATCTATTGCCAGACTTATTGGAGAGATTCTCTTCTGCCTGGTTATTCTGCTCCCGGATTCACCTGGCTACCCTTCTTTTCTAATTGCTTACTTCATATTTGGACTGAACTTTTAACGTTATAAAGGATGGCATCTAAAAGACCCCCTCCTGGAAAACCTGGCTTTGCCACTTCTGCTCCAACATCCGCAACATCCAGTCCAGCCACACAGTCAAAGATAACAGAACTGATGCAACATAAGACTACAGAGATGGACTTTCAACAAATGCTTCAACAAATTCTACAGGGCCAGGAGGAAATCAAGAAACAGTTAAGGGAAATGAAAGATGAAATTAAAGAAAATCAAGCCCAAATATATAAGAACTCACAAAGACTGAATCTTGTGGAAGGGGGGGTGGAGGAGGTGAGGGGGGTGGTGGAAGCTGTGCAGAAAGGGAACAAAGATCTTGACATCCAACAGATGAAATTAGAATTTGAGAGAATGTCCTATTATCTTAGATTTCAAAATGTTATAGAAGAAGATGGGGAAAATATAAGGGACATCATGACAAACATTCTGGCTGACTATACACACAAAGAAAAACAACAGATGGGGTGGGATATAGATCTGGTTTATAGAGTGAACTCAGCTTATGCTAGAACACACAATTTACCCAGGGAGGTTCACATTAAATTCCTTAGAAAAACCACAAGAGATGAAATTCTGGGTGTACAAAGGGGGCAAGCATTGACATATCATGATATGGAGATAACCATTCTGAAGCAGATCCCTAAGAAGATTAGAGAAAAAAGAAAAAATTATTCGCAATTAGCGAATAAATTATACCAGAAAGGGGTGTGGTTTAGATGGTTGATGCCTGAAGGTATGCTGATATTCTGGGAGGAGACAAGAATCAGAATTAATTCACCCATAGAGGCGCAGGCCTTTATGGAAAAAAATAAAACACTCCTAGAGAAACCACCAGACACTACAACGGACACGCAGGACACGGGAGGGGCCAGAGCTCTGCCAGTGGAGGGAGATGGGGCAATAGCAAGAAGACTCAGATCACAGAAATAAATATGAAAATCATATTATTATAAATTGACCGAAAGTGAAAATGGAATTATATTTGGATTTTATATTGTAATGTTTAATTTGATTGAATTTAATAATAGAACTAATATGCTGATTATAATCAATTATATACTAATGCATTATATATAAATGTACGCTATGGGTATGGAGGGAGGGGGGCCTCACACACTTTGCAACTGCCAAAATTTGTATACCTGTCCATTTACCCTTTTCCCTATAAATTTTGAAAAACCAATAAAATTTTATTACAAGAAAAAAAAAGTAAAAAAAAAAAAAAAAAAAAAAAAAAAAAAACCATGTAAAAATGGGGGGGTCGCGCATTTTGCGTGCATGCGCACTGGGGGGGTCGCGCGTTGCACTATGGGTGCGGCACGCCCACACTCAACCCCCCTGCGCTTCCCCCACTTGTGGCACGCGAGCCAAAAATGGTTCGCCATCACTGCTCTATAGCATCGTTTTGAGGCTAGAAGTTGAAACAATTTACATCCAGGAGGTGAGGGGTCTGTAGATACTTTCACGGCCCTCTTTTTGACTTGTGCAGTATGCAGGTCCTTAGTAGAAGGCAGGTTGGTAGCCATTGTTTTTTCTGCAGTTCTGATTCTACGTTGAAGTCAGATGAACACTGGCGATCTTTGGGACAGGGATGTCCAATTTAGTTTCCAGACATGGCTTCCCTGAGACGTTAAGCATTGTTCTGCTTTGTTCTTCTTCATTAGGTCCAATATACATCATAACAGAATACTGTTTTTATGGAGACTTGGTGAACTACCTCCATAAAAACAGGGATAACTTTCTGAGTCGGCATCCTGAAAAAGCAAAGACGGACCTGGACATCTTTGGCATTAATTCTGCAGATGAGAGCACTAGAAGGTAAGCTTTAGCTATGAAGTAATCAAAGGGACAATATTAATATGCATCTTTGGCGTATAGCAGGGGTGTCCAAACTTGGGAACATGGCTGGCTGGGGAATTCTGGGAGTTGAAGTCCACAAGTCTTAAAGTTCCCAAGTTTGGACACCCCTGGCGTATAGCCATCATGGCCACATGACTACGGAAATTGTCTTCGGACAATCCTGGGTCCCTCGGCCAAGAAACTCTAGAGTCGGACACAATTGGGCAGGGAAACCTTAATTTTTTTACTGAGATGTGAGAGACACGAGATTGAAGAAACTACTCCAGAGCTTAATAGGGTCCTTCCATTACAACAGGTTGATCAGGAACCCTTCTTTATACTTGCAAGCCACAACAAAAATGTTAATAAGCCCACAGCTTGAAGATGGCAGGTGAGATCCTGCCGAAACGTTGCAAAGACAATCTCAACCTTACACGGGAAAAGACCCGAATACAACAAAACCAGCATATATATATATGTGTGTGTGTGTGTGTGTGTGTGTGTGTGTGTGTGTTCCAGCATAACTCTGGAACACCTCGAGCAATTTCAGCAAACTTGGTACACAGATGACTTACTCTCTGGAAACAAATACTGTGGGGGTAAGACATGCCCAGTGGTGGGTTTCAACATTTTTTAGAACCTCTTCTGTAGATGTGGCCTGCCTTGTGGGAGTGGCTTGCTGGCCATGTGACCAGGTGGGAGTGGCTTGCCACCCATGTGACCGGGTGGGAGTGACTTGCCAGCCATGTGACTGGGTGGGTGTGGCCAACTTGTAAAATGTGTTGAAACTCACTTAACAACGCTCTTGCTTAGCAACCAAAATGTTGGCTCAGAAACTCTGGCATTTGAAGCACGCAAGTCTTAAAGCTGTCAAGTTACAAGACCCTTGCACCCCTAACCCTTTAGAAAAAAAACCCCAGGGGTGTTCAAACTTGACAGCTTTAAGACTTGTGGACTTCAACTCCCAGAATTCCTCCTCCAGTCTTGTTGGCTCAGGAACTCTGGCATTGAAGTGTGCAAGTCTTAAAGCCGCTGAAATGACTTGGTACACAGGTGACTTGCTCTCTAGAAACAAATACTGTGGGAGTAAGACAGCCCTAACACTCCTCAGTGTGTGTGTCTGTGTCTGTTCCAGCATAACTCTGGAACGCCTGGGCTGATGAAATGAAAAGGAATGAATTATATCTATAGTTTCAAATCACAGTACTTTTGACAATGAAAGTGTGAATTTTGGATTCAAGTTTGTGTGTGTGTGTGTGTGTGTGTGTGTGTGTCCCTGTGTCTCTGTGTGCCAACATTATTTTGACTTGACACTATAATATAATTTATTCCTTTGTCTGTCTAATATAGGATTACCATAAAGTTATCAGCTAGTATTTAATATAATACTTACTTAATACAGGTAGTCCCTGAATTACCACCACAATTGAGCCTAACATTTATGTTGCTTCCTGAGAAATTTGTTAAGTGAGTTTTGCCCCCATCTTTCTTGCCACATTTATTAAGTGACTCCCCGCAGTTGTTAAGTTAGTAACATGATTGTTAGGTGAATCTGGCTTCCCCATTGATTTTGCTTGTCAGAAGGTTGCAAAAGCCGATCACACAACCCTGACAGACTGCAACCGTCATAAATATGAAACAGTTGTCCAGCATCTGAATGTAAATCTTGTGACCATGGGGAGGCTGCAATGGTTGTAAGTGTGTAAAATGGTCACAAGTCACTTTCCCCCCCCCCCCACTGCTGGGATTACTTTGAAAGGTTACTAAATGAACTGCTGTAAGTCGAGGATTACCTGAAATGAGATAAAGCGGTATAGTACTTAATTTAGTTTCTCGCATCTAGAATTACCGTATTTTTCGGAGTATAAGATGCACCTTTTTGCCTCAATAAAGAGGCTGAAAAACTGGGTGCATCTTATACACTGAATACAGCATTTTTGGCCTCCCGAAACTCCGCCTCCTTTGCAAAAATTATAATTTCAAATTAATAATAACAGCAATATTACAATCTCACTCCCATTTCCCAAAAGTTGATTTGAGACCACTATTTATATCATAATAGGAATGTTTTATGGCAGGGGTGTCCAAACTTGGGAACTTTAAGACTTGTGGACTTCAACTCCCAGAATTCCCCAGCCAGCCATGCTGGCTGGGGAATTCTGGGAGCTGAAGTCCACAAGTCTTAAAGTTCCCAAGTTTGGACACCCCTGTTTTATGGTGAGCTCCATAACTTCACTTGGAGGGAAGACTCCCAGATTGTTAACCAAGCCACCCTTACACTGCTTTGCACGTTGCTGCAACTCACTTCCAAAGCATTGCCGCCTTCTGGGGAAACATAATTCTCCATCTAATGAATCATATTATGGAAACTTTATGGTGTCTCCTTCATTAACAGAAGGAAAAAAAGTTTCTAATGGGATGAAGAAATGTAGGGCAGATTTATTGATTAAGATTTTAAAGAATCATTGATTCAAGACAATGATGGAAGAGTCATTTTGGGAATGGCCTCCAGATTGCTGAAACTTTATTGTGACATTTACAATACCTAACCCCTGCTCCACAATCAACAAATAAGAGATCAGTATAGCAATAGCAATAGCAATAGGCCTTAGACTTATATACCACTTCAGTGCTTTATAGCCCTCTCTCAGCAGTTTTCACAGTCAGCATATTGCCCACCAACAATCTGGTTTATCTTATTTTACCAACCTGGGAAGGATGGAAGGCTAAGTCAACCTTTAGCTAGTCAGGATTGAACTGCTGGCAGTCAGCAGAATTAGCCCGCAATACGGCATTCTAACCATTGCGCCTCCACGGCTATAATACGTATAATATTATACTTGTAACTGAAAGTATAACAAGTACAGTAAATATTCACTGTTTCTTTATATTGCTACTGTGCTTTTTATTCCAGCTATGTCATCTTATCCTTTGAAAATAATGGTGAATACATGGATATGAAACAAGCAGAGACGACTCAGTACGTGCCCATGTTAGAAAGAAAAGACAGATCAAAATACTCTGACATCCAAAGATCTGTGTACGACCGCCCTGCTTCATATAAGAAAAAATATAAATTGGGTAAGTCTGCTTATATGTTGTAGCATATATAACCAAGTAATTTTATTTGGCAAAGAATCAGATTGGATTACGGTTAGGTTTTCTCCTTGCACTGTTTTTTTTTTTCTGAACAAAGTAATTTGAAGTCACTGCTAGTCTTGTAGGAGTAAAAGTTAAGGATTTTGTGGCATGTGCTGGTCATTTCACCTCTCTGTTTTATGGTTTTTGTCTGTTCTATGGGACATTGGATTCTGTATTGTCCCTAATAGCTGCACAATTTAGTTCTTTTATGCTTGAGCTCATGGCAGAAGTGAATAGAATAGAATATAGAATAGCAGAGTTGGAAGGGACCTTGGAGGTCTTCTAGTCCAACCACCTGCCTAGGCAGGAAACCCTATACCACTTCAGACAAATAGATATCCAACATCTTAAAAATTTCCAGTCTTGGAGTATTCACAAATTCTGGAGGCAAGTTGTTCCACTGATTAATTGTTCTGTCAGGAAATTTCTCCTCAGTTCTAAGTTGCTTGTCTCCTTGATTAGTTTCCACCCATTGCTTCTTGTTCTGCCCTCAGGTGCTTTGGAGAATACTTGACTTTCTCTTCTTTGTGGCAACCCCCGAGATATTTGAACACCGCTATCATGTCACCTCTAGACCTTCTTTTCATTAAATGATTGCTATTAGGTTGTTGTTGGTTTTTTGGTCTTTCAATCCTGATTGCAATGATCTCTTTCTGTGTTCAGGTATCTATTTGTATAGAAGGATAGCGAAGGGTTAGGTCTTATGGCCTTTTCAATGTTCAATTTTCCTAAAAATTGAATTATTTCAGCTTGGTTTTAGAGGTCGTATCAAGTCTGAAAGATTACAGCAGCATGTCATTAATTATAATCTGAATAATAACTGTTTGATGAAGAACATAATGTATTTATTCTTCCTGTAAAATAATCGGTGCTGCCAGAGGTGATAGCTGCTAAGTAATTTAAAGTTAGTCTCCAAAAGTAAGCAGGGCTGGATCTGGTTAGTAGTCGGATGAGAAATTCCAGAGTATATATTAGTCTGGGAAGTCAAAAAGACATCATGGAAGTAAGCAATGGCAAATCAATTGCCATTAATTTCCAATGGTTGGAAACTAATCAAAGAGAGAAGCAACCTGGAATTAAGCAATTTGTAAACTTCCTAACAGTGATGACAATTAACTAGTGGAAAAACTGCCTCCAGAAGTTGTGGGGCCTCTATCACTGGAGGTTTTTAAGAAGAGTCTAGGCAGTCCCTTATCTGAAATAGTATAGGTTCTTCTCCTGCTTAAGCATGGGGCTGAACTAGAAGACCTCCAAGGTCCCTTCTACTTCTATTCTATTCTGTTCTGTTCCGTTCCATTCCACTCCACTCCACTCCACTCCACTCCACTCCACTCCACTCCACTCCACTCTACTCTACTCTACTCTACTCTACTCTACTCTACTCTACTCTACTCCATACTGCTACCATAAAAGCAGCATATATGCCTCCACAGAGTCACCCATAAAGAAGCTCAATTCAAGGGAGTCTTTATTTAAACAACATTTTGGCATAATAAGAAATCCAAATAACATTAACATGCCTGAAACAAATGTTGCAGCACTATTACCCACTAGTACATGTTTTGTGCGCTAGGAAAAATCAAAAGTAAAGTTATTAAAGCAATTGGAATGTCCTGTACTACATAGTGGTTGGTTCATAAGATTCCCAAACACTGAGTCTCAGAAAGTTTCTGTATCTTGAAGAATTCTACAAAAGGCAGAATCATATTAGATGTTAACATTTCCTACTTCAGGAGACAGGTAAAAATATACTAGTGGAATTTTTCTACATCCAAATGGCAATTATATTGTTTCTTACAATTTGGTTGATTATCTAACTTTGTTGTGAAAACATTGGTTACTATTTATAATTCAAAATGAAGTAGGCATTCAGGATGACCTCTGGAGTTAAAGATTTCCTATCTTTTCTTCTTACCCAGCACATTTATTTATTGTATTTCTTTGTTTGTCAAACATGTACAAGGTAACAGATATAAGTATGAACATAAACATGAACAAAGGAAGTAAATACAGATAAATGGGGAGAGTAGGAGAGGTACAGTAGGTACGCTGGTGCGCTTATGCACTTCCCCTTTACAGGCCTCTTAGGAATGGGGTGAGGTCCACGGTAGACATGTTTAAGGTTAAAGTTACGGGGGTTTGAGGATGTAACAACGGAGTCAGGTAGAGCATTCCAGGCATTGACCACTCTGTTGCTGAAGTCATATTGTCTGCAATTGAGTTTGGAGCGGTTTACTTTGAGTTTGTATCTATTGTTTCCTGGTGTATTATTGTGGTTGAAGCTGAAGTAGTCGTTTACAGGGAGGATGTTGTAGCAGACAATTTTATGTACTATGCTTAGGTCCGGCCATAGGCGGCACAGTTCCAGATTGTTTAAGCCCAAAATTTCGAGCCTGGTGGCATAAGGGATTCTATTGTGAGCAAGGTCGTAAACATAATGTACCTCTGTCCACAAAACTGGTCAATGATGTTTCTTAGGCTTAATGAGGGCCAGTGTCATTGATGGCACAAAGGATTTTGTTTTTAGCTGGATTTTGAGCCACTTGTTTGTGCTTTTCCTTAGATTAGGATGCATCCCTAAGAGCTAACTGACTTCAAACAGAAGTAATTTGCAGAATGCCAAATTGATGGTTAGTCAAGGGCCGTATGACCAACTCATCCCTTTTACTGTCCTATTACGCTGAAATCTGATCCATGGTTTACAGAACAGATTTGCCCTTTCCTGATTCTTGAAGTGGATTCTATTCCAGCTGCAGCTCCATTGGCAGAAGCTTTTCCACCAAGGCTTTACTAAGTTCAACCAAGTAACCAAATGATGATATGTTAAGCATGTTGCAGCTGTCATTTTCCAGAGCATAATAAGAGCCATGCTGTAGAAACCATTGATCCTTTGAGAGTCTTGGGTAACCCCAATTACCAAAGAGCACGGGCCAGGCTAGCAAACAGGGCAAAAAAATGGATATATGTCGAAAACAAGTGGATGACTCCATGCCATTTCTAAATGATGGCTTTGGATTTAAACCACACAGGAATAAAGTAACAACAAGCCCTGTAATGTGTAGGTGGTGCTCCTTTAATCCTGCAATTTCTAGGGAAAAAAAGGTCTATAATTAAGGGAGAAATAAAACTATATTTAGTATTTTGATTTTTTTTTAAAAAAAACACCGCTTCTCTATTATTGATGGATACAAACATGTTTTCTTGAAATGTTTTGGAGATAGAGTTCTCAGTTCAATGTTATGGAACGACAGAAGAAAGGTTGCTGGGTTTGATAAAGGGAAACGGCAATTTAAGGAAATAACTACAATAAAGTTCCCCTCACACATATGTGCTAGTCGTTCCCGCCTCTAGGCGGAGACTTCATCTCTGTTTTGAAGACAAACAGCCAGCGCTGTCCGAACACGCCTCTGTAGTCACAGAACACTATTACCTTTCCACTAAAGGTGGTTCCTATTTTTCTACTTGCATTTTTACATGCTTTCGAATGGCGAGGTTGGCAGAAGCTGGGACAAGTTACAGGAGCTCACTCAGTTACGCGGCACAAGGGATTCGAACCGCCGAAATGCAGACCTTTCTGATTGACAATCTCAGTGTCTTAGCCACTGAGCCACTCCGTCCTTGTAATAAGTATTTAATCTTTGAATAAGAATTTTATGCAGGAAAAGGGAGCCTTTGTAGTTAAATCAGTTTACTGGAGATACAGTATTGTCTCTGTCATGTCTCAGAAAAATGCAACCTGTTCAAAACGATGCTTGCCTCAAAGAGATAGATGCATTGATTCCTCTGGAGTTAACATTTAACCAAAGAATTTTCTTTTCATTTTTCCCCTCTTCTCAATGAAATTAGATGGGAAGAATCTGCTTTCTGATGACAATTCAGAAGGCCTCAGTTTGCTGGATCTGCTGAGCTTCACCTACCAGGTAGCCCGGGGGATGGAGTTCTTGGCATCAAAAAACGTAAGTGGCAAAGCCTGAAGGGCAGCTTCATTTTAAACAAAGTTGGCATCTAAGCTTTGCAAAGATGTCTTATAAAAAGAACAATCAAGAGAACATGTATTAGAAAATGATTATTTATATTGTATGGATGAGCTGACATTTCCCTACACAGCTGTCCAGTCCAAGGCAATTGCACATAAATTCAAATAGCCAATTCTGTCATAAATCCACTATGACATAGTTTGATCTAAAGTTTCCTAATAAGTCCTAGAAAACAAATAAAAAACTACACCAACACCATTCCCTAGCAAGAGTAATAACAGGGAAGTTATCTGAATCAGGCAATGAGGAAGAAGCGCAGTTCAAACACAACCGATAGACTCTACATCAGGGGTGTCAAACTCGATTTCATTGAGGGCCACATCAGGGTTGTGTTTGACTTTGGGGGGTGCAGGGAGGGGGCATGGTCAGGGGGCGTGGCCAGCTCAATGTCACTCGTGTCAGGGGCACCTGTGGTGGTCCAAGCACTCTGCCAATGAAAACAGGTCCTGAGCTCCGTTTTGGCTGTGACAGCCTCTTGCAAACCTCTGCCAGCATAAACGGAGCTCAGGAGGGCCGCACGCAGCACTCCCAAGCTCCGTTTTTGCTGGCAGAGGCACTGTGGGCCAGGCCCTCACTGTTTCCAGGGCGGCTCCACGGGCCAGATATAAGCACCCCGCGGGCTGGATCTGGCCCCCGGGCCTTCAGTTTGACACCCCTGCTCAAGAGGTGGTATTCAGCAGGTTCTGACCAGTTCTGGAGAACTGGAGAAGCGGATTTTTTGAGTAGTTTGGAGAACGGGTAAATACCACCTCTGACTGGCCCCACCCCCATCTATTCTCTGCCTCCTGAGTCCCAGCTGATCGGGAGGAAATGGGGATTTTGCAGTAACCTTCCCCTGGAATGTGGTGGGAATGAAGATTTTACAGTATCCTTCCCCGGCCATGCCCACCAAGTCATGCTACGTCCACCAGCACACGCTCGCAGAACCGATAGTAAAAATTTTTGAATCCCACCACTTCCCTGCTCTACATGCATCGCTACAGTACATAGGCTCTGGGTTTTGAAAGCAATGTATTTGTACATTGACCTATTGTTTTCTGAAAAATGAATATTATTGTAGGGGGAGATGAGAAGAAACTGCTTGGTTCTCCTCTGACAAAGACTAGCTTTAAACCCCAATTTTCACCACTTTGAATCAGTCACTTTGCCTATTTTAAGAGTGCGGATGGGAAAGGGACCCTCTCTAAATTTAACAGCCAACCAGATTTTAAGTGTTGTACCCCAAGAAGGATTAGTCTCCATAGCGATCTTCCTGTGGGATGGTAGGAGTTTATCCCTGTCAGCGATTCTTCCCTCAACTTATCCCATAGATCTGCTTGCCATATACAGTACATAGCTTATGTATAAGTCACAGTTTCTATGTTAGGATCTAGGCAGCTTCCAATTTTCATGTGGTCAAGAGAGAGAGACAGTGCCAAAATTTCATGCCAGGTTTGAAAACAAATTCAGCCTGTTTTTGCTCAGTCTTGTAGATTTGGTGTGTCTGCACTCATCCTCCCTCTTCCTTTCCCTTAAGTAAGCTACATTGCAAAGATCGTTATGCTGAAGGATACATTTCAAATGTTAAAGATGGAAAAGACAACCAAGAGAGTATCCCCCTCTAATGTACCCAACTTTAACATTTCAAATGTATAAGATCAGTGCGTTGTTGCTCGCTAGCATCAGCCAAGTACTACGTATATACTCGGTGGTACCTTGGTTAACTCATCGTTAATTGTCTGTGGAGATTCTCAGTCATCCAGGTCATGGTTGTCCCAAAGGTGCTTTTTCAAGAGGCAACTGGACTTTCTGGTTTTTGAAATGTATTTGAATATTAGGTTCTTGTTTTTCTTTTGAAGACGTTTCGCTTCTCATCCAAGAAGCTTCTTCAGCTCTGGCTGGATGGTGGGGAATGGAAGGATTTATACTCCTTGCAGACAGCTGGTCATTTGCATCCATTAAGAGGGTCATTGAAGCACTTGTCTGTGTCCTCAAGGTCACCTGAGTATTGTCTACATCTCAAACTGAAGGGCAAATGGTTCGTGTAGTTTGCAATTTTTCTGGAAATACGTTCCTACCCCTACACCATTCGAAGGGTATTCATCCGAAAGGACATACCTAAAAGTCTGTAGAGATTCTCAGTTATCCAGGTCATGGTTGTCCCCAAAGGTGCTTTTTCAAGAGGCAACTGGACTTTCTTTGAAGATGTTTTGCTTCTCATCCAAGAAGTTTCTTCAGTTCTGACTGGATTCCCACCGTTCCTCACTCAGGAGCACTAACTAAGATGACCCTGAGAACACAGATAAACCTCCAAGTGCTTCAATGACCCGCTAAAAGGATGCAAATGTCCAGCTGTCTGCAAGGAATATAAATCCTCCCATTCCCCAGTCAGAGCTGAAGAAGCTTCTTGGAGGAGAAGCGAAATGTCTTCAAAGAAAAAACAGGAAGTTCACGTTCAAGTTGCCTCTTGAAAAAAAAAGTACCTTTGGGTCATCGTTAATTGATTTCAGAAGGCATGATGAGTACCAGAAATGATGAGTTTCCAATATTTTTTCCCCATCATGTAGTGAGTCACAAGGCGGCCGACACTGACCAGTTCTAGTTTTTGTGTCGAGTACCAAACAAATGATGAGTACTGGGACAAAATTTTTGCACCAAAATGGGTACCAAATTTGATGAGTTTCAAAGCAGTTGAGTACCACCATACCACTGTATACTGAAGGCATGGTATTATTCTAAAGATTATATGTTATAATATGTATATATTATTTTAAAAGTGTACTTTTTTTTTTTTACAGTGTGTGCACCGTGATCTGGCAGCACGAAATGTCCTCTTAGCCCAAGGAAAAATTGTGAAGATCTGTGACTTTGGGCTAGCAAGAGACATTATGCATGATTCCAACTATGTTTCCAAAGGCAGTGTATGTATTGTTGTTGTTTTAACATAGGTTGGGTGAAAAGCAAGCGACAGCGTTGAAATAAATGGCCAACTTTAGTGTCTTTTGCTACCTACCTACCCAAATTCTTGTGACTTACAAATCAACTTTAAAGATACCCTGAGGTGGTATTCAGCAGGTTCTGTCCAGTAATGGAGAACCAGTAGTGGGAATTTTGAGTAGTTTGGAGAACTGGTAAATACCACCTCTGGCTGGCCCCGCCCCATCTATTCTCTGCCTCCCAAGTCCCAGCTGATCGGGGGGGGGGGAATGGGGATTTTGCAGTATCCTTCCCCTGCCCCGCCCACCAAGCCCCACCCACCAAGCCCATAGAACCGATAGTAAAAAAAAATTGAATCCCACTACTACCCTGATAGTGAATATTTCGTTTATGACAACTCTTGCATATTTTCTAAATAACTTTTACCTTTTTCAGACCTTTCTTCCAGTGAAATGGATGGCACCTGAAAGCATTTTTGACAACTTGTATACCACATTAAGTGATGTCTGGTCCTATGGCATTCTGTTATGGGAAATATTTTCTCTTGGTAGGTAAACTAATTGTTTGGTGTGTGAAAGCATTTAACCCGATAAATAATTAGATATCTACAATGTATTATGGTTGAAAATTTTGTTTAGAGGCATGGTAACCAAATTGTTGCCGTATTACTTTTTAAAAATTTGCTATGAACCTCTGGTACAAGCAGACAACAATAAAAATAACAACATTATATCAGCAAGTATACATTGCTGACACCTACATTACTGAAAAAGTCGCAACCTATAATTTTTCATTTCCCAATTTTATAATAAATTACGCAAATTAGAATTTAGAATTCCAATAAGTTAATTTTGTAAATAATATTCAATTCCATGTTCTCCAAAGCCAATCCATAATTCTGTTTTGGATATTTATTAGTTATCTGTAATGGTCAGTTTAACTGTTATTATTTAATTAAAATAAATTGTGCATCCACATGCTCTTTTAAATAATGCCCTATTTCCCTGAAAAAAAGACCTCCGCAGATAATAAGCCCAAATGGGCTTTTGAGCACATGTGCTAAAATAAGCCCTCCCTGAAAAGATTGCAACACAGCAGCAGCCATGAGGTGACCATGCTCGCCGCCTCCTGAACCTCAAGAATAATAAGGCCAAGTGCTTATTTCGGGGGTCAAAAGATAATAAGAGCTTGTCTTATTTTGGGGGAAACACGGTACATAAACGTCCATTTCAGGATGTCAGTCAGATACCAGCAGAATATTTTTTGTAAATGGTTTGATGTAAATATTTGATCAGAAAATAGGAAGAGGTCCTGCTGTAGGGTTGTTGTTGTTTTTTGCATCTCAAACCACAATCTTGCTCTCAATCTCCCACCCTATAACCCAGTTGTGGAATTCAAATAATTTAACAACAGGTTCTCTGCCTTAATGACCAGCTGGGTAGGCGTGGCTCAGGGGGGGGTCATGTGACTTGTGGGTGTGGCCAACTCAACATCACTCACATCGATGGACGCTTCGCCATAGCTGTTACAATGTAATAAAGGTTAACCGGAGAGGCAGTTTCTGTAAGCAGGGCAATAAAAATTAAACTAGAAACACCAGAGTGTTTCCTTCCTGCCTTCCTTACAGGATTAGCCCTGTAAAGTGGGAAAAAACAAAATGAGATTTCTTCCAACAACCGGTTCTCCGAACTGCTTAGAAAGTTCTCCTGAATAGGTAGGAACTGGCTGAATCCCACCACTGCTATCACCCCCTGCCTCAGTGTTAAATTCAGTGATGGCCACAAAAATATGGTCCACTGATAAAGTAAATACAGAGATTCATATGTTATGCTAAACCAATAACTCCAAGTTCGCTTTATGCCATAGAACGAAGTGGGTTTATTGCTAGATTACAAGACATTAAGAAATAATATATATTCCTATATATTTTGATACCTGTAAAAAATACTCATTTTTTTGCAATTGCCCGTCCTTAACCAGGTATTTATATATAGAATTATAGACTGCAAAATATTTAGAGTGATGATATCCAGTCTGTTAAATCTCCACCTAGATTGATTAGGTGGCACAGTGGTTAGAATGCAGCATTGCAGGCTAAATTCTGCCAACTGCCAGGAGTTCGAGTCTGACTGGCTCAAGGTTGACTCAGCCTTCCATCTTTCCGAGGTGGGTAAAATGAGGACCCAGATTGTTGGGGGAACTATGCTGATTCAGTAAACCGCTTAGAGTGGGCTGTAAAAAGCACTATGAAGTGGTATATAAGTCTAGGTGCTATTGGTATAGCTATTGCTATCCCAACCACTGAAAGCACATATTTATGAAGGAGATGTAGCTTGTTTAGAAGACTTGCAGTTGACGTTATGTTTGAAGGATATGACCAGATCATTACATCATCTTGATTTACCTGCTTTCGACAATTTGTATGTGCGTGTATGTGTGACTAAATCATTGGACTCTTATCTTTGACATATGTTGAACCATTCAAATTTTATGCAGCTTTGTAAGATACGTCTTAATAAAATGGATATTTTTGGAGTTGCTTCTTGAGCCAGGAAATGTAATATCAACTTTCTGCTTTTGTTTTCCAGGTGGGACTCCCTACCCTGGCATGATGGTTGATTCCACCTTCTATAATAAAATAAAAAGTGGCTATCGGATGACAAAACCAGATCATGCTACCTCTGAGGTGTATGTATTCACTCACATCTTCTTTCTCTGCTGGCATGTAATAGGATCAAACTTTTTCAGCTTGCTGTCCTTTCAGCATTCCGTCCAAAATGCTTCCAGGCTGAACTCCGACATTTGCACTAGAGCTCTAGCTATTGATTGGCATGCCTCCTGCAATATTGCTTATTCTTAAAAAAAAAACTCCAGTGTTGCGCTTTAAGAAAA
Source organism: Natrix helvetica (assembly GCF_964273705.1). Lineage (NCBI taxonomy): Eukaryota > Metazoa > Chordata > Lepidosauria > Squamata > Natricidae > Natrix > Natrix helvetica. The sequence goes on along the minus strand of NC_138558.1, from coordinate 64,692,494 downwards.
AGATGCTGTTTGATAAAACAATTAGGCAACAAATTAACAGATAATCATGGCTTTCCTGGAATACTTAAAAGTATAAAGGAGTTCATAACGGAGTGGAGAATTGAAGTTGATAGCTGATTCAATGTTGGTTTTATTGAGATGCACTTATGTCATTAGCTGAGAGATCTACCATGAGTGGCCTTCCTCCCATTTTTCATCAGCCTTATAACTTGTCAACAATTTGCTTATGAACTTTCCCAATGACAGATATTTTCTTCTATCTGGTTCCCAGGTATGACATCATGGTGAAATGCTGGAATAGTGAACCTGAAAAGAGACCTTCTTTTTACCACTTGAGTGAAATAGTTGAGAGTCTGCTGCCTGGTGAATACAAGAAGGTTAGTCTTTTCAGAAAATGGATGTTGCTGTTAGGGTTTTTATTAGAAATTCTGCTTATCTAAAGCAAACAAAAAGTACAGTCACCATGTGCTTTACTGCTCAATTATTTAACTGTAATAGGAAACAGGAAACTCCACTTAGAACAAAAGAGCAGATTTTGTGTGTGGGGGTGTGTGCATACCATAAATCCAAACATGTAAACACTGCCATCTACTGGCTGAATACTACTGTAGTTGTATTGAAATACATTCCAGCAATGAATTCCAACAATTTTAAAACATATGTTTCTTTATTGAAGAATTGTGGAGATAAAAAGTTGGGACGCCTGGGACAAACCTGACAATTGTTATTGTTGGATAAGCAACTTACATGCTTTTAGGCTCCCTTTCATAGAGGATTGTCTAGCTTGTGTCACTTCTAAAAGACATGATTCATCACACAGCAGACCCTGGAAAATGGGTTGGAGTTAACAGATTGTTTGGTTCCACATGACTATCGTTTTAGTTTTAATACGTCAGGTTTCCAAATCCGTTGAGCCACTTTTGATCTCTAATTAAGTTCTTGACAATATCAGAAAAAAGTTGCTGCCGCTACCTTGCTACCCTTCCATTTGTGCAGGGGCATCATAGCCACTTGTGCTGCAGGGGCTTCAATTAACACAACCACTGTTCTCATAAAAAAATATATATATTCATTTTTGGAATTATTTTTCTTTAAAAACACTCTATATGTGAAGTATAAGTATAGTATAAATCTTTATTACGGTCAAAGACCAGCAATACACATTACTTTTTACAATATGTTAAAAAGTACTGACATTAAAATATAATTAAAAAGTATTGACGTTAAAAGTGGATAATGACATACATGTTCTCAAATTGTTCGGATCACTCACTCCCTGGCTTACCTGGGTGCAGAGCCGATAAGTATGGGAGTAAATACAATGGTCCGGAAATTGTTAGAGATATGTCCACATAATTGGTACAAGATGACAACTATACTTCTGTAACCAATTTTTTTTTTCTTGTGGACGTTGCAGCAACACAGAACTTTGCCACTGTATATGTGGTAGCCGGGTTTGTGTCCTGGAGGAGAAAGCTTAGATAAAAATTGTCTGCCTTCCCTGGCAATCTCTCTAATAAGGGGAGAATATGTGCAGACCTACAAACTCTGTATAGCTCACAGTGTAATAGAACATGTGATACACATCCTTACTCTATATGTGAAGCATGATCCTTGAATGGCAAAAGGAAAACTTATTGCACGTAGATTAGAGTTTATAGTGAAGGAAGGCGGATAAAGCTGTAAGATGAATGTTCTAGGCTTCTAAGCAATTTTTATTCCATTTCCCCCCCCCCCCCAGAGTTATGATGGAATTCACTTGGACTTCTTAAAGAGTGACCATCCTGCCGTCACACGCATGAGAGTGGACTGCGACAATCCATATATTGGTGTCACTTACAAGAACGAGGACAAACTGAAGGACAGGGAGAGTGGATTTGATGAACAAAGACTCAGCGCAGACAGCGGCTACATAATTCCACTGCCTGATATTGATCCTGTGTCAGAAGATGAATTGGGAAAAAGGAACAGACACAGGTAAACATAGAAGGGACTTCATCAGTTTTGGTCATGTGAGGAAGGAACGGTCACCTTAGCTCTGCAGATACTGTAACTAACTCCTTTTTATTGGTATTTTCAATTTATAAATATAGCAATAGCACTTGGTTTTATATACGACTTCATAGTGCTTTACAGCACTGAACGCAGAGGTGATAGTGTACACCGCACTAACCGGTAGTGGAAATCACAATCACTCGCCCTGACTCTATGGGATCCCATTTAGGCACTTTTTAAAGCCAAAGTGCATGCGTGAAGCCTAAGCGCAGTGCAGGCTCACATTTGCGAACCGGTAGGGAAGGCAAGTGAATACCACCCCCGACTGAACAGTTTACAACGTCAGCATATTGTCCTCAACAATTTGGGTCCTCATTTTACCAACCTGAGAAGGGTGGGAGGCTGAATCAACCTTGAGCCGGTCAGGATCGAACTCCTGGCAGTGGGCAGAGTTAATTTGAAGTTCTCCATTCCAACCCCTGCCCACGCTTTGCATTCTAGTCTTTCTCTGGCCACTATATACAACTGAACAAGGGTTTTAAGGGTTGTACACGGTTGTACTCTGGAGTCAGTTTCTTGTGAGAGGCGTGGCCGTACAAATACGATAAATGGACAAAGTAAAGTGTTTGCTGCCATGCTTTGTTCTGTTCTTAACTTTTGTTTTCCTTTTGTGTTCTTACGCAGTTCTCAGACGTCCGAGGAAAGCGCCATCGAAACTGGATCCAGCAGTTCGACGTTTGTGAAGCGAGAAGATGAAACCATTGACGATATTGACATGATCGATGACATTGGCATGGATTCCTCAGAACTCGTTGAGGACAGCTTCCTGTAACTCTGGAAAGTAGAGTGGACAACTTTTGAGCTGTGTAAAACAAAAGAGACAGGAAGATCCAGATAGAACTCGCGAACTTTCAATTTGGTCAGGAAAACCACTCTTAAAACAGAAGATCTGCCAATGCTCCTGTCTCAACTGGTGGTCTCAGAATCTCCCTTGGCTCGTGAAAGACTGTGAAATGACAGTTTTCAAGCATCCTTCTTTGTTGAAGTTCTCCATAGTAGCAGTTCGGCCTTGTTTGCTGTTTCGGTCGATGGATGGATAAAGGAAAAAGGCCACGGATACTTCAGTTTGTGTTTCAAGGGCATTCATAACTCAGACGGATAAAATTTCTACTATGCTGAATCGTTGTGGGTGTGATTGTATCTGTTCCTACCAAGATATACATTTTTTTTAAAAAGAAGAAGACCACTTAAGACTTTGGCATTTTTACTTCCTGAAGTTTATATAAGCTGCTGGTGGATTACCACCTGAGTTGAATCACATATCGGGGGGGAAAAACACCACTTTGGAAAAGCATGAAATGGATTAACACTAAGCAGTGTTTTATTTTATTTTTTACAGATAATGCAAATAAAAAGGGAACGGCAGGTATTTCCAAAATATATTCAATAGCTTATTAAATCAAACGAGATTATTTTTTCTTCTTCATAACTATAGAGGAATAGTTCTTTATCTACTGTTCTCAGTATTACTAAGTATAGTTTATAACTACTTCTTGTTCTTTGTTAAAATGCAGTACTTACGTCACTACTAACAAACTAAATCATTTTAGGGTTTAAATATTTACACGAAAAGCTCTTCTATTTGACTGTTTTGGTAAATTAAACCTAGTGTAGGAAGTAGGATTAGAAAGTGTTTTCCAAGGAGTCTCGATATTAATTTGCCTTTCTTAACAAAAGAGCTTTTTTAATACAGCGGCTAACATGCTAGTAGGTCTTCACTAGCAGAAACTGAATTTTGCAGAATATAGATAACTGAAATGTATTTTTAATCAATGTAATACATTTACAATCAAATTATTGTACAATAGAAATAGCTGGCAATTTAATGAGGCTGCATGGAGCATTGAAGAATGATGGTACACATTTAAAAGGTGGTTTTTTTGGGGGGGGGAGTATACCTGTGACTTGGATGATTGGATACACCAACTGATCTTTCTGAAAAACACTTTTTTTCTGAGCCTGAAATTTCCAGTTGCGTAGCTACTTTGTGCAAAAATGTTTTTATTCTAAAGAAATTTTCCTATGAAAATTAGCAAGGTTTTTTTTTCTTGCAATTTCTCCGATGGGCATTGAATCAAAGGAAAAGCCTTTCCATGCATGCAGTATACTCATAACCTAGGCCTGCCTAATTTCTGTCGATTAAGTGGAAAAAGTATGCCGCTTGCATTTGTAAAATGTCAACCGGGTAGCATTAATTCTTCTTTGATGTATTCTGAGATAGGTTGAATATTACTCTTTTCTTAATCTGCCTTTTTAATATGTGTGATAAGAGTGTCAAATTTTTGTATGATTTGTAGTGGAATCCTATTCACGTCTACTTAAAAGTAAGTCCCAATCAGTGTTTTTGGCTTACTTCCAGATCGGTGCATATAGGATTGTAGCTTTTAGGCTGGGATGTTGTCAGAGGACCTGTGGAAATAATAAACTGGAACCGGTTGGTATAAATATAAGACTGGGAGCATATGGTGCACACAAGATGAAATCCCATAATTACGGGAAGTTCAGTCTGGAGTTTTGTAAAGAGCAAAATAAGAAAGTGAACGTGCTTTAAAAAAAATCTGCTCTTCGTTCTGAAAGCCAAGTTGCCTGCTAGTCTATATGTGCAATTTTCTGAATTGGCTCAATGGTGGAAGCAAAAAAATCAAACAACAAAAACCCCTTAGCATGTTGTGAGAGGTATTTGGCATACAATTACAGTCACCGCAAAAGCTCCAGCTCAATAGATGGAGCAGAGTCTTGGCATTAAGAAAATGTTGTCCGTGTGCCAGCGTGAAAGCTTGATGGATCTCCTGTGGATTCTGTGTTCCCAAAGTACCCTTAATGATCCCTGCAAAGGATCCCAGAGGGACGATTGCTTGGAGCAATATTTCAATGGTTTCTCTGGTTAGAATTTATGACAATAAAGAGGAGCATATAAAGAAGGCACTGAGATGTCTTTGGACAGCACTGGCTCTTTGGCTTTGAAACAGAGATGAGCACTGCCCCCTAGAGTCGGGAAGGACTAGCACATATGTGCAAGGGGAATCTTTACCCTTGTAAATACTGGGGTCGTAGAATAGACCAGTGATGGCGAACCTTTTTTGACTCGCGTGCCATAAGTGGGGGGAGCGCAGGGGGGTTGTGTGCAGGCGTGCCGTACCCATAATGCAATGTGTGACCCCCCCAGTGCGCATGCACATACTACAGGCGCTCCCCCCATTTTTACATGCTTTTTTCGCCCTCCCCAGGCTCCAGAGGCTTTATAGGAGCCTGGGGAGGGCGAAAACAGCCCCCCTGCCCCCCCAGACGCCCTCCAAAGGCTTCAAGGACTTTCAGGAGGCTTCCCTAAAGCCTCCGGAGCAGTCAAAACAACCCTCCGAGCTGGAAGTGCGTTCCTGAACTTCCGGTTTGCCCGTAGGCCCGGTTTTTTGTGCTCTGGAGGCTTCAGGGAAGCTCATGAAGCCTCTGGAGGGCCTCCGGGGGGGGCGGGGGGGCTCTTTCCGCCCTCCCCAGGCTCCTATAAAGCCTCTGGAGCCTGGGGAGGGCGAAAAATGGCTTTAAAAAAGGGTGAACTCAGCTGGCCAGCACGCACATGCGCCTCGAGTGCCCTGACAAATGGCTCCGCGTGCCACAGGTTCGCCATCACTGGAATAGACTGATAAGTACAAAAAAAATCCTTGGTAGAAGTCAACAGTGAACTAATTGTGTGCCAGAAAGCTACATCAATGTGTTCATGTTGACCTTAGTTCCTTGTTGCATTATAGTGCAAATTGGTATGTACTATATGCTGTTCTCTGCTCTCTCTTTGCTTGCCGCACTTCACACCTTTGGGGCCAATACTTGTTGTGGGACCAAGATTTAGATGGACCAAAATCTTTTTTATCGTCGTAATCTTCTGAAAATTATAGCTCCAGATACAGCAATGAACTGCACATTCAAAAGAAAAACTTAAGTCAATCTCAACCCAAGAGCTGCCTTGTGCAGTTAGATTGCAATCCTATGTGATGGCAAACTCCCTGGAATTAAATGGAGCGATATTTTTTTTTTAGTTGATGTATCTAGGATTGCACTGGATTTTAATAATATAGTGGCAGATGAAAATCACGGCTACTAGTTTCTACATTATGGCTCAGATTCAAGAAGCTTTCACAAAATAAATAAATAAATAAATGTCCAGTTTCTGTCTGTTCCGTACACACATGACAATCAAATCTGCCTGTGAAACACAACTTTTTGGTTAGAATGGCTGACCTATTCGTTAAAATGTTGTCTGCAATTATACAAAACAGTCCTATGATATAATGAAGGACATAAGTTAAGGTGATGTTATACATCAATATGTATATATGTATTTTTATATCAATTTTGAGGAGTACAAAACATTTATGACAAGCTGTATCACTGCCTTTGTTAATAATTTTTTTTTACTGTGATATATTCCACAGGCATGCTAACTGTTGCACTTTTAAATGTCCAAAATTTATATTTTAGATAAGGAATGATAAGGAAAAGATTGTTCCAAGTGGTAGTTTTGGGAAATGTTTGGGAAGGAGAAGCTGGAAGAGTGACTAAAGGTACAAAATGTAATTCAAATGCCCCTTTTCTTATTTTTTTTGTCTTTAAGAACATGTAAATTAAGATCTTTATATTTCAATAAATGATATAGATATATATATATATAATTTAAAAATACTTCAGTTTTTATTCTTACTCCAAGCAATCCGCTGTTTCCTCCAGTCTGGTGCTAGACATGATTCAAATCACCTTACTTATTCTAAGTAACAGTCATTGCTAATATAGTTAGTCCTCGACTTACAAAAGTTCATTTAGTGACCATTCAAAGTTACAAAAGGGCACTGGGAAAAAACAACTTATGACTTATTTCTCTTACCGATGGTCACGTGATCAGAATGCAGATGCTTGGCAACTGACTCACATTTATGACGGTTGCAGCCAGTTGCACGCGCAGGGTGACATCATCCGCTTTTGCGACCTTCTGACAAGCAAAGTCAATGGGGAGGCCAGATTCGCTTAACAACCGGGTTCCTAACTTAACAACTGCAGCGATTCACTTAACAACTGTGGCAAGAAACTCAATTAGCAAATGTCTCACTTAGCAACAAAAAAATTGGGCTCAATTGGGGTCATAAGCGGAGGATTATCTGTGGATCAAATTGCTCAAGTCTGAACAACCTGTGGCACACAGAGGCAAACCTTGGGATTGATGTGGCATTCCCCCAAAATATATAGGGATGATAGTTTGATGTTAGGACGTACGAATCTCACCAGTGGTGAGATTCAAAAATTTGTACTATCGATTCTGTGGGTGTGGCTTGGCTTGGTGGGCGTGGCAGGGGAAGGATACTGTAAAATCCCCATTTTGGACTCGGGAGGCAGAGAATAGATGGGGGCGGGGCCAGCCAGAGGTGGTATTTACCGGTTCTCCGAACTACTCAAAATTTCTGCTACCGGTTCTCCAGAACTGGTCAGAACCTGCTGAATACCATCTCTGGTACCTACCTTATATCCCAGATTCAAGGTTCCCATGGTAATCCCCTCCTCCTCCATAGTCATATGACTGAACTTTGGGCCCTTGGCAACGTGGCTGCCTTTAGGGGCTATATGTATGGTCCTGTGGATGTGGGGCAATGTTTTATGACAGTTTTGCTGAAAAATGGCATATCCAGTTTTTGGCAAGCTGTACCCATTGTGAAACCATTAGTACAATTTAACAACTGCAGCAGCTGCTTAACAACCACTGCAGGGACTTTATCAGTGCTGCAGAAATTGTGTCGGTCACACAAACAACCTGTTCTACGATGGTCACAGCTTATGATCATGATGGGTTAGCTCCTTCACAGTCATCAGTGAAGGATTATCTGTATTTATGTATTTATATTCCAGCCTTCATAATGACTACTTCTGAAGCCTAAAAACAGTATGAGCTGCGTTGTAGTCCAGACAGGGTTTTACAACATCTGGTAAAATGCAAAGATCTCATCTCTTGTTGTGGCCTGCCAGGAGGAGCATCGGCCGGTTCTGGAGACTGGGGAAGACTCAGACGAGGGCTCTGCGTTGGAGGCAGAGAGGGGGCAAGGCTGTCTGGCAGTGATCAGGTGCCTACGGAGCTAGACAGCAGTGAGGCAGAGGAACAGCTGGAGCCTGTTCCCAGTGTGCGCATGCACAGAGCTGCCAGAAGAAAAGAACAACTCAGAAATCAGGGTAGACTTGGGAGTAAAGTCACAGGTGGAAGGTGATCCCCTCCCATAGGAAATAAAAGAGGAACGAAAGGGTAGTAGGCTTTTGCAGGAAACAATTCGTTTGTTCGATCATTAGATTCGTTTCAGGAGTGTGAAGATCTGTCCATGAATCTCAGAGACTCTGCCCAGCCTTTCCTTGCACAGCACCTCGTTTGGAAAATATCTACATGGCAGCTTTCCAAGATAGATAAAGTCTGTAGTCATAAATATTCCTTTAAAAGACTGTTTGCTGGGCCCTGCTGAATGTGAACGAGAGGAATTCACATTCGTTTAATAAAAGGGGTTTTGTCAGGACTAGGACTCTGCCTCGTGCTTTTTGGAGAAGCCTAGCCTTACTATCTATCATCTTTATGAAGGTGCTGGAGTAGTTCAACAGTGTAGGATTCATTATCATCAGAATGTTGGTGATACCAAGATCAGCAGATGATGCTGATCTTGGAGGTCTTGTTTCATTGTCTGGATAGGCTCAGCTCTGAGAAAACCAAATAGCTGTGGGTGTTTGGACCAGCCAGATCTGGTGCCATTCCACCTTTAGTTCTGAAGGGTTTGCCCATCCCCCTTCAGAACTGGTGTACAACATGAGGGTTGATACTACAGCTCCTGCTTGAGGAAGAAATAGCAGCTATGACTAGGAAAGCCTTTCACACAGATTAATGTAGTGGAGACCTGTCAGACCCGCCACAACGTAAACCTTTAATTCAAAACAATCCTTGGCTCCATTTGTTGAGAAAAGTATAGTTTTATTAGAAGTTGCAGTAATGCATAGCCAGAACTGAGACTCGCACGTCAAAATCCCTAAGTTCAACTTTTCTCTCCCTTAACTGCCTCCCATTGCTGCCCTCCTTCCATGACCCATCAGGTTCAAGCAAGGTTCAAAACAGTCACTTCAAGCATAGGTTGGTATGCAGCTGCCTTCTTCTCTAGCCGGGTGACCTTGAAGCAGCATCTCGGGGAGATACAGGATTTACTTTCGCTTTCCCCCAAGCATTCCCCTCGCCCATCCTCTCTCCCCAGAGTTCATGGTAACAAGGCACAAGCAAGCGTACGGTGGCAGCTGACAAGACCTTAAGACAGGTTCTCATGCCTTCATCACCTCACATTTGGACTTTTGCAATGTGGTCTACATGGGGCTGCCCTTGAAGATTATTCAGACCTTCCTGGTCTAGAATGAGGTAGCATGGGCACGTGGGGTGTGGTCATATAATACTTCTGCTTTATGAGCTGCACTAGTTACTTGTAAACAGTGGTGGGTTCCAGATCCCGTTGAAACTGGTACGATTGCAATGTGGCCGGGCGTCCTCTACATGAATGCGCGCAGCACACACATGCGTCATACCTTCCAGCGACGCCTTTGCAACCCTCTGTGATGCTCCAGCTGCTCAGTCAGCATCGTGCAGGTGCTGTATGTGCCATGCGCCTGCGAGGAAGTGCCGAAGGTTTTAAAGGACAGGTAATGAGCTGGGATGGGTGGGGGGGCCCTCCGGAGCACCGTAACAGAATGGTACTGGGTGCTCTGGACAGGCTCCAGTACACCTGTACCGGAGCACACCACCTGCAACCCACCACTGCTTGTAAAGTTCCCAATGCAATTCAAAGAGCTACTTACCATCTATAGCCATGATGGCAGACCTATTTTTGGGTCTCTGTTGTGCATGCGTGGGGTGGGGTGCATACAGGAGACATGCATGAATGCACGGGAGTGGGGGGGGTCATGCATACATGCACATTGGGTCGGGGAAGACCACAGGGGGGTGGCGGCACGCCCTTCGGGCCCCATTTTTGGTCCCTGGAGGCTTTAGGGAGGCCTGCTAGGCCCAAAACAGGGTGTGGGAGGGGGTCATGCGTGCATGAATGGAAGTTGAGGTGAGCACAGAAGGTTTTCACATGCACATACACAGGGGGGCAGGGTGCTTGGGGTTTGTGTGTCGCACACACATTGCAAGATAGATGTGGGCACTTTCGGCACACGATGGCCAAAAGGTTAGCCATCACCAGAGATGGGTTCCTACCAGTTTAGACCAGTTCAGCTGAGTAGGTAGTAATTTGGTTGGCCACGCCTCCAAACCAGTTCTATCAGCACTGCCATAGGCGCTGCCATCTTGTTTTTTGCTTCTGCGCCAGTGGTGGGTTACAGGCGGTATGCCCCGGTACAGGTGTACCAGAGCCTGCCCGGAGCACTGGGTACCATTCTGGTATGGTGCTCCGGAGGGCCCACCCACCTGCCCAAGCTCCTTACTTGTCCTTTAAAGCCTTCGGCGCTTCCGCGCATATGCATGGCGCATACAGCACCTGTGCGATGCTCCGACGAGCAGCTGGAGTGTTGCAGATGCTTGCAAAAGTGTCACTGGCAGCTACAACGCATGCATGCGCCATGCGTACCAGTTGGAACGGGATCTGGAACCCACTACTGTTTTGCGCATGCACCCATAGCACCCAAAGCGCTCTGAGTGAACTGAAGCACACTTCTGAACTACCTGAAGTGCGTGTGTGCCCGAAGAGCATAGCTGAGTGAACCGGCAGTAACTGAAGCTGGAACTCACCCTTGGCCATCACTGATCAATAGAGTCCTTCATGGCAAAGGGCCTGGTTATCTGTAGACGCTGCCTATCTCTGCTTGTCCTGTTTGATCTGACCGAATTGGTGTGTTGAGGTCTGATTGATTAAACAGAGGCATCTGATGGGACTCAGGCAGAGGCCTTCTCTAACAAGATGCCTGCTTTCTGGAGCAACTTTCCCTCTGAGACGGAAGTTTGAGATTTATGTGGCCTCTACTTGCACCGTATTTAAGCATGGTTGAAAATACGGCTTACCCCTAGGCCTTGCGGCTAGAGCGGATGGCAGGCCTCAGCTACAGAACCAGACCTCGAAGTACCCCTTTTATTTCCTGCATGCCAGTGCTAAGCCCTGAATTGACTTTATCAGTCTAACTTAGCATACAGAGTTGTTCTGGAAAAAAATAATAAATAAATAAAAACAGGATGAATCCTATAAATATCAATACGAAAGATCTTCTTAGCGTCATGGGGTAAGAAAGAAAGAAGGAAGAAAAGAAAGAAAGAAAGAAAGAAAGAAAGAAAGAAAGAAAGAAAGAAGAAAGAAAGAAAGAAAGAAAGAAAGAAAGAAAGAAAGAAAGAAAGAAAGAAAGAAAGAAAGAAAGAAGGATGCATATGTAGAAAGAAAGGAATTCTTTTTCTTCTTTTAGAGAAAGTTGCCGATTATAGGCTGTTCCTTGATCCTTTACCTCTAATGAAGCTTTTAAATAATTTGCAACTGGAGAAGGAGCCTTTGTCATTTCCCACAAGGTGGAGCTATTGTACAAGAATTAATTTATCTTTAAAAAGTTTGTTCTAACACACAAACACACACAGACAGACAGAGAGAGACATTCAGACAGACAGACATTTCTGGTAGTAGTCTGGAAAATAACACGTTCACCAGCAAGAAATTGCACCCTGTTCTGTTTCAAGCTGTATCCCATATATCAGGGGTCCCCAAACTTGGCAACTTTTAAGGCTTGTGGACTTCAAAAATGTAGAATTCTGGGAGTTGAAGTCCACAAGTCTTAAAGTTGCCAAGTTTGAAGACCTCTGCCATATATGCTTCTTTGGAATTAAACTGAGCTGCTCTTGGTGATTTTTTGGAAGTTGATAAGGCAGCAAAAACTTATTGTGTTGCGATTTACCAGATTGGGAAAAAGTATCTCTGTGTGTGGCCACTGGCCAATTCTCGAACCCCCCCCCCTTGTCTTTTGGCAAACAGCTATTCTTGGTGACCATTTCTTTAAGACTTGTTTACAGTAATCAACATACTGACTTTCTTTCCAGTTGAACGAGAAGATGGTCTGGATGAATCTAGTTTCACATCCAGTAGAAACCAAAGCTAAGTCAGCAACCTTAGGAAATGCATCTAGGCAAAACAGGTTTTCCTTTCTACTATTCATTTCCACTGCAGATCCTAACAGGTTCTGCAAATACGTGGATAGCTCTCCGATTTTCAACAAAATCCTGCAAATCATACCTTTATTTGTAGTTTTGAAGCTACAACCTAGAGCAAATTCATCATGAGCTTGTCATACTTAGTTAGGTGTTCTAAGGGCTACTAAACAGAGGTGAGGCATAGCACCAACTAAAATCTCAATTTTTCTCATGATTCTTTATATAGTACATATAAAAAATGTAGAAAGAGTGCAGAGAAGAGCAATAAATATGATTAGGGGAATAGAGGCTAAAACATATGATGAACGGTTTCAGGAACTGGGTATGTCTAGTTTAATGAAAAGAAGGGCCAGGGGAGACATGATAGCAGTGTTCCAATATCTCAGGGGTTGCCCCAAAGAAGAGGGAGTCAAACTATTCTCCAAAGCACCTGACGGTAGGACAAGAAGCAATGGATGGAAACTAATCAAGGAGAGAAGCAACTGAGAACTTAGGAGAAATTTCCTGACAGTTAGAACAATTAATCAATGGGACAACTTGCCTCCAGAAGTTGTGAATGCCCCAACACTGGACATTTTAAAGAAGATGTTGCATAACCGTTTGTCTGAAGTTGTGTAGGGTTTCCTGCCTAGCCAGGGGGTTGAACTAGAAGACCTCCAAGATCCCTTTCAACTCTTCTATTCTATTCTATTCTATTCTATTCTATTCCTTCATTATTCTATTCTACTCTACTCCTATTTCTGTTCTAATTCTTCATGCCTCTATTCTTTTCTACTCTACTTTACTCTACTGTACCCCTGTTCTGTTCTGTTCTGTTCTGTTCTATTCTATTCTATTCTATTCTATTCTATTCTATTCTAATTCTTCATTCTATTCTACTCTACTCTTGTTCTATTTCTGTTCTAATTCTTCATTCCTCTATTCTACTCTACTTTACTCTACCTGCTCTATTCTATTCTATTCTATTCTATTCTATTCTATTCTATTCTATTCTATTCAATGTTTAAAGACTATTTCTACCTAAAAGTGACTTAAACAAGAAGGCCAACTTCTCATTCAGAGAAGACTGCCTTCCTGCCCAAAAGCATAGCTTACCAATGTACTACATTACCTACTTCCACTGTTACCACCATGTTTACACATATTGCACTATGCAATATCAGAGCAAAGCTTCAAGCTGTGGTCTTAGGACTGACTTCCCACCCAGCATTAACATCTTTTCTGGATTCACAGAGAACGTACATTGTTGAAGGCCATAAGAGTCATTATGTCATTCCTGCCCATAGATAGTGATGACGAATGCTCTATCAATGTAGTTTCTGCTTTTGTCAGAGGGTAGACCGCACGCCCAAGGGATGTTCAAAGACTAAGTCTATACTCTACAGTGTTGCATCATTCATCCTCTTGGTAATGTTGAAGGAGACCTCTAAGCAAATGTCTATAGTATAGAGAGTCCTTACAACAGTTTATTTAGAGACTGTTCAAAGTTACAACGGCAGTGAAAAAAGCGACTTACAACCATTTTTCACACTTATGACAGTTGCAGCATCCCCATGGTCATGCAATTTATATTTTGAACGCTTGACAACTGACTCACATTTGTGACCATTATGACTGTGTCCCGGGGTCATGGGATCCCCCTTTGCGCCCTTCTGACAAGCAAAGTCAATGGGGAAATGAGATTCACTTAACAACCGTGTCCCTAATTTAAGAACTGCAATGGTTCACTTAACAAATGTGGTGAGAAAAGTCGCAAAATGAGGCTAAACTCACTTAGCAACTTAAATTTGGGGCTCAATTGTGGTCGTAAGTTGAGGCCTTCCTGTGCTTCACTAGTTTTTCCTCATGTGATTGTCTATGGAGATTCTCAGTCATCCAGATCACGGTTATCCCAAAGGTGTATTTTCAAGAGGCAACTGGACTTCCTTTCTTTTTTCTTTTGCAGTCGGTTGGGAGACCGTGGGTGCTGGTTACACCCGGTCGTTTGTACCAACCCCCGCGTTCTAGGTGGTCAGGAGCTCCAGGCCCAGGGCCTGAGGCTGTTGTTATGCAATGCGAGGTCCGTCGTTAATAAGGCCCCCCTCATTCACGATCTAATTCTGGAGGGGGAGCCGGACCTCGCGGGAATAACGGAGACCTGGCTGGGCCATGAGGGAGGTTTACCCCTCGTGGAAATGTGCCCGCCAGGTTATCGTGCATTTCACCAGCCCCGGGCCCAGGGAAGGGGCGGTGGGGTAGCAGTGATTATTCGGGAGGACTTAGAGCCGAGGGAGTCCACTGTGCCACAGACGTCCGGATGTGAATCCCTTGTTGTGAAATGGGGCCCTGGGAGACAGTTGGGCCTGCTGATAGTATACCTGGCTCCTCGCTATACATCAGTGGCCCTGCCCGAACTCCTCGAGCTGGTCGCATCGGTGGCGGTTGAGACCCCCAAACTTTTAGTGATGGGGGACTTTAACCTGCCATCGGTGGGAGGAGCATCTGAGGGGGTTCAGGAGTTCATGGCCTCCATGACAGCCATGGACCTGACTCAACTGATTCAGAGCCCGACACATGAGGGAGGTCACACCCTGGACCTCGTTTTTGTCTCTGGCCAGTGGTTGAATGATCTGGGAGGAGGAGACTTAACCATCACTCCGCTGTCATGGTCAGACCACTCACTCCTCCGACTTGACTTCCCTGGAGCTACCCCCCGCTGCGGGGAGGCGGAACCGGAAAATACTAGATGGTTCCGCCCCAGGCGCCTGATGGAACCAGATAGGTTCCAGACGGAGCTTGGGCCACCTCCTGTAACCTTGACCCGCCCCCGGGTAGGGGACCTGGTGGTTGCGTGGAATAATGCAACTACCGGGGCCTTGAACCGGGTGGCGCCTTTGCAGCCTCTCCGGCGGCAACGATCCACCCTGGCCCCTTGGTTTACCGAGGAGCTAAGGGTGATGAAGCGCCGCAAGAGATGCCTAGAGAGTCGTTGGAGATCCTCCCGTTCCGAATTTGACCGAACACAGGTACGAGCCCATTTAAGGACGTACCTTGTGGCATTGAGAGCGGCCAAACGTCAATATTGTGCCGCTCTCATTGCATCCGCGGAGAACCGCCCTGCCGCCCTGTTTCGGGTGTCCCGCTCCCTTCTGTTTCAGAGGCCGCGGGAGGCCCCTTTACAGGGTAGGGCAGAGGAATTTGGGAAATACCTGCAGGATAAAATCGCTCAAATCCGGAAGGACTGGGTCCCTTTCAGTGGCCCAGTGGAGATGTCCGTGGCGAGTCTTGAGAAACCAACCTGGGAAGAGTTTGATTTGGTTGCCATCGAGGATTTGGACAGAGTGCGTGGACGACTGCGACCTACCACATGTTTGCTGGACCCGTGTCCCTCCTGGCTTGTACTGGCATCCTGGGAGGTTACACGCGACTGGCTCCAGGGCCTAGTGAACGCTTCGCTGGGCGAGGGGTCTCTTCCAGCAGCCTTGAAAGAGGCGGTGGTGAGACCCTTGCTCAAGAAGCCTTCCCTGGACCCTATGGAGCTGGCCAATTATCGTCCTGTCTCCAACCTTCCCTTTTTGGCGAAGGTTGTAGAGAGTGTGGTGGCTTATCAGTTTCCATGACATCTGGAGGAAAATGATTATCTAGACCCGCGCCAGTCCGGCTTTCGCCCCGGACACAGCACGGAGACGGCCTTGGTCGCGTTGGTGGATGATCTCTGGAGGGCCAGAGATAGGGGTTGTTCCTCTATCCTGGTCCTATTAGATCTCTCGGCGGCTTTTGATACCATCGACCATGGTATCCTGTTGCACCGACTGGAGGGGTTGGGGGTCGGGGGCACCGTTCTACGGTGGTTCGGCTCCTACCTCTCTGGCCGGACGCAACGTGTGTTGACAGGGGAGCAGAGGTCGACTCTAAGCCCCCTTATCTGTGGGGTGCCGCAGGGGTCGGTCCTCTCGCCGCTCCTGTTCAACACATATATGAAGCCGCTGGGTGAGATCATCCGTGGCTTTGGGGTGGGATATCATCTGTACGCTGATGATACTCAGCTGTACATTTCCACCCCGAACCACCCCAACGAAGCCGTCGAAGTGATGTCCCGGTGTGTGGAAGCCGTACGGGTCTGGATGGATGACAACCGACTCAGGCTCAACCCTTCCAAGACAGAGTGGCTGTGGCTGCCAGCCCCCCGGTTCAACCAGTTAATTCCATCTCTGGCCATCGGGGGTGTACAACTTGCCCCGGTGGAGCGGGCGCGCAATTTGGGCGTCCTCCTGGATGCCCGGCTGTCCATGGATGACCATGTGACGGCCGTGGCAAGGGGGGCGTTCCACCAGGTTTGCCTGGTGCGCCAATTGCGCCCCCTATTGGACCGGGATGCCTTGCGCACAGTCACTCATGCGCTGGTGACGTCTCGCCTGGACCACTGCAACGCTCTCTACATGGGGCTTCCCTTGAAATGCACTCGGAGACTACAGTTGGTCCAGAACGCGGCCGCGCGGGTAATAATGGGGAGTACAAGGTACTCCCATGTGACACCTTTCCTGCGCGAGCTGCACTGGCTACCTGTGGTCTACCGGGTGCGTTTCAAGGTCTTGATAACGATCTTTAAAGCGCTCCATGGCTCAGGACCTAGATACCTGCGGGATCGTATCCTGCCCCATACATCCCTGCGACCAATCCGCTCGCACAGAGAGGGACTCCTCTAGGTGCCGTCCGCCAGACAATGTCGGGGGGCGGTGTCTAGGAGTAGAGCCTTCTCTGTAGCGGGCCCAGCCCTGTGGAATGACCTTCCCCCGGATATTAGGACTACCTCTGACCTCCGCGCCTTTCGGATAAAGCTCAAGACCCACCTATTCCAAATAGCTGGCCTGGCTCAACCATAGTTCGCTCACTCTGCTCCTGACGGGTTTTTTAATTTTAATTCTGGGTTTTTTAGATTTTACTGTGTTTTAATTGTCTCTATTTATCTGCCTCCCTTCTCCATGTCCATGTCCATGTATTTGTTTATTGTGTATGTGTTGTCTATTTTATATTATTTGTGTTTTCTTGTACGCCGCCCCGAGTCCTTCGGGAGAGGGTGCGGCTAAGAAATAAATTTTATTATTATTATTATTATTTTGAAGACGTTTCGCTTCTCATCCAAGAAGCTTCTTCAGCTCTGACTGGATTCCCACCATTCCCCACCATCCAGTTAGAGCTGAAGAAGCTTCTTGGATGAGAAGCAAAACATCTTCAAAGAAAAACAAGAAAGTCCAGTTGCCTCTTGAAAAAGCATTTTGGGGATTTCATGTGATTCTTGCTAAAAAAAAAAGGGGGGGGGACTCCAGTTTTCCACTTTTTCTATTTGGCAGAAACGTAACAAGCCCTATCAATGCCCTAGACCTCAAAACCCGGAGACCCCCCCCTTTTTTGGTAATATGTTATTATTTCATTTTATAACATATAAAAATTCCAACTTCAATTTAACAGTATGTTGTCTGGGTACAAGTCATTTTAGGAAGTAATAATCAAAGTGTTTACAACAATATTCCTTGCATTAATATCAATTAAAGGTAAAGGTTCCCCTCACACATACTGTATGTCAATCAACGAATATTAGGGGATTGAGTCTGTTATATGCATTTGTGTGCATCCCTATGTGTGTTTGTGTGTAAAATGACAAAAGCCAAAAGAAGCTATCAAAAGGCATTGGAAATAGAAGTTAACGATACCTGTCTAAAACCTTGCCCTCTGTAAAATCTTGTGAAGGCTTCACAAGGGGAATCACAAAATTAAGATTCCCCTTGCACATGTGCTAGTCCTTCCCGACTCTAGGGGGCGGTGCTCATGTCCGTTTCAAAGCCAAAGAGCCAGTCCGAAGAGGTCTCTGTGGTCATGTGGCAGCATGACTAAATGCTGAAAGCGCATGGAATGCTGTTACCTTCCCACCAAAGGTGGTTCTTATTTTTTCTTCTTGCATTTTTTACGTGCTTTTGAACTGCTAGGTTGGCAGAAGCTGGGACAAGTAACAGGAGCTCACTCCGTTACGCAGCGCTAGGGATCCGAACCGCTGACCTTTCTGATTGACAAGCTCAGCTTCTTAGCCACTGAGCCACCTTGTTTAATATCAATTAGATTATGTAATAATATCTATTTAATATCAATTATACTAGTATTAAAAACAGTAGTGATCACACTATTTGTTTAACCAATTTAACATATCTTCCTTAAACGAGACACCCTCTTGTTCTTAAAAAAAAAACACCCAGCCAAGATAAAGACCTGGACCTACCCACTTCTGAAGTGTAGCCCTTGGTGTGCCATGCAAAGCCTGAAGCTCAAAGAAATTTTTATTTATTTATTTAGTTAGTTAGTCAAACATATACAGTACAAAGCAACAGGTATAAGTATAAACATGGACATGAGCACATGAAATGAGTACAAATAAATGGGGACAAAATAAAATAGACTAGACTAGACTAGACTAGAATAAAATAGAATAGAATTCTTTATTGGCCAAGTGTGATTGGATACACAAGGAATTTGTCTTTGGTGCAGATGCTCTCAGTGTACATAAAAGAAAAGATACATTCATCAAGAATCATAAGGTACAACACTTAATGATAATCATAGGGTACAAATAAGCAATCAAATCATACTAGGAAACAATATCAATATAAATAGTAAGGATACAAGCAACAAAGTTACAGTCATACAGTCATAAGTGGGAGGAGATGTGTGATAGGAAAGATGAGAAGATTAATAGTATCATTATTAGTATATCAATCAATATTAATATTAATCGTAAGGATACAAGCAACAAAGTTACAGTCCTGCCGTCATAAGTGACTGCAGTAAGACAGTAGAAGAGGGACTGTAGCAGTGGTGGGTTTCAAAATGTTTTAGAACCTCTTCTGTAGGTGTGGCCTGCTTTGTGGGAGTGGCTTGCCTGCTATGTGACCGAGTGGGAGTGGCTTGGCAGTCATGTGACTGGGTGGGCATGGCCAACTTGTAACATGTGGTGAAACTCACTTAACAACGCTCTTGCTTAGCAACCAAAATGTTGGCTCAGAAACTCTGGCATTTGAAGCACGCAAGTCTTAAAGCTGTCAAGTTACAAGACCCTTGGACCCCTAACCCTTTAGAAAAAAAAAACCCCATGGATGTTCAAACTTGACAGCTTTAAGACTTGTGGACTTCAACTCCCAGAATTCCTCCTCCAGTCATGTTGGCTCAGGAACTCTGGCATTGAAGTGTGCAAGTCTTAAAGCGGTCAAGTTGCAAGACCCTTGCACCCGTAACCCTTTAGGAAAAAAAACCCCAGGGATGTTAAAACTTGACAGCTTTAAGACTTTAAGGTTTAGATAGGACTCTTAGAGGCGGGGGGGGGGGGGTGATTGGTGAGCCAGCCAATCAGTGAGCGGTGGGCGGGACAAGCATGGTGCAGATGGTCGGGGGGAGGGAGCTGGAATCGGTTCTAAATGGCACGGTAGATGAAGAGGTTAGAACTGGCAGGAACCCACCCCTGGACAGTAGGAATGCTGGTGCGCTTATGCACATCCCTTACCGGCCTCTTAGGAATGGGGTGAGGTCCACGGTAGACAGTTTAAGGTTAAAGTTATGGGGGTTTCAGGATGTAACAATGGAGTCAGGTAGAGCATTCCAGGCATTGACCACTCTGTTGCTGAAGTTGTATTTTCTGCAATCGACTTTGGAGTGGTTTACCTTGAGTTTGTATCGATTGTTTGCCCGTTTATTATTGAGCTGAAGTAGTAGTTGACAGGTAGGATGCTGTAGCAGACAATTTTGTGTACTATGCTTAGGTCAGAACATAGGCCGCGTAGTTCCAGGTTGTATAAGCCCAAAATTTCAAGGCTGGTGGCATAAGGGATTCTATTGTAACTTCTAGTATCTACTGGCCAAGATCTTCAGGCAGCATCACTAATAGCTGGAGATAATGGGAGGGTATGACAGGATACGGATTATTCCCAAGAGACAGACCGCATCTCCCTCTACCATAAAGGGTGAATGAAAAATCCCTCTATCCTTTTTTTTACAAGCCTTTTTCCCCCCACATTGTCCTTTGTCTCCCCATGATCCTCACAAGGCTCTAGGAGCTCATCATTCGTACCCAAGCTAGTCATGGTGGCTCTCGTGTTCCCTCACATCTCTAAACCCCCAAAAAAGGGATCATTTTATTTAAATTGCGGTAGAGGAAACGGAGCCATAATAAGAGACTACATGGCACATCAGCTGCACTGAACCAAGCCGGTTTGCCAACACAAATAACAGCAATGAAATGGACATTCAACCATCTGTCAGCTGTTCGGCATATGTAGAATGAGTCATTGTCTATTTCGGATATTTTTAGAGTCTCCACCACCATCGCTGCTCTTGCTCCGAAGTTTTCCTTCTGACAATTCTTTTATTTCTTGAAAGATGATGTCTTGTCTCTCTGGACCCTACCTCACCCTTTCCCCCCCCCCCCATCACTAGATACCCATGAGTTGTCATGGGTCATGAGTGAACTCATAAAAACCTTATGTAGAAGTTAATAGCTCAAGCCAATTTATTTTGGCTAAGTCCCAAGTTAAGATTAGCTATAAGGAAAAAAAATTGCCACAAACTGAAAGCTTCCATAAATCCATGATCAGTTCTCTTTAAAGACTCTGCATCCTACCTTCAGTAATATTTACCAATGTTTTAGAATCCAAAAGAGGGAATTAATCAATCTAGATATTACACGTACTAAATCAGGGGTGTCCAAACTTGGCAACTTTAAGACTTGTGGACTTCAACTCCCAGAATTCTGGGAGTTGAAGTCCACAAGTCTTAAAGTTGCCAAGTTTGGACACCCCTGCACTAAATAAAACGGCGGTTATGCAAAACATACCTATGATCTTGGACTTTTATCCCAACAACCTGATCGATAATTGAAGTGGAATGAAAAATAAAAACAAGGAATAAAAGAAAAAAGGATGCCTTTTTATTATTTTCCTAAATTCATGCTTTTAAAAACTTTGCATAAAGTGACTGTAATAGAAGCAAATGAGGATATTTACTTGAAGGCCTCCAGTTCTGAGTGATCTAGGAATGTTTTCCTTCTTCTAGAAAATAGCTGAGAACAGTTGGATTTGAAGGCTGCTTATAATTTTAAGGCTCTTAGCTTTTCTCCAGGGTTGGGGGTGCAAGTGGGATCGGTGAGCTATTGGGGTAGCCAAGGGCCTCCTCTATATTCCAAACTACCATATTTTTCAGAGTATAAGAAGCATCGTTTTCCCTCAAAAAAGAGGCTGAAAATCTGGGTGCGTCTTATACACTGAATACAGCATTTTTTGCCTCCCGAAACCCTGCCCCTTTCACCAAAATGGCCGTGCATAGCTTGTAGGAGGCTTTCAGAGAGCTCCTGGGAGCTGGGGAGGGCAGAAATGAGCAAAAAATGGGCCGTTTTTTGCTCATTTTTGCGCCACCCCCCCCCCGGAACACTATAAGCCTCCTAAGGGCTATTCATGCCCCTTTTTTGAAAAAAAAAAAAAACAGGCCCGCTTTCACGAAGAATGGGCCGTTTTTGGGAGGTTTGCAGAATGCCAAAACTTTTTTTTAAAATTTGCCTCTTCAAAACCTTGGTGCGTCATATACTCCGGTGCATCTTATACTCCAAAAATACAGTATTTTCTTTTGATATAGCCAGCAACAGGAACAGTCGCCCAAGAATACAGATAGTCCTTGACTTACAACAGTTCATTTAGAGACTGTTCAAAGTTGCAAGCAATAGAACATGATGATACCTGTTAGATACTTGCTCTAACTACAGTGGTTTCCACCAAGGTCCTCTGTTCCGGCGGGAACAGAGGTTTAATCCTATTGGTCGAAGGGTCCGACAGCTCCCTATAAAAGGGCTGCTGTCAGACCCAACCTTCGCTGGATTGTTCTCACTTGTTGTACTTAATAAAGAGCTGTTGTTACCGTTAAGCCTGTGTGTGCCTATCCATTACCCAATCTAACAATACCAGAGTCTTAGATTTTAAAAGATCTGATTTTAATAAACTCAGAGAGAACTTGGGAAAGATTCCTTGAATGAAAATCCTAAAGGGGAAAACAACTCAAGAATCTTGGGAAACTCTGAAAAATATGATCATAAAAGCCGAGACCAGCACAATACCACTGAGAAAGAAAAACAAGTAATCCAAGAAGAAACCAGCATGGCTGCACAAATATTTCTCTGACAAATTGAAAGACAAAACAGACAAGTACAAAAAAAATGGAAAAAGGGTCACACAACTAATATCAGCAGATAGTCCAGAATCTGCAAAGACGAAGTCAGGAAAGTAAAGGCTCAGAATGAACAAAGACTTGCAACAATGGCACCGAAAAAGTGACTTTTGACGATTTTTCACACTTACGGTCGTTGCAGCATCCCCACGTGATCAAAATTCAGATGCTTGGCAACTAATTCATATTTATGACAGTTGGGTTGTCCTGGGGTCATGTGATCTCCTTTTGCGAGCTTCTGAAAAGCAAAGTCAATGGGGAATCCAGATTCATTTAGCAATCATGTTCCTAGCTCAGTGGTCGGCAAGCCGCGGCTCGCGAGCCACATGCGGCTCTTTACACACTTTAATGTGGCTCTTCTGTGTGCCGGGCGCCCGCTCCCCTCCCTCCTCTCGGGCACTTCAAAACAAGCGCCCCTTTCCCTTTTTTCTTTTCGACCCACAATGATTAGGGAGGATCCTGAAGTCGGGCGGGGACGAGAAGCGAGGAGGCAGAAAAAGAAACGGAGGCTAAGGAGCTTTCCCCCCGCCCCCTCCCAGCAAAAATCTAACCAGGGAGCCGGGCGGGCAGTAGCAAATTAGCCGATCACGCCGCGTGATCGGTTAATTTGCTACTGCCCACGCGGCGTGATCGGCTAATTTGCTACTGCCCACGCGGCGTGATCGGCTAATTTGCTACTGCCCGCCCGGCTCCCCAGTTAGATTTTTGCTGGGAGGGGGCGGGGGGAAGCTCCTTGGGGCTCCTCTTTTTCTCCCTCCTCGCTTCTTGGGGCTCCACCAATGGGGGAGCAAGGCCCACCCAGCGCCAGGCTTTGGGCTAATACAGAGTTCTGCAAAGTTGGCTGTTTTAAAACTGGTGGACTTCAACTCTCAGAATTCTGGGAGTTGAAGTCCACCAGTCTTAAGAGCCAATTTTGCAGATCCCTGGGCTAATATGATTGATGCCCTTGGTGGACTTCAATTCTCAGAATTCTGGGAGTTGAAGTCCACAAGTCTTCAAGCTGTCAGGTTTGAAGACCCTGGGTTTTTTTCCTAAAGGGTTAGGGATGCAAGGATCTTGTAACTTGACAGCTTTAAGACTTGCATGCTTCAAATGCCAGAGTTTATTGAAACTAAAAACAGTGTACCGTCCTATGTATTTTCGGTTTTAAAAATGTGGCTCTCAAAATAAATTTCAATCGTGGTTTTGGCGAGATTTGGCTCAGTTGAAAAAAAAGGTTGCCCACCACTGTCCTAGCTTAACAAATGCAGTGATTCACTTATCCCAAAAGGTGCTTTTTTCAGGAGGTGACTGGACTTTCTTGTTTTTTGCTTTTGAAGACATTTCGCTTCTCATCCAAGAAGCTTCTTCAGCTCTGGCAGGACAGTGGGGAATGGGAACGCCAGAATGAAGAAGCTTCTTGGATGAGAAGCGAAATGTCTTTAAAAGAAAAAGAAAAACAAGAAAGTCCAGTTGCCTCCTGAAAAAAGCACTTTTGGCACAACCATGCCCTGGATGACTGAGAATCTCTACAGACTTTTAGTGATTCACTTAACAACTGTGGCAAGAAAAGTCACAAAATGGGGCAAAACGCACTTAACAAATGTTTCGCTTAGCAACATAAATTTTGGGCTCCATTCTGGCCAAAAGTTGAGGACTACCTGTAAGATGGACCTGCAAGCTGTCCATCTAACCAGGAAACGTGCCAGTTTACCCACCAGAGCTGCTTAATTCTTTGGGGAGGGAGGAGGCTGATGTACCAATAAGGCAGAGCTGGCTGGGGAATTCTGGGAGTTGAAGTCCACAAGTCTTAAAGTTGCCAAGTTTGGACACCCCTGCAATAAGGCCTAGGAACATGAATGGAATGTCTGTTTTTTGGGCTGTGGAATGTGTGCTCCACTATTACCGTATTTTTCAGAGTATAAGACACACCTTTTTGCCTCAAAAAAGACGGTGAAAATCTTGGTGCATCTTATACACTGAATACAGCATTTTTGGCCTACCGACCCCCCCCTTTTGCAAAAATGGACGTGCAGAGGGTGGGGGGGGGGGGGGCTGCAAAGTGCTGCTGGGGGCTGGGGAAGGCAAAAATGAGCAAAAAATAGGCCATTTTTGCTCGTTTTCGCCCCCCCCCCCAGCACCCAAGAGCACTCTACAAGCCTCCCAAAGCTTTGCATGCACTTTTTTTTTGGCAAAAAATGAGACGTGCAGAGGGTTTGGGAGGCATGCAGAGGGCAAAAACTTTTTTTTTTTAAATTACCTCTTCAAAATCATGGTGCGTCTTATACTCCGCTGCGTCTTATAGTCTGAAAAATACGGTAAATCACTTTTGGTCTTGGACACACAGACACAAAATCATAGACACCAACCTGTCATTTTCTCCGTTTTTCCCCCCTGAAAAAGGGCCAGAAAGTACCATGCTCAGCCATGCTTTGGGTAGGCGGCTTGCTTGTGTGCATATTTATTTACTTCATTTATTTTTATTACATGCTGTGGTTCACTGAACAAATGTTTGTTCAGCTTGTAATTTCATTTCTGCAGGCATTTGCAGTCCTACAAAGGACTTAAACATGCTTCCAAGGGAAGAAATTTGAGAATGTGACTGACATAAAGGCCCAGCAATTAGCCACATGCAGAGCCAGAGAAATGGACACCCGTTGCAACTGGTTGGCTGGACAGAGCTGAGAAGGAGGAGAGGAATTTTCTCTGGCAAAGGCAAACAGGACTGAGTCCCCTGAACCATATGCACATAGTCCTCGACTTAAAACAGTTCGTTTAGTGACTGTTCGAAGTTACGACAGCACTGAAAACAGTATCTTATGACCATTAAGAGCAGTGGTGGCACAGTGGTTAGAATGCAGTATTACAGGCTAATTCTGTCAGCTGCTAGCAGTTCGATTTTGATTGGCTCAAGGTTGACTCAGCCTTCCGTCCTTCAGAGGTGGGTAAAATGAGGACCCAGATTTTGGGGGAAAATAGACTGACTCTGTAAACCTCTTAGAAAGTGCAGTAACGCACTGTGAAGCGGTATATAAATCTAACTGCTAGTGCTTTTTTTCACTCTTGTGTCTATTGCATGTCGCATGACCCCATGGTCACGTGATCAAGATTCAGATGCTTGGCAACTGACTCATTTAAAAAAAAATTCTTTTATTGATTTTCCGTTGTTTACATTTTGTTAGTGCTTAATAAACATCGTTACTTAATTTGCCTAACAATATACTGTATTTTTTGGAGTATAAAATACACCTCCCCCCCCAAAAGAGCGTGGAAATGTGTGTCTTATACATCAAATACAGCCATTTTTGATCTACTGAAGCCCTGCCCCCGCATCCAATTTTTGTGAAAAATGGGCTGGTTTTTGCAAAAACGGGGGTATTTTTTGCCTTCCCTCAGCCCCCAGAAGTACTATGCAGGCTTCAGCAGGGTTGGGGGAAGGCAAAAATGCCCCAATTTTCTGCCTGTTTTTTGCCAAAACGAGGGCATTTCTGCCTTCCCCCAGTCCTGCTGAAGCCTGCTGAGTGCTCCTGGGGGCCGGGAAAGACAAAAACATTTTTTTCTTACTTACCTCTTCGAAAACTTGGTACATCTTATACACCATTGCGTCCTATAGTCCGAAAAATATGGTAGATTACAGTCCAATAAAGTTTGATAATATTCTGTGTTTTCTTTGTGTTTAATCTTCAGCGTAAGTCTGTCCATTTCTGCGCATTCGAGTATCTTCCTAATTATTTCTTTCTTGCGTTGTTTCTTCATTTTTTCCAATATTGTGCAATATTTATGACAGTTGCAGTTTTCTGGGGTCACTTTTGTGTCCTTCCGGCAAGCAAAGTCAAGGGGGAAGCCAGATTCACTTAATAACCGTGTTGGTAAAGTAACCTCTGTGGTGACCCGCTTAACAACTGTGGCCAGAAAGGTTCCATGGGCCAAAATTCACTTCACAAATGTCTCCCTTGTGGGGCTCACTTGTGGTCGTCAGTCGAGGACTGCCTGTGGTCTGGGCCCTGGAGTTTTCTGACTCCAGACTTAATCAATTTAAAGCAGGGGTATCAAACTCAAGGCCCGTGAGCTGGATCCACAGTGCCTCTGCCAGCGAAAACAGCGTGGCCCTCCCGAGGTCCGTTTTTGCTGGCAGAGGGTTGCAGGAAGCTGTCGCAGCTGAAAATGGAGATCAGGAGCCCCTTTTCGTTGGCAGAGTGCTCGGGCTACCACAGGCGCCCCCAACAATGAGCGATGACGAGTTTGATACCCCTTGATCTAAAGCAGTGTTTCTCAAACTTGGCGACTTGAAGTCCTGTGGACTTCAACTCCCAGAATCCCCCAGCCAGCATAGCTGGCTGGGGGATTCTGGGAGTTGAAGTCCACAGGACTTAAAGTCGCCAAGTTTGAGAAACACTGATCTAAAGTATCACAATGTGCTATGAATATCAGTTGGACGAAATGTGTTCCTCCTTGGCTATCAGGAATTTGGGAAAGAGGTGAAAACTTTTGTCTCTTGCTCGCCTTCTCTTTCCTTGTTCGAAGCCCAGGGCGAAGGCCTCAGGAATTGCTTGACTAAGAGGAAACACAGCATTTCAACAAATTGTCTTGTTTGTTTTCCTTGAGCCTCAGCTGCTTCGACGTGGCATTCAGGCTGGCTCTGGATCAGCCCAGCAGAGGGAGAAAGTTTTTTAAAGAAGGGACTTCAGCAAATAATCAGCAAAAACACTACAACCACGTGCCTGGAGGGTGGATGTTGGTGATGACTCCAGAGATTTGCAAAACAATTTCTGTGCTTGTATGCCAAATCCATTTACTGGCCCCATCTATTTTTCAAAAAGCACTTAAAGACAGATTTCCATTTTTCTTTTTAAAGAAAACAAAGCATCTCTCTCTCTCTCTCTCCCTCCCTCCCTCTCTTCCCTCTCCCTTCCCCTTGCCCTCTCTCTCTGTCTTTCTCCCTCCCCCTCTTTTTCTCCCTCCCGCTCTCTTTCTCCCTTTCCCCCTCTTCCTCCCTCTCTCTCCCCTCCCTCCCTCCCTCCCTCTCCCTTGCCCCCTCTTCCTCCCTCTCCCTCTCCCTCTTTCTCTCTCTCCCCCCTCTCCCCTTCTCCCATCTCTTTCTCCCTCTCTCTGTCTGTCTCTGTCTCTCATCTCTCTCTTTCTCCCTCTCCCTTTCTTTCCCTCTCTCCCCCTCTCTTCCCCTCTCTCTTTCTCCCTCTCTGTCTCTCCCTCTCTCCTCTCTCTCTTTCTCCTTCTCCCTTTCTTTTTCTCTCCCCCTCTCCCCTTCTCTCTCATCTCTCTCTTTCTCCCTCTTTCTCTCTCCTCTCTCCCCCCTCTTCTCTCTCTCTCTCTCTCTCTCACACACACACACAGACACACACACACACACACCAGATTGTTGTGAAGACAAATGCAATTTTAAAATTTTATCGGCATTTGTGATCTTTGGGAAATTTCCATCCAGCTCAGAGGAAATATATTCATTTTTAGATGCTGCAAAAACAAACAAAAACATGTGTGCATACCCAGAGGAAAAATGATTCACCCTCAAAAGGAAAGTTGCATATTATTCAAAGTCCTGCCTGCTAGCTATGCCCATCTGCAGCAGGCTCCATTCCCAGCTGTCTTTTCTTTTTCCACTTTATTCAACCTTCTTCAGCTATTGAAAATACTCCACCCTTACTGAGCAGATCCGTTTGGGGAGAGTCCACTTCCTTTTGTAGGCACCGGCAAACATATATACCCATACATGAACACCTGCAAATATTAGGATTTTTCTGGCTATAATAAGATCCCCCTCCCCGTTTTTCTTAGAAATTTCATTGGATTCCTTATTGTTAATATTTGCTGATAAAAGCAGGTGACCAGGTATGAAAGCCAGCTGGGTGACTTTGGACCCATGACAAAGTTGCTGTGGCAAAAAATATGAGACAGCAGCATTATGTGAATTGTACAAAATACAGATCTACTTCTCCTTCTTCCAACCCAGCTGTTTATTTTATGCCTTTAAACAATATTTATTGGCTGGAAACGGTATTACCAGACTCCTGATATATATGACCTGTGGCCATGGCCTGGCTGGGGAATTCTGGGAGTTGAAGTTCACAGATCTTACAGTTGCCAAGGTTGGACACCTTTACTATAAATGTTTAGGAAAAGGGAGGTGAAGTTTAATCACTTTATCATCTCAACTAGAAATAATAGAAAAAGAAATTAGAATGGAATGGAATAGAATAGAATAGAATAGAATAGAATAGGACGGAGGAGAATAGAATAGAATGAAGGAGAATAGAATAGAGTAGGGTAGGGTAGGGTAGGGTGGGTTAGGTTAGGGTAGGGTAGAATGGAATGGAATGGAATAGAAGAGAATAGAATAGAATAGAATAGAACGGAGGAGAATGGAATGGAGTGGAGTGGAGTGGAGTGAAGTGGAGTGGAGTGGAGTAGAGTAGAGTAAAATGGAGGAGAATGGAGGAGAAGAGAATACAGTAGAGCAGAGCAGAGCAGAGCAGAGGAGAATATAGAATGCAATGGAGTAAATAGAATAGAATAGAATGGAGGAGAAGGAGGAGAATGGAGGAGAATGGAATGGAATGGAGTGGAGTGGAGTGGAGTAGAATAGATTAGAGTAAAATGGAGGAGAATGGAGGAGAAGAGAATACAGTAGAGCAGAGCAGAATGGAATAGAATGGAATGGAATCTAATGGAATGGAATAGAATAGCCGGAAGGGACTTTGGAGGTACAGATATGGATTAACAGAGTTGGAAAGGACCTTGTAGGTAGGTCATCTAGTCCAACTCCCCCGCCCAAGCAGGAGACCCTAAACCATTTCTGAGAGATGGCAGTTCAGTCTCTTCTTGAAAGCTTCCAATGATGAAGCTCTCACAACTTCTGAAGGCAACTTCGGTTCCATTGGTTGATTGTTCTCACTGTCAGAACATTTCTCCTTATTTCCAGGTCGAATATCTCCTTTTTCAGTTTCCATCCATTATTTCTTGGCTGGCCTTCATGTGCTTTGGATAATAGCTTGACCCCTTCCTCTCTGAGGCAGCCCCTCAAGTTTTGGAACATTGCTATCATGTCTCCCCTAGTTCTTCTCGTCACTAGAGGTGTGGTCTTACTAAGGCTTTATAGAGTGGTATTAGTACTTCACTTGATCTTAATTGTATCCCGCTTTGGAGAATAAGTTGACTCCCTCTTCTTTGTGGCAACCCCTGAGATATTGGAACACTGCTAACACTGTTACCATATATCCCCTAGTCCAGGGGTGTCCAAACTTGGCAACTTTAAGACTTGTGGACTTCAATTCCCAGAATTCCCCAGCCAGCTGGCTGGGGAATTCTGGGAGTTGAAGTCCACAAGTCTTAAAGTTGCCAAGTTTGGACACCCCTGCCCTAGTCCTTCTTTTCATCAAACTAGACATACCCAATTCTTTATATGTTTTAGCTTCCAGTCCCCTAATCTCCCCTTTGTAACTGCTGCACAAGGCATGATGGGAAAGTTTCCCAGAAAAGTGGGTAACTGTTGCTGGGAAGTAGAATACAGGTAGTGCTCGACTTATGACCATGACTTAATTCAAAATTTATGGTGTTAAGTGAGACATTTGTTAAGTGAGCTTTGCCCCACTTTATGACCTTTCTTGCCACAGTTAAGTGAATCATTGCAGTTAGCATGGTTGTTAAGTGAATCTGGATTCCCTGTTGAGGGCTAGCCCTCAGCCACAATAGGAATTGCCCAACAAACCCCTTCATTGCATCAGCCAAACTTCAAGCAAGCTTAGCTCAGTCAAACTCCTAGGATGTGTACATGGCATCCTGGGAGTCTGACAACAGCCAATAGAATATATGTTCTTGACCAGGAACAGGAAGCTGAAGTTCAAAGCACCCCCCCAAAAGGCATAATGCTTCATCAATAAACCATCTTTCCAATCAGCCTCCATGATTCCATTGTCTTTCTCCTAGCTGGAACTGAACCAGATGGATATTTCTCCCAACAATAGTGAGTTTTGGGGCAGGAGGAATTGTTACGTTTGAATGACTCTCCACCCAACTCAATGGCTCAGATTGAGGAAGCTGCTTGGGTGAGCAGAGAAACATCTCAAATTCACCAAAATAAGTCCAGTTGCCATGATTCAATGTTCAGACACCTGAATGTCTGAGAAACTTCACCAACCGTGGGCTCAGTTTGCACAAAAGAAAGACTGTCAAGGAATTATAATACACGGGCAAACAATAGATACAAACCCAAGGTTAACCGCTCCAAATTCGATTGCAGAAAATGTGACTTGAGCAACAGAGTGGTCAACGCCTGGAATGCCCTACCTGACTGTTGTTACAGCCTCTAACCCTTACAGCTTCAACCTTAAAACTGTCTACCGTGGACATCACCCCATTCCTAAGAGGTCCGTAAAGGAGGCGTGCATAAGTGCACCAGTGTGCTTACCATCCCTGTCCTAGTGTCCCCATTTATTTGTACCCATTTCCTGTATCCATGTCCATGTTTATACTTATACCTGTTATCTCGTACATGTTTGACATGTTTAACTAACTAAATAAATAAAATTAAAAGATGAGTAAAGGCTACATCATAGATAGCATTTGCAGTTGTACTATGAACTAGGGCTTACAAAGCAATTACGTAGCAGTAGGTTTAGTCCTACATCAGCACAGCACTTCCCAATGATCATTAAGGCAGTATGAAATTATTCTATGGGAGCATGGAAATTAAAGCTGCTTTAAAGAGCCAATTAATAGAACTGTTAAAGTGGCTGCATTTTTTTTTCTGCTAAGGCTCATGCTGAAAAAAATTACAGGCCACTTCCATTAATAAATATCAGAGAGGTTTTGTGCAAGTTATTCAGATTTGAAGAAAAATGTGGCGGATAGGCTTAAGAATGAGCCCGGTGCTCCCTGGCATCCTATGCAGGGCTGGGATTGAAAAAAATTAGCAACCGGTTCTCTGATTGGTTGCTGGGTGGCCATGGCCATGGTGGGTGTGGCCTACTCAGCCTCCTGCACCATGGCGGGGTGTGTGTGTGTGTGTTGCCCTGCCAAGGCTCTGGAGCAGTGTTTCTCTAACTTGGCGACTTTAAGTCCTATGGACTTCAACTCCCAGAATTCCCCAGCCAGCTATGCTGGCTGGGGGATTCTGGGAGTTGAAGTCCACAGGACTTAAAGTCACCAAGTTTGAGAAACACTGCTCTGGAGGCTTTCCTCAAGCCTCAGGGAGGGCAAAAAAGGCCTCCCCTGGGCTCTGGACGCCGGAAATGAGCCCATTTCCAGACTTCCGGGAAGCCTGTTTTCACCCTCCCCAGGCTCCAGAGGCTTTCCTTGAGCTTCCAGGAGGGCAAAAACATCCTCCCCCCCAGGCTCCGGAGGCCCTCTGGAAGCTGGAAACAGGCCCATTTCCAGACTTCTGGAACTTACGGGAGGCCCATTTTTCACCCTCCCAGAGTGTCTGCGCGGGCCTTGCACTTTTCTTGGCATCCAAAACAGGTTGCGTGGAGACTCCTGAGAGGGGTGGAGTGAGGCCAGCCAGTCCTTTCAGCTACAGTTCACTGAACCAAATGTAAAATCAGTATCCAATTCACCCAAACCGGTCCTAACAGGCTGAATCCCACCCCTGATCCTATCTATTTAAGAGAGGGCTAGAAAACCTGTGGCCCTCCAGATGTTGGAGATGCCGTCAAGACTTCCTATCTACTCAACTTGTATGCATTGGAATCCCATGTAAAGCCGCTGATCTTCTCTACCTATTTCTGCATCTCACTTATTCTCCAAAGCGGGAAGGAACAGTTTGCAAGTGGTGATACATCAGTGGGTCAAATTAGATTTAATTAACAGCAGTGCATTGAGGTTTTTTTTTTTTCAGAGTTAATGCACGATTAACCCTGCTTGGGACAGAGCCAGACCATGTATTTCTTAAAACTGATTTTCAACTTGAATATCCTGAAAACATAAACAATGAGGAATATTTCCTTTCCTTTTAAATTTTTTTTTGTCAAGCTCTAATTCTTCCTAGCTGGAACCTTTCCATATTTGGCCTACATCCCCTACATTTATAAACTTCAGACATGCATTTTACATGTATAGGTACCGAAAAGCTGAGGAAGTTTGGAATATATTTTAAACACTTGTCTTTCTGTTTATTTCTCACCTGTTGCTGTGAACTATGAGTAGATGAAATATATAATTCAGCACACTGACTTCCTATCCAGCCCTAAACTTTTGGTTTGTAGAAATGTTCCTTTTCAGGGGATTAAATAACTTGCTGACTTCAATTGATGTTGTTTTTATTACATAATGTAATGTAATGTAATGTACTGTACTGTACTATACAATACAATACAATACAATACAATACAATACAATACAATAGTAGAGTTGGAAGGGACCTTGGAGGTCTTCTAGTCCAACCCCCTGCCTAGGCAGGAAGCCCTATACCGTTTCAGACAGATGGCTATCCAACATCTTCTTAAAGACTTCCAGTGTTGGGGCATTCACAACTTCTGGAGGCAAGCCGTTCCACTGATTAATTGTTCTAACTGTCAGGAAGTTTCTCCTCAGTTCTAAGTTGCTTCTGTCCTTGATTAGTTTCCACTCATTGCTTCTTCTTCTGCCCTCAGGTGCCTTGGAGAATAGTTTGACTCCCTCTTCTTTGTGGCAACCCCTGAGATATTGGAACACTGCTATCACGTCTCCCCTAGTCCTTCTTTCTCTTAAGCTAGACATACCCAGTTCCTGCAACCGTTCTTCATATGTTTTAGTCTCCAGTCCCCTTTGTATTGTATACAATACAATACAATACAATAGTTTCAGGCAATTTTATTTTATTTATTTTACCAGTTTGTTGGATTGTTGTATGTCACCCAGAGTCACTTCTTGTGAAGTGGGTGGCCCTGTATATTTGATATTAAATAAATGATTTAATATCAATACAAATTGATTTGTACCTGCAGGCATGAACATATTGGAAGGGTGCACAGCTGAAAGTTATGTCCCAGTTCAGCCTGTGGGAACAGTTCCTGGTCCAGCACGAATCTTTCTGCAAATGGCTGCTTTGGTCATTCTTTTGTGTCATTTTATTGTTCAGTTGCTATTGCTACTGTGGCCTGCATGTAGATCCAACAGCTGTTCTCTTCATTAAACCAAGCTATCACTAAGCTATTTTCCAAAGCACCTGAAGGCTAGGCAAGGAATAATGGATGAAAACTGAACAAGGAGACATTCAACCTGGAAATAAGGAGAAATTTTCTGACAGAATAGCTTGCCTTCGGAAATTGTGGGAGCTTCATCACTGGAGGCCTTCAAGAAGAGGCTGGACTGCCCTCTTTCAGAAATGGTGTAGGGTCTCCTGCTTGGGTGGAGGGTTGAACTAGATGGCCTACAAGGTACCTTCCAACTCTGTTAAACTGTAAATAAAGCAAAGGAGAAGACCAGGTTCTCTTCTTATTCTACCTGCAAAGGTTTTCAAGATTTGTTGTGGCCCACCAGCAGCCAATGGAGCTGGAAGCAGAGTCGGAGAGTGAGGAGGTTGGGAAGGAACATGGGCCAGTCCTGGAGTCTGGGGAAGGGTCAGATGAGGGCTCTGTATCAGAGGCAAAGATGGGGTCGAGGCTGTCTGGCAGTGATCAGGTGCCTACGGAGCTAGACAGCAGTGAGGCAGAGGAGCTGGAGCCTGTTCCCAGTGTGCACATGTGCAGAGCTGCCAGAAGAAAAGAACAACTCAGAAATCAGGGTAGACTTGGGAGTAAAGTCACAGGGGAAGGTGATTGGCCCTTCCCAGAGGAAATAAAAGAGGAGCGAAAGGGGAGTGGGCTTTTGTAGGAAACAATTTGTTCATTCGGTCGTTAGATTTGTTTCAGGAGTGTGAAGATCTGTCCGTAAATCTCAGAGACTCTGTGCCCACTTTTTCCTTGCACAGCACTTCATTTGGAAAATATTTACATGGCAGCTTTCCAAGATAGATAAGGTCTGTAGTCATAAATATTCCTTTGAAAAACTTTTGCCAGGCCTTGCTGAATGTGACTGAGAGGAATTCACATTCGTTTAATAAAAGGGGTTCTGTCAGGACTCTGCCTCGTGCTTTTTGGCGAAGTGTAGGTCAGAACAAGATTGTCCACTATGTGATTGCATTTCCTGGGGTTGTGCGGTTTTGGGAGCTCAAGTCAGACTTTGTGATGTGATTGCTATGATCACCAAAGCAGGAAGCTCAGAAGGAACTCTCCAAGCAATTACATTTGTAGTTTTCCCTTCCGGCATGAAAGCCCACAAATAAAGTATGCCAGTTGGATAACTAAAGTTTCATCTGGAAACATCACAGGTTCACTTTTTGTGTGAACTTTCCTAGCCAGTGGTTGTTCTGCCTTAATCACCAACTTCTTTTATTCTTCAAGAACGAACAAACGTTTCCACAATAAACATCTCCTATCTAAAGCCAAGGGTGGCTCAGTGGCTAAGACGCTAACCTTGTCAATCAGAAAGTTTGGCAGTTCGAATCCCTAGTGTCACGTAATCGAGTGAGCTCCCGTTACTTGTCCCAGCTTCTGCCAACCTAGCAGTTCGAAAGCATGTAAAAATGCAAGTAGAAAAAATAGGAACCCCCTTTGGTGGGAAGGTAACAGTGTTCTGCGAGCCTTCGGCATTTAGTCATGCCGGCCACATGACCACGGAGACGTCTTTGGACAGCGCTGGCTCTTCGGCTTTGAAAAGGAGATGAGCACCGCCCCCTAGAGTTGGGTACGACTAGCACATATGCGCGACGGGAACCTTTACCTTAACTAAACT
Organism: Natrix helvetica; assembly: GCF_964273705.1. Taxonomy (NCBI): domain Eukaryota; kingdom Metazoa; phylum Chordata; class Lepidosauria; order Squamata; family Natricidae; genus Natrix; species Natrix helvetica. The sequence goes on along the minus strand of NC_138558.1, from coordinate 64,657,291 downwards.
TGATTAACTTCCTTGCCCAATACAGATAGTCTTCAAATTACAACAGTTCATTTAGTGACCGTTCAAAGTTACGACGACCATTTTTCATTCTTACGACCATTGCATCATCCCTTTGGCCATGTGATCAAAATTTGGACATATGGCCACTGATTCATATGTGCAACCGTTGTGGTATCATGTGATCAGCTTTTGCGACCGCCTGGCCAGCCAAGCCAAGGGGGAAGCCAGATTCACTTAATAACTGTTTTACTAATGTAACCACTGCAGCCACTCACTTAACAACAGTGGCAAGGAAGATCGTAAAATGGGGCAAAAGGTCCCTTAACAAATGTTTTGCTTAGCAACATAAATGTGGGGCTCAATTGTGGTAATAAGTTGAGGATTACCTGTGTTGCATTTTATCGTGTGGACAAATATACTCCACCGACAGTGAAATTTGGATGGAAACTGTGGCCATGTTGTTTCCACTTGGAAGCAAACAATCAATCAAAGCCTCTAATCCACGTGGCAATGGAAACCCTTTGAGATCCACAAAAACCTCTTTTAAAGCCTCATTTTAGAATCTTTCTGCCGAGGGTGCAGCTGCCTTTTACTAAGGAGATGTTAGAATCACGATCAATATTTCAAAGTGTTTGTAGCAACAAAAGGACACAAATATTTTCTTTTACTTTCCATGCAGGCACATATTCCGGTATGAGAGCCTGAACTCAGGGCTAATGATTACCCTTAGTAAAATGCCAAGCGTGAATTCTAATAGGAAGAGCAATAGCACTTAGACTTATATACCTCTTCACGGTGCTTTACAGCCCTCTCTAAGTGGTTTACAGAGTCAGCCTCTTGCCCCCAGCAATCTGGGTCCTCATTTTACTGATCTCGGAAGGATGGAAGGCTGAGTCAACCTTGAGCCTGGTGAGATTTGAACTGCCAAATTGCAGTCAGCCGGCAGTCAGCAGAAGAAGCCTGCAGTACTGCACTCTAACCACTGCGCCACCGTGGCTCTGTAATGATGGTCATGGGCTACTTCAGTGGTCCCCAACCAGTGGTGGGATTCAATTTTTTTTACTATCGGCTCTGTGGCCGTGGCTTTGTGGGCGTGGCAGGGGAAGGATACTGCAAAATCCCCATTCCCTTCCCACTCTCAAAATTTCCGCTACTGGTTCTCCAGAACCTGTCAGAACTGGCTGAATACCATCTCTGTCCCCAACCTTTCCACCTTGGCAGCCCGGTGCAGGGGTTACAGGTATGTGAGTGGCAGGCTGATGAGCACGCACAGTTCCATTGGTGCAAGTGGTGTGCATGCCTGCCCTCCGCTCGTGCGAATGGAGCTTCTCACGTGTCTGGAGGGCACTTGAGCTCCGTTTGCATGAACGGAGCTTCAGGTGTGAGTGCCCTCTACTCGTAAGTGGAGCTTTGCGTGCAAGCACAAGTGCCCTCCACTCATGCAAGTACAGCTTTGTACACGAGTGCAAGGGCTCACTGCTCGTGCGAGTGGAGATTTGTGTGTGCGTGCTTGCCCATCATGTGGCCCGATTTATAACAGGCCATGACATGGTAGTCAGCCGTGCACAGTGATGGGATTCAGCCGGTTCGCACCACTACGGAAGAACCAGTTGCTAATTTTCTGAGCAGTTTCAAGAATCAAGATCACATGAAGTGTTAATATCACTTTATAATGCCTTGGTAAGGCCACATTTGGAATACGGCATTCAGTTCTGGTCACCACGATGTAGAAAAGATGTGGAGACTCTAGAAAGAGTGCAGAGAAGAGCAACAAAGATGATTAGGAGACTGGAGACTAAAACATATGAAGAACGGTTGCAGGAATTGGGTATGTCTAGTTTAATAGAAAGAAGGACTAGGGGAGATATGATAGCAGTGTTCCAATATCTCAGGGGTTGCCCCAAAGAAGAGGGAGTCAAACTATTCTCCAAGGCACCTGAGGGTAGAACAAGAAGCAATGGGTGGAAACTAATCAAGGAGAGAAGCAACTTAGAACTGAGGAGAAACTTCCTGACTGTTAGAACAATTAATCAGTGGAACAGCTTGCTTCCAGAAGTTGTGAATGCCCCAACACTGGAAGTTTTAAAGACGATATCGGATAGCCATTTGCTTGAAACAGTATAAGGTTTCCTGCCTAGGCAGGGGATTGGACTAGAAGACCTCCAAGGTCTCTTCCAACTCTGCTGTTGTATTGTATTATTGTATTGTTTGTGAACTGGTTGTTGGAAGAAATCATTAGGGCAGAGAATCAGTTGTTAATTTGTTTGAATCCCACCCCTGGCCGTGGCCTAGTGGTTGAGGACCCCTGGGTTATTTCTACTGCATTTGGGTTCTGCTGCTTGTTTTCCTGAATGTGTTGCTGGTATCTTTTAGAAGAAGAATCTCTCTCAAGACAAAATAGGCCACTTCTGATTTGTGTCACAAGTTCCAACTGAAAACCTCTATCTCTTCAAAGGGCCTTTTCCTTGGGCGTTTATATCAGTTGTGGCAAAGACGGAAGAGCATAAATCAACCAAAGATTAAAGCAGAAAATAAACACTGTGATGTGACGAATCTGGTATCTGCCATGCATGCAATTCTACTCAGACTTCCTGTAAGATTGTTAACTATCGCAAACGATGATTATTAACTATAACAATCAGTATCAGCAACAACGGTGCTCAGACTTCTGTTCACCTGCTCTTAAAATATTAGTGAGCAAGGGTATTCCAACGGTTCAAGACCACAGAACACAAACAGTAAGGAACCAAAAAGTGAGGGATCCAAAAACAAAATGTGAACTTGAAGCAACTTTTGAAAAACACACAACATTCCTAATGTAGATCATGAAGGGAAGGCAAAAAAAAAAATAATGAGGGAAGAAAATTGATTTGGGTACAAAAGTTCTCCCTGTAAACTTAGCTTAGCTCTTTTGTTGTTGTTGTTGGTTGTGAAGTCGTGTCCAATCCATCGCGACCCCATGGACAACATTCCTCCAGGCCTTCCTGTCCTCTACCATCCTCTGGAGTCCATTTAATCTCATGCTGACTGCTTCAATGACTCCATCCAGCCACCTCATTCTCTGTCGTCCCATTCTTCTTTTGCCCTCAATCTTTCTACATCTACATCCCTGCGACCAATCCGCTCTCACAGAAAGGGTCTCCTCCGGGTACCTTCCGCTAAACAGTGCGGGCGGGCGGTGCCTAGGAATAGGGCCTTCTCTGTGATGGGCCCAACCCTCTGGAACGACCTCCCCCCCGATATTAGAACCACCTCGGAACTCCGTTCCTTCCGCAAGAAACTCAAGACCCACCTGTTTCGATTAGCCGGCCTGGCCTAATTGTAATTGTAATTGTATTTACAGGGAACATCTATTACTAACCTTTCTGGATGGCTTTTTAAATTTTAAATTGGGGTTTTAAACGGGTTTTAAAATTGTTTTAATTATTTAAATTGGTTTTGGGTTTTATACACAGACGGTATGTGTGCGTTGTTTTGTTTGATGTCTTATGTTATGTTTGTTGTCTTGAACATGAACGGTCTGTACACCGCCCCGAGTCCCTTCGGGGAGAGGGGGCGGTCTATAAATTCAATAAACCTTAAACCTTAACCTTTCCCAGCATTAAGCTCTTCTCCAGGGAGTCTTAGCTCTAAGAGCCCTCTAAGAGGGGACGTGGTAGCTCAGTGGCTAAGATACTGAGCTTGTCGATCAGAAGGTTGGCATTTCGGTGGTCGAATTCTAGGTACCGCGTAACAGAGTGAGCTCCCGTTACTTGTCTCAGCTTCTGCCAACCTAGCAGTTCGAAAGCAGGTAAAAATGCAAGTAGAAAAATAGGGACCACCTTTGATGGGAAGATAACAGCATTCCGTGGGCCTTCGGTGTTTAGTTATGCCGGCCACATGACCATGGAGACGTCTTCGGACAGCGCTGGCTCTTCGGCTTTGAAATGGAAATGAGTACCACCCCCTAAAGTAGGGAACGACTAGCACATATGTATGAGGGGAACCTTTACCTTTAAGAGCCGTAGTATCACTCCTAAAATTCAGCAATTGTGTTTTAAATATCTTCATTCAGGAAATATATCTGCTGTTTTTTTTCTTTTAATAACCACACAGCTTTAATTGTTACGGCAGCCAAAATTAAACCTAACTTATTGCTGCCAATTTTATGGAAATATATGTCCTCTTGTTTTTCATTCTATCTTCCTTCATTCATTTCCAGCTTTTATTATTTTTACAAATAACTCAAGATGGCAAACAAAGCCAACCCACCTTCCTCCTCCTATTTTACTCACAGTAAGCGTATGAGTTGAGTTGAGCTGAGAGAGAGAGTCCTGTAAGTATTTCTATTATAGATACTCCAGTATACAATCGTTGGAAGAAATATCCATCTGGTTCAGTTCAAATCTGGGAGAAAGACACTGGAAACATGGAGCCTGATTGGAAAGATGGTTTAAGGATAAAGCAGAACTACCAAGCCCTTGGCTCTCTGGTGCAGCTGAACACATGGAGTTGAGAGTTGCAGGGGGGGGGGAGCTTTTATACCTTCTCTTGGGCTTTGCACTGGAGCTTCCTGTTCCTGTGCAAGAACATGTATTCTAATGGCTGTTGTTAGACACCCATGGAGCCCTGTCGGGGTCATGTTTGTCTGAGCTAAGGTTGGTTGAGGTTTGGACTGCTGATGCAATGTCTTTAGGAGATTGTGCATTGTGGTGCACTCTGGGTCTTCTGCTAAATGGTCCTATGATGCCCTGAAGGCAGTGGTGGGTTCCGGATGCGTCTTAGAGCCACTGAGAGCCTCCGTGAAGCTCCAGCTGCTCAGCGGAGCATCACATAGGACAGGGGTGTCCAAACTGGGGAACTTTAAGACTTGTGGACTTCAACTCCCAGAATTCCCCAGCCAGCATGGCTGGCTGGGGAATTCTGGGAGTTGAAGTCCACAAGTCTTAAAGTTCCCCAGTTTGGACACCCCTGACATAGGAGCTGTACGCGCCATGCATGTGCGCGGAAGCGCCGAAGACTTAAAAGACCGGTAAGGAGCTCGGGCAGGTGGGGTGGGCCCTCCGGAGCACCATACCAGAACAGTATCTGGTGCTCTGGGCAGGCTCCGGTATGCCCGTACCTGGGCGTACCACCTGCAACCCACCATGGGCCATGTCTTAATCCCATCACCCTGCAGCTGTCTTGTAGATAGGCTGGCCCAGTCTTGCTGGGGCTATTAAGAAAGGGGAAGGGCTGCTTTCCAAGAGCATTATTTCTCCTTTAGGGAAATATAATATTCTGCCTTTTTAATATTTCTCAAAATATTCCATTCGTCTAGGAGAGGTTGGGAGCTAACCTTCTACACAATTTAACCATCCTTATGAATATTTATCAGTAATCCTATCTCCCATCACCTCTTTGCCATCTTCGCCATCAGCTATGAACTTGCCCTGTTAGATGCATTGTATATCTCCGTGATGGCGAACCCATGGGATGCGTGCCAGAGGTGGTACACAGTGCCCTCTCTGATGGCACATGAGCTGTTGCCTAGTTCAGCTCTGTCACGCATGCACGTTCGCCTCCCACTGGCCAGCTGTTCTTCGGATCTCTGCCACATGCACACGCAAGGGGCAGGGCGCATGTAGGGAGCGATGCATGCATGCATGGGGATGGGGAATGGGGGTGGGGTGCATGTGCATGTATGGAGGGGGCACATGAGCACTGCATTTTTGGCCCTCGGTCTGGAAAAGGTTTGCCATCACTGGCATATCATATGTGCTCTTTCTGTGAAGCTCAGTTGTACAACTCTTCTGACTGACAGCGGGCACATAATAAAGTACAGGAAGTATCGGTTCTGGGTGGCAAAAATCCTGTAATTAAATCTGTTTGAGGTTTTTTCTTCTTCCTCCAGTGGTCTGCAGGCAGGAAAAGATTTTAGAGCCATTGATTCAAACTGTGTAACTCACATGATCCCTGCCTTTACTGGAGACCCATGTGGTGAAGGGAAATCCTCCAGGCTGATAAGATGCCACCTCTGTCATGACCTTTAACAGCCAGCAAAAGCAGGAGGCATTTGAAATGTCATTAGCTCTGCTTTTGCTGTGCAGTATGTCACTTTGCTGAAAAGCAAGATTTAATGCCAGCTCGAGCTTTCTTCAAACAATCCATGTATTTCAAGACCTCCTGCCAAGAACAGTAATGGCTTCTTTTTAAAATCTGACAATGTTTGAACTAGAAAAGGTAGAAAAAGAAAGGAAGACATATACATATATAACAGTGGTGGGTTTCAGATCCCGTTGTAACCGGTACGCTGAAACGGGGCTGGGCGTCCACCCCGTGCATGCCCATGCGTACTTACCACCTGCGACACTCCAGCTGCTCGGCGGAGCATCGCACAGACACTGTACGCTCCATGTGAGGTAAGTCCCGATTGGCTCAAGCACAGGTAAGGAGTGCAGGCGGGCAGGTGGGCCCTCCAGAGCACCATACTGGAACGGTATGACCGTATCGGTCGTATCTCACCACTGATATATAATGAAACAACGGCCATTCCCTCAACAATGATTTAAAGGATCTTAAGGGTAAAGGTCCCCTTTGCACAAAAGTGCTAGTTGTTCCCGACACTAGAGGGTGGTGCTCATCTCTGTTTCAAAGCCGAAGAGCCAGCGTTGTCTGAAAACGTCTCCGTGGTCATGTGGCTGGCATGACTAAACCAGGGGTGGGTTCTGGAAGTCACTACTGCCAGTTTTATCATGGGCATGCTTGATGCGTGCTGTTTGTGCATGCGCAGTACAATAAAAATTTTGTGCATGCGCAGGAACAAAAAACAAGAGGGTGGCACCTATGGCGCCACTGGAGAACTGGTTCAGGGGCGTGGCAGGCCTGGGTTGCTGCCAGTTCCAGAGACACAGGCAGCCAAACCACTACCGGTTTGGCCAAACTGGTAGGAACCCACCACTGGACTAAAGGCCGAAGGTGCACGGAATGCTGTTGCCTTCCCACCAAAGGTGGTTCCTATTTTTCTACTTGCATTTTTACATGCTTTCCAATTGCTAGGTTGTCAGAAGCTGAGACAAGTAATGGGATCTCACTCCATAATGTGGCACTAGGGATTCGAACTGCTGAGCTGCTGACCTTTCTTATCAACAAGTCTTAGCCACTGAGCCACCGCGCCCTTAAAGCATCTTACAGCATCCTTTACAATAGAGGATTCCTGCATTAGGTAGACTTATTGTGCCCTCATGCCAGTTTTTGACTCTGGGCAATGTCATGGCTCGCAAGGCAGTTCTCTTGGCAAGATTTTGGAGGCGTGAAGCGAACCGGTAGTAAAACTGGGAGCAACCCACCTCTGCTACAGTATGATTCCATAGGTAGTCCTCACTTAATGATGATAATTGGGACCGGTAGCTTAGAATAGAATGAATGAGCTGGAAGGGACCTTGGAGGTCTTGTAGTCCAGCCCCCTGCCTCAAGCAGGAGACCCTATACCAGTGATGGCGAACCTTTTTCTCCTTGGGTGCCAAAAGCATGCACGCTCGTGTGCTTACCCCCATAATTTAATGCCCCCCATGCCATGCCTCCTGCGCATGTGCAGATGATTCCCTTGCTGTCCCATGCATGCGCACACGGCCTTCTTGGAGCCTGAGGAGGGTGAAAGTTGCCTCCCCCGCCCCCCAGAGGCCCTCCAGAGGGCATTTTCCAATTTCCATTGGACCCAGTAGGTCCATTTTGTGCCCTCCCCAGGCTCCAGAGGCTTTCTAGGAGCCTGGGGAGGGTGAAAATGACCTCCCCCACCCTCTGGAGGCCAGAAACAGCTCATTTTCCAACTTCCGGTGGGCCCGGTAGATCTGTTTTTCGCCCTCCCCAGGCTCCAGAAGCTTTGTAGGAGCCTGGGGAAGGCGAAAAACGGCCCAACATGCAAACTGGAAGTCCATTCCCGAATGGACATTGCAATGCCTTGCGTGCCTTCAGAAATGGCTCCGTGTGCCCCCTGTGGCATGTCTGGCATGGGTTCGCCATCACAGCATACTATTTTACATAAGTGACTGCCTAGACCAGTGATGGGGAACTTATGGCATTTGTTAAGGCATACGAGGCGTTGCCGGGTCAGCTCCAGCGCATGTGCATGCTGGTCAGCTGACTTCGGCCTTCTCTTGCGGCCATTGTTTGCACTCTGGAGGCTTTATTGAAGCCTTCCGAGCACGAAAAACAGACCTACAGGCAAACCGGAAGTCCATTCCTGAACTTCCAGTTTGCCCAAAGGGGCAGTTTTTCGCACTCCGGAGGCTTTAGGTAAGCTCCTGAAGCCTCCGGAGGGGCTACAGGGGGTGGGGGGAGGGGAAGGCTTTTTTTGCCCTCTCCAGGCTCCTAGAAAGCTTCTGGAGCCTGGGGAGGGTGAAAAAAGTATGCCAAAATCAGGGACTGCTGGTTGCATGCGCATAGCATTATGGGTGTGGCACGCCAGTGCACGACCCCCCCTGCTCTCCCCCCACTTTTGACACATGAGCCAAAAATGGTTAGCCACCATTGGTCTAGACTATACTTAAAAGCCTCCATTGATGAAGCACCCATGATTTCTGGTGGCAAGCTGTTCCGCTGGTTAATTGTCCTCACTGTTAGGAAGTTTCTCATTAATTCCAGGTTGCTTCTCTCTTTGATTATTATTTCTTGTCCTGCCCTCCAGTGCTTTGGAGAATAATTTGATCCCCTCTCCTTTATGGCAGCAGTTCCAGCAGTCCCCACCATGGGTTGTTAAGCGAGGATATCATGTTAAGTGAATCGTCGTGGCTTGTTAAGTGTGTCACCATGGGTTAAGTAAATCACCATGCATTGTTAAGTGAGGACATTATGTGGCCGCAATTCTCGACTTCCTGTAATGTTCCCCATTGACTTTGCCTGTGGGAAGCTGGCTATCATTTGACTCCAAAATGGGTGGAGCTAAAACTTTGAGGACCAATCAAATACTTGTTCAGTGCCATCATAGGTTTGACTTGTTGCTAAATGAGTAGTCATTCAACAAAGATCATATGCATATTGATGAATGTTCCCTGAACTTATCGTATTTTTCAGATTATAGGATGCACCGGAGTATAAGATGCACCATGATTTTGAAGAGGTAAATTATATATAATCTGGTGAGCAGGAAGGTTTCCTCCCCATAGAGGTAAGATATTTGTTTTCGTAGATTTTTACGGGTGTAGGTATGCTGGTCTTGTTGTATTCGGATCTTTTCCCGTGTAAGACAGTATGTGTATATATACCACTAAGCCACAGGCTCTCCTCCTTATCAGCTGAGCCAGGGAAATAGGTATATATTTGTGTTACAACCCCTGGTATGCTCAAATATGGGAGGGAGCTCACTACTCCCCCTTTCTGTCCTTCAGCTCATTACAGAAAACCATCCAGGCTTAGTGGCTAAGACTCCTGCCTAATATGTAATACAGCCCAGGTTCAAATCCCAGTAAGGGTATGGCTAGCTGATGAGAGCTAAATAGCTTGAAATAGATCTATACTAGTCTCCCTTTATTTATTTATCAGCACAAATACAACACAAATATAAAAAGGCAACATTAAAAATAAAAATATGATTTTCTGCCTGGATGGTTTTCTGTAATGAGCCGGAGGACAAAAAGGGGGAGTAGTGAGCTTCCTCCCATATTTGGGCATACCAGGGGTTGTAACACAAATACATACCGATTTCCCTGGCTCAGCTGATAAGGAGGAGAGCCTGTAGCTTAGTGGCTAAGACTCCTGCCTAATATGTAATACACCCCAGGTTCAAATCCCAGTAAGGGTATGGCTAGCTGATGAGAGCTAAATAGCTTGAAATAGATCTATACTAGTCTCCCTTTATTTATTTATCAACACACACACACACACACACACACACACACGGTATATCACTCTGCAGGCCTCCCAAACCCTCTGCACACCTCATTTTTTTGCAAAAAAAAGGGGGACATGCAGGCTTATGGAGTGCTCTGGGGGCTGCGGGGGGCAAAAATGAGCAAAAATGGTCCTCCCCGGCCCTCAGGAGCACTTTGCAAGCCTCCCAAACCCTCTGCCTGTCCATTTTTGCAAAGAGGGTGGGGTTTCAGTAGGCCAAAAATGCTGTATTCAGTGTATGAGACGCACCCAGATTTTTTACCCTCTTTTTTGAGGGACAAAGGTGTGTCTTATACTCTGAAAAATACGGTATATATTCATTTGTATTCCACCCATATCATTTTTACAAGTAACTCAAGACAGCAAACATATCCAACACACCTTCTTCCTTCTATTTTCCTGACAACAACCTCATACAAAAAGTGAGCCTTGAGTATTTTACAGCTGCACAGGTTTTTTTTATTATGATATAAATATTATGACTCCACGGGATTGGGAATTAATAAACTAGCTCATTATTTGGTGGCTTACAACCAGCTGAACATGGTTGAGTAACCAAAAGAAGGCCACATTTTTAGGCTGATACTCAAATTTTGCTATTTTAAAGCAAGTCAGGAACACTTTTGCACAATGGGTTTTGCAAGAAGGCAATTGTGTTGCTGGATTGCTTTTCTGCAAATCATCTAGACTTCCATAATGTGCTTACCTTTATCTATTGATGTAGGAACTTTTCCTGCCACCAACTGATGAATAAGTGGATTCTAGGAGTTTTTCTGAGCAAATGATGGGCACAGCTCCAGAGAGAGTAGTGAGCAAGTCTATACACCCCACCAATTGATAGGGTCTAGATTAGAGATCCACAACCCCTGGTCCATGGACTGGCATTGGGCTGCGGCACTCCAGAAACTGGTCAGGCAAACAAGTGAAGTCTCATCTGTGGGATGCAAGCAGCATGTGAAATCAGGCCCTCTCCAGTCCATGGAAAAATGTGTTGCCACAGAACTGGTCCCTGTGTCCAAAAGGTTGGGGGCAGTGGTGGGTTGCAGGCGGTACACCCCAGTACGGACGTACCGGAGCCTGCATGGAGCACCAGATACCTTTCCGGTATGGTGCTCCGGAGGGACCACCCGCCCGCCCAAGCTCCTTTAAGTCTTTGGCACTTTCGCCCACGGCACATATAGCGCCTGCGTGATGCTCCGCTGAGCAGCTGGAGGATCGCGGAGGTGCTAAGACAGTACTGGTTGGAAAGGGATCCGCAACCCACCACTGGTTGGGGCTGTTAGTGGTACTAGTGCGATTAAGCACTAGCAATGAACCCCAGGTCGAGGTTATAACAGAGCAACCCTGTAAAGTATACGCAGCGTGCGATAGATAAAGCAACCACACTGAATAATGGATAGTAAAGTAACAAAATAAACTTTACTTTTTGAAGAATATAGCAAAATCCATAAACACAGCCAAAAAGTCATACACAGAAAAAACAGTCCAATACTACCAAGATAACTTGGATACAAGTAGCAAATAACTTACACACAGTAAGTAGTAGCAACAGTAGTAACAGTTAGACAGCAGTTATCATACATCAATCAAGAGAGAGAGAGAGAGAGAGAGACACAACATCAGCTGCAATTTAAATGCTGTAATCTACTAATTAGCAGATCTCCTCTCTTAAAGATACATAACATGCCTTGTGCAATATATTGTCTACCCAACCTGTTGGTTACACCTTAACATTCTCCCCTTTGGGTAGATCAATATATCCACTCACAATGTAAGATGATAACCTTCACATGATGAGGTATGTTTCACTGAACTTTGTGCCTTAGTGAAGTTGTCTGCTAAATTGTCTTCAGTTGAACAATATTCCAACTTTATCAGGCCATCCTTAATGCTTTGTCGAACATTAAGATACCTCAAATCAGTATACTTTGATCTCGTCTTAATAGCTAAACTAGTCGCCATTTTTATTGCTGCCTGATTATCTTCATAAACAGTAAAAGGTTCATTGATACTTAATCCCATATCTATAAGCAAATGCTTATAATATATCAGCTCAGTACATGTCAACGACAAACATGAAAACTCAGCTTCCATTGTGGATAAGCTTATGTGTTTCTGTCGTATCGACCTCCATCCAATCAGTACACCACCTAGCATAAAGGCTATGCCGGAAGTTGACTTCCTATTATCTATAGCAGCTGCAAAATTCGCATCAGCATAAACAGTCAAAACTAAATCCCTATTCGGTTCTAAATACAATGCATAGTGGATAGTTTTCTTCAAATAACGCAGCACACGCTTTGCTGCTTGCCAATGCCTCTCTGAAGGACTATCATTGAATCTAGCCAGTTGGTTCACACTAAATGATATATCTGGTCTAGACCAATTACTTAGGTACATTAGGCTACCTATCAAAGATTGATAGATTCCCTTATCAAAACCAGTACCCTCAGTTACCTCAGGTTTAAACTCCAATGCCATTGGTGTCTTTGCAGTCTTACATAGCTCCATGCTATATTTCTTAAGCAAATGATTAATTTTACCAGCCTGTGACAGCTTAAAACCTTTACTGGTTCTAACCACGTCTAAGCCCAGATAATGCTTAATTTCACCCAAATTCCGGATTTTAAATTTACTCTCTACTTGTGAAACAATGTCAATAGCTTCCTGTTCAGACCTAGTAATAATAGCTATATCGTCCGTGAACAAAAGCAACAACGAGATCAAACCATTTTTCACCCGTCTAAACAAACAAGGATCAGCCAAACCTGGAATAAATCCCATAGCTTTTAATTCATTTACTATGCATCTGTTCCACTCAAAACCGGACTGTTTTAAACCATAAAGGCTTTTTTTAAGTCTCCAACAACCAGTCTGGCCATTAGAATCCACACCTGGTGGCATCTTCATATAAATGGTATGCTGCAATGGAGCACGCAGATACGCTGTTTCAACATCAATATGGGTAACATTACACTGATACTTAGCAGCCCACACCAATGATGCCCTCAACGTAGAGGCTTTCAAGCTCGGAGCAAAAACCTCATCGTAATCCCTCTCAGTTTGGGAAAACCCTTGAGCAACTAAACGAGCCTTATAAATAGCATTGCCAGCAGCATCGTTTTTAATTTTAAACACCCATCTACAGCCAATTGCACTCTCCCCTGAAGGGAGCCTAGCTTCTTCATAAACTTTCAATTCCTGTAAGGATTTCAACTCCTTCTCCATAGCTGTCTTCCACAATTTCTTTTCCTTTTCAGGATACAGCCTTAACTCTGCAAAACTAGAAGGTTCTATGCTAACTTGCAATACTACACTGGCTTGGTATCTGTCGGGTGGATGCCTGTCCCTAGTAGACCTCCTAGGCAATACAGGACTTGTAGGATCATCCTGTTCCACCTCACGAGTAGATTCTACATCTACATCTTCCTCCCCTTTCAGAGTAATAGATGGACTATCCTGATTCTCTAACTGCTCATTTGGTGTATCATGATTAACCAAACGATCAACATCTATATCATCACAAACCTTGTGGAACTCTTGTTCTAGCTTCTCCCAACCAACATGTTCTGAAAATTTAGCACTAGCACTGTGCATAATTCTCCGAGTTCCAGGTTCCCAGAACCTAAACGATCTATGATTGGAATTGTACCCAACAAAAACCATCTTCCTAGCTCTGCTTTGATCCTTCCGTATAGTCTGTGAGGGAATATGCACCCAAGCAGGGACACCAAATGTGTGTAAATAACTCAAATCAGGCTTCCTACCATGCCAAAGAGTATAAGGAATCTTACCAGTAGTTGAGTTAACTACTATGTTCAGAATATGGTTTGCACACATTATAGCCTCACCCCAAAGCTTTTCTGACAAACCAGAATCAACTAGCATAGTTCTGGTCATTGCCTGCAATGATTGACCACGTCTTTCAATAAATGAATTATGTTCTGGCCTGTAGGGGGCAGAACGCCTATGTTCTATACCAGCATTCTCCAACATTGATGTAAACCTATGATTAGTGAATTCAGACCCATTATCAGTGACTAGGCAAAGTACTTTTTTATCCATCTTACGTTCAACAAACTTTAACCACTTAGTAAAATGTTGGAAAGTTTCTGCCTTTGATTTCATTACATAACAGAAACCATACCTAGAATAATGGTCCATAATGCTGAGTATATAGCAGGCACCTCCTAAGCTAGGTTTCTTAGGGCCAATTAGGTCTGCAAACACTACATCCAGTGGTTTAAATGTCTTGAATCCTTGAAACCGGTTTGCAGGAGTAACCTTACTTTTAGCCTGGTTACAGGCATTACAGTTAAGATATTTTGAACAAGGTTTCAAATTGATTCCATTAGATAGAATAACAGTTTGACGTACCATTTTATAATTTACATGGCCTAAACGTCTATGAAGTAGATGTATACAGTTATCATGGGGCTGTTTATTCTTATAATCAGGTTCAGAACTCGCAATATTTAAAGAGTTCTCATGTAGAATAAATAAATTATTCTCCAAATTGGCAATAACACTATTACCTTCCTTTTCAATAATGCATCTATCATTCTTAAATGTTACTGTAAACCCACATTTCACAAGGTCTTTTACAGATAATAGGTTAAATTTCATTTTAGGTACATATAACATTTCCAATTTTTCATTAATACATGGACAATAAGCTGTACCTTCACCTGAAGCCTTGATTTTCCAACCATTTGCTAAGGAAATATGCTGTTTGCTAGCCTTCATAGTAACAAACCTTTCTTTAACCTTAGTTATAGAATGGGATGCGCCACTGTCAACCACCCAGAAACTATGGTTTACAGCCTTATCAACTTTAGCTACAGTTACAGTAACATTGTTGCTTTTTCTTTTACTATTAGCAACACTCTTTTTCTTGCTATTTTTACAGTTCTTAGCAATATGCCCCTTACCACCACAAGAATAACATTTCTTAACAAAATTTACAGTTGAAAACTGTGTTTCTTCTTGTGATTGATTGTCTCTGAACTGAACTCTATCCTCTCTTCGTCTGGACTCTTCAAGCAATCTCCCGGTAACCTCAGATAATGTCAGTTCATCATGTGAAAGAACTTCCAATGAGGAAACAAAAGAGTCGTAGCTTTCATCAAGCGATGATAGAATAATATACACCTGTTGAAGCTCAGAAAAAATTAACTCTTTTTCTTGCAAATCCTGCAAAGTTTTCTTCATGAAGTCTAAATGAGCCAACATATCATCACCTTTTTGCAAACGGGCTCTAAACAATTTCCGTGTGAGATGAATATGAGCACCCACACTGTCCCGAATATAAATTCTCCGCAATGTGTTCCAACACCTAGCAGCAGACTCTTCGCCACGAATATGGACCAGTTGCTGGTCATTCAGTGTTAGTCCAATAATGCAGAGAGCTCTCTCATTGTCCCTGTTAAACTGCGCAATCTTCTTCGCATCCTCATTATCAGCAGGATCCCAACCTGTAACATCTGGTGGGTTCTGAACCACAGACCACAGTCCTTCTCTACGCAGAAGTAGGGAACACTTGAAGGACCAGGAAACATAGTTGGTTCCATCAAACCGGGTAATCATGGAGAGTGCAGCAGACTGTTCTTGTGCCATATTCACAAAAATAAACTATCCAAAAAGTGGTGCATAAAAATAAAAAAATTAGGGTTAAGGCAGGGCGTCTGGGCCCATAACCAATGTTAGTGGTACTAGTGCGATTAAGCACTAGCAATGAACCCCAGGTCGAGGTTATAACAGAGCAACCCTGTAAAGTATACGCAGCGTGCGATAGATAAAGCAACCACACTGAATAATGGATAGTAAAGTAACAAAATAAACTTTACTTTTTGAAGAATATAGCAAAATCCATAAACACAGCCAAAAAGTCCTACACAGAAAAAACAGTCCAATACTACCAAGATAACTTGGATACAAGTAGCAAATAACTTACACACAGTAAGTAGTAGCAACAGTAGTAACAGTTAGACAGCAGTTATCATACATCAATCAAGAGAGAGAGAGAGAGAGAGAGACAACATCAGCTGCAATTTAAATGCTGTAATCTACTAATTAGCAGATCTCCTCTCTTAAAGATACATAACATGCCTTGTGCAATATATTGTCTACCCAACCTGTTGGTTACACCTTAACAGGGGCCACAGATCTAGATCATGGCCAAGGACTGGGGGATGGATCTAGCCCATGGGGTGCTTAGATCTGGCCTGTAGTGCCTCTGCCTGAGAAAACAGAGCAGGTGGCCTTCCCGAGCTCCGTTTTTGCTATCAGAGGTTTGCAGGAGGCTGTCGGAGCTGGAAACAGAGCTTGGGAACCCATTTTCACTGACAGAGCACTTGGGCCATCACAGGCGCCTCCTACACGATTGACATCGAGCTGGCCATGCCCACTCCGACCCTCCGAGGTGAAACACAACCCTCATGAAATTGAGTGTGACACCCCTTATCTAGATGAATCCCAGAGGAGATTTTGGAAATAAGAATCATCCTGGAAATTAGAACTTGACTTAACTGTATCTCAATTTTCTCCTTCCTTTCTTTTTAATTCAAGATTTTTTATTTTTTTAATACAAATTACACATATCATAGGAACAAAACATTGTCCGGATCTTTTCTTTTACACCCTCTCATTTACATGGTACATTTTACATTTACACGGTTTTGTTTTCACTTTCAGCCAAATTCTCCCCTTCTCTTATTATTTTCATCTTTGTACTTATTTTTCTTCATACATAAACAATATCTTCAATTGCCCCTTTAAAACTACACCAAATTTTCATGTCTTATTTTCTCCATTTATATATTTTACTATAAACAACATATATCTTCTAATTCAAACACAGAGAGCATTTCTTTCGATTTTTCTACAATTTGACAATATGTTATAATTTCTTCATAATACTGCATTATAATTTTTTTAATGTCTTAATTAATTACATAACAATAACAATCTTACTACTATTTTCTCCTTCCTGTCTTGCTTAAAACAGTTGGATGGGATGGATGCCAAAGAGTGTCATTCCCAAATCATGTTCCTAACTTAACCAATGCAATGATTCACTTAACGACTGCGGCAAGAAAAGTTGTAAAATGGGGCAAAATTCTCTTAACAACTATTTCACCTAGCAATGTAAATGAGGGCTTACATTGGGGCTCAATGGTGGTTGTAAGTCGAGGACTTCCTGTAGTTGCTTGGCTGCCTAAGACTGCTAGTCCATTCGGTTCACGCTTTTGCACTATCCACAAGGGCACCCAGGGGTTGAACGACTCCTCTCTCAGAATGGCTAACAGCATCCTGCAGCAGCATCTGGGCCTTTCCCCCTCCACTGATGTTGCTTTGCATTCGGGCATCGCATTCAGGCATCTCCCGCACCATTTGGTTCCTGCTTCCACACACAAAGCGCCATTATATTTCCCACCGAAGTGGTACCCGTTTATCTACTTGCATGTAGCATGCTTTTGAGTGGTGCCGTGGCCTAGAGGTGGAGCTCTCGCCTCACAATCAGGGGGCTGTTAGTTTGATCCTAGGTAGAGGCAGATATTTCTCTCTCTGGGCCCAATGAGAATATATCTGCTGAACAAAAATCCGCATTGGCGACAGGAAGGGCATCCGGCTAATAAACACTCCTCTCCACTCAGTTGCTCAGATGCCACCCCGCAAGGAATTATGCAGTCATTAAAAGAAGAAGATGATGATGCAGCATGCTTTTGAACTACTAGGTTGGCAGAAGTCGAGTGATGGAACTCGAACCGCTGGAGCAAAGAGCTTCTCCATCATCTTTAAATGGCTGGACAGTCCTGTATTGGACAATGACGCTCTAAAACAGGGGTGTCCAAACTTGGGAACTTTAAGACTTGTGGACTTCAACTCCCAGAATTCCCCAGCCAGCATAGCTGGCTGGGGAATTCTGAGAGTTGAAGTCCACAAGTCTTAAAGTTCCCAAGTTTGGACACCCCTGCTCTAAAAGGTTGATGATCCTGTTCTAAATTGTGACTTAACCTTATGTGCAAATCACTGCTTTGCAAGTTAGCCAGAGCATGTATACGGTGCTTTTTCACAATGTTGGTTAAGTAGCAATCATAGTTTTGATTGAGCATATACTAGCATTAACATCTAAAAATATATCAGATAGAAACCAGATTGCAATGTCTAAAATACACATCCCTTCCTGTTCCTTCTGTAATCTTATATCATGTAATATAGACAAAAGTCCTTGATTTCTTTCAGTGCTGTTCTTCCGCAAAGCTAAAAAAAAAAAGAGTCTAAACCATATTAGTAGAAAAATTAACTCTTTGAAAGATCCTTAAAAATTGAATGAAACAAGCGGAGGCACTGCTTCATACATCTGAATGAAATACCATGTTTTACTGATACAGCGCAGATGTCATTTTCCTATAAATATTTAAATTTAGATCCTTCTGTGTGAATTTTCTTTATGTTAAGACATTGTTTCCAGTGGATTTCTCCCATGACAGACCACGATTTTTTAATCCATAAGAAAGGAATATAGCAAAAGGTACTTCATAAATCTGTATGCCCGTTCTCTTAGCCTTGAATGGGATTGTCTCTTTAAAGATGGCATATCTCTGTTAATGATATTTAAATTTATGTGTGCAAAACAAAATAAAAAGTATGCAAATCTACATAAATCCATCCCAAACTGGTTTTATCAGTTGGATCTCGCATCTAACACGTCTTAACAAAAAGTAGACGAGATCAAAGTTACTGCCATACTCACGTGCTGTACATCACTTGCACATTTTCTGCGAGGCTATAGCTTGGCTGTACCTGTAGCAAAAATTTTATTTGTTTGTTTCTTTTGTCAAGCGTGTATAAGATGATAGATATAAGTATATAGAAGATTATGAATGCATGAAATGGATAGGAATAAATGGGGTTGTTAGGAAAGGGACGGTAGGCACATTGGTGCGCTTATGCACACCCATTACAGACCTCTTAGGAATGGGGTGAGGTCAACAGTAGACAGTCTAAGGTTAAAGTTTTGGGGGTTTGGGGAAGAAACCACAGAGTCAGGTAACACGTTCCAGGCATTGACCACTCTGTTGCTGAAGTCGTATTTTCTGAGTTTGGTGCAGTTTACTTTAAGTTTGTATCTATTGTGTGCTCCGGTGTTGCTGTGGTTGAAGCTGAAGTAGTCACTGACAGGTAGGACATTGCAGCAGATAATTTTATATACTATGCTTAGGTCAGACCGAAGGCGGCGCACTTCTAAGTTGTCCAAGCCCAAAATTGCAAGCCTGGTGGCATAAGGGATTCTGTTGTGAGCAGAGGAGTGGAGGACTCTTCTGGTGAAATGTCTCTGGACTCCCTCAATTGTATTATATGCAGTGCGGGTTCCAGACAGATGAGCTGTATTCGAAATTGGTCTAGCAAATGTTTTGTATGCTCTGGTTAGTAGTAGTGTTACCAGAGAAAGAAGCTACGCAGGATTAGGTTAATAACTCTTAATGCCTTTTTGGCAATGCTGTTACAGTGAGCTCTGTCACTTAGATCATTAGAGATGAGTACTACATGGTCCTTGACAGGGTGGGAGGGTCGTCTACGAGGTCATATCCGCCCAGCTTGTATTTCTGATTTTTTTTGCCAATGTGCAAGACAGAGCATCTGTTGGTTGAGATTTGAAGTTGCCAATTGCTTGACCATTCTGATACATAGTCAAGGTCTTTCTGAAGAGTAGCAGTATTGCCGGTGGTGTTGAATAGTTTTACATCAGCGAAGAGATGTAAATGGAAAGACTGGTACTCAATTGGAAGAAATATGCTAACTTCTTTCCTTCTAGCTCAAGTGACTGAAAAATATAAGGAAGCAGTGCATGATGGGAAGGAAGAAAGAAAAGAAGGAACGAAGGAAGAAAAGAAGGAAGGAAGGAAGGAAGGAAGGAAGGAAGGAAGGAAGGAAGGAAGGAAGGAAGGAAGGAAAAAGAAAAATAGTAACTAAAGAAATCTACCAGATTGTGACCCTCTGATGTTTTGCATGTCCGGCAAATGGTACAACTATTATGATACCACAGTATGAGGTATGGTACAGCAGAATGACTCAATGCCGAAGGTGTATGGAACGTTGTTACCTTCCCACAAAATGTGGTATCTACTTTTCTACTTGCATTTTTACATGCTTTCAAACTGCTAGGTTGGCAGAAGCTGAGACAAGTAATGGGAGCTCACTCCGTTACGCGGCACTACGGATTTGAACCGCCAACCTTTCTGATTGACAAACTCAGCATCTTAATGACTGAGCCACCACACCCCTTAAGGGAAAGATAGAGAAAGTAAAATATATGTTTAATATAAATAACGTCAAGTCCAATAACTTAATCTGTAGATTTAAAAAAATGACAATATGAATACAGCAACTTCAAAAATAATGCTATGATAAAATATTATTATGACTAAAAATAATACTATAATAAATGATATAATCAATTTCAATAGCATTTCTCCTCTCCTCTTCCGTAGCAGATGCTAGCTACAGTATATACAATTGCTATTGATTTCTGGTTCTTAATTGTTTTGTTTGTACTTCTTCCCATGAGCAGCGACCTCCAAAAATTAAGCTTCCATTGCAATTGACAGAAGTTCCAAAAGCAACAAAGGTCTCTTCACCTGCCTGTCCAATGAACTGGATATGCAGCTGCAAGAAAGAATCAAACAGAATTAGCAACTGTTAGCAAATAAAATAAATATTTATACTCCCTCTAGGTCAGGTTTCTTTTACAGTTGGCCAGGGTGATGGAAATTTCTTCTGAAATTAGGCAATTTGCCAGCATGATGAGCCGGTTTGAGGAAAAAGCAAATCGAAATACGCCGGACGCCACTTCAGCATATCCGTTCTCACCATCTGGGCTCCCAAATGGGTGTCGCTGAGAGAAAACTTTTATTCTCCATCTTGTCAATAAACTAACTGCAGGACCTCAAGCTGTGACATCTGCCTGTGAAACAGGAGGGAGGAATCTTGGGTGGAAGCAAGATATTTTTAGGAGACTAGAATAATAGAGTTGGAAGGGACCTTAGAGCTCTTCCAGTCCAAACCCCTGCACAAGCAGGAGATCCTATATCATTTCAGACAAATGGCAGTCCAATCTCTTCTTGAAAGCCTTCAGTGATGGACGACCCCACAACTTCTGAAGGCAGGCTGTCCATTGGTTGATTGCTGTCACTGTTAGGAAATTTCTGCTTAGTTCTAGGTTGCTTCTATCCTTGGTTAGTTCCCAACCACTGTTTCTCATCTTGCCTTTTAGTGTTTTGTAAAACAGTTTGACTGCCCACCCTTGTCTTTGCAGCCCCTCAAATATTGGAACAATGCTCTCATGCCCCCCCCCCCAGTCCTTTTTATTAGACTACACATACCCAATTCTTGTAACCGTTCTTCATACGTTTTAGCCTCCAGACTCCTAATTATTTTTGCTCTTTTCTGCATTCTTTCCAGAATCTCAACATCTTTTTTGTATTGTGATGACCAGAACTGGATGCAGTATTCCAGGTGTGGCCTTACTAAGGCATTGAAAAGTGGTACTAACACTTAGGTGATCTTGATTTTATCCCTCTGTTAATGCAGCCTAGGATTGCATTGGCTTTTTTTGGCTGCCACCGCACACTGCTAACTCTTATTCAAGCAATTGTCCATTAGGACTCCACAATCCCTCAATTACTAGCATTAAGCCAGATTTCACCTAGCCTGTACCTATACTATTGGTTTTTCTTACCTAAGTGTAAAACCTTATTTTTATTAGATAAGGGCCATTGTTCAAGTTGTCTCTTCCCTTCCCTTCCCTTCTCCTCTCCTCTCCCCTTCCCTTCCCTTTCCTTTCCCTTCTCTCCATATCCGTCTACCTGTCTGCCTGCTTACATGTCTGTCTGTCTGTCTGTCTGTCTGCCTGTCTGCCTGTCTGTCTGTCTGTCTGTCTGTCTGTCTGTCTATCTATCCATCCATCCATCCATCCATGCATCCATCCATGCATCTCTCTCATCATCTTCTTCTCCCTCCCTCCTCCTCCCTCCCTCCATCTGCCCCTCTCTCTCATCATTTATCTATCTCCTATCTTGTATCCTTCTTTTTGGATTGCCAAATTGTCAATCTGACTGCAGGATGTCAGAGATCAATGTAGCATGTAGAAAGTACAGCATTTATTTACTTATTCATCTCTTGCCTTATTATTTTTTACAACAAAACGCAAGGCGGTGAACATGTCCAGTCCATCTTCCTATTGTTATGTTATTCTTAGGCCCATTTTGTAACTTAACCGCTCACCATATGTGTTTACTGTCTTGAAGTAATAATATACTGGTGACATCCAACACAAGCCCATCATGAACCGTAGGGTTAATTCTGTTAATAAAATTGACATCTAGCAGCCTGAACCACATTTGGCCTTGCAAATGAAGATGTGATCGTTGTGCCCACCTGCAGAGCAATCCTGATTTTCATAAAGGTTTCCGTAGGATATTAGTTGAAATAATTAGATATGACATTTTACTTGATCAACAAAATAGAGGCCTATTTTTTCCCCTAAAGAAAACTACCAGCATCAACATATATTTATACTAAGGAGTGTATTGACATCAAAATGATCTGATTTGGGTATTCTGTTTCCATATATTTGCATATTGTTTGACTATGAAGTTTCTTTCTCTCTTTTTTGGCTAAAAGCAAAAAGAACCTCAGAATTTGCCTGGCCGTTAAACTTTCTTAATGCAAATAGGGGGGGGGGGGGCACAGTGGCTCAGTGGCTAAGACGCTGAGCTTGTTGATTGAAAGGTCGGCAGTTTGGCAGTTCGAATCCCTAATGCTGCTGATGCTCCAACACTGGAGGTTTTCAAGAAGCCATTTGTAGATAGCCATTTGTTTGAGAGGGTCAGGAAGGAATGTGGACCAGAAGACCCCTGGGGTCTTTTGCAAACCTAGGATTGTATACCTGTCCTCTCTGAATGTCTGCATTTTAAATTTAAAGTTAATAAGGGCTTTAAAATCTATCTACCTTCATACCTACCTAATATATCAACTCTATCCCCTTCTCTCATCTCTCTCATCTCCCTCTCATCTCTCTCTCTCATTTCTCTCTCTCCATCATCTCTCTTCTCTCTCTCATTTCTCTGTCTGTTCCTCTCATCTCTCTTATCTGTCTGTCCGTCCATCCATCCATCCATCCATCCATCCATCCATCCATCTAT
The DNA here is from genome assembly GCF_964273705.1 of Natrix helvetica. Taxonomy (NCBI): domain Eukaryota; kingdom Metazoa; phylum Chordata; class Lepidosauria; order Squamata; family Natricidae; genus Natrix; species Natrix helvetica. Next base: position 64,634,240 of record NC_138558.1, on the reverse strand, counting down.
CTATCTACCTACCTACTTACCTACCTACAGACAGTATCATTTCTCTCTCCCTCTGTCATCCTCTCTCCCTCTCATCTCTCTCTCTCATTTCTCTCTCTCCATCATCTCTTTCTCTCTCCCTCTCTCTCATTTCTCTCTCCCTCTCCCTCTCTCATCTCTCTCATTTATCTCCCTCTCCCATCTCCCTCTCTCATCTATCTATCTATCTATCTATCTATCTATCTATCTATCTATCTATCATCTATCTATCTATCTATCTATCATCTATCTATCTATCTATCTATCTATCTATCTATCTATCTATCTATCTATCGTATCTATCATCTCTTTCCCCCTATATTCTCTCTCTCCCTCTGTCATCTCTCTCTCATCTCTCAATCCCTTTCTCATCTTCCTCTCTCATCTCTCCCTATCTCCTCTCTCTCTTTCTCATCTCTTATCTATCTATCTATCTATCTATCTATCTATCTATCTATCTATCTATCTATCTATCTATCATCTATCATCTATCTAATCTATCATCTCTCTCCCCCTCTATTCTATCTATCTATCATCTAGTTTCCTTTGACTCAAGATTTCGTTGTCTCAAGTTTTATTTCTCTTTGTTTCACATTTTCACATGCTAAACAGCTAGAGTTTGCATTGTTGAAATGATTATGGTTAGTCACACAATCATTCAGGGTTCAGATTGGATTTGGCATTTTTATGCACCTATTATGGGAAGGAAATAATGAAAGAGAGAAAGAAAGATTTATATAACACCAACACCTCATTAGATCAATCCCATGCTGGTCTCTGAATAATATACAATCATTCAGCAATTCTTCAGCATATTAAATCTGGGCCACAGATAAATATAGTGTTGCATTTTAGAATGCTTCTTATAAAACACATTGTTAGTTTCACTTCAAACATAGTGTCTCTTAAAACCTCTAGTATTCCAGGTATCTTTGAAGCTCCTAAGACGATCCAGCCAGCCTATATCCTTTTGTCAAGATAGACTTTAATATATTGCCAAGTGCTTATTTCATAAGCATAGTTTTCTGGACAATAGTGCACAAGTGGTTTGCCCCTGCCTTGTTTTGGATTTTTCTTTTATTTCCAAATCTAACCTAATAACTCTCAGTTTCCCAGAACCTATCTAGGGCTTGTAATAACACCAAGATTGTTTAGCATCTAAGCCAGGTGGAATCAGTCAAGAACTGTCATTTTTAAGGTCACGCTTAGTGTATCTTAAACAACAAAATCCTACCACCACAATTGCCCAACTCCACAATCTTGAAGAAAATATCAGCTTTGTCTTGTCAGAATAAACAAAAGGAAACACAGACTGTATTTTATCACCCAGTGAAATAGATGGTCTCTGAAATGAAATTTATGACTGGATTAATGCAACACATAAAACCAGGCTGAGTCTTTGTTTACAAACCAAAGATTAAGATCACGCCAGTGGTAGGCTGCTGGGGGTTTGCAGGAGTTCAGGAGAACCTCTAGCTAAGATTCCGTGCAGTTCAGAGAATCCCCAAATCCCACTCCTGGTTGGCCCTGCCCCTCCCTTCCTAGGAGTCCCCACGCGGCCCGTTTTGGATGCAGGTAAGTGCAGGGCGTGTGCGGAGAATCAGGGAGGGAGAAAAACGGACCACTGGAAGTTTGAGAAGTCTGGAAATGGGCCCATTTCCAGCCTCCAGAGGGCCTCCAAAGCCTGGGGAGGCTGTTTTTGCCCTCCCGGAGGAGCGAGAAAAGTCTCCAGAGCCCGTGGAGGACAAAAATGCCCCCCCTGCCATGGTGCAGGAGGCCGACTAAGCCACGCCCACCATGGCCATGCCCACCCAGCAACTGGGCAGAGAACCCCTTGCTAAATTTTTTGGAGCCCAACCCTTGTTCTTGCTAAATATTAAACTAAACCAAATAATCCCCCTTATAGTTTAATCTATCAGACAGACTAATCACTAGGTTCACACAGCATATGGAGTATATATATTGTACTCAAAACACTACACAGAATTATCTTGAATCTATTTTATTTTGTTTTTGCAGCTAATATGTACTGCAAATACAGCCTGCTTTATTAGCTTCCAGCTCTATGTATTCCCTAGAACCCAGAAAAAAGATCAGTTCATTAACTAGATTACGGTAACTGTATTGGATGAATATGCGAATGCAACACATTTAATCGATCCTTCCATTTCATGTTGCAAGAAAAACTGCTGGAATTGGAATCAGACATTTTCAAAGCTCAGTGTAGGCCCTTTATAATACTATGCTGAAGGTGCCTTTTTTCATTTATTAGTAGTTTGGTGTTTGGTTTCAATCATATATATGCAAAGCTGTACATTAGCATCTTATTAGAAGTAGTACCAGTATTAGTATCGTCATTATCATCTTTTAAAATTGATTAATAATATATCAGTGCCAATCAGCTATCAACAAACCAGTCATTAAAACATAACTAGGCTTGTGTCCTATTTCTGCTTCGTTAAATCTCAGATGGAAATCTTTAAAAGATTTTATGTATCTTTGAGAGTTTGACATGTTTTTCTTTCCCAAAGCTTGCATGCATATTGTGAGAGTAAGGATCCCTGACATAGCTGGGAGACAGCACCATCAGCAGTTAAGAAAAAACGTTTTTCCCAGATGCAGAAACTTGTAAATTACCCTTTTCAAAGCCCCGTAATCTTATTTACAAGCTCTAATTAGACAACCTTGTTTGTCAAAAGCTCCAAAGCCACATTTGGGGAGAGGGAGCCTGGTTCATCAGCTTCAGAGGGATTAAAAGTGCTGTTTTATTTACATTCGCTATCAAGCCAAATTCAAAAGGACTTTATTAAGTTTGTTCTAACGTCAAAACGAGCATTGAAGTTAAAGTGAAACTGTCTCTGCCTTTTGGTGAAATTATCACGGCAAATTAAACATAGTTAAAAGCACATGTACACATTCAACAAACAAACGAGTAGGCAAGCACAAGAAAGTAGAAAGCTCTGTTTATTTCAATGGTGGGGAAATTTAAAAACAGGTGATCAGCTATTGTTAAGAGTTTGCTTCGTAATTTATTACCTGCAACAGAGAAGTTGGTAGGATAAGCCGAACACATTAAAATGTTTAAAAAGGTACACTATTATGGGTGCTCCTGGACAGAAAGAGTCTGGCCATTGTTAGCTGCTACTTTGTGAAATTCTAGGAGTGAATTTGAATGAAAATGGTCTGATATTAGTGTCCACTGAACTGCATTATGCAAATGGCATCGTTTTTAAGAGCTTTCCCTTCATCTAGCTCAGGGGTGTCCAAACTTGGGAACTTTAAGACTTGTGGACTTCAACTCCCAGAATTCCCCAGCCAGATGGCTGGCTGGGGAATTCTGGGAGTTGAAGTCCACAAGTCTTAAAGTTCCCAAGTTTGGACACCCCTGATCTAGCTAGCTTCCTTGCTTTGCTAGCTGAGACTTATATATGCATAGCATATACCAGTGATGGCGAACCTTTTTGTAATTGGGTGCCAAAAATGCAAGGGTGCGCATGTGCCAGCACCCATAATGCAAAGCACCCCCCCAACATGCGCATGCATGCACAACCCTCCCCTATGCCCCCCCCCCCACATGCCGCACTGCTTGCCTCCAAATTGAGCTTGGTATTTCCTCCATGGGACCAGGGGAGGCCGTTTTCACCCACCCCAGTCTCCAGGAAAGCTTCCGCAGCCTGGGGTGTGTGTGAAAAATGGGCCCAAATGGCCAATCGGAAGTTTGGAACCCAGAAGTGTCTTAGCACAGAGGAGATCTGTTTTTCTTGTTTTTTTAATTTTTTATATAATTTTTTTTAATTTTTAAAACAGATAAGACAAACAATACCTAAAACATAAAATCATCATCAATTACATATACACATAGCATGTCGTTTGGTTACAAATCGTTCAATTATATATAAAGTCACAAATTGTCCATCAGGTATTCATAGGTACATTATTGTCATTGTAAATCATATATTCAATTACAATTGTTATGCCTTCATTTTAAAGCAATGTTCTAAAGATTAGATTTGTGTATATACCAACATTCCATTGCATCATTATTAGTCTATTTAGTAATAATACGTCTTTATAGTATCACCTATCTCATTCTATTGTTCTTACAATATAAAAAACTTCTCCGAAATTTTTCATTTCCATGTTTTTTTTATCTAACCACTGATAGAACAAGTCCCATACTTTATAAAATTGTTCATCTTTTGTTCTCTAATTTCAAATGTCAATTTACTCATTTTTGCACTTTATTTTTTTAATAACTTCCTCCTGCGTTGGTATTTTCTCATTCTTCCAATTTTTTGCAAATACAATTCTAGCTGCTGTTAAAACATTTACAATCAAATATTTCAAATCTTTATTGTATGTTTCTGGTATAATTCCCAATAGAAAAATCTCTGGTTTAAAGTCTATGTGTTTTTGTATCATTTTCTCCAACATTTTAGTCCAGTATCTTTTACCTTCTATGCAAGTCCACCACATATGGTAATATGAACCCGGTGTCTGATGACATTTCCAACACTTTTCCGACTTATTCTTGGACATTCTTGCTATTCTCGTTGGAGGTAAATGCCACCTGTAAAACATCTTATACAAATTTTCCTTATATGCTATAGGGGATCTGTTTTTCTTGTTGTTCAAACCATGCTCCCTATTGAATATTCTGATCATCTCAGAAAATTAAGATTTCACTGCATGAAATGGGTGAGGTGAGGGAGGATATGTGAATGCGTCTTGGGAGAAAAAAAAGAGTTTAATACTATAATAGTCACTATTTTCTCTTTCTGCTTCCTCTTCCTCGTTTAATATGTGACATAGCATTGTTACATTTATATCTGGTGTATTTTGTTATTTCTACCATATTTTCCCCAAAATATGACCTACTCTGAAAGTAAGTCCTAGCTTGATTTTTACACGTATGTCCAATATAAGCCCTACTGCCAAAATAAGCCCTAATTAAGACCCCCAGCCCCTCCAGGGTGCATGGGTAAAAAGTAAGCTAGGGTGGGGATGGGTGGGGGGTGGAGCTGCCCTACTACTTATCTTTGTATAGTTGCAGCCAGGCCGCACGGACCATGATATCTGCCTTGCTGGCCATTTTTTCTGCAGCCAACAAGACTTTCCTGAAGGCCTCTGCAGCCGATAACTGTCAGAGTGCACACAGTGTGATTACTGTTTTGAGACAACCCAGGAGCAAAATACAGGACATAGAGGTTTTGTCTTTCAAACAGTGGTTTATATACATGACTTATATATACATTACATATATGCGTCAGGCAAATTCTTGGCAAGCAATCAATCTTCAACTCTACAGGGAGAACTACAATGGAGATAGATACACAAGGAGAGAGATATACGAGGAGAGAGAGACGCTCTTACATGGCCTCTCTTATATATACAGCTTCTTAAAGTGGCAGTAACCCTGCTGACTCATCCTCATGTCATCATCTCAGTTTACAGCAGCTGGTCAGCTATTAAATTGTCATTGATTTAAATCATCATTGATTGATCCAGAGCTCTGTTGTCAGCTGCAGAGACCTTCAGGAAAGCCTTGCCAGACACAGAAGAAGTTCCTGAAAACCTCTGAAAGCAAAAAGGAGGCTGGGGGCGATGTGCTCAAGTGGACGACACCCCCCCCCCAATAAGCCCTGGTGCCATTTTTGGTGGCCAAAAATATAATACAGGGTCTTATTTGGGGGGAAACACGGTATCTTTATATTTATTACCTCTCATTAACACTGTAATTATTAGCATCAAACCATTAGAAGTCTGAGCTAGCATCATTAGGTTCATATCAGATATGTTTTTATATCCTTGCTAGCCGAACTGGGATCTTAGTATTTGCATTTTCACAAAACAACCATTCACACATTATGTAACTTTTTATGGTCGTCGATCTCTCTCAGTCACACAACGAGAACATGAATGATTGCTTTTCGTGGATTATCTTCTCTCTGAAAATTCATTATCTCGCCCCCTGTCTCATCAATTAATATAATTAATTCAGTTCTGGACTGACTCACTTCCACATACAGTTGGGCTCCAGGTTTTGTGTGTGTGTGTTCTTCCTGAGTCTTGGAACAACAGAGCATGCAATCCCAAGGAAGTGCTAGAAATACTCTGGCTGGATCTTCTTTCTTTCCCATTGATGGAAGGAAACATAAAGATGGAAGGAAGCACCATCTTCACTGACAAGTTCAAGGATGTTTAAAAGAGTATTTTATGGGGAATTTTAACTCTAGGCTGTGCTCTGGAATATGCTAGATAACATGGTGACATGATCTAGTGGGTTAGTAACTTACTATAGAATTGCTAACTAATAAGAATGGATGGATTATATGCTATCAAGTCAGTGTTTTAGTTATCACATATTCTGCACAATCATCTGTCTTTAACTTGGTCCTTCAAGACTTTCAATGGGCCCCCCCATCAGCACTGTAATTGAAGTAGGGTCTCCTGATTGGGCAGGAGGTTGGACTAGATGACCTACAAGGTCCCTTCCAACTCCATTATTCTGAGATCCTTACTCTGAATTCACACAACATGCTACTCTTTTTCCCCCTTTCCTAGCATTATGGCTTTCCCCAAAGAGTTAGGTCTTCCCATAACAGAAAAACAGAATTGGAAGGGATTTTGGAGGTCTTGTAGTCCAACCCCCTGCTCAAGCAGGAGATTCTATACCTTTCCAGACAAGTGGCTCTCTAATCTCTTCTTTTTAAGCTCCAATGATGGCAACTTCTGAAGGCAAGTTAATTGGTTAATTGTTCTGTCAGTAAGTTTCTCCTTAGTTCTAGGTTGCTTCTCTCCTTGATTAGTTTCCATTCACTGCTTCTTGTGCTGCCTTCTGGTCTTTTGGAAAAATAGGTTCTTTGTGGCAGCAACTCAAATATTGGGGCACTGCTATCATGTCCTTCCTTTCACTACACCAGACATACCCAATTCCTGCAACCGTTCTTCATATGTTTTAGCCTCCAGCCTTCTAATCATCTTTGTTGCTCTTTTCTCCTCTCTTTCCAGAGTCTCTACATCTTTTTTTTATAATATGGTGACCAAAAGTGGATGCAGTATTCTAAGTGTGGATTTACTAAGGATTCATAAAGTGGTACTAGTACTTCACATGATCTTGATTCTATCCCTCGGTTAATGCAGCCTAGGATTGCATTGGTTTTTCTGGCTGCTGCCACACACTACTGGCTTATATTTAAATTATTGTCCACTAAGACTCCAGGGATCCCTCTCACAGTCACTGCTATTGTGCCAGGTTTCATCTAATCTATACCTGCACATCTGGTTTTTCTTGCCTAACATAATGGGTCTGAGTAATATCTTGCATGACACGTGTCTGAAGTAGGATTATTTGACCATTTATATCTTCACTGGGAACTCTGGGTTGAAATATGAAATAGACAAAGCAAACAGAAAAAGTTATGCAAGCCAAATGAAGGCTTATATAATTATTAAGGCATTCAGGAGTTTAATTCATCTCCTGCACCCCCTGACAAAAATGGCTAGTCCAGTGAAGAGAAGGACCAGGGGGGACATGATAGCGGCCTTCCAATATTTGAGGGGCTGCCACAGAGGAGAGGTTCAAACTATTTTCCAAGACCAGAGAAGGAATAATGGATGGAAACTGAACAAGGAGAGATTCAACCTGGAAATAAGGAGAATTTTTCAGACAGTAAAAGCAACCAACCAATGGAACAGAAGTTGCCTTCGGAAGTTGTGGGAGCTTCATCCCTGGAGGCTTTCAAGAAGAGATTGGACAGCCATTTGTGAGAAATGGTGTAGGGTCTGCTTGGGTGGGGGTTTGGACTAGTGGTGAAATCCTCCCAGTTCGGCCCAGTTCAACCAGACCGGTAGAGACGATTGTCCTTGGTTCTGCAAACTGGTAGTAGAAAAAAAAAGCTTCCAAGGATCATGCAGCTCAGCTATGAGCCGCGCGATTGCTGGAAGCTTTCTCCCCCACTTTTTAAAGCATTTTCCCCCTTCCGGTTTGGGTGAACAGGCAGGGGAAAATGCTTTAAAAAGCGGTGGGGAGGTGCTGCAAAAGAAAGAAAGAGAGAGAGAGAGGGAGGGAGGGAGGGAGGGAGGGAAAAAGGGGAGGGAGGAAGGACCACAAACCTGGCACTAGACGCAGCTTCAGAGGATACATTGAAAGAGCACAGCAATCTAGGGATGGAAGGGACCTGGAGGTCATTTAGTCCAACCCCCTGCTCCAGCAGGACATTGTTAAAGAGTTTCTGTCTTTTGAACCCACCCACCCCAGTCACATGACTACATAGCAGTGGTGGGTTCCGGATCTTGTTCCAACTGATATGGTTTGAACGGGCCTGGTGGCGTCCACATGAACTCATGCACATGCATCTTAGCACCTCCACGAGCTTCCGCGACAGTCCAGCTGCTCGGCGGAGCATCGCGCAGGTGCTGTATGCACCATGCACGTGCATGAAAGCGCTGAAGACTTAAAAGACCAGTAAGGAGCTCGGGCGGGCCCTCCAGAGCACTGTACCGGAATGGTATCTGGTGCTCCATACCGGGACGTACCGCCTGCAACCCACCACTGCTATATAGCTACGCCCACCCAGTCACATGACCCCCCACCAAGCCACGCCTACAGGACCAGTAGGAAAAAAATTAGATTTCACCACTGGTTTGGACTAGATGACCTACAAGGTCCCTTCCAAGTCTGTTATTCTGTATCTGTAACTATCATGCCACCAGGGCTCTGGATGAAGAGTGTTATCACTTGCCAGAATTATTATCCACCAATTCCAAGTCCTCTCCAGTGATGGTGTGCAAAGCAACAACTAAGGCTTTTCTCTGAGCTGTAATCCAAGAACAGCTGAAGTGTGCTGACAAATCATTACATTACACTGATCTGTGAACCCTTGGCATCTCCTGGCTCTTCTGGAGTTGACTCACTTGAGCACGTAAGGAGCTCCATAGTCCAGGTGTGAAGAGTGCTCTTCAAAGGCAGCAAAGCCAAACTCCTTGGTAACAAAATATTCAGCCACCACAGTAACATAAAGAGGCTTATTTGCTCGGGGAACAAGAAGGAAGTTCAAACCTGAGATTATTATGTCATCTCTTTAAACTCAAGGTGAAGCGTGAGGTTTAAGTGGTTCCTGGAATGCAATTAGGCTGAAGTGCCTCCAAACCGGCTTTTAGCCGGTGCGATTTGTCTGATCTCTTGATCCCCTGGAGAGATTTGGGAAGGGCCATCCTTTCCCTCCTGCTAGTTCTAGGGTTTCTGAGGTCCAGAAAGAGGGAATGAATTTGGCAATTCACTATTTTAACTGATTCCTGAAGGAGAGCTCACAACTTATCCTTCTCATCTTTTCCACCACATTCTCTTATTGGTATCATTGTGATGATGAGGAATATTTTGATATTTTTATTTCTTCTGGAAATAAATTCCTTCTGTGTCCAATCACACTTGCCAATAAAGTATTCTGTTCTGTTCTGTTCCATTCCGTTCCATTCTTCATTATTCTATTCTATTCTATTCTATTCTATTCTATTCTATTCTATTCTATTCTATTCTACTCTACTCTACTCTACTCTACTCTACTCTACTCTACTCCATCCCATTCCATTCCATTCCACTCTTCATTATTCCATTCCATTCTATTCTGTTCTATTCTATTCTGTTCTGTTCTGTTCTGTTCTGTTCCGTTCTGTTCCGTTCCGTTCCATTCCATTCCATTCCACTCCATTCCATTCTGTTCTTTAAACGTATAGGCTTGGGACCAGCAGAGAACACCTTGGGCGATTGTCAAGAGTTAGACAATGGAAGGCAAGTGTCTAAGTAGAAAGGATGGCTCAGACCGAGCTCTGGGGTGATCTGAAATGTCATTTCAACTGCAGACCTAACTGAGTAATAAATAGTAGCTCAACCTTACAATTTTTTTTTCTTACATTAAGAAGATTGAAAACCCGAATTTGAGGATTTGGAAATAGTGGGAGTACAACTTCTGTGCTGGTTGGTAGAACTACAAAACTGTTCTATGCTGGCATGGAGATGCCTCGCTCTCTCATTCTTGATTCCTATGACGCATTCCCCAACCTGTCATTCTGGCACTAATTCTCTGGGGGGGAACATTTGTTTCTTTGCCTGCTTTTAGGATGATGCTCTCCGAAGCATTTTCAGCTACCATGTGCTGCTTGGAGAAAGTTTTTTTTCCCGTCTGTGGAATTTTAACTGGAGGGACAGAATCGCCTTGAGAAAGTTGAGAAAGTTGTCTCTGAGTGCTGAGAAGGGACCAACACAATGAAAAAATGATTCTTAGTGTGATTGGGCGACAAGAAGGGTGTTCTGTCCTAGGCTTCCCAAGATCATGAAGCACACTCTTTGTCCTGATAAAACCTCTTTTATTTAGGTTAAAGTGAATTCCTCTCCAGAAAGTCCTGGCCAACAGTCTTTTATGAGATTTCACAACTGCAGACCTTTATCAGGGTTGGACAGTTGCCAGGCTGATATCTTCCAAACGCCATGCTGTAGCAGCAATTACTTGGTGAGAAGTCAGGAACAGATCTTCACCCTAATGAATTGAACGAATTGTCTCCTGCAAACTCCCCTCCCCTTTCGCTCCTCTTTATTCCCTATGGGAGGGGCCATTCACTGACCACCTGTGGCTTTACTCCTGAGTTGGCCCTTGTTCCTTAGCTGTTCCTTTCTCCGGGCAGCTCTGTGCATGGACACACTGGGAATAGTCTCCAGCTGTTCTCCTGCCCCATTGATACCGGACTCCAAAGGCAGCTGATAACTGTTAGATGGCTCTGCCTCCATCTCTGCCTCCGACACAGAGCCCTCATCAGAGCCTTCCCCAGATTCCAGGACTGGCCCATGTTCCTCCCCAACCTCCTCACGGTCTGAGCCTGCCACCATCTCCGCTGGCCACTGGTGGGCCACAACAAAGGGAAGAAGAGAGAAACGTGAAAAAAAGCACTTAAAATATGGAGAAGCCGAGTTTAAATATATTCAACCACGCAGATTATTTATTTACAGAAATATTTTATGTGTACAGAAACGACTGGATCTGAAACAAATACAGCTGCCAATTACAATACAGCATATCATAATACAAATACAGTACAAAAATACAAATACAGCAGACAAAACGAATACAGAAAAAAAGGAATTGGTTTGCAAAAGATCATAAATTCCTATAATTTTTCTAGCACTTTCTGCTTCTTCCACAGTTGGCATTCTCCGGTGGTACCTGCCTAGAGATCATGTATTAAGTACCACAGATGCAGTAGCTTATTCTGTCTCATGTAGAAAATTGCTGCTCAATACGAGTTTCTGGAACTCAAAAGCTTACACAGATGTCAAGTACTCAGGAATAAAGAAAATGTATTTGTTTAGAGTATGGTGCATATCATACATAGACTAGCAACATATATTAACATTTCATTAAGTAGAAAAGATGGAGTATTGCAGATATAAGCAATCTTGGTAAGGTGAATAGCATTTTATGAATCTGATTCTCTTATATCTCAAGATTTATATCCCAAGATTATTTTTCTGATGGCCTGATTGTAGTCCAGTTCTCATGCTGCCTTTTTGTTGGCATCTGGTTTGTTACAGTGGTGGGTTCTTGATTCCCCTCGCAACCGGTACGCTGCAATGGGGCCGAACGTCCAGCTCAGGTACGCATGCTGCATAGGCATGCACATGCCACCACCCTGCAACATCCCAGCTGCTCGGCGAGGTCGTGCAGGTGCCATATGCTGGGCACGCGTGCACAATTGGCCCATTTCCCTCAAAAAGTGGTAAGGAATGCGGGCGGCTGGGTGGGCTCAATGAACCACCATTCCGGTATGGTGGCCACAGCTCCCAGCAGCCACTGGTACACCCGTACTAGGCCACACCGCCCGGAACCCACCACTGGTTTGTTATCTACAGGCTTTCCTGCTTGATGGAATGGGACAACTCGCCGTGACCAACTCACCATGGCCAACTCACCATGGCCAACTCACCATGGCCAACTCACCGCGGCCAACTCACCATGGCCAACTCACCATGGCCAACTCATCATGGCCAACACCATGGCCAACTCACCATGGCCAACTCACTACGGTCAACTCACTGCAGCCAACTCATTATGGCCAACTCACCATGGCCAATTCACTGCGGCCAACTCACCATGGCCAACTCACTGCAACCAACTCATCATGGCCAACACCATGGCCAGTTCACCATGGCCAACTCACTGCGGCCAACTCATCATGGGACAACTCACTTTGGCTCACACACCACAGGCCAACTCACCATGGATAATTCAATAATCTACTCATTTAAAATAATTACAAACTTACTTTAATTTTTGTCATTCACATTCCACTGTGTCCCTCCTTTTTCATCCTTTCTTTGATATTGGTGTAACTCTTGTTTCATGGAGAGTTGTCCCATGGCAAGATGACTGTGGCAAGTTATTCCATGGCAAGTTGACCATGGTGAGTTGGCCATGGTGAATTGGCCACTGCGAGTTGGCCATGGCAAGTTGTCCTATGGATACCCTTCCTGATGCATGGTCATCTTCCTCTTTGCCAGGTCCAGCTTCCCCAGAACTGAAGATTTGTTCTCTTATGAGATTTGTTCTCTTTAAATTGGGCCTTTAAAAAAAAGAAGAAGAAGCTGCAAACAGACATAAATGATACAGTTGTGGGAATAAGCATGCAGTTCCAGGTGCTTTGATGTAGTATAAAATTTGAGTCTTGCAGATTTTCAGATTGATCAAAAGCAGTGGAACTGTTCCCAAACATTCAATAGGCGCATATAAGAATAAGAAACCGCATTGAGGTTTTACTCTTTCCTGGAAAATGTTTGAGGGTGCCAATGACTCCCTGGGAACTGACGTTGCATGAACAAAGGTCCGATTCAGTACAAGCAGTTTCTCATGTCCATTTTGTAGGGGGTGGGGAGAAGCCCATTTTGCAAATAAATCATGTGAAGTTTTCAAATTGAGGCGGAAGGAGTGGTGTTATCCAAAAATGCCCAATAGCACGCTTACAGGTAATGTGGTGTGTAAATGTGTTTGGATGTGTTGTATTGGCACATACTGTGACTCAACGTTATTGCAGATTTTCCTGGAAACGTTTTTGGGGATCCCAATGTCTAGGTATGGGGCCGCATTCGCAGGGTTTACAGTGGGGAAAGAAGAATTTTCCCTCCAAGTGTAATTGATTCTTTTCTGCTCGCTAAACTCCTTCCTGAGACATTCAAAAGGCATTCTTTATAACAAGAGCAGGACATTTTGAGAAGAAAAGGGCATCCTATAATACTGTGAAAAGATGGAAGCCATAGAATAACAGAGTTGGAAGGGACCTTGGAGGTCTTCTAGTCCAACCCCCTTCTCAAAGAGGAGACCCTATACCAGGGGTGTCCAAACTTGGGAACTTTAAGACTTGTGGACTTCAACTCCCAGAATTCCCCAGCCAGCATGGCTGGCTGGGGAATTCTGAGAGTTGAAGTCCACAAGTCTCAAAGTTCCCAAGTTTGGACACCACAGCCCTATACCATTTCAGACAAATGGTTGTCCAATCTCTTCTTAAAAACCTCCAGAGTTGGGGCATTCACAACCTCAGAAGGCAAGTGCTTCCACTGATTACTTGTTCCCCAACAATTCCCCAACTTATGCCTTTCAGGGTGTGTTGGGACTAAACTTTCTGGAATCCTTTCGTGGCCTTTGTTTAAAAGTCCTGGCGTTGACAGAATAACAGAACAGAATAACAGAGTTGGAAGGGACCTTAAAGGTCTTCTTGTCCATCCCCCTGAACAAGCAGCAGATCCTTTACATACCATTTCAGACAACTGGCTGTCCAGTCTCTTCTTAAAAGCCTCAGTGAGGGAGCACCCACAACTTCTGAGGGCAATTGGTTAATCGTTGTCACTGTCAAGAAATTTCTCCTTAATTCTAGGTTGCTTCTCTTTTTGATTAGTTTCCATCCTTTGCTTCTTCTCCTGCCTTCTGGTGCTTTGGAAAATAGCTTGACTCCCTCTTCTTTGTGGAAGCCCCTGAGATATTGGAAGACTGCTGTCATGTCACCCCTGGTTCTTCTTTTCATTAAATGAGACATACCCAATTCTTGCAACCGTTCTTTGTATGTTTTAGCCTCCAACCCCCTTGCACGCACTATTCCATGGCAGACTCTCACATGTACAACTACTAGCACCTTAACTGTTCTACAGCACACAACAGCTGTGAATGCATAAAAGTCTCAAGTCATAAAAAATGGGGGGGGGGATATGTTAAAAACATGTTTTTTTAAAAAAAGAGAATAGCTGGAACATGCACGATGTCTTACATGGCTAAGGCAACTGTCATTCAGAAATGATGTGATCCACACAATCTTGAGCTAAACCAGAGGTCGGCAACCTTAAATACTCAAAGAGCCACAAAGGTCCTAACTGGAAGCCCCACATTCAATTCTGGAGCTGACCTGAAGTCCCACCATAGAGTCTCCTTATAGTGCAGTGTCCTTTTTCCTCCATCTGTCCTAACCAAAATCCCTATCAATTGTGGAGCCAACTGGTGACAGGGAGCCACAGCAGAGGGATGAAAGAGCCACATGTGGCTCTAGAGCTGCAGGTTGCCAACTCCTGAGCTAAGCTCAAGGGAAAACTGGAGATGCAGGAAAAGAGTTGGTTTTAGACACAGAATGATTCCTTGTTTGCAAGGCCGGATTTAGATGAAAAGAGGCCCTAGGCTATTCCACTTATGGGGCCCTTTCACCTCCCATTTTTAAGTTTGTAAATTACATGAGAGATAATAAAATACATCATTACTGTGATATATATCAATATATTAAATGAAACATGTTGTAATTGGTACTAACCTTTATAAAAAATGTGGCACGGATAATAAATAAAAATAAAAGGCCCCTCTTGATCTTGAGGCCCTAGGCTGAAGCCTAGTTAGCCTAGAGGAAAATCCGGCCCTGCTTGCTTGGCTCTGCTTGAAATTATGAACAATTATAGAATCGTAATTGACATTGAATAGAATCATTAATTATATGATTATGGTTATAATATAATGGTTATAATTATAATGTAAAATGTTCATAATTATAGAAATTATGAACAATTATAGAATTGTAATTCATACTTATTTGAATAGAATCGTGATTATAGAACCAATTATAGAATCAAAATTCATACTGAAAACAAGCATTATCGATTACTGAGAACGATATTGATATGCCTAGTTAAAAAAAATTTTTTTTTTTATAAAAGTCCAAAAATGGTTATTAATGCCCTGGTTGAATTTACATATTGAAAATATAATTTAATAGTAAACAAATTATGGCTGCAATCCTTTATGCATTTACCTGGAATTAGGTTTAGTTAAATGTATTTGTTATCTTATATTTTCAGCTAGGTTTTCTCCCGAGAGGACTATGCAGGAGTACTCTGTATCAGAGGTGGTATTCAGCAGATTCTGACCAGTTCAGGAGAACCGGTAGGGGAATTTTTGAGAACGGAGAACCTGTAAATACCACCTCTGACTGGTCCCACCGTCATCTATTGTCTGCCTCCCGAGTCCCAGCTGATTGGGAGGAAATGAGAATTTTGCAGTATCCTTTTCCTGGGGGGGGGGAGGAAATGGGGATTTTGCAGTATCCTTTCCCTGAAATGGGGAGGAAATGAGAATTTTGCAGTATCCTTCTCCTGGAGTGGGGAGGTAATGGGGATTTTGCAGTATCCTTTCCCTGGAGTGGGGAGGGAATGGGGATTTTGCAGTATCCTTTCCCTGGAATGAGGAGGGAATGGGGATTTTGCAGTATCCTTTCCCTGGAGGCACACCCACCAAGCCACACCACGCCCACCAAGCTACTCCCACAGATCTGGTAGTAAAAAAACCTGAATCCCACCACTACTCTGTATGTTTGGTAAGTGAAAAAATATTGTGAAATAGACAGTGATAATGTTTTGTTTGGTTTTTTTTTTTTTAAAAAAAGGGGGGGGGAAATCCACCTTTTAGCTGGAAAAAAAAAAGATTCCCCTAGACCAGTGATGGCTAAACTTTTTCTAAAGGTGTGCCAAAACTGTGGGTGTATGTGCTATCATGCACATACATGTGCCCACCCACCTGCGCATGCGCGAGCGATCCCCCACCACACATATGTGAGTGACCCCCACATGGGGGGGGGGATTTCCACCCTCCTCAGGCTCCGGAGGCTTTTCTGAAGCCTGGAGAGGGTGAAAAACAGCCCAATGGCCCAACCGGAAGTTCAAGAACAAACTTCCGGTTTGCCCATTGGGCCGTTTTTCACCTTCCCCAGGCTTCAGAAAAGCCTCCGGAGCAGAGAAAGGAGCTGACGTCACGATGGTACGACGTGCGACCTCGGGGCTCCGAGATCGCAGTCTACACTTTTGCCACTGGATGGTCTATCTGGACCTAAACCGTCCCGAAGAGACGGTGACATGGAAGAGTACATCTTACTTATCTCAGGGGCATCGCAAAGTCCCTAATTGATCCAAGAGAATCTCTTCTATCCGGCGACAGAAACCACAGCCTCAAGCTGCTGAAGTCGGGACAGCTCCACAATGGGAGGAAAAACAGAAAGAGAAAGTTTGTCCATCTGGTGAGGAAATCTTATTTTTATAAAAGACTGCCCAAAAAGATTGAAGTTAAATTAAACTGGTAAAGAAAAGGAAATTAGCAGCGAAACTAAGTATTATTGGACAGTGTGTCATCTTTTTTATTTTATTTTTTTCTATTGATGGAAGTTTTGTGAACATTTTTTTACTTTTTAAAGTGAAAGTTTCGGATTTTCTTCTTCTATTTCTTTTTTTATCTATGGATTAAATCTTTTCCTTTATTTCTACAATACTGGTTGGGATGGATTTTTTCTTTTTATTTTGTTTCATTTAAGAACTTTGTTTCTTCTAAGCCTGAAACATAAAGAAGATTTAAAAGGTATATAAAGAGGGTAGTAATCTTAGAGGGAAAAGAAGTTACACTGCCACTTGGAGGTTGGAGGTTGAGACTTGGAAACATTGCTTTTTCTTTTTCCCTTCGATCATTTTGACCTTGCACTTCAAAGGCTTCAGTTTGTTTATAGAGAAGAGCATGGGTTGTTTACGCAGGTACTCTCTGGATGCTTGTTGCTAGCTGGAAAGAAGTGAAAACAAAGATTTGTTTTTAAACTAGAGTGGCAGTGTTTATTAATTGGAAGGATGACACGACTTCAAAAAGAAACCATAACATTACAACAGACTATGTCTGGAATTAAAAAGTTATTAGAAACAATAGAGAGAATTAAGAAGAGATTGAAAAATATTGAAAATATAAACTTTAATGTGGAAAAATGGAAGATACTCAGCAAATGGAAGACATTCAGCAATTGAAAAAAAGTGGAGGCTGGAGTCCTAAAAACCCAGGGAAAAAATGAACAAAGAGGCAAGATAACCGTGGATATTGACAGTGAACTGAGTGTGGTTGGAGATGGAAAGAGTGGAAAAGGGAAGATAGATGGAAAGGTGCTTTACTACAGATTTCAAGGTATAGAAGAAGAAAGAAGAGAAGAATGGATGGACTTAAGGAAAAAAAATTGACAAAAACACTACTGATAACCAAAGGTAAACAGATTAAAGAAGCTGATGGAGGGTTTCAAGATTTTACAAGATATGTAATAAGCAACAAGTTGTGAAGAGAAGTCCAAACAAATTTGATTAAGGAAATAACCAGAAGACTAATTCCACAAATGGCAAAAGAAATAGGACTACACTATTACTGGAAAGACACAGGTTGAGTTTTGAAAATTAATAATAAAACACTAGTTAAATTTAATTAAAATTGGAGCATTATATTAAAAATGTAGTGATAATGATAGTTAGTTAAATAATTGATAATGATATCAATGTATATATATGCATTGGTTTGATAAGAGGAAATTTGGTAAAAAATTTAAATGGTGAAAAAAGGGGAAAAGTAAGTTAAACTTAGTCAAACTATTGTTAAATAAATGACTGATAATGATAATAATGTAGTAATTTGTAGTGACAGGATAAAAGGGAAATTGGATATAAATTGTAAACAATGATTAAGAAAAGAGGTTTTAAATTTTTGTTGTTAAACATAATTAGTTTTTTTATTTTGATGTGTTATAAAGGTATAATGTGGTTGGATGATATTGAAAATAGATAAGGGAATGCCACTATGTGGTTTTGTTTTAAATTTTGGAATGTTTGTTATAGAGGGGCGTTAAAACGACTATAGTCATATGAAGGATGAGGCATGATGATAGCTATATATATAAACATATGTGATGTAAAATATATAACTTGATATGAATCAGAGGTGATGACTGTGGAAGGGATGCACGAAAGTTCTTTGTAACCAATTGACCCACTTTCTACAATTTGTAATGGAAGATGATTTTGTTTGTCTTTATTCAATATGTATGTATGTATGTATGTATGTATGTATGTATGTATGTATGTTGTATTTGTGCTGATAAATAAATAAAGGGAGACTAGTATAGATCTATTTCAAGCTATTTAGCTCTCATCAGCTAGCCATACCCTTACTGGGACTTGAACCTGGGCTGTATTACATATTAGGCAGGAGTCTTAGCCACTAAGCCACAGGCTCTCCTCCTTATCAGCTGAGCCAGGGAAATAGGTATGTATTTGTGTTACAACCCCTGGTATGCCCAAATATGGGAGGAAGCTCACTACTCCCTCTTTCTGTCCTTCGGCTCATTACAGAAAACCATCCAGGCAGAAAACCATATTTTTATTTTTAATGTTGCCTTTTTATATTTGTGTTGCATTTGTGCTGATAAATAAATAAAGGGAGACTAGTATAGATCTATTTCAAGCTATTTAGCTCTCATCAGCTAGCCATACCCTTACTGGGATTCGAACCAGGGCTGTATTACATATTAGGCAGTTGTATTAGCCTGTATTAACTGTGGCTTATAGGCCCAACCGGAGGTTTTTCGCCCTCTCTAGGCTCTGGAGGCCTTCCTGAAGCCTGGGGAGGGTGAAAACAGCCTCCCCCGGCCCTCCAGAAGCCCAAAAATCAGCTGGCCAGTGCGCCGGAGCGGAGGGCTGCCAAGGGCTGCTGTGCCACCAAATAGGTGTGCCATAGGTTCGCCATTACAGCCCTAGACAGTTTCTCATTTTTCACACTGATGGCCAAGAAATAAATTGAGAATGAAGCAATGTCGGTGACAACTTAACCTCCGTTTCTGGAAAAACCTGAATATGTCTAGGTATTTAAATATCTGGGAAACAAAATCATCAAAAATGGGAGATCCAGAAGAGTCTACAAGAGAAACAGCTACTGACCTGAGAGAGAGAGAGAAAAAGTTAAGCCATGAAAAATAAATCCACGCTAATGCACCGTGTTTCCAAAAATACGACAGGGTCTTATTTACTTTTTACTTACAAAATATGGCCTTGGGCTTATTATAGGGGAGGGATTATTGTTTTGGGGTTGCCGGTCGGCTGCTCCCTTGTGAACTGGCTCCCGAAGAGCTGGGCACAGCCTCAGGGGCGAAGCTCACGAGCAACCGCACGTCAAACCCCCTCTCCAGCCGGGCAGAGCGCTGGCTGCTGGAAGACTCTCGGTCTGGAAGACTCTCTTACAGAGAGTTCCAGCAACCAGCCCACAACCATAGAGTGCACTCCTAGAGTGGCCACTGCTGGAAGACTCGGCAGCTGAGTTTTGGAGTTGGAACTGGAGAAGACATTATGCTCGGAGCGCGGTGGTGGTGGCAGCTGCTGCAGGGAGAGCTGGGCCCGGACATGTTGAGGCTAGGAGGCATGCCTGCTGAGGGCGGAACAGGCTCTCGCGCAACCCCCTTCTCCAGCTGGGCAGAGCTCCATGCACAGACCTAAGGGGTATCCCTAATGTGCCAAGCCACAGGAGTTGGGGAGCAGGCAGAGTGCCACATGGCTTGGCGCCTTAGGGATACCCCCTAGGTCAGTGAATGGTGCTTTGCCTTGCTGGAGGTGGGGGGGGGGTTGTCCAAGGGGTTCATTTTCAGAGGTTGGCTTATATTTTTGCCCACGCGAAAAATGTGGCAAGGCTTTAGTTTCAGGATGTATTTTCGGGAAAACATGGTATTTGTAACTGATATGTTTGTTTAGCATGAATAGGCACAGTAAAAGCGAGCAGATGCAAATGTCGCAGCTAGGAAAACATGCATGAGTTACTGGACATAAAAGAAAACCAATAATGAAAGTTGAGGCTGAAGAGAGAGGAGAACTTCTGGGACACTTGGAGAGAGGAGATTATTAAATGTACAAACCACTTTCCCCATCCCCATGGACTAATTCAAGGCATGATGCACAGAGAGAAGAGGTAATGGATATCTACACAGAATATTCTTTATTGGCCAAGTGTGATTGGACACACAAGGAATTTGTCCCTGGTGGATAAGTTCTCAATGTACATACAAATAACAAAAGTAATATAATCATAAGATACCAAGAGGAGAAAGCAATTCTCCTGTAGCTGCATGGAATGCAAATGTTTTGCCTTAACGAAATAGTTAAAATATCATCTTTGAACTGCAAAGAGATTGTAACTTTTCAATATGAAACAACATGGCCAGTCATTTTCCATTCCACTACTGAATAAGGTAAGCTCCATGTCACCCACCTCACTTAAAGTTACAAGAGGGCTGTCTGCATGAATTGGAAATTGGCTAGACATATAATTCCATACACAATGATAGACCAGAAAAACATATTATGCTAAGAGCTGCATCAGTATTAATTCTTCTGCCAATATTTAGCCCAATGTCTTTTCTGAAAGATTAAAAAAAAATCATTCTCCCGTTTTATACCTTAGCATTATGTATATACAACTGTCACATTTGTTCCTGGTTTGGCTGAGATACGCCACGTATTCAGATGAGAGTACAGGTGATGAAGTATATATTGGTGAGAGAGGACCATTAAAAGGTCTGCATTCATTCCCAATGTCTGAAGCAGTCAAAACTTCCAAAATAAGGGGAGAGGTGTGGTCGCTGAGAAAGTCAGACTCTATGCCATAAAGGGCTTTATAGCTAGCTAGCTGATGACCTGTTATTTATTTAAAGGGGGGAAAAGTCCGGACCAAATGTAATTTCTAATGTTGGATTTGCCCCCTTACTAAAGGGAGCCCCCTTGTATAGTACTGTGAAGCTGTTAGCATGGCAACTCCACTGCGCTGTACAGTAGAAGCCATTTTAAGGCACAACAGGCTGTATCTTAACAGAATACACCCTCCGAGAGGTTTTAGGAGTGTCTTACTCCCACAATATTTTTTCCAGAGAGTACGTCATCTGTATATCACGTTTGAATTGCATATGGAAGTTCACCACTAATCAATCCAGCCTACATGTCAGAAATGTTGCTGAGATATGCCTGAAAATCTTCTGCCACAGCTGTCTGAGACTAGCTGTAGCTTCTGATGGCATTTCCATATAAAGCATACCGCAAGCATCCACCTGTGAGGTGAGCAAGGCATGAGTAACTTGGAGAAAGGATTCTTGGTACAGAAAAGAATGCAATCATGTGAATGGCATTTGTTCTTTATGGTGAGTCCAGAAGGGCTCTCAAATAATATATCCATTTTCTAAGTCAGAGGTGTCAAACTTGATTTCATCGAGGGCTGCGTCAGGGTTGTGTTTGACCTTGAGGGGCTGGGGTGGGTATGGCCATGGTGGGCGTGGCCAGCTCAACATCACTCATGTGGTAGCCTGAGCACTCTGCCAGTGAAAACGAGCTCCCAAGCTCCGTTTATGGCTGCAACGCCCTCCTGCAACCCCCTGCCAGCAAAAGCAGAGCTCAGGAGAGCTGTGGCAGAGGAACTGTGGGCCAGTCCTTGCTACTTCCAGGGCAACCCTGTGGGCCAGATCTAAGCACCTCATGGGCCAGATCCAGCCCATGGGCCTTGAGTTTAACACCCCTGCTCTAAGTGGAAGAGTCATCCCATTCAGATCCAAAGGTGGAGAATTTCTGGCATTGGAATAATCATGCGCCCAACGCCGATGACAAAGACAACTTGTCCTTGTCATCAGTATTGGGATTCAAATAATTTAATAACTGGTTCTCTGCCCTAATGACCAGCTGGGTAGGCGTGGCTCAGTGGTCATGTGACTGGGTGGGTGTGGCCCACTCAATGTCACTCACGTCAATGGGCGCTTCGCCTTAGCTGTTACAATGTAATAAGGGTTAACAGGAGAGGCAGTTTCTGAAAGCAGGGCAATAAAGATTAAGCTAGAAACACCAGAATGTTCCCTTCCTGCCTTCCTTACAGAATTAGCCCTGTAAAGTGGGAAAAAATGAAATGAGATTTCTTCCAACAACTGGTTCTCCAAACTGCTTAGAAAGTTAACAACTGGTTCTCCCGAATAGGTGCGAACAGGCTGAATCCCATCACTGCTTGTCACACACCTAATCTAGATCTGAATAGCTTCCAGATAAGGAGACAAGATCCCAGTCACAACTCTTAGTGAAGCAGGAATTGAGATATCAAGTTGAATTTCATCAGCGTATAGGCCCCATCCTGGGCCCAACATTTGGGAAGCCAGGCTCTGCCTATCACAAGCCAGGACAAAGGATGAGTGATGGAGGAGTAACACCTCCTTAAAAACCTTGGTCCAGCTGGGCCGGCTGGTAGCACCTCATAAGGGCCCCTTTTCAGGGTTATAGGAGAAGACGGTAAATGGTTTTGAAGGCAGAAGAGGGCTCTATGCCCCAACGGCAGATAAAGCGGCAGAACCACCTTCTAGGAGAAGGGAAACTCTGATTACAATCCTCCACTGCCTTGTGGCTGTATCCACTACTGGAAAAGGCTTCAGAAGTCAATCTCAAGGCAAATCCGGAGCCGGAGTTCCAGAAGCAGTTTGTGAGTCTGTACAGCCACGTTCTGGTAATTCTGCTGCTTGGGTAGCAGTCTATCCTCCATATTAAACTACTCAGGCCTCATGCTCTGGAGAGGACACTCCAGCTTTGACCTCTTTCCAGAGCACGATACCATAGTCTTTTAAGACTGAAGGATGCCAATCAATAATGGCAGGCCCCATGTCAATGAAGGACCTCATCCAGTGGTTTTATGTAAATATTAGCCAGGAAGGGAGATAACAGAGTTCTGAGGCAGTTTGAATCTCTGGATGTCCCCCCATTAAAGTATGACTGAACCACCCCTGGAGGAAGGAGGAGAACCACCACAATATTGTCTTCTCCAGTCCTGTAGCCAATCTAGAATAATACCAACTGTCAGGCCTGGAAGCCATCTTGGGCCTTGCATCTTCAGGCCCACTACATTACTGGTATCAAAAGCTGCTGCGAGCAAAGAGAATCAGCTACCCAGTTGGTTTTCATGGCTAAGGTGGGACTAGAACTCATGGCCTCCTGCTTCCTATCCTGGTGCCGTAACCACTAGACCAAACTTTATTTTACTCTCAAGTAAAATAAAGTATCAGTAAATAGTAAGATGAAATCATAAAAAAAGAAAGAATATGTGAGATAAGAAGGTTAAAATAAGATAAAGCTAGAGCTACCATAGCAATAGAAACTAGGCTTATATACTGCCATAGTACTTTACAGCAATCTCTGGGCAGTTTAGAAAGTCAACATATTGCCCCCAACAATCTGGGTCCTCATTTTATCGACCTTGGAAGGATGGAAGGATGGGTGAAGCTTGAGCCAGTCAGGATCAAACTCCAGGTTATGGGCAGAGTTAGCTTGCAAAATTACACTTTAGCCACTGCACTACTACGGCTCAAATAAGGACTAAGGATCAATAAGAACTTTATATATTTCTTTCTAAGATGATAAAGGGTCTGAAGGCTGAAGAATTTGATGAACGGTTGAGGAAACTAGACATGTCTAGCCAATTGAAGAGAAGGATTGTAGGGACATGATAACTGTTCTGACCGAGGCTTCCCAAGAGCAGGAAGCAAACTCCTTGTCCCGATAAAAAACCCTTTTATTAATTTACTGTGAATTCTTCTTATTCACATCCAGCAAAGTCTTTCAAGGGAGGATTTACGGTCACAGACCTTATCTGGCTTGGAGAGCTGACAAGCCAATATGTGCAAACCTTCGCAAGGAGTCTGGGAGAGTCACGAACCAATTAAGCGAACTAATAGTCTCCTGCAAACTCCACTCCCCTTTCGCTCCTCTTTTATTTCCTCTGGGAGGGGCCATTCATCGTCCACCTGTGTCCTTACTCCCAAGTCGACCCCTGTTCTTTAGCTGTTCCCTTCCTCTGGCAACTCTGTGCATGCGCACACTGGGAACAGGCTCCAGCTGTTCGTCTGCCTCATTGATGTCTGACTCTGAAGGCAGCTGATAACTGGCTTACGGCTCTGGCCCCATCTCTGCCTCCAACACAGAGCCCTCATCAGAGCCTTCCCCAGACTCCAAGAGTGGCCCATCTTCCTCCCCAACCTCCTCACTGTCCGAAACTTCTGCCAGCTGCGCTGGCGGGCCACAACAATAGCTGTCTTCCAGTACTTGGGGGGTACTGTCACAAAGAAGAGGGGACTGACTTATTCTCTAAGGCACCAAAAGGCAGGACAAGCACAATGGGTGAAAGCCAGAAGTAAGGAGAAATATTCTAACAGGGAGAATAACTAATCAACGGAATAGCTTGCTTCCTGGAGTTGTCATTTTCCATTCCACTGGATAGCCGTTTGACTGGGACATATAAGGCCTTCAGCCTTGAGCAGGGTGTTCATCTCGAAGACCTCCAAAGTCCCTTCCAGCCCTTTGATTCTATGTTCTAAGTTTAAATGTGCCAGCAAAATAAAAATAGCAACTTGATTGTAGTTTTTTTTCTAGCAAGACTTCCAGATTCTGTAACAGAATTATTCCCTATGCCATCTGTCTGGTAAACTCGCAGGGTTTGTTCTTCTCACCATGTACATGTATACATCTGAACTAGACTGTGTTGTTTATCTGTATTATATAATATATGGGGATATGTGGGTATATGCATAATTTGTATTATTTATTTATTTATTTAGTCATTTTTATGTAGTGTATATTGGAGATTGGGACCCTTTGAGAGCTGTATGCAATGAAATTTCATTTTAACGTATGTCGGTTAGTGCATATTCAAAGTGACAATAATGTTATTCTTCTGTTCTGTCCTGTTCTGTTCAGAAGGACTCAAGCTATTCTCCGAAGCACCCGAGGGCAGGACAAGAAGCAAGGGATGGAAATTAATCAAGGAGAGAAGCAACCTAGAACTAAGGAGACATTTCCTGATAGTTAGAGCAGCTTGCCTCCAGAGGTTGTGAATGATCTAACACTGGAGGTTTTTAAGAAGTGATAATACAATACAATACAATAGTAGAGTTGGAAGGGACCTTGGAGGTCTTCTAGTCCAACCCCCTGCCTAGGCAGGAAACCCTATACCGTTCCAGACAAATGGCTATCCAACATCTTCTTAAAGACTTCCAGTGTTGGGGCATTCACAACTTCTGGAGGCAAGCTGTTCCACTGATTAATTGTTCTAACTGTCAGGAAGTTTCTCCTCAGTTCTAAGTTGCTTCTCTCCTTGATTAGTTTCCACCTATTGCTTCTTGTTCTACCTTCAGGTTCCTTGGAGAATAGCTTGACTCCCTCTTCTTTGCGGCAACCCCTGAGATATTGGAACACTGCTATCATGTCTCCCCTAGTCCTTCTTTCTCTTAAGCTAGGCATACCTAGTTCCTGCAACCGTTCTTCATATGTTTTAGTCTCCAGTCCCCTGATTGGACAACCATTTGTCTGAAATGGTATGGGGTCTTTTGCCTGAGCAGGGGGTTGGACTAGAAGACCTCCAAGGTCCCTTCCAACTCTGCTATTCTATTCTATTCTATTCTATTCTATTCTATTCTATTCTATTCCATTCCATCCCATTCCATTCCATTCCATATCATTCCATTCTATTCTATTCCCAATAGTTGGGAGTACTTTTGCAAGAAGATAATACAATTTTGCAAGGTCCAAGGTTCTAGAGTCCCCCTAACACCAATTATGGCCCTAATCTCATTGGAAAAGGGGTGGTAAATGATACAATGGATAATAGCAATAACAATAGCACTTCTATACCACTTCACCGTGCTTAACTGCACTCTCTGAGATTCAGCATATGCCCCCAACAATCTGACTCCCCATTTTACCAATGGAAGTCTGAGTCAACCTTGAGTCCATCAGGATCAAACTCCAGACAATGAGCAGAGTTAGCCTGCAATATTATATTCTAACCACTGCACCCACCATATTGACCTCTACTTAACCAACATCCCAATGATGTTCAACAGGGTGCTTGTTGTGGCCCTCCAGTGGCCAGTGGAGCTGGCAGCAGATTCGGACAGTGAGGAGGTTGGGGAGGAAGATGGGCCAGTCCTGGAGTCTGGGGAAGGCTCGGACAAGGGCTCTGCATTGGGCATAGAGATGGGTCGACTGGCAGTTCTCAACTGCTTTTGACCTAGACAGCAGTGAGACAGAGGAACAGATGGAGCCTGTTTCCAGTGTGCGCATGCGCAGAGCTGCCACAAGAAAAGAACAGCTAAGAAATCAGGGTTGACTTGGGAGTAAAGGTGGACGGTGAATGGTCCCTCCCATAGGGAATAAAAGAGGAGCAAAAGGGAGTGGGCTTTTGCAGGAAACAAATCGTTCGTTTGTTCATTCGTTTCAGGAGTGTGAAGATCTGTCCGTGAATCTCAGAGACTCTGTGCCAAGTCTTTCCTTGCACAGCACTGCATTTGGAAAAATATTTACATGGCAGCTTTCCAAGCTAGATAAGGTCTCTGGTCATAAATATTCCTTTGAAAGACTGTTTGCCAAGCCTTTGCTGAATGTGAATGAGAGGAATTCACATTCGTTTAATAAAAGGGATTTTGTTGGGATCAGGAATCTGCTTTGTGCTTTTCGGGGAAGCCTAGATCAGAACAATGATTACAGAACCTGCCATCGAGATGTGTGTTGAATCAGTGATGGGTTGCTCCCAGTTTGGCCCGGTTTGGCCAAACTGGTAGCAGTGGCAGTAGGCCCCACCCACCCACCCACCCACCCACTTCTCTGCATCTCCAGCAGCGTTGCGCGTGCGCCTGAACTGGTAGTAAAAAATATTTGCAACCCACCACTGTGCTGAATGCATGATTTGCTAGTGTAGGAATATAACAATCCTTCTCAGTGAGAACTGATAATATTAATCAGATACTTCTGGGAGAGGCTTCTATGTTCTTGTTGTTTTAAGCTAATGAGGAAGGACTCAGTGGTGCTCAGGCTAGGCTGCAGAACTGTTGTAAAAACAAGGAGTAGCTGCACTCAGGCCGGGAAAAGAACAGCCAAGAATTAATTGGCTTGAAAGGACAGAAGCAAATGTGTTAAGAATTAACCCAGGGGTGTCTAACCTTGGCATCTTTAAGACAAGTGAACTGCAACTCCCAGAATGCTGGCTGGGGAATTCTGGGAGTTGAAGTCCACAAGTCTTAAAGTGGCCAAGGTTGGATTTTAAACCCTGGCACTCATACATCCATACTTCTTAATTTCTTTGTTCTGCAGGAGGCAAAATGTTCTGCATTCACACTACCCGTTTCTTGCCCAAAGTAAATAATTTATTTTGTAGAATCGGCTACTTAAGGGACACAGTGGCTCAGTGGCTAAGACGCTGAGCTTGTTGATTACAAAGGTTGGCAGTTCGGCGGTTCGAATCCCTAGTGCTGCATAATGGAGTGAGCTCCCATTACTTGTCCCAGTTTCTGCCAACCTAGCAGTTCGAAAGCACATAAAAAATGCAAGTAGAAAAATAGGGACCACCTTTGGTGGGAAGGTAACAGTGTTCAGTGCGCCTTCGGTGTTCACTCATGGCGGCTACATGACCACAGAGACATCTTCGGACAGCGCTGGCTCTTCGGATGAGAAACGGAAATGAGCACCGCCCCCTAGAGTTGGGAACGACTAGCACATATGTGTGAGGGTAACCTTTACCTTTATCAGTTACTTAAAGTTCCAGAATGTGGTGTGACTTTCTAGAAAAGTAAAGATTTAAAATCTGAAGTCAGGCATATAAACAGACAAATGGAAGATATCTTCAATTTTTTTTCCACAAAAGGCAGCAAAACCCAGAGAAACATTAAAACGTCAGACAAGTTAGATAAAATCATGTATTCATCCAGGTGATATAATGGATGGTCCAGATTGCAGCTTCCAAATCTTGACACTTTTTAATTATATGCAGCGTCAGATGGAGAATGGATAACTGCAAGCTAGTCACCGGATTTGCGTTTGTCATGTACATGAAGGAGACCAGGGAAATGAATGCCCAGCAACAAAATTGGAAACAGGCACATAGTCCTTTTTCTTGTAAAATGAGCTCTACATTTACAGGTGTTGCTTTCAAGTGAAATGCCCTGAATGTATCAATCAAAGGATATTAGGGGATTGAGTCTGTTATTTGCATTTGTGTACATCCCTATGTGTGTTTGTGTGTAAAATGACAAAAGCCAAAAGAAGCTATCAAAAGGCATTGGAAATAGAAGTTAACGATACCTGTCTAAAACCTTGCTCTCTGTAAAATCTTGTGAAGGCATCACAAGGATAATCACAAAATTAAGGTTCCCCTCGCACATGTGCTAGTCCTTCCCGACTCTAGGGGGCGGTGGTCATCTCCGTTTCAAAGCCGAAGAGCCAGCGCTGTCTGAAGACATCTCCGTGGTCATGTGGCCAGCATGACTAAATGCTGAAGGCGCATGGAACACTGTTACCTTCCCACCGAAGTGGTCCCTGTTTTTCTCCTTGCATTTTTACCTGCTTTCGAACTGTTAGGTTGGCAGAAGCTGGGACAAGTAACGGAAGCTCACTAGGTGGCGCTAGGGATTCGAACCGCCGAACTGCCGACCTTTCTGATCAACAAGCTCAGCGTCTTAGCCACTGAGCCACCCTTCACAATTAAAGCATCATCTAAAATCCCTCCGTGAATCTACATTGCCACACAAATTCCATTAGGAAAGGCTGAGATCATTAAAACACAACCACAATTGCAAAGCTAAAGTGACTGAGTCTCAACTTACATAGGGAAAATCCCTTTGAAGATACAGCTGCATCACTTTTTCTCCCTGGTTTGAATCCACCTTTTACAGCTGTGAAGAAAAACCACAGAGCCTTGGGATCTGCTGGAGGATGTAAAAACACAATAATTCATTTTCCTTTATTCAACGGGACATTGACATCTCTCTCTCTCTCTCTCTCTCTCTCTCTCTCTCTCTCTCTCTCTCTCTCCCTCCCTCCCTCCCTCCCTCCCTCCCTCCCTCCCTCTCTCTCTCTCTCTCTCTCTCAGCTGGGTCATCCATCCCACAGAACAAAAGGCAAGAATCATATGCATTCACAATATCCATTAACAATTCCAAGCTATCAAGCTATTTTTTCCTTGATTTTATTCAGACGCGTGCTAATTCGACAGACTTCTATGTACAGGTAGTTTTCAACTTACAACAGTTCGTTTAATGACCATTCAAAGCAGAGGTGGGTTCCGGATCCCGTCACAACCGGTACGCTGCAACGGGGGTTGCGCGCACATGCTCACCACCGCCCTGTGACTCTCCACCTGCTCTGTGGAGCATTGCGCAGGCACCATATGCTGCATGCGCAAATGGCCCAGTAGGGTCAAATACAGGTAAGGAGGGCAGGCGGGCGGGCTCTCCGCAGCACCGTACCGGAACGGTACCTGCTGCTCCCAGCAAGCACCAGTACGCCCGTACCGGGGCCTACCGGCCGTAACCCACCACTAGTTCAAAGTTACAACGTCACTGAAAAAAGTGACTTAAGACCATTTTTCACCCTGATGGCTTTTCCAGCATCCTCATGATCAGGTGATCAAAATTTGGATCCTTGGCAACTGGTTCATACTTATGACCGTTGCTGTGTCTCCAAGGTCATGTGATCCCCTTTTGCGACCTTCTGACCATTCAAGTCAATGGGGAAGCCAGATTCACTTAACGGACGGTTTACTAACTTATCACCTGCAGTGATTCACTTCACAACTGAGGCAAGAAAGATGAGGGGCAAAATTAACTTAACAAATGTCTCACTGAACAACAGAAATGTTGGGCTCAATTCTGGTCATAAGTTGAGGATTAGCAGTATTTAACAATTTTGTGTGATGCAAACAAACAAACAAACAAAAAAAAAACCAAGCAAGAAATACAACGAGGGATGTTATAATTACAAAAATTAGAATATTTTTCAGCGATTAAGTCCAGCAGTTAAAGAAACTGTGTTCTTTCAGTAGGAAAGGACAATGCAGCCTCTGTTTCAGTCGGTCAGAGATAATGAATTTCTAACTCATTTGGATGGTCTAACCACAATGGCCCTCTGACTGAGGGACACACACAAAGACACACTGCTTTTAAGACCGCGTTTAAAGGGTGTTTAAATCATGGGAGAAAAAGTAACATTGAAAACACGAGAACACTGCCTCTCTCTTCTTTGTCGTCTCATGAAGCACGAGGGCAACCACTTCGTTTTGGGGGGGAAAAGGAAGGAAGATCACAAGGGATGGCTTTGCCACATAATTGGGATTTTCAGGGGGTTGTTGAATGGGCAAGCTTTCTCCATTGTTTTAAACTGTATTAACTTTTTTTAAAAAGCGTAGCAGTAAAGATTCCCACAGGTTCTGCTTCATTACCGTCGATTTCACGATCACAACTTATATTTTCAATCAGTGACTACCATGGGTTATTTTTTAAAAAAAAACCACATCCAATTAGACTCAGAGGAGCCACAAAAGCACTGGACCCTGGTCATGTATTTTTTTTAAATATCTCCCTGTAAGGGAAGGGATGGCAGTGTTTCTCAATCTTGTCAACTTGAAGATGTCTGGACTTCAACTCCCAGAATTCCCCAGCCAGCATTCGCTGGCTGGGGAATTCTGGGAGTTGAAGTCCAGACATCTTCAAGTTGACAAGATTGAGAAACATTGGGTTAGGGTGAGTGATTTGAAAAAAATAAGATGCAGAAGTGAAATGCGAAACTTCTATCATCTCTATCCTATATTCTATTCTACAGGGAGTCCTCGACAATTGAGCCCAAAATTTCTATTGTTAAGTGAGACCCTTGTTAAGTGAGTTTTGCCCCATTTTTATGATCTTTCTTGCCGCCGTTAAGTGAATCACTGCAGTTGATAAGTCAGCATTGGAAGAAAAATCCAGTCCGGTTCCAAGTCAGAAAGAGAAACAAAACAAAACACTGGAAATAAAATGGAGGCTGGGATAGAAGGAAAGGCCTCTGTTTTTCTGCTTCTCCAGAAACCTCAGTGACAGCAGCATGTTTCTGGGGTGGCTGACAAAATGGCTGAGTGAGTGGATGGGTTTTTATAGGGCTCTGGGATTTTGTGTTTGAGATGCTCCAGGGGGTTGTGCAATGTAGTGAGCCTTGTGTCTTTTACTATTTCAATGGTGGTGGATTAAAGGTCATGTCCTGTCCTTAGAATTTGGATAGGAAAATGTAAATTCTTAACCTCATCAGCTCCCATCCTGGGGGAACTGTGGCTGAAGGCATTTTGTTTGTAAATAGGCTGGCTTGGATTTCTGTAAATGGATACTGAATGGAAAGCTCCAGTTTTCTCAACAGATGCCAAAGTACTGTATCTCATTCATGAAATTTAACTGTTGGAGGTTCATGCCTGGAGTGTTTTCCTGGTAGTGGAGAGAAGTAAATGATTTGATCCTAGGGAAGCGTTCTTTCTAAGTGGGCTGCTGACGTCCTACATCAATAACCCAGTTGTTTAGTGAATCCCCATTGACTTTGCTTGTCAGATGGTTGCAAAAGAAGGTTGCATGATCCTGGGACTCAGTAACGGTCATAAATATCAATCCGTTGCCAAGCCTTTGAAATTTGATCACATGACCATGGGAATGCCACAATGGTCGTAGGTGTGAAAAATAGTCCCAAGTCTCTTTTTTCAGTGCTGTTGCAACTTTGCACAGTCACTAATTGAACCGTTGTAAGTTGAGCAATACCTGTATTGCTATTGCAGGTAGACCTGGGGAAATGAAAGGAGCCTCCCCGAAGATTGCTTTGTCCCCCTGGAGAACAAATAATCAACCAGAAACAAGAGCAGATCAGGCCAGCAAACATCAAGGTTTCTAAACAGATTCCTTCCACACACACACACAAAAAGAGAGAGAGAGAGAGAATTGCATTTCAGTTATGTGCTTCGGATAACAATGCAGCGTTCCAGAGCCTTCTCAACAAAGTAGGATGTTTTTCTGCTCGGGTGCCAAAAGGGCGTGCGTGCCCACATCCATAATGCAATCCCCTCCCCTGCGCATGCGCACACAACCCACCTGAGCCTCCCCCCCGTGCATGTGTGCAGACCTCACTGAAGCCTCCAGACCTTCCCGACTCTAGGGGGCGGTGCTCATCTCCGTTTCAAAGCCGAAGAGCCAGCGCTGTCTGAAGACATGTCCATGTCTTCAGCCTCCAGAATTCCGGTAGGCCCATTGGGCCCGTTTTTTCACCATCCACAGGCGCCAGAGGCTTTCCTGAAGCTGGGGAGGGTGAAAAACAGCCTCCCCCGTCCTCCGGAAGGCCGAAAATCCACTGGCCAGCATGTGCATGGGCACTGGAGCTGGCATAGGGCAACTCCTCGTGTGCCCTCAGTTATGGATCCACCTGCCACCTGTGGCACGTGTGCCATAGGTTTGTCATCACGGAGATAGGGCATCTTCAACTGGGAAGGTCCTGGGTTAACAGCTTTTAAGCTCAAGTTGTGAGGATACAACCAGGAAGGAGGATGAGTCATATCTATGGTAGGTTTTGTTGTGGGAGAATCTTTATATGCAATTAAAAGGAAGATGACTCAATCAAGAGCAAGGACTAACCCTTAAGGTCTTCGAAATGAGAGTGGTGGGTCTTTTGATTTTCCAGGCCAGTTGGGCTGAATTCTTTTCTACAGACAAGTTTTAAGTAATTGACAAGTCTAGCTTTGTACACATTTCCTCAAGCCACATTGTAGTGTTTACCCTGCATTTAGAATCCTCTGGTGAGATGAAAAGCAAGCAGGCACTTCTGCAAAGCAGTCGCTGTTGTCTGGCTGCTGGATAAATGCACAAATAATCATTTAAGAGGGGCATAACGGATATGTTTCCCCTAGTTCTGCATATTGTATTGAATAGAATAATAGCCTTCATTGTAAATGTTCAGACAGATTAATCCAGAGCTAAATCCATTGTCTTCTACAGCCATAACCCTTGTTCACGGTAGACTCCATGTTGATTGTTTTCCGTTTTGGCTTTGTTTTTTAAACCCTGGCACTAAAAACTAGAATAGAATCAGGAATCAGAGGGCTAGAAGGGACCTTGGAAGTCTCCTACTCCAACTCCCTGCCCAAGGCAGGAGACCTTATTCCATCCTGGATGAACGAAAATATTTAAATATTTCTTTAAATATTCAGCACATTAAAAAAAATCTTTTGAGCTTTCTCCATGTTACTTTGAAGCAAGTTGCAAAATTTCATAATATCATATATCAGTATCATATAGGGATCAACGTGTGTGGATTTTGCCATTGGCGCCATTTCAGTGCTCCAAAGGCTTTAACAGATTAACAGAGTTGGAAGGGACCTTGTAGGTCATCTAATCTAACCCCCCGCCCAAGCAGGAGACCCTACACCATTTCTGACAGATGGCAGTCCAATCTCTTCCTGAAAGCATCCAGGGATGAGGCTCCCACAACCTCCGAAGGCAACTTCTGTTCCATGGGTTGATTGCTCTCACTGTCCGAGAATTTCTCCTTATTTCCAGGTTGAATCTCTCCTTGATCAGTTTCCATCCATTATTCCTTGTCTGGCTTTCGGGTGCCTTGGAAAATAGCTTGACCCCCATCCTTTCTGGCTAACTCAACTATGGTCATTGGCTGTGGCAGCTATTTTCTTCCTTGAATAACTGAATTTGAGCAAGTAAGCTGAGCTTGACCAAAGTTTGTGGTAGTGATGAATATCTATAGCTCGGGTGTAGGATGAAGCTTCGCTCTCCCAGCTGGTGAGTTGGTTTCTGAATTGTTTTGTTATCAGGATAAGTAACATCTTCGGCAGAATTTAGGGGATGTCACTGTTGGTGTTCTTTTGTGTATAAGGGCTTCATGGGGTCAGTAGGTCTTGTGACGGGGAGGTCATGACAGGTGAGGGTCTTGTGATGACTTGTGATATGACCCACACCAGACTTATCATAAGACCCATCCCAAGATCCTCCCCTGATGTGACTCTCCCATCATAAGACCTACTGACCACATGAAGCCTTTACAAGCTTTAAATTCTGCCGAAGATGTTACCTAGCCCAGTAACGAAACATTTGCAAACCAACCACAAGCACCGAGAACAAACCTTAAAAATCTTCTTGATCCAAGTGGCTGGTTGCTTGTAAACCATCAGTTGGGAATGCCTTGGTCTTCTCAGCGATGATAGTTTAAGCCACATGAACAAGCAGGAGTTCTTATATCAAACAGGATGTCACAGGGACTTATTCACTTCCTGCAAAAAAAAATCACAGTCCCATCGAAAAAGATTTGCTCTCGCTGATGAATTCATCCTGTTCAACTTGAACACCACGTTGACTGCCAAAGTCCTTCTACCCCAGAGGTCATCAATCCGTGGCTCTTTCATCCCTCTGCTGCCGTTCCCTGTCACTCAAAATATGCGTCACAACCGCCAATGTGTGATAGCTGCCATGGATAAATCCAAGAAAAGTTTCAGAAGAAAACAGAACCTTTAATTCAACTACATATCCTATATATATATATAATGCAACTACATATGCTAGTTCTTTGACTGCTCAGGAAATAGTCAGGCACGGGAAGGGTTTTGTAGGTCCCGGCGTTTTCTTTTCTGCGGGAAACGGGTCCAAATGGCTCTTTGAGTGCTTAAGGTTTCCGACCCCTGTTCTACACAATTGCATCAAATACAGTGGTTGGAGAACAAGGGAACGATGCAGTTTAATCTTAACTCATGCTAGTACGCGTAGGGAAATCTTTGAGCATTTCATCTTTAACTCAAACAAAACTTCATAATCCCTCATGTACCCATTGCAGGAGGCATATTGTATTTTTTTCTGCAATGTCAATGAACAAAGTGAGAAGTTTCTTCCAGCACCTAATTAGTTCAATTGTCATAGGACAAATATTTGGTCATAGTATTCTATTCCAGGCCCAGAAATCTCTTTCTGATTGCTTTCTTAAACACCTTGTACGGGCTTAATAACAACCTCATCGTACTATAGATTTTGCGTTTCTGATTCATCTTCTTCCTTGAAAATCAGCACTATTGTTGCCAGGGATGGGCTACTGCGGGTTTGCACGGGTTCGGGAGAATCTCTAGCTAAGAATCTACCCGAAAATCCCATCCCTGGCCGGCCCATCCCACCCTGCCCTGCGTCACCCCTCCCACTCCACCCCACCCTTCCCAGGAGTCCCCCACAGCGCCCGTTTGGGATGCCCGGTAAGTGCAGTGCCTGTGCGGCGGCTTGGGGAGGGTGAAAAACAGGCCTCCTGAAAGTTCCGGAAGGCCAGAAATGGGCCTCCGGAGCTTGGGGGAGGGTGAAAATTCCCCCCCTGTGGTGCAGGAGGCCAGCTAGGCCACGCCTACCATGGCCACGGCCACCCAGCAACCGGGAAGAGAACCTGTTGCTACATTTTTTGAAGCCCATCCCTGAGTGTTGTCTATTCCCAGGAATTTCCTCAGACTTCCAAATCATTTGAAGGAGTGACTATTGTTGATAACTTAGTGAATCATTGATAGCCTTTAGGGCTTTGGCTGCAATTTCTATCTATTCCAGCAACTTTTTATTTCTTTTCATAAATATTTTTATTTTTAAACAAACATAAACAAACAAGACATAAAACATAAAACCATCTTTCATCACATACAGTGTGTCGATTGGTTACAAGGTTTTGTGCATCTTTTCCACAATCATCACTTGCAATTTGCATGAATTCACATATTATGAAATGCAATATATTTATGTACATTATTATCATTGTACCTTATTTATTTGACTATCACTATTTATTCCTTCATTTTCAAGAAGCTATACTAAATGTTGGGATCATTTACATTATAACAATTATCACCTTCAATCTATCCAATAATAATATATCTTTATGTTATATTCAATATCATTTTATTATTCTTGTATTGATAACATTCTCTAGTATCTTTCATTTCCATGTTTTTTAATCTAACCATTGATAGAATAAATCCTATGTCTTATAAAATTGTTTATCTTCTTGTTCTCTCATTTCAAATGTCAATTTACTCATTTCTGCACATTTCATTATTTTCTGAATGACTTCCTCCTGCATTGGTATTTTCTCATTTTTCCAATTTTTAGCAAATACAATTCTAGCTGCCGTTAACACATTTACAATCAAATATTTCAATTCTCTATTGTATGTTTCCGGTATAATTCCCAATAAAAAGATTTCTGGTTTAAAGTCTATATGTTTTTGTATCATCAGCAATTTTTCATTTCTTAGTGGCAGTTTTATTTCATAGTTTCTGGGTTCGTGTTAATGTTTTTCAGTGGTTCCCTTTGGGACATTGTAAGTTGGCGGTTCTACAGAACTTTCTTTCAGGATTGCACCAATGATTCCCTGTTCAGCAACAGAGCACATAAAAAGTGCCAGCTACTGCTAATATCAGTCTCTTTTTCCATGACTATGTTTCTTTTCACGACTAGGTTCCCTTCAAAATTAAAAATGTCAAAAGTTTTCAAAACGTTCAGAAAGGTCTAAAAGGTTTTTGCAAAAAAAAATTTTTAAAAAATTGAAACATTGAAAATGTCCAGATTGTTTCAAATTTTCAGAATTAAAAAAACCCTAAATTTTAAAAGAACTTTAAAAATGAAATGAAAAATTTGAAACGTCTAGATCGTTTCAAAATTCAGAATTAAATTTTTAAAAAAGAATATAAAAGGATTTTTAAAGTTTTTAAAGAAAAAATATAATTCCTTTAAAAATAAATAGGTTCCAACATTTTCAAAATTCCCAAAAAATTTAGAAGAATATTTGTTTTTAAAAAATTAAAGCTAAACTTTTCTATTCTTAAATGTAAATCTTTTAGAATAACAGATTGGCAGAGTTAGAAGGGACCTTGGAGTTCTTCTAGTCCAATCCCTTTATATCACACTGGACAAATGACTGTCCAGGCTCTTCTTAAAAACCTCCAAAGATGAAGCAGTGAATAGGTAATGAGCAGTGGTGGGGTACGACCGGTACGCCCGTACTGGGGTGCACCGGTCATATCCCACCACTGCTGGGAGCACCAGGTACCATTCCGGGAGCACCAGGTACCATTCCGGTACGGTACAGGTACCTGGTGCAGGTATGGTAAAGGTACCTGATATGGTACGGTAACAGATACCTGGTGCTCCCACCAGGTGCTTGCCGGAGCACAGGTGCCATTCCAGTAGGGAGCTACGGAGCACTCACCCTCCCGCGCTCCTTACCGGTATTTTAGTTTTTCGGGGTTTCCATGCATGCGCATGGAGCATACGGCCCTGCGTGATGCTCCGCCAAGCAGTTGGAGCATCGCGGAGGCGTCGCGGACATCACGGGAGGTAAGTACACATGCGTGCACTGCACATGCATGCGTGCGTGCTGTGCACATTCATATGGTGGACACCTAGCCCCATTGCACTGTACCGGTTCCACCGGGATCCGGAACCCACCACTGGTAATGAGGAACCTTTGTTGTTCCTTATTATCCTTTCTCTACATGGATCGAATGGTCTTCAGAATAATGGATGGATAACATTTTCACTTGATAGTGGACAAGATTCCATGGCAGAATCTTGGATCTCGGAAAGACGTTAGTAATAATGTGTTGGAAGAAACGTCCTTCTGGGTTCAGTTCAGGGCTGGGTTCCTGCCAGTTCCAACCTCTTCTATAGAAGAGGATCCACAAATCTATCATGCTGTTTAGAATCGGTTCCAGCTCCCTCCCCCTGCCCATCCGCACCTCGCTTGCCCCACCCGCAGCTCACTAATTGGCTGGCTCACCAATCACCCCGCCCGCCTCTAAGAGTCCTATCTAAATCTTAAAGTCTTAAAGCAGTCAAGTTTGAACACCCCTGGGGGTTTTTTTCTAAAGGGTTAGCGGTACAAGGGTCTTGTGACAGTTTAAGACTTGCGTGCTTCAATGCCAGAGTTCTTGAGCCAACATTTTGGTTGCTAAGCAAGAGCATTGTTAAGTGAGTTTCACCACATTTTACAAGTTGACCACGCCCACCCAGTCACATGGCTGGCAAGCCACTCCCACCCACTCACATGGCCGGCAAGCCACTCCCACAAAGCAGGCCACACCTACAGAAGAGGTTCTAAAAATTTTTGAAACCCACCACCAATGTTCCCTCTAATTTTTTTTCGATGTGAGCAGAAAAGTATAGTGTTTGAGCGGCACATTTTCATGCCTGAGCACCCGAATTTTTTTCACAGATGTCACCTAAGACAACAACGAAATCAGTATTATTTGAAACTCAAAGTTATGTTTCTTCAAGGTACCCGCTTAATTCAAAGTGTTATATAATATCAGTATCACTTAACAACGCTCCTGCTTAGCAACCAAAATGTTGGCTCAGAAACTCTGGCATTTGAAGCACGCAACTCTTAAAGCTGTCAAGTTACAAGACCCTTGCACCCCTAACCCTTTAGGGAAAAAAACCCCCAGGGGTCTTCAAACCTGACAGCTTTAAGATTTGTGGACTTCAACTCCCAGAATTTCTCCTCCAGTCCTGTTGGCTCAGGAACTCTGGCATTTGAAGCATGGAAGTCTTAAAGCTGTCAAGTTACAAGACCCTTCCACCCCTAGAAAAAAAATGCAGAGCTCTTCAAACCTGACAGCTTTAACACTTGTGGACTTCAACTCCCAGAATTCCTCCTCCAGTCATGTTGCAGCGACGTCATCTGCGTGGATCTGCTCCATCTCTGCTTTCTTCATTGTGGGCAGGGCTGCTGCTGAAGTTGCCGACGAGTTGCCACCAGAATAACTGCTGCTACCTCCTCCTCCTCCAACAGCACCACCAGATTTGCTCCTGAGCTCAGCGCTGGGTAACCCGTGCCCGCTCCTCCTCCTCCGTGCTTTTGAAGAACCATGAGGCTTTTTTCCCCCCTGCTCCCTCCCCGCCTTCCTACTGTCTCCCGCAGCCTCATGGCTCTTCAAAAGCACGGCGGAGGAGGAGGAGGGGGCAGGCAGGGGTAACCCAGCGCTGAGCTCAGGTGCTCCGAGCAGAGGGGAGGCGCCGCTGCCACGCGCGGAGATGCCGGCTGGAGCTTTGCCGGCTTCATCTCAGCCGCAGCGCCGGGCGGCAAATCCGGCAGTGCTGCCTGTTAGAGGAGGAGGAGGAGGAGGTGGCAGCAGTTCTTCCGGTGGCGGTGGGGGCTTTGGGGCTTCACAACTAGCCTCAGTCGCCCCGTGCTCCTCAAAGCAAGTCTGGGGAAGTCCTTTGCAGGCGGCCCGTTCTAGCTGCCTGCAAAGGACCTCCCCAGCTTCCAAAGCCTGTGGCAATAGAAATCACTGCGCGGCAGTTGAAAACTGCTGCGCGGTGTTTTCTTGCCACCTGAGCGCTAGCGCAGCCGCGCACCTTAGAGGGAACGTAGCCCACCACTGGTTCAGTTCCAAGTGGGGAGAAAGACACTGGAAACATGGCGGCTGTTTGGAAAGATGGTTTATTGGTGATGGACAGGACCACTTGGTTTGAGGTCCTGGGGGGAAAGGGGGGGTCACATGCCTTGAAAATCTTGAAGAAAAAAGGGGAGAGATGCTGAGAGAGCCTGAGTTTTATACCTTCTCTTGGGCCCCACCTTGGAGCTTCCTGTTCCTGTGTAAGAAATGTATTCTGATTAGTGGTCAGACTTCCAGGCAGAGGTGGGTTCCTACCAGTTCGGCCCAGTTCAGCCGAGTAGGTAATAACTCAGCCACCCACGCACCTGAACCAGTTCTATTGTTGGCAGCGCCATCTTGGTTTTTGGTTCTGAGCATGCGCAGAAAACAATCTCCATTGCAGAAATGTAATTTTTTCCCTTTTTCTAACAAGATCTGAAAACCTAGCCTTGAAGGGGCTGGCGCAGTGCTTCAGCCCAATACTCATCAGAGGGCCCATTGTATGGCAAAGATCCCTATCAGTGCCCTAGTCAAAAGAACAACATTCATTTGGCCACCTATATTTCTTTGGATTGAAAACATCCTGCTCTTCTAGTTATCCCAATGCTTCTTGAGATGCACAATGCACCGTGGAGGCAACAGTAAATGTGGCACTTCTGTATTGTTTAATATGTTCTCGCAATTAATAACTGCCAGCCTTTATCTTGTATTGCAGTCGAGAAAAACACTTTGATTACAGCCACAGAAAATTGAAAAATTGGGTTGTTTTGCAACAGAACTGTTTACATCTTAAAGTACCCATATATTATATATATATATATATATATAATGTATTGTGTCACAACCCCTGGTATGCCCAAATATGGGAGGGAGCATACTGCTTCCCTTTTCTGTCTTTCGTCTCACTCTAGAAGTCATCCAGGCAGAAAGCCATTTTTTTATGTTGCCTTTGTTACATTTGTGTTGCATTTGTGCTGATAAATAAATAAAAGGAGACTAGTATAGATCTATTTCAAGCTATTTAGCTCTCATCAGCTAGCCATACCCTTACTGGGAATTGAACCTGGGCTGTATTACATATCAGGCAGATGTATTAGCCCCTAACCCCAGGCTTAGTGATACATACATACATACATACATACATACATACATACATACATACATACATACATACACTGTATATGTGTGTGTATGTATATGTGTGTGTGTACACACACACACACACACACACACACACACACACACACACACATACACACACACACCAGGAGACAAATGGCCTATTGAGGAAAAGGAGCCAGAGAGAATCAGCTTATGTTTTAATACAGTGGAAAAATTATCTGTGTTTTAATGGGGATTTAAAAAAAAACAACGTAGAATGTAAAATGTAGCTAATTAGCAGTTGCAAGTCGAGAATGATCTGCATCAGAGTTGGTAGGAAAGGGAATGTTAGCTCCACTGCAATTCCTCTCCCCCCACCCAAAAAAGCCTCTTGCACCGGGACTTTTATTTGGTGGGAAGAAATTCCCCATTATCCCAAAGGGTCTAAGAAGTCTAGAATTGCACTATGATCATTAATGTTTCATTGTTATTTGAATCATATACAGGTAGTCCTCAAATTATGACCACCATTGAACCCAAAACGTCTGTTGCTTAATGAGACATTTGTTAAGTGAATTTTGCAACCTTGATCACGTGGGAATTCATAAGTGTGAAAAATGGTCAGTATTGGCCCAAAAGAGATGCCTACATTCTTCCATTTATTAATTGTTTCAGAGACTAATGGCAGTCGGTGCTGGCTTTGAGCTTGATCAAAATTGATACGAATCATCATCATCTCCATTTAATGGCCCCATAATACCTTGCAGGGTGGAGTCTGGGCAACTGAATGGAGCAAGCAGAGTGTTTTAATGGCCGGATGCCCTTCCTATCACCAATGCAGAGTTTTGTTCAGCAGATATATTCTCATTGTGCCCAGAAAGAGAAATATCTGCCTCTACCTCGGATCGAACCTATAGCCTCCTGATTGTGAGGTGAGAGCTCCACCTCCAGGCCCCCCGCACCACTCCATCACAATCAATACGAAGGTAACATTTAAATGGATTTTAAGTGAAAATTTTGCAAATTTGATCTGGGATCTGGACTGAGTACATACCGTATAATGTGTAAATTTAAACAGACCACCAGAGAGGAAACAGAGTCTGGTTCTTCATCATCTATTTTTTTCAAAGCTGGATGTCTAAGGATGTCCTAAAATTCACCACAACCCGGGGCACTGCAACCGTCATAAATATGAGCCAGTTGCCATGCCTCTGAATTTTGATCATGTAACCATGGGAATGCCGCAGTGATTGCAAGTATGAAAAATGGTCATAAGTCACTTTTTCAGTGCTGTTGTAGCTTTGAGCGGTCACTAAACAAGCTATTGTAAGTCAAGGACTAACCATATTAAATTATTAGCTAACTTCCACATCACCCCGACATGCTTGGTAGGTCAAGTGAAAACCCACCTGTTTGGTTTAGCTGGCCTGGCCTAATCCCAGTTTAGTCCCTCAATTCTGCACTTTTAAATTTTTAGGGGTTGGTTTTAAGTCGATTTTTAATTTTTATTACTCTGTACAGCCTTAGGTTTAATTCGATTTTAAGTATATTTATTCTTTGTATATGGTTTTTAATG
The DNA here is from genome assembly GCF_964273705.1 of Natrix helvetica. Lineage (NCBI taxonomy): Eukaryota > Metazoa > Chordata > Lepidosauria > Squamata > Natricidae > Natrix > Natrix helvetica. Next base: position 64,591,952 of record NC_138558.1, on the reverse strand, counting down.
TGCCTGTACACCGCCCCGAGTCCCTTCGGGGAGAGGGGGCGGTCTATAAATTTAATAAAATTAAATTAAATTAAATAAATATGCCAAGAAGCTAGAAGCTCTCCCTGTAGAAGTCTACCTATAGATTCAGCTCTTCGATCATTAGAGGTTTGAAGCCAATGTTATAGACATGCAAAAGTCCCATTTTCAAAGAAATGCAGAAATTGTTTAGAATTTATGGGGGGTTTCCCCCCAGTCCTTAGGTCAAATAGAACATGGACAGTTTGTTTCCGTAGGAAAGAAGATGAAGTAAGGCAGAATATTGACTTAGAGGTGCAGTAGAGTACATAAGGCAGGGGTGTCCAAACTTGGCAACTTTAAGACTTGTGGACTTCAACTCCCAGAATTCTGGAAGTTGAAGTCCACAAGTCTTAAAGTTCCCAAGTTTGGACACCCCTGACATAAGGGTATTCTACTGGGATGCAGTGGCTCAGTGGCTAAGACACTGAGCTCGTCGATCAGAAAGGTTGGCAGTTCGGCAGTTCGAATCCCTAGCCCCGCATAATGGAGTGAGCTCCCGTTACTTGTCCCAGCTTCTGCCAACCTAGCAGTTCGACAGCAGGTAAAAATACAAGTAGAAAAATAGGAACCACTCTTGGTGGAAAGGTAACAGTGTTCCATGCACCTTTTGTTTTTAGTCATGCCAGCCACATGACCATGGAGACGTCCTCGGACAACGATGGATCTTTGGCTTTGAAGCGGAGATGAGCACCGCTCCCTGGAGTCGGGAACGATTAGCACATATGTGCGAGGAGAACCTTTACCTTTAGAGCACATAAAATAAAGTTAAATAAATAAAATGTGCTTTCTTGCCCCAGCAGGGGGCAGCACTGAAGCAATCTTGGCTCATCTGGCAAACAAAGAATGTTTAGTAATTTGGATGAAGATTGCTCTGGCATCAGCAAGACAGAAGGCAGGAGACAGACAGAGAGACAGAATCAATAACACTGCCAGCTTACCTATTTGAATACACTCCTTCTTTCAAACAGACTTTGTTATCTTCTACCATCAAATGGTGTAGAACTCATTAAGCGTAACTGGGAAGGACAGCATGCAAATGAAGGATTATTTGTTATGATGAATTTTCTGTAACTTTTAGACATCAAGACTTGAAATAAGGAACCAAAATATCAGGGAGGTGGGTTTCAGACAACTGTTTGGGGGGGGGGGGAACACGCTGTTTAGTGATGCCAGGGTGATGTGGAAGTTTAAAAGTAACTAATTTAATACAGGTAGCCCTGGAGTTACAACAGTGAAAATGAGTGGCTTTTTGTTTGCTGGAGGAGTCACTAAGCACAGAGCAAATTTTCTACTTGAGGGGCCTTCCTTTTAAAGGAAATTTTGATTTCTGGCATGCTTTTACTTATTTTAGTTATTTAGCCTCTAGCATCCACAGAAGTCATGCAATCGCTGATATGCAACATTACAATACAATACAATACAATAGTAGAGTTGGAAGGGACCTTGGAGGTCTTCTAGTCCAACCCCCTGCCTAGGCAGGAAACCTTATACCGTTTCAGACAAATGGCTATCCAACATCTTCTTAAAGACTTCCAGTGTTGGGGCATTCACAACTTCTGGAGGCAAGCTGTTCCACTGATTAATTGTTCTAATTGTCAGGAAATTTCTCCTCAGTTCTAAATTGCTTCTCTCCTCGATTAGTTTCCACCCATTGCTTCTTGTTCTACCCTCAGGTGCCTTGGAGAATAGTTTGACTCCCTCTTCTTTGTGGCAACCCCTGAGATATTGGAACAATGCTATCATGTCTCCCCTAGTCCTTCTTTCTATTAAACTAGACATACCCAGTTCCTGTATACCGTTCTTCATATGTTTTACCCTCCAGTCCCCTAATCATCTTTGTTGCTCTTCTCTGCACTCTTTCTGGAGTCTCCACATCTTTTTTACATCGTGGCGACCAGAACTGAATGCAGTATTCCAAGTGTGGCCTTACCAAGGCATTATAAAGTGGTATTAACACTTCACGTGATCTTGATTCTAACCCTCTGTTGATGCAGCCTAGGACTGTGTTGGCTTTTTTGGCAGCTGCTGCACACTGCTGGCTCATATTTAAATGGTTGTCCACTAGGACTCAAAGATCCCTTTCACAGTTACTACTACTGAGCAAGGTACCACCTACTGTACCTGTGCATTCCATTTTTGTTGCCTAAATGTAGAACCTTACTCTTTTCACCATTGAATTTCATTTTATTAGATAGTACCCAATGTTCAAGTTTGTCAAGATCCTATTTTGTCAAGATCCTATTAATAAAACACATTATACATACATACTTACACTATATTGCCAAAAGTATTCGCTCACCCATCCACATAATCAGAAGCAGTTGTGAGCGAATACTTTTGGCAATATAGTGTATATATATATGGGGACGTGGTGGCTCAATGCCTAAGACACTGAGCTTGTCGATCAGAAAGGTCAGCAGTTCGGCGATCCAAATCAATAGCTCCGCGTAACGGAGTGAGCTCCTGTTCCTTGTCCCAGCTTCTGTCAACCTAGCAGTTCAAAAGCACGTAAAAATGCAAGTAGAAAAATAGGGACCACCTTTGGGAGGGAAGGTAACAGTGTTCTGTGTGCCTTTGGCATTTAGTCATGCCGGCCACATGACCACGGAGACGTCTTTGGATAGCGCTGGCTCTTCGGCTTTGAAACGGAGATGAGCACCGCGCCCTAGAGTCGGGAAGGACAAACACATATGTGCAAGGGAAAACTTTACCTACACACACACACACACACAATCTCAATTTCTCTCTTTCTCCCTTCCCCCCTCCCCCTCTCCCTCCCTCCCTCTATCTCTCCCTCTCTCTCCCCGCTCTCTCTCCCTTCCTCTCCCTCTCTCCCTCTCTCTCTCTCCCTTCCTCCCTCTCTCTCCCTCTCTCTCTCCCTTCCTCCCCCCTCTCTCTCCCTCCCTCTATCTCTCCCTCTCTCCCTCCCTCTCCCTTCCTCCCCCCCTCTCCCCCCCTCTCTCCCCCCTCTCTCTTGTTTTGGAGATTAATTGATCCCAGAACAGGCAGTAAGAAAGATAATCCTTTTATTTTCCCACTTGCAACATAAGGTTTTTATCTCACCCAACAATAAAGAACTGCATTTGTATTAATTTTACTGCAGCTGAAACGTATCTCAGAAATGCAACAGATGAAGGCAATCGATTGGTGTTTGGAGCACAATGCCACAGGTGACATCTTAACAGAAACTATGTGAGAAAGGAAAGGTTAAACAAAGACTTGCCCATTGTGGCCTTTATTCAACTGTTGACAGGACCTAACTATATTTGCATAGCTGGTTTTGCAAACTGCCGATATCCAACAGTATCCTGCTGTCTGTAAGCCCTACCTGACTTATGCAAATATTATCTGGCACAAACTGATCTCAGGACAACATGATCCACAAGGCTATTGTTATTTCTCCTGCCTTAAAACCCGGAGCTTCTTAAATGAGGGTGACTGCAAGCAAGGGAAGGACTGAAAACAAACGTGAGGAGGGTCACGATTTGGGGAACATTTGCTTCATGAAACTGGACGATCGCAAGGTCACTGTGCCGACATGATCAGGCCGAGGGAAACTGCATTTTCACACAGTTACAGCTTTCTCTGCACAACCTGTTGGCTGAGAAAGTCAGCATACCTGTGCGATTCCCCCTCCATTGGCTCAGCACACAGGAGTCGCAAGGCTGAGTAACTTTTCTATGGGGAGAGAAGCCAGGTGGTCATTGACCAGGTGTGAGAAGAGTGGAAAGAGAAGGGTTACCTTGTTGTTAGAGGCATAACACATGAAGAAATGAATTAGGCCTCCAAATAAGTTTCTAGTAATGCCACACCAGCTTAGTCTGGTAGCTATAGCAATAGCACTTAGACTTATATACTACTTTACAGTGCTTTCCAGCCCTCTCTAAGCGGTTTATAGAGTCAACATGTTGCCTCCAACAATCTGGGTCCTCATTTTATCCACCTCGGAAGGATGGAAGCTAAGTCAACCTTGAGCCTGGTGAGATTTGAACTGCCAACAGTCAGCAGAAGTAATCTGCAGTACTGCACTCTAACCACTGCGCCACCACGGCTCTACAAAACCTACAGCTGCATAGATTTTGTAGACATCAATGAGCAAACGGTTCCAAGAAACAATTGGATTAACAGAATAGAATAACAGAGTTGGAAGGAATCTTGGAGGTCTTCTAGTCCAACCTGCTGCTCAAACAGGAAACCCTGTACCCTTTCAGACAAATGGCTGTCCAATCTCTCCTTAAAATCCTCTAGTGGTGGGGCACTCACAACCTCTGGAGGCAAGTTGTTCTACCAACTAATTGTTCTAATTTCTCCTTAATTCCAGGTTGCTTCTCTCCTTGATTAGTTTCCATCCTTGCTTCATTGTCCTGCCTTCAGGTGCTTTGGAGAATAGGTTGACCCCCTCTTCTTTGTGGCTGCCTATATCAGGAGCACAGATCCTACAATACAAGGCAGCTGTGGAGTGGGGCATCCTGGCATAACATAACAATCATAGGTTTTGGCTGAACTCCCTCTGTCTGCGTTGCATTCTAGGTGTTGACCACTCTGTTGCTGAAGTCATATTTTCTGCAATCAAGTTTGGAGCGGTTTACCTTGAGTTTGTATCGATTGTTTGCCCATGTATTATTGTGGTTGAAGCTGAAGTAGTCATTGTCAGGTAGGACATTGTAGCAGACAATTTTGTGTACTGTGCTTAGGTTGGACCATAGGCAGCGCAGTTCCAGATTGTCCAAGCCTAAAATTTTGAGCCTGGTGGCCTAAGGGAATCTATTATGAACAGAGGAGTGGAGGACTCTTCTTGTGAAATACCTCTGGACCCATTCAATTGTATTAATATCTGATATACAGTGTGGATTCGAGCTGTATTCGAGGAGTGGTCTGGCAAAGGTTTTGTATGCCCTGGTTAGCAGTAAAATGTTACTGCAGAAGAAGCTTTACAAAATTAGGTTAACAACTCTTAATGCCTTTTTTGGCAATGCTGTTACAGTGAGCTCTGCGGCTTAGATCATTTGAGATAAGTACTCCAAGGTCCTTGACAGAGTAAGGGTCATCTATCCTGAAAGCTCAGACTGGCACACAGGCTGTAAGGACAAATGATATCCATCTTGATGCCGTATTTCCCAAGATATATGGAGAAGTGGAGAAAGAGGGTTGAAGGGTTCTCTGCTGTCCATACCTAGCCAAAGCAGATCGGTTACATACAGGAGTGGGTTCTGGATGGCTTTACTCACTTGTGTACCCATTATGCACACATGCACAGTTCAATTAAAATTGTTCTGCACATGCACAGAACTCAAAAACAAGATAGTGGCGGCGACGGCGGCAACCGGGGAACTGGTTAAGGGGCGTGGCATGCCTGGGTCGCTGCCAGTTCCAGCGACCCAGCCCGCCATACCATTATTGGTTCGGCCGAACTGGGCCGAACTGGTAGGAACCCACCTCTGGTTACATAGCATGATGGCCCAGAACAGTCTCTCCTCTGAGCTCAACTCAACTCTGCCCCATGTCTGCGTAATAGAGAAATAGTTTTCACTGTTTCCTTCCAAGTCATTTTATCCCAGTGCAATCCTGGAACTTCTCAAATACATCTAATCAAACCATAGACAGACCCAACAGTTTTCATCTTCTCAGCCAAAGGAACCAGGTTCTGCCATGTGCAGAGATATCACTGGGGGTGTCCTGTTTCACATCGTCCCAGTTTGTGAGCCAGAACCAAATCAAATCTTTATTGTCAATGCGCAACATGTGTACAATGAAATTGAATGAGCCTCCCTTGGTGCAGCCCCCCACAAAACACAGAGTACATCTCAATAACTCAATGAACAAAACAAATAGAATCCCTAAACCCAAATAAGTAATAACTAGCACACATTCCTATATACATATATGTGTGTGACATTATATTACACCGGTAGAAGCGTGTTGCACGTTGCTCTGGCTGTGCAAGTCATATTATCATATTAAACCTAATTGTGGTGTTGTGTTGCGTTCAGATACAGAGGTAGGATTCACTTGCCTTCTCTACCGTCCCTACTGTGTACTATGCGCATGCTTGCTTGGCTCGCTCATTACGTTGGGGAGGGTGGGTGGAGCCTCCCGCGGCCACCACTACCTGTTCGCCTGAACTGGAGAGAACTGGCTGACTACCACCGCTGGTTCAGAAATCTGACAGCCCACGGATAAAAGCTACAGTATTTTTCGAAGTATAAGATGCACCCTTTTCCCTCAAAAAAGAGGGTGAAAATCTGGGTGTGTCTTATACACTGAATACAACATTTTTGGCCTACTGAAACCCTGCCCCCTTTGCAAAAATGGATGTGCAGAGGATTTGGGAGGCTTGCAAAGTGCTCCTGAGGGCTGGGGAGGGCAAACAAGAGCAAAAAACAGGCCATTTTTGTCCCCCCAGCCCCCTGGAGCGTCTTATACTCTGGTGCGTATTATAGTCTGAAAAATACGGTATTTTTCAGCCTATTTGTTCATCTGGCTATGCTTCTATATCTCCTGCCCGATAGTAGGAGAGTAAAGAAGTGCTGACCAGGCTGTGAATCGTTCCTGAGGATTTTTCTTCACTCTGCTAAGGCAGCAGGTCCTGGCGTAAGTAAGTAAGTAAGTAAGTAAGTAAATCTGGCGATTTCATCCAGTGGGGTAAGGAGGCAGCTGCCCATGATTTTTTGTGCAGTGCGCATCCCCCAACCAGGACTATATGCTGCAGATATGGTTCCTAATTCAGAAGTCAGTTGTATCAGCATCGAACAGCCAAAAACTTTATATATATATATATATATATATATATATATGTATGTATGTATGTATGTATGTATATGTATATGTATATGTATATGTATATGTATATGTTATGTATATGTATATGTATATGTATATGTATATGTATATATATATTTGTGTTGTATTTGTGCTGATAAATAAATAAAGGGAGACTAGTATAGATCTATTTCAACTTATTTAGGTCTCATCAGCTAGCCATACCCTTTCTGGGAATCGAACCAGGGCCTAATGAGACCGAAATAGGTTGAAATAGATCTATACTAGTCTCACTTTATTTATTTATCAGCACAAATACAACACAAATATAAAAAGGCAACATTAAAAATAAAAATATGTTTTTCTGCCTGGATGGTCCTATGTAATGAGCCGAAGGACAGAAAGGGGGAGTAGTGAGCTCCCTCCCATATTTGGGCATACCAGGGGTTGTAACACAAATACATACATACATACATACATACATACATACATACATACATACATACATACATACATACATAATCTATTTCTATATATATATCTATATAATATATATCTATATCTATATCTATATCTATATCTATATCTATATCTATATCTATATCTATATCTATATCTATCTATCTATCTATCTATCTATCTATCTATCTATCTATCTATCTATCTCTCTATCTCTCTCTCTATCTATCTATCTATCTATCTATCTATCATCTATCTATCTATCATCTGTCTATCTATCTATCTATCTATCTATCTATCTATCTATCTATCTATCTATATATATATATATATATATATATATATTTGTTTTCGTAGATTTTCACGGGTGTAGGTATGCTGGTTTTGTTGTATTCGGGTCTTTTCCCATGTAAGGTTGAGATTGTCTTTGCAACGTTTCGGCAGGATCACACCTGCCATCTTCAAGCTGTGGGCTTAAAATGGGAACGGAGCTGCCGTCTTTCTGATTACAGAAAGACGGCAGCTCCGTTCCCATTTTAAGCCCACAGCTTGAAGATGGCAGGTGTGATCCTGCCGAAACGTTGCAAAGACAATCTCAACCTTACACGGGAAAAGACCCGAATACAACAAAACCAGCATATATATATATATGTGTGTGTGTGTGTGTGTGTGTGTGTGTGTTTTATTTATTTATCAGCACAAATACAACACACACACACACACACACATATATTAGAGAGCGATCACAACTTCACTTCAGGATTCGTGCTTGTTGCTATGAAGTATCTTGTCTCAAAGGAGATTAAATGCTGTGTGTTAGGAATCCTTGTATATACAGCTGGGCCAGTGGTTAACCCTGTTTAGTGCTTTCTCAACCATGCTGAATAACATGTTGTAATATAGGCTGAGGGTTACGGTAAGCACGGAACCAGAATGGGAATATTGCTCTAACATTACAGGGAAAGATTCATTTCATTTATAAGCTTCCCTGGTTTTAAAGAGTATATAAATACCACACGATCATTCCTTGGATTATAGGCAGTCTGCAATTTGCATAGTTACAGTAGAAATATGATGCAGTTACAATATATGTGTTTGTGTGTGTGTGTGTGTGTGTGTGTGTGTGTGTGTGTGTGTGTGTATATGTGTGTGTGTGTGTTTGTGTGTGTGTGTGTGTGTGTGTGTATACATATACATACATACACACACATATATTGTAACTGAATCATATTTCTACTGTAACTCTCTCTATATAACTATAAATAATATAAATATCTCTCTCTCTCTCTCTCTCTCTCTCTCTCTCAATAAATACATAAATAAATAAATAAATAAATAAATAAATAAATAAATAAATAAATAAATAAATAAATAAAATTTGTTTCCGTAGATTTTCACGGATGTAGGTATGCTGGTCTTGTTGTATTCGAGTCTTTTCCCGTGTAAGATTGACATTGTCTTAGCAATGTTTCAGCGAGGTCTCAAAGCCAAAAACACCAGCCTGAGGATGGTGAGTGAGACCTCGCTGAAATGTTGCCAAGACAATATCAATCTTACACAGGAAAAGTCCCAAATACAACAAGACCAGCACACACACACACACACACACACACACACACACACACACACAGATACATACATACACATATACATATACATATGTTGCATTTGTGCTGATAAATAAATAAAGGGAGACTTTTGTGTGTGTGTGTGTGTGTGTGTGTGTGTGTGTGTGTGTGTGTGTGTTTTCCAGCATAACTCTGGAATGCCTTGAGCAATTTCAACCAAACTTGGTAAACAGACGACTTACTCTCTGGAAACAAATACTGTGGGGGTAAGACACCCCTAACATTCCTCAGGGTGTGTGTTCTGTTAAGATACATCCTGATGTGCCTTAAAATGGCTTCTTTTGTACTGCCATAAAATGGTTTCTACTGTACATTGCAGTGGCGTTGCCATGGTAACAATTTCACAGTACTCCACAAGGGGGCTCCCTCTGGTAAGGGGGAGAATCCAACATTTGAAATTACATTTGGTCCAGACATTTCCCCCCTATAAATACTCGGGCAATGCCAGGTTATCAACTAGTTGAGAATATATTTGACAAGGAAGAAAAAACAATGGGAAAAAGTATGATATTTTCATGCAGGTTACATTTAAATTGGACTTGAACTGATTATGCCGTAGAGATGTGTCCTGGCAAACATCTGCTTCTTCAGAGCGTTTGATGATCTTTTGGTTCATATGCAAATGGACATACATTAATTCCTCAATATTCATAATTTTATATAAACAGAACCGAAAGCATGTGTAAATTTGTCATACTTGGGATAATGTGCATTCAATATGATATCACAATCATACAGTGTTAAAGCAGCTTGCCTAGAGGAGAAAAAATAATGATATTTCCTTCTATATGGAGGCTGGCATTAAATTGATGAGGTTTTCCCCTATTAGCTTGGTTCCCCCCTCCCCTTGTTGGTTTGCTTTCTTTGGAAAAAAATATTTTGAGATTAAAATTACAGCATGGAATGAAAAAGAGGTAACCATTTGACCTAGCCTTCTTTGTCTCCCTGTGTATCATGAAGGTAGAATTATCAAATCTTCTTTGACATATTAAAGGTTTAAGGGAGGCCACTCTAATTATGGAAGTTTGCTGAAAAATGAGTTTAGTTAAAATATCTGAATAAAGCAGTTTATTTAATATGTGCATAAAACATGCTAATATTTTGACTAATATCAAGAAATGGTCACACCCAGCAGTAGAAGATTCTATTTGGATTTTTTAAAAAGATTTTTTCTTTTTTTGTAGCATATTACCGTGTTTCCCCGAAAATGAGACAGGGTCTTATTTTCTTTTGACCCCTGAAATAAGCGCTTGGCCTTATTTTTGGGGAGGTCTTATTATTTTTGAGATACAGGAGGCGGTGAGCGTGGTCACCTCATGGCTGCTGCTATGTTGCAATATTTACAAAGAGGGCTTATTTTCAGGGAGGGCTTATTTTAGCACATGCACTCAAAAGTCCGATAGGGCTTATTATCGGGGGGTCTTATTTTCAGGGAAACAGGGTATATATGTGCATGTATCCTGTCTCATATTCTCAAAGTTTCCAAGGAAAAGTGGAGTGGTGTGTGTGCAGATTCCTGATATTTAGCTGAATGCAATTGCTAAAATTGCCCTACAGGGCCCTCCAAGAAAGTTTGAGAACTTTTCTGGATGACTATTTTATGAAGCCATCCTTTCAGTATTTCTCAAATTTTGTTTTCACTCTCCCAGAGGCTCGAGGAAAGCCTTCAGAGCCTGGGGAGGGCAAAAAACGGCCCTACAAGAAGTACCGGAAGTTTGGAAATGAGTCCATTTCCAGCCTCCGGAGGGCCTCCGGAACTGTATTTGCCCTTCTGGAGGCTCAAGGAAAGCTTCGGGAGTCTGGGAGGGCGAAAAACGGGCCTACAAGAATTATCAGAAGTCTGGGAACTGGTCCGTTTGTGGCCTCCAGAGCTCAGGGGAGCCCCTGCAGCCATGGTGAAGGAAGCCGACGAGGCCACAATCCCATGGCCAGGCCCACCCAGGACTGCACAGAGAACCGGTTGCTAAACATTTTCAATCCCACCCCTGCTTAGAACCATAGAAACATAAAGCCAAAAGGGGCCTTGCAGGTCTGCTAGTTCAGCCCCCTGTCCAAAGCAGGAGTCCTTATACCAGGGGTGTCCAAACTTGGGAACTTTAAGACTTGTGGACTTCAACTCCCAGAATTCCCTAGCCAGCCATGCTGGCTGGGGAATTCTGGGAGTTGAAGTCCACAAGTCTTAAAGTTCCCAAGTTTGGACACTCCTGCCTTATACCATCCTGACAAATGGTTGTGCAATTTCTTCTTAAAAACTTCCAGTGTTGGAGCATTCACAACTTCTGGAGGCAACCTGTTCCACTGATTGATTGTTCTCACTGTCAGGAAATTTCTCCTTAGTTCCAGGTTGGGTCTTTCTTTAACAAGCTTCCACCCATTGTTTCTTGCCCTGCCCTCAGGTGCTATGGAGAATAAATCAACCCCCTCTTCTTCCAAGTAATGGAAGTCAGCTATCATGTTACCCACTAATCTATCTCTTTGTTAGGGTAAACATACCTAAGTCCTGTAGCCATTCACCCTATGAGTTAGCTTCCAAACCCCTAAACATCTTTGTTGCTCTTCTCAGAACTCTTTATAGGGTCTCAACATCTTTTTTGTAGGGTTGTGACCAGAACTGGATGCAGTATTCCAAGTGTGGGCTTACCAAGGCATTATAAAGTGGCACTATCACTTCCCATGATCTTGATGCTATCCCTGTGTTGATGCACGCTAGGATTTCACTGGCTTTTTTGGCAATTGCAGCACACTGCTGAGTCATACTTAAGTGATGATTCACTGGGACACCAAGATCCCTCTAAGTCAGTGATGGCTAACTTTTTTCCATTTGCGTGTCGAAAGTGGGGGGAGTGCAGGGGTGTCGTGCGCGGGCATGCCCACGCCCATAATTCCATGTGCGCGACCACCCCATGCATGCATGTGTGACCCCCATGCATGTGGACCCAACCCCCCCTTCCCCCCTCTTTTGGTGCACGATGGACCCATTTTTCATCCTCTCCGGGCTCCAGAGGCTTTCTAGGAGCTGGCGGAGGGCAAAAATGCCCCCCTGTCCCTCCAGAGGCCCTCTGGAGGCTTCCCTGAAGCCTCTGGAGGGTGAAAAACAGCCCTAGAGACAACCCGGAAATTAAGGAACGGACTTCCGGTTTGCCCATAGTGCCATTTTTTGCCCTTTGGAGGCTTCAGGGAAGTCTCCTGAAGCCTCCAGAGGGCGAAAAATGGCCCTACAGCAACCCAGAACTTCAGGAATTGACTTCCAGTTGCCCATGGGGCTGTTTTTTGCCTTCCGGAGGCTTCAGAAGGTTTTTCTGAAGCCTCCGGAGGGAGAAAAACAGCCCAATGCGCAAACCGGAAGTCCGTTCCCAAACTTCCAATGTGCGCATTGGGTTGTTTTTCGCCCTCTGGAGGCTTCAGGAAAGCCTTCCGAGGGTGAAAAATGGCTGAAAATGAAGGCCGAAGTCAGCTGGCCAGCACGCACATACATGCTGGAGCTGACAGGGCAATGTCTCACGTGCCCTAGCAAATGACTCCACGTGCCACCTGTGGCACACATACCATAGGTTCACCATCACGGCTCTAAGTCCTCTAGGACACATGAGATCCAATAGTGATTGCCTTCTCCTCAATACAGATTTAGCAATGGGGCCAGGATAGGACAATTCAGTTGTAGATATAGTAGCTCATACCGGATTCCATGATTTCAAGATACTCATACAGGATTCCATGATTTCAAGATACTTACCTCGATAGTTTCCAAAGAGCCAAATTTATAAGACAAAAAGATATTTCTGTGATTGGCAGATTCTTCCTCCTCCTCCTCCTCCCCTTCTTCCTTCTTCCTTCTTCCTTCTCCTTCTCCTTCTCCTTCTCCTTCTCCTTCTCCTTCTCCTTCTCCTTCTCCTTCTCCTTCTCCTTCTCCTTCTCCTTCTCCTTCTCCTTCTCCTTCTCCTTCTCCTTCTCCTTCTCCTTCTCCTTCTCCTCCTCCTCCTCCTCCTCCTCCTCCTCCTCCTCCTCCTCCTCCTCCTCCTCCGGAAACAGGCTGCCATTCCTGTGGAAATAAGACAGTTTTATGAATTCCAAATAGCAAAAAGGGTATCTAAAAACTAATTGTTTTTCCCTTCCAAATCTTGGAAATAGAATGAGCTAGATATTTGTAAATTCCATAGATCTTAGGAAATGGGACCATAAAATACAAGAACACCAGGATTCTAACTGAGATGAGTGCCCCTCTCACTTATCCATATGCTTCAACCATTTTCCCAGTAAAATATTTTCTATAATATTAGAAATGAACTGAACAGATTGGAAAAAAAAACCATGTTCTATGGTAAATGAGGCGAGCATGAGCAAGATTTATCCATATGATCCACTGAGCATCCAAAGATAATGGAAGTCAGGTTATGCCTGGTTGGTTAATTTGTTTTTAGAACCAAATAGATTTTCTGAGAATACAACTTAGTTGGATAATTAGAATACAAATGAGAATACAACATGGTTGGGTAATGAAACATCTGCAAGCAAACAACCGAGCTCAGAGACCACCAAGGACTCCACAATGCAACATTATGTGATGAAACATTAACTTTAACATGCTTTATGCTTGGTATATTTGTGTTATATTTCTTACAGCGATAGGGAGGAAGCCACCTTGGCGAATTGAGTCGTGGAAATATGGACTGCAATATGGACTCAACTCCACAGGAAACAAAGATATTGTGGCAAACAAAGCAATCTTGTATCAAATGATATGACATCATGCCTAATGAAGAAAAAGACTATTAATGGCTAATAATGCCTCCATTTGGATTTTAGAGCAATTTCATTTCTATGACTTCCTGGTATCTTATTAAAAACATCTGCTGACAACTAAAGCTTTAATTTTGAAGGCACTTATTATAATGTAGCTCAACAATACACCAGGAGTGGACAAAAGGTAGTCCCAGAACCGTTGAGTAATTTGCAGAACTACCCATGGATGTTTGCTTCTTAAGTTTCAAACAAGAAGAACAACAAAAGTAGCTGTTAACAATGAACACTTGGGGAGCAATTAATGATGGATATTTTGTGAAGAACAAGGGAAATAAAGTCTTGTACTAATTACATGGTCTGAAGTGAGAATGTGTTCATAAATCCATTGACCTAGAAACCATTGAACCTCAGAATGGGACAACTCGTCATGGCCGAGTCACTGCAGCCAGCTTGCCATTGTCAAGTCACCATAGGACAACTCAAGATGGCCAATTGGCCATGGGGACAACTCACTGTGGGCAGCTGGAGGGAAAGCCGGGTGGGTGGGTGGGTGGGCAAGTGAGTAGGTGGGCAGAGCACAGAGCAGTGGTGGTGGCCAGGGGGCTTTCCACTGGAGGGCGAGCTGGGTGGATGGGTGACAGAAGGGGGGGAACGCAGAACAATGGTGGTGGCCCAGGCCTTCCAATTTCCCATTGGCCCTCTTGTTCTGATCTAGGCTTCCCCAACAGCACGAAGCTGAGTTCTCCTCCTGATAAACCCCTTTTATTTAATTTACAATGAATTCTTCTCCAGCAAAGTCTTTCCTCTCCCACAGTCTTTCAAGATAGTTCATAATTACTGACCTTTATCAGGCTTGGAGAGTGGCCAGGCTGATATCTTTCAGATGCCACAACACTTGGCAAGAATGCAGGAATGAACTAATTGTCTCCTGCAAACACCCCTCCCATTTCGCTCCTCTTTTATTCCTTATGGGAAGAGCCATTCACTGTCCACCTGTGGCCTTACTCACAAGTCAAGCCCTGTTTTTTAGCTGTTCCCTTCATCTGGCAACTCTGCGCATGTGCATATTGGGAACCGGCTCCAGATGTTCATCTACCTCACTGATGTCTGACTCCAAAGGCAACTGATAACTGTCATACAGCCCTGGCCCCATCTCTGCTTCCGACACAGAGCCCTCATCAGAGCCTTCCCCAGACTCCAGGACTGGCCCATGTTCCTCCCCAACCTCCTCACTGTCCGAATCTGCTTCCAGCTCTGCTGGTGGGCCACAACACCTCTAGATTCAGATAGCATGAATTCTGGGAACTGTCATTTAATACCCTCTGGAGGGTCATACTTTGGAAAGTTATGCATCTCACATGGAAATAAAAAAGTAACTTTGATTTTTGCCCAGCATCATGAATGTCATTAATGCAATCACACTCACAAGTATGCCCTAGAGATAATGCACCTGGGCCCTATTGGCTCAAGTGATACATATATTCTTCCATTTGTTAATTATTTCAGAGCACAAATGGCAGTCGGTGCTGGCTTTAAATTTCATCAAAATGGATACCAATGTGGCAGATATATGGATTTTAAGCGAAAACAATTTAATCTGCATCTAGACTCATTTAGTATATATAATGCGTAAATTTAAACCAACCACCAGTGTTTAAGGAGAGGAAACAGGTTCTCGTTCTTAATTATCTATTTTTTTCAAAGCTGGTCTAAGGATGTCCTAAAATTCAGTACAACCTCCAATATTCTCTGTTGTCTGTTTTTTTAAAGCTTGTTTTTGTTTGTCTGGGGCCAAATCTAGTTCAGTAACATGATCAACGATATTTTGAAATGTACACAATCTGAAAGAACTTTAATAGT
The DNA here is from genome assembly GCF_964273705.1 of Natrix helvetica. Taxonomy (NCBI): domain Eukaryota; kingdom Metazoa; phylum Chordata; class Lepidosauria; order Squamata; family Natricidae; genus Natrix; species Natrix helvetica. The sequence goes on along the minus strand of NC_138558.1, from coordinate 64,576,446 downwards.
TGCAATGCCGCTTATAAGTGATACTGGGACAAATGAATATTTCTGCACAATATTCGCTACAGTTATTATGAAACGGAACACCTTCATATATAAGAAATGGGCAGAAATAATGAAAAAGGGCAGCCAAAATATTAAACTGCAAAGAGCGAAGCATTATTCACCTAAATCTTTTTCAAGATCTTCACAATTTTTAGTACCCACCTTGCAGATTTCACTAGAACATTCTGATCTCCATATCATTTTTATGTAAGAAAAATGTGGTTCTTAAATTGATATCTGCTTTGAAAAACTCACATTTTTCTAATCTGTGTGTCAGTTAAAGAATCTGCTTAATAGAATTTTCTTCTCCGAAACGTTTTTTTTTCCTCCACTAGGCTATGGGTAGATGTGCCAGACAGAAAGATATCAAGTTGAGGAGGTATCACAACGTAGGTTTCACACAAAAATCTGTCCATGGAAACTTGTGACCTCAAAGACCCATCCATGGCCAGAAGAGTGATTGGTGCTTGCTTTCTTGGTAAGTAGCAAGTGGAAGGATTCACAAATCAAAAGCCTGTGGTAAGTGCCACTTGGGCAGAGGTCCTGGTCAGCATTGCTTCCAAAGCTGAAGAATGCATTTCAAAGAAGACAGCAATCTCGTATGAAGCCAGCTTCATTTCCAACCAATTTCCATGCTACAGACAAGGAGCTTAAGGCTGCCATTTGGAAAAGTCCCTAGTCTTACTTTCCTGGTTTTTTTTTATACGGATAGGTTCAAAATATCTTCCAAGAAAATGTTTGAATTTATATTCTTACCTTAATCTCTCTTCTGCCCTCCTTACTGTATTTGAGAAAAAGTAACACCTCCAATAATGCTCCACAAATTTAATCTTTATAACAATCCTGTTATTTTTCACCCTCCTGTAGATGGAGAAATTGAGAGGCTGTATTTCGTTTAACAGGCATCTAGTGAATTCATGACCAAACAAGATTCCAAATAGACTTGCTATTCAGAAGTGAGTTTATTTTTTATTTATTTATTATAATAAACACATTTCTTACCAGTTTCTTAGCCAGGGCACCCTGCTAGTTCTCCAGCCATTAGCATTCTAATTGTAGATCTGTGTTTTCTGTCTGGTAAGTAGCAGAATAAATGATATGCTTTGTAAATATGAGCACAGATGGATTTTTCTACACAGATTTAAAGGCATGAAAACTGGGTTTGAGATTAGGTTCACAACAAGCTTCTTGGCATTAAGAAGATGAGTAGTAAGACCGAAATTTTCATAAAGCAATCTCATATATCCTCAGCCTGAGGGTGAAGGATGGCATAGACTCGTGATGGTAAACCTATGGCAAGCATGCTACAGGTGGCATTCAGTGCCCTCTGTGCATGCGAGCCGTCACTTTAGTTCAGCTCCACTGCACATGCGCACGCGCCTCCCATCAGCCAGCTGGTTATCGGGTCTCTGCCACGTATGTGTGTGTGGGATATGGGGGGCATGGGGTAGGGTGCATGAGGGGCGATGCACACCCATGCACATGGGATGGAGCACTTGGAGGCCCCACACACACGTGCATTGCATTTTGGGGGTTCGGGCGCTCATATATACTTTGGGCACTCAGTCCGGAAGAGGTTAGCCATCACTGGCATAGACACAAACAATACAATTAACATTAGAGGTTAACGAGGCCTCCAAATCTTTCAATTAATATAATTAATGTAGAATTATCAGGTTTATCAAGGAATGCCAAACATGTCATCTACAAATTGATTACTTTCCTAATGCTGAGGCTAAAGATTCAAACACAAATGAAAGGGAGGAAAAGACAATCCAGCAGGATATGCAGCAAACCTCAGGGACAGCAAAAGGATGACACGTGTGACATCATGACATAAATCCTGCGGTTAGATCCCAATCATTTCGACAATAAATATACTGCGGATTCAGTGAATAGGGTTTGGATCAAGTCCCATTTGCTCTTTCTTGTCTTTTTGGAAAAGAATAAAATTGTACTCCTTTAAAACATTTCTGAAGAGGAGACGACTTCTGGTATCCGAAGGCGACGGACGCATGCGTCCGCTGTTTGCTTTTTCGGTGGGCTCCCCTTAAGTCAAGGGGGAGCACAGGGTGCCTTGGAGGGCCGCCCTGCCATAGGGGCAGCTTGCTGGGACCCCCTGGAACGGCGGCCACCGCAGGGGGGTCTCCAGCTTTGCCCCAGGAGCCAGAAAGCGTGGGGGGTGCACAGAATGCCACCGCGTGCCTTTGCCGAACGGAGCCTGGAAGGAAAAGATCAATTTGAAAGATACAGCTGAAGTGCGGTGAGGTGGGAAGTCTCCCCAAGTCTTTTACTGTTTTATTTAACTGATGAACTGCAGTTTTCTTAGAACTTTGTTTCAACCCTTGGAAGAGTTAAGATTGGAGGGGGGGGATTTCCACCCCCCTCAGAAAAGCGGCACTTGCAAAATCTCTCCCTCTCACAGGAGAGAGAGAGAGTTAAAAATTTACTTTCGCTTTCCTTAAGCAATGGAAAAATAATTTTTGACCACAATTGCGAGAGAAAGGGTGGTTGAACTGACTCTTGTCTAAACTATGTATGGGAACTTTAGACTTGTTGCTTCCTGACCACCTGTAAAGGCTGAGCCAAGATGGCCAACTTCCTCCTCCTTCTTCATCTTTATGAATGAGATTCCTTCCTTGTAAGATTTTATGGCTCTGAACTAGTTTCCACCCCAGAGATCTCCAGGAGCCTCTCTAAATACGCTTTTCCCTTGGATTTGGAATATTTTGACTTATCTAACTGATTTGGTGTTGCACTAGAAGATTTATTCTCCTTTGGATTTGCCTGCCTTGTGATCTCTACTGGCTGTGCTCCTCCACAGACGCCATTTCTTTGTACAGACTCATAACTATCTCTGAGCTGCATGATGGGTCCTAAAAAATTACCGCCTGGCAAGACTTCTTCGGCCCCGACATCTTCTACGCCTAGTCTGATTACTCATCAGTCACAATTGGGGTCTTTTTTACAACCTAAAGCCCCTGAAGAGAGTTCAAAGGACTTATCTATTCACCAGATGCTTCAATCTCTCTTAAAGGGACAGGATGAACTGAAAAAACAACTGACAGACCTAAATGATCAGCTCAGAGAAACGCAACAACAAGCCACATGAAATGGGCAGAGAATAGGTGTACTGGAGGAGGGGGCGGACAATGTTCCAAGGGAAGTTCATGTTAAATTTCTCAGAAAGACCACAAGAGATGAGGTTCTATGAGCTAAAAGGGGGGGACCACTAAAATACAAAGATAAAGAAATAACCATTCTTAAACAGATTCCAAAGAAAGTAAGAGATAAGAGGAAGAAATATTCCTCTTTAGCAAAAAATTATATAATAAAGGGGTCTGGTTTAGGTGGTTATTACCAGAAGGCATGTTGATTTTCTGGGAGGGCAGCAGAATTAGAATTAACACAGTCGCGGAGGCGGAGGCTTTCACTAAAAAACATAATGCTCTCCTAGAGGAATGAGGGGATGTTACACAAGAGATGAAGGAGGGAGGGGCTGAGGCTCTGCCAGTAGATGGGGGGGGTGCAACAACCAGAAGACTCAAGTCACAAAAGTGATTTGAAACATTATTGCAATTGTTGTTATAATGTATCTTTACGGAAGTGATACAAAAATGATTGAAATATATTGATGACTTAGTGTTAAACTCAAAACTGCTAATATCTATTCAAATGTTGATGTTTCTCTATTTTTCTCTTTACTGTAAAAGTTGCAAGATTTGGGGGGACTGCTTTCTCCTGCACGATGTAGCTGTCAAAATTTTCTATACCCTTTTTAACCCTTTTTCCCTGAAAAAATTTGTAAAAACCAATAAAACTTGTCAATTAAAAACAAAAACATTTCTGAAGAGAAAATAATTAGAGAATACATCATAGACACTGCCAATAGATTTTATCAAATGCCTTCTCTGTATCCGGTGAAATGATATTAACAAGATTTACCTTAAATGTTATTTAAGCTGCAAAATGTATTAATAATCTCACATTATTCACCTGCTTACCTATGGTGAATAAATCCTGCATGATCATGGAATTAGTGAATTTATTACTACTTCTGGAATAGGTTAGCAAGAGTCCCAGATATTATTTTAACATTGACTTTCATTAGTGAAATAAGTATAATGAGCACAGCATGTGTAAACTTTTATGTGATTTAGAAATGACCACAATAGAAGCTTAGAGAAATTGGTAGAATACCTGACCCAAACACGTTCTGATAAAAGTTGAGGAATAACAATATACTTAAAATTCTTTTACCATCATGTAAAGCATCACCTGACCATATTATGTTTCCTCATATTATACCTATCAGCAAAAATGATTAGGGACCTGGAGACTAAAGCATATGAAGAACGGTTGCAAATTTGGGTATGGCCAGTCTAGAAAAAAGCTGGACTAGGGGTGACATGATAGCAGCATTCCAGTATTTGAGAGGCTGCCACAAAAAAGAGGGGGGGGGGGGGTTCAACATATTTTCCAAAGCACCAAAAGAGAAGACAAGAAACAATGGATGGAAACGGATATTATGTTTAACTTTTTTCATCTCGATGGGGTTAAAAGAAAAAGTTAGCAAGAAAGCCAGTAAATTTGTTGATCTCAATGAAATAATTTTACATTGTATTTTAATTACTTATTTATTTGCTAAATTTATATCCGGCCTCCCCTCAGACTTCCACAGGTAGCCGTCCTCCATTTTTTCTTCCCATCAGTTATGATGAGGTAAATGAGTTGAGAGATAATGAGTGGTCCAAAAATCACTCCGGGAGCTTCCAAGGTGAAGAGTAAATTTGAGTCTCAGTCTACCAATCCTAAATCAGCAATCCACAGCTCTGGAGCCACATGTGGCTCTCTCATCCCTCTGCTGTGGCTCCCTATCGCTGGTCAGCTCCACAATTGACTGGGCTTTCGGTTAGGACAGAGGAAAAAGGATGCCACACTAGGAAGAGACTCTATGGTGGGGGAATCGGACTTCCAGTCAGCTCCAAAATTGAGGCCTTCCGTTTAGGACCTTTGTGGCTCTTTGAGTGTTTAAGGTTGCCGACCCCTGTCCTAAACCAACACCTTAACAACTTTGATTTCCACTAAAAGGACTGGTCATGAGGGGTTTTTTTTAAAAAAAGGACAGCCTTGGTCTGATAAATATCTTCTTGAGCTCAGAAGTAAGAAGATCTACCCTTATTTAGTATTTGTGTAAGGATCTTTTTATTCCTTACATATTCAAAGTAAACAAGATCAGATAAACCTCCTTGTCCTTTCCAATAGGTTTCTTTTAAGAAACTGGTTTTTTTCCAGGCAAGTCAAAAGGAAGACAGAAGGCTGTTTATTCTTCCCTGAAGGCTCTAGGTACGGGAACTGGATACAAGTTTCCTAAACCAAAACAAAAGACGTAGGATTGGAAGAACAGGATGGTCCCCTTCTGTTTATCATTAGTAGCACTTGTCAACAACACCTTGGGGTTGATGCTATCACGGAAGAGAAGGTGATAGGTTCAAAGAAATGGCACCGTCTTACCTTCCCCTAAGGATCAAAACAAAAATAATGTCCATAGGAACTTTATTTAACATGCGTTCTTTGACCTACATGGAGAGAAGTAAGCAGTGGGGTACCACAAGGTTCTGTCTTAGGGCCAGTACGCTTCAATATCTTCATAAACAACTTAGATGAGGGAATAGAAGGGGAACCTATCAAATTTGCAGATGATACTAAGCTGGCAGGAATAGCTAACACCCTAGAAGACAGGCTCAAGATCCAGATGGATCTCCAAAGACTTGAAGACTGGGCCCTATCTAACAAAATGAAATTCAATGTAGAGAAAAGTAAAGTCTTACACTTAGGCAAGAAAATCCAAAAATGCCCATATACACTGGGTGAAACTAGACTTCTTAATAGCAGTAACTTTGAGAGGGATCTTGGAGTCTTAGTGGACAACCAGTTAAATACGACCCAATAGCATGCGACGGCAGCTAAAAAAGCCAATGCAATCCTAAATTGCATTAACAAATGGATACAATCAAGATCAAGTGAAGTACTAATACCACTCTATAAAGCCTTTGTAAGACCACACCTAAAATATTGCATCCAGTTTTGGTCACCATACTATAAAAAAGATGTTGAGACTCTAGAAAAAGTGCAAAGAAGAGCAACCAGGATGATTCAGGGACTAGAGACTAAAACATACTGTATGAAGAACGATTGCAGGAACTGGGCATGGCTAGTCTAGTGAAGAGAAGGATCAGGGGAGACAGGATAGCAGTGTTCCAATATTTGAGGGGCTGCCACAGAGAGGAGGGGGGTCAAGCTATTTTCCAAAGCACCTGAATGGCCAGACAAGGAATAATGGATGGAAATTGATCAAGGAGAGATTCAATCTGGAAATAAAGAGAAAATTTCTGACAGTGAGAACAATCAACCAATGGAACATAAGTTGCCTTATTGGATAAAATGTCTTGCTCGGCTTCTAATTTATTCAAAATCCACAGCAAGTAGAAAGTCTGTGCCTGATATCAGAAAATGTCCCGGTGTCATTCAAAACATGCTTTGTCGTGAAGTTGTTCTTTGTGTTCAATTCTACAGTTGCATCTCTGTAGATGGACAGACAGACATAATAATCACTTTCGCAGATCTAATATTATTCATGGGTGGAAAACACCAGGAAAGGTAGATTGGAAAAAGGAGGACTAGAAGATACCAAGCATTATGTTACATCAAGCCAAAGTCTTGCTTTTTCTCTGATTAATGTATATCGTGACTTTATTGATCACTCAGACATGACTGAGTAAATTCACTGGCCAAGCCCTTACCCCATTACGTAGAATGGCTCTAAAGATGGTTGATACGCCCTTTTCAAGCTGCTTTTAAATTCCAGATTACTGCAAGGAAACATGGTGTAGCTGAAATATAAAAGTTGAACATTTAATATCACCAAAGTCAGGAAATTAAAAAGGTGATGTTTTTCTGGGTGGATCCCTTCCCTCTATCTAATGAGTAAGCACAGCTAATATTTAAAAGCACATAAAATATAAAAATGGACCTAGCAGTTATTGAAAGAGGCATACAGCTGAATTTCCTGAATTGTGTGTTCATATATCCCCCAACATTTTGCAGTAATCTGATTTTTCAGAGCTCTGCCGTTGTTTTTCATGTCCATGATCACACAGTGTGTTCTTTTACTTTAAAGGCATAAAATATCCAGTGCTATCTGGTTTGATTGGACACAGGAATTAGACACATCAGGATTTCTTAAGATGCTTTTAAACTGCTTCTTGGGATAATTAAAAAAGCCATTCAGTGTGGATGTCACACCACAAAAATACTTATCTCCTTTGAACCTTTAAATCTTAGCCATGAACTGCAAATTATTTCTGCTACTTAACCAAATCAAGCAATATGAAAATCTGAGAGCCATTTTGATATTAGCAATAAACATTTTTATCACAAACGTGTTTTTTTAATTTCCTCCCCTTAGACATTAATGAAATCACCCAATATAGGGTTAAGCATTTTACGGTATATATTTGTTTTTTATGAGATCCCAGAGAATCATACAATTCAAATCATATCTTGAATGAAGTTGTTTGTAAAGCAAGCTACCAAGCAGCATAAACCAATTTTTTTATACAATACAGTGAAAATTGAAGACCTAGGTAGCATTAAATTGACTGGATTTAAACAAAAAACTTGATATAACGCATGATGTTTGATGAATCAATGAGTTCCAGATCCTGGCCAATAGATTTTGCCATGTTTCCTTCCTTAGAATATCATACATGGACTTGACAATAACTTGACCCATATGATCCTTTCATATTTAATGTAGTTTTTAGTTTTATTTGACTTCATTCACATATATTTAGTTAATGAAATCACATAAGAATAATCTATGTAGTGGCCTCATCATGTCAATCTTATAACTGTGGTGGGGCAGTGGTTAGAGGGCAATACTGCAGGCCACTTCTACTGACTGCTGGCTGCCAGCAGTTCGAATCTGACTGGTTCAAAGTTGACTCAGCCTTCATCTTTCTGAGGTTGGTAAAATAAGGAGCCAGATTGCTGGGGGCATCACGTTGACTCTGTAAACTGCTTAGAGAGAGCAGCATAAAGTATTATAAAGCGGTATATAAATCTGTTGCTATTGCCAAAACATACACATTTGTTATACTGATCAACTTAATATTATTTCTCTTATCTACATAGTTCTGAGGTGGGATAAGGTCAGTGGTGGGATTCTAAAATGTTAGCAACCAGTTCGGTGCCAAGTCCCTGGGTGGGCGTGGCCGACTTAGCTCCTGCAGCACAGGGAGGGGGTGTTTTCACCCTTTCCAGGCTCCAGAGCCTTTTTTTTTTTGAGCCTCCGGGAGGGCAAAAATGGCCTCCCCCAGGCCTCCGGAGGCCCTCCAGAAGCCGGAAATGGGCTCATTTTTGGACTTCCGGAAGGCCTTGTTTTTGCCCTCCCAGACCCTCCACACAGCCCTGAACTTACCTGCCATCCAAATCGGGCCGTGTGGAGACTCCTGGGAGGGGAGGGGAGGGGTGGGAGGGACAGGGCCAGTGGGTCTTTCCAACTACCGGTTTGCCTGAACCTGTGCGAACCGGCTGAATCCTACCTCTGGACAAGATACTAAAAGGACCTGGGAAGAAGTCCCACAGAAGTGGCTTTCATGCTAAGAAAGATTATGAAACAAAGGACTAATGTGACTTAGCAGACTGCAAAGCCCAACGTATCAAAAACTCTTTCTCAGTGGCACCAAGAACAAGCAAGCTTTGGGGGAAAAGCTACCGGTGTGATTTAGCTAAGCAAATAAGCAGCCAAAAATTATTTTTCGGCAAAAATTATTTTTCTTTCTGCTTACGAGGAAGGCCTGTTTTATCACACGCGAAAGTTACTAGTAAGCTACATCCACATGTGAATCAATTTACAAGAATCCTTTCTACTGTTCTTACAAATTTACTTTTATCTGCAAATTCCAAGAGAGCTATCATGCTGATTTCACACTTTACATTAAGCAGAAACAAGTGCAAAACAATAGATTTCAAAATACATTTTTCCATTAGTGACTATATCAGAGTAGGGAAAAAGCCTTTGCTGAAACCCATTGCAGTTTTTCTGCTTGCAGTGGAGATATCCTACAATTTTCCTATGGGGATAGGATAATCTGTTTTAAAGTGTGCTGAATATATGCCCAAATTTTGCCTGCTATATAGAGAGCCCAGTTAGGTAGCAGAATTTCGTCTACTTCGGCTGTTTTAAAAAACCTAAGCAGGTTAATACATGGAAGAGAGATCACCAGAAAAAAACAAAACAGAATTATAGACAGTGCTGGGAAAACACAAATTCAGAAGAAAGCAAACTTCTGTTTTCTCACCAAGAAAACTATATGAAAATGTCCAGGAAGTCACTAGAGGTCCAGTCTGTTTGGAAATTTCCTGTTTAGAGAAGAACTAGTAATTAGCTTTGTGCACTCATCTACATGTGAATGCCTTAAAATGTAATAGACAAAGTGATGCTAAACTTCATTCCAATCAAAACTTTATTATGGTCATAGACCAGCATAAGGAAAATAGGATGCAAACAATGAATAACTTTTTAAAAAAACGCTAAAACTTTAATAAAAGCAAAGGTCACATGAGGTTAAAAAGCATAAAATACATTTTATAAAACTAATGTATTAGTTAGAAAATTGAACGGTGTGTTAAATGTGATTGGCAGGCATTTGGCAAGCATAATTTTCAAGAACAACCTCCCCCTATGCCTGAAGAGGAAAGTTTGATCAATGTCAGAGGTAGTATTCAGTAGGTTTTGAACAGTTCTGGAGAACCAGTAGCGGAAACTTTGAGTAGTTCGGAGAACCGGTAAATACCACCTCTGGCTGGCCCCACCTCCATCTATTCTCTACCTCTTGAGTCCCAGCTGATTGGGAGGAAATTGAGATTTTGCAGTATCCTTCCCCTGCCATGCCCACCAAGCCACACCCACAGATGTGGTAGTAAAAAAAATTGAATCCCACCATTGTGTGTGTGTGTGTGTGTGTGTGTGAGAGAGAGAGAGAGAGAGAGAGAGAGAGAGAGAGAGAGAGAGAGAGAGAGAGAGAGAGAGAGAGAGAGAGAGAGAGGGAGAGAGAGAATACAAGTCTAAAACAAATCTAGAGGAAAATTAAAACCATTAAATGAATGCAGTGGAACATAAAAGTTAATATATATGGCTAACTATATCTATCACTATACAAAACACTCTTAGCTAACAAATTAAATGCTCATTAAAGCTGGCTTGAAGCATAGTTTCTGGATTGTAGTAGCAGGAGTAGTGTCTGCAAGCAGCATAGAGTTACGGAATTATGATCCTTTGCATCCGGGGTCTTTATATACACTTATATACACTTTTCAGCTTTTTGGCTAAGATCAAGTGTTCTTATCAGTTTAAACTTAACTTCAATTTCTTCTTGCTCCATAACTTTGGGCATCCATACACTACTGAAACTCTTTAGAGAAAAGTAAAGTTTTACACTTAGGCAAGAAAAACCAAAAGTACACATATAGATTGGGTGAAACCAGGCTTAATAGCAGTAAGTGTGAGAGGGATCTTGGAGTCTTAGTGGATAACCATTAAATAAATAACAGTGTGTGGCGGCAGCCAAAAAGCCAAACAATCCTACCCTGTATTAACAGAGGGATACAATCAAGATCAAGTGAGCTACTAATACCACTCTTTAAAGCCTTAGTAAGACCACACCTAGAGTGCTGCATCCAGTTTTGGTCACCACACAGATATTGAGATTCTAGAAAAAGCGCAGAGAAGAGCAACCAAGATGATTAGGGGACCAGAGGCTAAAACATACAAAGAACAGTTCCAGCAACTGGGCATGGCTAGTCTAATGAAGAGAAGGACCAGGGGTGACATGATAGTGGTCTTCCAATATTTGAAGGGCTGCCGCAGAGAGGAAGGGGGTCAAGCTATTTTCCAAGGCACCCAAAGGCCAGAGAAGGAATCATGGATGGAAACTGATCAAGGAGAGATTCGACCTGGAAATAAGGAGGAATGTTCTGACAGTGAGAACAATCAACCAGTGGAACAGAAGTTGCCTTCAAAAGTTGTGGGAGCTTCATCACTGGAAGCTTTCAAGAAGAGATTGGACTGCCATTTGTCAGAAATGGTGTGGGGTCGCCTGCTTGGATGGGGGGTTGGACTAGATGACCTACAAGGTCCCTTCCAATTCTGATAATATGTTGTGCCTATTTCTTTGCTTATAATTCAGCAAAACCGTGCATCATAAGGGAACAGTTTTGAAGCAAGGGACTTCCAGGGGGCTCACTCACAGAATCCCATGGGAAGGAAACGTGGGGAAATTGTGACCGCCTCAAGGCTGCCACATCGCTGCCCCTTCAGCAACACCACGGTGCCATTTGGTTGTAAGACGAGGATTACCTATACGCACCCTGCGTTGTGAGTATGTGGGAATATCTGTCCAATAGAGCAGAAATTCTGACCTCCTGATGGAGTTTATAGAAATCGGAAAAAGAAAGGGGAAGCATAACATCTAGAACAGGGGTGTCCAAACTTGGGAACTTTAAGACTTGTGGACTTCAACTCCCAGAATTCCCCAGCCAGCATAGCTGGGAGTTGAAGTTCACAAGTCTTAAAGTTCCCCATATATATATGTTTAGATCAATAATCAAAGCAGATTAATTAGGACTGCTCACAGAAAATCTCAGAAACAAAGTGCTAACTGGGATTCTCCATGTCCTGGGACAGGGGTCAGCAAACTGTGGCTCTGGAGCCGCATGTGGCTCTTTCAGCCCTCTGCTGCGGCTCCCTGTCGCCGGTCGGCTCCACAATTGATAAGGCTTTCAGTTAGGACAGGTAGAGGAAAAAAAGATGCCGCTCTAGGAGGAGACTCTATGGTGGGGGAACCAGACTTCTGGTTGGCTCCATAATTGAACCATGGGGCTTCCGGTTAGGACCTTGGTGGCTCTTTGAGTGTTTAAGATTGCCGACCCTTGTCCTGGGGAAATTATGGATTTATTTGTTTACTACAGGTAGTCCTCGACTTACAACAGTTCATTGAGTGACTGTTCCAAGTTACGACGGCACTGAAAAATGTGACTTATGACTGTTTTCCACACTTACGTGATCAAAATTCAGATTCTTGGCAAGTGGTCTATATTTAGGTTGGCTGCAGTGTCCTGGGGTTCATGTTTTGCGACCTCCTGACAAGCCAAGTCAATGGGGAATCCAGATTCCCTTAACAACCGTGTTCCTAACTTAACAAATGCAACAATTTGCTTAACAACGCTGGCAAAAAAAGTCGTAAAATGGGGCCAACTCGCTTAACAAACCTTTCACTTAGCAACATATATTTTGGGCTCAATCGTGGTCATTACTTGAGGACTCCCCTGCATATGGCAACTCAATCCAACAGGGTGCCAAGTGGCTGAGTGATGAATATGATTATTATAAATCCACTTCAGCCAATGGAGGGTACCTTAGCATATCCTGCTCCTTTGCTTGTTCATAATCATTCCCAGTTAAGTTAGTTGTTGGCTATCAGCCTACGTAGGAGATAAGAAAAATATGAATGCGTTCAGAAAGAATACCTAGAAAAAGGAAATCACAATTTTAAAAGGTCAGCTCTTAGTTTGGGGTAAATGTAATGTTTGTGTTGTATCAAACAAGTAGCTGTGTTTGTGTGAGTTTCTCCTTCCCCCAACTCTTCTAGTTATATTTAATTAATATTTTTCTTATATTCAAAATATTAAGGAATGGGAAGAAAATTCTAAGGGCACTGATCTTCCAGTCAAATGAATGAATGAATGAACGAACAATATTTATGTTAACTTACACTTTCGATTTAAATGGCCTACTTAATTTGGACATCAGATTGGTGTTAATTACCTTGCTCTTTGTGGCCTTAAGTGACCCTACTCACTTTACTTGTTAGTTGCGAAGTCAAGTTGTATCTGACCAGTCGCGATCCTATGGACAACCTTCCTCCAGGCCTTCCTGTCCTCTACCATCCTCTGGAGTCCATTTAAGCTCACGCCTACTGCTTCGGTGACTCCATCCAGCCACCTCATTCTCTGCTGTCCCTTCTTCTTTTGCCCTCCATCTTTCCCAGCATGAGGCTCTTCTCCAGCGAGTCCTTCCTTCTCATTAGATGGCCAAAGTATTTGAACTCACTTTATTACTCACTACTTAACTCACTAACTTAACTCACTACCCCTTACTACCCTACTCAGAGCTTCCCCTGTCAAGCTGAATGCATGGCATTACCCAAATATAGTGGTTGCAAAGCCAGATGACAAGCCCAACCAATTCCTCCCCCCCCACCCCGACACATCCTGGCAGCAGTAAATCGGTGCAATTCAAGGTGCTGGTTGTCACCTTTAAAACCTTTCACAGCTTGGGACCACGTGCTCTGATGGACCATCTCTTGCCGGTCACATCTACCCGACCCTCCAGAGTGGGGAGGCAGGGAATGTTGTGGGTCCCATGCCCTAGGGAGATACATCTGGTGGGAGTCAGAAGGAGGGCCTTCTTCGTGGTGGCTCCCTCTCTCTGGAACATCATTCCCCCAGAGATTAGAACGGCCCCCATTCTAGCACTCTTCTGGAAGGCGTTGAAGACCTGGTTCTGCCAGTGGGCATGGGGAGCCCAGAGTGGGATGGAGCCCATTAAATGGCTGGTGTGATCTGCTGTTACCAGGGCGGGGTGAGTGGGAGGTGGAGGGTGATTTTGTTATATTGTACTACATTAATTTATTTGATTCTTTTTGTTAGTTTTTATTGTTTTAAATGTGGTCTTCGCCTTGGGCGAATTGCCATGGGCGAATAGGCGGAAATATAAATTGAATGAATGAATGAATGAATGAATGAATGAATGAATGAATGAATGAATATATATATGTATTTGTGTTATTGTTGTTCTAATCCCAGTAAGGGTATGGCTAGCTGATGAGAGCTAATTAGCTCAAAATAGATCTATCCTAGTCTCCCTTTATTTATTTATCAGTACAATTACAACACACACACACACACACACACACACACACACACACACACACACACACACACACATATATATATATATATATATATATATATATATATATATATATATATATATTGTTGTATTTGTACTGATAAATAAATATTTAGGCATCGCATTATTCCAGGCAGGGGTGGGTTCCTGCCAGTTCTAGCCACTTCTATAGAAGAGGTTCCACAAATCTACAGTGCCGTTTAGAACCGGTTCCAGCTCCCTCCCCCTGCCCGTCTGCACATCACCAAGATGAAGAGCGAGAGGAGGAATTCTGGGAGTTGAAGTCCACAAGTCTTAAAGCTGTCGGGTTTGAAACACCCCTGGGTTGTTTTTTTCTAAAGGGTTAGGGTTGCAAGGGTCTTGTAACTTGACAGCTTTAAGACTTGCGTGCTTCAAATGCCAGAGTTTCTGAGCCAACATTTTGGCTGCTAAGCAAGAGCGTTAAGTGAGTTTCACCACATTTTACAAGTTGGCCATGCCCACCCAGTCACATGACTGCCAAACCACTCCCACTCAGTCACATGGCTGGCAAGCCACTCCCACAAAGCAGGCCACACCTACAGAAGAGGGTCTAAAAATGTTGAAACCCACCACTGATTCCAGGTGTTTATTCTTGCCATAGTGAGACATGATAGAAGGGCTGTGTCAGGAGTTGCATTTTGATTGAGGGAGCCACAGCTGTCTTCCCGAGACTTCCAACTTCCCATGTTTGGAGTTAGCAATGTTAAATTTGGAATAATGTGGAATACCCAATATGACTTCGTCCTTCATCCTTTAATTGTGATTCTTAACATTTACAAACTTGGGCACTCATTTCCTAAAAAACTGGAATGTTGCAAAAACAACAACAACAACAACAACCAACAACAACTTGGCCCATCATCTCACCATTTGTGCCATCTTGAAGGAAAAAAATAGAATATATGCCAAGAGTGGGCCATGAGAAGTCCTTGAGTTGACTTCGCGTGGGCCTCCTTGATACAATTTTGAAACACCTCCCAGGAGGTCCGCTGTCTCTTGAAAGAGGATGTTAGAAAGAGGAAAAGGAATAGGTCAGACAGACAATAAATGTTCTCATCAACTTTTGGATCCAGTTTCAGGTTTGTCCATTACGTGACACACACACACACACACCCAACCGAAAAAGATTACGCCTGAAGGGTTGCACTTACCCACAGAACAAAGGTGGGCCATGCATGATACAAATACTGCTCTTCCACCGCTTCCTGCATTGGGCCATCTGTTTTTCTCATCCCTTCTTCCTCCTTACGAGCCGGGCTGCTCTGGGAGTGACAGATTGGTTCTTGTTAGAAAAGTGAACCATTCACACCCTGACAGCGTATAAAATTAGGCCCAGGGGCTTAGAATACCCACCCTAGCTTGCAATCACATGGTGCGTGGTCAATTTGTTTGGTGTTCAGCCTCCTTTTACTGAACAGTGAAACTTTAAAACAGTGTGGCTGCACAAACCTGCTGTACTGCACATTATAAGGAAAGAGCCACAATCATGTCAGATAACCTGTCATATTTCCTCTAGTAGAGCGGTCACCTGTCCTAGAGGTAAAAATCTAATAATCATCATAAGTATGAGAATTTAGATGAAATAACTTGCTGCAAAGACGAAAACAAAATAACCATCCTAAGTTGTAATGGAAGGAAGACATGGGCAGAGAAGAATCCTATTGCCTATAGTAAAGCAGTCACCAACTGGTGGTCGGTGGACCAGTGATGGTCCACAAGAAAATCTTGGTGGTCTGCAGAAAAATTATTTGCATTTTTTATATTGCACTAAATCAGGGGTCCTCAAACGACGGCCCATGGGCCGGATATGTACAATAAACGCTTGTGTTGCTGCAGAGTCTCCCCCTTCGGGGACTTTTTGTGTGGGTCAGAGGGGGGAAGAAATTCCAACTTGGGGTCTGCTTCAGCCTCCTGGTGTGGAGCTTTGGGTGAAGGCTGGAGGGAAGCGCCGCTGGTGGCAAAGAGCTGGAGAGCCTCACTCCAGTGGGACTGCATCATGGCCTGGAACTGGATGACCATCTCAGCCCGCTGAGCCTCCAGGCGCTGGTACCTGGCCTTCCACTCCTGCAGGTCTTCCCTCTGCTTGTAAAGCCTATGCTCATAGTCTTCAGTGAGGTGCTTCTGCTGAGCCTCCTTCTCAGTCAGATCCAATTTGAACTGAGCAGTTTTGCCAACTCTTTCTCATGGTGGCAGCTTAGCTCCAACAACTGCTTCCTGCGGGGGCCCTACAGAGGCAAGCAAGGAGTGGCTGGGAGGGGAAGGGTGAGTAGAGGCTGGCGAGGCGCCTCTCGATGTGAGTGGCATCGATTTGGCCACACCCATGCAGTCACATGATCACCTAACCACGCCCACCGAGCCAGACAGATCATATTAGTGGACCGCGGGATTTAAAATTATGAATTTAGTGGTCCCTCGGGTCCAAAATGTTGGGGAGCCCTGCTCTAGTATTCCTAGACATACAGTTTGAAAGCCACATATTATAATTGGTTATGGCTACAACCCTCTAATGTTTAATTCAGCTGAACCTACTTCTGTATGGAGCAGCTTGGGAGGAAAAATACCCAAGCATAAACTCATAGAATCACAGGGCTGGTGAATGTGAAATTAATCTATAACTTTTAAAAACCAGTAACGATAAAAAGGTTTTATCCCGCCTGCTTCTTTTACTCTTTCTCCAGCTTACTTTTCATTATTTTATTTTGGAAGTAAAGCTCAGAACTCAAAGGACAATGAAAGTGTAGCCTAAAGTGTCCACATTGAAATGATGATGGATGTTATAAAATTTAGGATACAATTAAGTAGACCGTATTTAGGCATACAATGTAAGCCTTAATTGCCCACACTTAGATGTTTTTTCTATTAATAAGCACTTCAGATTATTATAAGTGCACCAGCGTACCTAACATCCCTGTCCTAATGTCCCCATTTATTTGTACCCATTTCCCTTGTTCTTATTCGTGTTTATTTTTTTTCCCTTTTATACATGAGTGACAAACAAACAAACTAAATAAATAAAATAAGTATGTTTTCATATAGTCTTTAAGCTGGGTTTCCATACTCTGGGCATCAAGGCAAAAATTAGTCTGCAATTTTAGTGCAAATTCATGTTGGGTAGATCCTGCCAATACAGCCAAATTAGGCTAATTTCAAAAAACCATCCTGCAAAAGAGACCCACGGATTCTCTTGTTTTGCCTTGATGTTTCCTTGCTCAAACAGCCTGGGGGGAGAGAAGATGAGGTCAAATTTTGGTCTTGCATTTCTTTGGCAAGGAGGGGGGGGGGAAACACTCTAAAGAGGAAAGCTGCAATGCACAACCACTTCGCTGCATGAATTCAGCCAGATGCTCCCCACGCATTATTGGCAAACTAGTAGTCTTAAGCACAGGTAAGGTTTTTTTTCAGTAAAAGGCTGTAATGCAATACAGGTATTCCTTCACTAATGACCACAAGCCTTTTTTTTAGGCTGAAAAACAGCTTCTATCCCAGGGCAGTAACCATACTGAATTCTACGGTATAGTGCAGGGGTGTCCAAACTTGAGAACTTTAAGACTTGTGGACTTCAACTCCCAGAATTCCCCAGCCAGTCCACAAGTCTTAAAGTTCCCAAGTTTGGACACCCCTGGTAGTGCAATATCGGGTTTTCAATTTCAATTATATAGCGTGTAAAGTATGTGTGTTTGTGTTTTTATTTTTATAGTTATAATGTACACTGAAGAAGGCATTTAATTTTGTGGTACCGTGTGCAGTGACAATAAAGTAAACTAAACAACCGAGCTTCATATTCATGTTGCTAAGGGAGACGTTTGTTAAGTGAGTTTTCCTCCACTTGACAACCTTTCTCGCCAATGTTGTTACGTGAATCGCCGCAAATGCTAAGTTAGTAACACGTTTGTTAAGTCAGTCTGGCTTCCCCCATTGACTTGGCTTGTTGGAAGGTCACAAAAGCGGATCGCGTGACCCCATGCAACGCTCTCTACATGCAACGCTCTCTACATGCAACGCTCTCTACATGGGGCTGCCCTTGAAGAGCACCCGGAGGCTTCATCTGGTACAGAATGTGGCCGCGCGGGTTGTCATGGGGGTACCTAAGTGCTCCCATGTTACACTCCTTTTAGGCGGCCTGCAATGGTTGCCGGTTGTTGTCCAGGTGCGATTCAAGGTATTAATTATGACCTTTAAAGCGCTCCATGGCTTAGGCCCAGGTTACCTGCGAGACCACCTACTGCCACCAGTAGCCTCCCACCGTCCAGTACGATCTCATAGAGTTGGCCTCCTCAGGGTGCCGTCGGCCAGACAGTGTTGACTGGTGACGCCCAGGGGGAGAGCCTTCTCTGTGGGAGCGCCTTCCCTCTGGAATGAGCTGCCCCCGGAGCTCCACATAATCCCCGACCTCTGGTCCTTCCGACGCGGCCTAAAAAGTTGCCTTTTCCAGCAAGCCGGCCTGGCCTGTTAATTTTTATCTCATTTTTAAAATTATATTAATTCGGTTTGTTTCTTGGATTGTTTCTAATTTTCTTTTAAGTTTTGTAATATGTGTTTTTTAATGCTGTACGCCGCCCTGAGTCCTTTGGGAGAAGGGCGGCATATAAATCCAATAAAACAAAACAAACAAACAAACAAACAAACCCCGGGACCCTGCAACCGTCGTAAATATGTCAGTTGCGCCAAGCATTCTGAATTTTGATCGTGTGACCACGGACCACGGTCTAAGTGTGAAAAACGATCATGAATCACTTCGTTGTCACTTCAAATGGTCACTAAATGAACTGTTGTAAGTGGATGACTACCTATACTCAAACATTATGACTCTTTTGGCCTAGTACAGCTAGTCCTCGACTTACGACCACAATTGAGCCCAAAATGTATGGCATTTGAGATAGCTTTGCACGCATTTTACAGCCTCTCTTGCCCCAATCGTTAAGGTGAATCGCTGCCGTTGTTACGTTAGCACGGTTGTTAAGTGAATTTCGCTTCCCCATTTTGTCAGAAGGTGGGAAAAAAAGGGATCAGGGCCCCCTACGGGGGTGGGGGTGGAGACAGACACTGCGACCGAGCCAAGAGTCTGAACTTTGATCACTGACGGTGGGCATCAACAGTTGTAAAAAATGTGTGAAAAACGGCCATAAGCATGAAAAATGGCCATAAATGTGAAAAATGACTATAAGTGTGAAAAATGGCCAGAACTCCCCCCCCTCCCGAGGGATGCTGTAACACTGCTTCGAACGGTCACTAAACGAACTGTGGCCAGTGGAGGACTTTGTGGAATGAAACTCTTTATTTCTGGGCGGGGGGGGTGTCTCCCCCCACCCCCCCCAAATGCTCGCCCCGAGGAAACCAAACGGTGGAAGTTCGCTTAACCCGCTTCAGACGCCCGAAGCGCCAAGGGACCCTCCTGGGGTTCCCGCCAAACCCTCCTGCTCCCCCCCCTCCCCAAAGCCCCTCCTTCTTAGGTTCCAGCGGCTGCAAAGCCTCCCCCCCCCCGCGTGAATCTGGTCTGGCGGAGCCAGTGGGCTGCCGGAGAGGGAGGGGCAGAGGCGTGGCCGGAGGAGGAGGAGGGGGCGGGAGGGGGAAACTCTTCGCGCGCGGGGCTGAGTCGCGTGTGTTGCTCCTGGCTCCTCTTAGGTGAGGCTTCGCCCGAGAAGGTCAGCCCGGAGGGACTTTTTCCCCGCTCGGACAGCCCCGCGATGGGAGGCCGCTGGGCGCTCGGACTGGCTTGGCTGGCGCTCCTGGCCGCATCAACAGGTGGGCAACCGAGCGGCTCTGGCGGCGGCGGCGGCTCCTTCTTCTCGGGCGGGCGGAGAACTCGCTCGCGGCGCTTACCTGGAAACCGCCGGGCGGAGGAGAACCGCGCGGGGCTTGGCCGCTTCTCTCTCCCTCCCCCCCCCCCCAGGATGGACGGTACGGCCCCGGGCACAGCGAGCCTGAGGGGTCGTGGGAATGCAATCTCTCCCCCCTGGCCTTCCCCCCCCGCCGGCCTCAGGTGAGGCGGGGAAGCGGAGTGGCGGAGGTCGAGGGGAAGGCAAGAGAGGCGGCGGCAGCTCAGCTGGGAAAGCGGTGAATTTCCCCCGCGCGAGTTTAGCTGGAAATCGGTCAGTTGTTCGCTGGTATTTCGTGGATTCGCAGTTGCGTGGCTGATTGATTCTCCCTCTTTCTCTTCCTCCCCCTCTTTCTTTCGCTCCCTCTCCCCCTCTTTCTCTCTCCTCCTTTCTTTCTCCCTTTCTCTCTCTCCCATTATCTCTCTTTCTCTCTTCCCCTTTCTTTCTCTCCCCCTTTCTTTCTCTCCCCCTTTCTTTTTCTTTCTCCCCCTTTCTCTCTCTCTCTTTACTCTCTCCCCATTTCTTTCTCTCTCCCTCTCTTTATCGTTCCCTCTTTCTTCCCCCTTTCTTTCACTCTTCCTTTCTTTCTCCCTCTTTCTCTCTCCCCCTTTCACTCCCTTTACCTCTCTCCCACATTCTCTTTCTGCCCATTTCTTTCTCTCCCCCCTTGTCTCTCCCTTTCTTTTTCTCCCTCTCCCTCTCTCTTTCTTCTCCTCCTCTCTCTCCTCCCTCTCTCTTTCCCTCTCCCTTTCTCTCACCCCCCGTCTCTCTCTTTCCTCTCTCCCCCTCCCCCCCTCCCCTCCATTCACAAATGCTGTATTTTTAAGCTAGGTCTTAACTAGGAGCGAAGTTCCCAGATCCACGCTTGAGATGCACGTTTTTTTTTACCGTTCCGCTCCCCGAAACTCCTTAAGGCTGCGATTGCGAGCCCGGGGGTGGAAGTTTGCCTTCTCTCCCGCTCCGCCGCCGTTGCGCTCCTCGGAAAGTTGCTTTCCACCGACTTCGAGGGAGGTTGGATAAGCGTCGGGTTTGGAGTCGTCAAATCGGCGCCTCCTTGAATCGCACCGGTGGGCTGCTTTTTCCCAGGGATCTGAAAACGCGGAGGAACACCCACCCACAGCTTCCACGGAAAATGTGTAGGGACTGCTTAGCGCCATCCTGTCCCTTCGATCTACGCCTGTCTACTAAGCTTCGCGTTCCCTTTATTTCATTGGAGAGTAATATGCAAAGGACCGGAGTTTAGCTACCGCTGAATTTTGTGCTATTTTCACCCAAACATAAAGTGCGTAGCTTTACTGCTCTGCTGAAAACTCTTTTAAAATGCATAGCCGATATCTTTATCCTCCTGTCCTCCCTTAATGGGGGGTAATTCTCAAGACTTGTGGCTAGGGTTGCGCTGCACAATTTAAGGGGAGCTGGTTTGAAACCAGCAGCAATATTTTCAAAGTCTGTGAGTTGGGTAGTCCCAGTAGGAAAATAGAGATGGGATGGCATTATTTAAGAGAGAATGGATGCAGAAAAAAAAAACCTTGGCTTTCAAGGTCCCAGAGAGACCGCCATAAAAAATTGAGGTGAGCTAACTACATCTCTCTTGATTTTTGCAAGGTTTTTTTTTTTGGACTAACCTTTGCAAAATGATCAATTACACCAACACTGTCTTTAGTGAATTGAGGTAGTAATGTGAGTGGATTTACACTATCCTTCTGGATGCTGTTTAAAAATCTTGTTCCCCCCATGCACAATTAATCCTGCACATCAACCGTTTCACCTGAGAAACAGATTTTGAGCTTGTCTTCTCAAATGTATTTCCAGTGTAGGCTGAAAGGGAATCCATAGGACAATAGTTGTGTGCTACTCACTGCTGGGGGCCAAAATGCAGTTTGTTTAAATTGTTCTTATTGCTCCCTGGCTTGATAGATTAGACCACTCTTCCTCTCAGTTATTTTTAAAATAACTATTCTACTATTATAATCTATTATTTGATAGATTGGTTAGCTATGTTGCTCTTTAACCATGTCCAAGCTAACTTTTTTAAAAAAACACTGTATTGAATGTTGGCACAGGTCTGAAGTCCCATAAAGCACAATTATTTTAGTTCCAGCGCAGTGAAATTATTGGGTTTTTTTCTTCCAGTAATTAACTTCCTTCAGCAATCACTGCAAATAAAATTTAGCGATAGAAATAAAAAAGTAATAATTGGAATGACTTTGGACCTATATACAGCTTTACAAAAACTCCTAGGTGCACTCAGTGTACTGTTGCGCTTTGTGCTCCAAACACCATTATGCATGCTGTGCCTCTCTGTTCTACTTTTTAAGTAACCTGCCTAAAAGACAATTCTGCAATCACTTTGCAGACCTTTGTTGGTTTTATTTCCAAAACATTAATGTTGGAACGTTCTGACAGGCTCCTTAAAATACTATACACATTCAGGTACAGTTTTTGATGGATGGTGAGTGGGTTGTTGGATATGTAACTGCAGTTTCAGAATTTGCCACTGAGAGGAGATGTTAATCATAATTATTCTCATTTACCACTTCTATTCTGTGTAAAGTTGCTTCTGCTAATAAGCCTTTGTAAGTTCTCTCTCTCCTTTCCTGCTGATTTATGCTTCTTCAGAAGGCAGGAGTACCAATCTCTTTGTCCAGGACTGGGCTGGTGGCCCACATATCACATCATCAAGTTTTTGTGGTGTAAGAGAGTGCAAAAACAATTTTTAACAGCCATGAAAACGCACATAATGGCGGCTACAGAATTTGTAACTTATTCTCTTCATTCTGCATTTCCAATGTTGAAAGATCCATGAATGGTTCTGGGGATTTACCTGGCCTCAGGTTGGTCTCGGCTCACAAAGACCTTTCTGCTCAGTTCATTGGGACCACCGCATTGAGTACCTACTTTTGGACACCTTCATGAAGCTAGTTTGGACAACTCTTTATGTACGTTGGGAAGAGGCACTAAAACTATGAGTTACCACAATGCGAAAAAGAGACTCTGGGAAGAGTGCAGAGAAGAGCGACCAAAATGATTACGGGCCCGGAGGCTAAAACATATGAAGAACGGTTGCAGGAACTGGGTGTGGAAAACAAGCCTGATTAGCACAAGCAGCTGATCGTCAGGCTTGCAGGGATTGCCTATTGCCACCTCTGTGCGCCCCATTTTTGGCCTCCGTGCGCCCCATTTTCTGCCCATTCCAGGTGGGGATCAGAATAGGCAGAAGATGGGACGCAGGGAGGCTGAAAAGAGGGTGCACAGAGGCCAAAAATGGGATGCAGAAGCTGAAAATGGGGTGCGTGGAGGCGGCCATAAGCAATGGCAATCCCTGCAGCCTGAGAGAGCTGGTGGTTGAGAGGCCGATCCAACCAACAATCAGTTGCTTGTGCTAATCAGGCTATGCTGGAGCTGAAACAGTGCTTTTCTGCATTCTGCGTGGATGGGGCTTCGCTTGTTTGTGCGCCCCGGTTTCTGGCATGCCACGGACTGGTGCCGGTCTACGGACCTTGGGTTGGGGACCCTTGATGTTGTGTGGATCACACCAATTCATTTATCGTTTTTAGGAATTGTGGTATCATAAAGTTTGAGCTACAGAAGTATCCAGATGCTTGTGAAGGCAGTGAAGGCATTGATGTGCATTGGGGTTGTACAATGGCTCGTGGTCAAAAGGTTTTGAAGTGATAGGATGCGGATATGCTAAACGTCTCCAACTCCTTAAGCCAAACGCATCCTTTCCCAGGATTGTGCCGCATCATTGGAGAGCGGACAGGAATAAGTTGCAGCTGCTTGAAAGAATTGCAGGCAGGTGTTTCCTGAGAGCTCCACACGCTCTCAAATGCTTTTTCCCTTCAAATCTGAAGAAAATCAGGACTGCCCGATGCTTCAGGTTTGAAGAAAAAAAGTATTACTCAGGCCCTCAATTGACCCAAGATTGAATCAAAGGACCCTAAAAAGTAAAAGTAAACATTCCCCTCACACATATGTGCTAGTTGTTCCTGCCTCTAGGGGGTGGTGCTCATCTCCGTTTCAAAGCCGAAGAGCCAGCGCTATCCGAAGACATCTCTGTGGTCATGTGGCCGGCATGACTAAATGCCGAAGGAGCACCGAACGCTGTTACCTTCCCACCAAAGGTGGTTCTTATTTTTCTACTTGCCTTTTACATGTTTTTGAACTGCTAGGTTGGCAGAAGCTGGAACAAGTAACGGAAACTCATTCCGTTACGTGGCGCCAGGGATTCAAACTGGTGAACTGCTGACCTTTCTGATCGACAAGCTCACCGTCTTAGCCATTGAGCCTCCGCGTTCCTCCAAAGGACCCACCCTAGGTGTAAATTATATGCATATTGGGCCCACAGCGAAGAGGGAATGTTGGTTGAGAAATTTGGTTCTTGTATCTGCAGTGGAAACCTTTTGGATTCATGTGCAGGTATCTTGAGAGTGATACTAGTTGCAGGCAAAGGTGTATTGAGCAGTGCTAGCCATTGTTTGGATGGGGTCCAAATAAGTTTACGAGCCATTCTATCTCTGTGGGGCAGAAGACAATCTCAATCATACTCTGCTTATTAGCTTCCAGGGGCAATCGAAGACAAAGCTTCAACCATAACAACACATGGGCAAACAATGGATACAAACTCAAGGTAAACAGCTCCAAAGTCGATTGCAGAAAATACGACTTCAGCAACAGAGTGGTCAATGCCTGGAATACTCTACCTGTTACATCCTCTAACCCCCATAACTTTAACCTTACTGTCTACTGCTGAGCTCACCCCATTCCTAAGAGGTCTGTAAGAGTCGTACTTAAGCGCACCAGCGTGCCTACCGTCCCTGTCCTACTGTCTCCATTTATTCGTTCCATTTCATGTATTCATAATCTTGTATGTACTTATATCTATTATCTTATACACACTTGACAAACAAACACACATATAAAATGCTATGCTCCTTTTGAAAAAAGAATAGCAACGAACAAAGTACCTGTGCAACTCAGAGGTAGCTGGAGAAATATGGGGTTACTGATAGTGGAGTCCACAGATAAGGCGGCAGACATCCCTATGTTGCATCTTGAAAGTCTTTAGAAACAGTCCCCCCCTCTTCCCGGCAGTTAGGTGAGCCCTGAAAATCTGGGCAAGCTGCTGTTACTAGATTACAATTGACATCTGGTCTTTGAAAGGAGGCTGCTATAGCAACTGCTGGTGGAAGTCAAATCAAGAATAAGAACCCGAAGGAGCTAAACTTACGTTAAGTCCATAGGAAATCAGGCATTCATGAAAACCATCGTTTATCATCTAGGTCAGTGTTTCTCAAACTTGGCGACTTTAAGTCCTGTGGACTTCAACTCCCAGAATCCCCCAGCCAGCATAGCTGGCTGGGGAATTCTGGGAGTTGAAGTCCACAGGACTTAAAGTCGCCAAGTTTGAGAAACACTGATCTAGGTGTTTTTAAAGACATTTGCACTTTTCTGAGCTTGGAGAGCAATGTTTTCCCCGCTTTGAATAATAGAATCTCTGAAAATGTTCCTGTTGTACATAATCTCTCTCTCTCTCTCTCTTTTCTCTCTCTCTCTCTCTCTCTCTCTCTCTCTCTCTCTCTGTGGCTAGGTCTCCTTTTACAACTGCAAGTTCCTAGGTGCAACAAGTTGTACCACAGTTTGAATCAGTTCTCGTACTAGCTGAGTAGCTGAGTTCATACACAGTATTAACTCAGAATGCATTTGTTTGATAATCCACAATAGTGGGGTTCATGTGTTTGTGTTAGAACAGCATACCAAATTATGGTTTAGGATTATTTGAAAGCTTGGATATTGTTTGAGAAATATACGTGAAATTATATCAATTAGGATGTAGATACTATTCCCCCAAATTAAGCCTTTCAGAGTGTGTTGGGACTAAAATTTCTGGAATTCTTCCATAACCTTTATCTAAGAATCCTGGTGTTGACAGAATAACAAGAGTTGGAAGGGACTTTAGAGATCTTCTAGTCCAGCCCCCTGCACAGGCAGGAGACCTTATACCATTTCAGACAAGTGGCTGTCCAGTCTCTTCTTAAAAGCCTCAGTGAGGGAGCACCCACGCCTTTTGAAGGCATTTTGGTTAATTGTTCTCACTGTCTCGAAATTTCTCCTTGGTTCTTGGTTGCTTCTCTCCTTGATTAGTTTCCATCCATTGCTTCTTGTCCTGCCCTCAGGTGCTTTGGAGAATAGTTTGACCCCCTCGTCTTTATAGGAGCCCCTCAAATATTGGAACACTGCTATCATGTCTCCCCTAGTCCTTCTCTTCACTAGACTAGCCATGCCCAGTTCTTGCAACCATTCTTCATATGTTTTAGCCTCCAGTCCCCTAATCATCTTTGTTGCTCTTCTCTGCACTCTCTCCAGAGTCTCCACATCTTTTCTACATTGTGGTGATCAAAACTAAATGCAGTATTCCAAGTGTGGCCTTACCAAGGCCCTATAAAGTGGCATTAACACTCCACGGGATCTTGATTCTGTCCCTCTGTTTATGCAGCCTATATTCAGGTGGAATGCAGGAAAAATTGATTTCCTTGGACAATCATTGGGAAGATGTAGGATTGCCTGAGAAAGAAGGGGAGGCAACAAAGCAAATGAAACTTTGTCTATGCTTGCAACATTTTGTGCCAATTTATGAAAGAAAATAAGATCTATAGATGATTCTTTCAGTTTGGTCTTTCTTTCCCTATTCATGGTGAAAGCTCCAGAGGTTTTCCTGAAATCTGTTTTTAATGCATTTCAGAATATTTTCCTGAAGAACATTATTACACTATGTCCACTGATAATAGCCTATTAGAAAGATGAAATTGAGCCTTAGTTTGGATGCATTAGAGATATCTGATTATTTTCCAGGGAAAGATTAGCTACCTTATAATTTCTTGATAGAATATTATCTAAGGAAAACTTGGGAAAACATGTCCAGACTTAATAGCTTCTTTGGAAGAAGAAAACTCATTAATGTACTCATTATTGCACTGTACTAGAGTTTATTGGAGTGGTTATTCCTGCCTTCTACTCTTTGTTTACTTGCATGCTGACACCGGGTGACTTTTGAGTACCACTGTTTGTTTTTGCTGAGAGAGACACCTGGGATTAATTTATTAATACTGGGAAGCACGAATTTGAGAGAGATGCACTGATCGTATCAGGGGTGGAATTGAAAAATGTTAGTAACCTGTTCTCTGCCGGTTGCTGAGTGGGCGTGGCCATGCTGGGGGTGGCCTACTCAGCCTCCTGCACCATGGTGGGGGAGTTTTTGCCCTCCCCTGGCTCTGGAGGCTTTCACCGAGACTCCGGGAGGGCAAAAACAGCCTCCCCCAAGCTCCGGAGGCTGGAAACGGGCCTGTTTTCAGACGTCCAGTACTTCTGGTAGGCCCATTTTTACCCTTCCCAGGCTCTGGAGGCTTTCCTCAAGCTTCGAGGAGGGCAAAAACAGCCTCCCCCGGGCTCCGGAAGACCTCTGGAGGCCAAGAACAGGCCCGTTTCTAGACTTCTGGGAGGCCCATTTTTCACCCTCCCAGAGTCTCCGCGTGGCCCCTGCACTTACGTGGCCTGATGAATGGGCCACATGGAGACTCCTGGGAGGGTAGGGCCAGCTGGTCATTGCAACAACCAGTTCGCCCAAACCGGTGCGAACTGGCTGAATCCCACCCCATCTCTAATAGATCTCTACCGAAGAAAATATAAGACAGACATTTACATGAAGTTTAAGTTCTTGGTTTGCTGTTTGGCTTCACTCTTTCCAATAGAGGAGAATCGGCATCTGATAGAATTTCCGATGAAGCCTTCCTGTGAAATGCACAGTTCATTTAGGGACCATTCAGAGTTTCATTGGCACTGATAAAAGGGACGTACGACCACTTTTTCACACTTATGACCATTGCAGCATCTACATCGTCACGTGATTAAAATTCAAATGCTTGGCAACTGATTCATACTTACGTCGGTTGCAGCAACCTCCTTTTGCAAACTTCTTAGAAGTAAAGTCAACAGGGAAGTTACTAATTTAACAGCTGCAATAATTCACAATAATTAACAACTGTGCCATAAAAGGTCATAAAATGGGGCAAAATTCACTTAACAACTGTCTCGTTTAGTCACATACATTTTGGCTCAATTGTGGTTTCGTTGACAACCTGTATTTATATAGAGTTTGAGGAAGTAAGTGCATGGCATGTAAATTCAGAACTGAGAGAAATCAAGGTCTTGCAGAGAAATGATGGATGTGATTGTTTCAAGTCAGTGTTTTTAAAATGGTTACACCTATAGTAAGCCTCTGTGAAGCCTCCAAGGCTTTTGCTTTCATCGATCACCCCTTCAATGCAATTCTGCAGAATAAAGTGCTAGTGACTTTCAGGTGCATCTTAAACTCTTCTAGGAAAGTTGACGCTCCATTGATCTTTAACAAGATGCTGTGGCGATGTCATGCAGACTGATGCCCTTGTTTGTAGCTATGGTCTCAGACAGAGTGGATTCTTTGTTGGCTTCCCTACCTAGGAACCAAAGTAATTTCTGCTGATATGAAGTGGCAGAACAAATAAGATAACCATTATTGTCATTTTTTATTGTGAGCACACTGGCACACATTAAAAATTAAATTATGTTTGGCTGATCTCAGAAGAAAGTATATATTCTACCCATACACATACATAACACATATATACATATGCTATGTCCATCCATCCAATAATCCTATTAATTTCAGAAAACCCCTCTTTCAAGTTAAATCCATCCAATAATCCAATAGTCCTATTGATTTCAGAAAAGTCCTTTCAAGTTAAATCTCAAGAACCACCGAACACTAGACTAGACAAGTATCTTAGAAGGCATGTCTGTCTGTCTGTCCGTCTGTCCATCCATCCATCCAATAATCCAATAGTCTTGATTTCAGAAAAAATATCTTTCAAGTTAAATCTCAAAAACCACAGAACATAGAATAGGCAAGTATGTTAGAAGGCATGTCCGTCCATCCGTCTGTCCATCCATCCATGCGTCCATCCAATAATCCAGTAGTCCTGTTGATTTCAGAAAAGTCCTTTCAAGTTAAATCTCAAAAACCACAGAACATAGAATAGGCAAGTATGTTAGAAGGCATGTCCGTCCATTCGTCTGTCCATCCATCCACCCATCCATCCATCCATCCACCCAC
Organism: Natrix helvetica; assembly: GCF_964273705.1. Lineage (NCBI taxonomy): Eukaryota > Metazoa > Chordata > Lepidosauria > Squamata > Natricidae > Natrix > Natrix helvetica. The sequence goes on along the minus strand of NC_138558.1, from coordinate 64,547,387 downwards.
CCATCCATCCATCCATGCATCTATCTATCCCTATACCTGTACACATTTCTGCGTCCTGACACTGCTTCAGTTCAGTGATCAGAGTCAAGGCTACCTGAAGAAGCAAAGCAATGCGGTTTCACGCAGTCACAATGTGTTGTTGTAGGAACAGTATGTATACAGGACAACATTTATAGGAATTTCCTATCATAGATATTGGATGTACCATTTGGCACATTTGACAAAAAATGGTTGGCTATCACTGATCTGTAGAATCTGCTTTTCTTGTGAATCCTATAAAAGCATGCACACACAAACACACTCTTCCTCTCCCATTTGTGTGTGTGTGTGTGCATTAAAAACAGCTATATTATCTTACCCAGCTCAAAAGTCAGTGCTGCTGAATTCAGTGTGATTTATTAAGGTATGTGCAGATATAGAATCAGAAATCACAGCACAAATACTTTCATAAACAAATAGTAAAAACTTCAGCTGTACCAAAATACTTGGAATAATTTAAATCAAATCTGGCATTTTTCATCCCTTTTATTCAAAAAAGACAGTATTTCATACAAGTTTACATTCCTCTGTTTTGGCTTCCAGCTCTAAGTCAAGGGGATTACATTCCAGATAGTCTCATATTGGAATATTAATTCATAGATCAATGGATCTATTCGCAGAAAGCATTTTATAAATGGAAATGTTCATATCTCAGAGTGAAGAATGTGTCTACAAATTCAGAGCGCCACTGAAATTTTATTTCAGATAACTGTGATTAATATTGCACAATAAGCTACTTTATTTAAAAGTAGGTCTTTTCCTTCTATTTCTGTAATTTTCAGTTCTCCATCCCATGCAGCCTTATTCTTTATATTTGCATACCATTTTACAGATGTTGTTTTTCTTTATAATGTAGTACAAACATCTTCCAGGACTTTGACTCACTTCCTCAAGTCTCTTTTAGCAATTCTGAAAGGACAAGAGGAAATTATCTCCAATATCCTGAAAGGAACCTTTCTTTTTTTAAAACACACACACACACACACACACACACACAAAATATGCAGTTTGTTAGATTGGGTAATGGATAGGCACACACAGGCTTAACTGTCACAACAGCTCTTTATTAAGTACAACAAGTGAGAACAATCCAGCAAAGGTTAAGTCTGACAGCAGCCCTTTTATAGTGAACTGTCAGACCCTTCGACCAATAGGATTAAACCTCTGTTTCCGCCGGAACAGAGGACCTTGGTGGAAACCACTGTAGTTAGAACAAGTATCTAACACAGTTCATGGTTTATTGAAATATAGTTATTCTCACATCATCTTCAGGGTTTTCTTTTCCCCCCCAAAATAATGTTTCCCACTTCTTAATCTTCTGAATTCTATTCAGAATGTATATCTCTGATTCTGCTGAGGATTAAAAAACTGGTACATTTGAAGAGAAAGAACATGAAATCAGTTCATATTATGTTTGGGTCCTGTGTATAGAACTGAGACACAAGTGAATTGAAGAGATTCAATTTGATTTACTTTATGTTGCATTGAAGTTTAATTACAATTATTTTAAAAACATGTTTTTAATAAAATTGCCCTCTGTGTTTTTGTACTGCTATCTTAACCGTGGTAAATGGATGTCCTCTGGGGTTAGTTGTAGAACTGTGGTAGTGCTAGAATCGTAACCGAAGAGTGTAATCATTTCCAACTTTCTAAATAGTTCATTGTCATAAAATGGTAGTCAACCTTGAGCTGGTGAGAATTGAACTGCTGGCAGTCGGCAGAATTTGGCTGCAATACTGCATTCTAACCACTGTGCCACTATGACTCTTATGATAGACTAAGAGCTACCCAAAATTCATATTACTATTTGTTGTATTTTTATTTTCTTATGGATGGATGGGAAATGACACAAAATGGATACAAAACCATCCCTACATGAATCACTGGGGTGAAATAGTCTGATTGATAGATAGATATGACCTCAAAGAATTTCTCTTGACTTGTTTCCTCAAGTGAAAGCTATGAACAACCCGGTTTTTGGAGTCTGAAAAGTTTTATTCCTCTTATTTTTGTATGTCTGAAATGGGAGTCCTTTATATGAATCATGTAGATTTGGGTAGCTTCTTGAGATCCTGTCAGTACCTCAGAGCACGTGAGAAACATTGATCTGTCTACATCAGTGTTGCTTATATATGTAACTGGATGTTCTCCAGATGTTTTATCCCAGAATTTCACAATCTTCTGCCTTTAGGCTTCCTGATGTGAGACGAAATACAAAACAAGGGCACCTGATCATCTCTCTCTATTCTTCATAGGAGTCAGTTCTTCAGAATTTCAGACAGGAATGGAATCATATGCTCCTCCAATATGCTGTAGGTCTTCTCTATTTAATACAGTTTCTTGGCATGCCAAGATGGTTTTGTTCTTCTCCAGAACAGGGATCACCAACCTTTCGGACCTCAGGGACCACTAAATTCATAATTTTAAATCCCGCGGACTATTAATATGATCTGCCTAATGCCGGCTGGGTGGGTGTGGCGAGGTGGTCATGTGACTTGGAGGGCGTGGCCAACTCGATGTCACTCACGTGGAGCGCCTTGCCGGCTTCTACTCACTACTCCTCGCCTGCCCGCCCGGGCTCCTTAGGGCCCCAACAGGAAGCAGTTGCTGGAGCTAAGCAGCCACCATGAGAAAGAGTTGGCAAAACAGCTCAGTTCAAATTGGATCTGACCGATAAGGAGGCTCAGCAGAAGCACCTCACTGAGGACTACGAGCGTAGGCTTTCCAAGCAGAGGGAAGACCTGCGGGAGTGCAAAGCCAGGTACCGGCGCCTGGAGGCTCAGCGGGCTGAGATGGTCATCCAGTTCCAGGCCATGATGCAGTCCCACTGGGAAAAGGCCCTCCGGCTCTTGGCCACCAGTGACTCTTCCCTCCAGCCTTCGGCCAAAGCGCCCCACTAGGAGGTTGAAGCAGACCCCAAGTTGGAATTTCTTCCCCCCTCCGACCCATAAAAAAAGACCCAGAAGGAGGAAACTCTCTGTAGCAACACAAACATTCATTTGTGGGGTCGTAGTTTGAGGAGCCCTGATTTACTGCAATATGAAAAAGTGCAAATAATTTTTCTGCAGACCACCAACATTTTCTCACGGACCACCAGTGGTCCACGGATCACTAGTTGGTGATTGCTGCTCCAGAACATAATAGGTCTGGATTGGAAAAGATTTTTTTTCCCCAGGGTTGGCAGAATTAGAACACTGAATCTAGGATCATTTCGCTCACACAGGGAGGGACTCCTCTGGGTGCCGTCCACCAAGCAATGCCAACGGGCGGCGCCTAGGAGTAGAGCCTTCTCTGTGATGGGCCCAACCCTCTGGAATAACCTCCCCCCCGATATTAGAACTACTACGGACTTCCGCTCCTTCCAACAAAAACTTAAGACTCACCTGTTCCGACTAGCCGGCCTGGCCCACTTATAGTTCTACTCTTACCCCCTGGCGGATATTTTATTTGGGATAGCTTTTAAGGTTAATGTTTTTAACTTTTTAAAATTTTAAAAATTTTTTAAATCTAACTTAACTAAATTGTACAGGAAACTTCTACTACCTCCTCCAGTCCTATGTTTAATTTATTTATTGTATACTTATAACATGTATATTTACTGTTCAACTATTTTAATATGACTGTACACCGCCCCGAGTCTCTTTTGAGAGAGGGGCGGTCTAGAAATCCAATAAAGTTAAGTTAAGTTAAGGATACAGAGGTCATGTGACCTTTTACCATAATCTTCTGGCAAACTCTATTTCAAAAACACTGCGGTTGTGTCACTGATAACAGAGTTATCTATATTTTGCTTTCCTTCAACATAATCTGCCAATAATGTTTATCTTTTGTGTACGATTTCTCAGAAGTACCCAAATCACTTTTGAGAATACTTGTGCATGGGACAGTTCTTTTGAAAGACTCGTCAGGTTTGTAGAAGACACACAAGGAGGATTATTACAGACTGACAATGTAAAAGACCACCTTCATATTTAATAGGTAGCAGCACCTGCCTGGCTTTGGAAATGAGATGATTACAGTAAGGCAGGGGTGTCCAAACTTGGCAACTTTAAGACTTGTGGACTTCAACTCCCAGAATTCCCCAGCTGGGGAATTCTGGGAGTTGAAGTCCACAAGTCTTAAAGTTGCCAAGTTTGGACACCCCTGCAGTAAGGAGTCCTAGATTAATATGACAGACTGGGAGTAAAACAGACAAATATCCTGGAGGAAGGTGATGAGAAACCAAGTAAATGACACAGAATTGAAATTGACAAATTTGAGTTTCCCTTGAAGAAATTGCAGCTGGATGCAAAGCTGGGTGGTTTTGGGCAAAATTTTAGAAAAAGAAGATTCAGGGAAAAAATGCTCACTAAGCTGAAATGAATGGAATGGAATTTAGTAAGTAAAATGTAAAATTCTGCCTGCATCTGAAAGACAAAAGTGGAAGAAGAGAGAGATCTAGTTTAGCAGTAGAGCCGATGAAAAAGAATCTGGGGATTTTTGTTGACCACGAATGAAACATAATGAATTGACAGATAACCCCAAAGCAAAGGCTTTGGTGTGTATGAACAGGGATATATATAGTCCAGATCATAAGAATTAGTTGCTTCATTCCAGTTTACCTTTGCCAAAATGGAATATGGTGTCCATTTCTCAGTCTCAGATCAGAGATTTTTGGTCATTCAGGTCATGGTTGTCCTAAAGGTGCTTTTTCAGGAGGCACTTGGACGTTCTTGTTTTTTCTTTGAAGATGTTTTGCTTCTCATTTAAGAAGCTTCCTCCGCTCTGACTGGATGGTAGGGAATGGAAGGATTTATACTCCTTACAGACAGCTGGTCTTGGAAATAGAGGGCTGGATCAGTATTATAGTTCTCCGCGAGCTGGCTTGGGTTGGGGGGACGGATGCCTCCTGCTGGCCACAATGGGGCCTCTAACCCCTCCCCCCCGCATCCCATTTTGGCCAGCTAAGTGCTGCAGGAGGCTGTCCAGGCTGAAAATGGGGCACGGCGTGCCCCCCACACCCTGTTGTGGCTGGCAGAGGCACCGCAGGCTAGTCCTTTGCTATTTCCAGGCCCTGCAAGCCAGATTTAAGCACCCTGTAGACCGGATGCGGCTTACGGGCCTTGAGTTTGACACCTCTGTTTTAAAGAGTCATTGAAGCCACATGGAAGTTTGTCTATGTCCTCAGTGTCACCTGAGTAGTGCAAATGGGTGTGGAGCCTTCTTGGCTGCAGGGTGTTTTCTGCCCTCTGTCCCTTCACCGTTGAAGACAGGCACAGGCTGTTTGGTGATGAGTCTGTGTTGTCTGCATCTCCAAATGAAGTGAAAATGGTTCCTTCTGGGTGGGACCATTCCAAAAAGATAGTGACAAAAGCAGAGCTACCAAAATGGTGAAGGGTCTGGAAACGAAGCCCTACGAGGAATGGTTAAATTATCTGTGTTTGGCCTACATAAAGAACTTGAGGCGATATCACTTAGAACAAGGGTCTCCAACCTTGACAAAGCTGGCTGGGGAATTCTGGGAGTTGAAGTCCGCCAGGCTTAAAGTTCTCAAGGTTAGGGACCCCTGACTTAGAAGAAGGAATGGATCGTCTGAGCAGAATCATTGGCTTAAAACTACAACGCAGTTTGAGCAGTGGTGGGATTTAATTTTTTTTACTACCGGTTCTGTGGGCATGGCTGGAGAAGGATAGAGTAAAATCTCCATTCCCTCCTCACTCCAGGGGAAGGATACTGCAAAATCCCCATTTCCTCCCGATCAGCTGGGACTGGGGAGGCAGATAATAGATGGGGGCGGGGCCAGCCAGAGGTGGTATTTACCGGTTCTTCGAACTACTCAAAATTTCCACTACTGGTTCTCCAGAACTGGTCAGAACCGGCTGAATACCACCTCTGAGTTTGAGGATGATGCTGGACCTCATAAGGAGTCTCCTGACCAGTGGAATAGGCTACCACATGTATGGGTGAGATCTCTTTTGCTAGAAGTCTTCAAACAAGGCCTGGATGATCATTTGACAGGGATGTTTTGTGAAATGTTATACTGAGTAGGAATTAACTAAAGTCTCCTACAGTTACCCTGTAGTAAGATGGGTGATCAATAAATTAGATAGATGGATGGATGGATGGCTTTTAAGACACTTGCCTATTCTAGTAACAGTAACAGAGTTGGAAGGGACCTTGGAGGTCAGCTGATCCAACCCCCTGCTCATGCAGGAGACATGTACTGGGGATTCGAACCTCCGAACTGCCGACCTTTCTGATCGACAAGCTCAGTGTCTTGGGTTTTGTGATTTTTGAGCTTTAACCTGAAACAGGGCTTTTCTGAAATCAATAGGAATATTTTATAAATATGGTTAGGATTTGAATCCAAGTCTTAAGAACGATTGTGGATTTATCCTTCCTGGTTACACAAAATTATGGTTGCAAGATAAACACCAAGGAATTATTCCTCTTTTTCTAAAGTGTTGTGGTGGTGAATCTTTGTAAACGAATAGGAAGGATAGAGAATATTTTTAGAGAACTTTTATTTACATGCAAATGCAATAACTGATATGGCGATTTTATTGAATTATTTTAGTAACCGAAACTGATTGTGAACATAACTGATTACATTTATTTCATTAAAAAACAAGATTGGTGTTTCCATCTCTGAATTGTATGATAAGCAGTGTGATTGTTTTGAGTGCAACAGGAACTTGGTCTGATGAGACTGGAGAAAATATTCTGTTTCTTTGCTTGAGCCTTTGTTTGAACTACTTGATAGGAGGACAGTGTCCTTCCGTTGATCTCATAGATACATCTGAAGTTTACTTTTGAAGAAAAAAGCTGTGATGAGCACACTATTAATGGATTGTTTCTTTGTTGTACTTAGTTTTAACATTTTATTAGGCATCGAAGTGATGTCCCGGTGTTTGGAAGCCGTCGGGGTCTGGATGGGGGACAACAGACTCAAACTCAACCCCTCCAAGACCGAGTGGCTGTGGTTACCGGCACCTCGGTTCAGCCAGCTGACCCCATCGCTGGCCATAGGGGGCGAACAACTGTCCCCTGTGGAGCGGGCGCGCAATTTGGGCGTCCTCCTTGATGCCCGGCTGTCAATGGAGGACCATGTGGCAGCCGTGGCAAGGGGGGCGTTCCACCAGGTTCGCCTGGTGCGCCAATTGCGCCCCCTACTGGACCGGAGTGCCCTGCGCACGGTCACTCATGCGCTGGTGACGTCTCGCCTGGACTACTGCAATGCCCTCTACATGGGGCTTCCCTTGGGACGCATCCGGAGACTGCAGCTAGTTCAGAACGCAGCCGCGCGGGTTATTATGGGAAGTACACGTTACTCCCACGTAACACCTCTCCTGCGCGAGCTGCACTGGCTACCTGTGGCCTTTCGGGTGCGTTTCAAGGTATTGATCACCATCTTTAAAGCGCTCCATGGCAGAGGACCTAGTTATCTGCAGGATCACATCCTTCCACATACGTCCCTGCGACCTATCCGCTCACACAGGGAGGGGCTCCTCCTGGTGCCGTCTGCTAGGCAATGCCAGCGGGCGACACCTAGGAGTAGATCCTTCTCTGTGATGGGCCCAACCCTCTGGAATGACCTCCCCCCAGACATTCGAACTACCACCGACCTCCGTTCCTTCCGGCAAAAGTTAAAGACTCACCTGTTTCAATCAGCTGGCCTGGCACTTTCTTAGTTTTACCTCCCAGGGATTTATTTTATTTTAGGGTTTGGGGTTTTAATTGTGATGTTTTTAGGATTAGAATTATTTATTTCTTAGTACAGCCTATCTCCCCTCCAAATGTATCTTAAATGTAGCTTAAATGTATTTAATTTTATGACTGGTTTTATTGTATTGACTGTACACCGCCCCGAGTCCCTTTTTGGGAGAGGGGCGGTCTAAAAATCTAAGAAATAAAATAAATAAATAAATAAATTTAGAGTTCTCTGATAAAAGAATTTAGCTTTGCATCTTAGTTAACTTCAAGATGTTTTTTCCCCTCTTCCTTTCTATTAAATATTTCTATTTGGAAATCTGACAGATGATTTGTGCTGCTTGGAAGGAGAGATAACAAAGGTATTCGGATGTGCTGGGCCTTTTCTTTCCTGTGGGTAGAAATTGCAACTTGGCACTTCAACTTGTGACTGAGAACGGATGTTTCTCATTGCTTGCTTGATACTATTACAAACAAAGGCCCGATGGAAATACAGAGCTGAAGGAATAAAACTGAGTTTGACTGTCACATCTAAAAAGCACTTTGTTTTTTACAACCAACCAGTTGAATGGCAGTGATGGCTAATCTTTTTGACGTCGTGTGCCAAAAGCGTGCACGTACCCACACCCATAATGCAATGCGCGTGTGACACCCCCACATATGGCCCCTTGCCCATCCACGCGTGACACTCCTATGCTCCCCCCATGTGCACATGCATATGTGACACCCCCCTGCCCCGTTTTGGGCTTAGCAGGCCTCCCTGCAGCTTTCTGGGACTGAATGGGCCATGGAGGGGAGCGGCACTATGCTCCCCCCATACATGCATGCACCTCTCCCGCATGCGCCCCGCCCCCTTGCGTGCATGGCAGAGATCCAAAAATCAGCTGGCTGGCAGGAGGTGGGTGCCCATGCACAGTGGAGCTGAGCTGGAGAGATGGCTCTCGTGGCTGCAGAGAGGGCTTTGCGTGCTACAGGTTTGCCATCACGGGTCTAGTGATTAAGACACCAGGCTAGAAAGGAGGAGACCAAGAGTTCAAATGCCGCGTTAAAAGCCAACTTGAGTGACTTTGGTCCAATGCCTTTCTCTTAGTCCAGGGGTTGGCAAACTTAAAACACTCAAAGAGCCATTTGGACCCGTTTCCCACAGAAAACACCGGGAGCCACAAAGGTCCTAACCGGAAGCCCCCTGTTCAATTCTGGAGCTGACCGGAAGTTCAGTTCCCCCACCATAGAGTCTCCTCCTAGCGTGGCATACTTTTTCCTCTACCTGTCATAACCGAAAGCCCTATCAATTGTGGAGACAACTGGAAAACCCACCCCTTGCCATAGAGTCTTCTCCTGGCGCACTGTGCTTCTCTCCCCCCACCCACCGGAAGTTCCTCTCAAAATTGTGGTGCCGACCGGTGATGGAGCCGCAGCAGAGGGAGGAAAGAGCCACATGCGGCTCCAGAGCCGCAGTTTGCTGGCCCCTGTCTTAGTCCAATCCACCTCACAGAGCTGTTGTGACAGAAAAGTAAGAGGAAGTTGTATTGGATATTTTTGCCACCTTGAGTTATCCCTAAAAATAATAAAAGATGAGATACAAATAAACAAATAAACAGCCAAAAGCTGAATAATAGTTATTTTGGACCTGTACTGTTTTCATACTTATGTGAAAATAGGAATTGGGGGGGGGGGGAGAAGAATATTGGCGAAAAAATTGCTGGAGTTTACATTTTTATAGAATATAGGAGGTTGTCGCTCTTGCACAATTGAAATGAAATTTTCAGTTGTGGTTTTGTTACACGGCTTGCCAAAAATCAATGCTTTTCTTGTAATAGTGTTTTCAGTCTCTTTTAAGATTTCTGCTTTTGAAATGTCTGCATCTTAGTAACAGGTGGAATAAAGCTTTGCTTTTAATGTAACAAACTGGTTCTGAGGTTTTCCATCTGTTCGGGCAGCATTTATGAATCAAAGAACATTTCTTCGTGAAAAGTGCTGCCTGCTACCCTCCTGCCTAAGTTATCGCTATTTCAGAATAAAATTACGAATGTGGACTCATGAGGAACCCATGGGAGTGTCAATAACTATCACGAATGGTGCCAGTCACAACATGATTTGACTTTTTTTAAAAAACAACAACAACCCTAAAGGATAATTAAATGAGGCAATCATTTCCAAAGGATGAATCAGATTGATTGATTAGTCAGAGTAGTTCTGTAAATGGATATGTCAGATTGCAGGTTGTGTATAGCTGTCAAAGATATTGCTCACAAATTGGAGATGAGATGGCTTTCAGATCAGCTAATTGCTGTCACATCACATCATGGTTTTTTTTTTACTAAGATGGAGAAGATCTAGATCAGTGATTCTCAATCCTAGGCAACTTTAAAAAATGTGAACTTCCAGATCCCGGAATTCCCCAGTCAGTGGAAATTTTAAGACATGTGAACTTCAATTCCCACAATTCTTCAGCCAGGACTGGTTAATTTGTTTGTAGGCAGTTTGGTGTAATGTTGTAGCATTCAGCTAGAAACTGGGAGAGTGTGAATTCTAGTTCAACCTTGGCATAAAAACCAGCCTGGATAACTTTGGCCAATTGCTCTTTCTCCTCCCAACTCCTATCATAAGGTTATTGTTGTGGGGAAAATAGGAAAAAAGGAGTATTAATACGTTCATTGCCTTACGTTATGATAAATAACTCCACACATCCTACAGTCAGGTGTAGACTATATTGTACACAGTGTTGTGGCCCACCAGTGGAACGGCTAAGAACAGCTAAGAAATCAGGGTCAACTTGGAAGTAAAGCCACCGGTGGACGGTGGACTCCTAATAGGAAATAAAAGAGAAGTGAAAGGGGAGTGGGCTTTTGCAGGAAACAATTCGTTCGTTCGTTCCTTTGTTCCAGTAGTCTGAAGATCTGTCCGTGAATCTCAGAGACTGTGCCCAGTCTTTCCTTGCATTTCGCTGCGTTTGGAAAATATTTACATGGCAGCTTTCCAAGCTAGATAATGTCCGTGATCATAACTTCACCTTTGAAAGACTGTTTGCCAGGTCTTTGCTGAATGTAAATGAAAGGAATTCACATTCGTTTAATAAAAGGAGTTTTGTCAGGACCAGGAATCTGCTTCGTGCTTTTTGGGGAAGCCTAGATCAGAACACATATGCCGCATGCGGCATTCCTTGCTGATAAACCTTACGTTAGTAGATAAGGTTCAAGGAAGCACAAACTGTATAGTTTTCATTATCTTTACCATTAATCTGGGGTGAATGCAAACTTTTGGAAACTAATGGGAATTTCCCAACCTCATTTATAATGGGATTAATTAAGGCAGAATCTCTCTCAATGCTTTGAAAGGCTTCTTTTCAGCTTTTCTCTTCACCTGTACCAAGTTCCCATTCCTGAGATAAGTGGTCAACGGACTCAGCCCATTATCTCTTTGACAGATTGTGATTGTGTTCTGTTTATTTCCACACAATCTCTTGCAATTGCTTATGCTGAGGACAGTTTGGGCACATTTGCCACATGTACAACTAGAGCCCAATTTTACTCAACACACGTTTGTATTAATCTGCACAATTTAGGGCCTATAAGCTTAAGTTCTCTGCACCCCCCCCCCCCGTACCCCATTTTGACTGGCAGGGTGCTGCAGGAGGTCATTGAAGCTGAAAACTGGATGTGCCCCCACCACATGGCCCTACATGCCTCAGTTTGGCTGGCAGGGTGTTGCAGGAGGCCATTCAGACTGAAAACGGGGTGTGGGGCCCCCCACATAGCCCCTCGTGCCCTGTTTTGGCTGGCAGTGTGCTACAGATGGCGTCCGTCCGATCTCCTCCCCCTTGCCACCCGGCCCGCTGAGGAGAACTACAATGCTGATAAGGCCCTCAAAGAAATCCAGTTTGACATCCCTGAACTAGGAGGTAGATGCTGTGTATTGACAAACAGGAACCATCTACTGATGGACTTGGTAAAGCCTTTATCCGGAGTCCAGAAGAACCATTACTGGTTAGTTTTAACAGCACCGAACTAGATGGACCAGTGGTTAAATTAACTATAAGGCACCCTGTTTCTTTCTGAGTACCGTGAAATAGTAACAGTCTAAATTAAAACTTGATGCCCCTCCTTGTAAGTGACCTATATGTATGGTGGCGCAGTGGTTAGAATGTTAACTCTGCTCATTGCCAGCAGTTTGATTCTGACTGGCACAAAGGTCGACTCAGCCTTCCATCCCTCCTATGTTGGTAAAACGAGGACCCAGATTATTGGGGGCAAGAGACCAACTCTGTAAACTGCTTAGAGAGGGCTATAAGGCAGAATTCCCCAACCTTTCCGGGTTGGTGGCCTAGGACGGAGGAGAGAAGGGGGAACGATGGGATGATTTTGTGGGAGGGGCAGGCGTATGTGCACATCCATTGCATGAGTGGGCCTGCAAGCGTCCACTATCCTCTCATGAGTGGGGGCCTGAGCGCCCGTGACACAGTGGGTTTCAACCTTCCTAATGTCGCGACCCTTTAATACAGTTCCTCATTTTGTGGTGACCCCCAACCATAAAATTATTTTATGTTTTCTGTATTTTTTCAAAAATATGTGTTTTCCGATGGTCTTAGGTGACCCCTGTGAATGGGTCATTTGATCCCCAAAGGGGTCCAGACCCACAGGTTGAGAACCACTGCTCTAGAGAGTGAGATCCTAAATGCCCGCGATGCTTGCGCGAGTGTGGCCCTGAGTTCTCACGCGAATGGGGCTGTGCACCAGCTGGCCACTCACATGGGTCGGTTGCATATAAGCCACGGACTGGTAATGGGCCACAGCCCACAGGTTGGGGATCCCTGCTGTAAAGCACTATGAAGCAGTATATGTCTAAGTGCTATTGATATGTTGCTAACTTTGCATTTAATGCTAATTTTTGTCTTCCTACATTCTTTCAGAATTAGTTGGTAAATTCTGGGCTTTTCTTATAAATGGCCCCAAAGGTGAGGAATTACTTTGATTCAGCACTATAGCTTACCAATGCTCAGTCTCCACTTTTCCTGTTCAGCTGTGAGGTTATGGCAACGGGAGATGCTCCTAATGCATCCTGAACCTGAACAGTTGCAAGTACTCGGCATGGCTAGTCTAGTGAAGAGAAGGACCAGGGGAGACATAATAGCAGTGTTCCAATATTTGAGGGGCTGCCACAGAGAGGAAGGGGGTTCAGCTATTTTCCAAGGCACCCGAAGGCCTGACAAGAAACAATAGATGGAAACTGATCAAGGAGAGATTCAACCTGGAAATAAGGAGGAATTTTCTGACAGTGAGAACAATCAACCCATGGAACAGAAGCTGTCTTCAGATGTTGTGGGAGCTTCATCACTGGAAGCTTTCAAGAAGAGACTGGACTGCCATCTGTCAGAAATTGTATAGGGCTGTGATAGCAAACCTATGGCATGCATGCCCGAAGTGGCACATGGAGCCATGTCTCCTGGCACACGCAGCATTGCCCATTCCTCTTCTGAGTTTCTGTCGCGCATGAGCATGTGAACATCAGCTGGCCTTTGTGCATGCAGCAGTGTTGGAAACCGGAAGAGGTGGTCTTCTGTTTTCCAGCGTGCACATGCGCAGCAGTAACCAGAAGACTTGCTGGTTGGCGCACATGCGTGTGCTGGAAACCGGAAGTTCATTTTCCGGCGCAATCATCCTCCCTGAGCAGCTTCTCTTCCTCTGTTGCAGCCCAGACAAATGTGAAGTTCTTCCTTTTCGGCACTCGGTGCCGAAAAGGTTTCCCATCACTGGTATAGAGTCTCCTGCTTGGGCAGAGGGTTGGACTAGATGACCTATAACAGTGATGGTTATCCTTTTCGGCATCGAGTGCCGAAACTGGAGCGCTTGTGCACTGGAGCACCAGAACCTGGAAGAAAGCAGCTGGCCAGTGGGCATGTCAATGCAGCATACGTGCCGGAACCCGGAAGAGGCGATGGCACGTGTGCCCATAGAGGGGGTACTTCATGCCGCCTCTGGCACATGTGCCAAAGGTTTGCCGTTACAGACTTATAAGATCCCTTCCAACTCTGTTAATATGTTAAAAGAAAACTCTGTGAGGTGCAACTGTGCAATCGGAAGAGGAAACACCGTACTTCATTAAGCTTTTACCTCACCAAACAACCTGTATGAAAAGAAATCTGCTGATTTCAGGATTCATGGCAGACTCTGGGCAAATGGAGCCGGATGATTCTGTTTCCGGCCAAGGCTTTTAGACAGGAAGAGAGGAGCGCTATTTATTCTTAATTGAGGCTGTCACATTAATGGGGGTGTCTGTCTTCGCCGGAAGACAGAGAAGGTAATTTGGGATTTCCATAAAAATGCAAGCTTGGAAATTGCTTTTGGTCGCTGCCATTCTGTCTCAAAGCCCATTTGATCCTGGTGCTTCAGGAAAGCTACTCATCTCTGGAGATCTCCGGATTTATTCTAGTTTGTGTCTAGGAAACGGCCCACAATATATATATTGTGTGTGAAGTAGTGTCGTAGCTTGCAGATGTGCAGCAAAGTGGGGAATGAGCCATGAACTATCTTTGCTGTTTCCAGAAATAATGGCTTGTCAGTTTCCCAAAATAAGAGTAGAGCCTTTTGACTATGTGACAAAAGCAGATCAGTTGAGGAGAGTCCTCATGCAGAAATGTGCTAAGGAGTTGGCTGAAATACTATTTCAATTCATTGTGTTTCTTTTGGTCTTCATAGATAGGAAAAGTTTTCTGGCTGTTACCATTGCAGGGAAAATAGGAGTGAAAAAAATGGTTCCTGTACATTGTGCAAGAAAGTGCTTTATAAGGTAAAGGTTCCCCTTGCAGATATATGTGCTAGTCATTCCTGGCTCTAGGGGGCGGTGCTCATCTCCATTTCAAAGCCGAAGAGACAGCGCTGTCCGAAGACGTCTCTGTGGTCATGTGGCTGGCATGACTAAACACTGAAAGAACACGGAACGCTGTTACCTCCCCACTAAAGGTGGTTCCTCTTTTTCTATTTGCATTTTTACATGCTTTCGAACTGCTAGGTTGGCAGAAGCTGGGACAAGTAACGAGCTCGCTCCATTACGTGGTGCTAGGGATTCGAACCACCGAACTGCTGACCTTTCTGATTGACAAGCTCAGCGTCTTAGCCACTGAGCCACCGCGTCCCATCAAGTGCTTTGTAGATTGGCACAAAATCACCTGCTTCGTTAGTTCCTTTAGTGAGAAGATCAGTGAAAAACAGGGTATATTTATTTTGTAACACGAACAAATGATTTTTTTTTTACTTTGATCGATTGATTTGCAACGGCCTATTTTTAAAAATGTTATCAATTAGTCTTAAACTGTTTATAGAGGCTTTCATATTGAACGAGTCAGATTCGTCTTCGGCATGCTTAATCCTCAGTAATTAGGCATTCAAAACTCCAAACAAGCTACGCCAAATTCCATGTTCCAGTTTGGGTTGTAAACATTGCAGTTTATTTTTTTTACGAAAGATTTATTTTTCAAGATCTGCTAAAATAGATTGCATAAGAGCAGAAGAAAAGCATTATGCATTCTGTAATGTGCTGCCATTTGAATATAGGTCTCTGAAAAAAACAATGTTTTCTTAAGCTAAATAATAACCATGAAACCATGTTAAATCCTGAATATAGTTCAGTTGCTTGTGTAACTTTAGGCATCCCTGCTTGGGTGTATGTTTTAGTGAATACCTAATGAAATTGAAGCTAATACTATGTTGACCTACTATAAATAAAAGTACCACTTGAATGTAAAAAAAAACTGAAGTGGTTTGATAGTTCAGAAAGACAACAGGTGGACATATACTTCTAAAGCGGGGGTGTCAAACTCAATTTCATTGAGGGCTGCATCAGGGTTGTGTTTAACCTCAGAGGGGCCAGAGTGGGCGTGGTCAGGGTGGGAGTGGCCAGCTTGAGGTCACTCATGTCGGGGGCGCCTGCAGGGACCCAAGCGCTCTGCCAGAGAACATGGGCTCCCAAGCTCCATTTTTGACTGCAATGGCCTCCTACAACCCTCTGCCAGGGAAAACGGAACATGGGAGGGCTGCAAGCGCATCCAGTCCCTGGGCCTTGAGTTTGACACCCTTGTTCTCAAGCAACTGTGAAATACGTATAGGAAAGAAAAATGAAGATTTTGAAAAAGGCTCCTTAAGTCCTCTGACTTAAATGCTATTGAACATGTATAGAGAGTTCTTAATACTTGTAAGGAAATCAAAAATATTTGTGAGTTAGGAGAGGTCAAAGCTAAGAGTATGTAGCCTCAACCGTTTGGAAGCAATTACCCATATTTTTCGAAGTATAAGATGCACCGGAGTATAAGACGCAGCAAGGTTTTGAAGAGGAAACTTTTTTAAAAAAGTTTTTGCACTCTAAAACCTCCCCAAAATGGCCCGTTTTTCACGAAAACGGGCTCTTTTTTTAAAAAAAGGCATAAATAGCCCTTAAGAGGCTTTTAGAGTGCTCCGGGGGGGGGGGGCAAAATGATAAAAAACCCAGCCCATTTTGCGCGAAAATGGGCTTGTCTTTTTGTCAAATAAAGGGCATGGATAGCCTTTAGGAAGCTTATAGAGTGCTGCTGGAGGCTGGGGCATAAAAATGGGCTATTTTTCGCTCATTTCTGCCCTCCCCAGCCCCCAGGAGCTCTCTGGAAGCCTCCTAAAGGCTATGCACGGCCATTTTCGCAAAGGGGCGGAGTTTCATGAGGCAAAAAAATGCTGTAGTCAAGTGTATAAGACGCACCCAGATTTTCAGCCTCTTTTGAGGGAAAAAGGTGCGTCTTATACTCCAAAAATACGGTATTTCTTAAGAGGGCGGTGATACAAAGTACTGATTAAAAGGATGTCCAGCATTTTTGTTTTTATTTTATTTTTGAATCTGTAAGCAGCTGCCCAATAATTGTGAGTATGAATTCACATTTACAAAAAGATGTTTTTGCTTTGCACCACATACAGCTTGTTTAGTGACTGTTTGAAGTTATGGTGGCACTGAATGACTTATGACCATTTCCTACAATTATGGCCATTGCAGCATTCCCATGATCATGCAATCAAAATTTGGATGCTTAGCAACTGACCCATATTTGTGATGGTTGCAGTGTCTCGGGGTCATGTGACCCCTTTTCCTACCTTCTGATGCAATGGGGAAATCAGATTCACTTAACGACCGTGTTATTAGCTGAATAACTGCAGTGATTCTACAGGACTAGAAAACCTACAAAGTCCCTTCCAGAATAGAATATAATAGAAACTATTCTATTCTATTCTTTTCTTTAATATATATTTTTATTTATTTACAAACATACAAAATGCACACACACAAAACTTAGACATACATTTACACAATACAGTACGAACAGGAACTTCCTGTTCTTTCTAATAGCAATAACAAATTGATACAATTTTCCTTATGTTATTTCCCCTTCTAGTATATTTCATTTGCATTTCACCATTTTTAACCCTCTTATTTTTACTCATCTATCTGCTATATTGGGTGTTTACCTCTAGTAAATTTAAACTCTCTTGAGTGCATGCATATATATATATATGTATATGTATATGTATATGTATATGTATATGTATATGTATGTTAATTCTCCTTAACTACTATATTTGGGTTTTATTGACTTCCTTCATTGATCCTTGTTTCTTTCCTCCATCCACCTATACCATTTATCCCATATCTGGCAATATTCTGTTTCTACTTTTCCCTGGATTTCTTTTGTTAATTTATCCATTTCAGTATAGTCCATAACCTTTCTTATTTTTCATCTTTGCTTTGTATTAATTTATTTTTCCATTTCTGAGCGAAGGCAATCCTCGCCGCCGTAATTATATATAAAATTAAATACTGGATTCCTTTTTTATATTTCGCAGTCATTATTCCTAGTACAAAAACTTCTGGTTTCCAATCTATTTTGACTCCTAGCGGTTATGTTGTTTAATTCCTGAAAGAAAGTTTACCCAGATTAATAGGTGCGGCTTGCAACAAAAATAAAATTCTTGGTAAAATATTCATTTTAACTGATAGCTGAATATTTTTCAAGCTACCTAAATCTTACTTTATTTATGTCACTAGTTTATTTCTTTAATTGTAGAACATTTTGCCAACACCCAGATCCCCAAGTATTTCACTTCCTTAGTTATTTGCATTTTAGTTACTAATTCCAATTCCTCTTCTTGCTTTTTTGTCATATTCTTATCATTTTTGTTTTGCTTTTATTAATTTTTAATCCTGCCACTTCGCCATATTCTTCTAAGTTTTGAATTAATTTCGGACTGGATTCTAGTGGATCCTCTAAAGCAAATACTAAGTCATCGGCATAGGCTTGGGTCTTATATTCTTCATTTTTAAGTCTTAAACCTTTTATTCCCTGGTCCTTCCTAATTTAATTTAATAATATTTCCAGAGTTAGTATAAACAGCAAAGGAGAGAGGGGGCATCCCTGTCTAACTCCCTTTTTTATTTCTGTCTTCTCTGTTAGTTCTTCGTTCATTAGAACTTTGGCTGTCTGTGTGTTATAAAGTTTTTCTATCATTTTTGTAAATTTTTCTCCGAATTTCATCCTATCTAGTTGTGTTGCTATAAATTTCCAAATTACGTTGTCGAATGCTTTTTGTGCGTCAAGGAAAACCGGTACCAATTGCTTTTCTGGATGCGCCTCATAATATTCTATTATGTCTAGGATGACTCTCGTATTATTTTTAATGTCTCTTGGGGGTAAAAATCTGTTTTGGTCTGGGTGTATTCGTTCATTTAAAACTTGTTTAATTCTTCCTGCCATAATCACTGCAAATATTTTATAGTTGGAATTCAATAGTGAAATTGGTCTGTAGTTTTGGATTTCTTGTAGGTTGGCTTCTTCTTTCGGGATTCTATTCTATTCTCTACTCTATTATATTTTCCATTCCACTCCACTCTATTTTCCATTCTCTGTTCTGTTCTGTTCTGTTCTCTGCTCTGCTCTATTTTCCATCCCATCCCATTCTGTTGTCCCTCACTGATTTTTTTTAATGTTAAGAAGGGTTCCTCAAATATCTCAGGTGTGAAGACTACATCTCTAGAAAGACTCTGGGTCCATGAAGTGCTTTGGGAGAGCTTCCAGTGCAGCGCTTCGAAATGTGCAGCAACACCGACACAGCACCTATGTACAGCTGTTTAAAGCAGCTGTATCCTTTTTCCAGAGTTGCCTATCTCAGCTTTCAGGTGCTACAGACAGGTCTTACGTTCACAGCCCCCTGCGCTCTGCCAGGAATTGAATCTCAAGCACCGTTCAGCCCTTAATAGCTCTCCCACTTCTGAATTTTTAGTGCCATGAAAGCCTGAGTGATATCGTTGCCGCCTCTGAGGCCACCCATTGTCAATTTCACTTGGGATCCAATATTAGTATTCTTTTGTCCCCAATTTAGCTGTGTAAATTATTTTAATCTGCATGTATTATTCATTGTCCTGATTTTCTCAAAATGAGATACTGCCGCAGGAAGGGGAAAAAAACCCAAGAGATAGCAAAATAGCAACAGTAGAATAATTACGTAGTTATTGCTATTTTTCCTTCTTATAAAGGCATTATCTAGGAGACTATCAGAATATCTTTAATGAAACTTCCAATATCTCGATTAAATTGCTGCCAGCCCTTCAAATAATTAGCATTCATATTACTTAAAAAGCCGTACTTCGTTTTTGGTTTCATGTTTTTTAAGAGGTTGGGATTCAAATGGCAGCATTGCTGGAAAAACGCTGTGTGGATTCTTATAGAAATGTAACAAATTTCACTTCATTTCCACCTGGTGCATTCACTGAAATAAATAAAAGCCACATTTTTGTTTAAAAAAGGACTTCCTAAGGAAAGGTTAGGGAATAAAGAAATGTTAATCAAAATGTCCAGTGAAGATTGTAATAAATGGGAAAAAAGCAAAGGGCCCAATATATTTGCTTATTGGACTTTGCATTAGTGTGCAGTCTGGTCTATTTTATTTGTTCTACTTTAATTACTTGAGGCTTTTTATGCTATAAAAATAGAATTATCTGTAAGTATATATTTAAAAATAGAAAACATATATAGATACTGCCTGCATAGAAGTTCAGGCTGCTTTCTAAAACAGATTAGGGTTTTCTTTTCTTTTAATTTTGCTGGAATTGGGTATGTCTATTTTAAGGAAGAGAAGGACTAGGGGTGACATGATAGCAATCTTCCTCAGGGGTTGCCACAAAGAAGAGGGAGTCAAGCTATTCTCCAAAGCACCTGAGGGTAGGACAAGAAGCACTGGGTGGAAACACACGAGGGCGGTCACACACTGGACCTTATTTTTGTATCTGAACAGTGGACGAGTGATCTGGGAATAGGGGACTTAGTCATTACTCCCCTGTCATGGTCAGATCACTCATGTCTCCGGCTCGACTTCCCTTCCGCTACACCCCACCGCGAGGAGGCGGAGCCAGCCTCTCCAAGCTGGTACCGCCCCAAGCACCTGATGGAACCGGATAGGTTCCAGACGGAACTTGGGCCACTACCTGTAGCCCTGACCCGCGCTCGGTCGGAGGACCTAGTGGCTGCCTGGAATACGGCGGTGGCTGGGGCCTTGGACCGGGTTGCGCCTTTGCGACCTCTCCTGCGGCAGCGATCCACCCGAGCTCCTTGGTATACCGAGGAGCTAAGGGTGATGAAGCGCCATAGGAGACGTCTAGAGAGCAGGTGGAGATCCTCACGCTCCGAGTCTGATCGAACACAGGTAAGAGCCTATTTACGGACCTACCTTGTGGCATTGAGAGCGGCCAAACGTAGACATTGTGCCGCTCTTATTGCGTCCGCGGATAACCGCCCTGCTGCCCTGTTTAGGGTGACCCGCTCTCTCCTGTCACAGGGGACGCGGGGGGCACCCTTGCAGGGTAGAGCCGAGGAGTTTGGGGAATATCTGCAGGACAAAGTCGCTCAGATCCGGAGCGGATGGGCCCCCTCCAGTGGGCCGGACGAACCGTCAACAGTGAGTCTTGTGAGACCATTCTGGGAGGAGTTTGACTCTGTTGCCCCCGAGGATTTGGACAGGTTGCGTGGACGGCTGCGACCCACCACATGTTCAATGGACCCGTGTCCCTCCTGGCTGGTACTGGCATCCTGGGAGGTGACACGAGGCTGGCTTCTGGGCCTGGTGAACGCCTCATTGGGTGAGGGCTTCCTACCAACTGCCTTGAAAGAGGCGGTGGTGAGGCCCTTGCTCAAGAGGCCTTCACTGGACCCAATGGAGCTGGCTAATTATCGTCCAGTCTCCAACCTTCCCTTTTTAGTGAAGGTTGTTGAGAATGTGGTGGCACAGCAATTTCCACGACACCTTGACGAATCCGAATATCTAGACCCACGCCAGTCCGGCTTCCGACCCGGGCACAGCACAGAGACAGCCTTGGTCGCGCTGGTTGATGATCTCTGGAGGGCCAGAGATAGAGGTTGTTCCTCTATCCTGGTCCTATTAGACCTCTCAGCGGCTTTTGATACCATCGACCATGGTATCCTATTGCGCCGGCTGGAGGGGATGGGAGTCGGAGGCACCGTTTTACGGTGGTTCGGCTCCTACCTCTCCGACCGGTCGCAATGTGTGTTGACGGGGGCAGAGGTCGACCCTGAGGTCACTCACTTGTGGGGTGCCACGGGTCGGTCCTCTCGCCCCTCCTGTTCAACACATATGTGAAGCCGCTGGGAGAGATCATCCGTGGGTTTGGGGTTGAATACCATCTGTATGCTGATGATACTCAGCTGTACGTTTCAACCCCAAATCACCCCAGCGAGGCTGTCGAAGTGATGTCCCGGTGTTTGGAAGCCGTCGGGGTCTGGATGGGGGACAACAGACTCAAACTCAACCCCTCCAAGACTGAGTGGCTGTGGCTACCGGCACCTCGGTTCAGTCAGCTGACTCCAACGCTGGCCATAGGGGGCGAACAACTGCCCCCTGTGGAACGGGCGCGCAATTTGGGCGTCCTCCTTGATGCCCGGCTGTCAATGGACGACCATGTGGCAGCCGTGGCTAGGGGGGCGTTCCACCAGGTTCGCCTGGTGCGCCAATTGCACCTCCTTCTGGACCGGGATGCCCTACGCACGGTCACTCATGCACTGGTGACGTCTCGCCTGGACTACTGTAATGCTCTCTACATGGGGCTTCCCTTGGGACGCGCACGAAGACTGCAGCTAGTCCAGAACGCAGCCGCGCGGGCAGTCATGGGGAGTACTAGGTACTCCCACGTAACACCGCTCCTGCGCGAGCTGCACTGGCTACCTGTGGTCTTTCGGGTGCGTTTCAAGGTTTTGACCACCATCTTTAAAGCGCTCCATGGCATAGGGCCTAGTTACCTGCGGGATCGCATCCTCCCACATACATCCCTGCGGCCAATTCGCTCTCACAGGGAGGGGCTTCTCCTGGTGCCGTCCACTAGGCAATGCCAACGGGCGACACCAAGGAGTAGGGCCTTCTCTGTGATGGGCCCAACCCTCTGGAATGACCTCCCCCCCGACATTAGAACCACCACTGACTTCCGCTCCTTCCGGCAGAAACTGAAGACACACCTGTTCCGACTGGCTGGTCTGGCATAATTCTTAACGTCTACCTCCTGGCATATATATTTCCTACTGGTTTTTTAGGGGACTTAATTTTATAGGACACTGGGGTTTTAAATTTTGTATATTTTAAATTATTTATTTAGCAATTACAGTTCTGTCTATTTTATCCTCCTCTTATTTATGTATTTATCCATTTAATAATTTTTAATTGTTATTATGTATGATGTTTTTGATATGGACTGTACACCGCCCCGAGTCCCTTTTGGGAGAGGGGGCGGTCTAGAAGTGCTAATTAAATTAAAAATTAAAAATTAATGAAGGCGGGAAGCAACTTAGAACTGAGGAGAAATTTCCTGACAGTTAGAACAATTAATCAGTGGAACAAATTGCCTCTAGAAGTTGTGAATGCTCGAACACTAGACGTTTTTTAAGAAGATGTTGAACCATTTGTCTGAAGTGGTGTAGGGTTTCCTGCCTAGGCAGGGGGTTGGACTAGAAGACCTCCAAGGTCCCTTTCCAACTCTGTTCTTCTCTTCCCTCCCCTCCCCTCCAGCTATAAATCACTCAATCAGAATAGAGATGGAAGGGATCTTGGAGGTCTTCTAGTCCAACCCCCTACTCAAGCAGGAGACCATATATATATTTATGTTGCTAAGTGAAACATTTGCTAAGTGAGTTTTGCCCCATTTTATTATCTTTCTTGCCACCGCTGTTAAGGGAATCACTGCAGTTGTTAAATTAGTAGCACCTCTGTTAAATGAATGGCTTTCCCATTGACTTTGCTTATCAGAAAGTCACAAAAGGGGATCACATGATCCCTGGACACTGCAACTGTCATAAATATGAACTGATTGCCAAGCATCCGAATATTGATCACATGACAAAGGGGATGCTGCAATAGTCGTAAGTGTGAATAATGGTCATAAGTCACTTTTTCCAGTGCCATTGTAACTTTGAATGGTCATGAAATGAACTGTTGTAAGTTGAGGACTACCTGTGATCCACCAGATTCCTTGCATGGATTGTCCCTGTGACTATGTAGGACAGATGGGGAGGAAGCTAATCACCAGAATACAAAGACACAAGTGAGCGATCAGACGAAGGAACTCAAACTCATTGGTAGCCTCCCATTGCAATGAACAAGGACATACATTCATCTTCACAACTAATAAGATTGTTGGCCGAGCAGGTACGAAAATAGCCAGAGAAATGATTGAAGCCTAGGAAACGACCACCTTGTCAGTCAACAGGAGTTTACCACCAGCTTATCAGGTGCTTAAGGACCTGAGGAATTGGCAGCACAAGGAAACAACCGCCAATTGCCAGCCATCAACACACCATTCATCAATAGGAAGGCACCACATAAATACGACACATAGAATAGCCCAAAGCACACAGTCTAGGAGAGAGATGTTTTCTGAGGATGGGCTCCACCATGAGTCTGAAAGCTCGGAAGATTAAACCTCTGGTCCCAGTGACCGACCCAGATTGTTTGTCCCAAAAGTGCTTTTTTCAAGAGGCAACTGGACTTCGTTGTTTTTCTTTGAAGACGTTTCGCTTCTCATCCAAGAAGCTTCTTCAACTCTGACTGGATGGTGGGGAATGGAAGGATTTATACTCCTTGCAGACAGCTGGTCATTTGCATCCTTTTAGAGAGTCATTGAGGCCACCTGGAGGCTCATCTGTGTCCTCAGGGTCACCTGACTTGTGCAAATGGGTGTGGAGCCTTCTTGGAACTGTGGAAAGGATTGTGTTGTAGGCTGGAGATGGATGATGTCGTATCCCTCCCCTTCTGTTGAGAGAGGGGTGTTCAATTTTGGCATAGATGGTCTCTTGGACCCGTTTCAAACCAGCGGTCATCTCTGTCCAAAATGTGGACTTTCCTGTCTTTAAAAGAGTGGGCTTTGTCTTTTAAATGCAGATACTCTACTGAATCCTGTCCTGATCAGGGCTTGTTCTCCTATGACCCAGATTGATTCTTGCAACATTATACTGGGACACATATTTTTGCCTTCGTTTGTAATGTGCCTTTAAAACAATTCTTCAGTTTAAGCAAAATACGAAGCAATTTTCCAGTTGGTTTTTCATTCTATTGATCTGGGATTATTTAGCCATTTGTCACTTTTGGTCTTGACGTTCTCAAGACAGATTTCAAAGAAGTCATCATATTAAACCCCCAGTATGAAAATTAAATGATCATATGCAAGTGGCAGACATAGCCTGCCCTGTACTCCATTAAAAACACAAGAGAACAAAGTGGCACAGTGTTAAATACACGGCGTTCATTAAGTTATCTCTGCAACAAATCTGCATTTCTAAATTTTGGTTTCTTTTACGTAAAATGAAGCTTTGGTTTCATGCCACCCCACAGCTCCTCTCATTAAGATAAACAAAATTTTCAACCAGATGTTATCATATAATTGCAGTAAACAGCTGTGTAATACCAAGTGTGAGGCCAGAGCCTGCATCCTTGTTTTTAAACGATGTACCTGGTTAAAACTTTTATATTATGAGCTTTGGTGGCACAGTGGTTAGAATGCAGTACTGCAGGCTACTTTTGCTGACTGCCAGATGCCTGCAATTTGGCAGTTCGAATCTCACCAGGTTCAAGGTTGACAGCCTTCCATCCTTCTGAGGTGTGTAAAATGAGGACCCAGATTGTTGGGGGCAAGAGGCTGACTCTGTAAACCACTTAGAGAGGGCTGCAAAGTACTGTGAAGCGGTATATAAGTCTTAAGTGCTATTGCTATTTTATCACACAAAGTCTGAATGTCCCTTATAGTGATCAAATCACATGCTGCTATTTTATACAATTTAAGAGATGCTGAACTAATTGTAGGACACAAAAGATTCCTAGACATCCATCAGTGTCATGTTACTAACCACTGTATTAACTATCTGCAGTTCTTTTGTTTTAACTTTTCAACTGTGCAAATGTGGTAGCATGCTTTCAAAATGTGCAAGAGCTGGAGATTAATATAATGAAATCTAAGGCAGTGATCAGTCTGAAACTGTTCCTTCTCCACAGATGGAGAGGTTTTGTGTTTAGCAGAAATATTCTTAACTAGTATCTACATTATGTATATACTGTATAGGTCAGTGATGGCAAACCTTTTCGGCACTGAATGCCCACATCGGTACGTGCATGTATGCAGATCCATGGGTGCATGCTAGAGCGCTGGAAACGTGAACACAAGCTGGCAGGTGTGTGCATTTTTGGGGCTCTTTTCAGGTTGCTTTTGTGCCATTTTGGGCCTAAAAAAGAGCCTGGAAACTGGCCTAAAAATACCCTGAAAAACAGCCTGAAAACAGCCCCCCAAATTGTCTGTTTTTGGGCTGTTTTGGGGGGCATTTTTCAAGATGTTTTCAGGACTTTTTTTGGCTAATTTTCTGGCGCTCCAGCGCCCGTGAAGACCAGCTGGCCAGCGTGCCAGAATCCAATAGATCAGCTGGCAATGGCCCGCCTGCCCACAAAGAGGGCTCTGCATGCCACCTCTGGCATGCGTGCCATAGGTTTGCCATCACGGGTATAAGTCAATACAATACAATACAATACAATACAATAGTAGAGTTGGAAGGGACCTTGGAGGTCTTCTAGTCCAACCCCCTGCCTAGGCAGGAAACCCTATACCATTCCAGACAAATGGCTATCCAACATCTTCTTAAAGACTTCCAGTGTTGGGGCATTCACAACTTCTGGAGGCAAGCTGTTCCACTGATTAATTGTTCTAACTGTCAGGAAGTTTCTCCTCAGTTCTAACTTGCTTCTCTCCTTGATTAGTTTCCACCCATTGCTTCTTGTTCTGTCCACAGGTGCCTTGGAGAATAGCTTGACTCCCTCTTCTTTGTGGCAACCCCTGAGATATTGGAACACTGCTATCATGTCTCCCCTAGTCCTTCTTTCTCTTAAGCTAGACATACCTAGTTCCTGCAACCGTTCTTCATATGTTTTAGTCTCCAGTCCCCTAATCATCTTTGTTGCTCTTCTCTGCACTCTTTCTAGAGTCTCCACATCTTTTTTACATCGTGGCGACCAGAACTGAATGCAGTATTCCAAGTGTGGCCTTACCAAGGCATTATAAAGTGGTATTAACACTTCACGTGATCTTGATTCTATCCCTCTGTTGATGCAGCCTAGAACTGTGTTGGCTTTTTTGGCAGCTGCTGCACACTGCTGGCTCATATTTAAATGGTTGTCCACTAGAACTCCAAGATCCCTCTCACAGTTACTACTATTGAGCACGGTACCACCTATACTGTACCTGTGCATTCCGTTTTTGTTGCCTAAATGTAGAACCTTACTCTTTTCACCATTGAATTTCATTTTATTAGATAGTGCCCAATGTTCAAGTTTGTCAAGATCCTTCTGTATCTTAAGCCTATCTTCTGGAGTGTTGGCTATTCCTGCCAGCTTGGTGTCATCTGCAAATTTGATGAGTTCCCCATTTATTCCCTCATCCAAATCATTGATGAAGATGTTGAAGAGTACTGGGCCTAAAACAGAGCCTTGGGGTACTCCACTGCATACTTCCTTCCATGTAGATGCAGTTCCATTGAGGACTACACGTTGAGTGCGGTTGGTCAGCCAGTTATGAATCCATCTGGTGGTGATGCTGTCTAACCCACATTCTTCTACTTTATCTAGTAGTAGGTTATGGTCTACCTTATCAAAAGCCTTACTGAAGTCCAAGTAAACTATATCAACGGCATTCTTCTGGTCCACTAATTTTGTCACATTATCAAAGAATGCAATAAGATTAGTCTGGCATGATCTGTTTTTGACAAATCCATGTTGACTTTTGGCTATTACTTTGTTTGCTTCTAGATGTTCGAAAATTCGTTGCTTGATTATTTTTTCCAGAATCTTTCCTGGTATTGAGGTCAGGCTGATAGGTCTGTAGTTTCCTGGATCTATTTTTTTTCCCTTTTTTGAAGATGGGAACCACATCAGCTCTTTTCCAGTCCTCTGGTAGTTCCCCGGTGTTCCAGGATCTCTGAAAGATATAATTCAGTGGTTCTGAGATCTCGTCTGCTAGTTCCTTAAGAACCCTGGGGTGTAATCCATCCGGTCCTGGTGATTTGAACTCATCTAGGGTAGACAGGTGCTCACTTACCATTTTCTTCCCTATTTCAATTTGTGTTCCTAATCTGATTTTTGTTGTGCTGCTTTTGTCAGGTTGGACTATTTTATCCCTTTGTGTAAAGACAGATGCAAAACATGAGTTAAATAGTTCTGCTTTCTCCCTGTTGCTTGTCACCTTCTTGCCACTTTCTCCTAGCAATGGACCAATTGTTTCCTTAACCTTTTTCTTGTTTTTAACATGTTGGAAGAAGCTTTTTTTGTTAATTTGTACTTTTGTGGCAAGCCTTTCTTCAAGTCATCTCAGCTGTTGACATAATCAAGTCACAAAGTGCTATTTCAAAAGGCAACTGGGCTTTGTTTTTCCTTGAAGATGTTTCGCTTCTCATCCAAGAAGCTGAAGAAGCTTTACGAAGAACCTGAAGAAGCTTCTTGGCGAAATGTTTTCAAGGAAAAACGAAGTCCACTTGCCTTTTTAAAAAGCATCTTTGGGACAACCATGACCTAGATGATGGAGAATCTCCAAGACATAGTAAAATCAGTTCTCTTATTAGTTCGTTAATTAGTTACTTGGTGTTTTACTTAATTTATAGAGTCTCCATGACTTTGGACAGCTGTTTTCATCAGAGCCAGTCTGAGGGACTGAGACCCCAGCTCCTATCATTTTGTCATTCCTCCTCCTTCTTTTCTGTAGCATTTTTTGCTACCTAACCCTTTTACCTCTTCATTCTGCTTGTTCCTGCCCGCATCCTGTTCCTACCGCTACATGTTCATGTTTGCATGGAAAAACTTTTACGGCACCATCTAAGCAAGATACCAAAGGCAAGGTTTGACTGGCACACCAATCAAACATCTTGGTTCTTAGACCTTTAGCACGATGAGAACTTTAATCCAATACATTAGGAGAGCTGAAAAAGATCTCAAAAAAAGATGATTTCACTTTAAGTGGTCTTCATTTTTTATTTAGCTTCGTCGGCAAATCGACAATTTCTAAAGCATGGCAATTTCCCATTTCCCTCTTCAGCTCCTTGTAGTTTTGTGTTCGGGGTTTTTTAAAGATAAAGGGGTTCATTAAAAGAAGTAAATTATTATCACATTACCTTCACAAATGGTGTAAACATCCCTATTTGGTAAACAAGAGAGCTTTTGTTGATCCCATCTCTTTATCTTCTTCCTGCTTAAGAATTGCCAAAGAAAGCACTATTGATCTGCAAATGTTAGGATAGTTAGGAACAGTAGCTGTGAAGGATAATTTACCTGATTTATTTACTGTTGTTTACTGTAGCAACAGTGTGGTTTGTTCCTGGGGAAGACATTGTAGAGTATGTTCCAATAAACAATGAAGAGGTATGGTGCTCTTTGTTGTCCCCCTTCATCACGTTGGAGAATGTTTGAAGGATTATCAAAGCCCAGATCTTTGGATCTTTGGAAAGAGAAATATGGGTGATAATCACTCACTGATAACATTGTGTTTGGTTAGCCATGTGCAAAATGCAGCACAGGTTCAACACTACTACAGAGGAAAGGAAAACTGCCAAGATGTGACATTCAGGAGTTAACTTAGGGGAAGTCCCCATCTTATTTGACTGATAGATGGCTATATTTACAAGGCAGAAGTGTGCATGCATTTATGACTCGCTACCTTAGACCCATAAGAGATGGAGTGTGTTTTATTTCTACGATGCAATAGAACACATACTTTTAAAGGAATAGTGTCTCAATCACAGTTGCAAAAAGTGTTAATCAAATATACATTTTCTTCACTATACGTTTCTGGTGAAGTCCCCAACAAAAATAATTCTAGTTTAAAGTCAATATGTTGTTGTATCATCTTCTCCAACCACATACGGATTTTTGTCCAATATTTTTTAGCTTCTACACATGTCCATCACATATGATAATATGATCCCTATATCCAACAATATTACCAACATTTGTATATTTGGAAATAGAAGCAATGGGTGGAAACTGATCAAGGAGAGAAGCAACTTAGAACTGAGGAGAAATTTCCTGACGGTTAGAGCAGTTAATCAGTGGAATGGCTTGCCACAACACTGGAAGTCTCTAAGAAGATACTGGACAGCCATTTGTCTGAAATGGTATAGGGTTTCCTGCCTAGGCAGGGGGCTGGATTAGAAGACCTTCCAATTCTGCTGTTGTATTGTACATTTGATTATCCATGTAATAACTGCAGCTAGAATTGTATTTGCACAAAATTGGAAAAGTGAAGATATCCCTATGGATGAGAACGTGTTTAAGAAAATCTTAGAAATCTGCAGAAATGAATAGATTAACACTTGCAATTAAAGAAAAGGAAGAATCTGACTACTAAGACTTGTGGACTTTAACTCCCAGAAATCCCTAGTCAGCCATGCTGGTCTCCAAACTTGGGAACTTTAAAACTTATGGGCTTGCACTGCAAATGTTACAGTGATTTTGCATATATTGCAGTTTTGTAGAGTTCAGTTATTCTCTGGGCAACTTTTCTGCAGGTATTATGTACTATGGGCTCAGAGGTTTTTTTTTTCTTTTTTTTCTTTTAAGAAGAGCCAAAGTGTTGATGGCTTAATTTTTGGTCATCTCCAAGTTCTTGGAAGTGTAAGAACAAATGCTGGGCTGCACCTAGTTCATTTTAGTGTTGAACTTAAATTTGGACATTATTTTTGGAAACAGGTCAAGACCATTCATAGCTCATTCCCAGCCTTAATATACCTTTGCAAATTCTGATGATCTTCCCTTTCTTCTTGCTATCTGTAAAGACAACACTCTGAGTTAGTTGTGAGTGAGGAAATCTATTCTAGATTGAGATATCATTGGTTTAGTTGTAATCCCACTCCTACTAGTTGCATTGTTGTGTATATGAATATTTCTCTGGTATGTCTCTTCCTCCATCACAATTGAACAATGTATTCACACCTCTGTGTCATGCACAGAATAACAGAGTTAGAAGGGATCTTGGAGGTCTTCTAGTCCAACTCCCTGCTCAGGCAGGAAACCCTATACCATTTCAGACAAATGGTTGTCCAATCTCTTGTTAAAAACTTCCAGTATTGCAGCACCTAAAACTTCTGGAGACAAGTTGTTAGAACAAATTAATTTTTCTCACTGTCAGGAACTTTCTCCTTAGTTCTAGATTGGTCATCTCCTTGATTGGTTTCCATCCATTGCTGTTTGTCTTGCCTTCAAGTGCTTTGGAGAATAGGTTGAGTCCCTCTTCTTTGTGGCAGCCCCTTAGATGTTGGAACACTGCTGTTGCGTCACCCATAATTCTTCTTTTCATTAAACTTTTGTTGTTAGTTGCGAAGTCGTGTCTGACCCACCGTGACCCCATGGACCATGTTCCTCTAGGCCTTCCTGTCTTCTACTGTCCTCTGGGGTCCATTTAAGCTCACGCCTACTGCTTCAGTGATTCCTTCCAGCCACCTCATTCTCTGTCGTCCCCTTCTTTTTTGCCCTCAATCTTTTCCAGCATTAGGCTCTTCTCCAGTGAGTCCTTCCTTCTCATTAGGTGGCCAAAGTCTTTGAGTTTCATCAATTCCAGCAACTGTTCTTTATGTTTTTAGCCTCCAGTCCCCTAATCAATTTTGTTGCTTTTCTCTGTACTCTTTCTAGAATCTCAACATCCTTACCTTGTGGTGACCAAAACTGGATGCAGTATAAGTGTGTTCTTGCCAAAGTTTTATAAAGTGGTATTAACACTTTACACAGTCTTGATTCTATCTGTCTATTGATGCAGCCCAGGACTGTATTGGGTTCTTTTTGGCAGCTTCAGCACACTTCTGGCTCATATTTAA
Organism: Natrix helvetica; assembly: GCF_964273705.1. NCBI lineage: Eukaryota > Metazoa > Chordata > Lepidosauria > Squamata > Natricidae > Natrix > Natrix helvetica. The sequence continues at coordinate 64,516,261 of NC_138558.1, read as the reverse complement.
GCAGGGACGTGTGGTCAGGGGAGGCAAGGGGCGACTGCAATATGCAGTCGCGAGGAGCGCGCAAAGTCCAGCAGAGGCAGGAACGTTCTCGTCGTTCCCCAGTCGCTTTTGAGGACTGCGGAGCGCGAGCCGGCGGTGCACGCTCAGGAAGGCGGGGAATGGGATCACGTGTGCTGGAGGCTGAGGCAGCCTGAGCCTCCAGCACACGTGGTCCCATTCCCCGCCTTCCTGATGACGTCACCAGCCTCACCAGCCATAAACCTCACCGCACGTCACTGTATTTAAGTGATTGTCCACTAGGACTCCATGATCTCTCTTACAGTTACTACTATTGAGCGAGGTACCACCTATATTGTGCATTTGGTTTTTGTTGCCCAAATGTAGAAGTTTACTTTTTTCACCATTGATTGGATTGGCCCCAATTTCAGATTATTGATTTGGCTCAGCAAAAATCACTTCAATTTAGATTTTTGTTTCGGACAATTACAGTGATTAAATTCAGATATGATTAAAAAAAAACATTTTGCAAATGCACATGAGGCCATCTAACAACGGGATATTTTAGACATGATTTCAGAAAATCAATTTGATTCAGTGACTATCAAATCATCTTTAGATTGCATCCAGTGAGCGGAAATGTAACTGTCAACATGCTACACCAAGCATGATGTAGTCTTTTAAATCAATGGAAGATGTTCATCCTAGCAAACCTACCCCTAGCTACTCAACACTAGTACAGGTAGCCCTCGACTTACGACCACTATTGAGCCCCAAATTTCTGTTGTTACATGAGACATTTGTTGAGTACACTTTGCCCCATTTTACGACCTCTCCTGCCACAGTTGTTAAGTGAATCACTGCGGCTCTTAAGGGACACGGTTGGTCATTGGATCTGGTTTCTCCATTGATTTTGCTTGTCAAAAGATTACAAAAGGGGATCAGGTAACCTTGGGACACAGCAACGGTCACAGGGGTGAAATGCTATCGGTTCAATACAATAATAATACAATAGTAGAGTTGGAAGGGACCTTGGAGGTCTTCTAGTCCAACCCCCTGCCTCAGACCGGTTCGCCCAACCGGTAGTAAAGATGCCAGCTGTTCGCCCGAACTGGTAGTAAAAAAAAATGCTACCGGTTTAGGCGAACCGGTTTTTCTGACGATCAGCTGTGCTGCACGATTTATATTAGCTACAAAGCAGGATTTCCTGCTTTCTAGCTAATACAAATCGCGTGGCACAGCGTATTCCACCCCCCCACTGTCCGTTTACCTCTGTACGCATGCTCAGTAGCTGGCTCCGCCCACCCACCCAGACGTCATTTTGATTCTTCGCACATGTGCCCAGAGGTAGTTTGTGCGAGCTAAGCAAATGCATGCTCCTGCTCACATTGCTATCGAACCAGTAGCATAGATACGTGGATTTCATCCCTGAATGGTCATAAGTATGAACAAGTTGCCAAGCATCTGAATTTTGTTCACCTGCTTTATGGAGACGCTACAATGGTCGTAAGAGTAAAAGAAATGGCCATAAGTCACTTTTTACAGTGGCCGTGTAACTTTGCACGGTCACTAAATGAACTGTTGTAACTTGAGGACTACCTGTAGCACATGTTTGCTGATGGCTAATCCTGCTAATTCAGAACTGGGTAAACAAGGAATTAACTTCTTTCTGATCTTTGGGAGTTGCTTGAAGTAGCACGTTGCATACCTAACAAATGGGTTATTCTTGTTAAATCACAGATTGCAAAAATCTGTTTCAAGTGGGCAATTTTCACAGTTACTTTAAGTGATTTAAAAGTATTTATTTGGGCTATTTTCTCCCTTAAGCAATATAAATGCATTCATGATTAGAAGCAGACACAAAGACCAGTCTTGCTAGGAGAATGTGTTTATATTGAGCAGCTTGTTAGAAATATACTTTAACTTGGAGGAGAGTATCTGTTATTGACAAAACAGTAGTCTTGGCATATGTGATTTGAAAATTAGACATTAAAAAGAAGACACTGGCTCCATGTGAGTTTTTAAAGCATCAGATATAATAATATGAAGAAATAGGAGAAAATAGTGTTTCATCCATACATTTATTTCTTTTTTTTCAGCCTTTGCATGCTCTAAGGCAGGGGTGTCCAAACTTGGGAACTTTAAGACTTGTGGACTTCAACTCCCAGAATTCCCCAGCCAGCCGTGCTGGCTGGGGAATTCTGGGAGTTAAAGTCCACAAGTCTTAAAGTTCCCAAGTTTGGACACCCCTGCTCTAAGGACAAAGCACATTATTATAACTTCTCTCTGGCAAAGCAAAACAAAACAGACTCCATTAAACAAAACCCAAGAGGGGCATTAAATTAGTGAACAATACAAGAGATACGAAAAACCCAATGGAATTGAATAGTTTGTACAGGTAGTCCTCAATGTACGGCCACAACTGAGCCCAAAATTGATGTTGCTAAGTGAGAAATCTGCTAAGTGGGTTTTGGCCCATTTTACAACTTTTTCTAGCCACAGTTGTTAAGTGAATCACTGCAATGGTTAAATTAGAAATACTACCATGTTTCCCCGAAAAGAAGTCAGGGTCTTATTTTCTTTTGACCCCCTGAAATAAGCGCTTGGCCTTATTTTCAGGGAGGTCTTATTCTTTTTGAGGTGCAGGAGGCGGCGAGTGTGGTCACCTCATGGCTGTTGCTGTGCTGCAATATTTTTGGGGAGGGCTTATTTTAGCGCATATGCTCAAAAGCCCAATTGGGCTTATTATCCGGGGAGGTCTTATTTTCAGGGAAACAGGGTAATAATGAAGTGAGCCTAGTTTTCCCATTGATGTTGCTTGTCAGAAGGTTGCAAAAGGGGACTGTGTGACTCTTGAGACACTGCAACCGTCATAACTCTGAACCAGTTGCCGAGCATCCAAATGTAAATAGCAACAGAATTATATACTGCTTCACGGTGCTTTACAGCCCTCTCTAAGCAGTTTTACAGATTCAGTATATGGTCCCCAACAATCTGGGTCCCCATTTTACCGACCTTAAAAGGATGGGAGGCTGAATCAACCTTGAGCTGCTGAGAATCGAACTGCTGAACTGCAGTCAGCAGAATTAGCCATTGTAACTTTGAATGGTCAGTAATTGAACTGTTATAAGCCGAGGACTACCTGTACTGCTTATTGAGAAGCCAGTGGCATATTTCAGGAAAACTACTCCGTTCTTTAGAAAAAGTGTAATATTAATGCGGAAATCACAAGAGTGAGACGTGTGTGAGTGACACCAACTTGAAACTACAAAACACTGTAGTAATTTTGTTTTAAGGTATTGCTGTGGTGCATTTATCTCAGTTACAGTAGCTGGAACTACCTGGGCGATTGAGAAAAAGTTGGGCCTGACTTGATGCAGACTTCAAGATAATAAAAGAATTGTAGGATAGAATGGAAAGTTGAAAAAAAAAATTCCTGGAAGAATGCACTTCCATATTGTTACTTAGAAGATGGTATTTCAAGCAAGATCGAAGAGTGTTTTTACTTTTTTATAGACATACTAACGTTGATGATAACAATTAGAATAATGATATACCTGGCATTGCGTTCCTTCAAGGTTCTTGGTTTTTTTCTACTTCTCTGTCTAGTCTACAGACCTAAATAGCTATATTTCTATCTTTTCTTATTCTATTATCTAATACTGCATGCATTAAATAATGTTGTTGCTAGTTGTGAAGTTGTGTCTGACCTATCGTGACCCCATGGACAACGTTCTTCCAGGCCTTTCTGTCCTCTACCATCCTCTGGAGTCCATTTAAGCTCAAGCCTAACTGCTTCAGTGACTCCATCCAGCCACCTCATTCTCTGTCGTCCCTTTCTTCTTTTGCCCTCAATCTTTCCTAGCTCTTTTTAGGCTCTTCTCCTTCTCATCAGGTGGCTAAAGTATTTGAGTTTCCTCTTCCTGATCCTGATCTGGCCTTCTAAAGAGCAGTCAGGGTTGATCTCCTCTAGGACTGACTGGTTTGATTGCCTTGCAGTCCAAGGGACTCACAGGCATCTTCTCCAGCACCAGAATTCAAAGGCCTCCATTCTTTGATGCTCAGCCTTTCTTATGGTCCAACTTTCACAGCCATACATTGCAGCTGGGAAAACCATAGTCTTGACTATACGCACTTTTGTTGACATGGTGATGTCTCTGCTTTTTAGTATGCTGTCTAGATTTGCCATAGCTTTCTTCCCCAGGAGCAAGCATCTTTTAATTTCTTGGCTGCAGTCCCCATCTGCGGTGATCTTGGAGCCCAGGAAAATAAAATCTGTCACTACCTCCATTTCTTCCCCATCTATTTGCTAGGAATTGAGAGGGCTGAATGCCATGGTCTTAGTTTTCTTAATGTTGCGTTTCAAGCATTAAATAATAACACACTGCATTTCTTTACTGATTCTTGTCCAAATACTAACCAGGTCTTACTTTGGTTTGCTTGCTGAAATGTTATTACTTGTGATCTGTTAGTATCTTTTTCTGGCAGTTGGAATTTTTCCATTTGGACCTGATACATTACGGGTCTTCTTGCATTTCATGTCTGTGCTGGAATTTAAATTCTGACCTCTCAAATTCAATCAATATTTCGCTGCCATACTCGGTTGTTGATTTGAAAAGCTCTTTATTGACTGGGTTGATTAAATTCCTTTAAGAATCTGATCCTCCCTCTGAGTCTTATTGTAATTTACTTTCATTGGATTTCCCACCATCCAAAATATTTACCTGACATCCTTTTAATATCTCTGTACATTTAAGACCTGCCGAGATGGTAAACAAATGCATCTGAGACCGGGTTAATGTCTCTGCAATTCCATTTGTAGACTTTGTCTCCCACCGTGAGAAAATTCAGCTTTGGAAAGAAATAATTAATCGATGTGTTCTGTCTGTGCTGGACAAACAAATTATTGGACATGAGCTAAGATCCATTTATAAAGTAACTCGATTCCCCCAGTGGGTATTTCATTAGGGACTTCTAGTGAGGCTTGGGCCTAGCTTCCTCTTCCTGCTGTTGTGAGGTTTTGAATATTGTTGCAGACATCATTTAGCAACAGAAATGTTAGGCTCCATTGTGGTCGTACGTTGAAGCCCATCTGTACACATGACCAAACACTGTAATATTTATATCATATATCTTTGATATATACTGTATATACCAAACTTGGTACACAAATGACTTACCCTCTGGAAACAAATAGTATGTGTGTGTGTGGGGGGGGTAAGACACCCCTGGGTTGTGTGTGTGTGTTCCAGCATAACTCTGGAATGCCTGGCCCATTAAGGAGAGCAAGTGCTGCGTCCTAGAGCAGCAATTGTTTGTGATATCAGTTCCTTCGCAGTTTCCTCTGGAAAACCAGTCATGACGTTTGCCCTCCAGTGGACCAATGGTGAAGCACCTGGTGGGTTTGGGGCAATGTGCCAGAATGGTAGACAGGGCGGGAAAGAGGAGCGCATGAGAGGGGGAAGGGAGAAGGCAAGGATGATGGGAGTAGGGGGAAGAAATGCCCGTCAGACAAACAGCTCCCTGTCAGATAAAAGTTTCAATGTCTATAAATACCCGGGGAACACCAGTTCATCAGCTAGTAATGTATATAAAAGCCATGATGTATTTGATTGTTTGTGATGAAAGATGTGTTCATGAAAAGGATACTTAAGAGGTTTCTAGCATGAGAGATATCATGTGATGGAACATTGTCTGATTCCCAGGATGATGTGAGAGAACAGGGATGAAGATACTCCTCCCTAATAGTTCCCAAAGGCTTTATGCGGGTGACAGAATGCTTTACTTTGAAAGTATTCTGCCTAGGTGAGGAACAATTTTTTTAAAAAAACCAGGGTTGGAAGAATAACAATGTGTTTTTGTTGTTTTTTGGAACTTGACACACCATTTTCTTAATCGTTTAAGAGAATGGGAAAGAGAAAGAAACATAACAGATAAAAAGGGGGAAAGAAATGAAAGTGAAAGCAGGACCAGAATCCTGTACAACAACATTAGATGATAGATTATTCTCTCGTTGAATGGAAAGCAGGTGAATGAAAAAAGGCTATAGAAATGATATTATAGCATCCTGTTTTATGACTGAGTTATAAAGTAGGATGTTAGACAGAGTGATGAAATGGAAGGCTCTGTGGATGAGAAAAAATGCATACAGGAAAACGTTGGTTCAAAAAAAGAAGTTGAAAGTTATTGCACACGGCATAAAGAAAAATATAGTCGAAGAGAAGAAGGGATGGTGAATAAGAGACAGAACAAAATGTTTTGAAGTTGGTGAAGAGGTTAAACAAGCTCCCTCTAATTGATTAAATGGGATTAATAATAAAAGTGATAATGTGATTTGGAATTCCGCTGAGGTGCTGAAAGGAGCTCAGAGATCTGTATGAGGAAAATAATGGTATGTCAGTAATGGTATGTCACATAAAGGCTTAGTGCTTTTCCCAGGTTGGTTAAATTCTGACCAGTTTGAGCTGAAAAAAGGTGCAGGTAGGATAAAAATACAGGTAGTCCTTGGTTTACAACCAGGGGTGGGATTGAAAACTTTTAGCAATCGGTTCTCTGCCTGGTTGCTGGGTGGGCGTGGCTGTGGAGGCGTGACCTAGTTGGTTTCCTGCACCACGGTGGGGGGAGGGGCGTTTTCGCCTTCCTCAGGCTCCGGAGGCTTTCCTCGAGCCTCTGGGAGGGTGAAAATGGCATCCCCTGGGCTCTGGAGGCTCTCCAGAGGCTGGAAGCGGGCCTGTTTCCAGTACTTCCGATAAGCCTGTCTTTCGCCCTCTCCAAACCTCCGCACGGGTCCTGCACTTGCCTGGTATGATGAACCGGCTGCATGGAGACTCCTGGGAGGTGCAGGGCTGGGTGGGCGGGGTCAGCCAGTCCTTCCAACTACCGGTTTGGCGAACCAGATTAAAATTAATATCCGGTTCGCCCGAATTGGCTGAATCCCAGCACTGCTTACAACAGTGTGTTTAGCGACCATTCAAAGTTAAAACGGCACTGAAAAAAGTGACTTATGACCATTTTTCACCCTTATGACTGTTGCAGCATCCCCTTGGTAAATTCAGATGCTTGGTAATTGGCTCATATTTATGACGGTTGCTGTGTCCCAAGGTCATATGATCACCTTTTGTGAGCTTCTGATATGCAAAGCTAAAGGGGAAGCCGGATTCACTGATGAACAACCTTTTGTTACTAACTGAACAACTGCAATGATCCACTTAACAATTGTGGCAAGAAAGGTCATCAAATGGGGCAAAACTCACTTAGCAACACAAATGTGGACCTCAATTGTGGCCGTAAATCGAGGGCTACCTGTATTGGAACAGTCAAGAAAATCAGTAAAGAGATTAAATGTACATAAATCTGCAATCTTTAAAAAAATAAATCGGTGGAGAATAACAAAACACTAACCATATCATTTATTTTTGGGTAGGTGGTGCACCTTCCATTTCCCCATCAAGATCTACTTTGGTTGTGAGTAGCAGGCAAGAATTTAAGCTGACCTGTACCGATGATGGCCCAGTGACTTGGGTCTTTCATAGTGCTGACCCAACCGTGAAGTTAAAGAATTTCAAAACTAAAGAAGTGCATGTTACTCGTGCAAGACCATCAGACACAGGAACCTATCAATGCAAGAGCGGAAAAAGCTCCAACAGCTCCATTTATGTTTTCGTTAAAGGTAATTTCATTTTCATCTTTTTGCTTTCCTTTTCTTTGTCACAAATGCATATTTTCTAAAATGCACTAGGTAGGAAGGCTGGATTCAGTTTGCATTTGTAGCCATCCCGTTTATACTTACAGGCAATGCGGTGGCTCAGGTGTTAAGATGCTGGGCTTGTCCAGTCAAAAAAAAAAAAAGCATAGCAGCTGAAGTATTGAAGCGGGCAAGGGATGATGGGTAGATGATTTTCTTTCTTTCTTTCTTTCTTTCTTTCTTTCTTTCTTTCTTTCTTTCTTTCTTTCTTTCTTTCTTTCTTTCTTTATTGTTGTTTTGACTTGGTTTCCTATCTACTCCTCTTTACTTAAAGCATAGCAACTAAAGTATAAAGCAGGCAAGAGATTATGGATGGATGATACCAGTTTTCGATTCTTGATTTGAACTATCTTCTCCTATATCTCCCTGTCCATTCCTCTTCTTTCTTTTTTTTCTCTTTTTGTAGGCAGATGACATGATTAGAAGTTAGACAGGAAAGGAAGAGAAAGCTTTTTAATGTAGGGCGATATGATTAAGAGCTAGAGTAAGAGATAGAAATAAAGGGAATATCGATGTATTACATTTCTATTTGATAAAATGAAAGTAATAATGAGAAATAGGTGGAATAATTGAATAATGGTAGACTGTAACCAAATATAGATGCGTATTGTTATGGGAATTTTACATGTTGATTGGATGTATAATAATGTTTAATTTGACTAGTTTTGTTTGTATTGGAATATATGGCACCCAGGTGCCACATTGCTCGTGCATTGATTTGACATTTTTATAAAAAAAACAAAAAACTTGGGGGGAAAAAGATGCTGGGCTTGTCGGCTGGAAAACAGGCAGCCCAGGTTCAAGACCCGAGCACCACATGACGGGATGAGCTCCTGCTTCTTGCTCCAGCTTCTGCCAACCTAGGAGTTCGAAAGCATGCAAATGCGAGTAGATAAATAGGTACCACTTCACTGGGAAGGTAACAGCGCTCTGTGATGTCATGCTGGCCACGTGACCACAGAAAATGTCTTTGGACAGAGCCAGCTCAAAGGCCTTGAAATGGAAATGAGCACCACCTCCTAGAGTTGCCAACGATTAGCAGAATAAAATCAACAGGGACCCCTTTACTTTTGTAATATATACCCCCTGGTGTGTGTGTGTGTGTGCATGCACAGGGTATGCTCAAAAAATTCAGGTCATGGTTGTGATTGCAATTCCACTTGTTTTTAATCATGGTCTAGTACAGCCACAGCAGTTCAATCCATTTGGACAGCACTGAGTTGGTAAAGATAGAAAGCTATTACTTCTGGTGGAAGCTCCCCCTTCTAAAAAAAAAAACATGATACCTGCCTTTTTGCACAGCTGCGAGACACTGGCAAAATGTTGATCTAACTTGGTATCAGTTTCAAAGTACTGTTTGGAGGGAAGTATTTCTGTATGTGGTATAATCACCAGACCTCTTTCTGGATATTAAAGACAGAAAAACGTTGAAAATTATAGATTGACACTAAATATTTATTTTAAATATTCTGACACCAACTTCTATAAAATAGAATAACAGAGTTGGAAGGGACCTTGGGGGGTCTTCTAGTCCAACCCCCTGCTCAGGCAGGAAACCCTACACCACTTCAGACACATGGTTGTCTAATCTCTTCTTAAAAACTCCCAGTGTTGGAGAATTCACAACTTCTGGAGGCAAGTTGTTTCACTGGTTAATTTATTATTTATTTCTTTGTTTGTTTTGTCAAGCATGTATAGGATAATAGATATAAGTATATACAAGATTATGAATACATGAAATGAATACAAATGCAAGGGAATTTTAGGACAGGGACGGTAGGCACATTGGTGCGCTTATGCACGCCCCTTACAGACCTCTTAGGAATGGGATGAGGTCGACAGTAGATAGCCAAAGGTTAAAGTTGTGGGGGTTTGGGGAAGAAACCACAGAGTCAGGTAGTGCATTCCAGGCATTGACCATTGTTCTAGCTGTCAGGAAATCCCTTCTTAGCTCTAGGTTGCTTGTCTCCTTGATTAGTTTCCATCCTTATTTTCTTATTCTGCCTTCAGGTGTTTTGGAGAATAGCTTGACTCCCTCTTCTTTGTGGCAGCCTTTGAGATATTGGAACTCTGCTATCATGTTACCCCTGGTTCTTTTTCTTAAGCTAGACATACGCAATTCCAACAATGTCGAATTTATGTGTTCTAGTAGCCAAGCGTTCTCCTGACTCTATTCAGGATCATGAGAAAAGTGGATTCATCCCCCCCACCCCTCTGCACCCGAGCACACAATAAAAACATCTTCTTTTTCTGAAACTGCCACTTGACGTTAGAGATAGGGCCCAGGGACGTAAACAGCGACAAGGGTGAGTCAGTTTGCAAATCTGAATCTGCCATCTCAGATAAGGCTTTCAGTCTGCCTCACAAGTAAACCTTGTTTTTTAAGGTTTAAAGATTCTTAGAGAAAGATTACTGTCCTTCAGGCAAGTTCATACCATAGATGAAACATCTTGCAAGCCTTGATGACTTCAAAGCAGACGCGTGAGCAGCACAATAGTGTCACACAAGTCATATATTTTACCATTTTGCACAATGTAAAGTGATTTACATAAACAACTTGTGTCCTCACTGACCCCTTTCTGGCAGGGAACTAAACAAAGACACCGGAGATACTCTGGTGACGATTCTGCAAATTATTGATTGATTGAGCACTTTTCCTGTACACCGCTTGGAGAGTCCAAGCAATGGGTTAATTCAGTCTGCTTGCCCTTAGGACTGAGGAACTATTTTTCCTTAAGCCACACCTCCTCCTGGTGTGCTCAATCCCCCAGAATTCTTCCTCAGTCAGCCCGTTTGGACGTATTTAGTTAGAGCTCTGAGCTAAATTGATCCTTTTTTGGCTTGGACTCTCTATTTGCGTTTAAATTCTATTTCCTAATATTCCCCAACCTTGTGAGACGTTTCTCTCTTCAATTCTGCGACTCTCTCCAGTAGAAATTGCATTTGAAGGCCAGGAGGTAAGCTGGAAGGTGGTGGGGGGGGTGCCCCTCAGCCGATCCTCATGGGACGGCTTCGGAGGCCTGCCGCTTGTCGTTTAAAACGGCGCGGCTGCAGCGGCGAGGTTCCTACGTTCCCAGGCCCCCCGTTTGTTGTTTTAGACGAAGTATTTTTCGTTCCCGGCCTGCTAGAAGACCTCGACCGCAGGGAGGAGTGGGCGATCGTCGCCATTCGAGGCGCGTTCGCTCCTCGCTCTCCCTTAGCCCCACGCTGTTGCGGCGGCCATTTTAGGCGCGAAAATAGCGCGCCCAGCCATGGCCGCCATTTTGCATCAGCCTCGTTATCAGGAGGCCGCTGGAGGTGGCAGGGCCTAGCAAGGGTTTCTCGGGCTAGGATCGCCACCTTCGTTTTTTTGTCTATTTTTGCGAGCGGCGCTGGTTCCTGTGCCATTCCAACGGTCATCATACCGGCTCAGGGAGGAGGCCTTAAGTAAGCGCAGGCCAAAGCTTTTTGATAGTCATTCTCCTCCCTGCTTCTCCTGCAGAGCCTTGCACCTCGGTGCAGGCTCCAATCCTACCCCTGGGCCTCCGACTGGTATTAAGCATGGGATGATGTCTTACGTATTGATTCAATTACTGTGCATATGGCAATTTTAACGAATTTTTTCGTTTTGTTTCCCATTGCAGCAACCAGTCTATCTCTATCCTTCTGCCTTATCATAGCCTTGCTCCATCTTGTGTGGTCATTGACTATGGATCTGCCCAGTCCCCCCGATTCCCAAGATACTAGGCCGAGCCTCTTGCAGGCCCCTAGCAAGGGTTCCTCCTCATCGGGGAGTGGGGGTGCGGGCAAGAGTGGTCGGGGTAGCTCTGGGAAACAGCGTTCCAGGACCCCTTCTGTGGCTGAGGCCAAGGATGCTGAAAGGCGCCAGCGGGCCCTTGACAAGCAATTTGAGAAGGCCAGATGCCAGGCAGACAGGGAGCAGTCCCTCTCAGGAATCCCTCCCTCCCGGGAAGAGCTCCAGATGGTCCTCGCCGAGGAGGTGGAGTCCCAGGACCTATCCCCAAATAGGTCATTTGCAGAGCCGGCTTCCCCGGCGCCCTCTTGGGCCTGTGAGCAGGCCCCTCCCCCTGGGGATGCTAGCATAGACGATATGCAGGGTGAGGCTTCACCCCCCCTAGAGGAGGGTTTGGATCCTGATTCTGACTCAGAGGAGTTATCGCCCCGCATGCAGGAACTAATGGCCCGTGCCATTGCCAAGGGCATCACGGAGGCCATGAAATTTAAGAGTCCCACTGCTGTGGCCCCTAAGGGTCCCAAACCCGATCAGGCAGCTCCCCCTCCAAGCAAGCGTGCTCGCCATCCTTCCCTGGAATCCTCGGTGGTCAGCGAGGCCTCTGCCATTGAGGACCCTGACCCGGAGGTGCTAGGTCTCTCGGACGACGAGGACCTTCCCCCTGAAGCGCCCGCCTTTGCGGGTCTGTTCAAGCCCAGCCTTTTCAAATCTGTCCTTCACAAGGTCAAGGCTGCCACCAGGGTGGGGATCAAGCCCAAACCGACCGCGCCGGCGGCGGATGCCACTCCGGCTAATCCCAATGCGGTCATGTTTGATGTCCCAGCGCCCCAGCAAGAGCTGGTTCCGGTCCCGGGGCTGTTTCTCGACCTAATCCAGCGCCAGTGGGCTCAGCCAGCCACGCAGTCCTCTCCCAGTGGGGTAGATAGGAAGCTTTATACTATGGAGCCAGTGCTGGAGGACCTTCTGGCCCTGCCCACTGTCGATCCGCCCATCGCTGCGCTCACCTCCAACTCCTCCCTACCGGCCGACCTCCTGGAAGGCCTTAAGGCGGAGGACAAGAAGGCGGAAAAGGCGTGCCACAAAACCCACCTGGCGGCTGCCTGGGCCATCAGGGCCTCTTCATCCGCCTCCTTTTTTAATAGGGCCTCTGTGATCTGGCTGCGCGAGCTCCTAACCAAGCTCCCGGCGGGAGACGTCCGTCTCCACCAGGACGTGTCAAAAATAATCGCGGCCTCCCAGTATGCCGCTGATGCATCCCTTAATGCCACAAAATTTGCCTCCAGGGCGCTCGGCTCTAATATAACTTCTCGTCGGCTGATCTGGCTCCGACATTGGCAAGCGGACCAGAAAAACAAGTGGAAACTGGCTTCCGCCCCCTTTAAGGGGTCCAAATTATTTGGCGAGTCCCTGGATCCTCTCCTCATCGAGTCCAAGGACAAGAGGAAGATCCTACCTTCTCTAAACAAAAAGCAGGAACGTAAGGCCGCTCCCTATTCTAGGAGGCAGTCCTTTCGTGCCTCCGAGCCTTCTACCTCTGCCTCTTCCTTCTCTCCCTCCAATAGGTCCTTCGGCCAGCAGGGCGACAGATCCCAGGACAGGGCGTCCTTTCGGGACAGAGGCAGGCAGCAGTTCGGCTTCCGCAAGTATAATCGTGGTGGGGCCTCCAGCAGGCCGTTCCGTAAGTCAAAGTGACTGTCCGGGCTTGGCGCCCATCGGGGGTCGCCTCCAGCTGTTTGCCTCCCATTGGGCCCAGAACACCGAGGATGCTTGGGTTCTGCAGACAGTCAGGGAAGGCCTATCTCTGGAGTTCCTGTCCCTCCCCCCCCGGACCTTCATCCGGTGCCCTGTCCCATCCTGCCCCCAAAAGAGGGAGCGTATGGACCAGGAAGTCAGTCATCTCCTAGACATCAGGGCCGTGGAACCAGTTCCCCAGGGCGAAGAGGGGAGGGGGTTTTACTCCATCCTCTTCCTGGTGCCAAAGAACTCGGGGGGGTGGAGAGCCATCTTGGACCTCAAAAACCTCAACAGGCATATCGCCTACCAGAGGTTCAAGATGCAGTCTCTGCAGACCATTCTAGCGGGGATTCGACAGGGAGATCTACTTACATCTATAGATCTCAAAGAGGCATACCTCCACATCCCCATCCGTCCTCAGCACAGGAAGTTCCTGCGCTTCTATTATGCGGGTCGCCACTTCCAGTACAAAGCTCTTCCATTCAGCCTCTCGTCCGCTCCTCGGACGTTTACCAAAGCGCTGGCGGTAGTGGCGGCCCAGCTAAGACGCAGGCCCATACGACTCCAGTGCTACCTGGACGACATACTTATCCAGTCGTCGTCCAGGCAACAGGCCCTACGGGATCTCCAAACCACTATGAGATCCCTCAGAAATCACGGCTTCACTCTAAACATAGAAAAGAGCCATCTCACTCCAACAAACAGACTTGTACACCTGGGGGCGGTGATAGATACCAACTTGTGCAGGGTTTTCCTCTCCCGAGACAGGTTGGCCGGTCTAAGGTCCATGACCCACAAGGTGTTGAGCTTGAGGCAGGCTCCAGTGGTCCTTCTGTCGCAGCTGCTGGGAAAAATGATCTCCTGCATTTCCATAGTGCCGTGGGCCCGCCTGCATTCCAGGGCTCTTCAGTGGCTGCTGCTGCCGCACCAGAGGGCTTCCAGGAGCAACTCTACCAGGCCGATTCGAGTTACGCCGGACGTAAAGAGGTCCCTCCGCTGGTGGGTGTCTCCGGCCATCCTCAAGGGCCACCTATTCAAGGAGCCCGAGAGGTTGATCACCACCACAGACGCCAGCCTCTCCGGCTGGGGAGCCCACATGGGGTCCCTGGTTGTTCAGGGCAAGTGGTCCCAAGTGGAAACCAGCTACAGCATCAACCTGCTGGAACTGAGAGCTGCTCGCCTGGCCCTGCGCCATTTCAGCCGGTCCATCCATCGTCAACATGTGCTTCTGATGACGGACAATGTGGCCACCAAGGCCCACATCAACCGCCAGGGCGGCACCAGATCCAGAGCACTGATGAGAGAGGCGGAGTCCCTGGGCCGCTGGGCGGAGCGCCATCTGGAATCCCTTCGCTCCGACCATATCTCCGGAGTGGACAACACACAGGCAGACTGGCTGAGCAGGACGACCATAGATCCTGCGGAGTGGAAACTGGACCCTCGCCTGTTCCACCAGATGTCCGACAGATTCGGGACTCCGGCTGTAGACCTGTTTGCGTCCAGGGACAACAAGCAGCTCGACCGCTTCTACTCCCGGTTCTTCACCCCGGGGGCGGAGGGGACAGACGCACTGCGTTGCAAGTGGCCCCGCGAGCTACTGTATGCCTTCCCTCCCCTGCCTCTCCTTCCTCAATTCATCTCCAAAGTCATCGCAGAGGGTGCAGAGGTCCTTCTCGTGGCCCCGCATTGGCCCCGCAGGTCGTGGTTCGCCGACCTTGTCCACCTGTCGGTGTCTCCTCCGTGGCGCATTCCTCCGGACCAGATCTCCCTCAGCCAGGGGGCCGTGATTCACCCAGAGCCCCAGTGGCTCCAGTTGGCCGTCTGGCACTTGAGGGGGACCAACTAAAAGGCCAAGGCCTGTCGGAGGAGGTAGTGAACACCATTCAGGCGGCGAGACGCCCTTCAACCACTAGGATTTATGATGCGTCCTGGGCCGCCTTCGCCAAGTGGTGTGAGGAGCTGCTCATCGAGCCGACGACCGCGCCTGTTCCCAGAGTGCTTGACTTCCTTCAAGCGGGACTCAACAAGGGCCTGGCCCCGAACACCCTTCGACGCCAAGTGGCGGCTTTGTCTACTGTCTGGTCGGGCGACTACCTTTTGCCTCTCAGCAAAATCCCGAAGGTGCGTCTTTTCCTCAAGGGCGCCTCTAACCTTCGCCCTCCCACCGTTCATCGCTACCCTACTTGGCAGCTGTCCGTGGTCCTGCGGGCCCTCTCTGGCCCTCCATTCGAGCCTTTACGCACTACTTCTCTTCGATTCCTGACGCTGAAGACGGCCTTCTTGATTGCCATCACGTCAGCTCGCCGGATTTCGGAGCTGGCGGCTCTTTCTGTTCGCCAGGATCTGTGCGTCATCCACCCTGACAGGGTCATTTTGAGGTTGGACCCGACCTTTACCCCCAAAGTAAACTCATGGTTCCATAGAGCGCAAGACATTGTGTTGCCAAATTTTTGTCCTCATCCGTCGCATCCCAGAGAGCGATCCTGGCACAATCTTGATGTCAGGAGGGCCCTGAAGGTCTACATCGCCCGTACTGCGGAATTCAGGAAGTCAGAGGCTCTTTTCCTCTCCTTCCAGCCCGGTTCCCTAGGGAAGAAGGTCACTTCCTCCACAATTGGCAGGTGGCTTCGTGCTTGCGACTGCCTATGAAAGTCAATCCAGGGCCGTTCCGCGCGGCATCACTGCACACTCCACACGAAGTGCTGCTACCTCGGCGGCCTGGGCCACCCAGGCCTCGATCCTGGACATCTGCAGGGCCGCTACGTGGTCCTCTCCTTCTCCATTTGTGCGACACTATAAATTGGACATTTTCGCCTCGGCTGAGGCGTCCTTCGGCAGGCGTGTGCTCCAGGCGGTTGTGTCAGAGACCGAATCCCGGGAGCCTTTTTCTGCCCGCCCAGATGGGCAATAACTTTGGTATGTCCCATTGCTTGGACTCTCCAAGCGGTGTACAGGAAAATGACCATTGGCTTACCTGAAGGGTCCTTTTCTGTACACCGCGGGAGAGTCCAACCCACCCTGGCTCTCAAGGCCAGGATTCGGGTTCCTCGTGTCAACAGTACATCATCTTGGACGCTTCGCTCCGTCCGCACGAACTGACTCCTTCTAAGAATTCTGGGGGATTGAGCACACCAGGAGGAGGTGTGGCTTAAGGAAAAATAGTTCCTCAGTCCTAAGGGCAAGCAGACTGAATTAACCCATTGCTTGGACTCTCCCGCGGTGTACAGAAAAGGACCCTTCAGGTAAGCCAATGGTCAATTTATACAGCCCCCCATCTTAATCAAAGAACTCTATGGCAGCTAACGAAGCTGTAAAAACAAAAGCAATTGAACAATAAAAGATGCCAGGCAAAATGCTGAACTCAATTTAAATGCTTAATCAAACTACTGTATATTGCACTGATACCCAGATTCTAAAGCAGGGGTGTCCAAACTTGGGAACTTTAAGACTTGTGGACTTCAACTCCCAGAATTCCCCAGCCAGCATGGAGAGTCCAAGCAATGGGTTAAATCAGTCTGGTTGCCCTAGGACTGAGGAATCTTTTTCGTTGGCCACGCCTCTTGGTGTTGCTTGGCCCCAGAATTTTTCCTCAGTCTGCCCGTTCAGGACTTGTTTTTGTGAGCTCCAGCTTGATTTATCCTAGGCTTGGACTCTCCTACTACTTAGTCCCCTTTTTCTTTTTCCTTGTTGTCCATATTTGTGCTTTTTTTTACCCCTTACTTAGTGTAGGCTATTTAGATTTGATTTTTTTCAGCGTCATTGACTTTCTCCTTGAGACTTGGAGGTAGGGGTGTTGGTGTTGGTGGGTGCTCCGCTTGCCGCGCCGTCTTTGGACGGCAGCGGAGAGCTGCTGAATCAGCTTTAAAGCGTGGCAGGATGGCAAGGTTCCCGGCGGCTGCCGGTGGTTTACTTTGTTGTTGAGTTTTTCCGGTTTTCTTGCCTTTGGGAAGACACAGCCTGCCGCAGAGAGGTGCATGGCCGCTTTAAAACGCACGGCCGCCATATTATCTTCCTCCTTCCCCCTCGCACCGGAGCGGTGGCCATTTTGGAAAGGCTTAATTTTGCGCCTTTTTCAATCAGATTTCCTGCTTAGCTACGCTTCAGCAGATAGCCGCAAGGTGGTTAGCTGGCCCTGTTTCGGGTCTCCGGCTGGGTCACTGCAACCCACAATGGCGCTGGTGTCTTGGCCACCTGGTGGTCATACACCGGCACAGGGAGGGCTCCTCAATTATCTCCACTGCCTCTCCCTGCCTTATCTGCCTGGTCTTGCAGCCTCGGTTGCTTTTCCATCTTCTCACCTCCTGTTTGAGTGGCTGGATTTTCATTGGACTCATTTGCAGAACCCCAGCTTTCTCTTCTGGTTTCACGAACTGTTCCTGATTCCACAATACCTGCTGGTCATCAGATCCAGTGTCATCCACCAGAGTCTCCATCACCATCTGATCTCCACCTGCCTTGGCCTTGTCTGAAGATCGTGCCACCAGGCCATGGAGCAACCTGGTCCATCTGACTCCCTTGTCGGTAGACCAGGTCCCTCACAGGCCCTCAGCAAGGGAATTCCCGCAGGCAGGGGCAAGGGGGCAATGAAGGGCAGGGTGGCTAGTCAGGATAGTCATCCCTCTAAAGCGCCTTCCGTGACTAGGGATGCAGAGAGGCGTCAGTGGGCTCTCGATAAGCAGTTCCAGAAGGCCCAGCGCCAGGCAGCGAGGGAGGCCCCTCAGCCCATTCCTCGAGTTGAGCCGGTCCTTCTACCACCCCCAAGGAGGGATCACCTGTCCATGATTGATGAGGAGGTGGAATCCCAGGATCTATCCCCGGAGAGGTCTCTGGCAGACCCGGGTTCTCCTACCCCTTCGTATGTTTCTGACTCAGGGCCCGCTCTCGTGGGGCCCAATCGTGGGGGGCTTACTGGTTCACCCAACAAGGTCCTCCTTCTTCTAGGGACACTATTGGGCTGGACACTGGTTTAGCTCAGGAACCCGAGTTATCCGTCCACATGCAGGCGGTTGTCGCCTGCGCCATCTCTCAAGGCATAGCTGAAGGGATGCAGAAACGAGACCAAGTGCCCATTGTTCCCAGTACTTCTCAGACCAGGCAGGAGGTTCCCCCTACTGCCAGGTGGGTCCATCACTTCTCTGCGCTCAGTGGGGCTTCCGTTTTGGAGGACCCAGATCAGGAGGAGCAGGAGCTCTTGGAGGACGAGAGCCTTCCTCCAGTTGCCCCTGCCTTCTCAGGGCTCTTTAAGCCTAGCTTATTTAAGTCCATCTTGCACAAGGCTAAGAGCACCACCTAAGTGGGTACCAAACCTAAGACCATGCAGGGATCTTCTGATTCCACCCCGGTCAACCCCAATGCAAGCATGTTTAATGTTCAGGCCTCTCAGCAAGAGCTGGTTCCTGTTCCCGATCTCTTTATGGATGTCATTCAGTGGCAATGAGTCCAGCCTGGTTCCCTGGCCGCGCCCAGTGGTGGGGACAAAAAGCTGTATTCAGTAGATCCCGCACTGGAAGACATTCTGGTCCTGCCATCTGTGGACCCTCCTATAGCAGCCCTCACTTCTAATTCGGTCCTTCCTGCCAACCTGTTAGAAGGCCTAAAGCGGAGGACAAAAAAGCGGAGAAGGCCTGCCACAAGACTCATCAGGCAGCAGCCTGGGCCATTAAAGCATCTTCCTCCGCATCCTTTTTCAACAGAGCCTCTATCATTTGGCTGCGTGAGCTTCAGGCTAAACTACTGGCAGGAGACACTCGTCTTTGCCAGGACATAACCAAAATCATTGCAGCGTCCCAATACTCGGCTGATGCCTCCCTTAACGCGGTCAAATTTGCTTCTAGGGCATTAGCTTCCAACGTGACGTCCCGCCGCCTTGTGTGGCTTCGTCACTGGCAGGCGGATCAGAAGAACAAGTGGAAGTTGTCTTCTGCTCCGTTTAAGGGGACCAAATTATTTGGGGAGGTCTTAGACCCTTTCTTGATTGAATCTAAGGATAAGCGGAAAGTTCTGCCTACCTTGAACAAGAAACAGGACCGTAAATCCGCTCCCTGTTTCAAGAGGCAGTCCTTTTGTTCCAGTGAGCCCACAGGATCCTCCGCTTCTTTGAACAGACCAGTTAGTTAGTCAGGAGATAGGTCCCAGGACAGGCAGTCCTTTCGGGACAGGGTAGGCAGCAGTTCAACTACCGCAGGTCCAACCGTGGTGGGGCTTCCAACAGGCCCACAAATCCAAGTGACCATCAACGCTCCCCTCCCATCGGGGGTCGGCTTCAACTGTTCGCCCCCCAATGGGAACTGACCACGGAGGATGCCTGGGTCCTCCAGACCGTCAGGGAGGGACTCACTTTGGAGTTCTCTCTCAACCCCCACAGAATTTCGTCCGCTGCCCAAACCCCTGTTGCCCTCTCAAGAGGGAGGTCATGACCCAGGAAATTCACCATCTCCTGGAGATCAATGCCGTGGAGCAAGTTCCAACCGACCAGGAAAGGAAGGGATTTTATTCCATTCTCTTCCTGGTACCCAAGAACTCATGGGGGTGGAGGGCTATCTTGGACCTCAAGAACCTCAACTGTTTTAACATTAGAAGTACTAAATAGAAAGATTAGGGAAGAGGAAGAAATAAAGGGAATGACCATTAAAAAGGAAGAATACAAGTTGCAAGCATTTGCTGACGACTTAGTCTTCATTCTTGAGGAGCCATTTCAATCTGCACCTAAACTGATAGGAGAAATCGAGGCGTATGGAAAAGTTGCAGGTTTAAAAATAAACAAAGACAAAACAAAGATTTTAACAAAAAATATACCCCGAAAACAAAAAGAAGAATTGGCGGAAAACTTGGAAATGCAAATCACAAATAAAGTTAAATATTTGGGGATTCACCTAACAGCCAAGTGCAGCACTCTCAAAGAAGATAATTATCTTAAATTGAAGCAACAAATTGTAACAGACTTGGCGAAATGGAAGAATCTTCAATTATCAATGATTGGTAGAATCGCAACAATTAAAATGAATATCTTACCTAGACTGTTATACCTGTTTCAGACTATTCCAATTAAGTTGGGGAAAGGATATTTTGAAGAATTAAATAAAATAGTGTTGAAATTTATATGGCAAGGGAAAAAAGCAAGAATAAAATGTAAATTGTTACAAGATTCCAAATCAAGGGGAGGGTGGGGTCTACCTGATTGGGAGTTATACTATCAGGCAGCTAGTCTGATGTGGATCAAGGAATGGATAATGCTAAGAAATGATAGGCTTTTGAATCTAGAAGGTCATGACTTGCTGTTGGGATGGCATGCATACTTATGGTATAAAGGAACTAAAAAACATGGTTACTTTAGAGACCATTCTATAAGAGAGGCTCTGTTATTAAACTGGCAGAAGGTTAAGAGGTTGCATTACTTGAAAATTCCAGTCTGGATATCAACTATTGAAGCCTTTTCATATCCAATAATATTTAAAAGGGAAGAAGCAGTTAGATATGCTGAATTATTGAATGCAGAGGGTGAACTTAAATCTATACAAGAATTGAAACAAGAAGGTATTGAACTCAATTGGTACTCATATGTGCAAATACATTCTAGATACAATGAAGATCGAAAAAATGAGGGTTTTTATGATAAACTGACGGAATTAGATAAAATTTTAACAGGTAATGATGAAAAATTAATTAAAAATTTTTATGATTATTTATTAGAGGTGAAATTATATGAAGAACAAGTGAAAGGAACTATGTTAGCCTGGGGAAAAAACTTTGGACATGGGATTGATTTAGAAAAATGGCAAAAATTGTGGACTCAAAATTATAAAATGACAATGTCAACTGCATATAAAGAAAATTTGTATAAGATGTTTTATAGGTGGCATTTATCCCCATCGAGAATAGCAAGAATGTCGAAGAATAAGTCTGAAAAATGCTGGAAATGTCAACATACACCGGGCACATACTACCACATGTGGTGGACTTGTCCTGAAGCTAAAAGATACTGGACTAAAATACACATGTGGTTGGAGAAAATGATACATAAACATATAGACTTGAAACCAGAACTTTTTTTATTGGGAATAATACCAGAAACATACAATAAAGACTTGAAATATTTGATCGTAAATGTGTTAACAGCTGCTAGAATTGTATTTGCTAAATACTGGAAAAATGAGAAAGTACCAACAGAGGAGGAAATTGTTCGGAAGATAATGAACTGTGCAGAAATGAGTAAACTTACATTTGAAATTAGAGAATTAGAGGATGAGCAATTTTATAAAGTATGGGACTTGTTTTATCAATGGTTGGATAAAAAAACTTGGAAGTGAATCTTTTCTTTTTCTTTACCCTATCTTATATGTAATAATAATAGAAAGTTATACTTAATGTTTTGAAAAAATCTCTCTCTTTTTTCTTTCTTTTTTTTTTCTCTTTCTATACATATTAAGCCTTTATTATGAAATAGACCATTTACTTATACGAGATAAGAATAATAATGTATTTAATGTATAAGAGTGAGATGATTTAAATTGTTAGGTATGATTATGGCTGGTGACTATTTTATAATATAAAATGGAATAATGATGATGTAATGAACAATGGATGTGAATATAGATTAAAATATTTAATGACTACATGGATTGACAAATAATAATGGGAAATTAAATTTGGAGTTGAGGATGATTGGAAACTTTAAGATTAATGGAAAATAGAAATGTCTTATATGAAGTAATGAGTTTCTTTTTTTCTTTGACTTAATCTCCACTTTTATTTTTGAGAGAATGGTGATACAATTTTATAAAGACCTATTGCTACCTAGTACATAATTGTAGAGATAAAGAAATAAGGGTTGTCATAAAAGAAAGAATACTATGGTAACTTGAACATGCAATGCTCAATGAAATATTTAACTATATTTAATGGATAATTAGTGAACGCATCCTTAATTGTAAAAACCATCGCACAAAAACTTGTAACCAAACGACATGCTTGATGAAAATGTGTTTTGTTTTGTTTTTTACTTCCCTGCTCTTGTACCTTATGTGTTGTCTTGTCTTTTTAAAGAAAAATAAATAAACATTTATAAAAAAAAAAAAAAAAGAACCTCAACTGTCACATCGCATACAGGAGGTTCAAGATGCAATCCCTGCAGACTATCCTAGCAGGGATCCACCATCGACTTGAAGGAGGCTTATCTACATATCGCTATTCGACCACAACACCAAAGGTTCCTGCAGTTCTTCTACACCTACCGACACTATCAGTACAGAGCCCTTCCATTCGGCCTGTTGTCGGCACCCAAGATCTTCACAAAAGTTCTGTCAGTGGTTGCAGCGCAACTCAGGTGCAGGCCCGTAAGATGTCAATGTTACCTGGATGACATTTTCATCCAATCATCGTCCAGGAAACGGGCCTTACGGGACCTCCACATCAACATGAGGTCCCTCCGGAGTCACAGGTTCTCTTTGAACCTGGAAAAGAGACATCTCACCCCAACTACCACCCTTCTCCATCTGGGGGCGGTGATAGACACCTCAACTTGCAGAGTGTTCCTTTCCCAGGACAGGATAGACAGCTTAGTATCCTTGACCCACAAGGTACTGAGCTTGAGGCGACTCTCCGTGCTATTCCTCCCACAACTGTTGGGGAAAATGATCTCCTGCATCTTGGTCATCCCCTGGGCACGGCTCCATTCTAGAGAGTTGCAGTGGCTTCTCCTGCCCCATCAGAGAGCAACAGGAGTAACTCATCCATGATGGTGCGGCTTTCCCCGACTGTGAAAAGATCTCTCAAGTGGTGGCAATCAACAGCTCTACTGAAGGGACACCTGTTCAAGGAACCTGCGAGAGTGGTCATCACGACAGACGCCAGCATTGCCAGCTGGGGGGCACACATAAGACATCGCGTAACTCAGGGCAAGTGGTCTCCAGCTGAAGCAGCTTGCAACATCAATTTCTTGGAGCTGTGGGCAGCGAGACTCGCCCTGTGACATTTTCACCGGGACATTCTGCATCAGCATGTCCTCCTGATGATGAACAATGTGGCCACCAAGGCACAAATAAATTGCGACGGCGGCACCAGGTCCAGGAAACTCATGGCTGAGGCGGAGGCCCTGGGCAGGTAGGCCGAGCGTCACATTGCATTCATTTGCTCCACATCTCGGGAGTGGACAATACTCAGGTGGACTGGCTGAGCAGGACCACCATAGACAATGCAGAGTGGCGATTGGATCCAGTCCTGTTCTGCCAGTTGTTTCGCAGATTTGACACCCC
Organism: Natrix helvetica; assembly: GCF_964273705.1. Classification (NCBI taxonomy): domain Eukaryota; kingdom Metazoa; phylum Chordata; class Lepidosauria; order Squamata; family Natricidae; genus Natrix; species Natrix helvetica. Next base: position 64,492,803 of record NC_138558.1, on the reverse strand, counting down.
CGTGATCAACCTGTTCGCAACCCGAGAGAACATGCAACTCCAACGCTTCTTCTCCTGCTTCCATTCGCCGGGGGCAGAGTGGACGGATGCCCTTCAATGCAGATGGCCTCAGGAACTGCTGTATGCCTTCCCTCCTCTCCCGCTGCTACCACAGGTGATCTGCAAAATCATCGTGGAGAGGGTGGAGGTCCTCCTCGTCGCACCCCACTGGCCTCAGAGTTCCTGGTACGCCGACCTCGTCAGCCTCTCGGTGTCCACTCCATGGCAAATCCCTCAAGGCCAGATCTCCCTCAGCCAGGGGGCCATAGTCCACCCAGTCCCCCAGTGGCTCCAGCTGGCCGTCTGGCACTTGAGGGGGACCTCCTGAGGAGAGGGAGCCTGTCAGAGGAGGTGGTATGTACCATCCAGGTGTCTAGACATCCTTCAACGACCAGGATATACGACTCCACTTGGTCCACCTTCGCCAAGTGGTGTGACAACCTCCATCTTGATCCAGTCACTGCACCTGTTTCCTGCGTACTGGACTTTCTACAGGGGGACCTAGACAAGGGTCTTGCTCCCAACACCTTCGTCGTCAGGTGGCGGCACTATCCACCATTTGATCTGGTGATCCGACCCAGCCCCTCAGCAAAATATCAAGGGTTCGCTGTTTCCTTAAGAGTGCCTCCAACTTACGCCCTCTGGTGGTTCACCGTTACCCCACCTGGCAGTTATCAGTGGTCCTACAGGCTCTTACCTCACTGCCCTTCGAGCCTCTACATACAACTTCATTTTGATACCTCACCTTAAAGACTGCCCTTCTTGTCGCAATAACATCTGCGAGGCGCATATCCGAGCTGGCGGCTCTATCATTCCGGGAGGACCTTTGTGTCATCCATCCAGACAAGGTCGTACTGCATCTGGACCCTGCCTTCATCCCAAAGATCAACACCTGGTCCACAGGGCGCAAGAAGTCATCCTACCTAAACTGCCCACGCCCCAACCACCCAAGGAAATGTATTTGGCACAAGTTGGACATCAGATGGACCCTGCGGATATACATCAAGCGTTCTGCAGACTTCTGCAGGTCAGAGGCCCTCTTTGTGTCGTTTCAGCCAGGCTCCTTGGGTAAGAAGGTGACATCTTCTATGGTTGGCAGGTGGCTGAGAGCATGCATTGCAGCTGCATACGAACATCAGTCCAGGGCAGTACCTCGACACATTACCGCTCATTCCACAAGGAGCGCTGCCACCACCGCTGCCTGGGCCACCCAGGCTACCATTGACGACATCTGCAGAGCGGATACCTGGTCTTCACCATCGCTCTTTATCAAGAACTATAAATTGGACATGTATGCTTTGGCCGAAGCCTTGTTCGACAGGCGGGTTCTCAAGGGAGTTGTTTCCATGACCGAATCCCGGGACTGACCTTCTGCCCGCTGTAGTGACATATAACTTGGGTATGTCCTGTTGCTTGGACTCTCCAAGCAGCACACAGGAAAATGACCATTGGCTTACATGAAGGGTCCTTTTCTGTGCACTGCGGGAGAGTCCAACCCAACCTGGCTTCCCCATCCAGGGATTCGTGACTGTCGTGTCATTTTGGACTTTCCTTTACTGCTTCATCACGCTTCCAGACTTCATGGGTTCCAGACCTTCTCAAAATTCTGGGGCCAAGCAACACCAGGAGGCGTGGCCAAGGAAAAAGATTCCTCAGTCCTAGGGCAACCAAACTGATTTAACCCGGTGCTTGGACTCTTCCGCAGTGCACAGAAAAGGATCCTTCAGGTAAGCCAATGGTCATTCTAGAGAGCGAACCTAAACCTATTTACTAAGGTTGATTGAATCCAGTATCACCTCTGGTTAAACCTGCAAAAGATTGACACATGCACAGGTCAGTTATGTTCTACCTTTCCTCCTCCAACATAGCCATTTTGTTCCAGATTTTGTGTTCTACCCAGAGTGGCAAGACTTGATTGTCTTACAGCTTCTGACATCCCCGATAGATGATAAATAAATGAGGGCATAAGATATGCTTGACTGGCATTTAATGGTTTATCTAGACTAGCCAGGAAAACGAAAGCATAGATAATGGTCAGGCATTAGCTGGGTGAGTTTCCATTCTATTCTGATCTAGTCAAAGATTGGGTGAGCGTAATTGGCCCCGTAGCCACTCAAATTAGATATGGGCAGGGCATCTCTGCCTTCTGTTGTGAGATCAGAGAACAGTGCTGTGGCATTCATTTTGATTAGGGCAAATAACTATTCATTTCTGATCCAGTAGCTGTATAAAATAAGACTGGATATGCTGTGCCATCTGGGATTAGCAGGCCCAGTTTTTCTCATAGTATTAGTGAAGAAATACCTACTGTTTTTTTTTTTTTGGGGGGGGGGGAATATTTAAATAACAGATTACTACCTGATTTCTCTATCCCTTTCAATTGGCATGTTGGATAGCATGGCATTTGAAGTCAAGAGGATGCAGAATATAATTATGGGTTTATACTGCAGACCTTTTATGGCTGACTCATATGTACCAACCACCTAATGAGGCTACACTAAGTCAGTGACGAATAAAGCTGGAAAACTTTTCCACAAATTTCCCCCATCCTTTTCTGGCTTCAACGTTGAAAGATGTCATTTGACCCATGTTAAATTTTGGGATCGAATCCTGGGATTTGTGTTTCCCTTTCTTTCTTTCTTTAAAATAGTTGTGTGGCTACCTTATTTTAAAACCCAAGTCTGGACAGCCCACAATTATGGACTGCCATACTATAAAAACCACAAATCTATAAAACACAACCAAAACTTCACCCCTTGGGAGCCCCAATAACCGATCCCAAGCTTCCTCACTGTGTTCCAGTCCCTGGGTAAAAAAAAAACCCAACAGGTTTTGATGGCCTTCTAGAAGGCCGAAAGGGTTTTGGCCACAGAAAAGTATCACAGATGCCCACTGAAGCACATCTTCTCCTACTACATCGCTACTACATAGCTCCCATTTGTTATCATACATGCAGAAACCAGATGCAGCATCCATAAAGAAATCAAGTCCGTAAGATTTTATTTGAAATTTGCCTTGAGCAGCGTGGCTCCAAAAAGATCCTGTTGAGACTTCTTATTCTTGTTGATATTCAGACTGTCTGTATATGCAGATTGGAAAGAAGCCCCGGTTGAAGCCAAAGGCTTTTGAGACTAGAACGAAATAAAAGATGAGAAGATTTGGATTATGGCTTTCTGATGAGTCCTCTGGGGCAGTGGGCAGCTGTTCTGTGGGCTTTTATAGTTCTAAAGGGATTTTTGGAAGCATCAACAAAGTAAGTTCTGTGTTTAGCCAAAACATCCATAATCTTCTGCTGTCATATTTTAAGGACCAGTCCACATGTGTGTGCAGTTTTACATTTCTTCATCAGCCAGTAATTGGCATTTGAATGAATGAATAGATTGCACTGAAAAAAGTTGTTTTGCTGATATGAAATAATCTGGAACAATTATTAGGAAACCTCAATCAATGTCTCTCCCCCCCCCCCCCATTAGTAAATACATCATTTAGCAGGGTCTAGGTATGGAAACCTGATGATATTTTGCTTGAAAACCCATATTTTCTGATGCTGCTTTTTACTTTTTTTTAAAAGAAAAACACTATTGCAAACTGCCCTTTAGCGATACTTGGGTATAGCATTCAGCTTACTGAATAATTTAAAATCTAGGGAAAAAAAGCCTTTTCTGTGGTGCTGAGTCTATAGACTTTACCGTCAAACAAATGTAGGAATATAAGAATTTTATTGCCATTCTAGATTCTATTTTTTTATTTATTAACAATATTTATACACCACTTTGCCACAAATCCTATCAAGGTACCCTGTTTCCCCCAAAATAAGACCTCCCTGGATAATAAGCCCAATCGGGCTTTTGAGCACATGCGCTAAAATAATTCCTCCCATGAAAATAAGCCCTCCCCTAAAATATTGCAACACAGCAGCAGCCACAAGTGACTACACTCGCTGTCTCCTGCACCTCAAAAATAATAAGACCTCCCTGAAAATAAGATCAAGTGCTTATTTTGGGGGATCAAAAGAAAATAAATCCTGTCTTATTTTCGGGAAAACACGGTACTGTGGAAATTAGATGGAAAAAATAAAGGAGCAGCAAACACATATATATATCTCCTGGCAAATAAACAAACAAACAAACAAGAAAGATATCTCAGCACTTTATCAAAAAGTTGAGGATGTGGGTTGGGAAGAGAGTGGTTTGGCAAATAGAATACAACTTTGTTACCAATTAAGTTCTATTAATGCTCTGCTCAATTAAGAAGGGATTAAACATTGTGAAATGGAAAAATCTATTCATAGCAATCTACTGAAATGTGAATTTTATTGTGTTGTAAGGTACATTTCTAACCAACGTTTAAACAAGCAGGGGGAAGTTGAACCTTGTAGCAAATGCTTCCCTCATTTTCCACCACTTACCAGACAGGTTAGGATGATATGAAAAATGGGAGCACAAAAAATTAATTGTTGTGATCGTGAATGTGGATCAGAACTACATCATTTCATCAATGATACTGTCCCTGCAGAAATTAAAAGCAGAGACAGACAGACAGAGACAGAGACAGAGATAGAGAGACAGACAGAGACAGACAGAGAGTGACAGACGGAAAGAGAGACAGACAGAGACAGACAGACAGACAGAGAGAGACAGAGATGAAAGTGACAGACAGAGGCAGACAGAAAGTGACAGACAGAGAAATAGAGACAGACAGAGAGACAAAGAGAGAGATAGACAGAGAGACAGACAGATTCATACAGAGAGAGACAGAGACAGAGAAACAGAGAGACAGAGACAACCTGAGAGAGACAGAGAGAGAGAGAGACAGGCAGAGAGAGAACTGAGGAATTAGATTGAGTTAATGCCATAATTTGGACAGCAGTGATAATCCTAATCCTTTGAAAGTCACACAGGTGAGGTCTCACCTTCTAAGCCATCTTTTTTTTCCAACTTCAGCATCTGATCCAAGGAAGCCTTTGTGTATAAAACTGTGCGTGCAAAGGAATTCAGGATGCGGTCTCTTGTATGAGCTCCTCTTGTGACGGACATCACTGCTGAAAGTAGGGATGCTTTTCCTGATCAAAGATCACCAGCTCAACGTAGGAGGACAGAGTTTATTTCCACTAGTCCCTGGTGACTTTTAATCCCTCGTCTAATGTCTGATTAGAGTTCAGAATTGATTGTGACTGAAAGATTTGCACGAGACCTTTCATCATTACACTGTCAGGCTTAAACAAGGGAGCGGACTTATTTATAAGACAGTGCACTGTAGTCTACTGGGTGTTTCTGCTTTATTAGAATGATAATAGCTGCAAGCATGGTAGCATGATACTACAAGCAGTGCCCTGTGGAGGCCGGCTGCAACATTGGAGCATGTGTAGGAAAGGAGTGAGGTTTGCACCACATTTCAATGCTGTTTGTATCATTCTCCCCTCCATGTGGGAAAATATGCATAGCATATATATGTATGGCTATCTGGTTAAGGTGACTCAGTGGCTAAGATGCTGAGCTTGTCGATCAGAACATTGGCAGTTTGGTGGTTTGAATCCCTCGTATGAATGTGTTTTGTTGCCACGGTGGGGGGTATTATATTATTTTTCTTTTTTTTTCTTTTTATTTCTTTTATACGCTGTTTTTATATCCTTGTAAGCCACCTTGATTCGCCATGCGCAAGTAGGCAGCAATATAAATTTAATAAATAAATAAATCACACACACACACACACACACACACACACACACGAGCCCTCTGTAACAAACTTTACCAATCCATAACATTCAAAGAACAAAATATTTTAGGACCAGACAAAGCCATAAAATTCTCTAGTTCTGAGCAGAATATGAATCAGACGATAGACGACAGTTTTATCATTGAACTCAGAGAACTAGGACATTATCAAAGGATTAGAATTGTAGTCTCTTCACCTACAAGTCCCATGATTCCCAGCCAGTGTGAGCTCCTCCCGTTACTTGTCCCAGTTCGAAAGCATGTAAAAAATGCAAGTAGAAAAAATAGGAGCTACCTAAATTATTGTTCAAAGTTGATAAAAACACAAACCAGTCAATCAGAATAGAGCTAGAAGGGTCCTTAGAGGTCTTCTAACCCAACCCCCTGCTCAAGCAGGAGACCTTATACTAGTGATGGCTAACCTTTTTGTCCTAGTATACCATAATGCAATGCGTGCACGATACCCCTCTGTGTGCCCTGCCCCCTACGCATGCATCCATGACCACCCCCACAATTACATATACAATCCCCCATTTTGGCCCTTGCAGGCCTCATTAAAGACTCATGGGACCAAAAATGGGGTGCAGGCAGGGCGTGCCGCACCCCCAAACCCCCACTGTGCATGCATGTGCAACCCCCCGCCCTCTGGTGCCTGCGTGTGCAACCCCCACGCATGCGCGCACATCTCTCGCATGCACGGCAGAGACTAGTACTTCTTTTCTCTAGACTAGCAGTACCAGGGGTGGGTTCCTGCCAGTTCTAACCTCTTCTATAGAAGAGATTCCATAAATCTACCGTGCCGTTTAGAACCAGTTCCAGCTCCCTCACCCTGCCCGTCCACACCATGCTTTGCCCCGCCCACCACTCACTGATTGGCTGGCTCACCAATCGCCCCGCCTGCCTCTAAGAGTCCTATCTAAACCTTAAAGTCTTAAAGCTGCCAAGTTTGAACATCCATGGGGGTTTTTTTTCTAAAGGGTTAGGGGTGCAAGGGTCTTGTAACTTGACAGCTTTTAAGACTTGCGTGCTTCAAATGCCAGAGTTTCTGAGCCAACATTTTGGTTGCTAAGCAAGAGCATTGTTCAGTGAGTTTCACCACATTTTACAAGTTGGCCATGCCCACCCAGTCACATGAGTGCCAAGCCACTCCCACTCAGTCACATGGCTGGCAAGCCACTCCCACAAAGCAGGCCACACCTACAGAAGAAGTTCTAAAAAAAATTGAAACCCACCACTGAGCAATACCTAATTCCTGCAACCATTCTTCATATGTCTTAGTCCCCAGGACTATGGAAAGCTTTTAGTATTTTGCTGAGGAATCACTCTATGACAATTTCACATATCTTTGGTATTCAACTTCAAGAATGTCCAGGCTACCTGGCTAACAGGAAGATTTGAGACTTGCTGGATGAAAGGAGTGGTTAATTGGATGGAGCATCATTAGCCATACTGTTTTAAATTTTAATAGCTACCTTTTTTAAAATAACGACTTTCCTAATTTCTCCTCATCTGCCAAAGGTAAGCTTAGTTATCTCTTCCTTGGAATTATTGCCAGTTGGGAGAATTTTAGCAAGACCAGAGTCAATGAAGTATTTCCAGAAAATTCTGACATTTCTTTGATGCTCCATATGGAGGGGACATTAAATATGTGCATATAAAAAATAGCTTCTAATCCAACTATCACAACAATATTGGATCCAAATTAGATGTTATTGAAGATATCACATGAGTTTAAACATGGCTCATTATATACCTTTGTAGGAATTTCTTCTTAATGTCTTTTTTTTTTTTAAAAAAAATTTTTTATTATAGATCCAGAGGTTCTGTTCTTTCACAGACCCACAATCTTTGGAAGGGAGGACAGCGATGCTCTCATTGTCTGCCCAGTGACAGATCCAGATGTTTCCAATTTCACTTTGAAAAGATGTCATCACAAACCTCTGCCTGAGAATATGACCTTAGTTCCTGATCCTCAGAAGGGAATCACCATAAAAAACGTACAGAGATCATTTCTAGGTTGTTACTGGTGTGTGGCGCAACAAGATGGAGTTGAGAAAAAATCAAAAGATATAACACTTATGGTGAGAGCAGGTAAAAAATGCATTCAGCTGAACTCAAATATCTGTTAACAGTCGGACCGATGTGCACAATCCCTTTTCTTGTACAGCTTGGCAAACAGTGTATCTAGTTTACAGGCAGCTCTCGACTTGACAGTTGGTTTAATGTCCACTCAATGTTACAACGGCACTGGGGAAGGACCATTTTTCACACAACTGTTGCGTCATCCCCATGGTCACATGATTAAACTTCAGACGCTTGGCAACTGACTCATACTTATGACTGTTGCAGTGTTCCAAGGTCACGTGATCGCCTTTTGCGGCCTTCGGACACGCAGAGTCAATGGGGAAGCCAGATTGATTTGACAACAACCGGGCTACTAATTAACAACTGCGGGTGATTCACTTAACAACTGTGGCAAGAAAGGTCATAAATTGGGGAAAATTCCGTTAAATGTCTAGCTTAGGAACATAAATTCTGGGCTCAATTATGATCATAAGTCAAGGACTGCCTGTATATAAAGGTAAGATAATTAGGAAAATATTTCATGTTAATAGATGTTCTCAGATCCCACCGGTGGATTCAAGATTGTGAATTGTAGCCTTACAAAATGGTATTAGATGAGTTTCCCCATTGACCTTCAGTCTTTTTGCAAGATCAAATACAGGGCAGGCTTATTATCTGTATTTGTTACGTAGTCCCTATAAATGTTTTTACATTTTTATTTGGATGAAAGTACAACTATGATATGTCCCAGTGTTTAAAATACGTTTAGCAAATCTGATACTTTATTGGAAGACTAGCCGATAACCCGCCGTTGCCTGGGTATTTATGGACATTGAAGCGTTTGTCTGACAGGGAGCCATTGAGAGGGGCCTTTCTTCCCCCTACTCCCATGCCCATCATCCCTGCCGTCTCCCTTCTCCCTCCCATGCGCTCGTCTTTCCTGCCCTGTATATGATCCTGGCACTTTGCCCCAAATCCATCTGCCGCTTCCCCATTGGTCCACTGGAGGGCAAACATCACAGCTGGCTTTCCAGAGGAAGCTGCGAAGGAACTGACATCACAAACAGTTGCCACTCTAGGAAGCCGCACTCGGTCTCCTTAATGGCCCAGGCGTTCCAGAGTTATGCTGGAACACATACACACACAGACACCCCACTCCAGGGGTCTCTCCCCCCCGCCAGTATTTGTTTCCAGAGGGTAAGACATCTGTGTACCACAGGGGTGTCCAAACTTGGGAACTTTAAGACTTGTGGACTTCAACTCCCAGAATTCCCCAGCCAGCATGGCTGGCTGGGGAATTCTGGGAGTTGAAATCCACAAGTCTTAAAGTTTCCAAGTTTGGACACCCCTGGTGTACCAAGTTTCATTGAAATTGTTCAAGGTGCTCCAGAGTTATACTGGAACATACATACATACAGCCTTTTTTAAAGAACTGTCAATTTCGACCCCCTTTTTGCATGTAATGAAAATAATGTGCATCTGGATTTTTTTTTAGTTCACAAGTCCTTACCATCCATCACCTTGTCCAAAACAATGCAGCTTCTCAAGGAAGGTGAAGAATTTGAAGTGACATGTACAATCAAGGATATAGATAGCTCTCTTAAAGCTAATTGGATTTTTCAAGGCAATGCGGTGAGTTCGTTATACCTAATATGTACAAATGTACTTGAAAGAATAGTCTTTCTGAAATAATAACTTAAGAACAGGTCTGAGATATAAATTATGAGCTGTGATAAAGTAATATTCATGGAAGGCATCATTGTTGGAATGATAGCATTGACAAATCTTGAATGGAAGTGAAAGAACAGCTGCACAAAGAAAAGGTAACGGGAAGTAAGAAACTGGAAAAAGTTTTGGTACAATGAGGAAATGAAAGAGGATATGGATGAGAAAAAGATGCATATAAGAAAACAATTGCTGCACTAAACGATGAGCAGAAAATATAATGGGTATACAATTCTCAAAAGTATACAGTCACAAAAAATGTAATCCAAGAAATCGGAATAATCAAGACAGAGAAAATGCAAAAAAAAAAAGCTTTGATGGCAATTAATAACTGTTTTGGAAGCAGGAATCTATGGCATAATATGTGGAATTAAATATATATGTTTATTTTTAAAGTCTCAAAATGATTTTGAATGAAACGAACACATTGGTGGAAAAGTATGATTGAATTTTTTAATGTAATGTCAGTGATATCTGATTCAGAGAGTAGAACTGTAACAAATGTAACACTTGTTAGCATTCAAGAAAATAACAATAAAAATATAGTCCTAAATACTGTGAGAATGTTGAATAATTGTAAGGGTGCAGGTAGAGTTGATGCAACTGGAGAAGTGTTAAAATTGGGTGCAGTTTATGTGGAGTTGCTGTCAACGTATTTAATGCATGTGAAGATTGCAACTGTGCCTGGTGAGTGGAAGAATGATTTTGTTTCCCTGCGTTAAGAGAAAGATAACAAGAATGAATTCAAAAATGGCAGCAGCATTTTTTTAAAAAAATATCTATTTTTGTTATTAAATTTCCATGCTGAGAATGGCATGGTGGCATAGAGATGGAGCTCTTGCAGTGGTGGGTGGCAGGCAGTATGCCCCGGTACGGGCGTACTGGAGCCTGCCCGGAGCACCGGATACCGTTCCGGTATGGTGCTCCGGAGGGCCTGCCCGCCCAAGCTCCTTATCAATCTTTTAAGTCTTCAGCGCTTCCACTGATCCAGAACCCACCACTGAGCTCTTGCCTCACAATCAGGAGGCTGTGAGTTTGATCCTAGGTAGCGGCAGATATTTTTCTGGGTGCAAAGAAAACATATCTTGCTGTGAGCTCCATGTAGGTGTCAGGAAGAGCATCCGGCCAGTAATCTCCTGGCTCCATTTCATTGTCCCAACTCCACCCTGATGCTGAGAAAGGCCAGGTGGTGGTATAGAGATGGAGCTCTTGCCTCACAATCAGGAGGCTGTGAGTTTGATCCTTGGTAGTGGCAGATATTTTTGTGGGTGTAAAGAAAAAATTCCTGCTGTGAGCTCCATGTAGGTGTCAGGAAGGGCATCCGGCCAGTAATTTCTCAGCTCCATTTCATTGTCCTGACTCCGCCCTGATGCAAGGGATTACAGGATCGTTAAAAGAGAAAAAAATTAAAGTTCTATGCTGCCCATGTCACTGATACAACTCTGGGCTGCCTAAGAAAGGATAACTTTCCTGTTCCTAAGACAGCATTTGATGGAATTATGATTGAAAGAGTACAAGAAATGAGAATGAGCACAACTTGAGAGGAGTATAGAATGCCATTCTCAAACGGTGTAGCATAAATTTTGCTCATCACCAGGTCATTGGGAAGTGCATGAATATGAGAATGGAAGCTTACCATGCATGTGTTACAGAACGTATACAATATAGTTAGCAAGCTTGAAGTACGGAATATTTTGTGTGAAGAGGGAGTTGAAAACTGATTGCTGAAGGGATACGTGACAGTGGTGGGTTCCTCTGGGTATAGTCCGGTACGGCTGAACCGGTAGTAACCGGGAGCAGCTGACAGCGTACTGGTACGGTGGCTCGTTTGGCCCACCCGCCCGCCTGCGTTCTATACCTGTTTTTAAAACAACTGGCCAATTGCCCATGCGCACGCAGTGTGCAGCGCCTGCGCGAGCCCCAACAAGCAGCTAGGTGTCGCAGAGGTGGTGGATTGTGCATGACGCATGGCCCGTGAGCAGTGTATCGGTAGCGATGGTAAGAGCAATCCACCCCTGATAAATGACCACTTATAGTGAAAGCAAAGCATGATTAAAAATAAATGGCATGCTTAGTGACTGGTTTGACAGGGAATGTGGAGTAAGATTAGCGTATGCCATGTCCTACCACACTATATTCTGTATTTATGGATAAGGAATTTATGGATATGGCATGTTTGAACTGGGAGTGCCTTGGTGCGGATGTGAATGTATGTGAATGTCATGTTGTGGACCCAAATGATAAATGACAGAAAAGTAGAGCAAAGATACAAATTCTGACAAGGATGTGGTCAATATCAATTAAACGAAAATAATAAAGGACATTCTGTCCAGTTGTTGCTTGGAAGTGTGTGTTGAACGGGTCAGGAGAAACAAACACAAGTTGTTCTGGATTGTAGAATACCTGAAACTTAGTGTGTCTATGCGTGTATTTTTTTAGTTCCTAATGAAAAGATTGGGTTATCTAAACCAAGCTCAAGTCAAACATGGGGCAGGTTGGGGTTGGTTCAGAAGGGAATAAGGCTACTTGGCCTTTTGGCTAAGGTCAATTATATATAAGGAGATCAGTTTCAATATGGCACCTATGAAAGGCACACTTTTGAATAAATACTTTTAATAGCAGCCATTCTTGCTACTAAATTTTAACTACAACTTTCTGCTGTGGCCTCCCCCTTCTGGAATATTCTCCCATCAGAGGTTGAGATGTGCCCCATATTCCTGGCCTTCTGGAAAAATCTATAAACTTGGCTGTCCTGTTTGACCTGCTACATTGGAGATCACTGGCAGGGTAGAGAAAGCTCTCACACCCAGGTTGCCCATCCATCTTGGTTGCTAACTTTTTAAATCTTTTTATTCTAATTTTAATTGTTTTTTAACCCTTCTAAATTTCTTATTATCTTGCAAGTTGCCCAGTCCCTGTATTAGCGATATGGGCACATAGAAATGATTTCATTAGAAATCAGTTCATTTCTAGTTTCTAATTTTCATAGAAATTAACTGGATATTAATAAGACTGGATTGAATTAGACTCAGATCACTCATATAGTTTAAAAATATGTAAATAGTTACATTTCACTGTATAGGAAAACTTCCCCAAAGAGTTCAGCTAGTGTTGCTGAGTACAGTCATTTCAGTCTTAATTGACAAATGTTAATGGCGCTGATTAAAATACATAATCAGCAGCTCATGTAAATAGGAAGACTGTTGCAGTGTTGCAATGCTGGAGAAATTATACAGGCTCAAGAAAGTACAATTTGGATAATATGTCCCGGGAGTGTTCCCGGCCATTCTCTACTAATCCTGGTGCTGGCATAATTCCTGTGTTTTAAGTGCTTATTTATTGACTGATCCTAACTTATCCATTCTGAAGTAAAGCAGACATCTAACGTATGTGGTCCTTACTTACAGGATGTGGCCTACTGCTGTCCTGCAGCAGTTCCAATATCATTTTAAATATTGCATTGGAAAACCAGTTTTCAGTTTTAGCTTTGCTTAAAACTAAATTTCCTTTAGCACATGTTAATAAAAAAAAGCCATCATAATATTTGGGCAGAGTTGGGATTTGCACAAGAGCTCTGCTGGCTGGGGAATTCTGGGAGTTGAAGTCCACAAGTCTTAAAGTTGCCAAGTTTGGACACCCCTGCTGTAGGAGCTACTGGATTTTCTCTATTTTACTCTCATACCACTTATTATCAAAATACAGACAGACAGACAGACAGACAGACAGACAGACAGACTGACTGACTCTCTCTCTCTCTCTCTCTCTCTCTCTCTCTCTCTCTCTCTCTCACACACACACACACACACACACACACACACACAGTTATGACCATGACACAAACAATTTGCAAAGCTCTTTGTGATAGTGAATGTTTTTAGGGCAATTTTCATTCAGAGTTTATTACCTAAAGAGACCATCAAATACCAAAAATGCAAGACGTAGAGCAAAGCAAGAGAGTAAGAACAATCCTGAGAAGCACTTCTTCATTTTCGTTCTTTCATATTTTTTTTGTCCCCCTCAAGGCAGCTTTAAGAATATAGATGTTTTCTCTGGATTGATGCCAGTGACAGGTTTGCCACGATGGCTTATTATTCAAGTTTTAAGTTATGAATATTAATACGGTGAAGTTATAATTACATCTATTTTTAATTTATTTGAGAATGATGCTATGTACACTGTATCTTAGATGTTAATTTTTTTCCCCCTCCTTTGCCGACAGAGCTTTTCCAGCAACAGCAAGAATGTGCGTGATTATGAATATGAACAAAAATTAAGGCTGAGCATCCGTTCAGTGGGAGTTAATGATTCTGGAGCATTCACATGCCAAGCCACCAATGCTTTTGGAACATCTAATGTCACACTAACCTTGAATGTAATAGGTAAATATTAATATCGCAGACATATATACATAATTCCAGGGTTAGAGCAAAAGCTACACACTAGTATATTGTTGGGATATATGTTGAAATGTATGTTTCAAAATGTTTTTAACTCTAACCCTCCCACTTCCTGTTTTGCAATACCGAAATAGTTCTTTGTAAAAACAAAGTCCATGTAAAAAAGAACATTTCCTTGAGTTTGTGCATGTATGTAGTCCTAGGGTAGTAATAGTCATATTTCCATGGTGCCATAATTATAAGTGGATCCAAACCCTTGTGACAGTGCCAATTCCTGTCTTGGGAAATTGAGAGTAATTTGATCATATTGGCCAGGATTATGATTTCCAAATGGTTTCGACTCCCATTGTCACAGATCTTTGATGGGGACTAGTGGAAGTTCGCATCCCAAATGTCTAAACATTGGTGATCTTACTTACCTTCTGATAGGATCAGTGCCAAATCCAAGTATTTCATTGATAAGCTGTCCAAAAGATTTTGAAGTTGAAAAATGGGATATACTCTAAATCAGGGATGGCTAACCTTTTTGTTGTTGGGTGCCAAAAATGCAAGTGCGTGTGCTAGTACCCATAATGCAAAGCCCCCCTGCATGCACGTGCAGAACCCCCTCCCACGTGCGCCCCACTGCTCGCCTCCAAGCTGAGCTTGGTATTTCCTCCAAGGGGGCGAGGAAGCCATTTTCACCCTCCCCAGGCTCCAGGAAAGCCTCCGCAGTCTAGGGAGGGCAAAAAACGGGACCAATGGGCCAGCCCTCCCCAGGCTCTGGAGGCTTTCCTGAAGCCTGGGGAGGGTGAAAACGGCCTCTCCCGGCCCTCCGGAAGGCCGAAAATCAGCTGGCCACAGGTTCGCCATCATGGTTTTAAATAATCTAAATCAGTGTTTCTCAACCTTGGTGACTTTAAGTCCTGTGGACTTCAACTCCCAGAATTCCCCTGCCAGCTGCCTGGGGGATTCTGGGAGTTGAAGTCCACAGGACTTAAAGTCGCCAAGGTTGAGAAACACTGATCTAAATGAATCAATGAGTCCATGCTAAGTATTAGCTCTGTGCTTCTGCTTACACAATTGTGTGAGTTACATGTAACCATGCGCACCAAAGTTAAGAATGGAATTGCGTAGTTTGCATGTATTGCAAAAAGTGTCCTGTTTAAATCATCTGAAAGCCAGGCTGATTCTTCAGCATTTGGAATGCGATGATTTGTGGACGATGCAATTCCAAAGGAAGCTTGGGTTAGAAGTTTTAGTTTATATCTCGAGAGTGGGATTCCGGCATAATGTAAATCTTTCAGATGAAATAAGTTCCGGTGGATGTAATGTAGGAATTGGGATTGAAGATGCAATTGCGGGCCAAAGGTGTCTGTATTATTTTGTGATAATGCATTTATAGTCAGTGAAGAAGAAGCCAGATATGTGCTTTGTTAGAGTTATATTGATGCCATATTGAAGTGGACTAGGCCTAAACGTCACCGGGGAACCACCAGAGGATTGGAAAATAGCTGTTGTGATTCCGTCTTCAAAAAAAAGGTGGAGAAATGGATCCAGGAAACTCCATACCAATCAACCTGACATCCATACCTGGAAAGATCCTGGAGAAGATAATCTGCGAACACCTAGAAACAAGCAAAGCCATTACTAGAAGTCAACATGGGTTTGTAAAAAACAGATCATGCCAGATAAAACCTGACTGCATTATTTGACAAAAGTAACTAAACTAGTAGACCAGTTAAATGCTGTGGACATAGCATACTTGGATTTCAATAAGGCACTTGACAAAATAGACCACAACCTACTTCTTCATAAGATAGAAAAATGTGAGATAGACAGCATCGGCCCCCAGATGTATTCGTAACTGTCTGACCAAACTCATTCAATGTGTAGTCCTCAATGGAACTACTGTATTTTTCAGAGTATAAGATGCACCTTTCCCCCCCCCCCCAAAAAAGGGTGAAAATCTGGATGCATCTTATACACTGAATACAGCATTTTTGGAGAGAGTCTGATTGTAAACCACAAAAGCACCCCATAGGTCTGCTGGTTTTTCCAGTTGCAATGTCTGGCTGTGAAGGTTGGACTATAAGAAAGGTTGAGCATCAAAGAATTGAGGCCTTTGAACTATGGTGCTGGAGAAGATTCCTGCGAGTCCCGTGGACCGCAAGGCGATCAAACCGGTCAGTCCTAGAGGAGATCAACCCTGACTGCTCTTTAGAAGGACAGATCCTGAAGAGGAAACTCAAAGACTTTGGCCACCTAATGAGAAGGAAGGACTCACTGGAGAAGAGCCGCTTGCTGGGAAAGATTGAGAGCAAATGAAGAAGGGGACGACAGAGGTGGCTGGATGGAGTCACCGAAGGAGTCGGTGTGAGCTTCAATGGACTCCAGAGGATGGTAGAGGACAGGAAGGCCTGGAGGAACGTTGTCCATGGGGTCGCGATGGGTCACATAGGACTTTGCAACTAACAACAAAGTCTGCTGGCAGAATAGGGCTCTGGGTGGTGTGTCTCCAATGTTCTCCATTGTTGTATGATACTTGGTAAATATGAAGATCCAAAGCCTACTTTCCTTTAACAAAAAGTCTTGGATGGAACACTGTAAACATACAATAAAATGTTAGTATGGACACAGAGCTAGCACGAGGTTTATTTACTGTTTCAGGCTTTGGCATCCAATTTATATTGTGTAAAGTAGTACCCGTAATTATGTTAGAAACATACTGTATCTTTGTGAAATTATGAAAGTTTCCTGTTATTTATTTGGTCATGGAGTACAGTCAGAAAGGTTTACATCTCAAACTCCCCTGAAGGGGAATGTGAACTGGGTCAGAACAATAGGTTGTGTGAAGAAATTTCTCCTGGGTGTTTGTTTATGTATCTCTTAATGTCTATATCATTGTGTTTCCACAACAAAAGAATAGTGTGGTGTGACATAAGAAGTGGACTTAAAACTGAGATAGATTTATTTAAAAGAATTTTGAAGAATCCCTCCCTTCTTGTTCCAAAATAGGACAGCAGTAGGCCCTGCGTCCCCCTAAAAGTTGTCATTAAATTTTTAATGTGTTAGAAGGGAAAATATATAACGTACCTAAAAAGAAATCTTGCTGGTAATTTTTAAATTTAAATAGAATATAGAATATAAAATAGAGAACAGAGAACAGAGAATAGAGAGGAATGGAATGGAATAGAATAGAATAGTATAGGAGAATAGAATAGAATAATAAAATATAGAGGAGAGGATAGAATAGATTAGAAAAATATAGAGGATAGGATAGGATAGGATAGATCAGATCTGGAAGGGACCTTCAAGGTCTTCTAGTCCAACCCCCCCCCCTGCTCAAGCAGGAGACCTTATACCATTTCAGACAAGTGGTTGTCCAGACTCTTCTTAAAAACCTCCAGTGATGAAATACCCACAACTTCTGAAGGCAAGCTGTTCCACTGGTTAATTTTTCTCACTGTTAGGAAGTTTGAAATGCTTCAGGAAGTTTGAAATGCTTCTAAAATACTTTAATACTATATTAAATGTAGTTTTTAGGTTGTGCGAAGAATTAGATTTGAAAGGCAAAATGGGATTAGGAGCATGCAGTGTATTGCATGTAGCCCCAATAATAAATGCCTGAAACCAGCTGTTCCTTTTCCTGGGCTCATGTGGCTCCCTTCTGCAATGGACATGTGACTCCAGGAGAAGATACGCTTGATCCAAGTATTCTCAACAGATGCTACATGTGCACTTAAATCACCTTTTGCCCTTCAAATCCAGACCTTGGCGTACCCCTCTAGTACTGCTTTTGTCTGGGTTCTGCCTTGTCTTTAAAGCATGAGATCATTAAAAAAAATCATAAATTCTTTAATTGAAAAAAAGAAGAGGGGGAAAAAAAGATGGCTGGTCTAGTGAAGAGGAGGACCAGGGGAGACATGATAGCAGTCTTCCAATATTTGAGGGGCTGCCACAGACAGGATGAGGTCAAGCTATTCTCCAAAGCACTTGAAGGCCAGACAAGGAATAATGGATGGGAACTGAACAAGGAGAGATTCAACCTGGAAATAAGGAGAAATCTTCTGACAGTGAGAACAGTCAACCAATGGAACAGAAGTTGCCTTGTGAGAGCTTCATCCCTGGAGGCTTTCAAGAAGAGACTGGACTGCCATTTGTCAGAAATGGTGTAGGGTCTCCTGCTTGAATGGGAGGGTTGGACTAGATGACCAACAAGGCCCCTTCCAACTCTGTTAATCTGAATCTAAAAAAAAGATGATACTGACTAAAGCAGGGGTCCCTAAACCAGGTCCATGGACTGGCACCAGGCTGCGGCATGCTAGAAACCGGGCTGCGAAAACAAACGAAGCCCCATCCGTGGGGTGCAAGCAGCATGCAAAACCACGCTCTTTCCGGTCCACGGAAAAGCCTTGCCAAGAAACTGGTCCCTGGTACCCCAAAGGTTCGGGGGCCATTGGACTAAAGGACAAGGCTGAGGAGTTCTGGGAGTTGAAATCCACACCCCTTGATGTTGCCAAAGTTGAGAAACACTGCTATAGCTAGTTAACAGTCTAACTCAGGGGTGTCCAAACTTGGGAACTTTAAGACTTGTGGACTTCAACTCCCAGAATTCCCCAGCCAGCATGGCTGGCTGGGGAATTCTGGGAGTTGAAGTCCACAAGTCTTAAAGTTCCCAAGTTTGGGCACCCCTGGTCTAACTATATTGTGAGTGCAATACAGTTAGCCCTCAACTTACAACAGTTCATTTAATGACCGTTCCATTCAGTGACAACGGCACTGAAAAAAAGTGACTTATGATCATTTTTCACAGTTGCAACCTTTGCAGCATCCCCAGGCTCATGTTACCGAAATTCAGATGCATGGCAACTGGTTCATACTTACGACCGTTGCTGTGTCCCAAAACCATGTGATCCCCCTTTTCTGCCCTTCAGACAAGCAAAGTCAATGGGGAAGTCAGATTCCCTTAACAACCGGGTTACTGAATGTTCAACTGCAGTGATTCACTTAACAACTGTGGCAAGAAATGTCGTAAAATGGGGCAACACTCCCTTAACAGATTCTCACTTAACAGCATAAATTTTGGGCCCAATTGTGGCTATAAGCTGAGGGCTGCCTGTATACTGCTTTCAGTATCAAATGCTGAGGGCTGATTTTTTATTTTTACTTATTATTTATTATGTTTATTTTTTGCTATATAAAGAAAGAGCAACAATTCAATATTTATATAAACAGTGTAGTTGTCTGAGGATTAGTCATCATCATAATAGTTATAATGTTCCTTGGTCACATAAGAACAGTATTATCTCATCATAATATTAATACTTATTAATTATTAATACAAATTTGTATTAGTAATAAATATATTGTAATAAGCCCTCATAGTAAAATTAGTCCTCCTCTTATAATTTTAAACGTTCTAACTTCTGTTTCTAGGGGTTAACCATTGATAAAACAAATCCCATATTTCAAAATATTCCGTGTCTTCCTTCTCTTTAATTTCAGGTGTTAATCTATCCATTTCTGCACATCCTAGTATATTTTTTATTATCTTCTCTCCTTTAGGGATCGCCACACCTTTCCAATGTTCAGCAAATACAATTCTAGCCTCTGTTAACACATGTAGTATTAGATACATAGTCCCTTTATTACATTTTTCTGATATGATACCCAACAGAAATATTTCTGGTTTTATATCTATATACGTTCCTTTATCATTTTTTTCTATCCAAGTACCATATTTTTCAGAGTATAAGACGCACCTTTCCCCCCCAAAAAGGGGGTGAAAATTTGGGTGTGTCTTATACACTGAATGCAGCATTTTTTGCCTCCCAAAACACCACCCCCGCGCATCCTGTTTTTCTCAAAAATGGACGCGCAGAGGGTGCTCCTGGAGGCTGGGGAGGGCAAAAATGAGCAAAAAACAGGCTGTGTTTTGCTCGTTTTTGCCCCCACCCAGCCTCCAGGAGCACTCTACAAGTCTCCCAAAGCCTATGCATGCCCTGTTATTTGCAAAAAAACGGGCCATTTTTGCCCCTCCCCCAGCCCCCAGGAACACTTTGCAGGCATCTCAAACTCTCTGCATAATAATAATAATAATATATTTATTTCTTAGCCGCACCCTCTCCCGAAGGACTCGGGGCATGCAGATGGTTTGGGAGAACTGCAGAGTGCAAAACCTTTTTTTTTTAAAAAAAATATCTCTCCAAAATCTTGGTGTGTCTTATACTACAGTGCATCTTATAGTCTGAAAAATACGGTATATTTATATTTTTGTCCAGGATGCTTTTCCCTTTGGCCACATCCACCACATATGGTAGTATGAGCCCAGAATCTGATTACACTTCCAACATCTTAGTTAATCTTGTTGGTGGGAAGTGCCATCTGTAAAACATTTTATGTAGGTTTTCTTTGTATGCAGTAGACATTGTTAATTTGTCATATCTATCCCACAACTTGAAAGGACCAATTTTTGGAGAAGACAAGCGAGAGAGAGAGAAGACTATAATGGTGGTTACTGTGAAAACATATATTCTTACATGCTTTCTTAATGGCAAGCATGTGAAATAAAGCCTCATCTGGTAATTGAGTAGAAACCTGTAGGAAAAACTGCTCCACAAATAATACTGGATTGTACCCAGAGTCCATTTTAGTGTGAAAGTTTTGATTTCCAGAGCTCACTAAAGCCTGGGTCCATTGTGTCTTGCACACCCTGTGCCAGAAGCCATCAAAAATGCTTACACTCTGCTGTTTATTAACATGCTTTCCTGAAAAGCTACCCTAGAGTGCTAGATTGCTGTGACACATAATACTTTTCAAATATTAAAATTACCATAAGTGCTAAACTGATTAGGAACATATTCATGGAGTGTAATTAGCAGGCGTATTCTGAACATGTCTTTATCTGTAATTGGCAAAAAAGGTTCCCCCACCCCACCCCTCACTCTGCTGCTTAAACGCTATTATTTTACATGGGAAATGAATAAAACCTAGATGTCATATTGTAGAACTTCCTGACGAGGAAGATATAATATTTGCCATTATCCATGGTAAATATGATGGACACATTTCTAGAAATAGGAAGAGATGTGTCATTGTTAAAAAAAAATCTTCAAAACTAGGCTGTTAGCTAAAACAAGGAGATACACTCAGAATGATCGTTCCAATTGTTATGATTTTCTTGAGAAGATTAATCAGAGCCATTTGTTTTGAAATATCTGCTGTAGACATGTATTTTTTAAGAAACAATGGGGAAATTTCTGCTGTTCTGGAACTGATTGTTCTTGGATATTAATATGAAGGTGTCTTTATAATAGATAATTGGTTTTTGCTGGCTTTTGTTTTATGTTTATTGGCCATTTTGTACTGCCAACTTTGTTGGGAGCCCATCTAGGCAAATGGTAAAGGTAAAGGTTCCCCTCGCACATATGTGCTAGTCGTTCCCGACTCTAGGGGGCGGTGCTCATCTCCGTTTCAAAGCCGAAGAGCCAGCGCTGTCCAAAGACGTCTCCGTGGTCATGTGGCCAGCATGACTAAACACCGAAGGCCCATGGAACGCTGTTCCCTTCCCACCAAAGGTGGTCTATTTTTCTACTTCCATTTTATACGTGCTTTTGAACTGCTAGGTTGGCAGAAGCTGGGACAAGTAATGGGAGCTCACTCCATTATGCGGCGCTAGGGATTCCAACTGTTGAACTTTCTGATCGACAAGCTCAGCGTCTTAGCCACTGTGCCACCTTTGTATTTAATGGGATGAAAAACTAAATAAATACACATTGATTTGAATGGCCTATTAGTGACCCTATAGGTGTAGATGGCGTATAAAGATATGGTCTGTGTGCAAAACATTATTCTGTTCACTTCATTCAGTCAAATGTCATTAGCACTCATTAGCTAATAAGGCTTGCTTTTCTGCAAGTTGCAATTTAGTTGGGCTTCTGTATTCCTTGACCTTGGTTTTAGCATTTTATTAATGTCAATATGCAAAGATTCTAAAGAGAGGTCTTTAAAATTTTCCACCAGGTAAAGGATATGTCAATTTATCGACTTCAACAAATACAACACTCTATGTCAACGACGGGGAAAATCTGGGCTTGGTAGTAACGTATGACGCGTATCCGAAACCAGAAGAGGAACTGTGGCTATACATGAATAAAACACTGCAGAATTCATCTGATCATTATGTGAGAGTCACAAATATAGACAAAAACAGGTAAGGCAAGGCATGGAATTGAAGCATCAATATATGGAGATGGAGACCAAATTCCACAGAATAATTACATTAATGTTCTGTAGGAATATGCTATACAGGTAGTCCTCAACGTACGACTCCAGTTGAGCCCCAAATTTACGCTGTGAAATGAAGATTTGTTAAGTGACTTTTCTTGCCACCTTAGTTAAGCGAATCACTGCCGTTGTTAAATTAGTAACACGGTGGTTAAGTGAATCTGGGTTCTCCATTGAGTTTACTCTTTGGGAGGTCGCACAATTGACTCCTGAACTCTGCAACCATCATCAATATGAGTCAGTGGTCAAGCCTCCGAATGTACATCGCCTGGCCCTTGGGATGCTGCAATGGTCGTAAGTGTGGAAAATGGTTGTAAGTCACTAATGCCGTTGTAACTTTGAATGGTCACTAAATGAACTGTCGTAAGTTGAGGAGTACCTGTACAGACTTGGCTTGGAAGAGATCTTCCTGCTTTTCTTGGAGTCTAATGGTTGCCAACATTCCCTTCCCTAATTGAACCTCTTACTGTGTCTGATTGTATAAACTCAGAAGTTGTCTAAGTTTAGTACCTTGTTTCCCCGAAAATAAGACTGGGTCTTATTTTCTTTTGACCCCCGAAAAAACACTTGGCCTCGTTACTGTAGCAAGTAACACTCGCTACTGACCTTCCTGGATGGCTTTTTAAATTTTACATTTTGGGGTTTTAAATTGGTTTTAGAATTGTTTTAATTATTTAATTAGTTTGGGTTATATATATAGACTGTATGGTTGTATTGTTTTGTCTGGTGTTTTATGTCATGTTTTGTTGTTTTATATATGAACAGTCTGTACACCGCCCTGAGTCCCTGCGGGGAGAGGGGGCGGTCTATAAATTTAATAAACCTAACCTAAACCTGTATAAACTCAGAAGTTGTCTAAGCTTAGTACCGTGTTTCCCCGAAAATAAGACTGGGTCTTATTTTCTTTTGACCCCCGAAAAAACACTTGGCCTCGTTTTTGGGGAGGTCTTATTATTTTTGAGGTGCAGGAGGTGGCAAGCGTGGTCACCTCATGGCTGCTGCTATGTTGCAGTATTTTTGGGGAGGGCTTATTTTGCGCTCAAAAGCCCAGTTGGGCTTATTATCCGGGGAGGTCTTATTTTCGGAGAAACAGGGTACTATATTATAAAAAGGCATGTAGACATATAATGGCAAACCTGTGGCACGTAGAGCCATTTTTTCCAGCACAGCAGCCCTCAGCTCCGGCATGCATGTGCGCACTGACCGGCTGATTTTCGGCCTTCTGGAGAGCCAGGGGAGGCCATTTTTGCACTCCCCAGGCTTCAGGAAAAGCTCTGGAGCCTAGAGAGGGTGAAAAACAAATCCAATGGGCCAACTGGAAGTTTGGAAATGATCCATTTCTGCCTTCCGGGGGGTCAGGGGAGTCCGTTTTCGCCCTCCCCAGGCTTCAGGAAAGCCTCTGGAGTCTGGGGAGGAGTGGTGGGTTGCAGGTGATACACCCCACCTGCCCGCCCACGCTCCTTACCTGTCTTTAAAGTCTTCGGTGCTTCCGCGCACGCACATGGTGCATACAGCACCTGCGCGATGCTCCGCTGAGCAGCTAGAGCATCGCGGAAGCTCGTGGAAGTGTCGCTGGACAGCAAGACGCATGCGTGCACTGCGCATGTCCATGTGGGGAACCCACCACTGCTGGGGAGGGTGAAAATTCCCCCCGTGCACAGGGGGTGTCGCATGCGCAGGTTCTGGGGTTTCACATGCACATGTGCAGATGGTGGGACATGCACTCGCGATAGTGCACACGCGCACAAATTTGGCACACCTTTAGAAGAATATTAGCCATGACTGACCTAGACTATCCACCATGAGGTGAGTAATGAAGGTTGCTGTTTTGTTCCTCCTGTAGCTATTCCAGCGAGCTTCACCTTACACGGCTAAAGGAAACGGAAGGAGGTCTTTATACGTTTTTTGTGTCCAACTCAGACGCCAACTCCTCTGTCACATTTAACATCTATGTAAACAGTAAGTAACAATCCCTGTGACATTTCCTTGCCACAAAGCCTTGCGTTTAACTAAAGCAAATTGCACATTGGGAGAGTCTTATGTATTTATGTAATGGCTGAAATGGAGGCCATTCTATAAAGTAAGATTTTAGAGCTGTGATGACGCAGTGGTTAGAATGCAGTACTGCAGGCTACAGCTGCCAGCAGTTTGGCAGTTCGATTCTCATCAATTCAAGTGTTAACTCTGAATCGAACCTGGCTGAAGCCATCTTTTGTTGCTTCATAGTTGCCACACACTCTTAGTGGGGCAGGGAGTAGATAGACACAATGAGCCTTCCCATGGGAACCAAGGCCATCCCAACAGGTGGCACTTGAAGGAGGAGAGGAGTGACCAAGAAGCCCGCTGTACTTTAATTGTGTTTGACGCCCCTGATTTAGACCATTTCTGTTCAGCTGCTGCCCCACTGCGTTTCCTTCTAGATCTCACTGAGAGGTAGGATAGACTCACTGATGTGCACAATGAGAGTTTTGGTCTGAGCAATGTTTTGAATGGGAATGCTTCTCACCTGCTATTTCCTATAACTTTTTGTTTCTCTGTTGACATCTTCATCTGTACTGTATTCAAAGGAATGTGATGCAACCTGATCCAGACAGTGTAAAAAGAATACCCCAAACCCTCATCCTGGGAGCTAGTTTGCAAGGGTGGGCTTGATACACTCCATTGTCTTTAATTATCTCTATTATTCTGAGAGAAAAAAAAAAGGAATGCTAATGGCTGTATATTGCACGCTGCTTCAACTATCACAAACTAATTATTGAAGGTTTCATTAAGCTCTTTTGCATACTCCCATCCTCTTATCAATAATTTGCCATTAAATGCTTTAAATTTTCTAATTTCATTAAGTTTTATTAAAGACCGCTGTGACAAGATTCCAAGCATGGTTAAATGGAGGTGGTTGTTGTTGTTTTAAAAAATTGCTTTAGCATTTCTCTGTCTTGGGAGTTGCAAGTTTAGTGTCGTTGAGTTGATTTGCGTTTAGTTTATTACCTAATTTTTCCCCCTCTTGCTAATTAGTAGAACAAATAAATATGGAGGCAAGTATGTATTTTATCATCATTGCCTGCCGGAGGGAATTTGTTCCCAGGGTAAGCTATGAATAGAGAGTCAACTATATATATTACACCTCTTAGATCATGAATAGAGTCCGTGGGGACCCAGATGGTTGGGGGGCAATAAGCTGACTCCGTAAACCACTTAGAGAGCTGTAAACAGTGGTGGGATTCAACCGGTGTAATAACCGATTCACTGAGCATGCACCAAATATGCACTCTGCACATGCGTAGTGCATTTCCAAAAAGCTCTAAAACTTACCTTCTACTGCAGCCACGATGAGTAAAACAACGGAGGCACAGCAATCCTCTCTGCCACGCCTGTCAGCTGGGCTTCGAGCAAAGGAAACATAGGACAGAGTAGCGCAGGGGCGGGTGGGCGGAGCCAACTGATCACCGCAACCACCTGTGAACTGGTCCGAACCGGCTGAATCCTATCCCTGTCTGTAAAGCACAGTGAAGCGATATATAAGTCTTAAGTGCTGTTGCTATTCCACCCCAACAAGAATCACCACAACAACTTTAGTCTGGTTTAGAGAAAAAAGAGGCTCTAACCTTCCCCAGCAGCCTTTGATTACGGAATTCCCCTCTCCACTTAATCTTTTTTCAAAGATAAAGATGGCCATTAATGTTTGATGAAAAGGCTAATGGTTCCAACATGACTTCAGTTTGCGGTATTGATCCAGAGACATGAGCTGATGGTTGAACGTGGCGTTAAACAAAATTCCCATCCACCTCAATGTGAAATGTTTAGGCAGCTGGATTATTGCATCGAGCAGGAGTCCCCAACCTTTTAGACTTGAGGGACCACTAAATTCATAATTTTAAATCCCGCGGACCACTAATATGATCTGCCTAATGACTAGCTGACTAGGCATGGCTGGGTGGTCATGTGACTGGGTGGGTGGGGGCAACTTGATGTCACTCACATCAAGGGCCGCCTCGCTGGCCTCTACTCGCCCCTCCTCCCAGCCACTCCTCGCCTGACTGCCCAGGCTCCTTTGGGCCCCAACAGGAAGCAGTTGTTGGAGCTAAGCAGCCACCACGAGAAAGAGTTGGCAAAACTGCTGGCTCAGTTCAAATTGGATCTGACCGACAAGGAGACTCAGCAGAAGCACCTCACTGAGGACTATGAGCATAGACTTTCCAAGCAGAGGGAAGACCTGCGGGAGTGCAAGACCAAGTGCCAGTGCCTGGAGGCTCAGCGGGCTGAGATGGTCACCCAGTTCCAGGCCATGATGCTGGAACAAGGCCCTCCGGCTCTTTGCCACCAGCAGCTCTTCACTCCCGCCTTCGCCTAACACCCCACACCAGGAGGCTGAAGCAGACCCCAAATTGGAATATCTTCCTCACTCCAATCCGCCCTAAAAGACCCCGAAGGGGGAGACTCTCTGCAGCAACACAGACATTCATTGCACGTATCTGTCGCAGGGGCCATAGTTTGAGGACCCCTGATTTAGTGCAATATAAAAAATGCAAATAATTTTTCTGCGGACCACCAGTCGTCCATGGACCACCAGTTGGTGACTGCTGGTATAGAGAGGCAATCTCTTTTCAGCATATCATGGCTTGGACCACAGTTACAGAAACACCCAACGAGCTCTCTTTCATCAGTTCTTGATGGCCACTACTTTATGTTGCAATGTAGGAATAGTTGATCATGTAAATATGATTGGCCAATAACAGTGCCGGCAGGTAAAAAATGGGCTTTTAACATCTGTTCTGTGTCTGAGGCAGAGTTTTCAAAGTTAGTGCAAAGCAAAGATGTTGGATGTGCCTTTTTTTTTTTTAGATTTATTTCTCAATGTTTGGAACCGCGGTGAGATAATAATGAGGGGTAGGAATGAGACCGCCGAATCTAGACTGGCTCAGGATTTAACAGCAAATCATTTATTTACTTTTGAAAAAGGTTTGATCCAACATTTAAGAGGTAGGCGGAGCTAAGGAGGGATTCAGCTTGCACTGAATTTAGGCAAAAATGCTTGCAATATTTGCATTGTTATAGCCCAGAATTATTATAGGTAAAGGTTTCCCTCGCACATATTTGCTAATTCCTGACTCTAGGGGGCGGTGCTCATCTCCGTCTCAAAGCCGAAGAGCCAGCGCTGTCCGAAGACGTCTCCGTGGTCATGTGGCTGGCATGACTAAATGCCGAAGATGCACGGAACGCTGTTACCATCCCATCCAAGATGGTTCCTATTTTTCTACTTGCATTTTTACATGCTTTTGAACTGCTAGGTTGGCAGAAGCTGGGACAAGCAATCGGAGCTCACTCTGTTACGCGGCACTAGGGATTCAAACCACCGAACTGCCTACCTTTCTGATCGACAAACTCAGCGTCTTAGCCACTGAGCCACTGCGTATTATACTGGTGTGTAAAATTTGATGTGATGCCTCTTGTCACAGTTGTGCATGTTGTTAATGACCAGCTGCTCAGTTTGGTTTTGGTAATAACAAAGAGTGTTTATCTATGAAGAAGGCCTGGAGGCCATAATAGAACTTGCTTAAGTTCTATTATAGTTAAAATGCAGGAAAAGATTGAACAGAATATCCCAAAAGTGCTTTTCCAAAAAGCAAATGGACTTTCTTAGGTTCTTTTTCCCTTGAAAACATTTAGCTTCTTGGATGAGGAGCGAAATATTTCCTAGGGGAAAAGTCAAGAAAGTTTAGTTGCCTTTTGGAAAAGCACCTTTGGGACAACCCTGACCTGGATGATGGAGAATCTCCACAAACACTGATCATCCCATCATGACAGCAATGGAATCAGTTATGGCAGGCAACTTATTTTTGCAACGATTGTGGTCATATTCACATCAAATAATTTCAGAGAATTTTGGCTTATCAACAAGCATGCAACCCATCACTCCAACTTTTAGCATCTTATACATTATAGATGTCAGACCTGGAAGCCATCTTTTACTTTTGGATTTCAGTCCTGCCACATTTTCTACTGTGGGAAAATGGGAGGGGGGATTGTACAGATTATGGGTGATATGTAGCCATAATAACATTCTCTCTCAGAGAGTCAAGGTCGCCTTCTCCCTGCACCTGGAAGGATGGGAGGAATCTTCCTTCATGGCAATGATTGATTGGACCATGGGATGGACTTGTGGGTGTTGGGGCAGGGTCTTGAACTTTCAACTGGGTGGGAAAACCTGGAAGCTTTCAGATTCGGGTTTTCCCAGATGTGCCAACATGATATCTAATAAAATGGAACTTGGAGGAAACTCAAGGCTCGGAGTCTTCTTTTGTTGAGGGTGTTACTTGGACCCTGACATTAGAATTCTGTTTTATAATGCCATGTTCAGCATGGCCCATATCAGGGGTGTCAAAAGCAAGTCCCAACCCCTGAGTCCAGCCCGGGGGGTTCTTGAATCTGGCCGTGGGCCCAGCCTGCAAATAGCAAAGCATCGCCTCGCGGTGCCTCTGGCAGCCAAAACAGGGAACCCCCCGTGCCCCATTTTCGGCGTGGGTGGCCTCCTACCGTACTCTGCTGGCCAAAATGGGCACAGGGGGCCGTCACATCTCTCCCCCTCTTCCCTCCCCAGCCAGTCCGCAGAGAACGGCCCGCAAAGAAATCCAGTTTGACACCTTTGGATGCCCTGGTCTGTATAATTTTACTCTTGACGTAGCATCAACATATTCATCTACAAGAGTCATTTGACTGTCCAAGTACAACTCTGGAAATGTGGACTGCAGGGGAGTGGGGGAGAGACTTGTTTTGAACTGTGATTGTTTGAGAGTGAAATAAAAAGATGTCAAACTTGCCCGGGGCAGTTTTACCTGACACTCCCTTCTTGTCCAGGATCTGTGTGACCTCTTCACTCAGTGGTGTCATGTTGCAAATCAGCCCTGGCAATTTTGCAAAAGATTGGATTGTAGGGTTGGATGCGTTGACAGAAATAATAGATGCAAAAAGAAAGGAAAATGTTTTTTTTCCCCCAGTTCCTACTAGATAAGCACTTATGCCTGGTAAAGGAACAGAGAAGAGACACAGGATCTAGTTGCTTTGCTTCAGCAAACTCAAATATTAATTACTTGAGTACAATACTTGGATGTTTTCTGCTAGGAAGTTTTGGTTTACTTAATGAGAGAAAACTTGTAAGAGGAGTTCTAAAGTTTTTGCAACCACGCCACCCTTTGATCTAATCTTAATATACATCTCTTATAAATCCACACGCCAAAATGAACACAAATGAAAAATGAAAACAAAGCAATAAAACTTTATTTTTAAATAAAGATATGTACAACTACCGGTGGTTCTCGACTTACAGCCACAATTGAGCCCAACATTTATGTTACTAAGTGAGAAATGTGTTAAATGTGTGTTGCTCCATTTTAAGACTTTTCTTGTCACATACGCTAAGTGAATCACTGCAGCTAATTAGTAACCCAGTTGTTAAGTGAATCTGACTTCCCCATTGACTTGTCAGAAGGTTGCAAAATATGATCGTATGACCCCGGAACATTGCAATAAATGTGAGTCAGTTGTCAAGTATCCAATGCAAATCCCTTGACCACAGGGATGCTGCAACACCTTAAGTGAAAAATGGTGATAAGTTATAATGAAGCTGTAACTTTGATTGATCACCAAATGAACTGTTGTAAGAACCTGTAAAAAGTTCTTCCTAACTCCCCTGGACACTCTCTGTACCTGTGATGCCACAGGTGGCACATGGAGCCTTCTTTGTGGGCACATGAGCTGTCGGCCAGCTCAGCTCCACCACGCATATGCACGCGCCTCCCACTGGCCAACTGATTTTCTGGTCTCTGCCGCACATGTGGGAGACGTACGCACAATGCGTGGGGTGTGTGTGTCCCATCCCTGCCAGGATTCTCAACATAGCCTGTTGTGGATGCCAAGTAAATGCAGGGTTCGTGCAGAGGCTCTGGGAGGGCAAAAAACGGGCCTCCTGGAAGTCTGGAAATGGGCCTGTTTCCTGCCTCTGGAGCCCAGGGGAGGCCATTTCCGCCCTTCCGGAGGCTCGAGGAAAGCCTCCAAAGCTTTGGGAGGGCAAAAACGCCCCCCCCCCCATGGTGCAGGAAGCCAAGCAGGCCACGCCCCAGTGGTGGGTTCCAAATCTCGGTGCAATGGGGCCCGGCAGCCACCACATGAATGCGAGCAGCGGCACATGCATCCTTACCCCCTGCGACACTCCAGCTGCTCGGCAGAGAGTCGTACAGACGCCGTACGCTGCGCACGCATGCACAAATGGCCCGTTTCTTTGAAATACAGGTAAGGAACCAGGGCGGGAGGGTGGGCCCTCCAGAGCACCGTACAGAGAATGATACCCAGTGCTCCAGACAGGCACCGGTACGCCCGTACCAGGGCGTACCACCTGCAACCCACCACTGCCATGCCCAGACCCCTCCAGCAACCAGACAGAGAACCGGTTGCTAAAATTTTTGAATCCCACCCATGGTCGTGTGCATTCACAGGGGGGGCAGGGGGAGCATAGGGAAGGCGTGCACACCTGGGCAGGGGGAACGCAGGGGTTGTGCACACATGCAAAGGGCGAAGGGTGCATTGTATTATGTGTGTGGCCACGTGCAAGCTGTCGGCACGCGAGAACAAAAAGTTTAGCCATCCCTGCTCTATACTTTCTCAAGGCCCCTCACAGTTTGAGAAACCTTCCACTAGAGACTGTGGCCATATGATGTCGTGATTCCTGAGAGGCCATCATTCTTGGCTTGCTGCCCTGGGATAGCCACAAGAAGTTGAAGCCCTTTTCAGGCAAATAACAGAACATTAATTACAGTTAAAAGCTTATTTTTCTGCACCTGAGGAGATCTGGCACCGAATATCAAGGCATAGTCCTAGATACTTACAAATTCTATTGGCCCTGGTTCCTTTAGCAGCTGTCCAACTGCTCCATTAAATAAATCCTCACAGGATGTTATGGAAAAGTTTGTCAAAAGCCTTTCTTGCCGTACCTGTTTCTCTTTGAACACTATTTCAAGACAGGTGATGTAAATGTCTGCAGATCTTATTTATTGCCTCTGTCTTCCCAGGGGCTCAGATAATAATCTTCTAATTGCAACAGTGTTGGGCTTTCTTAAACGTAATACAAGAAAGTCTTGGAGCGGAAATAAAATACATCTCAGACTTTAATAAATCCGGTTATATGTTTTAGCTATGTAACGGCATAATAAGTCATCAGTCTTCCTATCATTGAAAGGGAAACATCTTTTAAATAAAGCAGCACAATGAATGATGGTCCTGGAATCCTTTAAATAACCTTAACACCGCTAAAGCGTAAGCTGAGCTGAGCAGACTTAGATGTCAGCCTGATCCAGTGGTGAATTTCAGGCGGTATGGCCCGGTATGGGCGTACCGGTGCCTTCCGGGAGCACTGGGTACCGTTCCGGTACCGTGCTTGGAAGGCCCTCCCCAGCCGCCGCCCCCACCCACCATACCTGTATTTGAACTCTTTGGCGCTTCCGCACACGAAGCGTATGGCGCCTGCGTGACACTCCGCCAAGCAGCTGGAGGTGTCGCGAAGGTAAGGATGCATGCACGCATGTGCATGTGGGAGACGCTAGGCGCCGTTGCACCGTACCGGTTGCACCGGGATCCGGAACCCACCACTGACTTGATCCCAGATCCCTTTAGTAGGAGAACAAACTGCCAACACAATGCCATTGTTGGGGGTGCCCCAAGGGTCACATGAGCTTTGATCTGCTCAGTGGCCTCAAGACAGAAGTCAACAGGTTGGTAGCTGAGGAAGTCAGAAAATTTGTGCCTGTCGCAGCAGCAACTGCATTAAATTCGAGCGGATTTCAGGAAGGGACTGCAAGAATGTTAATGATTAGGAAGATTGTTGTCTTTCAGCCACACACTCTAAAATGGGGAAAATAAAATCAGCCTGTTGTCGACTTGGACTATATGTTTCTTAGGGGACGTGGCAGCTCAGTGGCTAAAATGCTAAGCTTGTCGAATAGAAAGGTCGGCAGTTCGGCGGTTCGAATCCCTAGCGCCACGTAACAGAGTGAGCTCCCATCACTTGTCCTAGCTTCTGCCAACCTAGCAGTTCGAGACCACGTTAAAATGCAAGTAGAAAAATAGGGACCACCTTTAGTGGGAAGGGAACAGTGTTCCGTGTTAGTTATGCTGGCCACATGACCACGAAGACGTCTTCAGACAGCGTTGGCTCTTCGGCTTAGAAACAGAGATGAGCACACACACACCCTAGAGTCGGGAGCGACTAGCACATATGTGCGAGGGGAACCTTGACTTTTAAGGTCTCAAAAATTGTGAGATCGCTAAATCTTTTTAAAGTTTTTAGGAGTCTTGAAAATTTAGTATATTCATGCAAGGCTTGCTGCAATAATTGCAAATCTTGAGTTTAGTAAAAAAAAATCCATGACATTGGAGTGGATTTTGGGAAGGAGCTGCGAGAATGTTGCTGTCCTACCTTAGGAAGATTGTCTTTCAGCCACACACTCTAAAATGGGGAAAATAATAATCAGCCTGTTTTGGACTTGGACTATATGTTTCATTTGTATTCTGGAGCCCAGCAGCTTCTGCACTGGAAAGTAATATCAAGAGGGGATCCCCAAGGTGGGGTTTTTTTCAGGAAGCAACTGGACTTACTTGTTTTTTCTTTGAAGAGGTTTCACTTCTCATCCAAGAAGCTTCTTCAGCTCTGACAGGATGGTGGGGAATGGAAGGATTTATCTTCCTTGCAGACAGCTGGCCTTTTGCCTCCTTTTAGAGGGCTGTGGAAGCACTGGGAGGATTATCTATGTCCTCACCTGAGCGGTGTTCCTGGTTCCTCTAGTCTGCAATTTTTCCTTTGGAATTCCATTCCTACTTCCACATCATTCCAAGGGTGTTCATCCCAAATTGGGTAGCTAAAAATTTGTAGAGATCAAGAAGGGATGTTTTCCCATGAACCAGAGTGGCGCAGTGGTTAGAGTGCGGTACTGCAGGCTACTTCTGCTTACTGCTAGCTGCAGTTCAAATCTCACCAGCTCAAGGTTGACTCAGCCTTCCATCCTTCCGAGGTGGGTAAAATGAGGACCCAGATTGTTGGGGGCAATAGGCTGACTCTGTAAACTGCTTAGAGAAGGCTGCAAAAAGCATTGTGAAGCGGTATATAAATCTAAGTGCTATTGCTGTTTTTCAAGAAAAAGGCAATAGGGGGTACTTCATTCTTCTGTCCATCCTGTAATTCCCTTTTGCAAACCACATTACCCTTAGTCGGGGTGCTAAACACCCTGAAAGCTTGTACCTGGTCCCCAGCTGATGTAAAAACTACTGGTGCTGATCAGGGAAGAGAGATTCAGTAGTTCTGCGGAAGCCAGCTATTTCTCTTTGCTGCAACATAATAGAGAGCAGTGTGCAAGATTTCTATGCACAAGGTGACTGCACAGAATTAAGTTACTGTGTCTTTCAAGTGCTATTAAGAAGGCTTTTGAGGGGAAAGGGTATCAAACACATTGAGTCCCTGGGAAAAATGTGAATTTGATAAGCAAAAGATTAAGTCTCAGCTTGCATGATTATGCATGCTTAGGCTAACATCAGTTCCTTAATTCTTTAATTATAATTTTATTATTATTTTTAAGTGCATGTAATAACAATTAAGAACAAAGGTTATAGATTTAAATTTTACAAGAAAAGCTATAGGGTTAGCTAAATCATACAAATAAAAAAAAGTCAAAATGGGAATGCAAGATAAAAAAATCTTATACTATAATTGCAATATGATTGAATATATGTTTGAATAATAATTGCATTGTTTTCTACCATACCAAAATAAAAACATATGTTGACAAATCACAGATCTATGTTTAAACAATTTGCATATAATCTGTATAGAATCATATTATTTGATCTTTCTGCTGATTCAGAACCAAATCAAAAGCCAAGAGTTAGTTTAACTCCAAAATCCAGGAGGAACACGTTCTTCCAGGAATTTTGCAAGAAGTTATTCATGAAGATCAATGTGTGTTTTTACCTAAAAGATAGTTAAAGAACAATGTTACAACTCTGTTGATATTTCAGAATATTTGAAACAACATACGTGGGTTGATTTTTTGGAGATGCGTAGAAGGTTTTTGACAGTTTGAACTGGACTTTCCTGTTTAAAGATTTGAAGACATGAATTTTAAAGAGAATTTTAAAATGGGTAAAATCGACTTATACTTTACAGAAAGCATAAATAATTGTTAGTGGCGATCTAACAGAACGATGTGAAAAATAAAAAAGGGAACAAGGCAAGGCTGCCCATTGTCCCTTCTGCTGATTAATTTGCTTTTTAAAACACTGAATAGAGACATAAAATGGGATGAAAAGATTTAAAAACAGATATATAAATTGAGAGCTTTTGCAGGTACAGATACGTTATACTAGTATTTTTAATAGAATTGTGCTGAAATGTAGGCAAAGTAGAAATGACTTCTCATAAAACTGTCCTCTTTATTTCTCTTTATCTTTTTTTTTCATTCATTCTCTAGCCAAACCAGAGATTGTCACGTCAGAAAGACTGAGCAATGGCATGCTACTCTGTGTGGCAAGTGGATATCCTGCTCCTACTATTAGCTGGTATGTTTGCCCAGCTACTGAGCAAAGGTGAGAGATTCTAAAAATTTGTTTTGATTTTGGATTAAATGTAAAGGATGAGAAGTCAATACAATCAGCTCTAACGTTCCAGTTTTTTTTTATGGCCTGAAACCTCGTGAGAAAGTACATTTCTTGGGTTTCCATTGGAAGTGAGATGAGAAGGGGGCATCTTAATCCACCTCATGCCACGTGCTCAGTAAATTCTGTTTTCATAGAAATAATTTCCACCCCTCATGGGATGAAAGAAGCAGGTTCGGCAGATAGGAGAAGAGGCTGAATTTCTGCTTGTCCTGACCTAGCCTTCCTGAGACAGTAAAAATCACACGCTTAGTCCCCAAAACCCTCTTTTAATTTAAATGGCTGTGAATTATGTTCATTCACAGCCCGTAATGATTCACAACCAGTCTGTGAAGAGTCCGACAGAAGTCTGCCACAGTCTTTCAGGGTAAGGCTGATAAGCACCCACCTTTATTTCCCTTGAAACCCTGCCAGAGACCTAATTGCCAATTAGTTTTGCAAAGCCAAATGGGGCCCAGAGTCAAACGGAGCTTCAGAATTTAAACCGACAAAATTGTTTCCTGCAAAGGTCTGAGTCACTCCTTTTGTCTTAACTGTTCTTGCCTTCTGGCAGCTCTGCACATGCATACACTGGGAACAGGCTCCTTCTGTTCTTCTGCCTCACTGATGTCAGACTCCGGAGGCAGCACATAGCTCCCAGATGGCCCTTCCCCCTGTCTGTCTCCGATGCAGAGCCTTCTTCCAAGACTTCCTCAAACTCCAGGACTGGCCCATGTTCCTCCCCAATCTCCTCACTGTCTGACTGCTGGCAGCTCTGCAGGCCGCCCGTCAACCACAACACTGCTTGCTAATCTTGCTTGATAACTTTACACCTATTTGGAAAGAAGAAGCTTATAGGTGCAAACCGTACACAGGAAGGACCTATTAAATGAGCATTGCATTCATGGGAATTGGAGACACATCAATAAAAACAATTTATTCAGGAGTAGAAAGTGTGGTTCCGTTTGAGGTTCATTAGATGTATGGACAGGCAGTCTTCGACTTAGAGACCACTTGTTTAACGACAGTTCAGAGTTACGACAGCAGTCAGAAAAGTGATTTACGACCCATCCTCTAAACTAGAACCTGTGGGGGGGGGGGGGTTGTCACATGATTGTAATTTGAGGTCTTGGCAACTGGTTCTCATTTGCAGCATCTAATCTACCACTCTCACCTACATGCCCTAAGCCTAAGCAATTTCTGACAAGGATTGGGCTTTTTCTTTATATTTTGAAAATTAATTAAAAGAAATTAGGTTAGGTTCACAAGAAATAAATGAAAAATTAGCAGATTTGTTGACTTTTGAGGTATACCGAGTTGGATCCAGATCTAATTATAATTAGTGCAAACTCAGTGAAATTAATCAGATTTAAGATTGCCATGATTATCATAAGACTATTTCAGTGGATCTGAATTAAAAGCAACCAAATCTCCAGTGGCTGCATTAGGATAAGCATTAAAATTAGAATTGCCAAGAATTTCCAAGCAAGAATATTGATGTCTACTAACCATGTCACTTTCCTTCTCTTGTCAGCAAGAATGGCTGGGTAACTGGACATTCGTTTAGGAGAAAAGGCTTGATATAAATGTCAAATTATAAGCCACGGGATTGGTGGTGGGATTTACATTTTTTTACTACCGGTTCTGTAGGCGTGGCTTGGTAGGAGTGGCAGGGGAAGGATACTGCAAAGTCCCCATTCCCTCCCCACTTCTGGGGAAGGATATTGCAAAATCTCCATTCCCCACGGGACTCTGGGCCAGCCAGAGGTCGTTTTTGCTGGTTCTCCAAACTACTCAAAATTTCTGCTACAATTTGCCAGTACTGGCTGAATACCATCTCTGCCTGGGATGCTCATGCAATAGTATTTCTTTTGTTGTTTTACATCCAGATTATTTGTTTTTCGCTCCACCCAGGTGTCCAGATTCACCAAATGTTTCTCCAGAGAATGTAAAAACCAAATACAAAGATTCAACATTTTCTTCCTTTGGAAAGATAATTGTGGAAAGCACTATTGATACCAGCATGTTCAAGAGCAATAGCACAATCACCTGTGAGGCTTCCAATACCATTGATAGACGTTCAGCTTTCTTTAACTTTGCTATTAAAGGTAATTTTGTGAGTTATTTCAGAAACAGAATGCAGCATTTATTCTGCAAGCTTTTGGAAACAAGGAATCGCACTCTGAACTTAAATCACCAAGTTACTTCAAGATGCTGATAACCAAAGGCATATATTTCCATCACAACTTTTTCCATAACACTTTTTTTTTTTTTGCTTTTTATATTAAGTACTGGTGCTGATAATCCAGTGTTGCCTGGGTATTTATTCATAGGGGGAAAATGTCCGGACCAAATGTAATTTCTAATGTTGGATTTTACCCCTTACCAGAGGGAGCCCCCTTGTGGAGTACTGTGAAGCCATTATCATGGCAACTCCACTGCTCTGTACAGTAGAAACCATTTTACGGCAGTACGGTAGAAGCCTCCAGTCCCCTAATCCTCTTTGTTGCTCTTCTCTGCACTCTTTCTAGAGTCTCCGCATCTTTTTTACATTGTGGCGACCAAAACCGAATGCCGCATTCCAAGTGTGGCCTTACCAAGTCATGATAAAGTGGCATTAACACTTCATGTGATCTTGATTCTATCCCTCTGTTTATGCAGCCTAGAACTGTGTTGGCTTTTTTGCCAGCTGCTGAACACTGCTGGCTCATATTTAAATGGTTTTCTTTAAGCTGTGTGGATTTCAACTCCCAGAATTCCTCAGCCAGCATTACAGGAGCTGAAGTCCAGTTGTCAAAACCGAGAAACACTGGTCTAAGAAAAGTCCATTCAGCAATGAGTAAATTCTGAATGGATTCTGCTGCTTCCGGGGAGCTGGGCCAGTGTAGAAGCATTGCTACTATGGCCTTCACGCCACTGCCTGGCACTCTTTCTTCCTTAATAAACCAGGTGATCTTAGGCATGGTATTGGATTACCTTAAGGCTCTTACCCTAGAGATTTTACATGTTTATGTGAGGTTCTCCAAGCAGGAGTAACTCCAGATGACATATCCATTGTGCCAACCGGAGATCTGTCCTAACTAGTATCTGGTCTCACAGATGCATCCAGGCACAATATTTTGTTTGAGTGGAACTTGTGACCTGAAAATGGAGGAGCTCCATTCCAGTCACGAAGACTCACTTCTGATCAGTTTTCTGATCTTCTGGAAAGATGGAGTAGTGGTTGAAATGGATTGACGCAGGACCTGAGTGCTTTCTTAACTACATTTGAGGATTTGAATATGAATTTTAGTGTAGGCTTTAATTAATATGGCTAATTTTCATATTCTGCTTTTGTTTTTGTTTTTTTAAACAAAGTTTGCCAGCTCTGTTGTAGGGAATTTATAAATAAGTGTATAAAAATGTTAATAAATCAAGTTGCTAATTTTTTATTTTTTTGGTATTTTTACATGTGTCTCTGCCTGTCTCTCTAGAACAAGAAAATAGTGGCAGCCTTTTTACTCCGTTGTTAATCGGCTTTGGTGTAGCAGCAGGACTGATGTGTGTTATAGTCATAATCCTTGTTTATAAATATCTCCAGGTAAGAATTGTGTGTAATTGTGTCTTGTTAGAATGCCAGGATTTTTTTTTCTGCCACTGCTTTATCAGTTTAAATACTTTAAAAAGTTGTGTCTTGTATTCCAGAAACCCAAATATGAGGTACAGTGGAAAGTAGTTGATGAAATCAATGGAAACAACTATATCTACATAGATCCAACACAGCTTCCATATGATGAAAAGTGGGAGTTTCCAAGAAACTGCCTCAGTTTTGGTTAGTTTACAAATATTTAATCTTGCTGGCAATCCAATAATGCTTCTTACATCAATGATGACGTAGTTTAAAGACATTTTCTTCTCCTAGCCTAATTTTTTCTTGCTTTGATTTACCAGTTCATTCCAGAGAAGGGCATCCATACTGTTGTATCTCATGGTATTTAAAGGCAGAATCAAGGGGGTAGGATCAAGGGCACCAACACAATGCCAGCTCCAGTCTTTCTGTAGATGTACCTTGAGTCTTGTATGCACATATGAAATCAGCAGAGGTATCTGAGCAAAGCTGTCATTTTGATGGGGAGCACTGGAGTCTGTGGGTATTCCTGCCCCTATCACAGTTGCTTGTAAGAGATAATTCTAGTACAATAAGGCCGTGATGGCGAACCTATGGCATGCGTCCCACAGGTGGCACACGGAGCCATTTGTTAGGGCACATGAGCCATTGCCCTCTCAGTTCCAGCACATATGCGTGTACTGGCCAGCTGACTTCGGCCTTCTTTTGAGGCTGTTTTTCACCCCCCGGAGCCTCCGGTGCGCAAAAAACCAGCCCTATGGGCAATCCGGAAATTTGGGAACAGACTTCCAGTTTGCTCGTAGGGTCATTTTTCACCCTCTGGAGCCTTCAGGAGACTTCCCTAAAGGCTCTGGAGGGTGAAAAATAGCACTATGGCCAAACCAGAAGTGACTTCTGATTTGGCCGTAGTGCCATTTTTTGCCTTCCAGAGGCTTCCCTGAAGGCTCCGGAGGGTGAAAAATGGCCCTACTTCCTGTTTGGCCTTAGTGCCATTTTTTCCCTCTGGAGGCTTCAGGAGCCTTCAAGAGGCTTTCCGGAAGGCGAAAAACGGCCTTATGGCCAAACCAGAAGTCACTTCCAGTTTGCTCATAGGGCCGTTTTTCGCCCTACGAAAACAGGACATCCATTCCCGAACTTCCAGTTTGCCTAGGGCCTTTTTTTGCCCTCCGGAGGCTTCAGGGAAGTTCCTGAAGCCTCTAGGGGGGCAGGGGGGCTGTTTTCACCCTCCCCAGGCTCCTAGAAAGCCTCTGGAGCATGGGGTGGGTGAAAAAAGAGGGCCAAAAGCAGGGGGGTTGCTGGTCGCGCACACATGCACGCAGAGGGGGGAAGCGCTTGTATGTGTGGCACACCTGCACATGACCCCCCTGCGTTCCCCCCGCTTTTGGCCCGCGAGCCAAAAAAGTTTCACAGTCACTGCAATAAGAAGTCATATTTTTTTCAGAGCCATGGGGCTCTTGTATGGAGGCCTCTCGATGTAGCTCTGCAAAAGAGGCACAGCTTTTTAATGAATCAGAGACAGCTTGTTTATCCTAGATTCAAGCAGATGAAACATTCGGGGAAAAATAAAGGATTTAGAGGAAGATTGCTCTAAATTTGCTGCGCTTCTTCCCGCACCCTTATGGAAAAAGTTAAATGTGGCCCTATAAATATTCTGGACACCGTCCATGTATCCGTGGTTGGCTGGGGAATTCTGGGAGTTGAAGTCCTCAAGTCCTAAAGTTGCCAAGGTTGGGCACCCTTGCTTTAGATAGTAACTAGAATTCTTTATATAATTCTTTATTGGCCAAGACAAGGAATTTGTCTTTGGTGCATAAGCTCTCTCTGTCCATAAAAGGTGTAGGTCAGGGGTGTCCAAACTTGGGAACTTTAAGACTTGTGGACTTCAACTCCCAGAATTCCCCAGCCATGCAGTTGATAAGTTAAGTCAAGGGTGTCCAAACTTGGGAACTTTAAGACTTGTGGACTTCAACTCCCAGAATTCCCCAGCCATGCAGTTGATAAGTTAAGTCAAGGGTGTCCAAACTTGGGAACTTTAAGACTTGTGGACTTCAACTCCCAGAATTCCCCAGCCATGCAGTTGATAAGTTAAGTCAAGGGTGTCCAAACTTGGGAACTTTTAAGACTTGTGGACTTCAACTCCCAGAATTCCCCAGCCAGCATGGCTGGCTGGGGAATTCTG
This sequence comes from Natrix helvetica, assembly GCF_964273705.1. NCBI lineage: Eukaryota > Metazoa > Chordata > Lepidosauria > Squamata > Natricidae > Natrix > Natrix helvetica. The sequence continues at coordinate 64,452,138 of NC_138558.1, read as the reverse complement.
GGAGTTGAAGTCCACAAGTCTTAAAGTTCCCAAGTTTGGACACCCCTGGTGTAGGTGATCAATCATGATCATAGTCATCATAAATACATTCATCATGAATCATAAGATCATTGTGATCATAACTAGCATTATCATAACTAATACAATAAGGCACATGACCGGATAAGTATAGTGAAAACCACACAAATACCTGGTTGATTTCTGGATGCTTACTCTTTGCATAACCCCTTTCAGTTGCCTAATCTGTCATGGTAGGACTGTATATCTTGAGTTGTGTATGACCGCTCTATAGCAACAAAGAGGAGAGGTTTTGTATCTTGTATTTGGAATCTTCCTGCTTCCCGATCATCATAATAGTAGCAATAATATTAATAAATTTTATGCTCATAGAAAAAAGTAGCAGAAGGGGAAGCATTGCTACTCCTCCTGCTTACTCCTTTTCCATTGCTGCTTGCAAGTCAATTGTAACTTCAGCAGTAGAAACAGTAACCCTTAGAAGCCTGGGGTGGAGGATGTCCCCATACATCCGTGATGGCGAACCTAGGGCACGCATGCCGCAAGTGGCACACAAAGCCATCTCTCATGGTACGCGGAGCCATGGTTTGTTGCTCTTCAAGGTTCCGGCCTGCCGGCCAGCTGGTATTCATGTGCACAAAAGTGCCAAAAACCAGAAGAGTAGCTGTCCGGTGCGTATGTGTGCACCAGGAAAATTATCTTCCTATTTCCAGCGCGGGCACTCGCATCGGCCACTTGGTCTTCTGGTTCTGGTGCATGCACGCGCAAAGACCAACAATGGGAAAGCAACAGGCATGTTTGCCAAAAGACGCAGGGAGGGGATCCTGGCAGTCACTTCCAAGGGGAGCAGAGATGTCGGCCAGGACAGGCAGGGAGGCGTGAGGACCCCCAAAAGGCAAGGCGGAGCGCATTAGACAGCTGGTCTTTGTTTGCACATACATGCCAGAAACTGGAAGACCGGGTGACTGGTGCAAATGCGTGCGCCAAAAACCAGAAGTTCATCTGGTTTTCCACGCACGCACGCACACACACTGATTTTGGCACTCGGTGCCGAAAAGGTTTGCCAACACTGCCATAGATCACCACTGGCCACTGTGCTCCTGCTAATGAAGGAATGAGGAGAGAGAATAGGCATGCTGATTCCGAGCTGCCAAAAAACCAATATGGCGGGACCTCATCTTGATGATTTGCTTTGGAATCCAGCGAGCTCTCTGATTGCTTTCAAATCACCCAATTTTATACATGATTAATTTTTATTGACCATCTGTTTGGAGGAAGCTTTGTGCTTACTTTTCACGTGTTTTGGGACACCTTTAGGCAAGATTCTAGGAGCCGGAGCTTTTGGGAAAGTCGTTGAAGCTACTGCCTATGGTCTCTTCAAACCTGACGGGGCAACGAGAGTGGCGGTGAAAATGCTCAAGCGTAAGTTCCTTGGAATTCCTTTGGTTTAGTTTTTAAAATCTCTTCCTTTGGGCTTCCAAAGCTTCATATATCCCAGTGGTTCCCAAACGTTTTCAGTCCACCGCCCCCTTGGTGCTACAAACTGATCCTCAGTGCCCCCCACCCAGTGGTGGAATTCAATTTTTTTTTACTATCGGTTCTGTGGGCGTGGTTTAGTGGGCATGGCTGGGGGGTGTCATGTGACTGGGCCGTTTGCACGATGGAAAGAAGATAGTAACAGTAAAATTCAAAACTAACAATTAACTGCACATTTATTCAAAATCCAATTTAAAAACCTTTTCAATTAATGTTAATTCAACAAAATTGTTGAACATGATCCAGTGATACCAGGTTTTCAAAGTCTGATAGTCATTTATCAAGAACCTTAGTAACTAGAAGTGATAAAAAGCAAAATGATTGAAACATACTGAAGATTTTGTGTTAAACTCAAAACTGCTAATATCTATGTAAATGTTCATAATTTTCTATTTTTTTTTTGTAAAAGTTGCGAGACCTGGGGGGGCTTCTCCCCCCCCGCACGATGTAGCTGTCAAAATGTTCTATAACCTTTTAATCCCTTTTTCCCTGTAAAACTTTTAAAATCAATAAAACTTGGACGACGACAACAACAACAACAACAACAACAACAACAACAACAACAACAACAACAATAATAATAATAATAATAATAATAATAATAATAATAATAATAATAAAATTTATTTCTTAGCCGCACCCTCTCCCGAAGGACTCGGGGCGGCGTACAATAAAACACATAAGAACAGTATGGACAATACACAAACAAACAAAATATACGAATACATGTACATGGAGGAGGTAGGAAGATGGATAAAAACAGTTAAAACACAATTTAAAATCCCCTAATAAAATTCCCAAAGTCACAAAATTAAAAAACCCGTCAGGAGCAGTGTGAACGAACTATGATTGAGCCAGGCCAGCTACTTGAAATAGGTGGGTCTTGAGCTTAATCCGGAAGGCGCGGAGGTCAGAGGTAGTCCTAATATCCGGGGGAAGGTCATTCCACAGGGCTGGGCCCGCAACAGAGAAGGCTCTACTCCTAGACGCCGCCCCCCGACATTGTCTGGTGGACGGCACCTGGAGGAGTCCCTCTCTGTGGGAGCGAATTGGTCGCAGGGATGTATGGGGCAGGATACGATCCCGCAAGTAGCTAGGTCCTGAGCCATGGAGCGCTTTAAAGATCGTTATCAGGACCTTGAAACGCACCACAGGGAGCCAGTGCAGCTCGCGCAGGAGAGGTGTCACATGGGAATACCTTGTACTCCCCATAATTACCCGCGCGGCCGCGTTCTGGACCAACTGTAGTCTACGAGTGCATTTCAAGGGAAGCCCCATGTAGAGAGCGTTACAGTAGTCCAGGCGAGACGTCACCAGCGCATGAGTGACTGTGCGCAGGGCATCCCGGTCCAATAGGGGGTGCAATTGGCGCACCAGGCGAACCTGGTGGAACGCCCCCCTTGCCACGGCCGTCACGTCATCCATGGACAGCCGAGCATCAAGGAGGACGCCCAAATTGCGCGCCCACTCCACCGGGGCAAGTTGCACGCCCCCGATGGCCAGAGATGGAATTAACTGGTTTAACCGGGGGGCCGGAACCCACAGACACTCCGTCTTGGAGGGGTTGAGCTTGAGTCGGTTGTCATCCATCCAGACCCGTACGGCTTCCACACACCGGGACATCACTTCGACGGCCTCGTTGGGGTGGTTCGGGGTGGAGATGTACAGCTGAGTATCATCAGCATACAGGTGGTATCCCACCCCGAAGCCACGGATAATCTCACCCAGCGGCTTCATGTATGTGTTGAACAGGAGCGGCGAGAGGACCGACCCCTGAGGCACCCCACAGGTAAGGGGGCTCAGAGTCGACCTCTGCTCCCCTGTCAACACACGTTGCGTCCGGCCGGAAAGGTAGGAGCCGAACCACCGTAAAACGGTGCCCCCAACCCCTCCAGTCGGCGCAACAGGATACCATGGTCGATGGTATCAAAAGCCGCCGAGAGGTCTAATAGGACCAGGATAGAGGAACAACCCCTATCTCTGGCCCTCCAGAGATCATCCACCAACGCGACCAAGGCCGTCTCCGTGCTGTGCCCAGGGCGGAAGCCGGACTGGCGCGGGTCTAGATAATCATTTTCCTCCAGATGTCGTGGAAACTGATAAGCCACCACACTCTCTACAACCTTCGCCAGAAAGGGAAGGTTGGAGACAGGACGATAATTGGCCAGCTCCGTAGGGTCCAGGGAAGGCTTCTTGAGCAAGGGTCTCACCACCGCCTCTTTCAAGGCGGCTGGAAGGGACCCCTCACCCAGCGAAGCGTTCACTAGGCCCAGGAGCCAGTCGCGTGTAACCTCCCAGGATGCCAGTACAAGCCAGGAGGGACACGGGTCCAGTAAACATGTGGTAGGTCGCAGTCGTCCACGCACTCTGTCCAAATCCTCGATGGCAACCAAGTCAAACTCCTCCCAGATAGGACTCTCAAGACTCGCCACGGACGCCTCTACAGGACCACTGGAAGGGACCCAATCCTTCCGGATTTGAGCGATTTTATCCTTCAGATAATTCCCAAATTCCTCTGCCCTGCCCTGTAAAGGGGCCTCCCGCGGCCTCTGAAATAAGAGGGAGCGGGACACCCGAAACAGGGCGGCAGGGCGGTTCTCTGCGGATGCAATGAGAGTGGCACAATATTGACGTTTGGCCACTCTCAATGCCACAAGGTACGTCCTTAAATGGGCTCGTACCTGTGTTCAGTCAAATTCGGAACGGGAGGATCTCCAACAACTCTCTAGGCATCTCTTGCGGCGCTTCATCACCCTTAGCTCCTCGGTAAACCAAGGGGCCAGGGTGGAGCGTTGCCGCCGGAGAGGCCGCAAACGCGCCACCCGGTTCAAGGCCCCGGAAGTCGCATTGTTCCACGCGACCACCAAGTCCTCTACCCGAGGGCGGGTCAGGGCCGCAGAAGGTGGCCCAAGCTCCATCTGGAACCTCTCTGGTTCCATCAGGCGCCTGGGGCGGAACCATCTAGTATTTTCCGGTTCCGCCTCCCCGCAGCGGGGGGTAGCACCAGGGAAGTCAAGTCGGAGGAGTGAGTGGTCTGACCATGACAGGGGAGTGATGGTAAATTCCCCTCCTCCCAGATCACTCAACCACTGGCCAGAGACAAAAACAAGGTCCAGGGTGTGACCTCCCTCGTGTGTCGGGCCCTGAATCAATTGAGTCAGGTCCATGGCTGTCATGGAGGCCATGAACTCCCGAACCCCCTCGGATGCTTCTCCCACCGATGGCAGGTTAAAGTCCCCCATCACTAAAAGTTTGGGGGTCTCAACCGCCACCGATGCGATCAGCTCGAGGAGTTCGGGCAGGGCCGCTGATGTATAGCGAGGAGCCAGGTATACTATCAGCAGGCCCAACTGTCTCCTAGGGCCCCATTTCACAACAAGGGATTCACATCCGGATGTCTGTGGCACAGTGGACTCCCTCGGCTCTAGGTCCTCCCGGATAATCACTGCTACCCCACCGCCCCTTCCCTGGGCCCGAGGCTGGTGAAATGCTCGATAACCTGGCGGGCACATTTCCACGAGGGGTAAACCTCCCTCGTGGCCCAACCAGGTCTCCGTTATTCCTGCGAGGTCCGGCTCCCCCTCCGAGATTAGGTCGTAAATGAGGGGGGCCTTGTTAACAACGGACCTCGCATTGCATAGCACCAGCCTCAGGCCCTGGGTCTGGAGCTCCTGACCACCTAGCATGTGGGGGTTGGTACAAGCGACCGGGTGTAACCAGCACCCACAGTCTCCCAACCGACTGCGAGTTTTCAATCTGTCCTCGTATCTGCCCCCCCCTACGACCGTTGGAATCAAAAGGCCCTGCACAGGAACGACATCCTCCCCCTCCTCCTCCCTACCGCTCCCTCTGCTCGTGACCACACCTAGTGACCTGGCTCTGTCCTCGCTCCTGACCTGACCCACCCACCCCCCAACCCCGGAACCCCTATGCAATTTTTAAAAACAATTAATTAAAAAACCCCTAACTCTCCGTTTCCTCCACCTCTCGAGATTAATAAATCCGTCATCAAGGCGGGTCCTCGAAAGGGCGGAGGGCCACACCTGCGAGAGGGGGGACTCCCGCAGTAGGATGAGGTCTGCTCTTGAGTACATATAATGGTGAAAAGAAAATTCGCCAGGGCCTAGGAACTGTGCTGTGGATGTTCCAGCCAACGTACCATGCTCCAGTCTAGTTTGAAGAAGTTAAAAAAGCCATGCTCCAGTGAATAAAAAGAATTGTCCAGTCCTAAATGAGGGGGGTGATGGTAGTAGGCTGGTCAGATGACAGACAATAAGTGGGGATAGTATGGTTAATGATGGTCAATGGTGGGGGTTGGTAGAAAGTCAATGATGGTCAATGATGGATGGCGAGGGGTAGTCGAGCTGTTGTTGATAATGGGTAGGGGAAGATGGTCAGTCAGGCAATGGGGTCACAGAGGATGGGGGGTAATCCTCCAGGGCGCACACAGATGAAAACAGATGGAAACAGGGGCAAGTTGAAATGAATAGTCAGCAGTCAGCAGGGGGGGTAGATGGTAACAGACCAGGAGGCAGCTGGCAGAGGTGAATAACTCCTCTGCCCAGCCTGATGTTGGAGCCTCCTGCCCGTCTTCAGCAAGCCCCCCCCCCTGTCTCTGAGTAGCCTCCTGAATCATAGCCCTCCTCCTACCAGGCCATCGGTATTTAGTTCTTACCATGGCCTGCATCTTGGTCCTTAGCACCCAAAACCACCATTTCAAATCCCAGCGCCATTCCTACCAGCCTCCAGCCTTCCTTTCAGTTTCTGCGCCTCCCACGGTTCACGCAGTTAACAGCAGGCCGGGGGATTCGGCGTTCGGCGTTCCCAGCCGTCACCGCCGGCGCTCGGGTCCTCGTCGCTCCCAAGTCGGCCTCTCCGCCCACCGCCGGCTTTGGCCCCGGTCCCAAGTCGGTTGCAGATTAAAAACCTCTAATTCCGGCACTGCCAGCACCAGCGCGTTCCCACAGACATCAGCAGCCATTTCCAGCCGTTCCGAGCCTTGCGCAGCCCTTACACCACTCCTCTGCTCTCTTCTGCTCTCCTCCGATTTCAGACGGCGCTCTCTGCCGATTTCAATGGCGTCTCGGACGGCGTCTCCCCTCAGCTGTTTACCGGCTCACTTCCCAGGCTTTTTTGTCGTCAAGCTACCCTGGGAGACCCCCACTTGGGTCGTAAAAAGATCCAGGGTAGCTGATTGCTGGACACCCGGTCCCCCATGATGGAAAAGGGGGCCGGCAGCACCCCCTGTTCCCTTAAAGAGCTGCGGATCTAGGGAGCTCTGTAGCAGACCGCCATTTCCTCCAGGAAGCTTTGAAAGCCCTGAAGGTTAAAAAAAAAACCATAGTCAGATATCAACATTAGAGATTTGTCTATGGAGATTCTTAATCATCCAGGTCATGGTTGTTCCAAAAGTGCTTTTTCAAGGAGCAACTGGACTTTTTTTGCTTTTCTTGCCTTGAAAACCTTTAGCTTCTTATCCAAGAAGCTTCTTCTTGGATAAGAAGTTTCTTATCCAAAGTTTCCTGCATGATGAGAAGTGAAACTCCTTCAAGGAAAAATAAAGACAGTCCAGTTGCCTCTTGAAAAAGCATCTTTGGAACAACATCAGAGATAGACGTCTGGTTGCTAGCAGTAAAGTAGAATGGGGGTCAAACATGCGGGCTTGATCCGGACCACGATAGGCCACAGAGTTAGCCTGTGGGGCTGTCCCAGAGATGGCGAGGGACCAGCCCCTGCCGCCCCAGGCCTGACCATGCCTGTTCTGACCCAGGCTTCCTTAGAAAGCAAGAAGCAAAGTCTTGGTCCCTGTAAAACCTTTTTTATTTACACGACTGTGAATTCCTTTCATTCACACTCAGCAAGGCTTTAGCAAACAGAGGAATGTTTATCCACACGCACCTTATCTCGTTTGGAGAACTGCCAAATAACTAGTTTCCAAACACAGGACAAGGCAAACTTGGCACAGAGTTTCTTAAAGTCACAAACAGAACTTTCCACTCTTGAAATGAACGAATGAATGAATGGTTTCCTGCAAAAGCCCACTCCCCATTCGCTCCTCTTTTGTTTCTTATTCATCTCCAAGGTGTGGCTTTAGTCCCAAGTTGACCCTGCTTTGTTAGTTGTGCTTGTCTTATGGCAGCTCGGTGCATGCGCATACTGGGAACGGGCTCCAGCTGTTCTTCTGCCTCACTGCTGGCTGACTAACTCCCTCTCTGCCTCCAATGCAGAGCCCTCGTCTGAGCTTTCCTCAGCCCCAGGACTGGCCTATGTTCTTCCCCAACTTCCTCACTGTCCGACTCTGCTGCCAGCTCTGCTGGCCGTCGGCGGGCCACAACAATGCCCATGCAGCCTGCCCATGAGGGCCAGGCCCCAGCTATGCCAGCCCCCCAAGGGCAAACAGAATCCCAATGCAGCCCATGACAGGATCGAGTTTGACATCCCTGATCTAGAACCTTCATTTTAGAGGGTGAAGATGAACTTGACAACTGTATGAAGAGAGATACCTGGTTCTAGTTTGAATGGCAAAGAGAAGAACAGAGAAAAATAGGAAGTCAGGAGAGCAGACTTAAAGAAGGCCAGAGATTGCCTAAGGCATTTCCATTACTACTATCACCTTGAGAAGGGGAGAGAAATTCCATGCATAGTTTTGGCCAGAGTAAAAGTCTCATATTTCTGTACTGGGATGTGAATGCGCATGTCTAGAACCCTGCTTTAACATCCCGTTGGAGAATGTGATTAATGACCTCAGCCGGAGGGGAGGGGGCACGGGTAAAGGTCAGACACCATTAAATGTGATTTAGTTTCAGCTACACAGAAGTCCATGCTAAGATGTTAGTCCTAATAAACGAATGGTTTTACTTTGAATTTCGTCCCTGGACTCATAAATTGATTAGGGCAACTCTTGGAACCTTCACAATTGCTTCTCTAAACTTTCTTATCCTAGTCAGGAGGAGTTCAGAAATAAAATTTCCTTGGGAAATAGTTCTTGAACAGAGAATTCCTTTCTTGCCAGGAAAACCTTTAACAGTTCCCAATTAATAGAAGAGGTCTGAAAACAAACATGAAACCTATTACGTTCCCTAAATTGTGGAGTACTATGAAATGTGGAACATGGCGGCTCAGCTTGTCGATCAGAAAGATCAACAGTTTGGTGGTTTGAATCCCTAGCACTGTGTAACAGAGTGAGCTCCCGTTACTTGTCCCAGCTTCTGCCAACCTAGCAGTTCGAAATCATATAAAAATGCAAGTAGAAAAAATAGGAACCTCCTTTGGTGGGAAGGTAACAGCGTTCCATGCGCCTTGGGCGTTGAGTCATGCTGGTCACATGACCACAGAGACGTCTTCGGACAGTGCTGGCTCTTCGGCTTTGAAACGGAGATGAGCACCGCCCCCTAGAGTCAGGAACGACTAGCACATATGTGCGAGGGGAACCTTTGGCTATGAAATGTAGCCATGTCTGGACACAGGTAACCAAACTGAAAGCATGAATGAGGCAGAACTGGGGTGATTTGAATGTAGAGTGTTTAAGCTCCTGTGAAGAAACTTAAGAGAATAAAGAAATTTAATTAAAAACTCTTATCATTCTTTTATTTTTACGAGGAGGAAAGAGATAACCAGAAATTGTTTCATGTTCCATTTCCTGTGAAAGGGAAAACAGTAAAAATTGCCACCATCCCTCAGCACTTACATCAATTGTTCTTGAAATCATCTGAAACTCAGATTCCTTGGGCCTCTGAAGCTTACCTTGAGTATCACGATGGTCTTGATTAATATTCTGTAAAATTACAAAGAGCAGGAGACCTAACTGACTAGGTGGCTCAGTGGCTAAGACACTGAGCTTGTTGTTCAGAAAGGTTGGCAGTTCGGCGGTTCGAATCCCAAGTATAGGTTTCCTGCATGATCGGGGTTGGACTAGATGACCTTCAATGTCCCTTCCAACTCTGTAACTGTTAAACCTTCTTTGGAGAAGAATTTTCACAACCAAGTTGTCCCCTCAGTGAGGTCAACACCCTAGTAACGTTGCCTTATTTTGGAGGACAATTGGAGTGAATTGGGGTTTTGACCCTTAAGAGCTTCAAAACCAAAATATATGGTGAGACGTTTTCAAAACCAGTAAATAACACTTGTTAACATACCAAAGTGAGGTGGCTTTTGAAGTTGTGATGCCTCTCCAGGCACATAAATCAAAGTCAAGTTGGCGGTGTTTTTGAGCCTCTACAAAAGGAGGCGGCAAGATTGTGTTACTGTAACTTTACAATAAAGTTAGTATTAGGACTCGTGACTTTGATTTCTTGTCTGGACTAACTTGAAAGCCGGACATCAATCTTGCAAGTTTCAAAGGACATCTCCCTCCGGGGGGGGGGATTCAGCCGGTTTGGACCGATTCAGGTGAACTGGTAGTTGCGACCTGAGGGTGACGGTGGGCCCGCTCGCCCATCCACCCTGGCGCAATCCCGTCCTATATCGTTGTGCTTTTTGATGCCGCACGCATGCACGGTTGGCGCGTGTGAGCAAATTGCCGTGTTTTGGATCCACGCATGTGCTCAAGGCACGTGCAAACATTTTGAAACCAGTTGTTAAATTATGTGAAGCCCACCTTCATCTCCATCTCCCTCCCCCTTGCCTTTACTTTCCAGAGAAGTAGGGAGGTTTCCCCTTGAGATGTTTGCATGTCCCAATTCTCTTTGCGGGTTGGGATGCCTCTTACCTAACTATCGCCCTTGGCTGCAAATCTTCCTCTTCCTCTCTCTCTCTCTCTCTCTCACGCTCAAGGATATTCCCACAGACCATTGTATCATGGAAGGAACGAATCTGATACAATGCACCAGATGTCCCTACTGGCACCTATGGTCCTTTAAGAGCTTGCAATATGTATTTATTATACTACATAGCCACCCAACTGGCAATTGCAACTCTGCACAGAGAAATAATCAAATCAACAGGATGAAAAGAATAACTCCGAGGCATTAATAATGCATAATGGCAGATAATGGCATTTAAGCAGGGGTGTCCAAACTTGGCAACTTTAAGACTTGTGGACTTCAACTCCCAGAATTCCCCAGCCAGCCATGCTGGCTGGGGAATTCTGGGAGTTGAAGTCCACAAGTCTTAAAGTTGCCAAGTTTGGACACCCCTGCATTTAAGTGTAATAAAAACCTGAACCCATCACCATCATGTCAGTAAAGATCACAGTGATGGGCTCGTCCAGCCTACAGGCTCCATGTCCTTTGAAGACGTAGGAAACAGCTGCAGGGTCAGGGCCAAACAAATCTGCAGGGCTTCGTTGTTCCAAAGGGCAGGAATAACAGCCACTTTAGAGCCAGTCACAAAACACTCGGTGTGGTGGCTGTAGCTGGTTGCTTCCCTCCCCACACACACCTTCATACCAGTAGATACATGAAATACCGCTAGACCAGGGGTGAAATCCAGCAGGTTCTGACAGGTCTGGAGAACCGGTAGCGGAAATTTTGAGTAGTTCAGAGAACCGGCAAATGCCACCTCTGGCTGACCCCAGAGTGGGGTGGGAACGGGGATTTTGCAGTATCCTTCCCCTGCCATGCCCACCAAGCCACACCATGCCCACCAAGCCATGCTCACAGAACCGGTAGTAAAAAAAATTGAATTTCACCACTGGGCTAGACCCTCCATTTTATTTCCTAAGAATGTTCCTGGCCTCTATTGGCTCACATGAATTCATCAAATCTGCAGATGACACCAAGCTGGCAGGAATAGCCAACACTCCAGAAGACAGGCTTAAGATACAGAACGATCTTGACAAACTTGAACATTGGGCACTATCTAATAAAATGAAATTCAATGGTGAAAAGAGTAAGGTTCTACATTTAGGCAACATAAATGAAATGCGCAGGTACAGTATAGGTGGTACCTTGCTTAATAGTAGTAACTGTGAGAGGGATCTTGGAGTCCTAGTGGACAACCATTTAAATATGAGCCAGCAGTGTGCAGCAGCTGCCAAAAAAGCCAACACAGTTCTAGGCTGCATAAACAGAGGGATAGAATCAAGATCACGTGAAGTGTTAATACCACTTTATAATGCCTTGGTAAGGCCACACTTGGAATACTGCATTCAGTTTTGGGCACCACGTTGTAGAAAAGACGTGGAGACTCTAGAAAGAGTGCAGAGAAGAGCAACAAAGATGATTAGGGGACTGGAGACTAAAACATATGAAGAACGGTTGCAGGAACTGGGTGTGTCTAGTTGAATGAAAAGAAGGACTAAGGGTCTTCCAATATCTCAGGGGTTGCCACAAAGAAGAGGGAGTCAAACTATTCTCCAAAGCACCTGAGGGCAGAACACAAAGCAATGGGTAGAAACTAATCAAGGAGAGAAGCAACTTCCTGACAGTTAGAACAATTAATTAGTGGAACAGCTTGCTTCCAGAAGTTGTGAATGCCCCAACACTGGAAGTCTTTAAGAAGATGCTGGATAGCCATTTGTCTGGTGTAGGGTTTCCTGCCTAGGCATGGGGTTGGACTAGAATACCTCCAAGGTCCCTTCCAACTCTGCTATTGTATTATTGTATGTATATTAACCTACCTTCCCAAAGATTTGATTTATTTTTTAAAAAACAAGCTAACATTATATAGGTAGGACTGTTAGCAGCTAACAGGCAATATGGGGCCAGAACAGCAAAGGACCGGTCCACGGTGCCTCTGCCAGCAAAAATGGAGGGCCCCCCCTCCATTTTCATTGGCAAAGGGTTGCAGGAGGCCATCAAAGCTGAAAATGGAGCTTGGGAACCTGTTTTTGCTGGCAGAGCGCTCGGGCCACCACCGGCGCCCCCAACATGAGTGACATCAGGTTGGCCACGCCCCCTGGCCATCCCCCCCCCTCCCCGAGGTCAAACACAACCCTAATGCGGCCCTCAATGAAATCGAGTTTGACCTGCCCGATTTTGAGTGTCATTGGATATTGGAATACTACATAATAAGGTTGTTAGTTTTATCCCACCTTTACTGTTTTTTATACTGTAAACTCAAAAAGGGAAATGAATCTAGTACTCCTCCTCCTTCCTTTTTTGTTCCCTTCCATTTTGCTGAGTCCCATCTTCTTTCTTTTTCTAGCCAGTGCTCATTTCACCGAAAAGGAAGCCTTGATGTCAGAACTGAAGGTCCTGAGTTACCTTGGCAATCACATCAATATTGTGAACCTGCTCGGAGCCTGTACTATTGGAGGTAGGATTCTGACGGTGTTTGTTGAATGCGTTCAGAAGAGAAGGAAGGATAAGCCATTCACACTTCAGAGTTTCTAAAAATAAGGGCCTGGCTGTGAATTTGAGGCCGAGAAATGACGGAAAGCTGCTTTCATTTCTTCTGGGACTCATTGCTTCGGCACCCTGAGGAATTCACAATGTCTGTGAATCTCATCATAAATAAGTAATCTTTCCGTTTTGAACCCAGTCGGCAGACTGTACTGGTGGTTATCTTAGTCCAGGGGTGTCCAAACTTGGCAACTTTAAGACTTGTGGACTTCAACTCTCAGAATTCTGGGAGATGAAGTCCACAAGTCTTAAAGTTGCCAAGTTTGGACACCCCTGTCTTAGTCCAAGACTGGGAAGTATCATAAAGACAGAATGGGCATAATCTAAATATAAAAGAAGCCATCAGCGGTTTCAGGAAACAAAAGTTTGCAAAGCTTCAAATGCTAATTAGAGCAAACTCTGCCGGGGAGAACGATCCACAGGCTCTCAGTAGACATTCAATGCAGTCTTATCTTTTGTGGGTGGAGGGGGAAAAAAGGCGTATTCTCAGAGTGAATCCATTTGACTTACAAGAATACCGATCAGGAGCCTTCCAACTGCGTATTTTGTTGATTATCTACTGTATTATATACCCGTATTTATACGAGTATAACGCGCGCACGTGTATAACGCGCACCCCCTAATTTCCGATTAAAAATCGGTATAAAATTTTGTTTCACACCAAGCATTGTAATAGTAATGAGTATTGCCGCCGACGGGGCGGGAAGGGGACGGAGGCGCGCCAGCTTTTGCTCTAGTCAAGACAAAATAAGACCAAACTCGTGGGAGGCATTGTAATGAGTAGGCAATTGCTGTATAGAGAAGAGGAAGAGCAGGCTAAAGGTCCAGCATAGAAGCGAAGCCGAAAGAGATCCTTGCGAGGCTCTGCAGGCTTCCTCGGAGTAAGGAAAGCAACAGCTCCCCTCACCCCCCAGAAAGCAGCAGGGCTCGCCGCGATGAAAAAGGCAGCCCTGATGCCGAGGAGAGCCTTGCAAGGAGGCGGAAAGGAAAAGCCCGAAAAGGCACCAAAAGAAGCGGGGGGAGCTTCGCCCGCCTGGTGGGCAGCCATTGAGGTGTTTTCAAAGGCAGCGCCTGGGAGAGATGAGGCGGCGCTCCGGCGGTCCTGTTGCCAGCGTTCGGCGGCAGCAGCGGCGCTCCGACTATTGCCACCGCTGCTGCCGCCGAACGCTGGCAACAGGCGCACACAGGCTGCCCACCAGGCGGGCGAAGCTCCCCCCGCTTCTTTTGGTGCCTTTTCGGGCTTTTCCTTTCCGCCTCCTTGCAAGGCTCTCCTCGGCATCAGGGCTGCCTTTTTCATTGCGACAAGCCCTGCTGCTTTCTGGGGGGTGAGGGGAGCTGTTGCCTTCCTTACTCCGAGGAAACCTGCAGAGCCTCGCAAGGATCTCTTTCGGCTTCGCTTCTATGCTGGACCTTCTGTAGGTAGAACAAGCAACGATTCCTTGGTTTAAACGGCGGCAGCAGCGGCGGGGAGACAAAGGAGGGGAAAGGCGGCAGGCAGCTGAGTTGCGACTATTGAGCACGGCGCGGCGCCGCCTGAGGCCGGGATCGAGGCTGCAGTCCGGAAATTTACAATTTACAATTCGCCACTGCCACCCCAGCCCAGCCCTCGTTTATAACGCGCACCCAAACTTTGACTTCTTTTTTGGGTATAAAATTTTGCGCGTTATACTCGAATAAATACGGTAATAAATAAGGCTTTACCTGTGATTCTATTTGTCTTTCTGCCCCAACCAGTGGTTAAAGTTCTTTTTATGATATCCACTGCAGCATAAACAAGTAGTAATTTTACTTTGACAAACCTCCTAGAAGGCTAGTTAGCAAAATATGCTTTAGGATAATTAAGAGAATTATTATGATCTGCTCGCACCAGCCTAGCATTCAATAATTGAAATTCCAGACAATGTTATATATTCCTTTTTTTTTTTAATAAGCTGGCAAGCATTGGGAACCTGCATTTTTGATATAAAAATATTTTGTACTATAGGCAAGCTGATTCTGCCATTTTTTATATGTTTTATAAAAGTCATAAGCATCTGGGCATTCAGTCTTAATTGGCTGTTCTGTCCAAATGTGTGTGTTTTCCCCCCAATTACACCAAGAACTATAATATTTAATGTTGTTTCCAACATTACTATATGAATAATGAATGGGGTAAGTCAAAAGAATAAATGTTAAAAGCTTGTATTTGGAACGGAGCTGTCCCTTCAGGAAGGAGTTCTTTAAAATGAAGCAGATGTATCTGGTTTGCACCATTAACACAGGATTAGTGTGTGCGCGTGCGTGTGTGTGTGTGTCTTTCTTCACTGCAGTCCTATTGATGTGCGGGAATAATTAATTGGAAATGACAGCATTTTAATCGGGATGAAAACCCAGCTTCTGAAATAAGATGTTGCTGATGTCATTTTGCTTTGACTTTCCAAGCCAAAACACTAATCTAAAGTGCGGCTTGAAAAGGCTCGTTTTTGTATGCCTAGACAAATAATCTTTTTTTTTTTAATGAAAAAAAAGTCTTAGACAGAACGCAGAATTCACCCTCCCTTCACACTTCCTTTACACCTGCAGGTCCTACCCTGGTCATCACTGAATATTGCTGTTATGGCGACCTTTTGAATTTCCTAAGGAGGAAACGAGACTCCTTTATTTGCCAGAGGCCTGAAGAAACGGCTGTTTACAAGAACATCCTCTATCAGAAAGAACACATGTAGTAAGGCTGTGTTGCCAGAATTGGCAGTTGTTATTCCCAGGAAACCACAGTGCATTTTTGTAGGCTTTTGGCTTTCAGAAATTTGTGCCTGTTTTACGAGAGATGTACAGGCAGGGGATGGAGGGGGGAAGGTGTTGATTCTTTTTATTTATAAATTCACTATTCTTCAGAATTGTGCCCAGTACAATCTATACTCTGTGTGTCTTTCATGTAAGCTATTTAAATACCATGTTTCCTCGAAAATATGACCTTACCCCGAAAGTCCTAGCTTGATTTTTACATGCACGCCCAATACAAGCCCTCCCCCTCAAAAAAATAAGCCCTAATTAAGACCCTGCCCAACTCTGGGGTGCAGGAATGAGGCAAGCCACACAGGTAAAAATTAAGTTAGGTAGCCGTTTTTTGGAGGGAGGGTCAAAAGAAAATAAGACTGGGTCTTATTTTGGGGAAAACTCAGTAATTTGGTACCATATCCACTCAAGAAGCTGGTTTCTGTGCAAGGATGCAAATTCTGGATTAATAGTACGCAAATCTTTAGCACTTAGTCTTCTTTTTAAGAGGGAGTTTCAATTATTCTTTTGATATTATAGATAGGTTTTCTATACATTCACCTGGGGTTGAGCAATGTTTCATTATCTACATGCTATATATTTCAAAAAGAGAGGTAGAATGTTAGAAAGCCCCAATGACCAGCTAATGGCAGTAGGTCAAGATACTTGTATAAATGGTGTCACCCGAATATCCGGATTGAGAGTGGGTCACACTGGGGTATGTATTTTTGAGTAACTTTGATGTGTTATGGTTGAATGGAACCCTACAACACCAGTTTTTGTCATGACAAAATTGTATCACACGGCTTTGAAAACTTGAGTATTGTGATTTGGGATCAGACAAAATGTTGGGGGTTTATAATTATCACTTTGCCAAACCATAGAGAGCCACAGAGATGGCCGTGAAGAGAATATTCAGAATCTTATAGAAACAACATGTGCAGAAGTGTTCCTTAAGTTGAGAGAAAATAGGTAGAATTAAAAAAAAAAAGAACCCTCCCTGACTCAGTGGGGTGGCATATAAGAGAGAGGGAAGGTAAAATTGTCAGGGTAATGATGATTTAATAGCTGACCAGTTGCTGTAAGGCTGTAAACAGAGATGATGAATGAGGATGAGTCAGTAGGTTACTGCCACTTTAAGAAGCTGTATATATAACAGAGGCCATGTGAGGATGTCTTCCTTGCCTCTGTATCTCTCTCCTCAGGTGGACTTGTAATAGTGTATTACTGTAACTCAGGGATGCTGTCTCAGGAATTCTGGGAGTTGAAGTCTACAGGTCATAAACAGAGCCACAGTTGCCCATTCCTGCTGTAACATATAGAGTCCTGTGGAGATGGTTTCTTGATATGTCTCCATTATAGGGCAAACAGAAGCTCTGGAGTAGACAGTTAGCTTTCTAAGAAAGCATCGGTTTTTAATACCAACTACTGATTAAGCCATTTGTAATCCAGAGAGGGAATATTTATATATTAAACACAATGGGCACAGTAATCAGACTTTAATAAGAATATAGAAGGCTTCTAAGGGCATTTAGCATCCTCAGGAATTCCAGGGAAGCACTTTTTCAGGCTGATACTATGGAGCAGTGACTGTCAAGCACCAGGGAAATCAGGAAATCCAGGCAGTTCAAATCGGTATAAAAATTTATTGCAAGCTCAAGTTCTCTACAAAAATCTGAGCTACTAACAGCCCAAACAAATTGGTGGTAGATAAGGAATTCAAGGTGGACTGGACCTAACATCTCTTGTGGGTGTAAAGAGACTCATGATGACTGATGATGCATTTGATCCCTCCCTTGGGCTCAGCCTCGTCATCTGCTACAGCAGGGGTCTCCAACCCTGGTCCGTGGACCAGCAGTAGTCTGTGCTATGCCAGAAACCAGGGGCACTGATTTCAGGTGGCTCAGTGGCTAAGACACTGAGCTTGTCGATCAGAAGGCAGTTCAGCAGTTCAAATCCCTAGTGCCGCATAACGGAGTGAGCTCCCATTACTTGTCCCAGCTTCTGCCAACCTAGCAGTTCAAAAGCACGTAGAAAATGCAAGTAGAAAAATAGGAACCACCTTTGGTGGGAAGGTAACAGCGTTCCGTGCGCTTTCAGCATTTAGTCATGCCAGCCACATGACCACGGAGATGTCTTCGGACAGTGTTGGCTCTTCAGCTTAGAAACGGACACGACCACTGCCCCCTAGAGCCGGAAACAATTAGCAGGGGAACCTTTACCTTATGCCTGAAACCGGACCACACATACAAGTGATCCCCATCCACAGGATGCAGGCAGCACACGAAACCACGTCCCTTCCAGTCTGGAAAAACCTCTCCATGGAACTGGACCCTGGTGCCCAAGAGGTTGGGGACCACTGTCCTATAGATCCCTTCTAAGTAGAAAAGAAGCTCCAGTGTTTTACTTTGCTTGAGAACAAAAACTTCTGTGCCTATAGAGAGCCCCAGTTTGCAAAATAAAATGGTCATTCAAGGAAGATCAGCTTTGACGTTTTTGTTGTGGTTCGCGGGTGGCCAGCGGAACTGGCAGCAGATTCGGACAGTGAGGCGGTTGGGGAGGAATATGGGCCAGTCTTGGAGTCTGGGGAAGGCTCTGATGAGGGCTCTGTGTCAGAGGCAGAGAGGGGGCCAGAGCCATATACCAGTTATCAGCTGCCTTTCGGAGTCAGACATCAGTGAGGCAGATGAACAGCTGGAGCCTGTTCCCAGTGTGCGCATGTGCAGAGTTGCCAGGAGAAGAGAACAGCTAAAGAACAGGGGTCGACTTGGGAGTAAGGCGGATGATGAATGGCCCCTCCCAGAGGAAATAAAAGAGGAGAGAAAGGGGAGCGAAGTTTGCAAGAGATAATTAGTTTGCTTAATTGGTTGGTTACTCTCCATTGCAGATATCGGCCTGGCAGCTCTCCCAGCCAGATAAATCCTCCCTTGAAAGACACTGCTGGATGTGAATGAGAAGAATTCACCGTAAATTAATAAAAGGGGTTTTTGTCAGGACAAGGAGTTTGCTTCCTGCTCTTGGGAAGCCTAGATCCGAACAGTTTTGGAGATGGCCAGGTGCCTTGTATTAAAGCAAAGCAGCTTGTTAAGGTGGATTGTTGTGACAAATCTGCTTAGCTTGAGACTTACAAATTTATTTAGGAATCACAGTCCAGTTCATTTCCTTTGGACGTCTCTTCCAACTAACCCATTGGGTCATAAATATTGTTCCATTAATTATCCAAATTATTCAGCCCCACAATGACCATAGCTACTATTACACAGTCTCCCATAAATGTGCTAAAGAAATTCGTTTCTTCATAGTTTTTTGAACTAGCCAAAGTTGGCTTGGATCTGTCAACTAGTTAGAGAAGATACGGATAGCTATGGTCAGGTGCTCCAAGCTAAGAGATCAGATCAGAATGATTTTTGCCCAAAGGGTATAATGCAAAGCAGAAATTATTTCAGGAGGTTTAAATAATCAGATAAAAAACTTACCAGGTCAAGTTAAACTATTCCTTCTGACAAGAAATTATCTGCACACAAAATGACCTCTTAACATTACAATCTGCTGCTTTCTTATTTAATTTGTGCTATTCAAACAGAATCAGTGAAAAGTCATTTCTCAGGAGGTCAGTCAATTAATAAAGGGAATTTCCTACAACAAGATAGCCTTTGTTAATAAAGGGGGAGTTAAAGCACAAGAATAGTAACATGTTAAAATTAGTTAGCTTATGTTAGTGTATGGTTGTTAAATGTTTATACCCTGCATTTTGCTCTGGGAGGGAGGGGGAGGGAGGGAGGGAAGAGGAGTAGGGATGGGGGAAGAGGGAAGGGTAAGGGGGTAATAATTGTAAAACTTATTAAAAATTTTAATTAAAAAAAAAGCTGCCAGGGGGGAAAAAAAGATAGCCTTTGGAAAAGGGGAAAGCTTTTTGGCTCCGTAAAGAAGATTAACCTTCTTCAGCCCAAATAACTTATTATTTAAACTGTCTTTTCATGATTAATTCTAAGATCCTTTCTCGTAAAATGTCAGAATTCAAATATAACACTCACAGTGGTATCTTCGGTCCCATAGCTAGGTATCATCACCTTTCATCGGGTTAATAATAGATTTCCACTTCTTTTCAAGAAATGTGGTTATTTAGCAATTGAATATTTTACATGCTTATTTTGTTCTTGTAAAAGATGTTCTTTCTTTGAACTCCATGTATGAATTTGTCTCATATCCCCTCTGCTTTCCACACAGTGATGCCGCCAATGAGTACATGGACATGAAACCAGGAGTTTCTCAAGTCGTCCACGCCAAAACCACTAAAAGACTAGGTAATTTTTTGGGTGAGAACTTTTGTTCTGAAATTGTTGATATTTGTTTAAACGTGGCTCTCAGACCTGGAAGCCATCTTTTGCATTTGGGCCTGCCACATTTGCTACTGTGGGAAAACGAATGGGGATTATATGGAGTGTGGGTTATATATAGTCAAAATAACATTCTTTTCTCAAAGAGTCAAGGCCACCTTGCCCTGCAGCTGTGATGAGGTGACTGGGAGGCATCCCAGTTTTGGATGGTGCCTGATTGGCTCATGTTATGGACATGTGGGTCCTGGGCAAGGACTTGAACTTTCAGTTGGGTGGGGAAAACCTGGAAACTTTCAGATTCGGGTTTTCCCAGATGTGCCGATATGACATCTCTAATAAAATGGAACTTTGAGGAAACTCAAGCTTCGGAGTCTTCTTTCGTGGGGGGTGTAACTTGGAACCCTGACAGTGGCCACTTAAAATAAAATGTAGGATAAAAGAAATAAAAGCAATTTTACAATGTTATGTTGGCTGGGGGAATTTACACTCTTTTCTTTTTAAAAAAGAAGCTAAACAACATTAAATAGCATCAAATCAATAGCATTTATTTGAATAGCATTTCTGTAGGACCTTGGTGCCGTGCCCTGTTGATAAAATGTCCGCTCTGTTTCCAAGTGACATCATTTCTCCATTTATTGTTCCCACGTGTTCTGCTTAGGCTCATTGGCTAATCAGGATGTCACTGTTGCCATTTTAGAAGATGATGAACTAGCTCTGGATGTTGAAGATCTGTTAAGTTTTTCTTACCAGGTAGCAAAGGGGATGAGCTTTCTTTCAGCTAAAAATGTAAGTAGAAACTCAAGAAAATTTATTTTTTAAAATATATGTATACAATGATATTAGATTGTCATATTTTATCCCCAACAAGCCTTTCATATAAGAATCATGATGTTCTCTGTATTTTCAAAGTTAGTCAACATTTTAGAGAAGTACAATCTCTAAATTATCCTATAGAATCATTAGGAACTCTGATCCCACTTTTTTTTTAGTCTTTGCCTTTATATTGGACTAGCTGATAACCCGTCATTGCCTGGGTATTTATAGACGTCGAAGCGTTTGTCTGACAGGGCGCCATTGGGAGGAGCCTTTCTTCTCCCTACTCCCATGCCCATCATCCTTGCCCTCTCCCTTCCCCCTCCCATGCGCTCCTCTTTCCAGCCCTGTCTATGATCCTGTCACTTTGCCCCAAATGCATCAGGCGCTTCCCCATTGGTCCAATGGAGGGCGAATGTCACAACTGGCTTTACAGAGGAAGCTGCGAAGGAAATGACATCACAAACAATTGCTGCTCTAGAATGCTGCACTCGTTCTCCTTAACAGGCCAGGCATTCCAAAGTTATGCGGAACACCCACACATAGACCCCCACCCCCGTATTTGTTTCCAGAGGGTAAGTCATCTATGTACCAAGTTTGGTGGTAATTGCTTGTGGGGCTCCAGAGTTATGCTGGAACATACATAAATACATACATACATGCATGCATCTCCAATTGAGATAGGTAGGAAATCTGCAAGTTCTTCAGTGCTCTGTTATATAACTTCTAAAACAATATTATATTGTATGTTTGGCCTCAGATATACAATGTTTTGCTGTGAGTACCATCATGTTACTTGAACTAAATAAGTAAAAATTGTCGATATCAATAGTCTCTTGGATTGGTGCCTGGAGAAGGGCTTCTTCTATTCCTCCTCCTCCAACATCTGTGATGATTTCTGAATTAAGAATGCCCAGATCTAAACAAGATCATCAAGCCTAGTGGATTGGTGTACAAAGAAGGGGGAATTCAGATGTAACTCCTCCAACGTCAGAATCCTCTCTCCAGACTTAGGAAGAAAGAGCCACCAATACTGTGGTCAACAGATTCTGTCCCAGAAGCAATAAGATTGTGCTTTAATTTAGAATAGTGAACAAACGCATTGCCATTGGTTTCTACAGAATATTCTTCCGAAGCATGTTTTAACCTATCAGAGGATTGAGAAAGGAATTAACCAATTGCAATCTTAATGATATTGTCAACTCTGACTCGAACCTGGCTGAAGCCATCTTTTGCTGCTTCATAGTTGCCACGTACTACGGGGGGAGGATGAGGGGGAAATAGCTAGACCGTCTCGTGGATATAATAAAGAGCTCTCCCGTGGGAACCAAGGTCATCCCAACAGGTGGCAATTGGAGGAGGAACAGAAATGACCAAGGAGGCCGCCAACTGTTTTGATTGGACAATGTGACCTGTGACATTTGGGGGGGAGGGAGGGAAACTTTTACTCTTTTGATTATACTGTAACCGCGGGAACTTTTTAGAGTTAGTTTTCACTAATTGTGCCAATATGATGTATCCAGTAAACATGTTGTCTGAGGAACCTTCCTGCCTCGGAGTTCTGATTTCTTCGGACGCGTTGCTCAGAACGCTGACAAATACGACTTGTGAATGAAAATTTGTACAAGGTTGAAACGCGTATTTTTTGTGTTAATATAGGACCATCTTGTATATATAGCGACAACACGTAGCTGCCTTGCATTTCCTTAGATTCTTATGCCCTTTATCTTCAAAACCTGAGTTCTGCTATGAATCATTAAAACTACCATCATATCCTCTATATAGTCATTTGCAGTGTTGATGATTATTTTGGTTTACTTGCCTTACACGTATGTTCTGCAATTGTATTCCTTCAGTGCATTCACAGAGACCTGGCAGCAAGGAATATATTACTTACTCATGGACGGATAACAAAAATCTGTGATTTCGGTCTTGCAAGAGACATCAGGAATGACTCAAATTATGTGGTCAAAGGAAATGTAAGTATGTTTGATCCAGCTTATTTCTCTCTCAGTGGTAGCATCATACTCAATGGACCATAAACCATACCAATTAGCTCTGTAATAAGTGATTCTTCTCTCTAAAGTTAGAAAGTTTGGGGAGGTAACACTCAGATTTGGCTGGTTTTTCAAACAAAAAGGTATGAAGGAGATTCCTCCTGCCTTGCATTAGCTCGCTGCAAATGGCTTCCTTGAGATAAACATATTTATCTCTTCTTTGAACTTTTTAACAAACTGCATCACTGTTTGGTTTGATGACAGCAGTGCCTCAGATAGAAAGTCCATACAGAGAGTGGTATGGACAGCAGAGAAGATTAAAATAGAATAGAATTCTTTATTGTCCAAGTGTGATTGGACACACAAGGAATTTGTCTTTGATGCATATACTCTCAGTGTACATAAAGAAAAATAAAATAGAATGCATTCATCAAGAATCGTAAGATACAACATTTAGTGATAGTCATAGGTTACTAATAATCAATCTAATCATACTAGGAAACAAAACAATATAAATTTTAAAGATGCAAGCAGTCACAAGTGGAAAGAGATAGGTACTAGGAGAGAGATAGGTACTAGGAAATTAGAGAATAATAATAATAATACAGTCTTAGTAGATAATTTGACAGTGTTGTGGAGTTTAGTTGTTTAGCAGAGCGATGACATTCAGGGAAAAACTGTCCTTGTGTTTAGTTGTTCTGGTGTGCTGTGCCCTATAGCGTCATTTTATATTATATTAAATTATATTTTTATATTTTATATTATATTATATTTTTATTATAGCAGACTCGCTTCCCATTATTCAGGATATTGCTTATAAGCACTATGTGCTTAGAGCTCAAAGCATTGTTAGAGACCCCACACACCCACTTCAGCGTCTGTTTCTGTTGCTCCCATCTGGGAGGAGGTTTTGAAGTATTTCTAGCAGGACTACCAGATTCTGTAACAGCTTTGTTCCCTCTGCCATCTGTCTCGTAAACTCGCAAGATTCATTTTTCTCGCAATGCACATGGGGAGAACCTAAAGCACATGTTAAGGAAATATTGATCCTTCTTTAAAATGACAGGAGTCAGCATTTCATTTGGCTTTTAGCAATAATGATTCCTAATTGAGGAATCATTGAGCGGTGGCTCAGTGGCTAAGACACTGAACTTGTCGATCAGAAAGGTTGGCAGTTCGGCGTTTCGAATCCCTAGCACCGCCTAATGGAGTTACTTGTCTTGTTACTTGTCCCAGCTTCTGCCAAGTTAGCAGTTCAAAAGCATGTAAAATGCAAGTAGAAAAATAGGAACCACCTTTGGTGGGAAGGTAACAGCGTTCTGTGCACGTTCAGCATTTAGTCACGCTGGCCACATGACCACGGAGACGTCTTCGGACAGTGCTGGCTCTTCAGCTTTGAAACGGAGATGAGCACCGCCCCCTAGAGTCGTGAATGACTAGCATATATGTCCGAGGGGAACCTTTACCTTTAGTTTAATAATGATTCCATTCTTTCTTGATACAGAATTAGAACTCTAATTTAAAAGCTTTACTTCATAGAATTAATTAAAATAGTAATGCAGATTACTTTCCTAAACTTCAAAATAAATGTATGATTCTTGTACCATGCAGTGGTTATCATTGGATGAAATGTATAATGAGATCCATTAAAGTAGTCTGATTCAACTTAATGTTAACTTCAGTAGCAAAGCCAACAATAATCATCAATACTTTGCTATAGAAATTGTAACAAAGAACATGAATTGTATAGTAGTGATTAAAAAAACATGGATCTACATTAGAAAATCCAAATTCCAGAGGGTTTTTTTTAATGTAATCCAAGGAATTTCTATCCAAAATCCAACTTTTGCTGGGTTACTTAAAACTGGCTACATGGTTCCTTGGGTAAGAATGTAAAGCAGAGTTTACAAGATTGTGACTTGAAAAGACTTGCAAATGGACGAAGACATGAATTTTAAATTAATAAAGATACAGAATCAGTGGTGGAATTCAAATTTTTTTACTACTGGTTCTGTGGGCATGGCTTGGTGGGTGTGGTGGGGGAAGGATACTGTAAAATCTCCATTCCCTCCCCACTCCAGGGGAAGGTTACTGCAAAATCCCCTTTTTCTCCCGATCAGCTGGGACTTAGGAGGCAGAGAATAGATGGGGGCGGGGCCAGTCATAGGTGGTATTTACCCGTTCTCCGAACTACTCAAAGTTTCCGCTACTTGTTCTCCAGAATTGGTCAGAACCTGCTGAATACCACCTCTGTACAGAATATATGAGATTCATGAAAACAATAACCATAGGATACAGGAAAAGTCGTTTATCAGTTTAAGTGGAGAATTGTGGCAAATTAAATCCAATGTATACAAAACCACACAATTGGGAATTGTAGCTCAGATACAACTGCAATTAAACTGAATCAGGGTCAAATGAGATGGCATCACATTGTCCATCTCAAAGGAAATTATTTGCAAGAGCAGCCAGGAAAGGAATTCATTCATTCATCAAAATCAGATTGTTAGTCACTTCTATTAGATAGATTGAAGTTTCATAAAATCTTTGAAATAACATTAATTTCAGTATCTTGGTGGGATTATTTAGTATTGTATGGACAATCAGTGCCCGTTTCTATTATACTTTCCTCTCTGGTAGCAATAAATTTACTGAATAATTATTAAATAACTTTTGTTCATCATCAATAGAAGCTTTAGCTGACAAGCAAGAAGCTGAATTTTAATTCACTGGGCTTGAAGTTAACAGCATGTTTAAGAGTGTTTATACAGTTTAGACACTATCCTTAATTTACTAATTTACTGACCCTTTTGTCCAGGATCACATGTGCTTGTTCTGAAAGGGGGAATAGAAGAGAGACACGTAATTTCCATTTCTTGTATGGCAACAGATGGTTTCAATCTACTCTACCCATTGCTGATACTCTTCCCCCCCAAAAAACAAGAATAAGTTCTCAAAGGCACTTGGTCTCTTTAATTATTGAATGGGAACAAAAAAAAATACTTTAATTTTTAGTATTTTTATCTTTGTCATATATTTATTTGTACATTTTTCTTTAGAATACATAGAAACTCAATATCTACATGAACAGTGTGTTGTCTGGGTACAATTAATTTTGAAAAATAATAGCAATAATAACACTAATATTCATAGCATTAATGATAATCACATAATGATAATAATATTTGCTTCCCCATACTAATAAACCTTCATTCTATAGTTGGTCACTCTCTTGAAACTTTTGAGTTTCTAACTTCTGTTTCTATTAGTTATCCATTAGTAAAACAAATCCCACATTAAAAAATATTCTGTTTCTTCCTTCTCCTTTATTTGAAGTGTTAATCTATCCAGTTTAATTTTTAGTATTCTTGTAGTTTTTCTTCCGGCAACGAGGGACTGTTTTTATGATACATCTGATTACATGCAAATTTATAACAACAAGATTAATTAACAACTAATGTACTGAAAGCTAATTGAGGCATTCGATTAAATGTTTAATCTGTTGAAAGCTCTATCAAATAACTCTTGATTTTCACCTTGTGCAGGATAAGATCTTTAATCTTTCTTGATTATTTTTTTTGTAACATGTTCTTCCTTTGTCTCCCAAGGCACGTCTTCCTGTGAAGTGGATGGCCCCGGAAAGCATTTTTGAGTGTGTGTACACCTTTGAGAGCGACGTTTGGTCTTACGGAATTCTGCTTTGGGAACTCTTCTCTTTAGGTAACATACGCCTGGTGATCACATATGTCCTTTATACAGGTAGTATTGTGGCTTGTCGGCCGCCGGCCCCTCCAGCAGCCAAATTAGATGCGGAGGTGGCATGGGAGTCAGGGCCAGCACCAAGGCAACCTGGGAGCTCCGAGGAGGAAGAGGGAATGGAGCTGTCAGAGAGAGAGAGAGACAGAGGCGTAGCCTGGGCCATCTGTCAGCCCTGGTCTGGAGGTGACTGTCAGGGGAAAATATTTCACCCTGAACTAGATGAGGCTTAGACCGCGGCTTTTCCAAACAGGCATATCTTCGATAAGCGAAAAATAAAATAAAATCCCAGAAACATGTTCTAATTAAAAAACAAACTTTAATACAAAAATAATAAAATAGAAAATAAAACAAATCTATCTAATTGTTACATTTTGGCAAGAAGCAGTTTGTCTCCCAGCTTCCTGGCAGACGAACAAAAATCAAAAGGAAAGAAGGCTCTGGAATGTGTGATGTATATAAACATGTTAAGCATGCGCAATAAATCATTGTCAGATAAGGCTTATGACCTGCGCAGTAATTCATCAGTAATTATTCAGTTCAGTTCGGCTAGCAAACAAATTAACGCAGTGACAGTGACTGATGAGGAAGAGGAGGAACAGCTGGGGCCAGTGCCTGACGCGCGGATGTGCAGAAGGCAGAGGAGAGGAGAGCAGTGGAAATCTATGGGCCAATCCTTGGGACAGAAGAGCCACCGCTGCTAGCGAAGCGAGCCACCCTCGCTCTGGGGATAAAAGGCAGGGAGCGGAGATGAATAGGTGTGGGAGACAACTATTCATCTCCCTGCCGGACAGACTTGTTAGCTTGCGTTGAGAGAGAAGCTTTCTGCCAGGGCTGCTGGCGCTCCTAATAAAGGAAACATTTATTTAATGTTTACAAAGGGTTTGTTGTGTTTGGGAGCTGGGTCAGGACAGCTAGTCCTCAACTTACAACAGTTAAGACCATTCATAGTTACAACTATGAAAAAAGTGATGGGACTTCTTTTTCACACTTACAACTGTTTCTGATGGTTGCAGTGTCCCAGGGTCGTATGGTGACCTTCTGCACCCTACTGCCAAGCAAGGTCAATGGGGAAGCGAGATTCCATCGACAGGCAGGTTACTTAACTCAGGGGTGTCCAAACTTGGGAACTTTTAAGACTTGTGGACTTCAGCTCCCAGAATTCCCCAGCCAACCATGCTGGCTGGGGAATTCTGGGAGTTGAAGTCCACAAGTCTTAAAGTTCCCAAGTTTGGACACCCCTGACCTAAGGCAAGAAAAATAAAATGGGCAAAATTCACTTAACCAATGCCTCACTTAGCAATAGAAATTTTGGGCTCAATTGTGATCGTAAGTCAAGGATTACCTGCATATTTTTCCTGGCTGTTTTGTTTTACCACTCTCGTTTTTTAAAACATAAACCCATTTAAAAATGAAAACAAACATGTAATTAAAATTATATACTAATAGATAGCACCTTGTTTAACAGGAAGCAGTCCCTATCCTGGAATGCCTGTGGATTCCAAGTTCTATAAAAACATTAAGGAAGGATACAGAATGTTTAGTCCAGAATATGCACCTCCAGAAATGTGAGTCTGAATTTATCTAAACTTTAAAAACTCTTGATTATCCAATTTTGATGGAAATACTGGTTTTATTTTATGCTGTTTTTTCTAAAAGTTTCAGTAGTAGATAAAAGCAATTTCATTGTATTTATTATGTACAATGACAATAAAGACTATACTATACTAAAAGCGTAGGTCCCTTCTCGCATTTTCATATATTTGCAAATTTTGTAGAATTCCGTTTGAATTGATACTGGGGGAAAGAAATGGAGTATTATATTATATCATTAGCCATGGCACTATCTTTTTGTTCCATTGTGACCACAGGTCCTCCTTGGTCAATATCCCACGTTTATATACCCTTCCATGCATTGTCCAATATTTCCAAATCTTTTGAAATTAAGGTGTTCATTAAATTAAGCCATTGTGATGTGACCTCGTATGCATAGAAGATTGTTGTTGTTAGTTGCATAGTTGTGTCCGATCCATTGCAACTGCAAGGACAACATTTCTCCAGGCCTTCCTGTCCTCTACCATTCTCTGGAGTCCATTACTGCTTCAGTGACTCCATCCATCCACCTCATTCTCTGTCGTCCCCTTCTTCTTTTGCCCTCAATCTTTCCTAGCATTAGGCTCTTCTCCAGGGAGTCCTCCCTTCTCATTAGGTGGCCAAAGTATTTGAGTTTCCTCTTCAGGATCTGGCCTTCTAAAGAGCAGTCAGGGTTGATCTCCTCTAGGACTGACCGGTTTGATCACCTTGCAGTCCAAGGGACTCGCAGGAGTCTTCTCCAGCACCAGAATTCAAAGGCCTCCATTCTTTGGCGCTCAGCCTTCCTTATGGTCCAACCTTCACAGCCAGACATTGCAACTGGGAAAACCATAGCCTTGATTATATGCACTTTTGTTGGCAGGGTGATGTCTCTGCTTTTTAGTATGCTGTCTAGATTTGCCATAGCTTTCCTCCCCAGGAGCAAGCGTCTTTTAATTTCTTGGCTGCTGTCCCCATCTGCGGTGATCTTGGAGCCCAGGAAAATAAAATCTTTCATTTCTTCCCCATTTATTTTCCAGGAATTGAGAGGGCCGTATGCATAGGTACATGATGGTTATTTGATTCCTTATGCAACTAGCGATCTGGATAACAATAACCATCATCATCACAGTTAAATCAAATTTGACATCCTAAAGTTAGATCTCTTCAGTATGGTCTGATGCCATTGTCTTTCGATTGTGTATAGCCAATTCATCAATTTAATAATTGATCTTGATCATTGGTTTTCCAATTATAAGATGTTGTTTTCTTAGAAATTAGAGACAAAATGCTTTTTTTTGCATTGAATAGGACTGGTCCTTTGTCCTGTGTCAATATCTACTCTCCTAAAAATCAACAGAAATTAATTTTCTTACCTGAGCAGGGGTTGGACTAGAAGATCTCCAAGGTCCCTTCCAACTCTGTTTTTCTGTTAATTGAAGAGTAAATAAAACATCATTGTTGGATCTATTTCCAGTAGAGTATGTGTGTATATGTACGTATGTGTATTTTAGCATGTGGATAAAATTAATACGCTTGACAATTGGTTTAATTTTTTCTCTCCTTTGGTAGCACTTTCTGGAATGCCCATGTGACTGTAACATTGGATGATCATGTCAGCATTCCAGGAAAAATAGAATGCCTGCCTCAGTACTTAATAAAATAAGTCCAATTCTTCCAGAGTTCCTCACAGCTTACTTCAAGGAGATATGAATGTGAAGGATATGTGTTAGTGTTTTTATTTTTATAGTTATAATGTATATTGAAGATGGCATTTAATTTTGTTGTGCAATGTACAATGACAAAGTAAAGTACACATTGTTGTACATGTGCAATAAAGTAAAGTAAACAAAACTAAATATGAACCCTTGCAGACCTGTGATACTAGCATTCATTTCCATGAGAATTTAAAAACAAATACATATATAATTGCAGCAAGCTCCATAACAGAATTCTTTCAGTTTCCAAGAAGTATAATATAAAAGCACAACAATTATCCTTTATCTATTGTTGTGTCAAGGGGACACGGTGGCTCAATGGCTAAGACACAGAGCTTGTCGATCAGAAAGATCAACAGTTCGGCGTTTTGAATCCCTATCACCAAGTAATGGAGTGAGTTCCCGTTACTTGTCCCAGCTTTTGCCAACCTAACAGTTCGAAAGCATGTAAAAATGCAAGGAAAAATATAGGGACCACCGTTGGTGGGAAGGTAACAGCGTTCCGTGCGCCTTCGGCGTTTAGTCAAGCCAACCACATGACCATGGTGATGTCTTCGGACAGCGCTGGCTCTTCGGCTTTGAAATGGAGATCAGCACCGTCCACTAGAGTCGGGAACAGCTAACATATATGTTCGAGGGGAACCTTTACCTTTACTCCTGTATGACAAATGGGAGGTTGGGACTTTAGACACACATTGTATTTTTCAGAGTTCTTTTGAGAAGGCATTCTCATGCTTTCGGCGATTAAATGAATGGTTTGTTTTGGGAAAAATGAACCCAGCTGCATGCCTGTGAGTTTTCTAAAAGTTTCCAAAAACCTTCTCAAAATTATGATGGATGTTTTTCATTTGGTTCATTCTAACTCTGTCTGCAGCTTTAACATCATGAAGAGCTGCTGGGATTCTGATCCTTTGAAGAGGCCAACTTTTAAGCAAATTGTTCAACTGATTGAACAGCAGATCTCTGACACCACAAGTCATGTAAGTATTGAGTATTTCGGCACTACGGGTGTCAACATCGGGTGTTAGTTGTTCACAGGTCTTGTTTTATGTGGCATTCCATTCCATCTCATCAAAAACATGATCAGATACATTTCAGGTAAAGCAAGGACTAGACTTTTGAAAAGGTTGGATTTTGAAAGAGGGGCTCATCTCAATTTTATGCAATATCCCGTTGCCCACTGAATTTTTTTAGGGGGAGAGGCTAGATTTGAAGCATGGCTTTAGCAAAGCTTTAAAACAGCGCTAAATGGTGAGTTTGGAGAATTGGAAAATGGACCCGCTCTCTCTCTCTCTCTCTCCGACTATACCAGACATAGTAAAGCAGAAGGGTATAGGTCCGTGATGGCGAACCTGTGGCATGTGTGCCGGAAATGGCACAGACAGCCATCTCTCCGGGCACGCCAGCCATCGCCTGTTGCTGGTCCAGGTTCCAGCACGCCGGCCAGCTGGTCTTTGTGTGCACAGGAGCACTGGAAACCTGAAGAGTAGCTCCCTGGCATGCCGAGAAGCTGAGCTTCCGCTTTCTGGCACGTGCATGGCCGCTGGCCACCTGGTCTTCGCTCGTGCATGTGCACCAGAAATCAGACCGGCATGCATGCACATGCCAGAAACTGGAAGCTCAGCATATTATTTTCACTTGTCTTTTTTGGGGATATAGTTTCCTGCCACTTGTGACCTTCAGAAGGGATGAAGTGTGTGAAGCGCAGAGGGTTTGATCTATTCCTTTGCTATTGACTCAATCACCCTACTCCAAATGAGGGTACTTACTAGCTTTTGGCACCCAACCGAAAGAGGAGTAGTAATAAAATTGGTAGATTTTATTATAATAATACCGTAGTTCCCCTGCCAACGTAACACTTTTAACTGAACTCGGTGAAAAAAAACGCTGCACGTTTAGTTAAAGCAGGGGTGTCCAAACTTGGCAACGTTAAGACTTGTGGACTTCAACTCCCAGAATTTCCCATGGCTGGGGAATTCTGGGAGTTGAAGTCCACAAGTCTTAAAGTTGCCAAGTTTGGACACCCCTGAGTTAAAGGCAATGCAGGCAGTTCTCGTTTAGCAACCACTCCCCACCCTGATTAAAAAAGTCACTTTGGGAGAAATCCTCACCTTTATAACCTTCGCAAGTCTGTAAAGCAAAGAGAAGCTGAAGTAAGATTCTAAGCACAGTTGCAGTTTCACTCAGTGACTGTTTCATTTAGCTATTGAGTTGCCAGTCCCAATTTTGGTTGTTAAAGGCAGACTACCTGTAAGCAGGGGTAAGATTCAGCCGGCTCGGACTGGTTCAGGCAAACCGGTAGCTCCGACGATCAGCTGAGAGCAAAACTGGTTTGCTTTGACAATCAGGTAGGCCCGCTCGCATGCACATACTTATCTATATCCTATCAGTCGATTAGCGCAGCAGAGTGGATTGCTGCTCCTTAGCTGTGTCACTCCCCAAGAAGTAACATGGAAGGTAAGTTTTGGTAAAACAGTGCACATGCATGCAAAACACGCAATCACCAAACTAGTTGTTAAACCAGGAGGATCCCACCACTGCCTGTGAGCATATACTACTCTACTGGCAAAGACTTGGAAACACCAACAAAACTCTCAGAGACCCCTTTGCATTCAAACAGTGCCTCTCCAAGCAGATTTATTTATTTACTTTTTTTTTTTTTTGCATTACAGTATAAATAGTGCACAACTAATCAACTGCAGAGTTTAAACCTTAGTTTGCAACCTTGGGGTACTGTTTGTCATTCTTCTGCCAAAAACATGTACCTGAGGAAGTAGGAGAAAGTGTCTTTCAACTGTCAGCAAGGAAGGGAAATGAGACAAACCATCATTGTTGCTTAACACAAACTAGCAGTTCCTATTCCAAAGCCACCCTGTAATCCCCCTGTATGACTATGTAGTAATGGGAGATGCTAAGGATTGGGGAATCAATTTTCAGCCAAATTTCAATAAGCTACCTAGAACTTTACAGGTGAATTAAAAATTGAATAATTGATGCAAAGTTCCAGCACTTGCAATTCTAGGCTTTTATCCCCTAGCGTAGTTTCAGCACAATGTGGGTCATCTACTGTACAGTGGTGAGTGTCATAATTTTTTAGAACCTCTTCTGTAGGTGTGGCCTGCTTTGTGGGAGTGGCTTGCCAGCCATGAGACTGGGTGGGAGTGGCTTGCCAGTCATGTGACTGGGTGGGCATGGCCAACTTGTAAAATGTGGTGAAACTCACTTAACGCCCTTGCTTAGCAACCAAAAGGTTGGCTCAGAAACTGGCATTTGAAGCACGCAAGTCTTAAAGCTGTCAAGTTACAAGACCCTTGCACCCCTAACCCTTTAGAAAAAAAAACCCGAGGGGTGTTCAAACTTGACAGCTTTAAGACTTGTGGACTTCAACTCCCAGAATTCCTCTTCTCACTCTTCATCTTGATGATGTGCGGGGGGAGGAAGCTGGAACCGGTTCTCTCTCTCTCTCTCTCTCTCTCTCTCTCTCTCTCTCTCTCTCTCTCTGTCTCTCTCTCTCTGTCTCTCTCTCTCTGTCTCTCTGTATGTGTGTGTGTGTGTGAAAGCCAAGTACCACTCTCTCATCACAAAATCTCCAGAACTGTAAAGCCTACAAACTTGAAATTTGGCATGTATGTTCCTCTTGGCTTCCAGGCGCTCGCTAAGAAAAGATTTTTTCAAATGACCATCAGATCATTAATATTTCTTATACAGTAATTAACACGCTCTGATGCTAAAGAGTTCTACTCCCCCTCCCCACCTGAAAGAGAACTCTGTTCCAACTGCCAGTTGCCTCACATTCCGTTACCTCAGTTCAAGCTGGCAGACTTCCACTCCTTCATTCAGGAGCGATCTGGGGCTCCTTACTTTACTAAACGGTACCTCACCAAAATGTCTAATCCTTCCACCTATGGAACTGCTTCCGGACTCAAGGCAGCGGGAGTAATATTCCCTTACATGTTTCAATCACCGACCTCCACTGAGCCAATGGATTGTGAACTTAATTTCTCCTGCGCAGCCCAATCACATAGTTTCGTTGCAAAGCATAGGTATCCAGCTAATAATACTATAAGAACAATGCATCATTTCTGCAATAAACTAATAGTCATCAAGGAAGTTAAAAGTAATGGTTAATTTACCTATGGACAGATCATATCATTAATCCCACCGCTGCTTTGTTTGTTTTTAATTGCCCAAGGAATTTTGTATTCCAATCCTTTTGAAATTAGTTGTTTCCACTTAAATTGAAATCTGGGTGATTTCTTTTGTGTTTATTGTCCTCAAAAGCTATGGATGTCATGGTTTTCTCAGTGTAGTAGCACTTTATGTAGCATTCATATACTCTATACATTATTTCAAATGCATTGGGGTCTCACTACATTTTGATATTCTACTGACCTAGTCTTCATCATATTTCTTTTAAACCTTTCCATAAATACTTTGCAGATGTTTATGGCAGAATGGCAGATTTCAGTGTTTTCCCTATGTGAGTTTTAGTATATTGATTAGATGTTTTGCCCCTTGGTGGATTGTTCCAGTGAAACTGACGATTGACTGCAGACTTCTGGCTTATCAATATTTGGCAGGCCATAGCGGCATAGGGACTTAAATCATCCATGATTCGTACTGACTTTCCCAAATCAAGTTTGTCTACAAGCAACTTTACTTCAGTCTTGGTGACTGAATTTTTGGTGATGGCTTGAATGTCCCTTCCGATCTGGCATGAGATGCCTGCTACAGGTCCCATCTGTCTGGGAATTGCAGTTGGGGCCCAGAAGGTGGTCCTTCTCTGCCATCACGTCGATTTGATGAAAAATTCTCCTCGCCCTCTTAAGTGAGATCATTTCCGTCCCTACTGATTTTCTCGAAGCCTCTCAAAATCTAGCTATGTCATCCAACCTAGGAGGTCATTGATATCTTGAGACGGTTCCCTTGCTGATCTAAACTCTTCCGTGATTGGGTTTTTGTCTGTAACATTGCTGGTACTTTTTAAGGAATTTGACACGGCCCACAGGGGAATCCTCAATTTGCCCTGTTTCTCACTGTCCTGGTCATAACAGCTTCATTTCCAATATGTGCTTCAATTCCATTTGATTCCATTCCATTCGACTCTACTCCATCCAACAATATCTATCCCTGTCTGTCTGTCTATATATCTGTCTATCATCTGTCATTATCCATCCACCACCCACCCATCCCTATCCATGCATCCATCCATCCATCCATCTTTCTTTCTTTCTTTCTTTCTTTCTTTCTTTCTTTCTTTCTTTCTTTCTTTCTTTCTTTCTTTCTTTCTTTCTTTCTTTCTTCTATTTATGCATCAGTCAATCAAATTTGTACACTGCTCCATCTCAGCTAAGTTGTTTACAAACAAGATAATATACAGAATATAAAATCACAACTAAAGGTGTGGTTAAAAACAAAATTAAAATTTACAAGGGAAAAATAAAAATGAAAATGAAACAAGTGCTTAACTGTGCCGCCCCCCCCCCCCAGTTTTGATGCCTACATTGCCTTCATTATTCAGGATTTTTCTTTTTCTCCAAACAACTTTTAGCTGCAGGTGGTCATTACTTCACCACTTCATCAGTAACCTTTTAAGCTTAAAACAGTGCTGAGTAAGTGGTACTTAATGACCCATCTTCAAAGTTCCGTCCATCGTACCATTTCTCTGGTCACGTGATCCCAATCCAGACATTGAAATCTAAACAGGTGTATTTAAAGGTGAATACAAAGCCGTTCCTTTAATATCTGCAGTCCTGAGCATCCCCCCCCCACTCTGTATATCTCTTGTTTAATTGATGCTTGAATTAAACACTATTAATTTTATAGATGGAAACTGTCCTTCTCTCAAAACTAAGAGGACACATCCTTAAAGTAAAATCATTATCTCCGTAAAAAAAAAAAAAAAAAACGTTGAGTTTATCACAGTCAGAATGAATCAACATCAATTATTGATTGGCATTGCATACATCCATCGAATGTGAAAATATGTTTGTTGATTGCCTCTCGCGATATGGTAATTGAAATCTCCATAAAATGTAGATAGGAAGCAAAAAAAAATCATAAACAGAATCTATATTCTGAGCAAGCAAAAAAGCAATCACTAAAATTACGGTGGCTTGAGCTTTTATAATACGCTTTTATCAGATTGTGGAAAGCTAGATGGCATTAGCTTTTGCGGATGTGATGCAAAAAAATTTGTATAGGTTGTTTGGTGTTTGTCCAAGAGACTGATTCTAATTTCTATCTTTTCCAGATTTACTCAAATGTTTCAAATGGCATTTGTGGTCAAGGAAATGCCACAGATCACTCCATAAGAATTAACTCGGTGGGTAGCAGTGCTTCGTCTACTCAGCCCTTACTCACACACGAGGACGTTTGAAAATAGACTTCAACCCAACTTGCTGGAGAATGTACTGTTTCAAAATGACAATCTGTTGCTCTAGTGGTAGTAGAAGTACTGCAGGAGTTGCTCCGTGTTGCTTTCTTTTTAATCACATACAAAATTAGACTGCCCATGACAGCCACACCATTGTTAACACTGCTTGCTAGGATTTGTATAATTGCTATGTTACAAGCAATGGCAATGTAGAATCAGATTTGGGAGTAGGAAATAGCAGATCAGAGATAACTATGGGGGGGTTGTTTTTTTTTAAAAAAAGGCATCATATAAAAGGCATCAAAACACCTGAGTCCAAAATGTTGTTGTGTTGAGTGTGGAAGAGGAAATATTTGAGCAATTTCCATTATTTCCCAAGTCTTAAAGGTTAGAAGCAAAAGCAAAACAAAAAACTGACGTTCCAAATCCAAGAACAAGGAGGTAACACTTGGTTGAGAAATAAATCTTGAATGAACATCAAACAGAACTTATTCCTAGTAGAGAGTTGAGGAACTTATGGCTGTGAAGCAAGTTCGTAGTCATGGATGTTAAAAATTATAACTTTTTGGAGAACCATAGATTCCCTAGCTTTGAGTTACTGCCAGTCCCATCTTGCTTATGCCTTAGTTCAGCATTTCCAAATGTTTCACTCTAGGCCAGTTTCTCAACCTTGGCAATTTTAAGAGGTGTGGACAAGGCATGAAATGTTCTAATCTTCACTACCGGTTTGGAAATGGAAGCTCAGGCGTGGCGCTTCTGCGCATGCGCAGGGCATCTGGATGGGTGGGCAGAGCCTCCTGCCACTGCCACTACCAATTGGCTTGAATCAGGGCGAACAGAATACCATCTCTAGTGTGGACTCAGAATTCTCCAGCCAGATTGCTGTCTTGTCTCAGGAATTCTGGGAGTTGAAATCCATACCTATCAAAGTTGCCCAAGGTTGAAGAAAAACCACTTAAGCAGAAAATATATAACATGAGAGGGACAAAAAAGAATTTTCCTGCCTCATTTCTTCTACAGGGTTGATATTAACAGACGTATTTTCTGTACAGTTTCCTCGTTGCTTTTTTGTCTATGTTCAGGGCTGTTCTATCTGGCCTGCAACTATCAGATGAACCACAAGGTGGCAGCAGAGAGTTTTAAGAGTTTTCCATGTCTCTTTGCTGCCCTTTAGTGGTTTGTTCAGAATTTGTAGCTCGGATACAGTAGTCCTGATGGTTTCCCGCAGCATGTATTGGGAAGGGGGGAAAAACAGACTGTCATATGGTGGTTTCCATATTAACAAAGTATCTTCATTTGTAAGAGTGTAAAAAAAAATGTAACATCTAATATGGTGGATTTCCCAGTCTGGTGAAGACATACTTGTGTTTCAAAACAGTCATATATTCTTTGTGTAGCTCCTGTAGATTGAGTGAAAAGATGGCTCACTTGTTCAATTTGTGTATATGTGTGACAGGGTGTATTTAAATCAGTCGAATACATTTGATAAGCTCCAAAAATTTTATCGGGAGTGCATTTTCCTGTACTTTGAAAAATTATTAGAGGTAAACCATTTCTTAGTTACATCTGGCAACATCTTACTTGTGTTACTGGGTATTTGGGTATGTCAGCATTGAGAAAAATAACTAATAACATGTTAAAATCGGAGTATTGGCAGGTAAATATCAGTTATGTGTATCCATTGGTATTTTTTTTCTGAAAGTGCATATTTCCCTTAAAGGCAGAACTTCCAGGGAAGACTCGAGAATAAATCTCCTAACAAATTCTAAAGTATTGATTGATTTAGAATGCACTGGGCCTTTCACATAAATGTTATTTACATTTACTGCATTGTTACATTTGCATACATTTCTGATAAAAGCAGTTATTTGACCTCCTGCAATGTTATTAAACACTTCTCCAGATGCAAGATAATTAAAATGCAACCCTAATGTCCTCCCCGGGTTAAACGCCATTAACCTTTGCTCTGTAATCTGATCTATAATTTAATATTCTTCTATGTTGTTTAGGGTTAAAGCTACCAAAGTGGGCCAGACAGTTTTAGAGACACTTTCACTGGAGATGTTACACTGTTGCACCTTTCCAAATTTTGCCAGGGTTTTTTGGGGAGTGAGGGGGGATGGCGTAGTCCAGGGGTGTCCAAACGTGGGAACTTTAAGACTTGTGGACTTCAACTCCCAGAATTCCCCAGCCAGCCATGCTGGCTGGGGAATTCTGGGAGTTGAAGTCCACAAGTCTTAAAGTTCCCAAGTTTGGACACCCCTGGCGTAGTCCAAGTTCCCTAAGTGCAGAGGGTTCCCATTCCCTTCTGTGAAGGGAATAGACTTCACACAAGTACTAGGTTCTCCTTGCAACATGCAGAAGACCTTCGTCTTCTCACCAAGGGGAAGGTCCTGCCAAGTATTTGTGTGTACATCAAAACCTTACCTGCTCAGGGGAGCTATTGGACCAACCATTCCAGTTGAGGGGGCTAGGAGAGCCAAATGGCACCTAGATGGCACCATTGGAGAAGGCTGTTGTGTTAGCCCTGTTTTCACGTTCGGTACACATAGAAGTCACAACATCTGACCCTTTCCAATCTGTGCAAGAGTGCACGAAACAGATCCTCCTCACGCAACTCAGCACTGATAGGCTTGGAAATGTAGGATTGGAAACCTTGCAAAATAGGTTCCCCGTTGCATGGAAGAATCTTACCTATTCTCTCATTCAACCATAGCAGAGGTTTCTTCATCCATGTTCCTCGCCCCGTAAGGCTAACTAGAGAATAGAACTCTGCTGTCTTATTGCTCCGATTTTCACCCGTTCGGC
The DNA here is from genome assembly GCF_964273705.1 of Natrix helvetica. NCBI lineage: Eukaryota > Metazoa > Chordata > Lepidosauria > Squamata > Natricidae > Natrix > Natrix helvetica. The sequence continues at coordinate 64,413,174 of NC_138558.1, read as the reverse complement.
CAGCTCTGAAGGGGGAGCCCAAAGCAATTGGAATAGGATGTATTTTGAGATTCCCCAAGTACAATAGAGAGCAGAGCATTCACGTTTATTCCAGATGTGAATATTGCATCTTTCCTTACAGAGTCCTCCCAGAAGTCAGAAAGGCTAGCAGCAGAAGAATCTTTCACCCAGATACAATCATCACATGTAAACTCAAATCTCCCAGGAGAGAGGTAGCATTTTAGTTGAATGTGTAGGACAGGGGTGTCCAAACTTGGGAACTTTAAGACTTGTGGACTTCAACTCCCAGAATTCCCCAGCCAGCATGGGTGTCCACAAGTCTTAAAGTTCCCAAGTTTGGACACCCCTGGTGTAGGAGATAGAGAGTTGATTGGAGAACTTCCCCAGTTCGATGTATATTTCTGTACAGAAGGTGGAAACAGGGCTGGAGTCATATACTTTTACCTTTCTAAAGCTTTTAAAGCTACCAGAAAAACGCTCTTTGGCTTTTATAGCGGTTATTTTCAGAAAATCTTAATAATTATCTTATAATTATATAATAATAAGATAATAAAAATCTTAATAAAGCACAGCGGTACTTCCTTGGCACTTGGATGATTTATTTTTTCTTTCTTTTGAAGAGTCTCAGAAGCTATATTTTTATAATTTTGTTTTTGTTCAAATGTAGTTTATGCAGGAGCTTGAGGTTTTCAAATTTGCTTTGTTCGGTTGTGTTCTCATGTCAATGCTAAACTGTAGCAATAAAGTCTTCTCAACTCTTAGGTTCTTAAGTTAAAAATATTTTTATATAAATATATAGATATATAAATATAAATATATGCACAGTGCCTGTATGTATAAATACATGGATGTTTGAAAATTGTATTGTTGAAAAGTTTAAATAAAGGTGTAAATAAGATATACCCATTGGCAAGTTCTGTGAGATATTTTAATATACACCGAATCCAAGCTACAGATTCTGCACAAATAAATAAAATAAAATAAATAAGGGCACCTCATCAACAGCCACCTGTCGGCACAGATTGTGGTAACTTACAAGTTTCATGAGCTGTTTCAGAGTATCTGGGGAAGGGCGGAAGTCGACATCAGAGGTGGGTGGCTCCCTGTTCGGCCAAACCAATAGGGGCAGCGGTAGGAGACTCCACCCACCCACCCAGACACTTCTGCACATGCGCAGAAGTGTTGTGTGAGAGAGAGAGTGTGCACGAGGGAAATGGTAGTAAAACCCACCATTTGTCAACATATGCCTGCTTTGGATTGTGAATGTAGATAACTTACCAATAATTCACAAATGACGTGAATTACACAATTTGTGGGATGCGTGACAACACCAGGCAATGACCTAATGTTTCTACCAAACACTTGTAATGACCATTACGTCAGAGGAACTTCAGAGACATCCCTCACCTTAGAGGACTTAATGATTTCTCTACTAAATAATATATCAATAATAAAGGAATGTTAGGCTTCACTAAAATGTATGTGCAAGAATATAGGAAAGTGTGGAATAATATATGCTTACATATGCTAATGACACTGCCAACCCTTCTCAGCAAAGATCTCACCTGGAAAATCAATACGACCCAGGTAGCCAGGAAAGCCCAACAGAGACTCCACTTCCTCAGGGTCTTGCGAAAAAATAAACAACAACTGATGACCTCCTTTTACCGGTCCACAATAGAAAGTGTCCTCACTTATTGCATTACGGTGTGGCATGCTGGTTTGACAGCTGTGGATAGAAAAGCATTACAGAGGGTGGTGAGCATAGCACAAAACATCGTGGGCTGGCCCCTGATACTACTAGATGAGATCACTAGGGCTCACTGCCTTAGGAGAGTGAGGAAAATCCTCAGGGACGACTCACACCCTGGTCTGTCCTTCTTTACCCTTCTACCATCTGGAAGGAGATCTAGAAGAAGAGGCAGCCACACACACTGGCTGAAGAACGGTTTTTATCCGAGGACTGAATGAAAAACAACGCTAAACAAGGTAGTTGGGGAACTCATCAAATTTGCAGATGACACCAAGCTGGCAGGAATAGCCAACACTCCAGAAGACAGGCTTAAGATACAGAAGGATCTTGACAAACTTGAACATTGGGCACTATCTAATAAAATGAGATTCAATGGTGAAAAGAGTAAGGTTCTACATTTAGGCAAGAAAAACGGAATGCACAGGTACAGTATAGGTGGTACCTTGCTCAATAGTACCGTGTTTCCCCGAAAATATGAGAGGGTCTTATTTTCTTTTGACCCCTGAAATAAACGCTTGGACTTACTTTCGGGGAGGTCTTATTATTTTTGAGGTGCAGGAGGCAGCGAGTGTAGTCACCTCATGGCTGCTGCTATATTGTAATATTTTTGGGAAGGCCTTATTTTGGGGGGAAGGTTTATTTTAGGCCATGTGCTCAAAACCCCGATTGGGCTCATTATCCGGGGAGGTCTTTTTTTCAGGGAAACAGGGTAGTAACTGTGAAAGGGATCTTGGAGTCCTACTGGACAACCATTTAAATAGGAGCCAGCCGTGTGCAGCAGCTGCCAAAAAAGCCAACACAGTTCTAGGCTGCATCAACAGAAGAATAGAATCAAGATCACATGAAGTGTTAATACCACTCTATAATGCCTTGGTAAGGCCACACTTGGAATACTGCATTCAGTTCTGGTTGCTACGATGTAAAAAAGATGTGGAGACTCTAGAAAGAGTGCAGAGAAGAGCAACAAAGATGATTAGGGGACTGGAGACTAAAACATGAAGAACGGTATACAGGAACTAGGTATGTCTAGTTTAATAGAAAGAAGGACTAGGGGAGGCATGATAGCAGTGTTCCAATATCTCAGGGGTTGCCACAAAGAAGAGGGAGTCAAGCTATTCTCCAAGGCACCTGAGGGTAGAAAAAGAAGCAATGGGTGGAAACTAATCAAGGAGAGAAGCAACTTAGAACTGAGGAGAAATTTCCTGACAATTAGAACAATTAATCAGTGGAGCAACTTGCCTCCAGAAGTTGTGAATGCCCCAACACTGGAAGTCTTTAAGAAGATGTTGGATAGCTATTTGTCTGAAACGGTATAGGGTTTCCTGCCTAGACAGGGGGTTGGACTAGAAGACCTCCAAGGTCCCTTCCAACTCTGCTATTGTATTGTATTGTATTGTAGTACGATTGACTTGTGGGGCCGGTGGCACAGTAGGACTGTGTGTTTCCTAGTAGGATTCACTGGGCTAGAGATTTTTTGTCTTTCACTGTGAGTTGTATTGTGTTGGAGGTGGGTCAGTGGTTGGTTCCAGATCCCATTGCAACCAGTACGGTGCAACAGGGCCCGGCGTCCACCACATGAAGGTGCGCAGCACATGTGCACATGTGCGCAGCATGCACATGCATCCTTACCTCCTGTGACGCCTCCGCGACGCTCCAGGTGTTCGGCGGAGCGTCGCGCAGGCGCCATATGCTCCGTGCATATGCACGGAAGCGCCAAAGAGCTCAAATACAGGTAAGGATGACGGGCTGGTGGGTGGGCCCTCCCGAGCTCCGTACCAGAACGGTACCCGGTGCTCCCGTCAGGCACCGGTGCACCCGTACCGGGGCGTACCACCTGCAACCCACCACTGGGGTGGGTGTACGAAGGGAGGGTCAGCCCATCTCGTTGTATGTATGTCTGATAATAAAGGTCTTGAATTGAATTGAATTAGCACATCCAAACTTTACCATTACCAAAGGCCTACCAGAAGCTTGCTTACATAGAGTAGTGGTCAAAATTGTGGAAACCTTTCGGGGAAAGTGTACAGTATTTTTGAGGTTTGATGGCTATCAACACCACTTTTTTTTTGGGAGTAGTAGCATAAAATTATACATCAATGGAGATATAATTTAATGAAGAATAGTAATGCAATGACTTTTATGAAGGATTTGCTATTAGAATAGCAGTTATAAAGAAGAAAATGAAAAACGTAGAAAAAATGAAATATACAAAAATTATCACCACGTCAGTTAATACTTAGTTGAGTAATTACAATGTCTTCCCATGGAGTGAATCAAGTCTTTTCGTTCTGCAGCCGTTATAATGTGAATGAAATGAAGGAAAGCTACCTGATATCAACCTAAGCACGTTATGCTTCCCTTTTCTGGTTATTCGGCTATAATCTTTCATAGAATGCAGATAATTGAACAGACTTTGCTGCATTACATTCTTGATTAAATTATCTTTCCATTGATATATAATTTTATGGTACACCCCCCCCCCAAAAAAAAAGTGGTGTTAATAGCCATCAAACCTCAAAAACACACTTTTCCCAAAAGGCTTCCACAATTTTGGCCACTACTGTACAGTATAATAATAAACCTTGGTTCACAGCTAGGTTCAAGCAACTACATCATGCCAACGAAGAGGTCTACAGGAAGGTAGATAGGATTTTGTACAATCAGGGCAGAAATGTATTAGCAGGGAGATCAGGCTAACAAAGAGAAATTACTTAGAAAAGCTGAGGAATCAGTTCTCCTCTAATGAACCAGCAAATGTGTGGAGAAGTTTGAGGAACATCATTAGCTACACCAGAGCTCCCTCTCTTACTGAACAGTATCGTCACCTGGCAGATGAGCTGAATGTCTTCTACTGTAGGTCTGAGAGGAGACCACTATCATCATCTGCTGCTATCTTCTCCATCTCTCAGGTAACACCAATAGTAGTTAAGTGTCCTACACATATCTCCATCTTTCTGGTTGAGCCCCACCACCACCACCTCTGGGGATCTTAGAAAAAGATGTGCGAGACCCATTCCAGAGGTTTCAAGTCATACTCCAGAGGAAGAAGATTGGAAAAGCACCAGGCCCAGATGGAGTGACTCCTTGCTTGAAAGCCTGCGCTGATCACATGGCCCCTGTCTTCACCCTCATCTTTAATAAAGCACTGGAGATGTGCTATGTCTCTTCTTGCCTCAAACCTTCTACTATCATCTCCGTTCCCAGGAAACCCTCCATCAGGAAGGTTGTAGCCCTGTGATGGCAAATCTATGGTACGGGTGCCAGAGGTGGCACGCAGAGCCCTCTCTGTGGCACATGTGCCGTCACCAGCTGCTCTTCTGGTTTCCAGCATGCACATGTGCGCCAGCCAGCTGGTCTTGGAAAAAACGGCTTGAAAATGGGCCCAAAACAGCCAAGAACCAGGCTGTTTTTCAGGCCGTTTTGGGGGCATTTTCAGGCCATTTTTCCAAGCTCTTTTCAGGCAGTTTTTGGCCCAGAAAATGGCCAGAAACAGGCATGCATGTGCTGGCCAGCTGGTCTTTGAGTTTCCAGCATGCACGCATGCACACGCATGCACATGCATTCCACTTTGGGCACTCAGTGCCGAGAAGGTTTGCCATCATGGTTGTAGCCTATTGCATGACTGGCTTCTTTCACATCTACCTTCCTGACCATAGTGCCATCTGACACATCTATATATCCATGTCAGAGAAGGCTCTTCTCATTCCTACCTAGATGGAAGGCTCTGCATGCCTTGGCCAAGGCTAGAGAAAGACAGGTGCTAGGGGAAGTGCCATTCTCAGAAATCAGAGCAGAACAAGTCTTTAGAAGAGGTCACCGTGAAATACGTTTTCCTACAAGTGAGACAGATTGGCATAATGATTAAGGCACTAGGCTAGGAAACTGGATGTCGGTGAGTACTAGTCATGCCCTTGGGTAGGAAGCCATGTGATTGACTTGGGGCCAGTCGCTCTCAGCCCTAGGACAATGGGAAACTACTTCTGAAAAACAAAACCTGCCAAGAAAACTTCAGGGTCTTCTCCAGTTCATCTCCAATAGTCAACAGTCACTTGGTTAAAAGAAAATGACCAAAAAAGATGATTAAAAAGGTCCTCTCTAGATCTTTCTGGCAGCAAATGTGGCTATTTCATGGCCACGGCGCCATGGTAATCAACAACAATGAAACAAGCTAAACAAGAATGGAGTCCAACTAATGCTAAGACACATCCACTTGTGGTGGCTTTCCAAAACCACAGCAGATTGCGTCGGCATAGCAGGAAGAATGGCACGTTGGCAGGAGTTCAGGCAGCTCCAACACTGAAATTTCTGGTGATTTTATGAGCTGCAAGTTCTTCATCACAGATGTTACGCATTGCTGTGACAAGCTCTGAAAACAAAATGTAATAAACCTGATTCCAAATGATTCACAAAGCTAATGAGTTGCTAGTCTGCTGCAAATTGCATTTTGCGTTCTGTAACCATCCTGAGGGTTCACATAATGTAGTTCCTAATGAGGTTTTTTTAATATGTGTGTGTGTGTGTGTGTGTGTGTGTGTTGTATTTGTGCTGATAAATAAATAAAGGGAGACCAGTATGGATCCATTTCAAGCTATTTAGCTCTCATCAGCTAGCCATACCCTTACTGGGATTTGAACCAGTAAGGGTATGGCTAGCTGATGAGAGCTAAATAGCTTGAAATAGATCTATACTAGTCTCCCTTTATTTATTTATCAGCACAAATACAACACAAATATAAAAAGGCAACATTAAAAACAAAAATATGGGTTTCTGCCTGGATGGTTTCTGTGATGAGCCGAAGGACAGAAAGAGGGAGGAGTGATCTCCCTCCCATATTTGGTCATACCAGGGGTTGTAACACACACACATACATACATACATACATACATACATACATACATATAAAAGGAGGGGAGAGGTTTTCAAGATGAGAAGTGTAATGACATAAAAAAGTTATTTCATAAATTTCATTGACACGAAGCAGCGGATCTGCAAACACCTAAAAGCAAACATAAAGCACATAAAGAATGATTACAGGAATTGGGTATGTCTAGTCCAGTGAAAAGAAGACGTGACATGAGAAAAATATTCCAATATTTGACTGGCTCCCACAAAGAAGAGGAGGTCAACCTATTCTCCAAAGCACCAGAAGGCAGGACAAGAAACAATGGATAGAAACCAGGGGTGAGTAACTTCCGACATTACTGCCGGTTCGGGGCATGCTCGATTTTTGGTTTAAAAAGGAGGAACAAACTCATCCCAAACCAAAGGGGGAAACCTT